>NC_140593.1:771979327-774379327 GCF_964204655.1 Triturus cristatus
TCCTGAGACCAACCATCCAGATCTACCCAACTTTTTAACCCCTTCAAGCCCAACCTAAGTACCTTTTTAAATACTAATTTCTCAAAAGCTGCTGATCCAAGTTACACCAAGTCACAAAAGTGTGCTTTCTAAGCAAATATCTAACTTTCTGCCAAATTTGGTGAAGTTCCATTCAGGCATTTTTTTCTGTATAGTTCAGCAAATTAGATTGGGGCTCAACTTTCAAAATCGGCAAAGAGGTAGATGAACCTTTTTTTCTGGAAACGTTTACACAGCTTCATCAACCGGTGCCACAGTTATTAGCAAAAATAAAATCTTTATATGGAAACCCGGACCTAACTATAACTATACTGTGGTGACTTCCAGTGTATAATATATAGATAGATACATATATAGATAGATAGATAGATTCCATATTTCACAAGGATACTTTAATTCTCAATGTTTGTCCTATACAGTATAATATCTGTGAAATATAGAGTTTATTGAATTAGAGACCAACTTCCATTGAATAAAAATTAGGATCTATAAAACATATCACACAAAAAATATTACATGAATTTGCACCAAATGTGTTTCATTGATATTTGATTATCATAAACAAAATAGAGTGACTGAGAGTAATTAAGGTCCAGCACACATACTCCCTACTACAGCAATACTCAAATCCAGTGTGCTTTCTTAACGAAAGAAGCTAAGTAACGCCAATAGAGTATCATACTAGTTAATAGGACAGGAAGAGCACTTAATTTTTTGGGCAAGAGCCCTTGTCTACCATACGGGTCTCATGCTTCATCATAGAGCTAACTCCTCATTGGGCCAGTGCTGCAATACCCAACAGACCCCTATGTAGGAGCTCCTTGCTGGAGATCTTTTTCTCAATGGCAGTAGTGGAATTAACCTGGTAACCTTCAGAAGCTCTTTGCTAACTGAACCTGTAGAGTGGCTGAGTGGGGAGAGGATGTAGCCCTGCGGCTAGAACGGTCGACTTCGAAGCTGGAGAACTGAGTTTGAGTCTCGGCAACTACGTTTAACATCCTGTGATTCTGGGGCAAATCATTTAATTTCCCCATGCCTAACAAAAATGAATGTGTCCTTCTGTAATGAAATTGGTGCTCATGTAAAGCGCTCTGATGCCTCAGGTCTAGTTCGCGCTACATAAAACTCTAAAAAAAAGTGGCAGACGTGAAATCAAAATTAACTAAGGTACCTCTCCATAAGTACTTTAATTCCGGGGGTCTCTATTAAGGGTTAAATACAAAGCAGGAAAATACTAGGGAGTAATGTTCCCCAGTCTTCGCCTCAATGGTCAACATGTTTCTTGCCTGATTAGTCTCAACAGATCTATGGCAATTTAGCAGGACTGAAGGAACCTAAGCTACATCTAGTGGGTCCTTAATCAAATCAATAAAGTGTACCCACATGGAGAGCCACCCAAATATGTGCTCATTAGGTATCTGATTATACTTTTTTTATGTAGACGGAAATACCCAACCTAAACCTGACCCAATTCTCACTGGAATCAGGTCCCTTGGGACTAGTGGGAACCTAGGGCACCCACAGGCATACCATCTACTAAGCGCAGATACTGCCAATGACCTACAGCAGCTCCACGGTCCCGGGATCGGGGATAATAAAGAGATATAATCAGATACCTAATGAGCAAATACTTGGATGATTCTCTATGTGGGTATTGAGGTGTACCTTACTTCATTTTAATTTCACATCCACCAATCTACAGGTTCAGTTAGCGAAGAGCTTTTGAAGGTTACCAAGTTCATTTCACTATTGCTGGCACATTGAGAAAAAGACCTCCACCAAACAGCCCCTACTTTGGGGCCCGTTGGGCATTCCAGCTCCAGCCCAACTAGGAACTAGCCCGATGGTGAAGCATGCCACCCATCTGGGTGGATGAGGGCCCGAAAATAAAATATTCCTCCTGTCCTATTACCTACTATGGTACTCTATTGATGTTACCTTAACTTCTTTGGTTATGCACAGCACACTGGGGTTTGAGTACTTGATTAGTATGCCAACAAAGTTTAACTGACAACCCATAGACATGTGGAGCAGATTTACGCAACCCTAAAGCACATACTAAAGGATTTTGAAATGGCATGAACAACTGTCAGGCCGTTTCCTTACAATGAAACTTCAGATCAGATACTGGGTTAAAAGCATAATTCATTCTGAGGGTGTTTTGCATAAGTCAATAGTGGCTCTGCCAACCCTGCATGATAAGTTGTTCTCTTTTTTTGACTTAAAGTTGAGCATCCTTTTTATCAGCTTTATTATTAAGACATATTTTCTAGCTACTGCAGTGGATTTTAAGGCATATCTTTACCCGTTATTTAATAATCAGTGACAACAGTTCCTACGCCTATGACATCAGTGCTTCCTTTTAGCAACTAAATGTATTAGGGAATCCTATTTAATAATTGTTAAACCATGGATAGTGAAATAGATCAAAAGAGGATGGATCTAATATGATGTGAAGGCAGAATGTAATTTCCTTCCAGCTAACACAGTTATGTAATTACCAGGCTAAAGCACAGTGGTTACAGGGCTAGAATTAAGCAGTGTCACTTGCAGCAGTAATAAAAGATATTGATATAATAATTAAACTGATGACTCGCAAATACAAATTGAAAGGATGAGGGATCATGAAGCCTGGGGTTAGATTATCGAATATACATTATTTCACAAAGTTTACACAACTCTTGTACATAGAGTGGTGTCCATAATCATTTTGTGATTGAAGCTTTCTCAGACCGATTGGTGTTATACTCAGCAGCAGCCCTTGCAGGGAAGAGCGGTGTGGCCGGGTTGGGGGGATTTTGACGGACGATGACGAGGGAAATGTAATTATTTATTTAATTTTCCCAAGTCGTCGTCTGTCGAAATCCCCCAACCCGGCCCCACTGCTCTTACCTGCACGGGCCACGGCTGGTTATAATGGACCGCTCTTACCTGCACGGGCCACGGCTGGTTATAATGGACCGCTCTTACCTGCACGGGCCACGGCTGGTTATAATGGACCGCTCTTACCTGCACGGGCCACGGCTGGTTATAATGGATTGTTTATCACAACTGTGCCAACTCTATGTCTCTAAAGCTGCACTCAAAACCTCAAAGTTTTCACATGAAGGATGGTCTCCCGCAACCACTTGTAAGGGAATAAAACCCCACTACCCAGTTACATATTTGATTAGCTGAGTGGGTTTGTTGTAGGATATTATGCTGACAGCTTCAAATATCCCCAGAACTGGCTATGCGTCATAAATTAAGCTGACATGCTAGGATCCGCAACCTTACATCTACTCTAAAATATTTATTTGGGCCTAATAAGTATGGCATGAGAAACTCTATCAATAACATTTTCTGAAGTTGACATAGCTTTGGTCCCAACAGCTCAATCTGTCCAAAATATCTTAATTTGTTTCAAAGTTATGAGACATTTAAAATGATATACTTCACCCAGTCAAGTTTTAATTTCAAGATGTTTAGTCTTCTGATCTTGGGAGTGAAACAAATTAAGTTATGCAAGCAGTTCCTCAATGCTCCTTCGTCTAAAAGCCTGCATAAGCTACACATGAGGGATAAGCTCCTTTATCACCTTGGCCTATTCGGTTTTGGTGATGCAATTTGACACATCTGTATTTATTTTCCAGTACTAACAGTATTATGCACTGGAAAGGTCCCCTTTTTTCAGCAGAGTGCTTTGTGATGCTTTACGTCGCTTTGCATCAGGGGGAGTTACTTGTGCAGATCAGCACATACACCCATAGATTTTGATGCATAGCTCAATCTACAAAGACAGCCACACTTGGATTTGCATCAAACATTAAGGACTTCTTGAAGCAGGCGTTATTCCTCTAAAAAAGGCACACGTTTCATCTGTGCCGAACTACACACATCCAGTGTATGGGATTCTTCTGAAATGTGTCTAGGCATAGGACTTTGTATTGCCAAGCTATACTTTCAGCAATTTACTATGCTAGACAGTGTGCACTCACCTCTGCACCATGGTGGGAAGCTGTGTGTCACACAAGGCAGCCTAATCAAAGTGCTGGCACAGGAGATGACAGCAGCAACAGACCAATCTCAGTAGGCATGGTTCTGAGCTCTGTTGTTCCTTGTGTGCAAAGCCACAATTTTGATTACTGCACTGCATTGCATGACAAATTAGTAAGTTTTCCCCTTCGTATAACGCAGAAGACCAATCCCAGTTGTTGAGCAGAAGGTGAGCGATATCTTTGCCGTACATGTAGGCTGCGCAGGTCATCTAGGGTGTGTTTATCAGCGCCCGCACATATCTGACGCTGCAGGCAAGATATTTGCCATCTTGGCATCGCACAGGGAATTCATTGAAAGATGCTTAAAGCTATTAGAGAACTGTCAGAGAGGTCGGGGCTCACTGCTGCTCAGTTCAAGGGTATGCTGGCATACTGCCTGTGTGAGCTACAGGGACACATTAAGCTCCAGAGCCCTCCCTGCAACTGCCCAAGTGACCTGCTGCAGTGGGCTGTTTGTGAAGCAGAATGAGCCCTTTCTCCCTGAGACTCTGCTACCCACAACAATCTCCAGCACGAAGCTCTAGTGAGACCTGCTTTGTGAACTTCTGTGACTGCCAGTAATGACGAGCAAAATGAGTTCTGCGCTCCACGCTACAGCAACAATAGTCCCCGGTGACTGCCAACGTGACGCACCCGCCACGACAGTCAGCAATACCTGACTGGCTCTTTGTGCTACAGTAACAACTATCCACAAAGCTCTCCCTGCTGCAAGCGAACTCCTCCAATACAAACAGAACTCTTCGCACCGGACTTTGAAGGTAGCTCTTCAGTGGGATTAACGTCGTCCCTATATCTGACCCGCACTCCATCAAATTCACCCTCATTTTTGACTTTCCCCTGGTTTAGCGCTACCAGATAACTGCGAGTGGCACTTTGTGCTTTTAGCCACTATTTTCACTTTGTGCTACAATAACAACTATCCACAAAGCGCTCCCTGATGCAAGCGAACTCCTCCAATACAAACAGAACTCTTCGCACCGGACTTTGAAGGTAGCTCTTCAGTGGGATTAACGTCGTCCCTATATCTGACCCGCACTCCATCAAATTCACCCTCATTTTTGACTTTCCCCTGGTCTAGCGCTACCAGATAACTGCGAGTGGCGCTTTCTGCTTTTAGCCACTATTTTCACTTAAACACTTTAAAATTGAATATTTCCAGTTCTACTGATTGGATTTTTGTAGTGCTGTAGTGCTGGTATTGTATTTATTTATTAACATGTAATCCATTTTTAAAATTTGTTTGGGCTTTTCCTTGTGTTGTGTTTTCACTTTATTACGGTGATTGTGCTGCATAAATACTTTACCCATTGCCTCTAAATTAAGTCTGACTGTTTTGTGCCAAGCTGCCAGAGGGGTAAGCACAGGTTAATTTGGTGACTTTTGTGGATCACCTTGACTAGGGGTGACAAAGAGACAAGGTGTGACATACACTGAATGGGATGCTATATAATGAGCAATTGAGTCCAAAACTAACATGAAGAACTGCATATAATAATGGTGTGTAGAGAGGATGGAAAAGAGCGGGAAAAGCAATGATCAATAAGTATGCAATGCTAGTATAAACACTATGATCACCTGCTAATAACACATCAATCAGGGGGGCCTGGTGGAAACTCCTCACATTAAAGTGTTTCATATAGCTTATATAATACTGTACCAGAACTATGTGTTATGGACTGTGATGTTCTACTTGTCCTCTCATTTTTGTTAGGTGAAAATACCAGGGGCCGTATTGCACAAAGTGTCCTCGGGGCACAAAGTGCCCTCGGGGCGCAAAGTGCCCCCTGGGCACTTTGATATTACATAAGGGGCCACAGATGCTTGTGCTGCCCCTTCTGTAATACTGAAAGAGCTGGCGCACATACAGCACCAGCGCTTTCCCAAGAGGATGTTCTCTCATTTGCATCGGGCGTGGCCCCATGCAAATGAGGGAATCCCTTTGCCTTGGTGCCCACGCCATATTATAGATGCGTACGCAAAGACAAAGAAGCTGTTGGGGGCAAACAAACACTGTGCCACCTAAAAGGTGGCGCACTGTCAGTGTGCCCCTGATAGCAGCCCTCTGAAGAGGGGAAAGGGGATCCTATAGACCCCCAGGCACCCTCTTGCAGGCAGATGCTGTCACTCACTGCACCCGCCTGCAAGGGGATCTCTAATCCCCTTTAAAAGTGCAGGCGGGTTGCTGCCTGCACAGTGAAACACAGAGTGGCTGCTTCAAAACTGCTAAATTTTTAACATGAATGCGCTGCCCCCAGGGCAGCGCGCGTTTGCAGCTGCCCTGAGGGCATTGCACTCTATGTATCTGAACGCACTCTCCCTGTTTGCCCACGACGCACCTGTTTTAAGGTGCGCCGGGCGCAAACAGGGAATGTGTGCCCTATACATAATAGGGCCCCTGATGTCAAGTGAATAAATTGGACATGTTTGTCCTTATTTCTTAGGAATAAAATTCAGGCACTGGTTATATAGCAGTCATAATACAATGACATCTCCACTTATGCTATGAGACTGGATACTTGGTGGTATCTCATCTCTCAGTAAGCTGTTGTACATTTTTAATAAAGAGATATTTAAAAAAAGATGGTCCAATGAGAAAGTTGCAGATATGAAGGAAATCATTATCAGGGCAGGTTGGAAGCCAGATTTAAAGAGCAGAGGACGGGAGTAAGACATCAGATAGAAAGGTATTTACAAGGAATGTTAGGACATTTGAAGGAAAGGACTGATTGTATATAGGACCAACAGATGAATTTTAAAACAAGATGTAGGATAGATGCTGGTTTTTAGGGTTACAGAAAGGGTCATTACACAGATCAGAGGAATCAGATAGTTAATTTAACTGAACTTATATTTTAAAAAACTATATACAATTATTATTTTTTACTCGTGTTTTTTTTTATCATTCTCGTTGCAAGCCTAACTAATAGAGTTGGCCACTAGAACTGGAAGGACAGAACTTACAGGACTGAGTTAACATGCGGGGTTAGTATTAAGACGAGTAAACCTAGAAAGAGGTTCCCAGAAATAACAATAGGCGTGCAATGCCTATCAAAATGTATGAAATAATTTGGATACATTCTTAGAGGCCCATACATTAGAGTTATCAGGTTTGTGAACAACGTTTCAGGATATCTGACTAAAGTTTTTTTGATTACCTTTAATCAATCCAATCAAAGACTAGGACTCTGCTCTGAGTGACCTCGAGGACACGGTGCTATGTGTCTTAAATCCGACATCCTGGGGTTTGAAATTCACAAGGCGAAATAAATAACACTAGTTCAGAATTTGCCCGCTAGAAAATCGGATAAAACGAGCAAATGTTGGTGCTCTATCCATCCAAATCTCCATGCTCCAGAATTTACAGAGAGTTTTTCTCGTGATACATTTTCGCAGGTTTCGCAGTTATGAAAATCTTGTTTTTCGCAATAGTCAAAATTAAAACGGGGGAAAAATGGAGGATGCAATGCTTGTTTCTCTACTTGTAATTGTGACGACTGCACAAACAGGTGTCATCTAAGGCGTCACTAACTGCAGTCTAAAGAGGCACTCCTTATCAAGGACACATGAGAGTACAATTCTACGCCCCTTCCATTGTTCCGTGCTTTTGTCATGATTATCAATTAATCGGATTAAGAGCCCGACTACTTTCTTCCTGTTAACACTTGAAATCCTTCTAAATTCCAATCAGCAGATTGTGTCCTCTGAAACGCAGAGTGTTTCATAAGCAGGCCCGCCTTGCAGGTGGCAGCTGTGAATTAATCAGTTTGTTCATGTGTGCACCTGGCAATACAATTCATTTAAGGTAGGCAAGTCATCTGCTACACCAGAAATATGGAAAGATGAATGCATTAGCTCATTGGTTCTTTGAAGTGCTTTCTCAATTTGACTTTATTTGTCAGAAAATGGTGTTGGACCAGCATTAGCGTGGATTACAAGTGGGACCCTGAGGGACCCTCTAGAGTAGACAGTGGTACAGCCCGTGGCGATCCCTATGTTTACCGCCCCGCGGTGGCTGCAAGAGCGGGGTGAGGAATGGGGGGTGCTGACGATTAATGCGCTTGCCGCCCTGCGACTGCCACAAGTATGACAGAGGGGAGGAGAGTCTGCTGCCCCCAAAACTTAGGCCGACTGGGGCTATCCACCCCCCCCCGCCTCTCCTTGCTACGCCACTGCCTCTAGAAAGGGGGAAATGCCGTGGAATTAGTAATTCTGCTAACAAATCTCACAGTTCATGTATAATTTCCCTCCTGTTGTACATAGATCCTTCGCCTGCTTGCATCAGGTGGAGTTTCTAGGTGAAACTCCGCCGATCTAGACGTCGGCGACCCCCTTAAGGCTGAAGTCAAGCTCTAGCCGACGGCCTGGCTCTGGTTCAGCTCAAGGTCCTCTTGGACCCTGGAGCCCAAAACGAGTCAAACCTTAATGTGGCTTCTGCCTTCCACCCAGGCTGTACCATCACACATCATGTTCCAAGAATTTAAAACTAAGCATAAACCTTTGGTGGTAAAAAGAAGAGAAAGAGGTAGCTGCCTAGTGGGTTCATTGCATAATGTGAAACCAGAAAACCTGTTAACAATCCTGGCTGCCCTGCTTGACAAAATATTGTGATCCTTGCAAATATTACATTTTATATAGCCTCCTTTTTCTTCACTATAAGATATATGAGAGTGCCTGCCAACATGTGGCTTCAGGACGTGCACTGTACACAAATAATCTGATGTATTATGGTGAAAGCATGTTAAAGAAATGTCTTTTTTCTTCCTTGGAAAGAGACTATCATACTTTCACATGACATTTGTTGCATCATTTATTTGGCTACTATTTTTAGGGTACAGCTTATGCACGAGCTCTTAGAGCCCATCCACACTTTTGACTTGGCTCTGGCCTGGCTCTCCCTGTTAATTTGTTGGTTCGCCCACCTCTACACAGATCAGCGTGGGTACAACACATCTAGTAATCTGGACTTGACTGATAACTCTCTGGAGTTGGATGGTAACTCTGGGTAATGGATGGATCAGGATTACCACGCACTTCATAACGAGACTCGGAGTTGGCCGATACGGATATACTTCAGATGCTTATTTTATGACAATATGGACGGTATATTTTGATATAATAAGGATTATATTTAATGCATCTCCGAAAAGTGTCAGAGCCTAGGAAAAGATCATTCGTCGTAACTTTTTAGGACCTACATGTCTACTAAGCTCATCTAGCAAGTCCCTTATGCAGGTTGAGGGAATAGGGTAATTCGCCTCTTCATTCACAAAATCTGATTAGGATTCATGTGGCGAGGTGTTCTAATTTGGCATTGGGACGGAGTTGTGTTCAATACTCCGGGGCGGTGGCCATATTGGGAGGAGAGGGTCAGCGGTGCAGCTACCACGGGGATTCCCAGCCTCCTGACTCAAAAGGGGCGGATGTGGCGACCGCGCGTTAGAATCATTTAACAGAAGAATTAGTGGGGTGCCTAGCGTTCTGCTAGTTTTTACCTGTTTTAAATAACCAGCTTTTAATAATCTCACCTATTTTGCACATTTATTCATTTTAGGAGCAAGCGGCACTTTGTTCGTCGTCTTGTGTTTTTAAATTGTTATATTCATGAACACTTGCCGATTTGCACATCTTAGTTTTATTTAAACTTGCGAGGTGTTCTAATTTGGCATTGGGACGGAGTTGTGTTCAATACTCCGGGGCGGTGGCCATATTGGGAGGCGAGGGTCAGCGGTGCAGCTACCACGGGGATTCCCAGCCTCCTGACTCAAAAGGGGCGGAGGTGGCGACCGCGCAGCCGACGCGCGCAGCGGGCGCGCCGCTGGCGCGCCAAAGGCAAGCCCGTCTGCGCCCGTCTGCGCCCGCTCCGCGCCAGCTCCGTGCCTAGGGCCAGCCATGCTGACAGTCTTCCTCTCCCTCAAAGAGTAACGTGGACCAAATCACAGTTACTTGATCTAGGTAAGATCTCCTGTTCGTTTCCCTCTATTTGCAATTTCCCTTTACCCAGTCCTTTTGTGCACAAATGTCACAATTGTTCTTTTTCCTTATGCCCCGACTGGAGTGGCATTACGAACCATGAAGTCGCTCCCAATCAGTCCTCCTTCATCAACACTTACTCCATGGGTCTGGTGAATTGCCGCTCGCTTCCCAGACACGCAAATGACAAATGGCTCCTATTGTCTACCACATCCTGGGATGTATTATTCCTAACTGAAACCTGGATCAAAGACTCCTCCATCCCAGATATTGCCCTTGCCATACCTTCTGGTGATAGCTTTATGGGACTAAGTCGAGAAGGCTCCAAAACAGGTGGTGGAATCGCGGTGATTCTAAAGAATCATTTGAAAATCACCTCGAGAAGAATTTTAAATATTATGCCCATCGAAGCCTCATATTTCTCAATTACAGACTCCTCATCAGCCATTTCCTCAGGTATTTTGGTTTATAATCCACCGCACACTTCTCAACCCACTATACTTGAGCTGTTGGCAATTGCGGCCGACCTCTCCCTTAAACACCCCCACTTTTTGATACTGGGAGACTTCAACCTCCATGTTGATATAAAGAGCTGTAATCACGCAACTCAACTTCTCGAATCTATGCAAAACATAAACATGATGCAAAAAGTAATTGGCCCCACTCATATTGCAGGTCATACCCTGGACCTCATTTTCTCGAATTGCGAGAAATTAATAATTCATCCCCCCCTACCTTTGTCATGGTCTGACCACTTTTTAATACCATTTGATCTACCTGTGACCCAACCTGTCAAACAAAATTCTATGATCAGGACTCAGGGCAGAAAATGGCACAAACTTATTCCTACTGCCCTAGCGCAGAGCTACCATAACAATTTGACTTTCCTTCCGGACGATCTCAATGAAGCGGTGCTTATTCTAAATAGTGATTTAACGTCTGCAATTGACAAAGTTACGCCTTTACAAACTCTTACTTCTCGCAGACAAAAACCATCGGCCCCATGGTTCACATCAGAATTACGGGCACACAGAAGCATGTGCAAAAAGTTGGAACGACGGTGGAGACAGGACTATGATCGAGGTGCCAAAGCCCTTTATCGTCAAGGCCTCAAAGAGTTCCGCAAACTTAAACGCGACTCCATGAGTACCTATTTTTCAAATTCTATTGCCAAAGCAAAAAACTCGACCAAAGCCCTATTTAATATAGTGAAAGATTTCACTCATCCTAGTGCCCTATCCACTCCAGTTCCCATGTCCCAAGCACTGAGTGAAAACCTATCTATCTTTTTTGCAGAAAAAATTGCAAACATCGCTGCATCTATTCTTCAGAATAGTTCTGACTTCACTGAAGATCCCGCCCCAACTGCAAGCAAACTTTCACTGCATTCCAACCTCTTACCAAAGAGCTCGCCTTGAAGGTATTTTTGGAATGTAAATCGGGCTCCCCTTTGGACCCTGCCCCTGCCTTTATTATGAATGAAGAGGCTCCCCTAATTATTGACCCCTTACTTGACATCTGGAATTCTTCTCTATTAACCGGAGTTGTTCCTCCCGTTTGGAAACACGCAGTCCTTATTCCTATCCAGAAAAAATCCGGCATGGATCACACTTGTTTAAATAATTATCGACCGATATCACTTTTACCCAAGCCGGCAAAAGTTCTTGAAAAAATCGTCCAAAAACAACTGTCCCACTATCTGGAATCTAACTCTCTACTTTACGATACCCAATCTGGCTTCAGACCAGACTACAGTACTGAGTCAGCTCTACTTGAGGTTTCTGAGTCGATTCGAGAATGCTAGGGGAGAGGAGGCCATGATGGTACTCCTCGACCTATCCGCGGCATTCGATACCATTTCCCATGACAAACTTTTAATTCGCCTGCAAGAAGTAGGCATTGGTGGCTCACCTCTATCATGGGTAAAATCTTTTCTTACTAACAGAGTACAACAAGTGATGCTGGATTCTTTTTTCTCCTCTAAAAAACCTCTGATTTGGGGTGTGCCGCAGGGCTCTGCCCTTAGCCCACTCCTTTTTAATGTTTATCTCAAACCTCTGGCAAATGTAGTAGAATCCTGTGGCGTCAAAGTTACTTTTTACGCGGACGACACCCAATTGGTGTTCTCCTTTAAAGACCACACTGAAAAAGCATTTACCAGCTTCCGCCTCTGTATGCTTAACATCGTCTCCTGGATGTCTGCCAATAATCCTAAGCTTAATACAGATAAGACTGAAGTCTTATTTTTTAATCAAAAATCTCCTTTACCCTCCAATTTCTGGTGGCCGACTGAACTCAATCCCCCCCCGGAATCGGTTCTAGCCGCCCGTAACTTAGGATTTCAATTTGACACCTCCCTCTCCTGTAAGACTCAAATCAATAAAGTTACCTCAGCCTGTTTCGGGAAGCTACGTATGATAAAAAAAATCATTCCCTACTTACCGTTGGATTCCCGTAAAACTGTAGTCCAGTTATCACCGCACATCTAGACTACGCCAACAGTCTGTACGTAGGTGCTCCTACCTACCTCATTAATCAATTACAAAAAGTTCAGAATGCTTCAGCCAGGCTAATTCGCAATATCCCTTATTGCCACTCCATTTCTCCCCATCTGGTTGCACTTCACTGGCTCCCAGTAAAATTACGCATCCAATTCAAAGTTCTAACTCTAGCCTTTAGATCCCTCTCGGATCGAGGCCCTTTTTACCTTCGTCGCAGATTGCGATTTTCACAATCATCACGAAACCTCAGGTCCAATCATCTCCGTTTTATGATTTGCCCTCGTTTTCGTCTTACACGTACAGGAGGTAGGTCCCTGGCAGTAGCCACCTCCAAACTATGGAATCAGCTTCCCATAGAACTAAGATTTTTGAC
Source organism: Triturus cristatus (assembly GCF_964204655.1). Lineage (NCBI taxonomy): Eukaryota > Metazoa > Chordata > Amphibia > Caudata > Salamandridae > Triturus > Triturus cristatus. Next base: position 771,992,248 of record NC_140593.1, read on the forward strand.
GTCAGAACCCCTATTTCGGAAAAAAATAAAAACCTGGCTTTTTTCCCGTCTTTTGATTTCATTTAACCTTCCTCTTTAAATCCCCTGATCCTTCTGCAACAATGTTTTAGCGCCGGGACACCTCCGTTGGAGGTAGCTGTGCGCTCTATAAAATACTAAAATAAATAAATAAATAAATGTGGCAAAAGGAGAAGGGCTGGTTGTTTGGCAGATGTCTCAATTTTTTAAATAAATTATTCTGTTCAAGCAATATATGCATTATTTCTGGATAGTTTAATTATGTATTTCTGAAATAACATTCCCAATCCAAATTCAAAAGTGCCTTAGGGCCAGATTATGAGTGTAGCGGTCCAAAGGACTGCCAGACTCACGCTGGAGGTGCGGTGGCAGTCGGGGACTGCTGCACCAGTGGTCTGACCACCATATGCCGGGAGAGGACGAAATATTTTTAAAAATTTGTATTTTGTGTCACTGATAAAAAATTGCATTTTAACTGCGCACTCACCCTTCAGGCACCTCCTTTTGGGCTAGAAGTACGCCTAAACAGCGACCCCTTCGCTGCACCGATTCCGCCAAAACAAACAGTTCTGCCGCCATTACCGGCGAGGAACAGAGGCCACGCCTACCTGCAGGCCACGCCCACCCTCCCCCTCTCCCACCTTTAAGGATGTGCATTCACCGGACGCGCAGCGGACGGGCGCAGCGGGCGCGCCGTTTGCGCGCCGAAGGCACGCCTAAGGCAAGCCCGTCTTCGCCAAGTCCTCGCCTCTCGCCAGACCCCCTTCCCAAAAGTCATACGTATACGACAGTGATACACTGTGGTCACTCAACCCTGGCCTGAGATGCGACAAGCTAGAGGGCTGCATTGGTCGTACCGCCCTCCACTGTAAAAGCTGTAACCTGGTCTTATCTGCACCACGCCATATCAGCCAGAAAGAGAACAAAAGGAAGGAAACGTCACTTACCATCATGCAGCTCAATGTTAGATCCCTGGTCAAACACCATGCGGAGGTAAGAACGCTATTAATGGATGAGAACCCAGACATAATGTTTCTGAGTGAAACCTGGCTTAAAGATGAACTAACCAGTATCCCCAATCTTGCTATACCGGATGGGTTTGCTATGACCTGTATTAACAGAGATTCAAGAGGAGGGGGCATCGCCGCCATCCACAGATCCCCCTTCACCTGCTCCTTTCTAAAGGAAAGCATTGCGGACTGTGAATGCGCACGCTTCAAAATTTCCACTAATCCAAATTGCACTTTTTCAGGCCTGTTTATCTACAGACCGCCGGGGCCTTCCACGAAATTCACGGAAGAGCTCATTGAGGTAACACACGCTATGATTACTGACTCGGCCAACTTCACAATCTTAGGAGATCTCAATCTCCATATAGACAATTCATCAGATGCTAAAATCAGCAACTTGACAGCAGACCTAGCTGCTCTTCAGCTAATTCAGCTTGTCCGAACCCCAACACATGCTGCGGGCCATCTGCTGGACCCAGTGTTTACGAACATTCCAGAGGCCAGAGCGGATGATCCTATACCCATGGCCTGGACGGACCACTCACTAGTAACCTTCTCCATCCCTAATAACCACTCCACCATAAAAAAGTCTCCAACTTCCTGCCTAAAACGACCTTGGCACAAACTCCAACAATGTGACCTTGCAGCGAGTTTGGGGAGACCTAACCTGGAGGATATAGATGATATTGAGAAATCATATATGTCCTTCCAGAACTGGATTACCAAGGGACTGGACGCCATTATTCCAGCGAAGTGGACCAAAGGGCGTAGCACCCCTTCCAATCCCTGGTACAATGAGAACCTCAAAACAATGAGGAGAGTCTGTAAAAAAATGGAGCGACAATGGAGAAAGGAGTACAAGCAGGAGGACAAAGACGCATATTTGACCACTCTCAGAACGTATCACAAGGCAATCCGGGTAGCCCGTGCTGCCTTCTACGCCACTGAGATAAATGCTAGCCCTAACCCCACGAAAACGATCTTCCAAATCGTGCAAAAACTACAAAACGGAAATAAGCCGGCTTCTCACATTACCTCCACGCAACAATGTGAAGACCTAGCTACCTTCTTCACGGATAAAGTGAAAAAAATTTACAATGCCTTCACCCAGGACAGTCCAGAGGACATCAACCCTCCCACTACCATCCTCGGAGACTCTAGTCTCACACGCATACCCGCCATCTCCGGTGAAGAACTCTCTAAACTTTGTAGGAAGGTGAAATCGGGCGCACCTACAGATCCGATGAGGCCTACTCATTTTCTGGAAGCCTTGGAATTCTTCCTCCCACCCTTGACCTCACTCCTTAATCTTTCATTTACCACGGCTACGGTCCCCACCTGCTGGAAACAGGCCTGGGTAACACCGATCATAAAAAAACCCTCCCTAGACCCCGCTAAACCGGAAAACTACCGGCCCGTTTCTCTGCTCCCATGGGTCGCGAAACTGGCGGAAGCCCACGCTAACAAAATTCTAAGTGAGCACATGGCGAAAAACAACATCCTGGACCCCTCCCAGCACGGGTTCAGGCCGGGCCATAGCACGGAATCCGCGCTCCTAACTTCCACAGAAAGCTTACGGGAAATTATGGACTCCGGCAAAAGTGCCGCGCTGATATTACTCGATCTCAGCGCGGCCTTTGACACGGTCTCCCATGCCATCCTATTGAAACGCCTGGAAAACATAGGTATCGTAGACGCGGCACTCCAATGGTTTAGATCATTCCTAACCAACAGATCGTTTAGGGTATCTGCCCCCCCGTTTATCTCCCAACCTCAAAACATAGGACAAGGAGTTCCACAGGGCTCTGCCCTCAGTCCCTCCTTGTTTAACCTATACATGCAACCCCTGGCGGAGGTTGCCAAGAAATGGGGCCTCACAATGGTGTCGTACGCCGACGACACCCAGTTGGTCATCAGCCTCAACCATGCCCCCTCTCCCGATGCCACTAGATTCAGGGATGGTCTGACCGCCGTTGCTAAATGGATGACGGCTAATTGCCTTCAACTCAACGGCGGCAAAACAGAGGTGCTGATAATGGGGAAAAATAGTAACAACTGGAATGACCTCTGGTGGCCCCAATCACTGGGCCCAGCACCCCCCCCCAAAGACTCTAGCTAAAAACCTGGGAGTGTGGCTGGACTCTGCTCTTAGCTTCCAGTCGCACACAAAAAAAGTTGCCGCAACCTGCATTGGCTTACTGAGAAGCCTCACCCCCATCTTAGGCTATTTTGACTCAAAAACTCGTCAACTCATTGTACAATCTACCATTCTGTCCAGACTGGACTACGCGAGTGCCTTGTTGTTAGGAGCTAATAAAACTGAAGTTAAGAGACTCCAACGGATACAAAATTCGGCGGCAAGGGCTATAGTAGGTCTCCCTAAAAGATGCTCGGCGAGAGCGACCATTCACAGATTACATTGGTTACCCATGGAAGCCCGCATCCAGTTCAAAGCCCTCATATTCGCCTTTAAAATCATGAAGAACGAAGGCCCGGAGCTACTCCGCTCGCTGTTGACCCCCTACACTCCCAAACGGAACCTCAGGTCCATGGGGCAACACCTAGCAATGGTACCCTACACTAACTTTTGCCGCATCGGAGGGCGCTCCTTCAAACTACTGGGGGCCAAATTATGGAACTCCCTTCCCCTCAATATTCGATGCATGGACAACATCCTAGCTTTCCGCAGAGCTATTAAAACCTATCTCTTCCCCCCCTGTTAGGTCCCTCCCTTCCCCCTGTTTCAGTTGGTTGTGTTATGGTTCCAGCGCCGGGACGCCCCGTTGCGGGGGCAGCTGTTTGCGCTTTACAAAACTGATAACATAACATTACGAGTACAGTGGTCAGACCGTGAGAGGACTGCCATAGACACCAGGGATCCACGATCCCTGGTGCTGGTGCGGCCGCAACATGCTTGGTGGTGCCGCTGCAACACTGCCAAGCACATCACAAGTTTCCTCACTGTCACCCTAACCACAGCGGTGAGACAGCATTGGAAAGGGGGGCCGTGAAGAAACAAGGGGAGCCCTACAGGTGCCTCAAGCCCATGAGATGCATTGAAGGGGGCACATGCAGTACCCCCTGGTTTTTTGCACCCCCCTTTCCTGCATGGCGTGGACTTCGCAGTCCATGCCGTGCAGGAACAGGCTTTGACGTTCTCATTGCAGGTTCCTTTTTGTAAGGCACTGCCGTGGGAATGCCTGCCAGATTATGAGGTTAGTCGAAATCTGGGAGGCCAGCGGTAGTCGAGTTTAGCAGGGCGGAGTGGGGTAGTGGCGTGCCACCCTGCTCCAGCACCGCCACACTCTTATTCAGGCCCGGAGATCTAATGTTGAACAGCCAAGTTGTGAGCAGAGTAAAAGGTTCAAATACATTTTCAAGATTTTGTATTTAGGTTTGTACAGAATTCCAAATTACAACCACATTAGAATATGTTTTATATGTGCCATTCATAAGTTTGTGTGATTTAATGGTTTGCATCTAGACTTTATGTGCAACTTGTCTACTCCGAAAGTTATAATTCTCTATGGATGTTTGCTTTGTTGAACTATGCTCTTAGCTATTGAGGTGTAATTTACCTGCACATTTCTGAAAAATCACATATTCTGAAGAAGTTGTCAACTGGCTTTCTTATGCTATAAATAAGTAAGAGGCTCATTGAAACGGTACAACAGATCTTTCTTTGGCTGTGAGTAAGACACATTTCTATAACTGTGTTCCTGTTGGTGATTAATGTCTGTTTCATGAAATAATTGGGGTAAAATAAGTCCAAAGTTACTAGTTTGTGTGTTTCATGACTCAGACTTCAAACTCAGGCCCCCATTTTCAATTTCTGGGGCTGGAATCCTAGTCGACTGAATGCCAAGGATTCTTTGTCTTGATTCCAACCCACGCCTCTCTCTCCCGCTGCCTACACTTGCTGTTTCTAAATCTTGCAGGTTCCTTTTCATCCCTGCTTTTTAATTTTAACATCATTTTCCTATCTTCACCTTTCTTCCTTCTTCCTTTTCTCAATTATATCTCTAATTTTGTCTCAAAATCTGATGGAAAATGAGTCCTGTTCCTAAAAATGAGAGCTGTTGCCCAACACCTGCATCCACTGGCACAGTGACAGTCATATCTGCATATTAACATGAAAGCATGATCTTGATCAGGTTGGTTTATTTCACCTTTGAATCAGCTAAATTAAAGCATATAATAATTTATAATAATACTAGCATTTGTAAAGCGCGCAGCTACCTTAGACGAGGTGTCCCGGTGCTGGGGGCCATTAGGAAGATTAAGCCAGCTATTGCCCAGAGTCACAAGGTGCTGGGCTAACCTGCCGCCGGCAATCGAACCGTGAGCCCCCGTGTTCCGGAGTCAGCCACCCTGGCCGCTGCACCACACCTCACACCATATGTTGGTAAAACCTGTATAGTTTTTTCTGCCAAAGGATAAATTTGTTGCAGATCTGTATTTCCAGTCATCACATCAGAATAACCGAATCCTGAGTAACCTGGATATGCAGTATTATAGCCTTTTTTTTTAAAGAGGGTTACACAGTGATTTGAAGATGCAACACAGAGTGAGATATATAAGACAAAGGTTTCTTTGAATGGGTTTCTGGACTCAGTGGGCCTAGACCTTGGAACAGTGCCCAATCTGTCAACATTTGGGAAGGAACTACAAATAGCCCTCTTCTGGGAGGACACCTAGCCCCAAAAAGGACCAGTCTCAAGTCATCCCAGAGGAATGCTCCACTGGGACAAACCCGCCCTTCCAGATAGACTGGATTACATACTGTCAAAGGGTTCCACACTTTTCTTGAGAACTTCACCTTTGCTAATGTACAAGGCAGGCATAGTGCTCCCAAGTAGTGGATTTGCAGCATGCCAATGCTGTACGAAACAGAAAATAAAACACAAATCGTTACAGTCTTAATCTAGTGCGTGTGTGTGTGTGTGTGTGTGCATGTTATTGATTCATGCAACACCATGTTATGAGCTTCATTCCACTGATTTTAGCATTTAGCCTCATAGTTTATTATGTTGCCAGTATACGACAAAGGGTCTCATTACAATGCCGGCCAGAAAGCTAAACTCTGACCGCCGTACTACAATGATGGCGGTCGGAGTTTAAACTGGCTGGGAAATTCAACTCAGTTCCGATGGGCTCAAGAAGCCCGTCGGAAAGGTCCCATAATCTGCTGTCGGGATGATGATGTCGGAAAGACAGCAGTTCTATTTCGGTCTTTCCGATATGGAACTGCTTTCGGAAAGTGCCTTTGGGGACCCCTAGCAGGGTCCCCTTCCCCCCTGGCCCTCCGCTTGTGGCCCTGCAGGGCACCTATGATGCCCCCCTTCACATCCCTGCACTGTGTGACACGGTGCCTGCCACACAGTGCAGGGATGTTTCAAAACTTCAATGTTTCGGCCCGTCACACTAGCTCCCGTTGAAAAATGGAAGTTTGCCACCGCACCATGTGTAGTTGCATCCTAATTGCAGTGTCAGAACTGTCAACCTGAGGCCGGTCGGTTCCACATCTGCAGTGATGTCGGTCGGAGACAGCTCCAACCGACTTCAAAATCAGGCCCTCAGCAAAGGTCATACTTCACCTTCAGCGATAAATCTTATTTCCATTAGAAGTTAAATAGGTTGCTCTTGACTACCATTTGCCAAACATCAAAAATACATGTGCATGGTACTTTGGTCCATTATATGACAAAATATATGTTTCTCACGTATCCACTTACCTTTCAATTTAGCTATGCATTTTAGTGTGGATTATTAATAAAGTGAAACATGACTTTGACATTCCACAATCATGTGTTGAATATTGCTTGAGTATTAACCCTTTTAATGACCATTTTTATTGTGAGTTAACAACTATTTTTTTCGATTTCTGTTTTGTAGGATGTGATGTCTACGTTCTTCCAGTTTGGAGCTTCCATCCAGCAGCAGGCCATCGTCATGCTCAATATTATGGAGGAGTATGACTGGCATGTCTTCTCTCTGGTGACCAGCACCTTTCCGGGATACCGAGACTTTATAAGTTTCATTAAAACCACGGTGGACAACAGTTTCGTTGGCTGGGAGGTGCAGAACGTGATTACGCTCGACATTTCTTACGGTGACGCAAGGACACAGGTTCAGCTGAAGAAAATCCGCTCTTCGGTTATACTCCTTTATTGCTCAAAGGATGAAGCGGTTTACATTTTGGACGAGGCTCGGTCTCTGGGTCTCACTGGTTATGGTTATATCTGGATAGTTCCCAGCCTGGCTACAGGTAACACTGAAATCATTCCCTACGAGTTCCCCTCTGGATTAATTTCAGTGTCGTATGATGACTGGGACTACAGTTTGGAGGCTCGCGTGAGGGACGGCCTTGGGATTATCTCTACGGCTGCATCAGCCATGTTGGAAAAATATTCGTTTATTCCAGAAGCTAAGACCAACTGTTACGGACAGCTAGAAAGGACAGAACTGCCAATACACACTCTCCACAGGTAAAACTTGACCCTCAATTTCCTTCACAGTAGTTAATATGTTTTCCTGTCTGTGCTTAAAAATAATATATTATTTTGTGATGAAACTTAAGGAGTTCTGTATCAAAAACGTGCCCACAAACTGAGACGAAGATTGCACTGGCTCTGATGAGCATTGTTGGTTCTAGGTTTACATGGTGCTGTGAGGATGGTGGGCAAGTTTTGATGCCAAAACAAAACAAAAGCAATGGTTTCGTAATTTACAAGGCGGCCTCTCGCAACTAACTTCCTGGTTCGTTTTGTTATCAAACTACTTACTCTCTGCCCTGCTTGCATTTTCATCTCTACAATGGTGGTAGAAAGTTGTGTATGTTCATGGGCTCCACATAGTGGTGTAGAGTCAAAGAAGAATGGAGAAGAGTCTTCTCCTTTTCGGAAAAAGACCCTCACACACCCAGCCAGCTAGGTGTCTTGCTTCATCATCGGGTCTGCTCCTTATCGGGTCGGCGCTGCAATACCCGATCGGCACCCGAGATGGGGCCTTCCTGGCGGAGATTATTATTCCTTATGCCGATGGGTGAAGTGCGTGTGAGGGCCCTAGGTCAGTGTAGGTGATAGTGGTGTATAGGAAAGTGGGTTAAAATAGGGGCGGTGGTCCACTCAAGATAATTTTAATGAAACATGGCCCCTACCCTAATTAAAAGTGAAAGGGCGCGTATTTTCACTCTAAAGATGTGAAATTTATGCACTTGTCAATAAGGCATTTTCATCTCCCCCATCTTCCCTGTTCCCCATCTCCTCTGTGTACTTCTTTGTTTCCTGTCTCTGCATCCATCTCCTGCCACACCACCTACCCTGTACCATGTCTGTTTCTTGTTCTCCATATTCCTAACCCCCGAATCCATTCTTTCTTGCTTTTTGTGGTGGTTGTTGATTGCTTTTCTTCAGGGCTGAACTGGGATCACAAACCAGCCCTGGAAATTACGTCCGACCGACTGGGGGGGCTGGTGGGAACACTGCTGCTGCTCTTTTGTTACCAAGGGCCGATGTAAAACTGGCCCCCAAAAACGAAAATGGTCCCCAAGATCCAAAACAGGCCCCACACTTCAGGCCCACCTGGGAAATGTCAACAAAAGGAGGGATAGATGGGTAGGTTTTACGAGGTCCAGTGTACATACCCAAGCAACTAGTAAGACAAAAAGGGTACAAAGTTCCTCAGATAAGTTAAGAAAAAGTAGTGATTTCAGCACAAAATGTCGTTTGCCATGAAAAAAGGCGGGGGGAAATGCCTGGCCATGCTTGTCTTGCATGTTTCCGACCAGCATCATCTCATTCTCACCCATCTAACTGTATTTGTGTGACTCTTCTCTCCACCTCTGTCTGCTGCATGTGGGGCTCTTCAGTTCTTGCATCCCTCCCCCTCCCTATTGTAGCTTGCACATCTGCTTCTTATCCAATCCCGCCACTATCCTTCTTAGTGCGTTGTGTCCATTAGCGATCCTCTGCATGTCCAGGTCTTTCCCACCAAACCAAAGGCTGTGCTTTCACTGACTTTTATGACCTTGATCTCTTCAATATGGCCACGTTTTGCTTGGGGTCTATTGGCAGATGCAGTAGGAATGCATTCTTTTTACCCTTTCAGAAATGCTATTCAACAATCTTATATCTTTTTGTTATCTTTGAGACAGAACGTTATATATGAAACTTTACCTCATACAGCAATTTCCATGAAGAGAACCACTTGATGTATTATCCGTAGATTGAAACCAGACACTCATACTTCTGAAAGAACTCTATGAGCTCAAAAGTTCAAGCCCATCTGCCAATGGGATAGTCACCAGTGTAGCCAATCAAGGATAAAAACAGGACTAAGCAAATATTGACCCAAAAAGTAATAATTAGATGAGAACCACAGAAATGTATGTTGTGACCAGTGCTTCTTCTTAGTTGACAGTATTGCAATCCTGAACATCCCATGGAAGTCCAAGATTTTTGTATAACCAGTGATCATTCAAATAGTAAATTTTATTCTGATTGTATTTCAACCTATCTTGTAGATGTTCTCTGGAAATGTGGGCATATTGGACATCATTTGTAAATTCTGAACGAGGATTCAGTCATTATAGGACTAAGAATATTCTTAATGTGGGTCATTGTAATTAAATCTATTTTATTGCATTGTTCCCTCTAGGATTTTACTCGTGACATTCTTTGCCTTTTTAAGTATCTTATAGAAACAGTGTGGGTTTAACTGAAATTGGTAGTTTGGCTCAATGTCCTTCAGAAAATCGATCTTTCAAGCAGATGTTTGTAATATTTGATTGAACTAGCAGAAATAATGGCCTGCTGCTCAGACAAATAAAAAGATCCCCCTTGAGTGCTACATGGAAATCTGTTGTAGCTTTAAGGCAGCCAGAATGTCCTTGGCTTGGATTGGTTATTTATGTCAGCTTATGGTGTTTTACCGTAGGCCTGGAGATCTCTCCAGTGGATGCCAATTCTCGGTCGCCAATATACCGTTGGCAAGTCGTGTGCGAGAAAAAACCTCTGGCACACGACGGTTGGCAGAATTTAGCTGGAACTCTGTGTTACGCATAACAAGGTGTGGCCAAAACTCTGCCAACTACCCTGACGGAGCGGAATTTATCACCAACCCCTAGTATTGTACTTGCACTTCTATAGCTACTTCATATCCCTGATGAGTCACTGAAGCACATTACTGAGTAGGTAGCAAACAACATCAGAGGGAAAAGGTTGTAAGAGTTTTAAAATAACAGTGGAGCTTGTTTTAAAATGATTTGGTGTTGTAGATGAATGACCAGAGTAGTATTCTTATGTTGTCTTTGATCGCAGAACCTAGGCATGTAATTGAAGGAAGAAGTATGAGAGATAATGAATTTATTGCAGATTCTGCCATATTATGTGTGAATTTGTATGTCTATATAGATCCACCAATTAGGGAGACAGGAGCAGTCTGTGAAATACACTGAATAATGGCAGTCATGGTAAAGGGGATATTTAGTCCCCAAGAGAGAGGAGAGACTGCCCTGTAGGCCTTGGGAAATTCGATCAACTTTAGTAGATGTTTTCTTTTTTATTGTCTTCATTTCATTATCAGTATTACTTCCAATTTCACATTGGTTATCAATCAAAGATCGGAAGGAGTGTGATCATTTACAGTTGTTCTACATAACAGTCTTGGGTAAACCATCATGTAGTACCTCATTCAGGTGTGATCATTGGATACATTGCCACTCATTAAAGTCTTTCCAGATATTATGTAAACTGTTAGGGTCGCACAAGTTGGCTCATGTAGCTAGGAGCTTGGATCCAATCAGCGGCTACCAAGGAGGGGGGAGGGGGGCTTTGGAAATCCATTTCTTACATATTTCATGTCTAGAATGTAAAATTAAATAGAACAGGATTTTATTCTGGGCTTTTTTCAGTAGTATATCTGAAGATGGATCCACTCCCATTAGAATTAAAGTGTGGGTGTACCTTAATCTCTTGTTTTGTAATCTCGCATAAGGTCTTACTTACAGCTTCCCAATATGTCTGTAGACGTGAACAATCTGCAAACATGTCTGTCGACAGCCCCAGGCTGGTTATATTTCTTACATCTCGGTCGATCATGTGTAAACTTTGCAAGTCTTTTGGGGGTCCAGCATATCCTGTGGCTAGTAAAGAGATGATTCTTCTTTAACCCTTTCAGCGCTCATGACGGAACCACTCCGTCATGAGCCACGGGTGCCGTGTGCTCATGACGGAGTGGTTCCGTCATGCTGCGGCCGTTGGCCGCCGCTCCTCCCACGCTACGCTGATTCCCCGCCTGTGCGGGCGATTAGCGCAGTGGGCGGAGTCATGACGGAACCACTCCGTCATGAGCACAGCTCAACCGTGGCTCATGACGGAGTGGCTCCGTCATGAGCACAGCGCCACCGCGCTGCCCCTAAACCCCCCCCAGCGCTGCGGCGGAATTCCCACCGCAGCCAAGGGGTTAAGGGGGCAGCTTTAACTGCAGAATAGAGTACATTTATAGATACTTGCCATGTTTCTTCTTTTGCCAGTTTGGCAAGTTGTCCTTCCATACTTGGTGCAGTTCAGTCAGATACTCCTCCTCAGCCTTGATATACTCCCAGTACCAATATGTGACCTCTTTCCATAGTCAAACTTTATTTGTTAATATTACATCAGATTCCCCACAATCCTCATTGCTCCAATCTTGGGCCAACCACAATTACTTCAGCTGGAGATATTTGAATCTTGACATCTTTCCATCTGTTTCAACTAGGATTTTATTAGACTCAATCAGTCCATCTCCATTTCTCAGATACCCATAAAAATTATATACATTTTATAAATATTACATCCAGCTTGTCTGAGCAAAAAACTGAGTTTATCCATTAGGCAGGCCAGAGTTCCTGGAGAGTCCCATATTGGCACCAATGATGCATAATAGTGAATGCCAAAGACCTTCCTCACATGATACTATATTTTGTACGCAGAATTCAAGAGCTTAATGATCACTTTTTTAAAGAATTTGGGATTTGTAAATTGAATTGTATAGCAATATGTCTGATAATCTGAGTAGAGCATACCTTACCTCCTTCTCCAGTCTCATTCTTTGCTTCTTCCAAGATAACCTGATCCCTTTAGATGCTCATATAAAACTGCTTATTCTCCACAGAATCTTTGTCATTTGGTTCCTCAGGAACAATAAGGGTATAGTATTAAAAAGGAAGGTGACCTTACGGAGAATCATCATCTCAAATACATTTGTCCTTTTAAATGATAGTGGATGATTTTCCCATCTTCTTAGCTGTGTCTCAATTTCCTCACTGACTCAATTCAAATCAGCACTAGGGAGAGCCTCCAATATATGTGTCACCATCATTCCCAAATACCTAATTTGTTCCTTGGCTCTCTGGATCCCTTTGGTACCCTCTGTATCTGTCCATGTTATAATCTCTGTTTTAGCAAAAGACACACAATTGATGGACTGCATTCTGCCCATCAACAGTTCTTTTTGAATAATCTCATGTTTCAGCATGGGCTTCTAGTTTTCTAATCAAATATCTGGAATTGGCTGTATACAGAATAATGTCATCTGTAGCCCTAGAGCTGCAAATGGTAGGTTAGAACTGTCTAGACAAATTGCCTGGGCAAAAGGTTCAATATAGAGTTCAAATAGTAATGGGGACAAAGGGCATCCCTGTCTGTTCCTCCTCATGATGGAAAACGATCGTGTTAGGCTCCCATTTATTAATATGCTAGTTGTGGACGATCAATACAGGAGTTCAATTACACTGATTAATTTACTACTGAGGTAAAAATGTCTTAACGCCACCCAAAGATACATCCAGTTTACCCTGTCATAGTATTTGGCAGCATCTAATGTGGCTATTATCAGTGGGCTATTGGTAGTTTCTGCTATATCAATTGCCCCGATCAAAAGGTGTGTCAGCTCATTGAGCTGTGTACTCAGTTTGAAGCCCTTTTGATTGGGGTTAATCACTGAACTCATAACCTTCACTAATCTCTTTGCTATGATACCTGTGTGTATCTTATAATTGCAGTTTAACAGGGAGATGGGTCTGTATCGGTCTGCGATAGTTAGGTATTACTTAGGATTTACAATCATCACTAGCCTAGCTTGTTGCCACTTCAGAGGAATCCCCCTCACCTGCTCAATCTCAGAACTCAGATGCTGGGTTCTTGGAGGGGCATCTACTAAAGCAGCCTAGCTCCCCTGCTTTTTTTCAGCTATATTTTCCAATATTTTTTTTGCTTCTGTCTGCCTCTTTGCATGTAAGTTTCGAAATTACCCCTCTGATATATTATTTATATGCATCTCATACTATATTGTTGTGAACCGAACCCATGTTTATCTCAAAATGCTCTTTAGTTCAATAAATGAGTTGGCTAGTATTGGTCTCAGCCTAAAGTAAAGTTTTATCAAGGCTACACCTGGTCGGAAAAACGTGGGACTGCTGTGGGCGGAACCCACATGCTCTGCAGCTGAGCGCTGCGGCTCATCTCGTGTCCGGTGCTTGCTGGCCGGTTGGGACGCCGAGCTACACGCCGAGTAGCACAAGTGGATTCTTCTTTGCTGAATGGAGTTGTGGCTCGGGTGGCTGGTCTTTGTTACCTGCCCCCTGCTCTGAGGTTTGCTTCTTGGCCTCAGGGGACCTTGGAGGGTGCTGGGGAGTTTTGGGATGTTTGAGGAGTTTGAGGCTGTTTTTTTGTGGCTGCTCAGGATTCTCTCCAGCTCCAGCGGGCACCCTGGTGTGTGCTGAGGGCGTACTTTGGAGGCAGCACAGCAACAGAGGTAGTGCCTTTAAAAACTATTACACCAGGGAACCTTTTTCAGGCAATCACAGAATTCTTTGCGCTATATTTAATGACCTGAAAGTGCTGCAGAATTTCAATTTGGCTTCAAACTGGAGCATCAGCAGCATTGGGCCACCAGGTTTCCAACCAGCAGGGTAAGTGCTTTTTTTTCCCCAATCTGCGTTTTTCTGTGAAGCACTAAATTTACCGCCCAGTTGGGGTCGCTGGGTGGGTCTACAAAGGTGCCAAAATAACTATGGAGAATCACTCTAAGGCATCAGGTGCCCTGGCGAAACCTGAGGCTGCAGCATTGGCACAATGGGCTAAAAAATGAGGAGGGCAGGCAGCAGCTTGGGTCAATCATACCTCCTTGCTACGTAAGGAATTAATGATGGCTACAAATACAGGCCCAGGCATGGGAGACAAGGAGGACAATTTGACATCACCAGATGTTGCCCAAACTTCCGATCCTGAGTTGCCAGAATCTATAGTGCAGACAGAGTGTATACATTTGGTGGAAACAGAGGCTTTTAAATATAAGCAAGGGACTAGTGAAGATACAACAGCAGCGCTGTTAAATCATGAAGTAGATTTAGAGCATCACACAGCCCTACTCAAGAAATATCCTCTGTTTCAGACAGCTAAGTCGATGATTGCTGTAGATATTTCAGATGTTTCTCAGATAGCATGTTTATTGAATCTACCTCTGCCACCTGCTGCTCATATACAGGGTGTACAGGAAAATCTTCAAATATCTTCACAAGGTCCTCAGGTGGCGGCTTTCAGGTTTCTGCAGCCAAAAGATCTGGATGGGCAAACAGCGGGTACGGAAGGAGATAGAATGCAGCAACTTATGGAAGCCCCTTCACTCCAGTTGGAAGTCAATGATATGGTTAATCTTATTCTTGAGGAGATAAGGGAATTGAAGGTCTCTCAAGCATTGGAAACTGCTGCCCTCAATGTGAGGTTAAATAAACTTGAGGAAGCAATAGCACAGTTTCCTGAGTGAGAAAAGGAAGCTGAATGTAGGCTTTTGGAACTAGAAGAACAGTTCACCAAGACCCAGAAAGAAATTGGCTAATTTCTCAAGCAGCAGGCTCTACTAGAAAACAAGATCAAAGAACCGGAAAACCACTCATGTCACTCCAATCTTCGTATAATTGGCATACCAGAGGGCTGCGAGGGCCAATAACTGCTTTCATGGGCGGAGACATTTATTAAATCTCATGTTCTGCTAAGTTTTTCTGATGACTTAACCTTAATGAGTATAGCAGTACAACAGCGTCTCAACTGGTATATCAGTGTAAAGGACTATTCAAAGGTGTATAAATCACATAATACAGAAAGGGACATGGGGGACCAAGTAAAGGTAAAAAGGTTGTTATTTGCATATAAGAGCACAAAACACAATTAAATTGCAGTAACCGTAACACCCAAATGTGCATTGGAAGTGTTGCGGTGAATAAACGGCGCAGTGACACGTGATTAGAGGCGGAGAAAAAACAGATCAGGGGGGGGTCAAGAAAAAAGGTATTGACAAGTATAACAATATTTTCATTATTTATAGGTGACCCATTGGTTGCCGCGATCGACGTTGTGGAGTCGACGGCGTTTCGACCTCCTTAAATCGAGGTCATCATCAGGACAATGGTTACACGATTCAAATTATGTGCTCTGGGGCACGTAGGGAGGGAGAGAATGGGAGAGTCCTGTAAGTGGGATCAGTAATCAAGAGCCCCTTGTAACCGGTCAATGGATGGGATGCAGCGTGAATGAGTTGTCAGTGGCAGTCAAGTATGGAAGATTCAGCATCAGAGAAGGGGAGTGTAGATTGCTGGGCTGCCCCAGAGGATATTTGTTGACTGTGAAGAACCAGTTGTGAGTTCTGGCGGTACGGGACCACCAGCAGGGTTGTGGTCTGTGGAGCCGGGATTAGTCCAGAGTGAATTGACTCAGTTTCCTTCCCTCCTTTTCACAGGGCAGCCCAGCAGCCCAGCGATTTTCACTCCCCTTCTCTGATGCTGGATCTTCCATACTTGGTAAGATCACAGCGCCCCTGCGAAGACGGCCCCTGGCCCGAGTCGATCAAGCTACGGTGTCTGTGAATTCTAAGATGGCAGGATCAGTTGTGATTAAAAGAGGCACTTAACAAGTGTGTCCCCTTTCACCCATTCTGTTTACGTTCTTCATCGAACCACTGGCAATTCAACTTCATAATTACATCAATATTAGGGCACCCATAGAAGGCATGACGAAGCTTACATTTTTTGTGGATGATATGATATTATATCTCCAGCCAGATGAAGATAATATAAAACACATTTTCGGGTGATTAAGGATTTTACTAAGATTGGAAGATACAATATCAATCAAAGCAAAGTAAAACAGAATTGTTGCTTTTTAATGCGACAGTAGAAGACCTCCCTTCTTTGCAGTCACAAGCTAAGATAGCGCCTCCAATTAGATGTCTGGGTTATTGGGTCACAAATAATTTTTCAAGTCTTTTTTATTTGAATTATGAAAGAATGTTAGGTAAAATTAAGGGATTATTAGACAGATGGTCCAGGTTCCCATTGACCATTATAGGTTGTGTTTCCATGATCAAAATGTCTATCCTCCCCTGGTTAATAATCTTATTTTATATGTGCCAATAAAAATTCTAAATCTTTTTTTTCAGGAACTTGATTCCATTTTCAGAAGTTTTATTTTGAATAAAAAGACGGCCAGGGTAAAGTTGGAGGATCTTCAATTGAAGAAAGAAGAAGGAGGGTTGGCATGTCCTAATATTCGTATGTACTACCAGGCAGTTTTGTTAGATGTTCTTTCTCGATGTTTAAATAGTACCGGGAGATTAGATAATTTTTTCATCAAAAGGATGATTCAGGAATCACATATAAGTGTACCAGTGTTTTTATAAATAGCGAAGCTTCCAAAAAGACCTATATATAAGTTCTTGGGTGATATACACAGTTGAATGGGAATCTTGAGCAAACTTAATAAATCCTCTTTTGATGGATTCTCACTAATGCTAGAGGAGTGCAGGTATTCAAGCCTAACCCTGACAGCTCGCGAGATTAGATTTTGGAACTCTACAGGTTTTAAAACTTTGGTGACTTTATGGGGCAAGGAAAATCTATCTCATGGTGAGATCAAATTACTTGGGTGGTCTCTCAGTGCGAGCAACACTACAACACTATTTGAGCTTTATTAAGATGAAGCATTTTTTGCAAAGTCGCTACAAAAATCAGACACAAGAGCTTCACTCAATTAGCAGTATTCTTGATAAGGGCAAATTACAAGGAATTGGAAATTGGTATGAAACTTTAAAGGAGGCTTCCGGTAAGCTAGATCTAGCAATGTTGCTAGAAAAAAGACAATGTCAGCTATCAGTGAGCGAGTGGAAACTAATTGCAGAGTTAGGTTATAAATCTATACGGGCAGCCAACTATAAAAGAATGGCATTTCTGTCAAGATGGCTGGCATATTATACTCCAGAAATTCTCCACAAAATGTATCCAGCAATTTCCAACAACTGCTTTTGGGGTCAGCAATTAGGCGAAGGGGGATGGCTGCATACCATTTTTTATGTTCACACCTCACCAATTTCTCCAGCAAGTGTTTCAGGATATAAGTCAGGCCATAGGATGTATAGTTCGACCAGATCCTAATTTGGCTCTATTTGTCATCCCTAAAAGGAGCCAACTGTTAACAAATGGTCAACAATATTTTATTTATATAGCATTGCTGATTGCACGTTCATTGATCCTTCAGAATTGCCGAACTAGTAAGCCTCCTACAAAGCTGCACTGGAAAAACAAAATGACTCGCACCATGAAGTTTGACAAGGCTTATGCAAAGCGAGTAGGGGGACGTTAAAGATATAAGGCTGCCTGGCAATTTTGGAATTAAGGTGGATAGAATGATATAGTAACAAAATGTCGATGCCAATATAATAGCACTTTTACTCTAGCTCTTTACAAATGTGAGATCAGGATTGACTAGGGTGGATTAGAGCAGAGACAAGGGAGAAGTGGATACGTAGATTTTAGAAATAGTATCACTTTAGTCGTATACACTTCTCTAGCTCTCCAAAGTAATGCAATTATATATGGTAGAAACAAGCTTCTACAACATACAAAATGAAGGGAATTGATTACAGATGTATTTTCTGTGTATTTTAGAAGGTTTGTTTAGATCAAGGCGCGATGCAATTTTTTGTATGGTTCAAGTTAATTGTACTATTTCATTCATGAATTGTGATTTAGATGCCAAGTCTGCTCAATAAAAAAAGGGGAAAAAAGGATTTACCTGGTCTACTCTATAGCTATCAATAACTCTAAACAGAGGGACATGGCAGAGTGATCTGATAGTGTTGCTGGGATGTGGGTCACAACCTTGACCATCCTTTTTTATATATTTATCAACCAGAAAACAATCGATACAAGAACAGTGTCCTTACTTTTTCTATAGAAAGTAAAACCTTTCTTTCAGAGTACTGGCCCTCAGTCGCCATATGTCAGCCAGCCATAAATTGTTCATCATGTTTCCCAACTGTCTCCTACATTTTGGGGTAGATATATAGCTATATTTTTGGAGGTTCTATCATGCTCCTTATCCATGATAACATTTAGTCTCCCCCTCCAAAGCAGGACCTAAAGGCCAAATGTATGACCCGTTTGCATGCGCAAATTGGTTTGCAAACCCGTTTAGGTATGCAGAAACATATTGGGCCATGTACATCTGGCCCAAAATGTCTAGGAGATGAGACTCTAATAAACTTAAAAATGAGGGGCCATCACTGTGGGGCCTTAGTAGCCTACACAGGTCCACTTTAGGGTCAACATTACCAAGGTAGCCACATTCCATCTTTCTGTGCTGTCAGTTTTAAAATCTAATAATTGAATCCCCAAATTCCTTTTAATAATAATAGGCTACCCATTATTAGCATTATTTTTTACCTATATCTAAGATAATCTGGCATGTAAAATTATCACTTCTGAATATCCCTCCCTTCAGGGCTCTAGTCAGCATTAATTCCTCTGTAGAATAAGTTAGGAAGTTGACTAGGATTTTTCCTGGGGTTTTATGGGATTCATTTTGCCTGTATGGGTCCCTGCCTAAATTGAGATCTTGTCTGTCTTTCAGAATGCTCTCTTTTAATACCTTAACTATGAAATCCTTTTAGTTGGTACCTTCCACCCCTTCAGGAAAACCTTGAATTCTTAAATTGTTCCTCCTGGTATGCATCTCCAGTCTTTCTACATCGTCCATCAACTGCCTATTCTGTAACTTCTGAGACTCAACCTGTTTTGTGTTTTCTAAAAGGCCTGTATTTAATCTCTCAATATTTTCCTCTAACATCCTGGTACTTGCAGCCAAGTTGTCAAGTTTAGCATCTAAAATCTGACAGGCTCCTTTAATTTCCTTCGGGTTCTGCTCTGAGGTTTTGAATCTTAAAATTATGTCATTCTTAAGGCTCAAACAATTCAACCAAAAGTGTAATCACCTGTGATGGTTGTGAGGTAAGAAGATCTCTGGAGGTGCGCTTGTCCTCTAGCCCTAGGTCTGGACCCACTTTGATGTTCTGAGGTTATCCCCCCAGGCTGCAACCTCTGGTGCTCTTTGGGACTGGAGGCACTCATACTTATTCACTAATGGAATGGAAGGACCTTCGACTGTTAGTATGTAATGCTCCTGTCTGGCACCCTAGATAATCCTTTTCTTTGCTATTCTACATATCCTTCCTATTTGTGTCCATTATCCTAAAAAAAGAGTTCAATGAAGATGATAGTTGCAGTGTCATCTCCCAGTCTCTCTTTTCTATTTTTGAGTTTAATGAAGTTATACTTCTTGGCTGAGTTAGTTGGCTATATTTTCTTCACCAGAATACCCTTGTTTCCCTCCGTGTCCTGGACTCGTTCCACTACATTCCATCTCACAAGTGTTGACCTCAAACAGTATTTATTGTGTGCAGAGGCTTTCGTATCTACAATAATGCCTACCTTACTTAATGGTGCAGCCTGGAGTGCTATTGTGTCTCTGGTGGCTTTGTGTGCTCCCCTCCAGCCCAAAATGAAGGGAAGATGTAGCGTTTATGATTGGGATACTGGGAGCACTGATGAATAGTAGGGCTGAGGAAAGCCTCCCTTGTCTGTACGTCATTCGGAACTTTGGAGTTGCCTACGTAATATCCCATCTCCAAGAACCTGCGCTCCCTGCTCCCAAAAAAGGTGTTTCATGCACTGAAACAGTGTTGATATGGTTTTTGTATCCCGGAGGTGAACCCTCATTGCTGCCATATGATTGCGTCTCAACACGTTGGCCGTCCAAGCCCAGCGGGAGTCTGGATAGCCGTTAGCTCACACACCTCTGTCACAGCTGAATTCCAACATCGATTTTAACTCTTGGTAGTCAGAAATAAATTTCCCCCTCTCGTATTTCAAAGTTTCAGGGCGGTTAACTCTGATAACTAGTTGCCCGAATAATCAGATTCACACCCTCCCCTGAGTAGTCAGTCGCAGCGTCAGCCGGACCCCATATTCCCGAGCACCAAGTTCAGCTTAAGTAGTTGCTTTGATTCAACCTATGGCTTGCACTGAATACAGGCAGTTATGGCATAAGGTCTATGTGATGTATAAGAAATTTCGATTTATGAAGCAGTGTGCTTATGGATAGATAGGTTGGACTCTAATTATTTGTTGTTGACTTCAACAGGCAGCCATTTATAATAATATCTATTTTAACCAAATACACAAAACAGTAAGTTGCCTTTCTCCGCTCTGGGTGGAGAAGACTGATGTAGAGTTTCATACACAAGGCGCTAGTGGACTTTTTTCTGCATAGTTGCCAATAGTGAGATGGCTTTTCTTGATGAGGACTGTTTCCACATTATTGTCTTGTACTTTAAAATGGCATCTCATAAAGTCGTTGTGGCTCTGTGTTGTGTTTATATTTGGAGGGGATAGGGTAATGCTTATTTTCTAATAAATTCAAACACTCTGGAGGAGTGATGAGAGGTAGACATACACAATAGCATGATTTTCACTTTCTATACTGGCTTCTTTTTCTTCCTCCCTCCCAGTGCTTAATGTGCACCAGTTATTGCAGCCAGAGCTGCCACTCATTTTTGGGGACTGGAATTTAATGTGAGTTATCTGACATTTATACAGAGCAAGGGTGAGAAAGGCAGAAACAGAGAACGAAGTAGGGAGAGAAAGATTGTAAAACAGTGTCAAATGTAGAAAGCGGGAATGAGAAAGAATACAAAAATAATGAGACTAGGGGCCTGATTCACAAACGTAACTTACACTATTGAGTAAGTTTACGCTTTTAAATATTCCCAAACTGCACATTTGTTGTCCCTTACATTTTTGTATTAACTTACACTTTTGTAGGAGGTCCATCAACACACTTGGCCAACCACTTGTACTGCAACACCCTTTAATAGAAAATAATTATACAGGGACTTACTAAAACGTGTAAATTACTACAAAAGTGAAATTTGTGATTACCAAAAAGTAGTAAACATACTCAAAATTGTGAGTTACTGCAAAAGTTCAATTTGTGAATAGCACTTTAGTAATTTTTGAAGTACTACTATAGTACTAAAAAATATACTATAAACTACAGGTTGTGCATTAGAATAGCAATGTGGGAAAAGAAAGAGACATAAGGTGGCATCAAGCCTAGACAGTCGTAGTATTGGCAACTTTGGCAATCAGCAGTATCAAGAGACTCCAGATGAAACCTTTAAACTAATTGGATGCAGGGTTGGACTGGCTGATAATTCAATCCGGCAGTGCCCTAAAGGCTGCTCAGACAGGTCAGTGTGTGACCTGTTTTCTGGCTGTTTGTGGGCCTGTTTTAGGGTCTGCTGCACTGTTTTTTACTGTTGATTTCCCTTATGTTTTTGCCAGTGCTGCAATTCAGGGGGATATAGCCACTAATATTCAGCCAGATTGGGGATCCATCTGGCTCCATAGATATATACTGAAATTATCCTAGTGTAATTTTCTGACACTGGGGCACATTCAGCAGCATCTGCACATTGTCTGCTTTCTGGTCAGAGAAGCGATGTGCAGATGGCTTGGGGCTTTCTTATTTTAGATTCCAGCTGGGCCCAAACCACAGGACAAATATGTAGGGCAATAAGCCCTCCTTTTGTTCAAGTGTCACCATAGCTAGAAGCTGTCTGGAGCCTAACACCTAGACGCCAATGCAATGGAGAGGAAACAAAGACAGACATCACATTATCACTTCACAAGTACTGAAGAGAAACTATGATTTAAGGGCAGGCTTGTGACTTTGTTCAATTCCTTTTTAAAAGAGATGGGCATGCACTGTAAGAATGTGAGATATATTGGTCTGTACAAGTATTTGCATGAATAACATTTTCAATAGCATTTACTAATTTATGTAATTTCATTATTTTATAGTGCTACTCACCCTAATGTAGGGTGTCAGAGCGCTGTAAATCCCACACACACATTATACATTGACTATTGGAGCAGCGTAATTTTGGATCCACCCTTATTATCATTGGTTAGGACACACATACGTTCATTCAGGGACTTATGTATTCATGTGGTATGATGTGACTAATGAAATGAAGTGCACTTAAAGCAATTTAGAGAGTGCATTTACCACGTAGCCATGACATTTTAATATGTGTATACACTAATGCTGCTTTTACAGTAGCAACAAATTGAAGTTCTCATGTATATTTACACGTGTGTTTCAACAAAATTAATTAATCTTCATGTATTCATTTAAAGGTATCCTGTATTTACAGTATAATGGAACATAATCCATCAGAATTGCATCTTACCTGTCTTTCTGTGTATCTGTATTTATGCAGTTACAACATGTACTGAATCTTCGCTTTGCTAACTTTACCAAAGGACTTAAGCATTTGGGTATCGCAATGTTTAACCTTCATCGTTAATGTTTTGTTTGGGTGCACTGTTTGTCTTTCCTCTGCAGGTGCCGGGTGCATGGTCTAATGAATAGAGAAAGGCCAATGTGTGAACAAGATAGGAAAGCCTGAGGGGAGTTGAGGATGATAAAAATGAATGAGCGGAAGGGAGAAGTACTATGCGGAATTAGGAGATGTAATCCAAGGGAGCTTCAAATCTGTGGATTAAAGAAGATGAAGTACGAGTGTGTCTGCCAAATGATATGATGGTGGTCACTAATTGGACCCTTGATATTGTTCCCTGGAGGGTCTTTCTGTGGGTGTAACTAGGAAATACTCTTTAGCTGTGTTTCAGACTAGGAGAGGTAGAGACCTCTGTGTGCTATTCTCATTGTGTGGCTTCATGCTATGCAATACTCTTGCTTTAAAGAACTTCTACAGAAGTTCTTTTATGCTGACACCTTTCAACCATAATGGATCTAATCTTGCTTTAATTTAGCACTCTTCGGTGTAGGTTAGTTGGAGAAAATTAGAATGGCTCATGCATTATAGGCAGGAGGACTTTAAATCTCACCACCATACTGTTTCCATTATACTTTGTACGATTGCTACTGAAATCCTCATCTGTTACTTGCTATTGAGGATAAATTTTGTTCACTGCCCTGGCTTGCCTTTGGTAATCTTGTACTGCTATACTATGTTTCTGGGACTGATTTATATTACTTTGGCTTTGAATTTGTAATAAATCCAAACTTAATTCTACATAATGACTCTAAGCTTCACTGTGTGACCAAATTGGTTGCACTGTAATTGTGAATTGAAATTGAACCTAACTCTTTATTCCTCAAGCACTCAAAAAAGGTCCATCACGGGGGGTAAGAAACGAGGCCCAACTTCTTAGCTTCAAGACTATAGGCCATATAAGTGTGTAAATCAAGGTGCAAGGTGTTGCATAATAAAATGAGAGTTTCAAGGTGTAGGAGTTTCACATCGGCTTTACTGGTAGGGATGAATTTAGAAATATAAATTAAGAGTGAATGGTTGAGAAAAACACAAACTCCAGATTTAAAATGTAGTGTTAGAGGCTGCCTGTACAAATAAGACTTTATTACTTCCCAAAGAAACCTTTTTAAGCAGCCTTCTAATAAAAAACAATTGAGAAGTAGAATAAGGTTCTAAACCCATGCCTTGGAGCTTGCATGCAGATCTTTGATGCTGGTTCATAGCACACTGTGCTATATTAGATGGATTTAAATTTGTTAACTGAAGGTAATAAAAGGATGTCTGTGTAAAAATAAACACCTAACTTCTACATAAAATATAAATATGTGATCTGCTTGTTACATGATGTGCTTTGTAGGAGATACATTAACTCTGTATGTTACTTTACGTGTCAAAACCTTGACTAGACAAAACACAGTTCTTTCTAGCAATTGAATTAACCACCAGAGTTATCTTTATTATTTTTACCTGAGATCTTTCAGGCACACAAATCTCTCGTCAGCAGGTGCCTTAAGCCCATAATATATTTTATAATTCAGCCTTTGCAACCAATTAGGCAAGAACAGATTTAGTGTCATATTTCTCCTTGTTGCCTATTTTCTTTTGATCGAGTTTTGAAAAATTAAATGTATCTATTTACTCTCAGCTTGCTTTTCATGAATCCGCCCCTCATGACTCCACCCACTTTTTGTTGCCACACCGTGACCCTCATTGTATCAGTTCCCAGGGTAAAGTTCTTCCGATTGCACCACTGATTATCACAAATATTGCCTGCAGCAAGCACAAATGCAGTCACCCACACCTTGCAAATCACTTACATAGCGTACCATTACAAGTTCAAAACTACCCTGATTTAGTTATCTAATTCACTAATGGTTCCACTTTTTGTTTGGTACATGGGCCTATTTGTATCATGAGCACTTACACTAATGCAAGGCACACCTGTGCCCTTTGTTATGTGACTTTATGGCCTGAAACTGAATATATTTAACTCAAATCTCTCTGATTTAGAAGAAACACAAAAAGGCAGCAACTGCTCACTGATTCCAAGCTGTGCTGTACGCGTCTCATGCACTGGCTCAAGGAAATTCTGAATTCTGAATTGCATGCATGCACTTTAGACAGTGTGCACCCTGAATAATGACACCGGACTATCAAAGGGACACAATATCAAAAACAAAATATCGAAAATAAAATATTGACAGGTAAGTGTAGATTTTCTATACCTAACTCGACATATGTGTACCATGGCGATTAAGATAGGTATGTATAGCTGTGGAGTTAGGAATAGTAAATCAATACTTCCCTGTACTCACTCACCTTTAAATATTTGTCCCGTGATATTCTGTCCTTGATATTCTTGTACCATGATATTCTGAGGATCCGCTATTCAATAGTAGAATCACTTTAGACCGTACCTAGCATCTCAGCTCCAATGGCCGGTGTTATTGCTGACTAATCGACAATTGTACAAAGCTATATTTGCTACCCACCAGTTGTAAAAGGAAGCAGTAGAGGCTTTGAGATATATATAAAGAGAGACCATAAAAAGTAAAATGAATGATCCCACAGTAATTATCAAGCCCTCGGACAAAGGGGGCAACATCGTCATATGGGATGTGGCGAGTTACAGAGAGGAAGCTCAACGCCAGCTGAGTGATGTGAATTGTTATGAGATCATTGGCTGGGAAGTCTATGAAGATATGGAGAAAATGTACTCTGAAACATTGATTGGATGGTGGGAATGATAATCCAAAAATACCTTGTATCTATTTTTTACCCAAGGTACACAAACACTCCACTCGACCACCAGGGAGGCCCATTGTATCATCGAATGGGGGCCTACTAGAGAATACGTCCATATTGCTTGATCACTTTTTGGCACCATATGTGAAAGATTTAAGATCATATTGTAAGGACAGTACTGATGTTTTTAAAGTACATTCATGACGTAAGGTGGCAACAACATTTTTTAATGATATCTTTGGATGTCTGTTCATTGTACACTTGTATAGATCAAGAGAAAGGTGTGGAAGCATTTATGTATTATCTAAAGAGGCAATGCTTGGATAAACTAGAACACACAATGATGCTCAAAGAAATGATGCTCTACTGTTTGAAAGAGAATATTTTTCTATTTGAAAAGGTGCTGTACAGGCAAAAATCAGGTACAGCGATGGGCATCTGCTTCGCCCCTAGCCTGGCAAATTTGTTTCTGGGCTGGTGGGAGGAGCAGGTTGTGTGGAGTGAGGAAAACGAGACATACACAGAACATATACCACTTTGGTTACGATACATAGACAATCTCTTTATCATATGGGATGGTGGAAGGGATCGGGCTATGGAATTCATTGACACGCTTTCCAGAAATAATTTGAATTTGAGTTTCACACCTACCATCAGTGATGCAGAATGTGAATTCTTAGACACAAAACTCGAAGTTTCAATGGCAAGTTAGTAACCTCATTATTCCGCAAAAGTACTTCAGGAAATACTACAGTACATGCTCGAAGTCATCATCCTACTCCTCTACTCAACAGTATTCCCTATGGGGAATTTCTGCAGGCTCGCAGAAATTGCAGTACAGATGAGGCCTACTATAGGGAACAACAAAATATGAACCTACGATTTAAACAACGTGGGTATTCTGATAAACTTTTAAAACAGGCTAGTAGCAAACTTAAGAATAGTTCACAGACTGATATCCTTTTTGCCCCCAAGAAAGAGATGGTAGACAAAGACAAAAAGGATAGTCCCAGAATGATTATGACATACAATGTGAGAGCAGGCAGGTTGAGAAATCTAATGAACAAACATTGACCTCTCATTAAAACAGACCCAGTGATAGGTAAATCAGTGAGTTCTTTTCCCGTGGTTATCTATAGAAGACCCACATCTCTGAAAGATAAACTAGTACAGAGTTACCAGAACCCAGTATCTCCATCAACATGGTTATCTAAATCTAAGGGATTCCACAAATGCAATGCATGCAAAGCGTGTAAAAATATTTCCAGTTGCAAAACGTTTAAAGCTCACAATGATAGGATCATTAATAAGTTTATCACCTGTACCTCAGACTATGTGATCTATCTTTTGGAATGCCCCTGTGGGCTTCGCTACACAGGGAGCATGAAATTGGCCCTGAAAAATATGGATTCTGGAACATAAACGTGCCATCACTAACTTGGATTTTAATTATCCTGTGGCACGACATTTCTATAACATGCACAATAGCAACAGAGATCTCCTAAAGTTTTGTGGCATTGATCAAGTACCAAAGCATATCTGTGGAGGTAACAGAGAGAAGATGCTATGCATTTTAGAGTCCCGTTACATTACAGATCTCCAAACAAGGACTCCCTATGGTCTTAATAAGGAAGAAGAATTAAGTACCCACATAGGTATTTATTGATTCCCAGTTGGCATGATTCTTTGTAAATTTCCGTATCCTAAATACTAGCTAACATGGACTTTTGTCCTTTTAATGGAGATGTGAACCGCATGTAATGGTGGTCATCAACTCTTGGGTGTTGACACATTGCAGGGTCGAGTTGAAACCCTGCCTTTTTTACTGTTTAGGGAGCACTAGAGATCACGGGACATATGGTTTTTGGAAGGGGTTAGGTAACTAATCATCCTAAAGTCATTTGTTTAGACTAATTATGGAATTAAGAGCCTGGAGTTTCCAGACTCTTTTCACATAAGCCTATATATGGAATTGGTAGGCTATGTAAGTGATATTTCATGAATGGATTATGGAGTAGCCGGAACTATGACCTTATGCTTCCAGCTTGATATGAGCCCATTTGTAATCACATATAATAGAAAAGAAAATTATTAATATTATAAAATGATCTAAAAAACAAGAATAAAACCAAAAAATATAAAATTAATTTAATATAATTGTGGAGAACAACTTTTTTATTTTATTTGTATTTTTATTTTTAATTTTATTTTTATTTACATTTTTCACCCTTGCATAACTCACCATAAATATTTCGCTATAAGGACACTTGTCACAAATCTACTTTTCTCGTCAGCCATAACAAAAGGTTTTACCTCGAACGCATAGCAATGGCACAATGAAGCTGTACCCAAGTACAAATAAAGCGCCTAGAAAGGAATGGTTCACTTTAAATGCACAGTGGAGTTGTTGTATGGGTAGCGGTAATTAATTGATTCATTTTAATTTATTGTTAAAACAACCGCAATTGTGGGATATTACTTTCCGCTACATAGTAATTGATACTACTAGCATATCAACCACACTGATTAAATTTGACGTATATTTGTACTTACGTGCCATGTTTAGCTTACATCAAGCTATGAAAACGGCATCTTTCTTTCATGTCCATGAATTGTGCTTGGACCTTGTCATTTTTTGATTTATTTAAATTTATAAATTGTAAAGAAATTCCGTGGTACTTAATGACTGGTGACATGGGAGATTAGTAATTACACTGTAAAATAAGAATTTTAGTAACTTAATAGAGTTGCTGAAAGTATTTTGTTTATTTCTATAATGACGAGGTTGTGTTTAAAATGGCGACTAGAGAAAAGTATAATCAACTTGACAAAGGCCGCTCGCGGCTGAAACGCGTTGTTGTTTACAGCTTAATAAAAGTACCTGAAAGCACGGATGGTTGTGCCGCCTTCTTCCTGATTCTGTGGTAGTGAACCCCTTTGAGATATATATATATATATATATATATATATATATATTTGAATGGAGACGGTTTATTTTGATCTCTAGGGTCATAAAAGCAACATACATTTTACAAACACAAATATCAAAACACACACTTTCATATACCTAGATAACACAGTTGATTTTTCTTGCAATGTAACCCCTTTCTAAAACCAAACATATCTTCTTCCCTTGGATCAATTTCAAGATGTGAACAATTATTTTAAAGTGCCAGTGTGAATGCAATTAACATACTACCATCTGGTACAAATACATTAAAACATATTACTTGTTAAAAATGAAAATTTCTACAAGCCATCTAAAAAAGGAGTAAAATACTAGACCTATCGTTGTCATTTTGCACATCACAGACAACCACATACTTCTTTAATAGGTGTAGCAAATGCTCAATATAATTTGGCTATTTAAAATGTATTTAAGAATTTATTATTAAAATATGTTAAAATGTTCCCAGAGTGCATGGCAACAATCATCAAACACAACGGGGTTTCCAGCTAAAAGAAATGTTTGAAGAAGGGAAATATCACACCTTTCACATATAATGGAAACACCTAGCCATTTACATAGAGTCACTTAGTGAGCCAAATCCAGACAGATAATAAATATTTGGCAATAGCAAACATTATAACTCTCATTGTGTCTGTGTTGAGGAAGGCCTCCAGTTGCCTTTTAGTTCCCAGAGACCTGCAAAGGAGTAAAATCCATTTGTTTCTTTGGTTAACATAAGCTGGACAGAAGTAAAATATATGAATAGACATTCCTGAGCCTCCAAAACATGCGGTACATAAATCATCTGCAACTGCTGCCTCTGACCATTTGCTACAAAAAAGACTTTGTCGGTAACAATATATATCTAAATTGTATATACAGATTATGTGCCCTCATCAGCACTATTTCATCTATAGTAGGTTCGTAGCATGGGAAGGGTTTGAAATCCATAAATTCCCAAGCTAGCCTGCCAGTATTTCCAGTAAACTTTTGTACTGCCATTGCATCCCAATAAATGCTTTTCTTAAATTGGCTTTGGGGATTAAAATCAGATCTGGATTTAGCCATAATCTCTCCAAACCCAGTCTTCCCAATTTTTTACAAATTTGAGCCATGGGATTTTCATAGCTTTCCCAGGCACCAATAACTCTCTCAGACTCTCCCTGTATGGTTCCAGAACTGTGGAAGACCAAAACTTGTGCCAATAGGTGAGAATTCCACACTCAACCTGTTCTTTTAATTTCATTTGGGCCAGATCTATATAAACTGGACCAAATGGGTACTCATTGGGAGACCCAATAAGGATCTTAGGAGCTTGCGTTCAGCTGTTTCCAATAATTTAATATACACACAGCCCCAGATTTCCGAGCCATATAAGACTTTGGTTTTAGCTTCTGTAAAGGACACCAAAAGCAGTCCACTCTTAGTTTGCCTAGCTAGAACATACCTACCACAAAGCACAGAATATAAAAAACACATGAAACCTTATGCACCAGCCATCCCATTGAAAGGGCTTCCACTAACACAAGGGTATGTTGCCCATCAGGAGCTCAAACAATGGGAGGAAGCGGGTTTAAACACCAGGAGAAACCTGTTTCAAAATGCAACACTAATGCTGTTTACATATTCAAATCAGACTGGGATCTTCCGCGGGGTCAATTCTTACTCCATACTAGAATAATGTGTGCCTTTCGACAATAATGGGGCGTGGAGAAAATAGAGAACGCAATACATGCAATCATCCAGGCACTGTACGCGATGGGGAAGGTATATAGAATAGTAAGCTGGCTTTACAAAGCACTCCTGGAATTCACTGAGGTGTTGTTGCAACCACTAGGAGACAAATGGTGGGACACAGTGGGGCAGAGTGTTTAACGAGAAAGAGTGGCAAAGGGCACTAGCATATCCTACAGAAATCTCTTGTAAAGTACAATTCCAGTATATCCAGATCTGTATATTACATAGAGCTTACCTCTCTCCTACTAAACTGAATTAGATATTTCCCGCAACCCAAGCTCCATGCCCTAGATGTGAGAGCGAAGAAGCGGGCTTCCACCACAAGTTGTGGGATTGTCCTCACTTGACTGCATACTACGGGCAGTCATAACAGCTTTAGAGTACATGGTTGGGAGAACTGGTGGGTACATGATTAAGATCATAATGCAAGGCATGCACTGGTGGAAGTCGAACACTAAGATAGCCACAAGATTTTTTGAGTCAGCACTGCTCCTTGCTGAAAGGAACATTTACGAAAAACTGGGTATTGCAGACTTCGCCTATGGTGCATGCTTGGAGAAAAGACATACTCCACTGGGCTGAAAGGGAGGCCAGAATGCTACTCAGGGAAGAGTGAAGAGGCCAGCACTCTATTACCACAAACACGCACCACAACATGTAAAAGAGGTGAACAAATACATCCACAATACTCCCAGGAAATTTGGGAGCACTTTAATGTATGCAAACTAGCATAGTCCATACAGAGCTGTGTACTGGCCCAGCCCAGCTGGACCACTTCTGATGAGCTGTCTGAGCCTACCTCAAGCTGCGCTGCATTCACTTAATGTGCTCCACTGGGAATACTCACAACTAGTCTTAAGCACTTGCCCTCAATATCCCCTTCAAAAGACTTCCTAATTTGCTCAATCATATTTCATATGTCCCACCTACCTGCTGTGCTGCTTCAAAGCCGAGCCATTTATAATCTCTCCCATGCCCTGGCTTCAATATTTTTCTATATTTTGTTTCCTTTGTTTCTTTTTTATTGCTCATATTGAGAGTAGATGGTATTCGTAAATGTAACAGACATCTTTCCTTGCATGCGCAGAGACTTTCATATTTCTTTCTTGCTGTTTTTCTTTGAAATCTTTATATTGTGTTTACTACAACATGGCGGTACAGGAGTAAAGTGTGATAAAGAGACCGGCTGCCTAGAGCAGTAGATGAATCTTGTAAGTCTGTAAAGAATCTATCTTACTTTACTCACAAAAGTGCTTGGAAGAGGGCATTGATGGATGGCTGAAAGGTCTTCCCTAGTGTGGATATTTAGCAGAGAATAAAAGGTAATGCTCTGTCAACAGGAGCGCAACATGGAGGTAGTGTGAATTTGCATACAATCACGATTCTCTATATTGGCAGCTTTTCTATTTCCACAAACCACAGTGAAAACAAAAGAAGGACTGTTGCATCTACCAGTGGACTGAGTACAAGCTTCTCCCCAGCCTCACTGGTGGTAAAGACAATGGGCGGGACTGACTAGAGGCGGCCTGGGGCTCCAGTTGTAATGATACTGCAGTGAGGAAGGTAAGGCATGCCTCTGTGGAATACACCACCTTCATATTCAGTCTCCCAAATTATGATTTAAGGGGAGCAGCACTTGTGTGTTTTTGTTTTTACAAATTAACATTGTTCTGTTTTAGGTATTAAAGTGTACATTTAAACCATAGGCACTATGCTAGGAATATTTAGAAAATGGCAAAACTTGATATAATTGCTATTGTGGTTCCTTAAGGTAAGGTCATATTTCATGCGCGAGCTAAGTGATGCTGGAAAATATAGAAATTATGGCTATTAGTATTACCCCTTGGCAAAATATTAGTAATTTGGCAAACCAATCTTAGACACTTAGTAGCTTTCACCCGTAGATTTCAAATAGCATACAGAGATAACTAGGGTGCCCCCTGAATACATAGCGGGAAGGCCCTATTGGAGGGGTACTCAATTGAGTCCAAGCACTTAAACCCAGATCACTCACCGCTCGATGCACAAACACCACAAGCACAAAAATATCCCCTTCCACAAACAAATGACCAACATAAATGTACTATAGTTCATTCTAAGGCTACATTGCCAAAGATATGAAATCATCTGAAAAACGGGTCAGCATCTGACACTCCTGACCAAATAAATGAATAGATGTCAGTGACGACTGGTGACTTTTGAAAGTGGTGGGGCGGGTAAAAGTTAAAAAGGATTATAACAGACCGTAAATGTGTCCCAATCACTTCTGCATTACGAATTCCATATTGTAATGAGGAGGTGATAAGGACATATTCTTTTTATAAAGCATTAACCACCGGTTATAATGTAAAAATAAACATAATCTTCTTACCTTGGGCATCTGGATTCACATCACTTTCACCTTGCAACTGCTAACCCCCCGAGGCTCAATCCTCCAGCGTCTTGCTGCCCCCTTGTAAATATGTGCTTGCTGGTCCCACAGAAAATAAGCCCTAAGCATCCCAGCCAATCCAAGCACTGCTCTCATGCTGCTTATAATAGTAAGCAACACAAAAGCAGTGCCAGGATTGGCTGGGTCAGCCAAACCTAACGCTTTGTCAGAAACTGATGGTGCTGTATTTCTTCAGTATCAACTCCCTGGTTTATTACTTTTAGAAGCCTGAACTGTGCATGTTAGGCTGGCCAAAGCAAATACACTGGCCATTCTTACATTTCCAACTCAGTTAGCACTGCCTCAGCTGCTCCTGGTCATCACAATCGATCCGGAGAGAGGGCCCTTTTGTCCCGCTCCTAATGGGGAAAAAATTAATAGCAGTAAAGCAGAAGTATTTAGGGGAACATAATGAGTCCGTTTCAGGTGCGGGGGCTCGCAGTAGAGGGTCAACTCCCTGTGTCCCTATGGAGAATCCGCCCCTGGTAGCTGTATATCTAGATGGGTGGATGGAGGGATGACAGTGGGGAATTAGAGACAGGGAGTTCTATACCATTAATTAATAGCTGGCTTAATGTTCCATACGTTGATAACTAACGTTGTTGTATACCGAATATGCAGACTCTAATAGGGGCAGATAGCTGTTATGTAAGTAGAAAACAATAAAATTGTGTTTAAAAAAAAAAAATCTACTTTGGACAGTGCAATCATATAAAAACAGGCACACAGCTGTGTCATGCGTAAGCAAACACATTTATAATGCAGCCCATGAGTGTATGTTTTCCAAGGGTGAGCACTCTTTCCTGCCTCTCTTGAGCTGGCATACCATCTAATAATGGTAGCAGTTACACAGGAAGGAGTAGTTATTGCTTAAAATATACTGACACCGATTTGCCTTTTACTTCAAATTCAAAGCCCTCCATTTTGTGCCACCCACATAAATGTCAGGGAGGGTCGGCCGTCTTTTGGTTCCTGGGGAGCGACATCAAAGCCACAGGATGTTATCGAAGCTATATTGCTTTATTGGTTTGTTTTCTTGGTAACAAATTACATTATTTATATTATTATCATTGTCTTGCTAGGTGCTTGCCTTATGTGCCTTCAAGCGTATTCACACTTATGTTTTTTAAAAATCTTTCACCTTTTTGCTGCTTGTAACTAGTCTCAATGACTTCCAGTGTGCAGAGCCAGTACTGTGAGAAGAAAAACCTGCTGTTTGTTATTAAAAAAGCATCTCGGTGCAGGGAACAGCTGAAGTCATATACATATATAGTGCTGTCAGTATGAACAGTATGCAGCAACTCCCCACCTCCCAAATGACTAATGTTTTGCTAAGAGATTATACTAATAGCCATCATTTTTATATTTTCCAGCATTAATTAGCTCGCGCCATGAAATATGACCTTACCTTAAGGAACCACTAAAGCAATTATAACAAGTTTGCCATTTTGTAAATATTCTCAGCATAGTGCCTATAATTTAAATGTACACTTTAATGCCTAAAATCGAACAGCGCTAAATTGTAAAAAAATCATAATTTGGGAGATTGAACATGAAGGTAGTGTATTCCATAGAGGCAGGCCTTACTTTCCTCAGTGCAGTATCACTACCACTGGAGCCCCAGGCCGCCTCTAGTCTTTCCCGTCCATTGTCTTTACCATCAGTGAGGCTGGGGAGAAGCTTGTACACTGCCCACTAGTAGATGCAACAGTCTTTCTTTTGTTTTCGTTGTGGTTTGTGGAAACAGAAAAGCTGCCAATATATTGAATCGTGATTGTATGCAAATTCACACTACCTCCATGTTGTGCTCCTGTTGATAGAGCATTGCCTTTTATTCTCTGCTAAATATCCACACTAGGGAGGGCATTTCAGCCATCCATCAATGCACTCTTCTGTGCACTTTTGTGAGTAAAGTAAGATAGATTCTTAACAGACTCACAAGCTGCATCTACTGCTCCAGGCAGCAAGTCTCTTTATCACACTGTATAACTGTACCACTATGTTGTAGTAAACACAATATAAAGATTTAACAGAAAAACAGCAGGAATGAAATATGAAAGTCTCTGTGCTTGCAACGGAAGATGTCTGTTACATTTACGAATACCATTTACTCACCATATGAGCAATAAAAAATAAACAAAGGAAGCTAAATCAAGAAAAACATTGAAGCCAGGGCACAGGAGAGATTATAAATGGCTCGGCTTTGAAGCAGCACAGCAGGTAGGTGGGACATATGAAATATGATTGAGCAAATTAGGAAGTCTTTTGAAGGGGATATTGAGGGCAAGTGCTTAAGACTAGTTTTGAGTACTCCCAGTGGAGCACATTAAATGAATGCAGCACAGCTTGAAGCAGACTCAGACAGCTCATCAGAAGTGGTCCAGCTGGGCTGGGCCAGAGCGCAGCTCTGTTTGGACGGTGCTAGTTTACATACATGAAAGACCTCACAAATTTCCTGGGAGTATTGTGGATGTATTTGTTTACATCTTTTACATATTTTGGTGTGTGTTTATGGTAAAATAGCAAAGCATAGTTAGGTGGTGGGATGTCTTAATGAACTTTACAGAATGCCTTGTTGAATGCTTAGCAATAAGACTCCTATCGAAGAAATCTCAGAGCAGAATAAAATGTAGACATACCTGAGAAGAAAAGATGGTTCTGTCTTTATTTCTGGCATATGGCAAGACCTTTTATAGACACATACATACATACATAGACACACACACATATATTTTTATATATGTATATATATATTCTCTGAAAAAACCATAGGTTTCACACACGTTATAGTTAGGAATTAGCATTTGAAAAACCTTAGAAATTCACTGAAAAAACCATAGGATTCAGGGGCGTTATAGTTAGCTGGACTTTTCACTCGTACAAAACCATTGAAATTCCCCCGTTATAGTTAGTTCAGCTAACTATAACTCGCACGCCCGCAATGCACTGCTGATGACGTCACATATTACATCACTCATGACATGGTCAGTGGCATCACTCCTGACATCACTGATGACATCATCCTTGTGATAGGGTGGCGGTCGCGCGAGTTATAGTTATCTGAACTAACTATAACGGGGGAATTTGAATGGTTTTTTAAATGCTAATTCCTAACTATAACGTGTGTGAAACCTATGGTTTTTTCAGTGAATTTGTATGGTTTTTGAAATGCTAAGTTATGTATGTTATATATGTATTTTTCAATAAACTATGTATTACATTTTTTTTTTAATGGTTTTTCACCGTGCGCGCACAGTGCACGCACCTCCGCGATTTAAAAAAAAATAAATGTAAATTTTTTTTCTGCCTTCGGGGTACGGTGCGCGGCTATAGATATGTATGTGCTTTTAAATGCAATTTTCTCAGGAACTACTGAACACATTGACACCATATATGCAAAAGGCACTTCCCTGACCTGAGGACTACCTCTCTGCCAAATTTCAAGTAATTTTGTTCAGCCGTTCGGGCTGTACCTTCGACTAAAGGTCCTATGGGAAAATGCATAGGGAAAATGTGTTTTGGGACCCCCCTTCTTTCTCAGCCCCCGCTTGACGAATCACCCCGAGACTTTCAGGGTAGGAGCTGAGCGGAGCGCCCCATTAGTTTTGAAAATTTCGCGAAGATTCGTCAACCGGTGCCAAAGTTATTCAAAATAGAATTTTGAGATTTCCGATGGAAACACGGTCCTAACTATAACTATCTACTGGCGACCGCCAGTAGATAAAATATATATATACATATATATTTATATAAGTTCACTAAAAAAAACATAGGTTTCAGGCACGTTATAGTTAGAAATTAGCATTTAAAAAAACCATAGAAATTCACTGAAAAAACTATAGGTTTTAGGAATATTATAGTTAGTTGGACATTTCACTCGTACAAAACCATAGAAATTCCGGTGTTATAGTTAGTTCAGCCCCCGCACTGCACTGCTGATGACGTCACATATTACTTCATTCATGACCTGGTCAGTGACATCACTGATGACATCTCAAATGACATCACTGATGACATCATCCAGTGACTGTGTGCGTCTGTAAAGTTTAAATTTGTTTTTTATATATGCCAAGCTGTATTGAAGAATGAGTGTGTATATAAGTGTCTGTATGGAGGATTTAGTAGGTACGTGACTGTATAAGTGAGTGATTAAATGTGTCTTACTGAATGCATGGGTTAGTGACTATACTGTGTGAAAGTCTGTATCATTCTGTCTGTTGTTGTGTAAGCTGATGCATCGGTTGGTGAGTAGCTGAATGAGTGTCTATATGGGTTATTGATTGCTTGCCTGAGTATTTGTATGGCTGCCTGAGTGTGTGTGTGGATGGGTGGGAGGTGTGCGACTGTGCATAGATGTGTGAGTGGTTGATTCACTGGGTGTATGGGTTCAAGAGTGCATGTGGAAACAGCTGTATGGATGGGTGAGTGTGTGTATGGGTGTGTTGGTGAGTGAATGGTTGTCTCAGTGGTATATGTGCAAGTAACTACATATGTAAAAGGCAGTATATGTGAGTTATGATGTATATAAATAACTATATGTGAGAGTCAGTAATTGTGAGAGTGGCTGCATGGATGAGTGTGTATTTGTATCAGTGATTCTATAAGAGAGTAATTATGTGTTAGTATCTGTATGAATAAGTGAGGTGGTGTCTGTATTACTGTATAGGTGAGTAAATGGCAGTATGATTGATTCTTTGCATGACTGACTAGGTGTGTGAGTAACTGGATATGTGGCAGTGTGTGAGTATCTGTATAGGTGTAAGTGCGTATAATAGTGTAGTATTGATGAGTGACTGCATGTATGAGTGACTATATGGGTGAATGAGTGGATGTGTGTGTAGACCTAGGAATCAGTCAGTGCGTATTTAGTAACTGGTATTGATGTGTCTATTGTTTCGAAAATGGTAGCCTGTATTTTAGAGTGGGTGTATCAAAGGTTATATTCAGGTGTGAGGAGGAGCATCAGATTTTCACGTGGATGATGTCATCAGTGATGTCATCAGTGATGTCATCAGTGTTGTCATTTGAGATGTCATCAGTGATGTCACTGACCATGTCATGAATTATGTAATATGTGACGTCATCAGCAGTGCATTGCGGGGGCACAAATTATAGTTAGCTGAACTAACCATAACGCCGGGATTTCTATGGTTTTGTATGAGTGAAATGTCCAACTAACTATAACGCTCCTGAAACCTATGTTTTTTTCAGTGAATTTCTATGGTTTTTTAAATGCTAATTTCTAACTCTAACGTGCCTGAAACCTATGGTTTTTTCAGTGAATTTCTATTTTTTTTAAATGCTCATTTCTAGCTATAACATGCCTGAAACCTATGTTTTTTTCAGTGAATTTCAGAGGTTTTGTAAATGAAAATTTGTAAGTCTAATGTACCTCAATGCTATGTTTTTTTTATTTTCTATATATACATATTTTTTTAAAAATGTGAATAATTTTTAGTTAGGAAAACTATATTCATTCGTTTTTTAAAAATATTATACAGAAGTCGCGCACCCTTCGCGTTCACACTAGGGGGCTGCGCGGAGCACTGCGCACCCCTCGTGTTCACAGCAGAGGCCGCGCTGGGAGCCGCGCACCCATCGCATTACCACCAGAGGCCGCGCTGGGAGCCGTGCACCCCTTTATGTGCACACCAGGGGGGCCATGCTGGGTGCCGCTCACCCCCCGTGCACCCCCGCATTCCCACCAGGGGGAGGCACTGAGCACTGCGCTCAGGTCGCAATCCAATTTTTTTTTTAAAAAACCATCAACTTTCATTAATTTACATTCACCCCGGGGCATGCCCCAATATATATTTTTTCTGTTTTTAAAAAAAAAACGAGGAGGGGGGACTGTCCCCCCCTCGCGGGCCATTTCGGACCCCGGGGATCCCATACCCCGGGACCTGGCCTAATGGTTAGGGACCGTCGGGGGAGCCCCAATGCCCCCACGGTCCCGCCGGCTCCCCGCCTCCTGCGGGAGCCGGCATTGCTTTTCCACACACGAAGCTGCTCACATGCAGCTCCCTGTGTGGAAAAGCAATCCCTGCACTCGCTTCAAAAATCCCAAGCAAGTTTGCTATGACAAGGTGGGAGCCATGCCCCTCCCTGTCATAGCAAACAGCAGTGTCCCGGGGTAGGCACCCCATGGCACTGTAGGAGCCGACTCTGGGGGGTGGCAGTCCCCAGGGCCATCAAGGGCTCCAGGAGGGGGACCAAGTGGCTCCCCTCCCTTTATTTACATAGCCCCGGGGAGGTGGTGGTCCCCGGGGCTCGGGGGTCTGTAACGAACCCCCTAATTTACAGTATTAATGCCTCAGGGAGGTGGTGGTCCCCGGGGCGTGTGGGGGGGCTCAAGCCCCCCACACAGGTTTAATTATTTTTTTAAACAAAAGCCCCAGGGAGGTGGTGGCCCCCCGGGCTGCGACCCCCACAATTATGAATAGGAAAATGCCCCCAGGACCTAGCCCACCCGGGGGCCTCATTTAAATCAAGCACGGGCTTCATTTTTAAAAAGAAATTCAGCCGGATGCGCGACCCCATCACGCATTTGCCGAAAGTATAAAAAAAATACCTTTTTTGGCATTGGGGGTCCTTGTGGGACCCTCTGAACAGGCCTAAGGGGTCAGAGTGTTTCTACCCTGCCCCCTTTTCTTGTTTTTAAACATTTATTTTACTGTTTTCTTAAAATGGCTGCCAACAGTTCCCAGTTTGGAGTGTCGGCAGCCAAGGAGAATGAAGCTCGTGCCCGGGAGGGTTCACGAATCCACCGCGTCCCTAGATATCAAAACTTTTTCTTTTTCAAATTTCTCAGGCACTACTGAACGGATTTACACCATTTAACAAAAAGGGCTCTTTCTGAAACATGACCTACCTTTTTGCCAAATTTGGTGTAATTCCGTTCAGCAGTTGGGGCTGTAGCTGCGTCTAAAGTTTCCTATGGAAAATTACAAGGGGAAAACACGTTTCGGGACCCACCTTTTTTCTCAGCCCCCGCTTGTCGAATCACCCCGGAACTTCAAGACAGGAGCTGACCGGAGCGGGCCAATAGTTTTGAGATTTTCGCGAAGATTCATCAACCTTTGCCAAAGATATTGAGAAAACAAAAAACGTTTTTCCTATGGAATCTAGGTCCTAACTATAACTACCTACCGGCGACCGCCAGTAGGCAATATATATATATATATATATATATATATATATATATATATATATATTCACTGAAAAAACCATAGGTTTCACACATGTTATAGTTAGCTGGAAATTTTACTGATAAAAAACCAATGAAATTCCCCCGTTATAGTTACTGTAGGCAACTATAACTCACACGACCGCAATCCTCTGCTGATGCTAATACTGTATTTAGACACTTATTTGCCCATGTCTTCTTCCATTAAATTTTAGCTATACATATATTACAATTTTTTTTTTTCCATAAAGACACATATGTCATCAGCAGAGGATTACGGTCGCGTGAGTTATAGTTGCCTACAGTAACTATAACGGGGGAATTTCATTGGTTTTTTATCAGTAAAATTTCCAGCTAACTCTAACATGTGTGAAACCTATGGTTTTTTCAGTGAATTTGTACGGTTTTTTAAATGCTAAGTTACTTTACGCCATTCGTGGCGTGCGCACCCACTTAACGCAGTTTGTTCCGTGCGCGGTGCGCTTCGCGCACCGCGCGCCCACTTTACGCAGTTAGTGCCGAACACGCAAGGTGGGCACGTTACGCACCGTGCGCACATGGAGGACATATTATGCGCTTCCTTGTGATAGGTAATCTGTTAAATTTAATTTGTAAGTGATGACAATAATATGCCATGCACAGAGAGTGTGTTTTTTTTTTTTTTTTAAATATTTTTTAGCGTAAGCGCACGGTACGCGTACGGTAAACGTAATCGGCGAAATTTTCAAAAAATAAAAATTTACCGTTTTTGGCCTTGGGGGATCTTTGAGGACTCAACTAACATGGCTATGTGCATGGGCGCTGTCTAAACAGCCCCTTTATATGTTTTTTGCCTTTGTTTACAGCCCCTCCCTCACAGTGCGAGAGAGAAAATGGCGGCCGCCGCTTCCTGGTTTCGACCGATTCGAATGTTTACTTAGATGTAACAGCCAATCAGAATCGCGCTAGCGCACGCCACCGTACGCGTACGGTAAGCGTACCGTAAGCGCACCGTAAGCTGGCTTAGATATATATATTGATTTAAAGGCTATTTTCTCAGAATCTACTGAACAGATTTACACCAAACCAACAAAAGGCACTTCCTTGACCTGAGGACTACCTCTCTGCCAAATTTCAAGTAATTCTGTTCAGCCGTTCGGGCTGTAGCTGTGTCTAAAGGTCCTATGGAAAAATGCATGGGAAAAACGCGTTTTGGGACCCCCCTTTTATCTCAGCCCCCGCTTGACGAATCCCCCCGAGACTTTCAGGGTAGGAGCGGAGCGTAGCGCCCCACCTATTTTGAAAAATTTGCGAGGATTCGTCAACCGGCGCCAAAGTTATTCAAAATAGAATGTTGAGGATTTCCTATGGAAACGTGGTCCTAACTATAACTACCTACTGGCGACCGCCAGTAGGTAATATATATATAGATATATATATATATATATATAGATATATATATGTATATATACACACACACATAGGTGATTAGGTAACCAATGTGAAATTGATACATCTCATCTGTGTGAATTTAAAAGCAGGGCAACATCAAATTATAACCAATTCATCTTGATAAAAAATATCACAGCTTTCCAGCTCCGAGATACACACACCAATGGCTTACGCCAGAAAACTAAAGTTGCATATATACTGTACACTTACTGCATATTCAAATGGCATGTACAGAGCAGAGTGCTATGCTCAATGTTGCCCTAATGTTTCCAGAGTAAAATGATGGCCAGGTTAGTGGAAGATCTCCATACACAGTGAAGCTCTTATTGGTAAATATTCTCCATCCCCTTATACCATAGTAGTCCCAAAATGTTTTTGATAAAAAATAAATATGGAAAATATAAAACAGTGTCTCACAGATAACGAGCATAGCAACAAAACTGAGGCCAACTGGGCAATAAACAAAAGATTTTTTTTTAAATACAAGCTAACTACACTTGCATACAATGCACTCCTCACAAGCTTTGTGCAAAAACTAGCAGATCTTAATCATATTAGTATAGGCTGGGGTCCTTCACGCCCTCTTAGTGTGAACCTGTACCTGCCATCTAGTTAATGCCACTACTACCCCACTGTGCTGCCGATGTCAAATCTCATTTGTGCTCAGTGAATCCTATTGAAAAAACTGAAGAAATGGAAAGGGAGCCAGAGACAGAAAAGACAGCTGACAAGCTGAGGCACCGTGTAGAGGATTGAACTTATTGAGACACTGTGCTAAGACAGTATATAATTTATAAGTGTGTGTACAGTTTCTCATCTGCATTTAGGCCTCCAGGGTTCCTGCTGTCTAACTTTAAAATGTACAAGGACTCTAATCCTCTGAGGGTCTTTTCCCTATCCACTCCCTTCATGATCACGGGTACAGCATTGATGACAAAATACCTCAAATCCCTGTCTCTGTTACCATGGGCGTCTGCAAAATGTTTGGTCCGAGTACATTTTATCATGGTGTTTGATGGCCCTAACATGTTGTAGTATGCTCTTGTGCCCATGGTGGTTCATGCTGCCCACATATTTCAACTCACATGGACACTCTAGTACGTACACCCCATGGGCAGTCTTGCATGTGTACGTTCCCTTTATAGTCTTTGGTGTACTTTACATAGGAGTGTTGTAGTGTGTCTTGTTTATACCATATTCACATGGTCTGCATTTGCTGCATTTTCTAAACCTATGACTGGCCGCTTACCAGTTTCTCTTGATAGGCTCTAAATTGCTCTGTACTAGTTCATCCCTCATTGAGCGATCTCATTTCCTAGCCTGCTGGGAAGTGTGTGGCCAATGACCAGGTCATCTCGTACCAAGTGCCAATAATTATTGAGCACTTATACAATGGTATGATGTTCTGTACTGAAGTATGTAATGAACCTGTGTTCATGGAAACTCCGCGCTTGAGACTCCCATTTATTTAACAAAACTGTTTCTATGGTCATATGCTGAACTTTGGCTATGGACTTTTTCCTGTTTCTCTCATATAGCCTCTCTCTATAAATCTATCAGCCATTTCTTTGGCGGCC
The DNA here is from genome assembly GCF_964204655.1 of Triturus cristatus. Classification (NCBI taxonomy): domain Eukaryota; kingdom Metazoa; phylum Chordata; class Amphibia; order Caudata; family Salamandridae; genus Triturus; species Triturus cristatus. Next base: position 772,035,047 of record NC_140593.1, read on the forward strand.
ACTTCCAATTGATGGCCTTCACTACAGTTGTGCACCTTTAGTGCCTCCCCATAAGATATACTCATTTTCAACTCCGTGGAATGGAAGCTACTGGCATGCAAAACTGTATTGCCAGCTGTGGGGTTTTCTGTATATTTTAGTCTCCATGCAGTGGTTTTTCACATACACTTGGAGATCTAAGAACACCACTTTTGTTTTACTCACTGTGCTGGTAAAATGTAGGTTGGGGCTGTTCTTATTTATCTTGCTTACAAACCCTTTAGTACTCGCTTCTGTACCCCTCCAAAAAACAAAGAGATCGTCAATGAAACAAGACCATAATTTTATGTTCCCGTTCCATATATCTTGATATTCCAACTGTAGCACCGGATCCTCCCACCAGCACATATGCAGATTAGCATAGCTGGGTGTGAAGCAGGTGCCTGTAGCAGTACCTCTCAACTGCATGTACACTGCATTGTGAAATAAGAAATTAATGCTCTCCAGGTACCGTTTGGCCATGTTCAATAACATTTCTGTATGCTTCAACAGTGTGAGTGGTCTGGCATTTAGAAAGTGCTGCATTGACCTCAGCCCATCATCATGCTTGATGCTAGCATATAGAGAAGACACGCCAATGGAAATTAAAACAAAACTATCCTCCCAGGGGATATCACAAAATCATTCGAGGAAGTCACCAGTTTCCTGTATAGTTGAGGGGAGGCTCTTGATGTAATCTTGCAGAAAGTAACCCAGGTATTTTGAGGTGTTCTCAAGTAAACCTTCAATTGCTTAAGTAATGTGGCACCTCATTTTAGAGGCTCTTTGTGCACCTTAGGTACAAGGTAAAATACCAGCAGCTTTGGATGTTCATTTTTTAAGAAGAAGAATTCTTCCTGTGTGAGTAATACCTTATTGCATCATTCTATAAGTTCAGTTTGATATGCCACTCAAATTGCTTTGGCTTGTACCATGGTGATTCTTTCATAACAATCTGTGTTGCCCAGCTGGAGCTCCTCTTTTGCAATGCATAGGTGCATGGGCCACAGGACAATGTTTTGTCCTTGTCGGAAGACCTAATCACCATATTTGAGTCACTCCTCAATTTTCCAATGAGATTGTGTTATACAAATGTCCTGGATCTGGATTTAGGATTCCATTTGTATTGCTGTTTCCTGAGGTATAGTTGCTTGACTCCTTGTATTACCAGATTGGAAAAGACATGTAGGCCATCTCTTTGGAGGTTAGGTACAAAACTTGATGATGGCTTGAACGGGGTAGCTGTTTCTCCATAAACATTCAAATCCGAAGCTGAGATGATACTTTCTTGTGTGACGGTGCCTTGTACCCCCTGTACTTCATTTTCCAATTGCTGAAGTTTGATAAGAAGCCTCATATCTGACATCTTGCATTTAGAATGTATTTCCTGTCTTCTCAACTAATGGAGTGGTCAAAACCTAACCTGCAAGGCATAATATATCTTTGTCTTGAGCTTCCTGATAAATATAAATATGTCCACATGCATCTGTGCATAGTCAAAGCCTTTTCCGAAGCAAAAGGAAATAACTAACATTACTACATCTGCCCAATATTTTTTGACCACCTTGAGAAATGCCCCTCTTTTATATTCAGGATGCCATTGACTTGCTGATTTTTGTGTGACCCCCCTTACAACCAATCATTGACTATATTCCATTGATGTATTGTGTCATTAGACTCTCTGTAATGCTGGCTGGTTTGGGAAACAATTGTGCATTTCGACAGTACCCGGAGTGCAAAACAATTAAATCTAAGGATGCAGAAATTATGCCACCACTCACCCTACAATTCTTGATCTCGAAGTACCTGTAATCGCATCATGAAACAACATCGCCCACTGGACCAAGCAACGGCAAAATATCCCTCTAGTGTAACATAAAGTAACAAGCAGCTGATTAAATGTCCTTCCACACCAAAACTGTATCTGAAAAATACAACTAACAATCCATGACACTCAAGTGTTGTACATAAATATTAGTTTCCATTCACCTTTTCCTGCCCCTTTTACAGGATGTCGAGCATTAACAGACATTACCCCCTTCACTTAATCTATGCATGTTTACAATGTGTTCCTCCCATACTGTATGCAAATATCCATCATTATTTCAGCAAGTGCTGTGGGCAAAATATAGTGGAGTATCATTGTTAATTTCAACAGTGAATCCCAAAATATAGTGGAGTATAAAATACATTTGCAATTAACATGTTTTATCCTGTGAGCGCCAGGGACTCCAGCTCATAGACTCAGCGTCCCCAAGAAGCAGGCCTTACTATCTGGTGCCCCAGCACAGTGCAATGTTTCCCATGCAGAATCAGAGGTGTCTTTTATTGTGCATTCCTCATTACCTGTTACGGTTGGATTGGTCTCCATGGTCTTTTTTTTGTTGTCTAGGCCTCTGTCTGTGTCAATATCTTTGCTCCTTAGTACCATTACTCCTTTGTGGCAATCATGTTTTCCAGAACGCATAATAAACTGTGAGTAGAGACCAATTGTGGGTGCCCTTCTAATCATGTCCAGGCTTGCTCCAGGGATTCGAAGAAGGGTTTTATTTTATTTTTAAAATGTCTTTTAGTTTAACGGGATAAATCACAATATATTTAAGTCCTATTGCTCACTGCTTCAGCTTAACCCTATCAACAGACAGTTGTTTCTGAAGATGCTTAGTATAGTCGTCTATCACCAGGATCCTTTGTGCTTCAAAAAAAGTTTTCCCCTTTCCCTAGTTAATTTCAACACTGAATCCCAATCTCTTTAATTTAGGAATCTTTTGATTAGAAGCTTTGCAGGGCACTAGCGGGCAGTTTCTCAATGAGACAGTGGTGTGCTCTATTATGTTAGTAAGTAGAAAGTGTCTCTTTGGGGATAAAAGTCACGACCCCAGAAATTCTAAAAGGTGATTAGCCTCCTCCTCCACTGGGAATCTTACAAATCTGAAATTGTTGTGACAGGAAAACTCATCCGTGTCTTATGCCCACACTGCAAGTTCCATCATTGAGAATTCCAGATGTATCTCCTCCATTTTAAGCTCTTTTACTGTGTCTTCCAATTTTGAATTGATGCCTTCCGCCTCTGTCACACTATCAGACATGTTCCAGAGCTTTTAGCGCAAGAGAGTTACGCCAATTCCTATCTTATTGATTTTGACCTCTAAGGCCTAAAGCGAGGACTGGCTGGACTACAGAATTAGTCAAGAAGAGGTAGAGGTGCCCATTTGTGGTTCTGTCCGCTCTGTAGTATTTGTTGTTGTCTTGATTGTAGATGCAAGCATAGTATATTTAGCTATTTTACTGTTTTGGGATCGTCCAGTGCTGTATTCCACCATATATGCCACCTCCTGTATCGTGGATAATGTCTCAGCTGTTTTGAGCATTGACAGCTAAGATTAGACTTGTCAGATGCCAGATGCATGGTCTAGTTGTCCGTGGGGGGATCTCACCATAATGCTTTGGTGAGCCTTAATAAAAACCAGCTTTGGACTGGTACTGGGTGTGAAGCCACCCCGCCAGCTCTGAGTGTAACACAAGCAGCATAAGCAGTCAGGCTACAGATTTGCCCACAATGATAAAGCTAAAATAAAGGAAGAACTCTTGCTATTTCATGTATGGTCTTCACTGTGTTTATCATCGCCTAAGTAATCACTTCACTCATACAAATCATGTCCCATACATATCGCGCTCTTGGGTGTATTTTGTGGCCTGCACTGGAGGGGTATCGCTGGCCTCGCCCATCCACTACAGTGAGTTTGTGAGGCAGAATGAGCCTCTTGGTCTCTGTTCTGGATACCTGACTATCTTCAAGCGTGGGGCTGCTTCCACCCCACTCCATCTATGTATCACAACTCATTACTCGTAACACTCCACAAAAGCAGACGGTCCCACCAAACTGGATGGGATGAAGATTCAGTTCAACTGGCAGTGGCATGGGCAGAGTCCCTCTGTGTCTGCCCCCCCGCTCAGTCTGCAGTTTCTCATGTGCAGCAGCCCACACAGCCTACCTGTACTCTGGAGCGCTCTCCGCCATGGGTCTCACTGGTCTCGGCTCACCATTGTAGCAGTTCAAGCAACATACTCATGAGCTTTGACGCCCCGGGCCTTATAATAGAAATTTTAACATAGTGCGGCTGTGTTTGTTGCCATCTTGTTGGCCCGACATCCTAAGGTCGCCATCGGGGCCCTGCGCCAGAGGAAAGGGGCCTGAAGTGACCTGCTGGTCACTGTTCCAGTTGTTATTGTACCAGCGACTCCCCGAGGGCTGGCTTACTCCCCACCTCACACCCATCCAACACAGGCGTCACAGGACATGTGACCGTGATAATAAAAGGGGCCGGGCGCACGTGCCCGTGGCCAATTCTACCCACTAACTACCTGTGTCTGTGTTGTTACTATTCATGCATGGGGGCCTATGGCCCCACACTATTACATTGGTGATGAGCGGGTTGGACTTGCGAGTGTAGCCGCCTTGTTGGTTGTGGATGGGGAAGAGAGCAGCCGGTATTGAGGGCACCCCCTGCTAGCTGGAGTAGGCCGCACCTGACCTCCCGTGGGGCATGTGAGAAGCCCATGGAGAGAAGGAGGTGATCAGGAGCCCACCCCACATCTGATATGCCCATAAGTGTATGGTGCCACCCGACAGCAGTACGAACTGCGTGGTGAAAGCAGGAGCTCTGTGGGGTGAGGGAGGAAGCCAGTACTTGACCCCTGCAAAAGGCCAGCAGAGGCCCCAACTGGAGTGCGAGCGGTGCCGGACTGCCGAGTGGCTGGCCAGTTACCGCATCCGGTTGTGCGAGAAAGACAGGAGAAGCCAAGAGACTGCCACGGAGAGGCGAACGGGCAGAAGCATTCAGATTGTAGCAACCCTGTTGCAGAGCAGGCAAAGTGCCGGCTGACCTGAATGGTGTGAGGTGAACCCACGGGTTAAGGGATACGCAGCGAGGGGGTGTTATCCCGATCCAAGGAAGAGTGGGAGAGACCTCTTTATGCCCAGTTGATATGCCCAAGCAACTGCCATCCAAGGATTGAAGGATCGAGAGGAGTGGCGTGAGGTGTTTCCGGACAGCGGAGAGACCTGATGTGAGTGGAGAAAATATGGAGGCTTCCTGTCTGCAGCTTCAACCCCGTGTAGCCCAGGCGGTAAGAGAAGCTGCTGAGGAGGGGCGAGAGTAAGCGATAGGGCAGAATGGCACTCAGCCACAGAGCATTGCAGTATATGCAAGGCCTGAGGTGAGAGCAGGACCCTCTCCCACTCCAAGGCCTGGTGTGCCATCACTCACGGACTATCAAAGGAAAAAAACATAAACGTACCAGAAAAAGGAGGAAAGGATGCAGCCACGCGGGAGGCCTGAGGCAGAGTGGACCTGTATTCAGCCTGAGGCTGAAGTAAGAGAGTAGATACTTACCAGGATAGCAGGAGCGCTACTGGCAGCACAGGGAGTACCGAGGAAGTGCTGCGGCTGGGTGAAAACTTGCAGCTGCTCCAGTGTGGTGTGAGGCCTCCCAGGGGCCTGTGAGGGGAAGAGAATGCTGTGGGGATAGAAAGTCTTCCCATGACGGCCCAGCCAGGCAGAGGCTGTGGCCCGGAGGCCGAGGAGAAGAAATGGTGGCAGAGCCACCCACAGGTTGCTGGAGGCACTGCAGCCTGATGTGAAGTAAAATGTATTATTTTAAAGAGACAGTGCAAGGGGCATGCACAGCAGCTCAGGTACAGCTGCTGCTGCTCAAGTTTATGAGGGAAAATGGGCAATTAACCTAAACTGAAATGGCAGACCCCCAAGACTCAGTTTTGCTTGGGGTGAAGAAAGGATTACAACAATAATCAGCAAGTGAGCCAGTAAGGGAACCTCAAGAAGACAGGCTGCCAGGGATTGTGTGATTTGTAGTGATGCCTACTGGCCATGGGTGGACACTGCAGGAGTGTTGACATCAGTGAGCAATGCACTTGGATGGCAAGTGTGGTACGGGGCGACAGCCCCTGGCAGCAATCCCCTGAAGGACTGAAGAATGTGCGCTGCATGCGTGCCCAGTGACGAAAGGACACCACCGCAACTGTAAGAAGTTAGTGCACAAGCCACCTAAAGCAGGACTACCCCCAGAGGAAGAACAAAGAGTGCAAGGAGAGAAGTGCACCGAAGATCGTACCCTAGACACTGATGGTACGGGCTGGAGCCCGAGAGCGACAAGTCAGAAAGGATGACTGGCAGGTCAGAGAGTGAGAAGATGACCTGCAAGAGGTCAGCGAGGATGACCTGAAAGAGGTCAGCGAGCATGACTTGCAAGAGGTCAGCAAGGATGACCTGCCAGAGGTCAGGGAGAAGATGACCTGCCAGAGGTCAGTGAAGACAACCTGCCAGAGGTCAGGGAAGATGACCAAGGAGAGGTCAGTAAAGATGACCAAGGAGAGGTCAATGAAGAGGACCAAGGAGAGGCCAATGAAGGTGACCAAGGAGAGGCCAATGAAGGTGACCAAGGAGAGGTCAGTGAAGATGACTGAGGAGAGGTCTGACAAGATTGACCGGAAGTCAAATTATGAAAGCCTACGAGAAGTAGTGAAAGGAAGAAGGTTGCTACTACAGGTGTGGTCACTGAATGAAGAGAATGCATTGCCCTAGGGGTAGGACAGGGCCAGGGTGACCCGTGTGAAGTGCACGTCACATGGAGAGGCCCGGTGAGAGAAGAAGAGCAGGACTAGACAGGACTAGACCGCTTAGCGAAGTGAAAGGACTAGAAAGAGGAAATTGTGTGGCATGAGGTCACAGCAGAAGAAGTTTCAAGAAGAAAATAAAAGAAGAGAGGAGTGTGTGATCAGACAACTCGCACACCGCAAGGTAGAGGATGAATTGGTGCAAGAACACCTAGAAGGGAGCACAATACCTTGGTAATATCGGGGGCACCATGAGAAGCTAGCTGTCAAGGAGTCATCATAACAGCAAGCAAACATGGTGAATGCAGAGGTGAGCAAGCTGGACCATTTTTGACATCCACCTTTGGGGTTGCACGGGAGGCTGGATGGTGAGACTGCTCAGACGTCCTGAGTGACTTCAGATGTGAGGTCTAGAAGAGGATCTGACCACTCCAAACCAGACCGTGGCAACCCAGGGGCAAAGGCCTAGGACCCCACACTATTGCAGTGCCTTGGGGACCAGGATGACGCAGGATTTCCGGTGATGCTGTGGGGACTCTAATCTACAGCATCCACCAAGGATGCACGTTAGTCCTCATCACAATTTGTGTTAATGAGCCGAACTATCGAGACCAGCCTCTCATTCATATTTTGCAAATATGTCTACATGTAATCACGCTTCCCTTTAATTACTGTTTTTTAGCTGCTATGAAGGTGACATATTAAGTGGAGTCCTCTGTGCTTGAGCTGTCACTCCGCTATCTGATGAGATGGCTTTGTTTGCTGTTTGCTAGTCAATGATTGTTCAATAGGGCCCCAAGCCCTTCTCTGACGAGTCACGGAAGTGACAGGAAGTAATTGCAGAGGGAACCATCACAACCTGTGGCAATGGCTTGTCGACCCCCATAAAGTTATTATGAGATAGGTATAACCAATTCAAGAACAGTCTATAATTATACATTATGTGCATTTGATGTGGCAACTGTAAGAACCGCAGCATGATTTCTTTAGTTATCGGGCAAACCAGACAGCCATTATCTTATGATGCAGAGGATGTGGCCACAAACCTACACACACACGCACGCACATAAACAAACAGGCACACGCTTGCGATCATTCTGTCAATGGAGAACGTGGGCAGCGGCTACAGTGAGATTAAGACACCTTTTTGAATGCTTTAATAATTTTCTGAGCCTATCCCACATTCTGCATTGTAGTGTTCGAATATGTACTTAATTTTGGTGTATTCATTGTAAACATATTTATATCTTTCGTTTTGCCATTTGTTTACTTTTGTACGTGTTGTACCTTGTTCAAACATACAAATGCATGTATGTTTTAGAAAAGGACAATTACTATTTCATAACTTTGAAGTTATGTAAATAAGATGGCTTTGATCCCTCTTCATTTTAAGGAGGATATTAATTGAGATGTTATGGTGTAATAGCAGTGTGCATTGATAGTGATGTAAGGGATCCATGGTGGGTCATGCTGAACAAATGCAGAAGGATGGAGTTATGCAAATTGTATAGCAGTGCAAAGGAGATCCAATGATAATTAGAGGGCTTCTCTCTTGGTATCTCACTGGAGCATTCATGCAGAAAGTTGGATGTTTGGCCACATTCCTGTTTGCATGCTTGGCTGCAAAGCCTAGGCTTTCCAGCATTAATTAACAATTAGAACAGACTCACCACATAATCGGATGATTCTGTAACATTATATGCATCGGCAAGCTCACCTGCCATGACCGATGCCTCAAAGAGGCAAGAGCAAACACAAAATATACTTCCATTCTGTTTTCAACATCTTATTAAATAGATACTTATATTACTACATTGGTTCACCTTTCCTTCCCAAAGCCAAAATTGAGTTGAGAGAATTGTTATATCAAGTGAGACTGGCGATTTTATTAGAGTTTAGCAGAAGGCTGCAATTTATTAACCATATGGACAAAAAGAATAAAGTCGCACTTCAATTTTTTATGTACCACACACATTGGAAATAAAAATAGTAGCATATCCCACCATGATCTTTTTATATAACAGGTCTGTGGGCCCATTGTAAATGATGTTCATTCAATGTGTTTTTTCTATTCTTCTGTCGGTCCAATATAATTTCCTGACTTGTCCTCCAGGGCTATTGAAGCCCTAGTTTGCCATGGACCTTTGCTAAGGCTGCTTTGAATTAAACTGACACATTAAAGATACTTACTTTTAGAAAGTGCTGGGAATTGGTGAGACACCTGAAAAGTGTCTGTGGCCTCTAGAAAGGATTACAGTTAGGATATACCAAATAGTACTGCTCTCGCCGCGCACTTGAACCGGGGGCTCATAAGGTGTCCCAAAGTGATGTCACTGATCATGTCATCAATAATGTAATATGTGAGGTCATAAGCAGTGCATTGCGGGGGCGAAAGTTATAGGTAGCTCAGGTAACTATAACTGCTGAATTTCACTGGTTTTGTTGGAGTGAAATGTGAGCCTAAATATAACGTCCCTGTAACCTTTCTTTATTTTCTGTGAATTTCTAAGGGTTTTTAAAATCTATTTCCTACCTCCAACTTGAGCCTTTGAAAATGAGTGCGTAAGTGAGTGCATGAGTGCCTCAGAGAATGTGTGACTGAGTGTGTGAGTGTCTCAATGGGTTTGTGACTGGGTGTGTGTGTCTGCCTGAGTGTGTCTGGGACTACCTGTATAAGTGTCTCACTGGGTGTGTGAGTGGGTGCATCACTGTCTGACTGAGTCTCAGACTTTGACTAGATTTCTAAGTGGATGTATGAATGTCTGAGTTGATCAGTGACTGGGTGCATGAGTTTTTGAGTGGATTTGACACACAAGAAAGACCTATAACATGCCAAGTGAAGCTTGCAGTGAGAGAGCACAGACAGAGTTTGCACTAGTAGCCATCACCCATGATTCACAAACTATTACTCTGCATGGTTCAGAAGGTTGTGTTGGTACTTTTCTACATATGTGAGTGTAGCAGTACACCTGTATGAGTGCCATAAGATGTTTAAGTAAATGTGCTGGTAAGTGACTGTGTGTTTAGAAGCTCCATGGCTGTCTAAATATGTATATAAGTGGCTGCACAGATGCTTCAATGCCTCTGTAAGGGAACAGAGAGCTATGAACGTGTGACTGCAACTACCTTTGAGTCTGCTGTAGGCATAAGTAGTTTCTAGGAAGTGACTGAATGTATATGTGCTTCTGTAGCTGTGTGATTGGATTTCAGAGAGGGTCTATGCATTTTTAAACATGTATATCAGTTGCTTGAGGGGTGCATGCTCTATGTAGTACTTCGCATTGGGGCCTAGAAGTGCTCAAGTAACTTATTCAACTCAATAGGACGTCTGTCAATCTCCTAAGCACAAAACAGCATCCTTTATGGCTTACATACAGCATATCTTAGAAGTGTGTTATCTGCACTGAAACCTTGGTTTGACAATTTAGAAACACCCTATAACATGCCAAGTGAAGCTTGCAGTGACAGTGCACAGAGAGGGTCTGCACTAGCAGCCATCATCCATTTTGAAATATTATTTCTCTACATGGTTGAGAAGATTGTGTCAGTACCTGCCTACATATCTGAGAGGGTGTTGAAGGACACCTCTATCAATGTCAGGAGATGTTTAAATGTGCTGGTCTGTAACTGCCTGATATATTATCTCTATGGCTGTCTAAATGTAACTGGCTGCAGAAATGCTTCAGTGCCTGTGTTAGGCAATACAGAGCTACGTAGGTGTGACTGCAACTAATTTTGAGTCTGCCGCATGTATTAATAGTTTCTGGTGAGTGACTAAATCTATACGTGCTTCTGTAGCTGTCTCAATATTTGGAACAGAGGCTTTATGTTCTGAATATGAATGTCAGTTGCTTTATGGATGACATACTCTATTCAATACTTGGCATAGGGGCACACAAGTGCACAAGCAACCTGTTGAATAGAAAAGAACATCTCTCATCTTTTAAGCACGAACCATCATGCTTTACAGCACACCTACAGCATCTCTCACATTTGACTTGTGCATACAGAAACTTGGATTTGAGACTTGACAGTTTTTACATGGCAAATCAAGCTACAAGTGAAAGTGCACACACAGGACTTGTTCTACCAAGCATCATCCATGTTTGAAAGAGTATTTCTGTACATGATTGGGAAGGTTGTATCAGTACTTACTGACATATCTGAGAAATTGCAGGAATACACCAGTAGCAGTGCCATGAGATGTTTAAATAAATATGCTGGTATGTGACTGTCTATTTTAGTATCTCTATGACTCTTTAAATATCTATAAAAGTGACTATAAACAAACACCACAGTGCCTGTGTTACAGAAAAGACAGCAATGTAGATGTGACTACAACTATGTTTGAATATGCTGCATGCACAAGACATTTCTGGGTAAGTGAATGTATATGTTTTTCTAGGGCTGTCTGACAAAGCAGTGTAAAAGAACTACAAAACCCAGAATTGAAGGAAAAACACACTCTGCAAACAGCACATCGTATAAACACATGTAAATATTTCCACATCTTCTAATGCCTTGCTAACTAAAAGTTTAATTCTTAATCTTCAGTTTTATTATTACCAATTACACCATTTAGTAAGCAGCAAATGTACAAAGTACTAATTGAAAACAACTTCTCACACACCTACTCTGCAAATCAAACTGTCACATTCTCATACACTCATAAAGTGTATTACTCACCTGCTATTAAACATACAAAGCCCACTCACAAAACCACGCATACACTACGTCATACAGTTTCATTCTTTTCTCAAAACTATTTGATATTCTTATAACATTTTCACTTACACATATACCATTTTAAACATTTTTTTATCCAAATTAAATGTAATTCACATGCCTGAAAATTGAGTTTGTTGATCAAATATTTTTTGTTCTTATCAGATATATACATTACTGTCAGGAAATGTAAAAACTAAGAATAAGAATGCCACAACACTCTCACACAAAGCACCCATTAATGGCAGCATTTTTAACTGTGCACCCTCTGATAGTGCAGAAGACAGCAAATAGAAACATATTTTTCATTGTTTTATTTTGTCACTCCATTTCTGAATGGTTAGTATGCGTTCACCTTTTCATGCACTTTTATAAAGAAACCCAATATGTGTGGGTGTTTTGCACACTTCTGACACTGGGCTATAATTGGGCTACATTTAGGTGATATTTCTGCTACATTTGGGGGTATATTCACAAGAATGTGTGATAACTACCGCAAGAGTAGCGTGAAGCAACTTCCAATATCAAAGCCCATCGTGGGAAAATAACCCTGTGTCAACGTGGAATTCACAACAAGGCGGTACCATGCAATAGTCCGCCGACACTGCAGATAATGTCCGCGATACAACCACCAAAATGGAGATAAAACCACAAACCACAACACCAGAAAACACGCGATGGGCCAAAGCGTGATGAGGAAATCAGCGATAAGCAGCGCCAGGCCTGAAACACACACCTGGGAGGCCAAAAAAATCACCATAAAAGTAGAAAAAACACTCACACCCAAACTGACCTACACCCAAGCACCATGGAGGCAGCCGGAGCAGGCGCTGAGGACGAAGGCAACACCAAAAGCACCCCGGATAACCAGCCAGGGACAGGGACATCGGGGACAGGGAAGGGCAAGGACACGAATAAGAGGAAGACAAAGTTCAGTCCGCAGGCGAACAGGATCATAGTCACGGAGGTGATGGAACACCATCAACAACTCTTCGTCACCTCCAACGTGTCATTGGGCACCAAAACTGGAATATGGCGGGACATTTTCGACAAGGTGAATGCCGTCGGAGAGCACAAGCGGACAATGGATGAGGTCAAGAGGCGATGGAATGACATCAAGCTGAAGACCAAGGAGAAACTCTCCGCCAACCAGAAGGCAGCAACGCAGACTAGAGGTGGGGGCCCAGCACCACAGCTTGTGCTGGATGACATGGAGGAGCTGGTGTTGACAGTCATCAGTGTGGATACTGTGGCCGGAGTCGGAGGACTGGACACTGCTCGACAGGACACAACACAACCGCACCAGGGTGAGTGACCACCAGGTACTGGGGGACGGGTAGAGATGGGCACGATGGCACACATGCACAATCAAGCAGGGCACAGTACACACCCACAAGACCCTGGCTCCTCGTACAGACCGACAGACTGTCACAATGTACAAAGCCATGCTGTCAGAATGTCAACCTGCACCATGCACCTACATACATGTGGAAACATTGTAATACACCATCTCCCCTTCACATTGCAGAGGCATCGTCAACACCTCCTGCAGAGCGGTCCCAGCCACTCTTCACTGATGACGAGGAGGACAACACCAGCATTGATGCACAAGCCCTCCTAGACATCATTGACCTCATCCGCGACTCACCTGGATCAGGGCAGCGCAGCTACATTGAGGAGACCCGACCCACCACTCAAATCACCCAGCAGGAGGCACCTACAGCCCCAGCACCCTCCCAAGTCCCTCAGGAACAACAAATGGCTTTCCAACGCCTTGTGCTGGTGGGCCAGAGGTAGACGGCTGAGCAGGTGCGGGTGGGGTTTGAACTCATGGCTGACAAACTGAATGCCATCCTTGGGTGTCTATGTCCGCCCCATGGTCTCCAACGAGCCCTGACTGACATCGCTGGAGTCATGACGCGATGAGTAGAACAGCTGTCTGCTCAGAGTGGCTCCATCCATGAGCTGGCATACATGCAGAGACTCATGGAGCACATGGTGCGTATGGAGGAGGAAAGGATGGCAGCCACCGCTGCACATCATCGAATTGTAGCTGGGATCTATCATGCCCTGCAGACCTCCATCATGGCACTGCCGCCACAAGGCGTGGCGATGATGAATGCTGCTACCCCCACACCATCCACATCCCCGCCCCCTGGTGTGTCAGTGCCTCCCAGTGTGGCAGGCGTAGTCACTCAGGCACCTGATGTGTCAGTGGCACACAGTGCTGCCAACAATTCCCCTCCGGCCCCTGATGTGTCAGTGACACACAGTGCCACAGCCAGTACTGCAACACCCACAGGGGGGGCAGGGCACACATCCGGGGATGAGGACGTTGATGGGTTTGTGATCAGGAGGCCCTAGCATTCATTTCCGCCACCTGGCCTGTTTCTGCCGCACATGGCTTCATGACTTTCCACTGACCCCCAGTACACTCCGATGCACTCACCTTGGACAGCGACATGGACTGCCAATGACACGGCGGACAGACTGTGGACTGTACCCTTCCTCTTCCGCAGTACATGCCATCCCCGGATGGATTCTGGCTGGCCCTCCACGGGCCCATATTGTGTAGTGTGCTCGGCATTGCCCTGCACTACTCCAGCTGCAGAACTGCACTGGATGTGCAAATAAACATCCAGTGATGCACTGCTGTATCATGTCTTACATCTATCATGAATGAATGTGTGGATGAATGTAGGGACAGTGATTTCGCTGCGTCAATGATGCTCATCCTGTGGAAGGCCAGTCAGAGGTTGCCACATTGCATATTGTGTACCAGGTCCTGTGAACATTACAACAGGGACACACGCATCAGTCACTTCCTTGTCCGGACATGGTCTGGCCAACGCCCTGAGCACACGAGTCATTGTGGCAAGCCCTGCACTGGTCTGACGTACGGGAGGCCAGACCACTCCGATGACGCACCGATGGGGGCCATCATTGCTACCCGTTGCAGGCGTATGCGCTGGTGGTGTGCAGGTCACTGGTCTAGTCGTCAACATGTCACAGCCACTCCCTGAGGGCAGGTTTGCACACACACCACACCCATTCGGCACATGCGTCACTGGCCATGTGACTCTGCCAACATAAGGGGCCGACGATGTCACATTCCCCTCTTCCGGTGGTGACTGGATGGCGGCCGCTCCACGCTTCTCATTCATAAAGGGCCCATGAGTTGTTGCGCACAGGGCTGGTGGCATCCGAGGCCTGGCGCATGACACGGGCCTACTGCCACGTGGCGTTGACTGGGATTGCACAGGGTTAGTGGCACTCGGAGCATTGCGGACGGCACAGGCACCCCACCACGGGATGGTGACTTTGGGTGCACTGAGTCAGTGGCACCTTAAGCTGCTGAGCGGGTGTGCAGCCTGCAATGATGCCCCATCCCGGTGGTCCAGACAGCTCAGGTTTAGTGTGCCCTGCTGGACCACAGTGTAGGCCAGAGTCAGCAGGCAGCGCGGGCCTACCGCCACGTGGCGTCGCTTCTGGAACCCAGTGTTAGTGGCACCAATTGGGCTGAGCGGGTGTGCAGCCTGCAATGGTGTCTGGTGCACTAGTATGTCCTCTGCCATGGAGTAATCAAGACCCAGCACCAAACGTGAGACCTGTTGGCCTGTGGAGCGTGGCTGCATGGTGTGGAGGATGCCATGTCCGTGGGCCCCGGGCTAGTGGCTTGCAGCGGCACGTGGTGGGAACTCCCATCTACGCGCCGGTGGCGGAAGGTGAGCAGTGAGGCCTGGGAGTGCATGGGCAGGCAAGC
The DNA here is from genome assembly GCF_964204655.1 of Triturus cristatus. Taxonomy (NCBI): domain Eukaryota; kingdom Metazoa; phylum Chordata; class Amphibia; order Caudata; family Salamandridae; genus Triturus; species Triturus cristatus. Next base: position 772,050,190 of record NC_140593.1, read on the forward strand.
TCCGATGAGCGGCAGGAGGGGTTGGGGTGCCTCTGCCTGGGTGTGCATGGGCGGGCAGGCAATGTTGTCATGTGCAGGTGTGTGTACTGTGCCAGTCATGTATCCGGACTCTGTTTCAGCTGACAGCTCTGACTCAGATGTGTGACCTGGTGAACTGCGATACATACTGGCAAGTGGTTGGAGACACACGGGTGGCAGCAGGTGAGGAGTGTGGCCTGGGTGCGCAGGAGCGGTACTCTCTTTCTGTCCCCCTTTCTTCTTCTCTCCCTCTCTCTCTCTTTCTCTCTCTCTCTCTCCCCCTCTCTTCTTCTCTCTCTTTCCCTCTCTTCTCTCTCTCTCTCTCTCTCTCTCTCTCTCTCTCTCTCTCCTCCTCTCTTCTGCTCTCTCTCTCTCCCCCTCTCTTCTTCTCTCTCTTTCCATCTCTCTCCCCTCTCCTCTTCTCTCTCCCCTCTCTTCTTCTCTCTCTCTTTCTCCCCCTCTCTTCTTCTCTCTCTCTCTCTCCCTCTCTTCTCTCTCTCTCCCCACCTCTCTTTTTCTCTCTCTCCCCTCTCTTCTTCTCTCTCGCCCTCTCTTTCTCTCTCTCCCCTTCACTCTCTCTCTGTCCTTTGATGTGTGGAGGACACACCTTCTAATAATTCTTTTTGTCTTGCAGGCGTGCACCAACGGATTGTCCCGAGGGGAGCGGCCATGTGTCTTCATTTCATTTCAGTGTTCATTTTAATAAAGTTTCATTTGTTGCTTCGAAAGTGAATGTGTGCTGCTCATTTCTGTGTCGACACATGCATGTCACCAGTTGTGATTATGCAACGTCAGGCAGATTATTTTGTGCATGTTTAGGTGTAGCTGATGTGGCATGTCTTTGGTCGGGGTGCCGGGGAGGAGTGGTCCCGGGGGTGGTGTCGGTATGTGTTGTGGCCCTCTTGGGTGTCCGGGCCGCATGATGGGTGGCTCCATGGCATCTGTTGCCCTTCCGATGTGGCTGTGGGCTGTGCTCCCTTTTGTTGTGCAGGCTGCCATCCGACTTCACACCAGGTCAGAGCAGGTGTGGATTTCCTGGTGTTAACGCGCCTTATCACCTGTTTTGTGTTTCATCGCAGTTCTGTCTGGCCGTTGTGAATGTTGAGGTGTGATGTTGTTGCGGCTTTTGGCACGGAAACGCCCACTCTGCATCTCATTAGCGATAGTTGCGGGGGGCCTCCGTGGCGATGTTTTTTGCGGCTGCTGTCGCGGGTATACTGGTGCTGTGGGCTGATAGATTTATCACAACTTTGGCTGCGATAAAGTGCCGTTGACTCGGCGATAGTTTCTTGTGAATATGCCCCTCGGTCTCTTTTCTCTCTGGTGGCCATCTTGGGAGACTTATTTGTTAGGAAGCTCCCTAAGCTTCTCATTGACTCAAGTATCCTCAGTAGAAAATGCTTTCAGTTTTCCACTTCAATTCCATCAAGATGGGGGTCAGATGTGCCACACTTTTGGCATAAATTCAGAATATTAGCAATCAAGTTGCTCATCAGAACACTTTAGTAAACCGCTGATCCCCTGTGAGTTAACTAGCAGTCTGCTACTGGTTTTGAAAGTGCATGTTTCAGTCTACATGTCAGTATGTTTTAATTAAATAGAAGTGGAAGATATTTGAGAACTCACTTAAAACGTGTCCTAATTTTCCTTTCTACAGCACTAACTAAAATTTCTATGACATAATGACCCCTCCTCCTTGTCTTACTTCCTAAACTAAATGTTATAAGTTTCACTAGTTTGATTAAATTAAGATGGCTTCAGGTGTGCCATACGTTTGTTATTAGTAGGACTGTTAGACCTCTAATTGTTCTTTAGAACACTCTGTGAGGCTGCAGGGGAATCAACGGACAGGCTGCTCCTGTTGGAAGTACATGTTTTCCTGAGAATGTCAGATTTCATTTTCATATGGCTGAGAAACATAGTGTGAATTTACAGAGAATATGCTCTCATTGTACCTTCTGGAGCACCTTTTTATAACCTTTGAGGCAAAATCATGCTAAAATTGTTTTCTCTCAAACATGATTGATGTACTCCTAGCAGGCATCTTTTGCACAGGTTGCGGGTGATCTGTCAAGCAAAAGAAGAGAAATGTGTGGGTCCCAAATTGCATTTTCCCCATTTATTTGAATATCCATACTGAAAAACTGCTGAATGGAATTATTCCAAATTTGACAGAAAGTTAGATCTTGGTCCAAAAAGCATGCTTTTTGTGATTTGGTCTCAATCCATTCTGTAGTTTGAGACAAATTAAGGCTAAAAAATATAGATATTTCACCTCGAAGGATCTGCGGAGCCGACAGATCTTATGATAAGATCTGACGAGCTGCCACCACATCAACAAATATGTGGTGGCAGTTATTTTAGGACTTGGGACGCATTCCCTGTCCTGAAAATAAGGTAAAAAACATATAGGGGAGGGGGGGCAGGGTAGGTATACGCCCTAGGCCTGGTGTGACCATCCCTGAAGTCAAAACCGATTTTTAAAAATGTTTTACCTGAAATTCGCAGTGGGGCTGTGAATCCATGGTAACATTTTAAAAACATGCTGTGCTCCTGTGCTTGCTGCCTCATTCTGTGAGCCTTTTTCTAGCACAGGGTATCCCAACTCTAGGGTCCATATTTAATCAAAAGGGGTGGGGGCGTTCACCCCCCGAGCCTTTACCAGGCCCTGGGAACCCTATCCCCCAGGGCTGTGTGTTGAATTTAAAGAGGAGGGGGATGCACCTACCAGCCCACAAGCAAAATTTAAAAAAACAATAAGTCTCCAGGGTCATTAAATCCCAGATGCCAGGAGAGCTTCTCCTGTGTCTTTTAAAGCATTCCTATCTGAAGCTTGATGCTCTTCACTGGAGTGCAGAGCCACCATGTGTTTGAATCTGTGGCTGCATTTTGTAGCTAGAAAAATGTTTTGGCTCAAAGATATGTTGATGCTTTTTATAAATAAAATGTATTACTTTTTTGTGACACTCATTTATATTAAACATTGCACAGTGTAAATTGATGGAATATACATTTCATTATAATTATTGGTGATTTCTTGACAATGACATTACATGTCCTTAATATATGTTGATATCCTGACGCCTATATAAAGTTATTAGTTCCAATTTTTATATTTTGGTGTTCTGACCCTTTGACAAAGCTAGTAGGTCTGCCTTACTTTAAATGAAACCCCATATTTTCAGTTGTGTGTGCCCGCAGGGGTTTACCCCCGCTGGGCACCAGCAGGGGGTTGGACGTTGGTGCCAGCCACAGTTTGAGTACAATCAAAGGCCATGTGTGACGTGGAGCAGGCTATCCTTAAGAGCTGGACTCAGGGCCTGGCCGCAGGCCAACTTACCCCAAGCATGGCCTTCATCCTTGTGGGGTGGGCATTATGCATGATCATAAAATGTTACTTTATGTTAGAAAACAACCTAGATATTCACTGAAAAAAACAAATGTTACGTTATAGTTGGGTATGGTAATAACATCTTACTTTGCATTAAAACGCCTTAGAAGTTCACTGAAAAAAAACTAACGTTAAAAGGACTTCATAGTTGGGTGAAAATGTCATTTAAAACACACCATTTTAAATTAACAAAACCACTGAAATTGACCAGTTATACTTATCTCAAGTAACTATCACTCATGACCTAAAGCAGCTATAACTCACGCCTTCGCCATCCACTGTTTATGAGCTTACATAGTACATCACTCATGACATGTTCTCTGACATCATTGAGCTCATTGACAACATCACTACATCATTGGAAATTCCATCATTGATGACAAAACTGTGCATGGCGAGGATTCGAGTCATAGTTACTTTAGCTCAAAAGTTATAGTCTAGAACATATACTTGTCGACAAACCTTTAACTTAACAATCACCCATCTCCCTCCAACATTTGTCGCATTGCCCACCACTGAGATATTCAAACCATGTTTAACTAAGACTACCACTCCTTTAGTTACTGCTGTCTGTGGAGTATATACTGCATGGGCCAGCCAACGTTGAGATAAAAACAGTAATTTACTTTCCTCAGCAGTCAAATGAGTCTCCTGTAATATAACAATTTGTGCTGGAGAGTCTTTCAAATATTGCATAATCAGTTCCCTTCTTCTCTTTACACGCAACCAATTCACATTCCACGATAAAATCCTCAATTCGTTTAAGCTACCCCCTCCCAAAAAGTGCACTCACGCCCTCCCTACCATTAACAGCAAAAGTGCAAATGAGGATTTTCCTGATTTTACCCCTAACCATTCCCTTCCAGACCCACCAAAAACCTACAAGCCACTCCATTACCCGGGAAAACCCTTTCCTACTACCCATGGCTAAAAGCCGTGTGAGCGCCCCTTGACGGACGGCGCATTGATAAAAAATATACACCCACAGTGAATAGAGTGAATAGAGTCTTAACCTATCACCAAGAACATCCAGAGTATCCCACAAAAATCCCAAAACTCCATACTCAGAGGCTACCCGATTGACACTGTTCCAAAAATCTGTCTACATCTTCTACAAAACGGAAAGAGTGCATCTTATTATTCCACATCACTTTTAACAGTGCAGGAAATTTCAGTAGAACCGATGCCCCCAATTTCCTCAGTGGTTCGATTCTTTTACCAAGCTCCGACTGTCTGTTAGCCGTAACTATAGATAGATCTGACCTAATTTCAACTTTAACGCCACCTGCTTCCAAAGTTTTCTTCTTAAGAGCGATTGCTAAAATCTTTTCTTTCAAAGTAAATGACATAAAATTTATCAAAATTCTCCTGGGTTTAGCACGATTAGGATTCAACCTGAAAGGCTCCTGATGCACTCTTTGAATATCTTTGGAGATTTCCTCCTTAGTCTCCTCCAACTGTAACTCAGTCTTCAATAAATGTACTACATACTTCCTAATATCCTCACCTTCTTTCCCCTCAGGAAGTTTTAGGATTTTCAAATTATTCCTCCTTTGCATGTTCTTCAATCTTTCGACCCTTTCGTCATATTCCCTTTCCTTGTTCTTAATTTGATCTAAGTCCTTGCGGTTGACCATGACGTCGACCTTAAGATCTCTTACCTCCATCTCTAGTGCAATCGTACGGGAACTCAAATCGTCAATCTTCTTCTCTAATAAGCCACAGGCCACCCTAATACTCTCCTGATTAGACTCTGACTTCTCAAATCACTTCTGCATCTCCAAACTGAGATTTCTAAGCATAACAATTATAGGGGAATCACTACCCTCCTGCTCTGGCACTGGGTCTGGCTCTAACCCTGGCTCACTCAAATGCTCAGACTGTTCACACCCCTGCGCTACCATACTCCCCGCTTCCGTCACAACAGTAGCTGCTGCTGCAGCAGCTACAAGGCCAGAAACAGAACACCTTGGCTTAGAAAAAACCCCATCCTGAACCTGAGGAGCGTCACCCATAACTGGAGCCAAAACCTGAAAACGATTAGGGGTTAAATGGGGCGACCAATCTACCAGATCTGTATCTGGACCCTCTCCCAAGCTCCCGGTACCAGACCCACAGTTGTGATGAAGCTGTTCACCCATCAGGGCAGACACTGTACTAGTTAGCTTTATCGGGGGTGTTGCTTTCAGGACCAGTGTCTTAGGGACCACCTTAAAATACGATCTGAGAGAGGGAGTCACCTTGATCTTACTGTCCAACAAATCCCCCCTTGACAGCTTATTATGCACTGTACTGTTTTTAGCACGTTGCCTTCCTCTATGCTTCGGCTCACTCACTCCCCTCACCTCCTCAGTGTGTGGTGCGGATAAGCCTCCCTGATTACAAACTGGATCCTGTGCCACTTTCCCCCGCGCTCCTTAGCGCATACCTGGAGATGCCTCCTTCCTCTCCCCCGCTGCTAACTGTAGCAGTGTCACTCCCAAGATTTTGAGCGAGTAACTGATTACAAATATGCACTGCCTTTAAACCGTCACTGTCTGATCTAACCTGCACTGTTGGCGAGACCTCAAATGCCTCAAAATGCAGTTGCTGGGTTTTTTCACGTAAGTGGGAGGAATGTACCTGTGCTTTTACAGAAGCAAGTCGCTCGGCCGATCTTCTCTCCCTCTCGAACCTTGCAGCAGCCTGACTGTCTCTGCCCCATCCTCCCCCTCGGAAGACGATCCTGGCAGCCGCTCGGCGGCCCTTGCTGACTTCAAGCACCGCCCAATCCCAACTGTGGCCACCTAGACTGGCAGGCACCTCCTCTACGGCATCATTCAATGTCTCCAAGCTCCGTAGGATCCGTGAGCCGATCCCTCCATACACCGCAAGGAGCGAAAAAGAAGCAGAACAGGTAACAACTCCTGCTCGAATATAGTCACGCAGGTGTTTATTTAACAAAATTACTGGAGAAATCAAGTCACCGCAACTTCAAACGGGCTACTCGCATCCGTAAGACTCCATACAACAACAAACGCATACGCAAAACGACATCCGCCTCGGGAGCCGCTCGCGACCCGCAACTAGCCGGCCGCCATGTTTTCCCCAGAGTGATTTGAGATGTTCTAGAGGGTTATAATGGTCCGAACCAGGATGATGTGGGTCCTTTAGATGATTTGGCAAGGGAATTGTTGAATTTTCCTGGGCAGATTATAATGGCTGGTGATTTCAACACAGTGCTAGATAACAAACTAGATAGATCGCAAAATAGTAGAGCAGCTGTAAATCCTAAAATGGCAAACAGAATCAGATTGCTGATGTCTCAGCTGGGGCTGTGGGATATTTGGAGAAGGCGGTCTGGTCATTCGTCAGGATTTACGTTCTATAATAAAAAATATAATCATAAATCCCGGATCGACTATTTTTTGGTAGATCATAGGTTAGACGATTCAGTGTCGCTGGTTGAGCATATTGGTGTACATCTCTCTGATCACTCAGCCATTTTGCTTAGGTTGACATTTGGTGATGGCTCCTCGGCCTCAACCTGGAGGTTGGATCGAACGATACTCTCTGAATTGGAGGTAATGGAGAATCTGAAACAGGAGTTAAAAGAATTTTTTGAGAGTAATCAGGGGTCGGCTAGACTGAGATTGTCTGGGACACGTACAAGGCGTTCCTGCGTGGGAGGTTGGGAGCTTTGGCAGCCAGGAAAAGAAGTGAAGATTCGTAAGCAAGAGGCAGGTTTAGTTAATCTAGCTAATTTGAAGGTCAGGGACAAGGTTTTACAAGATTTAACGGATTCAAAGGTAGATCTAGCAGGAATCCTTAGAGCTAGAGTTAAAGAGAAGTGGGATGTTAGCCAGCTTGCTCATTTTGAGTATGGCGAGGGTTGCAGCAAGCTTTTAGCTTGGAAGATAAAGAGTGAGCAAGTGCATAATTTGATTAAAGAAGTGAAATGCGATGAGGCGGGATTAATATCTAGTGATAATAAAGGTATAGCTGCAGCTTTCCATGACTATTTTGAGAAGGTTTATCAGGAAGATCTGGTGGTGGATGACCAGGGAATTTTAAGATGGGTGGGACTTTAAGTCCCTTTATCGGAGGAGTTTAAGGTTGTTCTCAACCAAGAGATTATGGAGGAAGAGGTCGAGGGGGTTATGAGACAGGGAAAGCGAGGCAAGGCTCCTGGTCCGGGTGGTCTGCCAGCGGAAATTTATAAAGCCCTGTCTCCAGTTTTAACTCCTATTTTGACACAGTTGTTTAATGGAATTTTTACTGGTGATACTTCTCTCCCACCTTCATGGAACGAGGCAAATATAACGCTCATTCTTAAACCAGGTAAATCTCCTAGGAATGTTGAATCGTACAGACCTATCTCCCTCTTAAATACTGATTATAAGTTCTTTGCTAAAATCATGGCTGCAAGGATGAATACAGTGATATCACATTTAGTCCATAAGGACCAAAAGGGTTTTATTAGATGCAGACAGTTGAAGGAGTTGACCTTTTCCCTTATTGGTTCCATAGATTTAGCCTCTTCTTATGATCTTCCCTTGGCAGTCATCGCATTAGATGCCGCCAAGGCCTTCGATCGAGTTAATTGGGCGTATTTGCACTCTTTAGTTAAACATCTAAATTTGGGTACAAATTTTTGTAAAATTCTGTCAGCTATTTATCGGGCCCCTACAGCAAGAGTGCTCGTGAATGGGTCATTGATGCAGCCAGTAAGGATTAGGCGAGGCACTAGGCAGGGGTGTCCGTTGTCTCCACTCTTGTTTGACTTATATATAGAGCCTCTTGCCTGTATGATAAGACTTTCTGGGAGGATTGTGCCTTTTGAGGTGGGAGCTTGGTCGAAGATCGGGCTCTATGCAGATGATATAATAATTTACACCTCTAAATTACAACAAACCATGACTCATCTGTTGGATATTCCAAAAAAGTTTGGGACAGTCTCGGGCTATGATGTTAATAAGGAAAAAACCGAAGTAATGGCTTGGAATATGAATACGGAGGGAATTGAATGTAAAAAAGATATGAGGTAACTTGGATTAAGGATTACTCATAACCTACTAGATCTTACTAAGGTCAATTTTTTTAGGCTTAAAAAGGAAATAAGTGCCAATCTAATGGGTTGGTCGCATTTACCGCTGACCTTGTTTGGCCGTGTTCATTTGGTCAAAATGATGATCCTGCCAAAGTTAAAATTTTTGTTTGAAACAGTGCCCTTGTCTTTTAAGAAGGAGTGGTTCTTAAAACTTCAGAGTGAGATTGCAACTTTTCTTTGGGCATCTAAAGGGTCGTGCCTTTCCTGGAAGAAGCTAAGGAGACGGTTGTTGAAGGGTGGTTTGGCGGTCCCAGATTTTCAACTCTATTCATGGGCATTTTTGTTAAAAAATATGAGGATGTTGCTGAATACCCCGACAAACTCGGCAATTGGCAGAATGTGTGAAGCCATGCTCAAGAAGCAGGACTATAACGAGAATGGATTCACGTATAAATTTGCTGATCCGAAATTCTTTAAAAAGGTCAGGTTGAAGGTTTTAAGAGACATCATAGAGACTTGTTATAGAATCAGGCGGGTGGTTAAGATTCCATATTATAGCCAGAACGCCTCAATCTGGGATGCCCCAGGATCCCCACCGTGGTCTACGGATTTGCTGGCTTGTCCTTTAAGGGAGAAGGGTCTTCAGAGATGGGAGCAGTTATTCCTGGATGGATCATTAATCACATGGGGTCAGTGTGAGGAGGAGTGGGGTTCTAGCTTCTCTAGATTCAAGTATTTACAGATCCAGAGCTGGTCGGCGGGAATGTGTGATCAAATTGGTTCCTATAATGAACTGGAGGAGAAGCTGTTTTCGACTTGTGCTTTTAAGAAAGAAATAGCGCTGTGGTACTGGTTGCTGCTTGAAATGGAGGATGGCCAGTTTACGCTTCCAGAGACCCTGTGGGGAGATTGCTTGCCGGAGTTTGCTACGGAAGATCAATGGCAAGTAACAATGTCTATGCTTTATAAAATTGTAAAACCTGCATTTTTAAGGAGGAACCATTTTTTCATGGTGCACAGGGCGTACTGGACCCCTCGAAGACTCTCCAAGTTCAGCTCAGGAGGTGTGGTCGTGTGTCCCAAGTGTAAAAGCCCCAGCGAAGACGACTTACATATGTTTCTGTGGGGTCCAAAGATCCAGGCTTTCTGGGAGGTCGTGAGTTCTTTTCTGTCAAGTATCCTGGGGGCCCAGATTCAGGTAAGCCCAGAGTTGGTCATATCGGGAAGAGCTGATTTGCAAGGTAAGGGCACAGACAATAATGCCAAGCTTATTTTTTATGCCGTGCTGTTGGCCCGTAGAGAGATATGCAAACAATGGGTTTCTCCAGTGCCACCAAAAGAGCATGACTGGTTGTGCTCTATGAGATTTATTGCAAGATTGGACATTTCAGATCAGACAAAGAAAATATATAAATTTTGGATTCCTTTTTTGGCTTGTTCGGGGGAAGAGTAGGGTGTTTTGATTCGTAAACAGTAAAGGTCAAATGATTAAGCCTGAGCCTTCCTCGGCTGGTGAAGGTTTTTCTTCTGGGTGACTAGGAGGGTCTGGGGAAAGGGGAGCCTTTGGTCTTAGACTTCGGCTTGGTCCTCCTCCTCTCCATCTACTCCCCCACCTCTTTTTGTCTCCCTCTTAAACTATCTCCAGTGAATGAGGTTGAAAAGCCCAGGGTGGTTTCGTTAGAGTTTTGGGCGGCAAATAGGCAAATGAGGACAAAAAAAAGAAAAGAGTTATAGTCTAGTCTACAGATCTACTGTTTACCAAACAGGTATGCAGCCACCATCGTGCTCGTTTTCCGCAACTCTGGGTAAAGGCAATACCCCAACCCATTCTGAGGGAAGCACCCTCCCCCAATCTATCATCTATGGCAGAGTGAAGTTCATCAAGGTAAGCCTAGGTTATAGGACGCTTGCTTGATCTGTGCAAGTCGAATGTCCGATTTCGTAACCAGGATTCCAGATCTGCATGCAGCTGAGTACTCTGGGCTAAGGCGTACATCCATTACCATGCAGGGACTTTTCAACCCCATCTAAAATGACATAATTGATGACAAATCTGCATGGCGGATACTGGTTGTAGTCTAGTCTATAGTTTAACTATTCAACAAATGGTTATGCTACCACCACCACACTCTTATTCAAAAACTCTGGGTGAGAGTCGTATCCAAACCCATTTTGAGGGAAGAACATTTGGCACCACCCCCATTCTATGGTAGACTGAAGTCCATCAAGCTATGCCTAGGTCACAACACGCATGCATGATCTGTGCATTTCACATGACCAATTTCGTAATCATGGATCCAAATCTACAGGCAGCTGGGGCACTCTAGGCTAAGGTGCATGTCTGTTTCCATGCAGGGACATTTCTGCCCCAACCACATAACTAAAGAATACACAAGAACATAACACAGTAAAATGTATAAAGCAACATAACAACACTATTAAAACATAAAAAAAGCTGTTAGATCTGGGGGTCTTAGTTGGCAGTGGTATGCGCCTTTGTCCAAATAGGGACCCTTGTTTCTAGTCAGGGTATGGGGGATACACACTTTAGTTAACCCCTACTCACCCCCTTGAAAGCTTGGCACTAGCAGACATGCTTATATCAAAGGCAATGTGTAACACAGTGATAACACCACAAATGGACACTACACCAGTTTAGAAAAATAAAGTATCTTTATCTAAACTCAACAAGACCAAAATAACAAAAATCCAACATAAAGGTAGTAAAATAGCACTTAAAAACAGTTATTTCCAATATAAAACTTTTAGAAAACAAATATCTCCACCTGGGGGCTATTATGATGTCATGACAGCAATAAATCCAAAGTATGGCACCGACCGTGAGGTGTGCCACGTCGCACACTGAGTCACACAGACACCCAAACAAACAGTGCCTTGGGGAAATGAAGTCTATGATGATGCACAGCGTCATGGAGGTGAGGCGTAGGTGCCAAGGTCGAGGCTAGCTCCCTGGCTGCCATGGGGGAGGTGAGGCGTTGTGTCTGCAAGGAGGAAACGTGTCAAATCTAGGACAGGGGAAGCCGGTCGCATCGGCAGTGAGGCGTTGGTTCCGGTGAGGCTATGTGAAGTCGACAAGTTTGCTGAGTCACCCTCAGCGGATATCGGTGCTGCGATAACACGGTGCAGACGCTGGCGATGACGGAGTCGGTGCGAGCGCTGGGGTCGGGAATGCCAATAACTGCAGGCGTTAAAGGGCGTCGGAGCTGCGGTGCGGTGCGGGCCAGGCAGTGTGTCATGCACTTCACAAGTGGTGCCCCTGGCCTCGGTGCAGGTCGCAGCATAACAGCGGTGTCGCTGATGGCATTGGAGATAGCTTTTCTTACTCCTGTCAAGATGCTTCCAGCTCCAAAACAGCAGGAACAACCTCCAGAGGCCCAAAACTGAAAGAGGCACCTCTTGGCAGGTCAGAACTCTCAGCAATAGAGTTCAGGTGAGCTGGGGTGAAGTCTTTGTGTCCCTGTGACTTCAGAACAGGAGGCCAGCACACACAAGCCCTTGGAGATTCTTCTTCAAGCAGATTTCTCAGCAAAGTTCCAGTCTTTGTCCTTTCCTTGGCGGAAGCAGCAACTGCAGGCCAACCCCACACAGCAAAAGGGCAGTGCTCCTCCTCAAAGCTCTCCAGCTCTTCTCCTTGGCAAAGGTTCGTCTTGAGTCCAGAAGTGATCTAAAGGTTTGGGGTTAAAGGTCTACTACTTATACCTCATTTTGTCTTTGTTCTTCTTTGTGCAAGGGTCTCTGAGCCCATTCCAAACCAGTTCTGTCCTCACTGTTGCACTATGACCACAGGGGGTGGAGACAGCATTGTGCAAGGGAGACCAGCCCTATTCAGGTACATGGAAAACTCTTCCCACTACTCTAAATGCAGCCAAGGTCTATTCAGCTGAGTTCTGAGGCATCCAGGAAGGACCAGGCACACCTCAACACCCCACATGGCTGTCTACAGTGAATGCACATTCCCAGCCCCTGTCACTCCAAAACCAGACAGTCAATCCACAAACAGGCAGAGGCACACAGAATAGTTAAACAAGAAAATGCCTACTTTCTAAGATTGGCATTTTCAAACACACAATTTAAAAACCATCTTTACTAAAAGATGTATAATTAAATTCTGAGTTCAGAGAGCCTAAACTTTATTTCTCCATCTTGTCCCAATGGGAAGTTATGCTTGTAAGATGTTACAAAGTATCTCCCATGCTGTCTTATGGGACAGACAGCTCTTCAATAGTAAAAAACAGAATTGGAAGTATTTCACTATCAGGACATGTCACACACACCAGTACATGTCCTACCTTTCACATACTCTGCAACCAGCCCATGGGGGCACCTTGGGCCTACCAGAGGGGTGCCTTACATGTAAGAAAAGGAAAGGTTAGAGCCTGGCAAGTGGTTGCACTTGCCAAGTCGACATGGCAGTTTAAATCTGTGTGCAGACGCTGCAGTAATAGGTCTGAGATACTTCTTCAGGGCTACTCATGTGGGTGGCACATTCAGTGCTGTAGGCCCACTAGTAGTATTGATTTACAGGCCCTGGCACACTTAGTGCAGTTTGTTAGGGGCTTACTAGTAACTCAAATATGCCAATCATGGATAATCAATTATATTCACAATTTACAGAGAGAGCATATTCACTTTAACACTGATTAGCAGTGGTAAAGTGCCCAGAGTCCTAAAGCCAACAAAACACGTCAGAATAAATTGGAGGAAGTAGCAAAAACTTAGGGCATAACCCTGCAAAAGGGCCATTTCCAACAAAAGCACATCACAACACAACAGTGCTCCATTGCCTTTTGGCTAGGTTTGCACTACAGAAATACCATATACACAACAGCTGCAGTGCACCACACCAACTTCTCATTACAATAATGCCACACAAAGACACAGCAAAATAAATAGCTGAACATATTACCAACAGAACAGAATGGCACACAACAAACATGTACAAACGTTCTTGTTACGCACTACCATCACCAGCATCCTGTTTTATTAACTCCTGTATTCACAATAAAAGTTGTTTGGAGCAAGCACTGCTCAACTTATCATCAAGGACATGAAATAGTGCCAGTCAAAAATGTTTTGTGATCCATTCCCTTGACTTGAATTAGGCTACTGAACAACTTAATAGCTGCAGTGTTGCGGATAAGAAGCAACAGGTAAAGCTTCATTTCACGCTCTCAAGTCATCTCTAAGAAAATGTAAAGATGTGGAATCTGACTTATCCAGCTATTTCACTGCAGTATTTTAAAGAAAGGGAAGATCAAGTACCATCTCTTCTCCAGACTCTGCATTATTTTTAATTAGGTGATTTTGGTGGCATTTAATTTAGCCTGAGAAGAATGACTCTCTGGCACTCTAGTGTGAGTTGAAAATCTGTTTTGACAATGAAAAATATATTTTATTTGGGACTTATTGATGGTGAGCACAGACCTACAAATTGCAAATTCAGTGCTTAGTTGCAGAGCTAAAAAATCTAACTGGAAAAAATAGCAAACACTTAAATATTTCCTGTAACCTTCAAGTGTTCTTTATCTGTGTATGGATTATCTGACACAATGGCTCTACAGACCATGGATTTCATGTCTATGTCAGGCATAGGGTTCATGTCAGTGAGAAGTTATGGGTTGGAACAGTCTGCCCTTATAAGCCACATTCACGCAGACCTTGTTCTTAGCATGCTTTAGAGTTTCAGAGTACAAAGTATTGAAATGTGGAGTTTTCTGTTTATCTGTCTGCTGGCAGGATATCCTAAAGACAAAAGTGAAAAAATAAATGCACAAAGTATCTTAAATGATCCTCTATTTCTCTATATAGGTTTCATTTTTGTGTTTTATTTTGCTATGTTCATTTCCAAGTAAGGAGTGGTCAGCCAAGGATAATTAATAATTTGTCCTTTAGAGTTTCTATTGAGAGAGTTGAGGGGTTCTGGCAAACAGACAACTTGGCTACAGGTCATACAACAAAGATTTGTTTGAGATGAGGGAGCTGAAGTGGAGAGGTACAACTATTTTCATGACACTGTGGATAGCTTGATTTGCTTTCAGTAGTAAGAACTGTAGAAGGAAGATGAAGCGCTAATCGTCCATCATCTCACTCCTAAATGCAAGAGAATTGGAGACCATTCCCATACAGTTTTGCTTCTTTTGATGAATGTGCATAGTTTTTAGAACTTAGAAACACACCTGTATATTGGCATCTGGTATTGTGGGTTTACTTGCTTTTGACACCATTTTTAGAGTGGCAGCAGTAGAATGCCATTTCATTTATGTTTGGAGGCAAGCAGTTTTGAGATGTTCTATTTGTTTTAAACTGCTTAAGGGCCACACCCTCTGAAAAAATCATGAAGCTATGAAGGATTGCAAGCCAGGGTATTTTTGGACTTCTATCTCATTTCAGTGAAATCATCTCTGATAGCTTTAGGATAGGAGAGTTATTTGTAGCCTATCTCACTGCAAAGAAACTGTGGAGGACAAACAAAATGAAATGGCGATAAGAAACAAAGGCAAAAGGAACAAATGAAGGATGGAAGGCTAAACAATGCAAACATACACCCCCAGTCACAAGGATCTGATTTTAATCCATTGTTCTTTTGCTCACCACACCACCCCAGTTTGGACTCAGCCATATGCAAATCAGTCTTGACCCTGTTCCTCATGTGAACAGTCCAGCCTGAACCGCCAAGCCAGGTCCTCCCTGGACCAGAAGCAAGCATCCTGTGACCAGTTTCGGAGCATCACCCCTCATCAGCTAATCTAGCTTGAATCCAATGGTGCGGTGAGCATGGGACCCACGTCTGGGCATACCCTTCCCAATTAGGGTGACAAAAGCAAATGGAACAAACAATGGATTGAATGCTGAACAATGCAAATATTCACCCCCAGTAACAAGGATCTGGGTTTAATATATTGTTCTTTTGCTCACCACTCCACCCCAGTTTGGACCCAGCCTTGTGCAAATAATCTTGACCCTGATCCTCATGGGAACATTCTAGCCCGAACTGTCAAGCCAGGTCCTCCCTGAACCATAAACAAGCATCTCGGGATCGGTTTTGGAGCTTCACCCCTCATCAGTCAGGCTAGCTTCAATCCAGTGGTGCAGTGAACACAAGACCCACATCTGGGCATATCCTTCCCACGTAGGGCGACAGAAGCAAAAGAAACAAATGATGGACGGAATGCTGAACAACGCAAACATTAACTCCCAGTCACATGGATCTTGGTTTAATTAATTATTCTTTTGCTCACCAGACACCCCCAGTTTGGACCCAGCCATATGCAAATCAGTCTTGACCCTTTTTTTCATGGGAACAGTCCAGCCCAAACTGTCAAGCCAGGTCCTCCTTGGACCAGAAGCAAGCACCCAGGGACCATATTTAGGGCATCATCCCTCATCAGCCAGGCTTCCTTGAATCCAGTGGCGCAGTGAGCACGGGACCCACGTTGGGGCATACCCTTTCCACTTAGGTCGACAAAGGCAAAATGAGCAATTGATGGTCGGAATGCTGAACAATGCAAACATTCACCTCCAGTCACAGGATCTGGGTTTAATCCATCATTATTTTGCTCACCACACCACTCCAGTTTGGACCAAGCCATATTCAAATCAGTCTTGACCCTGTTCCTCGTGGGAACAGTCCAGCCCGAACTCCCAAGCCAGGTCCTCCCTGGACTAGAAACAAGCATCCTGGGACCGGTTTCAGGGCATCTACCCTCGTCAACCAGGCTAGCTTGAATCCAATGGCGCAGTGAGCACAGGACCCACACCTGGGCATCCCTTCCCACTTAGGGAAACAAAAGCAAAAGGAGTAAATGATGGACGGAATGCTGAACAATTCAATTATTCATCCCCAGTCACAAGGTTCTAGGTTTAATCCATCGTTCAGGAGAATGCCTTTTCATGTATGTGTTGTATCCTCTTAAGTGTATTTGTATGTAATCCAGCCTAGCTGCTCAGCCAGAGTGTGAGTTTTTTACGGAATGTTGGCATTTCTGTGATGCGTGGAATGCCTGGGTGCCTGTGTGGATGAGTGGTGTCAGTTAGAGATGGGCTGAGCAGCTAGGCAGGCTGCTCCTGGTGGGGCTGGTACTTGACCAGAGCTGGCTGGAGTAAGGATTGTTGTTACCTGGACATGAAACCAATAAAGAAGTCATTGAAACTCTACAAGGCTACCTGTGTCACCTGGTGTAGGTTACAACATTATTGTGGCGATGAGCGGACCTGGACCCAAGCGTCTTTAAGGATGGTAAACATACCAAGAGAAACTAAAAGAGACTACAGAAACCAAGAGACTTCAAGAAACTTGAGAACCAAGACAGATGAAACCAAGTGTAACAAAGTAAGAGCGTCTTGTTTGGAGGAACAGGCAAGCCAGCCCCATCAGTGTCCATGTCAACCGACGGCCCCAACCACCAATGCCCAGCCTGGACATGCTCCATTAATCTTTCGTAAAGAATTGTGAGTTGGAGGTGTAGTTACACTACTGCCACATAAGGGTGTTCCAGCCACATCGTTTTCCTGAGGTCTACAAAGACCATAAAGGCTTGTCAATAATGGCACCTTTAGTTCACAAATGCCATCGTTTTGGATACTTCTGCTGTGCTGTTTCTTCTACTTTGTGTGACTGCCCTGAAACAAGAAGTCACTACAAACTGTGTGCAGTGGCTGCACAGATGGAGAATTTTAAAAGTGCTTAACTGTCATTTGTGGCATGTTGCAAGCTGAATCAATGTGAGTATGTACAAGGGCCACACAGGATCACCATGGCTCTGTACAAGTTTTTATTTGACAACCTTTTTGATTTGTGACTGTGCCCGGCAGCTGTAGGTTTACATAATGAAAGTGCTTGTCAATTCAAGAAGACTCAAGGGATCTATCAAGTTTTTTTGCTCTGTTCTGGTTACACAAGCGGGACTTTTGCTGTGTGGGCATCTTTCTGCCTATAATATAGAAAGCTGGTGTAATCTATAATGCGTGTTTCGAGTGGTTTTGAATTGTAGCAAATTGGTCTCTGACCCAATGCGAGTTCATCCTATTCATAACGCGCATAATGTATTTAGCCCA
Organism: Triturus cristatus; assembly: GCF_964204655.1. Lineage (NCBI taxonomy): Eukaryota > Metazoa > Chordata > Amphibia > Caudata > Salamandridae > Triturus > Triturus cristatus. The sequence continues at coordinate 772,067,703 of NC_140593.1, forward strand.
CGCCAAGAGTAATTTCTTGGCTCTCGTTTAGTGCTGTTTGCCGGATTTGAGGTACAACTTCGTTTTTTTATAATCTACTTGGCCATGCATCCAAAATGCCTGTTTAACTGACGCGCAACATTTCAAAGTGAAGCACGAGTCAAATAAATGCACGTGCAAGCTTACCATGTTTCGTTTGGAGTCTTGAGGAATCCCTGCTGTGCAAGATTTGCCTCGTTGTTCTCTACGCAGCTAGGTGCTGCTGAGGTACGCATTGCTGCAATAAAGTCCTGTGAGCCAACCTGCGGGGCGTCTGAAAACGTGCCGCCATCTTGTGTTTGGTGGCTGCAGTCTATCTTCCATTAACATTGTTATCTGACTGCATTTTGCCAACCACACTGGTTTTTTTTTTGCCTGCTGCAATAAAGGTTGAATAATCAGATGGAGTCCGATGACAACACGGTGGTAAGATCACTTGTGGATCTTCTCTTTTGCCTGACTTCGGGTGACAAGCCCCTCTAGTTAACTACACCCTGTGGACACCAGAGACGCATTGCTGAGGTAGGCGCTGAGGACACTGGAGTCTCATTGGATATCCAGGCACTTTTAGTCTGGTGTCCCAAGGGATCCCCTGAGGTAGACAACATGTTGGAGGACAGTTTGGCAGTTCATTGTTTTTTTCGGCATGGATGTGTTATCTGGAGGTGAAGTATGAGAAGATCAACTAGACTGTGGTTTTAAAAACAGACTCACTTCTTGGATTATTTTGTTACAGACAAGATCACACGTAAATGAGTCACAACCGGTGTTGTTTGCTTTTGTGTAGTGCTATGTTTTGTTCACTTGGTGCTTTTATATATAGGCATGTTTACCATTAGGTTCCCTTACGCAAGAGTGTGTCTTGCCTACTAGTACTCGGGTGAGAGGTCGCTCACTGGCATGGGATTTAGTCTAATGTTGCAATGTTTTTAGACTCGTTTTTTTAATTTATGGAAGAAGTTTTCTTGTGTCATGATGCCACAGTTTATCTTTTCTTACATGTGGGTGGCCCGTGTGTTTTTGTGGGTGGCTGTCACAGTTCTATCCCTTACAAGAGGGATGGGTTTGGGCTATAGCCCCATCTTTACATTTTACAGTTTGTGACCACCAGATGGGGGTATGTATCCTCTACATGGGGGTATGTGACCTCTACATGGGGGTGTATTCCCATATACACGTGTTAATGATGTAAACTCTTACACAGAGTTGGATTATGGGATTTGGCCCAATTTACATGTTGTGCAGTGCTAAGGTACTTCCCTACACAGGTGTGTTTCCATGGGTCACAGTCCCATATACATGGTAGTTCCCTTGCAGTTGGGTTCAGAGTTGCGGGGTGTATTATCCTTTGTGTTACTCTACTTAATGTTACAATTTGTTTTACGCTACTCTATGTTTTAATAATTGTTCATGGGGGAGGATGGGGGATATTGATACTCATGTTATTTGATGTTGTATTTTATCTATCCTTTCTTGTTTTTGAATTGTTCACTCTCTCGTGATGTTTTGCTTTACGCTGCATCACTGAGTTTCGAACCATTTCATACATTTGTGCTTACTTGTGTATAGTTCTCACCTGAAGTATTGTTGTTTTTGTTTTCATTTAAAAGGAGGGGGATAATGCTGTATCCTCTTAAGTGTATTTGTATGTAATCCAGCCTAGTGGCTCCTAGCTGCTCAGCCAGAGTGTGAGTTTGTTACGGAATGTTGGTGTGTCTGTGATGCATGGAATGCCTGGGTGCCTGTGTGGATGAGTGCTGTCAGTTGGAGATGGGCTGAGCAGCTAGGCAGGCTGCTCCTGGTGGGGCTGGTACTTGACCAGAGCTGGCTGGAGTAAGGATTGTTGTTACCTGGACATGGAACCAATAAAGAAGTCATTGAAACTCTACATGGCTACCTGTGTCATCTGGTGTAGGGTACAACTGTATGTTCGGAGGCAAGCATTTTTGAGATCTTCTATTTGTTTTAAACTGTTTAAGGGCCACACCATCTGCAAAAATCATGAAGATATGAAGGGTGCTAGCCAGGATATTTTTGGACTTCCATCTAATTTTAGTAAAATCATCTCTGATAGCTTCAGCATAGGAGAGCTATTTGTAGACTATCTCACTGCAAAGAAACTGTGGAGGACAAACACAATGAGATGGCAATAAAAAACAAGGACCTTTCACACAGTAATATTGTGAAGTTACTCGCTATGTGCTCATACTCCCTTGGTTCATTGCCTTTTCATGGGGTCCCTTCAATATTGGTTCAACTCTCCTTGCATCAAGACTCCAAGTGTAACCCTCATGCTTAAAGTCCATTCACTAATCCCTTCACCTCAAAAATTGCAACCTACCTGGGGGGATGCTAAGTCCGCCCCAAGGGAGATGGCCATAGCAACTCAGTATCCCCTCATTCAGCTGAAATACCTGCACAGGCTGTACCTTCAAAGATGTAGGGCCCAATTCACGAAGGCAAAGTTAGACCAAAAGTCTCACTAAGACCAAAAGTCTAACTTCACTACTTTAGGTTATCACAAAAGTAAGTTACTACTAGTAACTTTACTACTATTAACTTTACAAGTAGTACCTTTACTACTAGTAACTTTACTACTAGTACATTTACTAGAAGTAACCTACCTTTCTGAATACTGAAAAGTAGTAAAATTAGACTTTTGATCTAACTTAACTTTTTTTTTAATCAGGCATTTCAGGTCTAAAGTAAGGCTTCAGGTATAAAGTTAGACTTCATGTCTAAATTTACCTTTCTGAATCGGGCTGTAGACTGTGGTGGTTGGGGTGGTGTCCTCTCCTTCATGCTCCCAATGCTCTTCACTAAAGAGCAATTTATTGCATGCAGTATGGAGTTGCAGTTAGCTTGCACCTTATTGGGAGTCAAGACTTTCCTGCTTAGGCTATGTGTCAGGATGGTCGCTGCAGCCCGACCCTAAACTGGTTATTTTACACATAAATATGGATTTTGACTCCATCAGGTATAAAATGGCTTTGCTTAGATTTGGGCTGGTGATGGCGAAAAGAGCTTTGGGTCCCCGGTGGAAAGACAGCGTTTTCCCCCTCAGTGGAGGAGAGGCATAAATGCTTGGGCCAATGCGTGAGCATGGAAAAGCCAGTATATGATGCTAGAGGCTGCCCACAAAACGATAGCAAATTATGGAATGCCTAGAACCTTTACCGGAGAATGCCATTGACCCAAGTCATGCATCAATAGGGGGATTGGAGGACAAATTCAGAGGTTATAGAGCCTTGCGGCTGGTGATCGTTTATCGTTACAAATGTTTATTTGCTACCAAAACAACCATCGACTAGCGGTGGCTGGCACGATCGGGGAGGTGGGAGGAGACACTGGAGGATGAAGGGGAATGTAAAAAAATAAAAACCATTTACCTTATCGCCATGTCCTGCGCCACTGCTCCGTCTCTCCTCAGGCACCAAGAAGCACACCCAGGCTCCCCTGACCAATCACAATGCTGTAACAGAATGTTGTGAATGGTCTGAGCACCGTGGTTCGGTGCTCAGACAGGGGCCGGGGGCCTGGGCATGTTTTCCTCCCAGTTTGTAATACAGGCTGGATGGAAAACATGGAACGTCCGTATGACTGTTTGGTAGGCACCAGAGGGCCAACCAAAGTGTCATGCGCACTTCAGTGCGCCCGCCACTCTTCCCCTGCCCTGCTCTGAGAGCAGAGCAGCCCCGCTCGCCCTCCTGCTCGCAAAGCAGCTGGGCCAAATAAACTGATAATAAAATTCAGTTATTATCATTTTTATTTTCCCATTTTCACACTGCTGAAAAGCAGTAGGTGACGCTCCACCCACCTTAGCAGAGGAGCCGCAACTGCAATCGACCCAAAGCTCTTTTAGGATTGCTTTATGTGGTCTTTTTTTCCACTACAAGGAATTGATATAGTGTGTGGAGAGAGCCAGAGCATAATATAGAATGTTCTGACAGATATCATTCAGAGAATTATGTAATTTAGGATGCCAGATTACTTTTGTTCTACAATAGCCTAATGATTGACTTATCTATTATATTTTAAAAGACGTCACCGAATGGGTGTCTTTAATTGTATTCTTTAGTCTAAGAGGATGATACCTATAATGGTTAATTTTAATATAATAAGTGCAGCAACTGCCTGCCCAGGAGGAATACACTCAGGAGACTCCGCATGCTGCTTCTCAGTCTATGACGACTACAGAACCCCCTCTAGCGAAATGCGTCTTTGTGTTTACATCTCCAGGCTATCTGTCCTTTAATTGGGTTGCTTCTCAAATTACCTTTTCATATTGTGAGCTTAGGTTTTCGTTTTTTCTTCCGTAGCACCCGGCTCTCTTTCCAAAAGCACGAAATCAACAAATTCCCTGTCTGCTCTAATCAGGGCAGACACTACACTCACTACAGTCACCATTCGCATGAACTCTGGCCATGATGGCAGCCATCTTATCTCCAGGCCATGTCCCTGTGAGCTGTCTGAGTAGCCTCCTGTTCAAGCGAGCCTCTCCGTGTGAAAGGATGTGTCGGCCTTGTTAAACAAGGCAGTCACTTTATGTTACGATTCAGTGAACAGTTAAAAAAGTAGAAACCGTCTGTAGCTCGTAAATGGGAACGAATTCAAGCAATATGTTTTTGTTCGAAGATGAAACTCCGCATAAAAGTGTTTTCTCTTGTTTTGCCTTCAGTGATTTATTGCTTTAATTAAAAATCAAAATGTCTGTAACAAATTAGATATCAATTGATATTTTTGATGCACTACTCCAAGCATGTATGTTTACATTCAGAACTGGAGAGGTGCATCAAAAATATAGATTGTGAATATAAAATTTAACCTCAGTCACCAAAAAGATGTCACTGGTAAATGCAAATGCAAAATGTTTTTGAATGCAGTGGTGGTTGTTCCATATTTGCAATTAGCACTGATGTTTCTCAATACTCCCATTCTCCTCGCCTTATGCTATGTTAAATATCCTCATAGTATTATTGAGATACCATCTATGCTTCCCACTCAAGGACGGTCAGCAACTTTCATAATAAGAAAGTAGGAGAACAAAATGGTACAACATGTAAACAGAGAGTATTTCCATTATAATTCTAAGTACATTGAAAAAAATGCTAGTCAACCTTACATTTTATCCTAGGCAATTTTTACTAAACATTTCCTGATCTACATGTTTGATGGCCTTTCGCTCTCTCAATTTTTGACTCTACGGTTTCTTCATTAATCCCATCAAATGTGCTGATCAGACAAGATGGGAATGACACCTCTGTTTTCACTGCCCCATGCAGCAATATTTCAAAGCGCCGGACAAAAGCGACAGACCCGCGGTGAGTCTGTTATTCAATTTAGTACGGCAAGTTCCACCTCATTTGTAAAGTGTCAGAGCTGACCTACTTGGAAATGACTTATGGGTTACTCTCTATAACACAGTGTCATAACCAACTGCTTCTAATTTGGTGGCCAGCAGAGTGCTGCTTCCAAGAAGGTGTCTGACTAAAGGGTTCTGCTTGACTTCACATTCTTATTTCAGACCTGCCTGTGATCCTTCCCAGGTAAACCCTCCTCGCCTTGGATCCAAAACAGATTTGTTTAATTGTTGGTGCTCCCTTGTATTGAAGAAAGAATGGATGAATTTAATCATTATGCTAGCGACATTGAAAAAGGGATCCGTCATTTTTTCCCTCTTGTAGATTAGTTCAATTTTCTTTTACGGAGTTTTATATAGCTTGAACATGATCCGAAGGTATTGGGTAACAGAGCGCTTTACACAAGTACCAGTTGCGTTACATGAGGACACATTAATTTTTTTTAGGTACAGGGAGATTAAGGGATTTGCCCAGAATCACAGAATGTTGAGCGCCCCTGCTGAGAATCGAACCCGGTTCCCGGGATTTGACATCGACCGCCCTAGCCGTTAGGCCACTTATCTCCTCAATTAATATAGTAATATGTGTAAAAAATTGAAAACAATCCTGGAATAGACAAATCTAAAAATACTGCAATAATGCTTGCTCTCTCAATAAGCTTTTGCGTGGTTCTGACCAGCTGTGTGCATATAAGTGCATGAATGAGACCTTTCAACAGATTTGCAGAATAGGGCTGTTTCCGATCACAAAAATGCTTTTAAAATGTACAAAAAACACAAATTGAGATTCAATCAGAATTTGCATTCGAGATTCAGTATTTGGAGGAGGCGTGTTTAGGCTGCCCGTTCCAAGTAAGAAATTGGCATGTTATGTATTACTGTTTCATGACCGAATTCTTTTTGCAAAGCAGTAATACTTTGCCAGGCCTCGAAAAATCATAACATTTTTACCAGACCTGCAGGTCTAGCAACAAATAATCTACTTGACCTGCTCTTGACCCATTATGTGACACTTGGCTACTATTTTAATTCAACAAGCCACCACTTTCTTCATTATCACATACAAGAGCAGCTTCAAATTTACAAGTGCAGCATGTCTGCTGTACAAAAAACTTGTTTGTTTGATTTAATAGACTAAAGTTTGGCTCCATGTAGAAATACAAATCTAGCCACATACAGGATTCACATGACCCCTGACTTGCCTCTTAGCTCATTAACAGCATTGTCATCAGGGCGGGGCAGGAATGTTTCTCAAATCATGTTTAAAAACTATCACTTTTAATAAATACTTAACTAAAGGCTGAGGTTGTAGCACACTATCAGTTGCAATCAGCAGATTTCCCACTGACATGGCCACAGAATTTCCCACTGTCATGCGGTTTTACTGATAAAACTATATAGTGTAAAAAAAAGTTAGAAAATCGAGTTTGTGCAAATATTTATCATTTGAACATCACCTAGTAATTGTGATTTTGTTGCTCCTATTTAAAACTTTATTTGCATCGCACTTCTGAAATACAAAATAAATGTGCTTTGGTAAGTTCTGATATATTTTGAAATATTTGTACTTTTCATTTACAAGCTATTTAAATGTTGTGTGGTAAATAAACTGACATCCTACAGCCTTTTTCTTGAGAATGATGATCAGACAAGCCACTTGACAAAAACCTCTAACTGTAGTAAGAGAAAGAAACACAAATGCCATTTCCCAGGATAAGATCAGCTGCAATTAATAAAAAGACAAACCGACATTTGACATCTGTCCTCAAAAAGACAGCAATCTTCATTGCTTATTCACTTTCTGAGTGAACAGAACACCTGTTCCTTTCCAGCTCAACTTGCCTGAACAGACCAGCCAGTACTAAAAGTATCTCAACCTGATAAAATCTGTACTAACCCATTTGCAACTGGGAAGGAGTTGCATCAGACCCCGACTGAATTTAAACGTTTTCTTTATTTCAAAACAATCACTGATATGGTGGTCTGTTGACCCAAGCAGGCCACCATCTCTGTGATGGCTTGCATTCAATCGTAGTGAGTTGCAATTTGTGACCTACCTCTTTAATATTCCTGCGGTAGGCCAACTTTCGATCCACAACAATTCAGAATTTTAAGAACTGACCTATTAGCACAGAAGTCAGTTCTTAAAATTCTTACCTGGTCGCAAACTGCTGTTCACAAATTGCATCTCAGAGTTCACTCTTCTCTGTTTTCTGTCTTTTCGGCAGACAAGATGCATCGAAAGGTGTAAGCTGTTATCTATCCATATTTATGAGAGCTACTTTTCAAGGCCACTTAAGTTTCTTCTTGACTTTATCTGTATTTGTAATCAGGCAATGCCATCTGCTGAAGTGCCCCAATACTAGTGTATTTTTAGTGTTAGTTCTACAGAAACCCAATATAAATACATTGAAGTGAAAAAATATGTGCTTAGTGTTGTGTATAAAATCTATGATCATCATAAAGATTCTATAATATCCTTCAGAGCACTAAAGGTGACATTAACTAATTTATAGTGCAACGCAGTGAAGCAACCAGAGTTCCTGCATTGCGCTAGGTGGAGGTATCTGTGCAGCACCAAATCTACTAAATATAAAGCTGCTGCTCTCTTGCCCTACGCTGGTGCTCTTTCATATTATCTAGGAGAAATAAACATATTTCTTCTTGTTAATGTCTGCCTCATGGCATTAACAAATGATTATTTTGGGGCTGAGATTCCTTTCAACCATTGTTAGTAAATTGGGATCTGCGTCAAAAACTATAGGTGAAAGCATGCTAACGCCCAGGTTTGGAATGCCCATTGATACAAACTGATGCAAAGTACGTACTTTAGTTTTGACCTGGAAAGTAAATATGTTATCAACACTTTGCAACTTTTTGCAGCACTTTTTGTGACTTTGCACTGGCAAGAAAATGTATTGATAAATCTGCCCCCAAATGTGCTAGAACAACGATGTGGCACACCGTCAGCTTTAGTCTTTGGTATGGGCAAGATAAAACTTGTCCTTATAGAAGAACAGGTATTATTGAAGAACAAAAGACAATGTCCAAATACATGTCTTCCCACTTTATCTAGAAAGTGGGAATTACTTTAGAGAAACTGCCCCATTTGGAACAGATGAACCTCCATCTGGTGATACTTTTGATGAAATGATGAATTGAAATTATAGACATTGAAAGGTACTTGAACTGTCATTCTGGTATCCTCTGTGGTATTCCCAAAGTTTATTTCACTCATCTCAAATCCTCCCTGCCCACAGCTACTTATCTGATCTTAGATACAGTACTGCTTACATATTAGTCACCCCTAAGGTAGGCCCAAGGTACCCCTGTGGGCTGGGTGCTGTGCATGTTAAAGGTAGGACATGTACTGGTGTGTGTGAAACATGTCCTGGTAGTGATATACAGTGCATTTCGTTTTTCACTATGGAAAGGCTATCTGTCCCATAGAATAGAATGGGAGTTTATGTATAACATCTTATAAATATACCTTCCCATTGGGACCAGATAGGAAGATGAAGTTTAGTATGTCTGAACTCAGAATGTTAAAATGCATCTTTTAGTGAGTGTGATTTTCACATTCTGTGTTTCAAAATACCACTTTTAGAAAGAAGGTATTTTCCTGCTTAGCCATCCAGTTTGCCTCTGCTAGGATATGTATGGACTGGCTTTGGAGTGACAGGGGCTCGAGATGTGCAGTGGCTCCACAGAGTCTGGATGAGTCAGGGCTGGGCTGAATAGGCCTAGGTTGCATTCAGAGTAGTGGGAGGAGTTTTATCTAGCACCTGAAAGGCCCAGTCTGCATTTGGAGTGGTGGGAGGAGATTTCAATTGCACCTGAATAGGCCCTGTCTGCCTTGGTCAATGCTGTCCCCGCCTCCTGCTGGGAAGCTGGGCAGAGAGAACCAAACTGGTTTGGACTAAGCACAGACACTCTCTGCCTGAGAGGACAAAGGAATTTGGATAGTAAATATTGGGGCCCATAACTTTAGAACTATTTTGGAACCAAGAAGACTGCCATGAAGAAGAGCTGGAAAAGCTGTGAGGAGGGACTACCACTTTGCTGTGTGCTTTGCTGTGTTGGTCTGCAGTGGCTGCTTCTGTCTTGGGCAGTGAACTGACTGTACTGAACTTTTTGCGACTTTCTTTTTGTGAGTTTCTCCAAGGGCTTGAGGTAGAGCTTGCCCCCTGTTCAAGAAGTCTCAGGAGCAGCAAAGACTTCAATTTGCACTGGGTACTGTGTGTTTTGTGCTACAACAGAAGAAAAAGCAACCCGACGCCGTCAACGACTCTGCTGCCGATTTCGTGTTCTGAAGGCACCGCAGAGGGCACCACAGCACACTATTAGTTGAGGAATGAAGTCCCCTTGAATGCTGAGGGTCCTCCTGTTACCTACAATAAATCCCACACTGCAGGATTGCTGTGAGGTGTTCAGAGGTCACGGCCTCTTTCTCCAACAATCTACAAATGTGCCTCCTGGCGCACGCTGATTGGGTGATGAAGTCCCCTTGGATGCTGAAGGTCCTTGGGGGCCAGGAACCCCTTCTGTTACCTCCATTAAGTCCCAGACAGTGGGATTGTTGAGAGCTGTTCAGAGGCCCCGCCCCCTTTCTCCACCACTCTGCAAACACGGCTACTAGTTAAAAACACATAGAAATTCACTGATAAAACCAAAGGTTACATGACGTTATAGTCACTTACCCAGACAGCCATACACACCCTCACTCACCCATAAGTCCCTCACACATGCACTCACTAACCTATACAGCCACTGACTTCCCCACTCACTCATCCATACAGGCAGTCACACACACCCATACCCACCCACACAGACACTCAGACAATCATACAGGTACTCAGACTACCAATCCCTCACCTGTACAGTCACTCACATACCCACTCACACACCCATACAACCTTTTAGATACCAACTGAAAGATTGATACAGACATTCACACAACCGGTCACTCACCCATACATTCACTGAGATATCTAATCACTCACTTATACAGTCAGTCAAGCACCCACTGAATCATCCATACAGGCAGTCATACACCCACTGATTCACCAATACACCTTGCTGTGTAGATATATTTAACACTCGTAAACATTTTAAAAACATTCACAGTCACTGGATGATGTCATCGGTGATGTCATCAGTGATGTCATCAGTAATGTCACTGACCATATCATGAGTGATGTAATATGTGAGGTCATGAGCTGTGCATTGCGAGGGTGCGAGTTATAGTTAGCTGAGCTAACTATAACTGTCAAATTTCTCTGGTTTTGTACCAGTGAAACCTGAGCCGAACTATAACGTCCCTTTAATTTATGAACTTAGTTCTGTCCATGACTGAGGTAGATCTTCATCCAATTCTATTGTGAGAAACTATGTGCAAAATGCTTGTGAATGCACACACATTTTTAATCTTGTGAGTGTTCCCTTCATTTTGTAGCTTCCAAGGAACACTCCATATTCCTAAAATTAATATGGTGCAAAATTAAGATCTTGTGTATTTCCCACCATTTATTAACTCTATTTACAATTCTGATGTTGCAGAACTCCTAATTCTGTGAATTTGGATTTGTGGAGTTATTATTCAAATAACTTTTCTTGCACATTTAAGCAATACATAGGGATCTCATTAAGAGGTTTATGATAGACTTCCCTGTAACCCTGCTTTCCTGTAGAGCTACCTATTCCTGGGGCATCAGTAACTCTGGGGTGTGGAGTTACAAAGGATTAAAGGTCAAACCATATGGATTCTCTTGAGATAACCAATTACTAGGTCAATCTTGAATTCTGACCTCAATTCCTGTGGTTTTTCTGCAGTTTTAATGAACATTTTTACCTGAGGCTCTTCCTGCTCACAGTAGGTGGAGTTTCTGGGTGAAAGACACCAAACCCCAGTGTTCTCAAAGAATTCATTATTCTGATAGAGCTGTTCATTTCCATTGAAATCACCTTTTTATTCATAATCTTAATTAAGTGATGTTCAACTCATCATTACACATGATTAAGCTACTTAATATTTACCAAACTCATGTCACAATTAACCTGTTCTGCTTTTCCTATTCATGCATCATTTAAAATGGCACACAAATATTTTCAGTTAATAACCAGATTTGGAAATCAATAAAAAAAACTTAGAAGATCATTGTTAAAAATTGGGTTTCTGGTTGGCTAGGGTATGCACCTAAGCCAGTTAGAACCCACCACTCTAGGGCAAGGGAGTTACAAACCGAAGATATAACCCCTGCTCACCCCCTTGGTAGCTAGGCAGAGCAGTTAGGCTTATCCCAGAGACAATGTGTAAAGCGTTTGCTCAACACACTCACACAGCAATGACACAATAAGCACACAACAATAGAAACTCTACACTAGGTTATATAAAAATATCCTTTGTATTATTCATAAAAACACATTAGTTCACAATCACATATCTTGCTGTGCCACTAGGCACTTGTCATGACTTCCACATGGATTACATAAATCACTTGGCCAATCGGGCCATTGTCATAATCATATAGACCATAAATCACTTTGCATAATAGGCAGATCTTGCAATAATACTCGTTACCCTGTCACCACAAGGCATAAATGACATTTACCCTAACATCAGGGCCTGAGCTGCAGTAGGCATCCTGTCTAATCACACCCCAGAAAACACTGTAATCACCATATAGCACTGACCCAGAACATAACATAAATCTTGTAGCAACTAAGGTTAGAACAATACATTTTCCCAGTATGCTAACTGCAAGCATCGGGCCTCCCCTCTTTCATCGTAAATACAGGACACCAAAGTACTTTGCACCTCTATTAGAAGATATGCAGTGATTTCACTCCAGGGTTCGGTGTCAGGGCCTCCGGTGTACCTACGAGAGTAAATGCGGTAGTGTATGGGCCCAAACAGGATCAGGACATCCACAACGGGTTTACCCTGATCAGCCAATGGGAATTCCAGTGCCCCCACCCCAAAAGGTAAGTGCAGTCACAGGGGACAAAGGGGGGAACTGACCACCTCCAGGGCGAACGACCTCTCTGGGTCCCTCACGCTTGGAATCCAAAGCTCGGCCCCTGACAGCATGGAGTGCCATTCACCACCTCTGGGGCCGCTCGGGTCCGGTACTGAGGGCCTTCAGGCCACTACACAGAGGCGCTAGGTTGCTGAGGGGTGTAGAGAGTCCTGAGGAGTGCTCGGGCCATTCTCAACTGGCCCTTGTAGCCCCTGCCTTGCTTCTGCCGGAGTCAGGGAGGGGTAGTGCAAACAGAAACAGCACTGACCTCAGCGAGTCTCAGCTAAGCTCCGTCTTCAGCAACACCACGGTGAAGGCCCCTGGTTGCAAGAGAGCATCCTCGCTGCTCTCGCGACTGTTGCTTCCTTTCAGTGCAGTGGTGGAGTCACCATCTGGACAGGAGTGATCGGCACAGATTCTTCTGCGTGCTGATCGTCGCATCTCCCATCTGTAGAGACGTGTTCAGCCTGTGGCCAGCGGGTGCAGGGCTGCGGCGACTCGGAGCCAAATGCGACAAAGCTCCCAGTCACAGAGCTTGCACAATGGCAAGGAGTTAAGGACATACAAACATTGGCCCCAGAAAGAGGTTCCCCTTATTCAGTGCTCCTTTCTTCTTGGCAGCAATTGAAGCACAGGGAGGTTTTCTGGGGCTTACGGTAAAGCGCTTCACAATGCGCTATTTGCAAATAGGGAGGTCGGCACTATCTCATCCCTGGAGACACTAGGGCAGAGAACAGGGCACAGGCAGGCCAGCACAGAGGGTCACTTACCAGAGTGGCAGTCCCTTCAGCCACCCAGCAGGCAGTAGATTAGTCCCCCAAGCAGGTAGCCCCAAATGGCGGTTCCTCGTGGCACACAGCAGTCTTCTGGTTACCAGCCCCATGCAGTGTCTTATCTCCCACATTGGGTCACAGGCCCTTTTACTTATAGTCCACATGTCTTTGTTCTGGGGGCACTTTAAGATACATGTACAAGTGCACAACACCCCCCATTCACAGTGTAAGCTTTGTCCTCAGACACACTATGGGGGGGTGGAGCCAGCATTGTGGAAGGCAGGCCCAGCCCTATTCAGGTGCAGGCTCAACTCCTGCCACCACTCCAAATGCAGACCAGGCGTATTCAGGTGTAAAACTCCTCCCACTACTATAAATTCAGATATGGTCTATTCATCCTAGCGCTGAGTCACCCAGACAGGGCAGGACACACCTTAACGCCCCCAGGGACTGGCTGGAGTGAATGCACATCTCCTCTCCCATGTCAGTCAGAACCAGACAGTCAATACACATCCAGGCAGGGCACAAAGACACATAAGCACACAGAAATGCCCACTTCTACAAGTGGCATTTCTAAAATAGTAATAATAAATCTGCTTTCACCAATAAGCAGGATTTATCACTACTATTCTAAATATATCAAACATGGTCACGCTACGCCTCTCAGATCAGCAATTACCACTAAAGCACATATCAGGGAATCCCCAATGCAGACCTATGAGAGGGCAGCCTCACAGCAGTGAGAAACCTAATAGGCTGTTTGTCACTACCAGGACATGCCACACAGTTGAGGCACGCACATGTCCAACCTTTTACCTTCCCATAGGGCTAGTTAAAGCCTACCTTAGGGGTGACTGATATGTAGTAAAAGGGGAGTTGCCGGCGTGGCAACCACTTTATATGCCATGTCACAGCGGCAGTAAGCTTTGTGTGCAGGCTCTGCAATGGCAGAGGCCTGAGTCAGGTTTGAAAGGCTACTTTGGAGGGTGGCGCTAACAGCACTGGAAGCGCACCAGTAGCATTTAATTTACAGGCCCTGGGTATATAGGATACCACTGTACAGGGGACTAACAGTAAAATAAATATGCCACACAGGTTTAGATCAATTGTACCAAGTTTACTTGAGAGAGCACATGCACAATAGCACTAATCAGCAGTGATAAAGTGCCCAGAGTCATAAAACCACTAACGGCAGGTCAGGAAGTATACAGAAGGAAGGCAAAAAGTTTTGGGATGACCCTCCAACAATCCTTTTGTTGATTTAAAAACTGAGGCTATCCTGACTCAGTATCAAGAATGTCTGTGGAATCAGAAGGTGTTCTCTTGTGGAATGTCACAGGTATCGCTGACTATCATGTGGCAGCAGTGGTTACCTTTTTTTATGCCATGGCATTGAAAATAAATGTGGTCTAATAAAACGTGTGGAGCAAGGTTAGCAATAAATGCAGATTCAGTCATGTATTTGTGCAGTGCAAAGATAAAAATGTATGTTTTACTACAGTACGGTACAGATTCTTCCTTAGAACCTCCTGAGTCCTCATTATCGAGCTTAGTTAGTCAGGAGTGATGGTCTCAATACAGTAGAACCTTCATCAACCTCCTAAATATCTTTTAGTATAATGAATGGATTATCCCGACTCTATGTTTTGAAGTAATTGAAAGTCACCTTAGAGTTCCATTTTCCAATAAAGACACTGAGGACCTCATTTATGGCGTTTTGGCTTAGGGCAGAGCAGCAAGGCAACTTGCTGCGTTTAGTCTATGCCAAAGTGAACGGACAGGGATGACTGTATTAAACAATAATGCATTCCTTTCCTGGTGCCATTTTGGCAGCCTAGCGCCCATGTAGGCACCCTGATCTAAGGGTGCCACTATTGCAGGCAGGATTGTTTTTATGCATTAAGGGGACCTTTCTGCCAGTGGTTTAAATGGGGGAAAAATAGTGCAGGTACTCATTGAAATGTGGCGAGTGGGCGGGGCTTGGGGGCGGGGCTTAGGAGAAGTCATGCCGATACTTCTTGACTTCTATACTACTTGGAGCACATACCAAAACACATGAGAAATGTCTTTCAATAAACAAAGAAGGTTTGTTTACTGATTACACAAGGAAAGCCAAACGAGTGATATTTTAACATTTCCTTGTTTTTTAATATGTGCACCATCAATACTGTTAATTGCTGTTGCTTGGCACAAAACTATATATTCTCGAGCGACACAGAAAGAAACAAGCAGACGTGCACACACAAACATTCCACACATTTCCTTTGATATACCTTCAATGAGTGTCTCTATTCTCTCCCCCTTTCTCTCGTATTTCTCTCACACAAAAACAATCACAGGCAAGCAGACAGGCATAAGCAGACACTTAACAAAAGAATCAGGTGGGATTAAAGCTATTTGAACCTGGTTACCTCCCATGGCTTTCTTAATAGCGCTGTCACCGGCTGCCTCGATTTCTGTGTTTGCAACACAGCGTGATGCTGAACACCCAGACGGTATGCAGATGAACCCAAGCTGAAAAGTTCAGCAGGGCTCGGCTCAGGTCTACAGAAGTGCCTGGGTTGTCAGAGACAGACCACCAGCACCAGCGTTTCATATGTACCGGTACTCTCCTCGGCAGTGGAGAAGTGCCGGTACTCAGAAAGATAAAACTAAGAAGTGCCGGTACTCAGTAACGGTGAGTACCGGCCCATTTAAAGCACTGCGGGGGGTTTTCCTCTTCCCACATGTGCTGCAGAAGGTAGCAAGGAAAGTGTTGAACTACGAGATAAATATCATGTATGCTGGTGCGCTGAGGGTAAAATATTGAATTGCAGCACACATGGAAACAGGAACAACGAGGAGAAATTAACATATTTCTCCTTGTTATGCCTCACCTATGGAGGTGTACGGATTTTACATTTTCCCAGGTTTTCATCACTTTGTAAATCTGGGGCAGCGTCAAATTCCATGGGTGTTGTGTGGGAAAACCTACTGCAACGCCCATGGAAAGCCTCCCCCGCACAGAGTAAGGCGACCCATTGATGTGATTTATGAGGCCACGCAGGGTGGCTTTGCATGCCTTAGTAAATCCTAATGAGTATGGGAGCCCTGCGTCATGCATGTACTACTTTGCGTGGTGCAAAGGTGACTCAGGACACTCATACAGAAGTCCCTGGGAGTGCGGTTTCACTAAGGTCATTTATTCAATATATTAACTTCAGCTCACCAGCATACATGATATTTTTCACCTATTTCAACACTTCTTGCTACATTTCTTAAAGGAATGTGTATTGTCCTGTTATTTTTAGAACTATTTCTTTCAGACCATGGCGCTCTCTTTTGAAAAACAACACCCGAAGCGGCACTTTACGCAAAGCCAGGCGCGCAACGCCCATTGGTTTAAAAGGGCTTCAGCCCCCACCCTCGTCCCCCGTCGTGTGTGTCAGCCCGGGCTGAGACAGCTTCCCGGGCACACACACCTACAGTTTTTGAGCTGTTGTTGACTGGCGTCCGTCTTACTGCAGCAGCACCCGAGAACTTCACAGGTCTTTAAAAAACCTTTAAATAAAAACCATTTACTTGTTAATGAGGCTTTGTTGTTTTTTACCCCTTCTTAGAACCCCTGCATCTTCACTCTGCCTATTGCTGGAAGAATCAGCCCCCCCGAAATGTTTGTAGAAGCAGTGAGAAATCTAGAAAAAATGCGGCGAATTATCGAAATTATAAAAATAATTGTTCCGAGAACATGCATAGTTGCACAGAATTAGGGAATAAGTACACATTTGTCGTATGTTATTAAAAATACTGCAGTTTGCAGGCCCGTGCGAAATTTCTGTTCCGTAGAAACACAAATTGCACAAAATTTCGTGAGCAAAATTTTGCACACTTTTCTCCTGCAATGGCTAGTTTGAGCAGAGAATGCCTTAAGAAACAGAAGCTCAAGCAGAAAATGCCTCCTAGGAGATTTTTTTTCGATCGAACCAGTTCCCTTACCATTTTCTCGAGTGATTTGTGAACACCAGGCATGCCCTCGTGTTCACTCGTGACACCCTAAAATGTATTTTGCAAAATGTACATGTCATTTCACATACTGTTTCCCGAAATCACAACCGATTAAAGAAAAAATGCTAATTTGTGCATCACTAAGTTTCATGATCAATGTTAGAAAGTCTCTATTGAGACCTTTAGGTGCAAATGTTGTCAAACACCTCCCAATACCATTTAGATATTTCTATTAGTCTAATTCATCTATGACAATTCGATAAAAGATGGATGGAACGGCAAACCTATCACCGCTGGAAAAGTCAGACATTACACAGGTGGAAAGAACACACAATTCTCAAAGGAACAATACGCACGCTTAAGTGCATGCAATGTGTGCACCATATGCAGGGGTGGACCAGGGCCGGACTGGCTACCGGGCGTTTTGGTGTGCTGCCAATCTGAGGGCTGATTTAGTTGACGGGGACCTTCGTGTGCTTAAAACCATTCGTTTCGCTTTGTATATTTAGGAGCACACGCAGGTCCCCATCAACGTAATCAGCCCCACCGCAGTGAAATCAGCACCCAGCTCGGCAGCACACAAAAAAAACGTCCGGTAGCCAGTCTGGCCCTGGGGTGGACGGACAAGCATTACGCAGCCTGTGCTGGATGTCACATGAGCAACCATATGTGCCGTGGGTGTGTGGTGTGAAGAGATGCCTGTCGTGGGCCAACATTCTAGACGCAGTAAATGGAGGAATGAGCTGCAGCGGCAGAAACGTTAGCCTGCTAAAGATGGTTTAGCAATGCTATTTTGATGATTTTCTTTATAGATACTAATAAGGAGGAATGTGCACACTGTGAAGTTGCCCTGGATCAGAAGGGTAACAACCCAGACTGAATATCTTGCATTTTCCCTATTGAATTAAGTCCCCATAGCAAAACAGTGTGCAAAATCTTACCAAAATTAAGATATAATATGAAAAGTAACAGTAACAGTGACAGTGGGCAGCTCTTTTGGGTACCCCGTTTGATCTTAAAGGCTTCAGTTGCCTCTCTATTGATAAGAATCCATGCTTTTGGATCTTGATAGATGCTCTGAACCCAACTCATATACTTGATACCAAATACCATCTTGGTCGTAACAACCCATACATGGGGCCAGGAAACTCTGTCAAATGCCCTCTCAGCATCAAGGAACATCATACTGAGAGATTTTTGTAAATTAATTGCAGCATCAAAAAGAGCAATAGGTGAATGTTTTTGAATGGAGGTATCTCTGCCTGGAACAAAGCTGCGCTACTATATATTGACAAGTATATCAATTACTGCGGCTAACCTCGTAGCTAAAATCGTATCACAAATGTTAGCATCGATCCTCAGTTGGAATGGGGCTTAACTTTAAAAAACATAAATGCATATTAATAGAGTCTCAAAATGCAGGAGTAGCCTGCCCTAGGTCAATACTCATGATTAATAGAAGGAAGATAGGAGCAAGTATATCTATAAAGGTTTATAACATTCCAAAGGAATTACATCCTGTCCTGGAGCCTTACCTGCAGATCATGATAAAATCACAGCTTAACTTCTTCAATAGATATGTCATCCTTTAGAATGTTAATCTGGGACTCCTTCAATTTAGGGCTCTCTGCGATTTTTAAATAATTAGCAATAAGATCCAAGTCGCGATAGCCTTCATAGTCTTCAGAACTCTAAAGGGACAGATAAACTGTAGGAAAGTGCAAGATCTCTTGAGACTGAGTAACAACTTGCCCTTGATCATTCTTGATGTAATCAATGCCAGTTCAATTTATTCTGTAATTTTGTAGGCCAACATCTTGCCAAGGGACTCGCCATACTTGTAGACCCCCTGTATTAGTTTTATAAGTAGCAGCTACTTTTTCTCTCAGTACATGCCCAATTTTGCATCACCATTTGACCATATGTAGGAAACAATCCCCTTTTTAGCTAAAATTGCAGTTGCATGCTCACTTTCTAGTTTTAATAAATTTGAAAAAAGTTGAGCTTCACTGTTAGCTAGTTTCCTATTATGGTCAACTTCATATTTAATTGTGATCTCTCTAATATAAGCCTTGATTGTGTCCCATAGGACAGGAACAGAGGCAGAGCCCAAGTTGTTCCGTAAGAATTCCTCAAGATACATGAACTTTATATGTTTGTATTCGTCATCTATAAGGAGTCATCATTCAAATGACTAACGGACCATCTTTACCCCAGAATGATGATGTTTTTGAGAGAAAATGAGAGGATTATTATTTGATATTAGCTTGAGGCCTACCTCACTCAATATCATTGACAACACTCAAGGTGCCAGCCCAAGATTGATTCTAGAATGCTGATTATGAACATGCAAATAATAGATAAAGCCAGGTTTTTCTGGTTTAAGTGTTCACTAGACATTGACCAGACTGTGTATACACATCAGTGCTTTTATTGCATGGCAAACTTTCAGCAAATGAGGAGCAGCACAGTTATTAGTCTTTTGAATTTTATAATCTGAAATAAGATTGAAGCCATCGACAATGATTAACTTCCCTGCCATATCAGAAGCTCAGGCAATATTGTATCTAAGATCTGAGGGTCACATGATTGGCACCATATATCGTTCAGATGTCATATTTTATTTGATTGGACTCAGCCTGCACCATAGCCAATCTGCCTTGCATGTCTTCAGAGGTCTTAATAACTTTAAATTGTGATGAGCTATCGATGAGTATAGCAAACCCTCGTATGTAAACTTGCTGTGTAGTTACTACCATAAGCCTATAATCAAATTGTCTAAGTAGAGCCCATCTTTAAATGCAATGTGCATCTAAGTAAGACATAAGATTTGAGGCTTATAGAATCTTATCGTGTCATTAACCAATTGTTTTTCGCAGTGTTATTTTGTCCTCTTACATTCCGATACATACTTCTTGTAGCAGATGTTCAGCCAATAGCCAAAAAGTTGATGGTTATCAAAGTATTTGTAATAACCCTGTTCACTCCCTGGGCGAATATAGTCTCTCATCCTTTCTAAACCGACTTGTGAGGGCCTTCTCTTTATTTTTTCCTCCTTTGGTGAACCTACTCTCCCTACAACCACCCTCATTTCTCCTCCTGCAGCCTGCCCCATCCTAGATTAAACACAATGGGGAAAATGGCCCCACCTGTTACTGTTATGGAAGAACAATAGTTGCCCACTCCTCACAAGCCTAGGATGAGACATGCCCAAAAAAATGTAATAATGAATAGACCGTGACACCATATATGGGTATACCACAGTGGGAGAGCTCCAAATCCCAATAAATCCCAGTTAAATGTATCTACTTAAATCATTAGGTCATAGTAAGCAAGCCTGATATAATCCCACCCTCTATACTTAGTATGCTAAGTTTCTAACCAGGGTAAATCAAATGTACTCATAAGCTTGAGCCACACCCAGCCACAGCCTGCCCAGACATCTACTCAGCACAGCCAACCAGCCTGGCTACCCCAACCACTTACAAATTATGAAACTCCCATCTGTCACCCCATCTAGAAATGTGAAATCAAATTTAAGTTGCAGCGATCAGAAGCATTGCATATATTATTTGCGCAAAGTCATGCTAGAGAGAGTTAGAGGTGCTACTATTAGGGCCAAGAGTCTCACAGGTCACATTAGTTGCAGTGATCTTGATATCAGAAGGGCATGACTCCCCTGCAGATTTAGATTTCCTAGACCATTGTGTTAGCAACTCCTTAGTCTCAGCCTCTTCCTTCTGCATACAGATGTTTTGCCATATTGAGTCACTTTCAGCAGGCTGGTTCCTGAAGAAAAACCTGAGCCTTCCAGCTCTCGTATTAGTGCAACAGGATTCATGAGCCTCCATCTGCGCTCAACTGTATAATGACAAAAGTCAGACCTCACAAAATTGACTAGATCCACAGTAAACCTGGTTAAAGCATTAGCTCTGGAATAGGTTTTCTGCCAAAGGATGAAATTGCCAATATAGGTCAAAACAGGTTGTGGATATTTTGAGCCGAGATTCATAGATGTATTCTGTTGGAGAGGAAAGCAATCAGCCAGCTATAGCTGCGAATCCCAGTCCAGGTCAGAAAGATCAGAGAAGGCTTTCTGAAATAAATCAAGCACAAACCTTCTAGTGCTTCTCCCCTCACTATTTTCTTAAATCCCTAAAATTTGTAAATTATTGCTGCACCGTCTCTTTTTTCTAGATCCTCGATCTTTTCTCACTTTGCTCACATACCAACCTCTTGTACATCATTGGACACTGCTTCCCAGGTTTATGTTGTCCTTTGTTCCAGTTTTTTAATGCGGTCTGGAACTTGGGCAAAGTCTTGGGTGATTTGGCACACAATCTGTAGCATCACTTCCAATCTCTGAATTGTGAGTTTGAGATTCACTATTATGTTTATGAATTGATTGAAACATGTCCTCTAAAGAGGGCTCCTCTCAGCCCCTATCCCATGGGTGAGGAAAAACAGTCACAATTGGATGAATGGTGGTCACCATAAACGGCTTTGTAGGCTCTTCAGCCATGCATCAGCCCCTATGATCAGTGTGGGATCTTCGGCGGGCCCTTACAGTGGCCAAAGATAGTTGAGTCGGGTTTAGCAATTGATCGATTATGTTTGTTGCTTGTTGGGCTGTCCCACTAATCAGGATCATAGTCCCACTCAGCTTTATGGCAAGAGCCATATTGTGTTGATTTAGCACCCTAACATTTACAGTGCCTTTAATGCTGGAGTCGGTCTTTCCTGACTGTTGTGGGACTTTCAAGAACAATTAATCTAGACCACGTTCTTTCTTCTTGTTATGTTTTTCTTTTCCTCCTATCTTGGGACATCATACTTCTTATCAACATACTCAAGCTAACGTTATCTGTTGGAGCAGGAAGATATCTCCATGGGTCTGATTTACTTTGACCAGTATTGGCGAGTGTAGATGGTAAGTCAGTCTACCCGGTGCCCTCGCTTTCCATGGAGTGTATCAAATAAAGCATGCTTATAGATGCCACCAATTGCACAATTGTAAAGTTCATATAATTCTCAAAGGAACAATACACACCCTTTATTGCATGCAATGTGGGGATTGTATGCAGGGTTGGACTGGCAAGCCTCACGTATCCTGGGCTAGATGCCCCTTGAGTGCCCAATGTGCTGTGAGCGTGAGGTTTGAAGAGATACCTGTCTTGGGCGATAGTTTTTTGACATGGCAAATGGAGGAATGAGCTACAGTAGCACAAGAGGTAGACTGTTAAAGTCAGCTTTAGAAATGCTTTTTTATCTTTTTCTTTATATATGCGAATAAGGAGACGTGCACATAGTGAATTTGCCATTAGCTCCTAAACCTCACACTTTCTCCTGTTATTCTCACTGGCAGAAGGATCAGAGCCTCTAGGAGAGTCCAGATTATTGTTATTGTTATGGGAGACTATGGAAGTCCGAGCAACAGCAGCCATTGCAGTGACTACCTTACAGGAAACACAATGTGTTACGGATTCGTAGCAGTTCTCCATGGCGGGGAGTCCCAGCTGTCATATGCAGATCTCGGCATTCCTTGTAGCATCCTAAATATCACTAGTATCAGGCAAAACAGGCAGGCAGAGCAGGCAAAATGGTAAAAGTAGGTACAAGTACATTCACAGAACTCTTTTATCTGCCATTCATACCATCAACTGATAGTGCTGTTTGGGCAATGTTGCATGTGAGTCTAACAACCCTTTGAACTTCTCAACTTTCTATGCCATCAGCAGCCGTTGTGATTTGTTGCTATCGTACAGCCCCCAATCATAATGGTACTAGTAGAGTGCCTAATTATATGGGAGTGGGTATCTAGCACCTCTGCCATAGTGTCACTTGCTCTTTAACATCCTTCATGTTTCCGGAAGACATGGTTCAGTTGCTGCCTTTTCTGACAAACATAATTTTGGTTAAGCAAAAATCAAGTTTGCCGAATCCGTTGACTCAGTTATAGTGCTCGTGGCATTGCTTCTAGCTGCAATGTTCTCCATGTCCACATCAGCGTCAGGCCCTGATCCCTCATATAAATGCCATTTGGAAGACTCCCCCATCTCTGTCTCCGTTTCTCTCTTTCTTTTCGGCAAGGTTGATTCTTTCCCAGTGATGGACCCCTGTTTACAAAGTGACTACTTGACCAGGATCGGGCACTGTTAGAGCCCCCGCAAGACTGCCCGTGAACAGCAGTGGTATTCATAGCCTCCGTTTAAAGAAATCTTATCTGGAAGCTATGGGCCTGTCAATGCTCCAGATATCCAGCTACTGGGCAGGTGCCAAGTAATCACCATGATCCTGCCTGGGAAGTGCTTGCAGGAGCCCTTTTCAAGCTTCTCTATAATGGGCTACAATGTGGATCCTAAAGATGCTAGTTATTCTCAGGGGAGCCTATTCATTAATATACTTCATTATCTCTCCTAATGATCACAATCCACAGGGGTGTGCTAAGGTGCTGGCATACCGGCAATAATGGTCGGGTCCCACAGAGGCATGTAGTAGCTTGTGTAGCAGCTTTGCCATGAGCCACCATCTTTTCCTCAAGCCCGGTTAGCAATTTAAGACCTGTGCATTTTACCACACTTCTGAGGGGCTTGCTAATGAGTGGATGAGAATCAAGATAATATCAGTTGTGTACAATGTGGTTTGTTGGCGGCAGATATCGTTCACATGTTCACTGGGTGCCCCTAATTCAAGATTTTTGGGGTGAAATTGTGAGATTGTTAGCCTTTAGACATTGAGGTAGAAATGGATGTATTAAATATTATGGTGGGTGATAATTCGAAAGTACCACGTGCAAATATGCCTATAGTAGCTTTCTCTATTGTCACTGCAATAATTTGTATTGTGAGAGAATGGAAAAGCCAAATTCCACCTACCTTGAAATCTTGGCTTACAATGATGCATCACTATTTTGAATCGCAACTCGCTGCTTTGAAAGCTAAAGGGATAAAGGGCTATTTGAGACTCCATAGTACGTGGAGAATAATACTTCAAAGTGTTTAATTTTGGCACCAGCCTTCTTTATGTAGGTAAAATACTTCAATGTGCTTTATTTTGGCACCACACTTCTTTACGGGGTATTTCATGCTTTCCGTATTGTATAATTCACCTCCCCCTTTTTTCTTTTGTTTTACTATCACACAATGGATTTATTGGTATATATTTTGTCGTCTTCTATTTTAGCCTGATGTTACCTTTTAATGTGTTGGAAATTCGATGTATTAATGATCTTCTCTGAGTAAAAAAAAAGCAGAAATTAGTCTGAAAAAGTTTTTACCTGACTCCATGCTATGTATTTGTATACATTATGAATTTAAGATCTTTACATGAGTATACCAAATACGTCTTTCCTAATAGTGTGCCAGAGAGTGCCATATTGAGCGGCTAGAGACATGCAATTCAAATTAGTAGATCACACACAAAGGGGCTGATTCCGATCCGGGTCGGAAGGGCACCAAACGCGATCCGTCCGGAAAAACTATGAGCCGTACGCGTGTTTTCTGGCCGACTCGTACAGCTGTACGAGCGAGCCAGTACGATGCGAACTACATGAAATTCACCGACCGAGCCATTTCTGGGTCCGAACCGCTCCATACGTCTCGGTCGTAAGCTAACCGTGGCGTGCAATGGATGCGATTCACGACCGAGCCAGTTTGATGCACGCGTCGGACAGCCTGTGCGAGCCGGAGTGTCCGGCTCGCAAAAGCTCCTGGAGTCGGACTTCGGGGGTCCGCGTCGGACCCCCCGACACCCGCAGCCATACGACTCGCACAGAGGGGGAGACCTATGGGTCTCCCTAACACAGGCATGTGCGGTGCGGATGGCACTGACGTGTACCCACTGTAGGGGGTGCACTTGTTCGAGACGTACCCATTCAGTCAATGGGAGCGCATGTACACGTCGTACAACTGGCTCCCATTGACTTCTATGGGAGTCCAACCGAATACGTGCACATCGTACTCGCTCGGTCGGACTGTAGGGGTCCGGCTCAGTTGGAAAACACTCTGGATCCGACTCAGTCGGAGTACTATCGGAATCGGCCCCAAACTAGTACATTTTGGGAATTTCATGGATTAATTTGAATGCATGCCCCACTCCTATCTGAACAGCTAATTTACAACCAAGTAGCTGAGGCCTAAATAGTGTGCAAAGGGTGTGTGTAGAATGGGGGTATCTTGTGGTAAATATATATTTTACATCGGTATAAACTTTATTGGATGGATAAAAAAAGGCAAATCCCAAATTTCTCAAACCCTTTGCATATGTAATGTTCACTTTGTTCACCTGGAGGCTCATCCACAAATATGTTTACACATGTAAGTATGACTTAACACCTGGTTGCAAAATTACTGTTGTTAATACACATAGCTCAGTTCCACATTGGTAAAAGGATTTAATCACATTGAGGTTTCCTCAAGAGGAAGCCTCTGCTTATGTTGATGGGGTTTGGAAGATCCAGGGCTGCAACTATTTGGGCTTTAATGAGCATCTGCAAGGCCAGATATTTGTCGGTATTTGCAAACCATTTTATGATCCTTGCACATCCTGAACATGATCTGAAATGTTCCCCATTTATAGCTTAAGAATGGGAAGGAAATACCCTCCAAAAATGTTGAAGGTAGTGAGAAAGAGAATTTTGCTTTGTAAAAGAATATTTTCCCAGTTGAGAAAATAAAAGTAACATTTTTGTTTCTCCATGTACAATTGAGACATGTCCTGGAAAGGTTAATTTTAACATTCGGAAATCAATGCAAGTTTGGAAACTTGTTACTGCTGACCTACTAAAGTTGTTAATGATTGAAGGCCTGATTATGATGTCGGACACCGACGCGGAAGCAGGACCACCCGACTATGATTCGGTAGACCCGCTGGCCGCATTACAATGGAACCGCCTTCACAGCGGTATATTTTGTATTGCGGCATGTGCTGCGGGTTGCATCACAAGCCACAGTACAAAATAAACACATCTTATATATCCCTTCATTATGTGGCAGACACAATCTGGTGCCTGCGACATGGTCCAGTGATATGTAGGGGGCACCATTGGTGCCCCCAGGGCCCATGGCGGAGGGCCAGGGGAAGGGGGGCCAGCTAGTGGCCCCCAAAGCCACTTTGCGCCAGCCTTTTCATGATGGTTAACCGCCATGAAACGGCCGGCAGACAAGGACATTGTAATCCCTACGACAGTGCTTGAGCAGACCCTGCCACCATTGTAGGGATTGCAGACACTTCCACGGTCTGACTGGCTCCTTTAGCCCGTCGGATGTGTGGCGGTTGGTCTCTCTGCCCGCCCTCCACCCGCCTGCCATCATAATGTGGCAGGCGGTTAAGCACGGTCCGATGGCTGTGAGACCGCCACCAATGGCCTGACGGTGGTGGTCCCACCCCCATCATAATCGTGCACTAAGCTCCTAGAGTTTAGTAAGCACAAAGGACATACAGATATGCCTATACAGGAAAGCATGTGTGATTAATCCCCAAGTTGCAAATTTAATTGCAAATAATCTCCAAATTAGTACACCATGAAGATGTGTCAGTGTAAATTACACATGGAGTAGTTCACACTCATGACTCAAGATTTTTGTGAACTGGCTCATGTTTTTTCTCACATCGGAGTAAAACGTTACTATCAACAATAACAAGAAATAGTTTTGAAAGCTATCAACAATAATGAGGCAGAGCAACGAAGCCAGGATAATTTAGGCAAATACTTGAGATGGAGGAAACATGGGAAGAATGTTTGGTAGTAGGTGTTGGTGTGAGACATTTCTTCCTGAAATTAAGGGACAGATTTATATTCTGGCGGATGGTGTATTCGCCATTGGTCTGGCGGAGGACTTTACGGCGACCTGCCAGATTTGCAAATGACCGCCAAGAAGGCAGTCATTTATAAAGGCATTGGCAGAAACCGCCGTCACAGTGGTTCCTATCTATGCATTTTAGTGTGTGTTACTGGGCTGCCTTGGAAGGACGCAGCCCTGTAACAAACAGAAATCTTTTTTCTTATGAAAAACTAAATCCCAAACTGGGATTTTCTATTTTGAAAAGAAAAAAAATAAGGCCTCTCCCATGGCAGGGTGAGCATTAAAATGTTTTTACTGTTCCTTACCACCAGGGATTTCCTGGCTTTAAGAAACAGTAAAAATTTACTACATGTCCACCCATCCAAATTAAGTGGGTGGGCATGTAGTCATTTCTCCAATGGCCCTTCCTTACTAGGGCCATTGTAGGGGGTTAATCATGGTGGAGACAGATTAGTCTTTGCCGTGATTAACCCGTAGGTCTGCATGCATTCAAAGGCGGTGGGCAGACTACATTCCAAGCAGTCAGGATACTCCATAACCATTGGTGCGGAGTATCCTTACCATCAATTATTAAATCTGGCCCTAAATTACAAATATCTTCTAAAATAATCCAAAGATAATATAAGGTTGCACACAGGTTTGAAAATATTTTCAATTTGGTGTTGCAAACATCGTGGGAGGGCAAGAGGTGCTCATAGAACTCATTACCATTTCCGTCCAGTCGGAGCTACAGGTGTGTATGTACAAAGGTTAGAAACTTGGTTTTCCAGGAGACAGATGTGAATTATTGCTCAGTTCTGTTTTATAATCTTTAAAGATTTTGGTTGCTTTTGAGCAAGTTCTGGATCCCTCCATTTGCTGTTGGACATAATATTGTTGCGTCTCTACTGCTGGGTCAGAGCATTTCAACTATGGATTTCAAGCACAGCGGTAGGTTGTCTTTAAAAGCTAATATGCCAAGTCAAACAACTAATGCATGCATTCAATTATTTAAAATCACACCAAGTTTCAATTAGAGTAAAATTATGTGGCAGGTTTATTAATTTGGGTAATGGGGTGATTTTATCGGTGATTCAAAGACAGTCAGCAATAATAGGACCAAACTAACTGTGAGCCAGATTTGCCTGCAAACACTAAGAAAATGCCTCATCATAATTTGAGGTTGAAATATTTGGGGTTTGGCACACATTTGTACCCCATAGCCCACGAAAATATTACTGTCACACAAGACAGAGAGATAGCCATCGTTCACTCAGTTTTTGAAGTTTCTAACTGTCAAATGGAATTATGGGAAGCCGCCAGTTTTATCCTGCAGCCCTGCATGAGGTTTAATATAGCGTATTGACTTGCAGCCCCATTTGACCACTTCCTTGTAATTTCTTCAGTATGAAAGGTCTTTGTATCATCTGTTACACTGCATGCAACTTTTGTAAGAAGATGACAAACATAATAGCTTAACATTTACATTGTTTTTGGTGGACAAACAGATTTGCATTAATTGTATAAACAGATTTGATAGAAAATGATCACAAACATAAGAAGCTATTATAATTAGGGCTCCCGGTTTTATGGTATTTATTTTTTTGCCATTTCCATCTGTATTTATCCATATTTATTTTTTGGGCTTTTTTTCTGTATTTATCCATATTTATTTTTGCCACAAGCAAAAGGCGACGCTACAGCTAGTATTTTTCCACATTTATTTACACCATACTGCCCCACTGAGAGAAACTCGCACTGCCTTCAGCACAACTCAATTGTGCTGCGACTAAATTCAAATTATGCACTAGACAACAGTAAAATGCTGTCTGAAAAAAATGAATAACACCCTGGAAAAAGCAAACACTCATAGGGAATGCAAGAATAAGCAAAGCATGTGAACTGTAATCAGAAAAAAACATGGTTACCTTAACGGTTTTAAACTCATTATTCAGAAATCAGTAAGTGATTTTGCCTGAAAAGTTCAAGACATGGCTACAGGACCAGGAAGGGACCCCTTTCAATGTCCATTGCTTATATCCTTTCAAAATGTATGCAGTTTGGTTTAACCCCTTGAGTGCCCATGACGAGATGGTCTCGTCATGGGCCGCGGTTGTGCTGTGCCCATGACGAGACTATCTCGTCATGAACCCCGCCCGCTAATTCAACGCCCGGCACAGGGCGGGGAAAGGGCGGGGCACACAAGGGGTTATAAAAGACCACATCCCCAAACACAGAGCCGCATTTTATAAGCTAAAATAATTAAAAAGTTGAAAACGATCATATTAAACGTTTCCACTCTACCCATCAACCAGGTATTGCAGTCCCTTTAGGAATGGCGCACTTACCCACCCTGGGAAAACATTGTTGTTCAAAGAAAGAAGATAAAAAGAAAGTAGCGCTTTCACTGGCAAACTCTGTAAAGTGGCGCTAATGTGTGTGGGTGTAAATAACAGTCTGGCCTGTCTGCTGTCCACTCTGTATTGCTTTATTTAGGTATTTAACTATTTTTTCTCTCCATTCCGAGGTTTTTCTTTTCAATAGAAAACGGTCAGAAAATGAGGACATTTACAGCCAAAGTGTTCAGCCTTTTTTGGATCAATTTCACAGGGGAACAATAAAGAAAAAGAGAGGCAAGAGAGAGTACCTTAAGAGCTGCCTCTTGAAATCAGCACGTAAGCAGGAGCGAGACAGAGACAGAAAGAGATGGAGGCATAAAGAGAGGAGGGCAGCCGCCAGAGGCAGATCAGGAGTAGTGGACACGGTCCTTGCCATGAAGGAAAAGAGACAGCGTTTATTTTTTCTCCGTTCTCTGCCCTTCCCAGAACGGCTGAGCCTTCCTGCAGCATAACAAAAGGCAGAGGGCGGGTGGCCTCTGACTCCAGGCAGGTCAAGTGCAGGGCCATTAGGTAGCGCTTTCGCGTGCTAATGGCCCGCCAAACTTCACTACGGTCGGAATAATGGAAATCCGAGCGCTGCGCTACTGGTGAGAAGCTCGAGGCGCTACAATAAAAAATCTGAAACTTCCACCCACCATTGAGCCCGGTTTATAGTGCCAGCAAATAAAACAGAACTGCGAAACGCTCTAGATGACGCTTTCAGACCCCAGGTGATTGCATTTGATTCTTATAAACAGGAAGTTTGAAAAACAATGTTTGTCTTCGCATGCCCCCGCGAGACCCGTGCCCCCCCACCGTAAAACAAGGGGCCTCTGTCAAATCAAAGGGCACACACACAGCCGCCCCCCCCCCCAGCACTTCACAGGTCTTTAAAAGACCATTCGCTTGTTAATGGGGCTTTGTTGGTTGTTGGTTGTTTACCCCTTCTAGAGCCCCTGCATCGCCACTCCGACTATTGCTGGAAGAATTAGCACGTTACACAATACTGCCCTGTCAGCTGAAACCCAGAGGCATCGGGTTTTTGCTTGCAGGAATCGGGAGGCGGGAGACTAGCGCGGCAACATTTACTCGTATTTTACCGTTTATAAATATAAATACAGACAAAGGAAATATCGATTTCCGTCTGTATTTATATGTATAAATCCGTAAATACGGAAAACCGGGAGCCCTAATTATAATGCATCTATTGTACAAACATATTTGATTCATAGTTCAAATAGATTTGATAACACTGCATTATTGTATAAACAGATTTGATCGGGGTAGCTGTAGGGTGGGTTTTGCAATGATTATTGGAGGTGGAAGAGCCATGAAGATGTTTAGTTTAAATAATCTTCCATCCTCTTGTCCTGCCCCAGAAGTAATTTAAATGGAGGGATGGACTCTCTAGCTCCTTTGTCTCCCCACTGCCCAAATGCAGATACAGAAGAATAAAGGAGCGGGGTTGTTTCCCAATGGGATGAGAAAATAATGCCAAAGTGCCACCGGAACTCCTGTTGACTCTGTGGATGATGTAGTGAACAACATTCCTGAGACTGGGTCAGTGCAGCTTTGAGTCAATGAGTTGCTTATATGTCTGTAAGGAATTAGAAGGGCTCTTTAGAGAAGATGCCAAGATCCAAAATCATCTGTGTTTGTTGGTAGTAATTATCGATCATGTTTATGGTCTTTATGTAGCCCTTGTTTTAAATCGCACACATAGCTGAATCCAGTAATGAGATTAAAGACCTGATATAAGATGGAGCAGGTCTGAAAGCAGTGTGTGTTTGTTGCATACTGTATTGTTTCTTGGTGCCCACAATTCTGTGATGTTATTAATGTACTAATCAGTTGCACTGCAAAATGTATATTTACAGGAGTTTGTAACTTCTTACCATATTAATATTATTGGACAAAAAGTAATTTTGGTCCTCCTATGAATAGTGTAAACATAAAATGGAGGAATGAGGCTTACGATGGACAGAGACCCCCCCACTCCTGCACGAACATTCTCAGGAAGTCATTTTTTTTTAAAGAAACCGTTATCCTTTTAAGGGACCTCAGTGGTGTTAAAACAAAGGGCCTTAACCTGATGTCAGGCGGAAGGCCATCCGACAGCTCATTAGTGACAGTGCACCTGACATCTGCTGCTGCAGTCTGACCACCACATTACGATGTGTGCGGTCAGAGGCCGGAGGCGGAGGGACCGTTATTGGATGGACAGTAATCCCTACAATAGGGGAAAGTGAGTTAATCTGAGAGTTTGAACTTCACTGTTATAACTCCAATGCAAATTAAATTGATGAAACATGCATGAATTATAGGGGTGTGAATTATTATTCTAGCTCCAAGCTAACTAATATTGGGGTGAATGCATTAATGAAAGAGTGAAATTTACAATTATAATACTAATCTCAAAAATATTAGGGATAGTGCAGAAATCAGAGAGGTGAAATTACCTATTTTTTTAACGATCAAAATTAAATTCAGGAAACATGCATAAATAAAAGGGGTGAGACGTAATTTTCTAATCCAACCAAACTACAATTTTGGGCAGAGCATTAACACAAAGGATGAGATTTACTTTTGTAAGCCTCACAAAAATAGGGTTAGTGAACACATTGGGTAGGTGAAATGTACTATTTCAACTTCTAATCCATGTAAAATTTCAAACAATGCAAACATAAAAGGGGTGAGATTTACTAGTCTAACTTTAGGGGGAGAATTATTATTCTAACTCCAATACAACTAAATTTGGGAAAACATTCATAAATAAAAAAAACATCCAATCCAAGTAAATTAGGGTAAAGTGCAT
Organism: Triturus cristatus; assembly: GCF_964204655.1. Classification (NCBI taxonomy): domain Eukaryota; kingdom Metazoa; phylum Chordata; class Amphibia; order Caudata; family Salamandridae; genus Triturus; species Triturus cristatus. Next base: position 772,099,831 of record NC_140593.1, read on the forward strand.
CAATAAAATGGGTACGGTTTACTATTATACTTCAAATCTCAAAAACACTTGGGAAAAGTGCATAAATCTGATACATAAAATTTACTATTCTAACTCCAAACCAACCAAATTAGGCTTAAATAGATTTGTGGGAAACGTGCAAACAAAAGGGGTAGCGTTTAGCATTCTAAATCCAATCTTATAAACATTGAGGAAAGTGCATTATTTGAAAACTAGTTCAAGAAAACGTGCGAAAAGTACATACATGAATGGTGTGAGATAACTTTTTCAACTTCAGTCCAGGTAAAATTGGAGAAAATGCATGACTAAAAGGTGGAGATTTAGCAATCTTACTCCAATCTCACAAGTATTGTGGAACGTGCAAATGGGTGAGATTTACTTTTTTAATTCTAATCCAGCTACAATTGTGCAAAGTGTGTAAATTACTTGGGTGAGAATTACCAGTCCAATTTCAATGCAAATAAAATTGGGAAATACAGGGGGTGAGAATTACTATTGGAATTCCAATCCATCTAAAATTGGGAAAAGTACATGAGTAAAATGGGTGGCCATTAGTGTTCGGAATTCAGTCCTACAAACCTTGAAGAAAGTGTCCAAATCGGAAGGTGAGATTTACAATTCCTACTTCAATCTTAGTAAAATTGGGAAACTGCTTAAATAAAAGGGGTGAGATTTATTATTCTAACTCCGCCATACTGTTAATTTAAGAAAGTGCATGAATTAAAGTCAGATTACTTTTCTAACCCCAATCTCACAAACATTAGTCAGAGGGGTAGGGTTTACCTTTCTAACTCTTATCCAACTAAAATTGGGGAAAGCTCATAAATTAATGGGTGAGAATTACTAGTCTAAATCTAATCTAAAGAAATTTGGGGAATCAAGGGGTGAGATTTACTATTGTAAATCTAATCTAACAAACATTGGTGAAAGTGCATTAAATGGAGGGGTAAGATTTACTATTCTAGCTGCAAAAAGACTAAAATAAGGAACATTGCATGAATAAAAGAAGTGTGATTGATTATCTTAAATCCAAACAAACTAAAGTTGGAGAAATTACATAAACAAAAGGCAGGTGATTTACTGTTCTAAATCTATTAAAAAGGTTATTGGAGAAAGTGCTCAAATGAAAATAGGTAAGATTTATTATACTAAAACCAGTCTCAAAAACATTGGAAAAGTACATAAATCAGGTGTGGTAGGTGGTGAGACTAACCATTACAAATGCAGTCCAACTGAGATTGGGGATAATTTATAAATAAAAGCAACAGGACAATGTATTCAAACTCCAATCCAACTAAATGTGGGGAAATGACTAAGGGCCTGATTATGAGTTTAGTGGTGTGGGAGTGGTGCAGCACGCCACCACCCTGCTCCCACACTGCCAAACCTCACTGCCGGCTGCCTGCTAGATTATGAGTTTTCTCATGGTCTGTTGGGCATGGACTGTGCAGGAAAGGGGGTGTAAACAGACAAGGGGCACACCATGTGCCCCCCTGCATGCATCCTCAGGCCATGAGGGAACAGGCGGCCCTTTAGGGACCCCTTAGTTTCCTCACCACCACAGGATTCATGGCAGGCTCACTGCGATGAAATATGTGGCGGCGAGTAAACTCATAATATGCTTGGCGGTGCTGCAGCAGCACCACCAGCATATTGCGACCCTCAGACCAACGTGCCACCACCAGGAATCGTGGATCCCTGGCAGTTGGGGCAGTCCTATGGCAGTCCGACCACCGTAGTTGTAATACAGTTGTCAGACCACTGGAGCAGCCTTCCCTGACCACCAACGCAACTCCACCATGAGTTTGGTGTTCCAATGGACGTCCAAGCTCATAATAAGGCCCTAAATAAAATGGATTGTAATTAGCATTCTAACTCCAACCCGACAAACATGGGAAAGATTTATTAACCAGTGTGGTGAGATTGACTCTTCTAAATCAAGCCCAACAAATATTAGGAAAGTGCATGCATTACATGGCGAGATTTCATAATCCAATCAAAATAATAATGTGGAAAGTGTATAATTGTGTGATGTGTGTTTAGGGTAAGGGTAATAAATTATAATATTTTTACTTCAATTTAACAAGCACCGTTTTCAATTTAGAAAAGAGTGTTAAACACAAATATATGAAATTAAATATATTTATATTTTTAATATTCACGCTACACATACACTAAACTTTCATTTGAAAGTAAGCCAACTAAAACATTACATACTAAAATAAATTAAATCACCAAACCATATAGAAAATATAAACATTATACCGCATGTTTTAATTAGCACTAAGCATTTGCAATTTAAAACATTTGCAAATCAAAATATTTTACATAAGGTAATAACTTTAATAAATATATTTCATAATGAAAATGTAAATTAAAAATACAGCAGAAGATTTTTTTTTTTTTTAAATTATCGGCACACCTTACAAAAATACAAGCCACAATAAGGTAATCCCCCCACAAAATACCTAATTTCGTTTTAGATACATTTAGCAATTATCATAATCAGATTGTTACCTCCTGAAAAAGTACACCTAAAAAATACCAAAAACCATGCAGCTTATAATATTCTAAAAAAAATTATTAAAATATACAGCCCAAAAAATATGATCCCTATTTATGCAATACATTTACACAAATGCAATATCTAGTATTAAGACATTTATTTTAAAATGCTCTAAACATTATAATAAACTAATAGTTCAAATGTACATTTTAAAGAAAGCACTACACTTCCCATCCCCCAAAATAATTTAAAAAAGGACAGCTAAACCATTTAAACAATAATATCCAAAATAATAATACATAACAAAAGAAAAGAAACAATGAAATTAAAAACACATATATATACTACTAAACCATAAAAATGTAGCACTAAAATAATTATATTATGTACCCGAATGTTTAGTTACAATAATGGTTCAAGCATTAATATTATTGTTAAAAAACAGATATAATTACCTCTGATATGACGTTCCTTAATAATTTTGTAGTCACAATATTTTGACCATAATATTAAGGTCAATCAATATTGTGGAGTCATAATTCTGGTATCATATCCACACAGGCCTGTGGGTGGTGAAATAAGTGTAAGGAACGGCAAGTGCAATCAGATCCTATAGCTGCCATTTTCATTCCAAAAGGGCTAAACATAAAAGAGGAAGTACTGATTTTTATGCCAGAAAGTTGTATAGGGAAATATAGAAGGACATAAACATAATTTTCCTAATTATTCTGTACAGACATATTGTCCCATTCCCTGTAGAATTTTCATTGTTAACTCCAATTTCTGAAGTATTTTTGTAGAAGATATTTAGGGCACAATTTTTATATGAGCTGGTATTCTGATAATGGAATTCTGGTTTTGCATGGGATTGGCAACAAATGACATAATTCACTGACACATATTTACATTTAATTTGAATAGGATGTGTTAGTCACATTTACAAAACATAACTAATTTAGGTGCACATGAGATGCTTTGTTTGTGCTCCTGCTTTAAAGAACACAAGCATATACAAGTTTGTATATAGATCCTGACTTAGAGTTCGGCAGATGGCTTACTCCTACATAAACGTGACAATATCCTGTCAGCTGTATTGCAAGTGCTATATGATATAATGCTGTGGACAGGATATCCCTCATGTCTGTGATTCAGTGAGCCAATCTGCCAAACTTTAAGTCAGACCCATTGTCTCCATCATGAAATGAACTGTCTTTTAAAGGGCAAATGGGAAAAAACTTTAAATATGTCCCTTATAACAGCATGATTGGCCCATTTGGCGCTCTGGCATATTTGCTGAATTGACAGCACAGTTCAGCTAAGCTTGAAGTGACCATATTCTAATTTCTTGGCAGCAACTTACAGAATGAGTTAAATAATATAGCATTTTCAATCAGAATCATGTAATGTTTGTTTACTTCAATTGTTTGGATGTAATTCAATGAATTTCAAAAATCCTCAGCAAATTGGCTGTAGAAAAGATCTGTAAGTGTGTGCATGCATTATACAGACTTCTTTGTGTATTCATCAATCTTTGTGTCAGGGTAAAACAACTTGGCTTGGCTCAAATTCAGACAAGAGCTGATCTAGCAGTTTGAAGCTGGTACCAAAGCTCTGACTGTAATGAATTTACTCTGTGGTTTGATATACAGAAAGGATATGCTGCACTGGGGAAAGGAATTTCTCATACACCAGCCACCTGAATTCCCCCTCCAGGGATAACAGATTTGCTCATTTTTCTGGGATTCAACGGGATTGAAAAAAAGTGTATATCTTGCTTTAGGTATTAATATGAGACCACTGGAAGGGGTGTCTGACATTTCCAAGTGAGGGTATTGTGAAGCCTCCCAAATGCAAATTATCATTAATGAGAGCTGACTTAGCAAGAAAAGTTGTATTAGCTATCTTATTAAACTTTTATACACCTGATTTGTGAAACCATAAAAATGCTCTTACATGCCAAATAATGTCAACATCTACTTATGTTTACAACTGTGATGCATTCCATTCACTCCAATTGCATTTTAATCTGCATGCAAGGTGACTTTTAAAGAAGCTGCTGTGAAGATGGAGTTTGTAATCACTGTCCAGTAATGTGGGCACTTTAACACTGGCTCATTGCAATAACTGTGTCTCTGAAGTATTAGTCTCTTCAAGGTGATGGGCGATAACATACTGTCCTCATACCATTACAAGGGACTTCAGTGATACAGTGTGATGCATAGAAGTGAGTGGGACAGGAGCTGTTATGGGATGGGTGTGCCCCATGTAGTGGCAGATTTATCAACATTTTGCGCTGATGCAAATTCACAAGAAGTGAGCCAAATCACCGGAAATTGTTGATAAACTACTTTTCAGAGCAAAACAGTTTTTGCACTGGAATTTAGCCTGAATATTAGCCCAAATGCCCCTGTGCACTGCTTTGTGTTACTATGCATCAAAGGGGCGTCTCATAGGTAGTAAATTGTCTTTCCCATGGTATCACCTATGGTTTTGGACACAAAGTTTTATATACTAAAAATTATAAACAAGGCATTGTGTCACAAAATAACACCTCCTTCAGGCAGGTACTAAAATAGGAAATGTTTTCATTTCTTTTAACTCTTCCAACATTGCATGTGTGCTGCACTGTACAGCACCACTACAGTTTGGTAATTTTTTTGAAATAAGTCTAATCGTAGTATTTTGACCGGTGAGGTACCTTTCCGGTGCAAAACCTATGCTAGACATCACACACCCACCTTTGCACTATGGTGGAAAGATTTTTGTGTGCCGCTCAGCTGCCTACTTGAGCACCAGCACAGAGATGACAGCAGCAGTGCATATCTTTGTATCTATGCCTCTACATTGTTGAACACAAGAACTTTGGTTGCTGTGCTGGGTTGTGCACCATGTTGATAAATTTGGCCCAAAATGTCTAGGGAAGAGACTAGATATAGTGACAGACATGTGGTGGAGGTGGAAGTAATGATTTGTTTGACAGTGTTGGAAAAGACATTTGGGGTGGGGTCTGGAGAGAGATAGTTGAGGAGTAGTAGGAACAATGAGGAAGGCATGAGAAACAGGAGCAAGGGAAAATGGTTCACTGGCTTTCCCTTTATCTTCGCATGCATGTCTAAATACTAATAACTCTAGAACAGGTGATTGATTAGAAGTGGTAATTCCCCCTTCCCCCAACCCTCAGTCATGCTTTCACTGCTATATTGTACACTCATCTCTCTCTACTCTTCTGGTGCGATTGTATTAGTCTAAACAATAAACAATCAAAGTTTAAGGGGAGACAATATTGAACGATTTCACCACTGCAAACCTCCCACAATCATTGCTGATCCATGAATGGAAAGTCAGATTAGGCAGGAACTGGTCTCCATATGTTCGTCGTTGGGGTTTACATGGATATCCTTCCCTGCATCCTATATAATACTAATACAGGCAAATCCCAACATTTCACCGTATTTTCCCAAATTTATAAATGTGGGTGTCTCAAACATTCTTTTGGTTGCTTGAGATTTACCTGCATCATTTAGATAGGAGAGAAATAAACAAATTGAAATAGTGTGACTTGCCTATTTCTCTGTTCTTGAAGTGGATCACTACTTTACATGTTCAAGTAACTGCAAGGAAGTCTTAAACATGCCACGTTCAGTGAGTGTGTGTTCACAAAGAGCCATAAAAAGCAAACATGTGATTCTTAAAAATATAATAGTATTCCCCAATGCTCCAGTGTTAACTCTAGTAATGAAGGTTTGCCCATTGCTTCCTTAAAATTTGAAGTCGGTTTTCAACAGTGTTTATGCAGACCATCGCAAAATTCTCCTTCTGGATGGGCAATGGATGTTACAAAGGAGACTGGAGAATCAGACCAATTTGAGCCTCATTTAGATCTTAGCATGTTGTTCGCCAGTCTGAGAGGTCAGCACAGGCTACATCCTCAACTCCCCTGGTAGACGTCTGCTCACTCTATTTGGAGATTCATGCTTGCCTGGTAGAGATCTCTAAACTTACAACAGAGCCTCCACTCGTGGAGCTGCTCGGTGGGCTCTGGAAATGCTAAAAAGGCTCAGCTCATCATTCCTGTTTCTATTTCTAAAACATGCTACTACAAAGGACATTTGTTTTTGAAAAACAAGCAATCATCGGCCTTTAAAGTGCAGAGGCGTTCCTGCTCTTGGGCTCCATAGCCCTCAATTGAATTCTTTGCCTGCTACCACCATGTCTCATATGCTGATGCTGGATGGAAAATCTACTAATTGTTGATCAGCCCTAAATATGACAGTGATGGTCACTATGACCCAGAGGTCCAGTCGCAGTGGGATCTCTGGTCATTGATTTGTGGAGGCGCACAAACCCTGCAGTTTCCCGATCTGTATATGTAGCAGGTGAACCGGAGTTTGGTGGTGTATGCTAATTAATGAAAACTGAGAAACCACAATGGGGAACACCAAATTATGGAAAACCAATTTCAAGGAAAGCCGTTTTTAAGGAAATCCAAATAAATCAAAAATTAAAGAAAACATTTTAAAGGAAAGATCATTTTAAAGAAAAATCCAAAATTACAATAAACTTGGATAGAGTTTAATACTTGTTAGGGTTTTTTGAGTGCACGGATGGGTAATGCTTAGGTGTGATCAGGGGTTTTTCGTAGTTAGGGATAGGTGATGTTTAGGGGTGGTGAAGGATACTTTAGGGATCAGAAAAGGGTAGAGTTTAGAGGTGGTGAGGGGTTTTTAGGGTTCATGGACAAGTGGAGTTTATGGATGTCATTTGGTTTGTGGGTACAGGAATGGGTGGAGTGCAGGGGTGTTGAGGGGTTTCAGGGTTCATGGAGGGGCAGAGTTTAGGGCTGGTGATGGTTTATAAGGTTCAGTGATAGCTAGAGGTTAGGTGTAGTGAAGAGTTTTAATTGTTCAGGATTGGGTGGAATTTAAGGTGATGAGGAGAGTTAAGGATTCAGGGATTGGTGAGGTGCAGATGAAGAAGGGGTTTTAAGGTTCAGGGCTGAGTAGAGTTTGGGGGTGGTGAGGGTTTTGTAGGGGTCATGGATAGTGGTGTTTAAATGCATGGAGGCTTTTTTTAGGGTTCAGGGAGGGGTGGAGTTTAGATGTGGTGAGGAGTTTTAAGGGGTCAGGGATGGGTGAGGTTTAGCCATTGAAAGGAGTTTTTAGGGTTCAAGAATGGGTGGAGTTTTAGGGTAGGGATGGGTTTGACAGTTCAGGAATGGTTGGAGTGTAGGGCCAAAAAGGGCGTTTAAGGTTCAGGAAATGCTGTAGTTTAGGGATCAGGGATGGGTGTAGTTTAGGTGTAGTGAGTGGTTTTTAGGTTTCTGGGATGCGTGGAGCTTAGGGGTAGAAATCGCTTTTAGGGTTCAGGAAGCAACATCTGCAACTATTATATTTACACCCTAAAAACAAAGCATGCAAACGCCAGTTTTGAACAAAAATACATTCTGTGAATTGGTTTCTATGAAATGGTAAATGCAATTCCTTCACAAAAATGTCCATTAAACAGTTCAGGTGAAAAGGTTTCTCAGTAATGGTATTCTATGATATTTTTTCTCTGTGAATTCACACAATGAAGTTAGTCATTGGCTGAAGTGGGCTGGCCCACTGCCCCATGCTGTACAATGCAGTGGGCAGAAGAAAGATGTGACAGACACAATAGAAGAGCTGACTGAAAGCGCCTACACACTCTGCATCAGTTTTAATAAACTGAACCTGTCTGCACACTCGTTGTTACCTGCATGTTGTTCCATTTTCTCCCACCAGGCCTGGGGTGGATAGCCAGCTTGTATTGGAAGCTCATATAAAGATCATGCATAGACTGGAAATGGTATTTTAGGAATGCGGTAAAATATATGTAATTGAGCGTCTCAGAATCGTTTTATCACCATGCACCTAAACCCTGTAGAACTGGGTATTTCGTAAATCATTACAACAGAAAAAGTGATATATATCTTGATGTGCCCCTGCCACTATACATTGTTTTATCAAAGAATTATTTTGGTTAAATTTCTGTTCTACAGTGATTCAGCATCAACAGCTGGTTGCGACAGCTGGTGTGTCCCTTTTTTGTCACTGAATAGAACTTGCTATTGTGCTACTTAACGTGGGAGGTAATTTGTAGTTACAGGAGTATTAAACTCATTGTCATTTAAAAAAACAAAAGATCACAAATGCTAAATCCGGCTTTCTCCAATCTGGTAGTCGGTATTGTAGTAATATGTCATGGGAGTTCTGCGAACACGCGCGCGCTCGTTTTCTGAGAACTGCTGCCAGCTTTCACTAAATATTGGACCACACGGTCTTCTTCTGCTTATCTTCTTTTTGGGAATTTATATCTGATCTACTAAGTCTACCTTTGGATCTTTTTCTGCATTTACCAATTCAAAGGTCAACAATGAATGAGGTGCGTAGTGGTTTCAGAGTGTTGAATCTACGAGTAGGAGCTGTGCTGTTACACAACTCAGCGTGTCAAGAAGGCTAGCGAAACACTTTGTCACTTTAGAAACTGCACCATATTTACTAGAATATGGTGCAGCCCTGCGTTTCCCCCTGGGCTGGCATTAAATTAACTCGTTCCGTGCTCATGACGGAACCACGCCGTCATGAGCACAGCGCCACCGCGCTGCCCCCAAACCCCCCCCAGCGCTGCGGCGGAATTTCCGCCACAGCGAAGGGGTTAAACTGCCTACCGTCAACCCAGTCACCCTTGCACCATAGTGCCAGGGTGCCTGTGTTGAGGGGAAGATTGGTTATGTCCCTCTTCCTGCACATAAACAATCTTTAAACACCGTTTTGTAACTTCTATGTGTGCTGCTTAATGCAGCACACATAGAAGTTGCAAAACAGCATTTTTTTATTAAATGACTGTTTATGTGCAGGAGGGGGGACATTCCTGCACATAAACAATCATAGGCAATTGTCTGTTTCCATGTGTACTGCACAAGGCACCACACATGGAAACAGCAAAAACGAGGAGTAATAAAAAATGTCTCTTCTTTTTGCCTGTTTAAGACCAAGTTTTCCCTGGTCTTAATTTTGGTGTTGCCTCCTATTTACTCTGCCCTTGTAAATAGGGGGCAGCGTCAAAATCAATGTGTGTTGTGGCAGAACGCCCACCGCAACACCCATTGCCATCCCCTTTCACGCTAAACACAGTGTAAAAGGGGGCCTTATGTACAAGTCAGTTTTAAGCCACGTTAAGTGGCTTAATGCTCCCTTGTAAATAAGGCGAGGCCCCTATCGCCATCACAACATCACTGAAAGTGACATTGTAATGGCGATAGGGGCTTGTAAATATGCCCCTCAGAATGTTGAGCTCATTGATTTGGGATCTTCTTTTTATGGTCCGACTTGGCAGTGCAGCTGTCACCGGACAAATATGTAGAACCACCAGAAGAGGGGCTTTGGCTCTGCCTCCATGTTGGGGGCCAGGAGTACATCTTTGATTGGCCAGACATTGTGTGCTTCCACAAAAAATGTGCTTGCCTTCAATGCCTCTATGTTCATTTTGTTTATTTATATAGCTCGCTGACCTTGAACTTCACGGACACTCATGACATAGTAATGCTATTAAAGTATCTTAAATGACTAGATAATTAATGTTGGTTTTCTAAGGCAGCAGCACAGATGAGAGGAGGGCAGCCATTATCCTACATGGATTTATAGTTCTGGCTTGACATGACCTTTTAATCTACAACCAATATTTTTCTACCCTTCTTTGCTTCCAGACAAATACATATCCATTCCCCTGCTTTTTACTTGCAATGCTTCAGAATACATTCTTTAAAGACTTATTGGCATTGCCAATGCTTGTTGAGGTCGTGTGTGCGATCTGTAGCTTACATGTTTGAATTCAGGCAAGGTGCAATCAATCAAGGAATTGTAAGCGCGCTACTCACCCATGAGGGTCTCAAGGTGCTGAGGGGGGGGAGGGGGGGGGTCCGCAGATCTGTTTAGCCAAAGAGCCAGGTCTTGACGTGTTCAGGGAGGGGGCGCGTCTGATGTCTGCCGGTAGCTCGTTCCAGGTCTTGGCTGCAATGTGAGAGAGGGATCTTCCGCCTGCTCTGGCTCTGTGGATGCGCAAAGTTTCGGCCAGTGCGAGGTTGGAAGATCAGAGGTTTCTGTTGGGTACGTGGAAGTTGATTCTGTCGTTGAGGTATTTGGGTCCGTTGTTGTGTAGGCATTTGTAGGTGTGAGTGAGGAGTTTGAAAGTGACTCTTTTCTCCACGGGGAGCCAGTGGAGACTTCGTAGGTGTTGGTTGACTGATGTGTTCGTGTCGGGGGATGCCGAGGACGAGTCTGACGGTGGTGTTCTGTATTGTCTGGAGTTTGCGGAGTAGGGACTTGTTGATGCCGGCGTAGAGTGCATTTCCATAGTCCAGTCTGCTGGTGATGAGTGCGTGGGTGACTGTCTTCCTTGACTCAGGGGGGATCCACTTGAAGGTCTTGCGGAGGATGCAGAGGGTGTTGAAGCAGCTGGAGGTGACAGCATTGACCTGTCTGTTCATGCTGAGTGATGAGTCGAGTACAATGCTGAGGTTCTTGGCATGGTCTGAGGGGGTAGGTGGGCTTCTGAGGGCAGTCGGCCACCAGGTGCTGTCCCATGCAGAAGGGTTGGTACCAAGGACAAGGACTTCTGTCTTCTTGGCGTTGAGCTTCAGGCAGCTGTTGGTCATCCAGACTGTGACGTCTTGCATTCCTTTCTGGAAGTTGAGTTTGGCAGTGGTGGGGTCTTTGGTGAGGGAGAGGATGACCTGGGTGTCGTCGGCATAGGGTACAATGTTGAGGCCGTGTTGTCGGACAATGGCTGGGAGGGGGGACATGTAGATGTTGAAGAGGGTGGGGCTCAGGGATAAACCTTGTGGGACTCCTCAGGAGTTTTTCGTGGGGTTGGAGAGGAAGGGTGGGAGTCTGATCCTTTGTCTTCTTCAGGTGCGGAATGATCAGATCCAGTCCAGGGCTGTTCCTTGTATGCCTGTGTCATGTAGTCTGGCGAATAGTGTGCGTTGGGAGACGGTGTCGAAGGCCGCTGATAGGTCAAGTAGGATGAGGGCTGCGGAGTGGCCTTGGTCCAGGAGGGTGTGGATGTCATCTATGGCGGTGAGTAGGGTGGTCTCTGTGCTGTGGTTGTTGCTTCGGAATCCGGATTGGGACGGGTCGAGGACAGCGTACTCTTCAATGCATCGTGTCAGTTTCCTGTTGACTGTTTTCTCTGCAACTTTGGCTGCAAAGGGGATGAGCGAGATGGGCCAATAGTTCTTGAGGTTGGTGGGGTCAGCTGTGGGCTTCTTGAGCAGAGGTCTGACTTCTGCGCACTTCCAGTCGTCTGGGTAGTGCCTGTTTTGAAGGTGGTGTTGATTGTGCGTTGTAGTTCAAGTGCGATGGCAGACGTGGCTCTGTGGTAGATGTGAGGGGGCAGGCGTCTGTGGCACCTGGTGGATGGTCGATGAAGTTGTTGTAGAGGTTTTTGATCTTGTGGTGGAAATAGGTTCCAAGCTTGTCATTGAGGTCTTGAGATGGGGTGATGTCTGTGGCTTTGCTGCGTGGGTTGGTAAATTCTTGCATGACACTGACAAGTTCCTTGGAGTTGGCCAGGATTTTGTTGTGGATAAAATTCTTCTTGGTGGCTCTGATCTGGTTGTGGAAGTCAGTCATGGCTTCCTTGTAGGTGGTGTGGTTTTTGGTTTTCTTGGTGTTTCTCCAGTTCTTCACCAGGTGTCTGCAGGTGCGTCTGGCTTCTTGGAGAGCGGTAGTGAACCAGGCGGCTTTCCTGGGGCGTTGTCTGTCGGGGTTGCGTAGTGGGGCGAGCTCGTCTGTGCAGTCAGAGATCCAGGCGTGGAGTTCTCTGGCTGCGTCATTTGCGTCGGGTGCCCAGGCTTGGTTGTCTCAGGTGAGGGTGGAGTTAAGTTGCTCGTCTGTAACCTTGCTCCAGTTCCTTTGTGGTGGGCGTGGGGCTGGTTTGGGTGCCTTGAGTTTGTTGATGGTGAAGTGTACGCAGTGGTGTGGCTGAATTGGATGCTGTTTCCTGCCGTGAAGTTGGGGTCGAGGGTGTGTCCTGCTCTGTGGGTCGGTGTGTTGACGAGTTGTTTAAGTCAAATGCTGGCGAGGTTGTCATGAAGGATAGTGGAGTTGGGGTCACTGTGGTTGTCGCGGTGGAAGTTCAGGTCTCCAATGAGTATGTAGTGTGTTGAGGTGATGGCGTGGGGTGTGATGAAGTCAGAGATTGTGGTGGTGTAGGGTGTTCGGGGGTCTGTAGACGAGGGTTCCTCAGAGTGTGGCTTTGGGGGTGGTCTGGATCTGGAAGTGCAGGTGTTCGGCAGAGGGGAAGGTTTCGCTGGAGGTGGTGAGTCAGAGGGTGCTCTTGTGGGCTAAGGCAAGGCCCCCTTCTGGGTGGTTGGAGCGGTCTTTCCTCTGGATCTTGTATCTGTCTGGGATGGCGGTGCTGATGTCAGGGGTGGAGGATGCGTTGGTCCAGGTCTCTGTGAAGAAGGCGATGTTGGGCGAGAGAGAGTTGAGTAGGTTTCAGATTTTCATGGCGTGTTTGTGTACGGAGCGTACATTGAGGAGTATGCATTTTAGGGTGTCGCCAGTGCTGGCATCTGCGGTGTTGGAGGCTGGGGAGGCGGTGAGGTTCTGGTGGCAGTGGAGGCAGGAGAACTGGCCGTGGGTCATGTTTGGCGAGGCCTGTTGGCATTCTCTAAGTCTTCCAGGGTTGAGTGCGAGGGAGGTGGTGGTGTCATAGCGATGGGTAGTGGGAGGTCTAAGGTTCCTGGCGCTGGCCGTGGTCAGGTCGCGGATGGGCGCAGGCGAGCTTGCCTTTGGCAAACCTTCAGCAGGGGGAGGTGGGAGGGAGGAGAGGCTGGGAGGCGGGAGTGGGGGAATTCCGGGGGGGAATTCCCACAGGGAATTCCAGGGGGGCCACAGGGGCAGCAGCAGTGAAAGGTGAAAGGAACAGGCAGGCACAAGAAAATAAAAACAGTGGTGGAATTAGAGCAAGACACAGATGGGCACAATAACAGTGGCACAACAGGGAAAAATTAAGAAAAAAAACGACTGAGAAAGGTTACGGTGGTTGCAGGCAGTCTGGTCCCATTTGGAGAGGGCAGCAGCAGCAGACAGCAGCCTCGAACCTCCCAAGGAGGAGGTCGTGGTTTGGAGGCAAGAGACGGCACAGCAGAGCTGCGGGGAGAAAGTGGACCTAGGCCAAGGGTCGGAGGTCTTACTCCCAGAATTTCATCCTACTGAAGCTCATAAAATGAGTAACAATTTTGATTGGGTAATAAAAATATTCCATGTAGAGTGTTTTTGGATAAAAGCACTATATAAATTCCAGATTGTAAAATATTTGTTGTATTTATTTACTTACGCTTCAATATTTATAGCCTTTTGTAGCTATATTTAGTTTTAGGTTGACATATTGTCATGTTTTAGACTATCTGTTCTTGGCAGTTGGAGTGAATTACTTTACCCCTCACATTGTTTTATTTCTATAGTTATCTATATGGGATAGAACTATTAGGCTTCTCATCAAAAGTAAGAAGAGGGACTGCCCTGTCAGGGCTGCTATGCTACAAGCCCCCAGGAACCCTTCTTACTGTTGCTCAACCTTTTCTGGAGCTTGTTTCAAATTTGGCCTTGACCCACTCCAATGTGTTGGCTATGGGTGATTTTAATATCTGGGTGGAAGACTTTTTGCAGAGTCAAAACAGTGATTTTCTAAAGACCTATTTTGCAGCATCAGGTCAGAGACCCCACACATCAAGGTGGGCATACACTTGATCTAATACTTGTGGTACCAGAGATGGTGGTAGTTGATAATCCAATGCCAGTGAGTTGGTCAGATCATTTCTTATTGTCTTTCAAACTGATTAGACCCAATCTGACAATTAAGACAAATATGGTAAGGTCCAAAGTACAGGGAAGTTCAGGAACCAAACTGGGAAAGATGGGCGAACAAAAGCTATTCAATATCACACTTTGCTTTCAAGAGACAGATTCAGTTGAGGTAAACTATGCTTGCCTAGAGAGATCAATTACTGACACTTGTGACAATTTAATTCCCCTGAAATCAATTTGATTGAAATCTAAACCCTCAGAGTCATGGTTTACAGACACTCTGAAGGAATTGAAACTGTAGTGAAGTTCACTGGAAAGGCAGTGGTGTAGACTATATCTAGACGAAGACAAGCGAATACTGAGGTGACTCTCTTTGACTATAAAAGGGAAATCAAAAGAACGAAAGAGAGTTACTATACTAGATCCATTACAAAGGCAGCCAAAAGATCTTAGGAAATATTTGACATAGTAAAAGAACTAGCTTGTCCAGACTGTCTAAAACAAACAGTTAAACCATCTCAAGAACTTTGGGATAATCTCTCCTCTTTCTTCCATAATAAAATAGATCAGATTACAGAGGAGATAAAAAAGGTAGGTGCTGTTGAACAAACAAGGGACCCCCAACATGGAGATCGACTACATGGAAGTATTTCAACATTAACGGGTGACTATCTCCACTGGGAAGAGGCACATGGAGCTTTGGAGAAGGTAGAACTACTCAATGAGCAAGAGTTTAGAACTCTAACTTCATCAATTTCCTCAGGCTCCCCGCTGAACCCTATCTTTTTGAGTATTTGGAAGGATAAAGCAACTGATCTCTACCCAGCCCTGCAAAAAACATTTACTCAACCCCTAGCCACTGGAATAGTGCCATCTGCTTGGAAAAAAACACTAGTAAACCCATTGCTAAAGAACCCCTGGCCGATATTAAAGATCCTACTAATTATCGGCCAATTTCTCTGCTTCCATACCGGTTTAAGATTCTAGAAAAATATATCAGTAAAGTACTGTGTGGCTATATGGAACATAACACTTTATTGGAGCCAGAGCAAATGGGTTTCAGACTGGCTCACGGCACAGAAGCAGCCCTGGTTGTGACTGCAGATGAATGGAGAATGATGGTGAGAGGCTAGAGCGGTCGACCTCAAAGCTGAGGAACTGGGTTCGAGTCTCAGCAGGGTCGCTCAACTTCCTGTGATTCTGGGCAAATCACTTAATCTCCCTGTGCCTAACAAAAAAAAATGAATGTGTAACGCAACTACTGCTCATGTAAAGTGCTCTGATACCTTCAGGTCAAGTTTGCGCTAAATACAACTCTATAAAAAAATGGTGGACAGTTGGCGGGCAGCTGTCTTGGTCCTGTTGGATCTATCGGCTGCCTTTGACACCGTCAGCTATCATCTTACATAATGGACTAAAGGTGATAGGGATAGATGGTACTCTTCTTAACTGGATTGAGCCCTATCTTTCTTGGAGATCTCAAACAGTATCTCTTCCCCCAATTAAGTTACAATTTAAAGTAATTTCACATGAAGTACCTCAAAAGTCAGCCGTAAGCCACATTCTGTTTAATGTTTACCTCTAGCCACTGCTGACCTTGATTAAGTGCCATATGTATCAAGCCTTATTCCTGTTTGCAAACTGGCCGATTCTCAGAATCCGCCCGTTTGTGAATGGGAAATCCCAAACGGCCATCACAAAATAGAGAATAGCAAAATTTGCGGTTCTCTATTTTGCGAATGCAATTAAAGAATTGCAAATTGCGATTCCTTAAATGCGATTCTGGCAGCACCAGAAATTTGCTATTTGGCCTTAAGGGATCGCAAATTACCACCAACTTCAAGTTGGTGGTAATTTGGGATTTTCTAGAAAAAAACACTTGTTTGCTTTTCTCAAAGTGCCATATGGCGCACATACATGCCCTTAGGGCATGTATGTGCGCAACATGTGCACACATGCATATTTCAGGGGTGCAACAGGGTGTCCTTTGGCACCCTTGAAATTAAATTTGCAATTACCTACAGAATAATAAATAAAAGCTGCTCCACTCTCTTGATTCACTCTGATAAAGAATTATCACACAATCTTTTCAGATAATCGGCGTGCCTTAAGGGATTAAAATGTGGATGATAGTGTAACAAAAATGGTGGTTATTGGTAAGCAATAAAATTGAGAATGCACCCAGGAGCCATGTGACAAAAACTACAGGCCAAAGCACAGCTCCTGAATGAACCATAGGAAGGCACAGTATTTAATAACTCAACAAGGTCAGATACCGTGGAACTCAAAACTCCAGTTAGAAGCAGAAAATATCAGAAAATGATCCAACTCCCAAAATACTCCCACACATAAATACTAAGAAAATGCCCTGGCCAGAAATATACCTCACCTTCAAAATGACTTGGACCACAAGGAGCCAAGCAGCAAATATATATTCCAACTCTGTAGGGTAATGCAGATGGTAGAGATCACTAGGCCTTCCCGTTTCCAGTTAATGGAAGCACATGGACCGGGCTTGGGGTGATCACCCAAGATATATACATTATGCCAAATATCAAGGAGCTCTTCTTGGAAAAAAGATGATTTCAGCCCCAAGAACATGATGAACAAATATTACAATCACAAAACAAAGTAGTTAATTGAGCAGAACATCTAATTACACCGATCAGAAACACCCATTCTATAGGGTTGAGTATTTTTTGTACACTAGAATTGGACTTCAATGACTGCCAGAGAGAAAAACAGGGTAGAAGAGATCCCACTCTTGCATGGAGATGGTAAAAGGGTCTTTTGGCTGAGTGGGTGCTCATGGTGACCAGCAATGCTGGGAATATGGCCAAGGTGCCAACTTCTAAAGTTCCAACCCAGACTCCAGAACCTCCTCTTTCCTATAAAGAGAACTGGAAAATAGTGCCTAGTACTGAATTGCCCTTGGCCTCTTGATGTTCTTGCACATGAGCAAGACACAGTGTTGTCCATTAGCAGAACTGGAAGGACCTTCATGAAAAGACCCTTATGTGAGGAGGGAGAGTGAATAAGGCTCACATAGTCACAATTCTAAAAATCCTCACCCTTGTAGATTGAACAATCAGTGACACAAATTTTATTACATTGTTTAGCCAATACATTCGGCGTTTTTATTTTCAATTCCAAGTAAACAAATGGTAACTGCCCAGGGTGCAAGAGAGAAAAACTGGCCCAAGACAAATGACCCAAGACAACTTGTAGTGCAAATAATTCCTATGCGCTATAACCCAGTTTTTCCAGTGGAAAAAGGGACAGAGGCAGGGGAAAAGTCAGAGGAACTGTAGTTCTAGGACATGATTAATACTAATTTATTTGGTTTTGGCTTTAATCCTTTCTTACAGAGCAAAGAGTAAAGAGGTGGACATTAAACAAAGACACTTTTCCCAACTAAGATAAGTCATGTCTCTTCATCATGTTTTTGGAAAATTAAGTCTTTACGGAGATTTCTTCATCTCCTACCCATGGACTGTAGGAAAATGGTGGTCCATTCATTGATCACGTCTCATCTGGACTACGCAAACAGTTTGTACTCGGGTTTTCCAGCCTACCTGATGAGGAAACTACAAACTATACAGAATGCAGCCGCCAGGCTCATCAGAAATGCCCACTACGACACCACATATCCCCCCACCTGCGCAGCCTGCATTGGCTGCCAGTTAAAAGGAGGATAGAATTTATGCCTCTGACTCTCATATACAGAGCAGTCAGAGATACTGGCCCTCAATATCTGATGAAGAGTCTCTGTAAATACCATCAGATGAGGGTCCTGAGGTCCAATCATCAAGAACTCCCAGTCACTCCCCACTTTGCAAAAGCCAGGCAGGGTGGCCGGTCATTTACCATGAGAACTGCTTCTCTTTGGAACTCCATGCCCGAACATATTAGGAAGGCCAACTCAGAATCCGTATTTTGGAAATTACTATAGACTTGGCTTTTTGGCCTTCCTTAGCACCTGTAGCATGTGGCAATCTGCCCATACCTCTTTTATATCCATTGCTTGCGCCGGGACACCTCCGTTGGAGGTAGCCGTGCGCTCTACAAGCTTTAAATAAATAAATAAATAAATAAAACTAATTGTAGATATCCCACAATAGGACATAACTTCTATAAAACATGATAACACTTATAAGCATTGGGAGCGTCAAAGAAGTCATCACAACACTCACCTGTCCCTAAATAATGATTAAAAGATATAACAGAGCGTACAGCATGCTACTGCATAATATACTCAAATGATTTGGGAGAAAACATTTTGCATCTTCCTCAGTGCTGTCTCTGGCAAGGCATCTTTTAAAAGCAGAGTGATCATGGGGCAGTTTCCAGATAATGTAAAGATGTGCCAGAAGAGAGACATAAACTTGGCCCCTGTTTGTATTCTAACATTCTGTGAATGGTCAACTGCACATCACTGACTGCACTAGATCTGATGTCTATGACTTGATGTTGTTCACTGCTTCCTGAAAAGAGGGACACTAGAGGTCAAAAGTGCATATGTTCAAACTGCTGCATGAGGACCTGCTCAGCTGAAAACTGCAACTGCATCCACAAAAACATAAAAATTGTTTGGTCATGAGCCAAATCTGAATCCAACACCCTTGATTCCAGCACCTCACAAATAGGTATTTTCCATGTAGTTTATGCTACACTGCGACTTTGCATTTCCCTCTCACGCTTGTTTATTGACCTTTCTCTCCTCATCCCCTATCATCCCCTTCCTGCACTTACCTAACTTTACCTTTATTTCCCTGCTCCTGTGGTTTCAGGCAGGATATAAATTAGGGAACAAATAATAGGAATGAATACCTTAAAAAGTACTAAAACAAAAGTAACTGTTTCTTATAGGACAAATAACTAAGAGAATGTGGAAGAAGCAGCCAATATACAACCCCTTCCAAAAACTGCTCAGTATGTGAGCTACCAGCATTTACACTGCACTGCACTTACTTTACCTTTCTTTTCCCTCTCCTGTGGTTGCAGACAGGGTATACATTAGAAACAAATAATGCATTATTTAAAAAGTACTAAAACAATAGGAACTGTAGCTAATTGGGCAAATAAATAAGGGAATGTGGAACCAGAAGCAGGCAAGATACAATCCCTTTCGTAAACTGCCTAGATTGTGAGCCACCAACATTTACATATCATTAAATGTACATAATGTACATTTATACATGCATGAATCTTAAGCACTTGTGATTTTAAACTTTTTAACCACTTTAAAAATGTTAAAGACTTTTATATAGTTTTAATATTTTTTTCTCTACAGAAAACACATTTCACATGTGGAGCAACTTCTTTCCTAACATCTCCACAATTGCAGGGGTTTTTCCTTCATTGTCCATGCCCAAATATGCATTTACTATTGCATTGACAAGACAAGGAGGATTCAGGATGAGAAATTAACCGAATATGTTCGTGAAAATTCATAAATTAGTGAGTGTGTGTGTGTTCAGCTGTATTTAAAATGTTGTCAGACAGAAAAATCCACTCACTACTGGTGTTATAAGATTTAAGCCATCATTTTCCAAGTTGCACAGTTGCACCC
Source organism: Triturus cristatus (assembly GCF_964204655.1). Taxonomy (NCBI): domain Eukaryota; kingdom Metazoa; phylum Chordata; class Amphibia; order Caudata; family Salamandridae; genus Triturus; species Triturus cristatus. Next base: position 772,119,743 of record NC_140593.1, read on the forward strand.
GGAATTATAACTTCTGGTGGAATTACCCCACCTGCAATTACAAATACCTCCATACCCAGAATTATCAGTCTCAAAATCCAGACCCAATAATTTTTGGCCCAGAGACACCAGACCTGTCTTTGATGCTTCTTCTGACTTCTTTCTTTCTTTGGTGTTGTTTTAAGGATTTTTTGGGCAACTAGTTTGACATATGTTTTTGCATGACCCCATTTGCAAAAGCTTGCTAAGCATCATGCTGACTTGCATTGGGAAAAAGAGGGTAATAAAATCCAAAGATGTCCCAAAGAAGGGCCCCAAAATATATTTTGCCATGGGCCCCAAAAATCTTTAAGGTGAGACTACACTACAAAATGTTGGTTCATTTTCTTTGTAGTTGTTTTTGTCACAGTCATGGTCTCCAAGCCTTATACAATGATAGTTAAGTATGAAAATGATAAAACATTAGGAAAGGAATTACGTTGGATTTGTATTTTCAGTCATTAGCTAAAACTGCTGGTTTTTCAAAATCTTCCGTGTGGCTGTTTGTTAGACCTGGCATCTTTGGCATGGTTTCCCCTGACTTTTTGCCTCCTGTTTTGCTGACTACATTTGTGCTGGCTTTAGGATTCTGGGCGCTTTGCCACTTCTGCCTAGTGCTAAAGTGCATATGATCTGTACTTTAAACATGGTAATATTGGCTTACTACAATTGGTTTATTAAATGTACTTGTAAGTCCCTTGTAAAGCCCACTGTATATGCACAGGGCCTATACGTTAAATTCTACTAGTGGACCTGCAGCACTGATTGCACCACCCAATTCAGTAGCCCCATAAACATGTCTCAGGCCTTCCACTGCAGAGCTTGTGTGTGCAGTTTTAAACTGCCATTTCGGCCTGGTAAGTTAACCTATTTGCCAGGACCAAACCTTCCCTTTAATTACATATAAGTCACCACTAAAGTAGGCCCTAGGCAGCCCTATGGGAAGGATGCAGTGTATTTAAAAGATAGGACATGGACCTCTGCGTTTTACAACTCCTGGAAGTGAAAAGCTATCAAATTCGTTTTTCAGTACTGCAAGGTACATCTCTCCCATAGGATAATATTGAGATTGCCTTAAAACTTCTTTCAAGTGTAATTTCCAATTGGGAAAATATAGAAATTTGGAGTATTGTGTCTATGGACTCACAATTTAAAATCGCAACTCATGGTTAAGTCAGATTTTAAATTGCACTTTTGAAAATGCCACTTTTTTTAAAGTTGGTATTTTCTCACTTTAACCATTCTGTGCCTCTGCCTAAATACATGTCTGGGTTGGGCGACACCTGAGCTTTGTGAATTCCCTTTAGACAGTCACATACAAAGGAAGCTGGGTGTGATATTTGCATCCTTTTTGCCCATCACCAGGCTGATATGCCTTCCTGATGTAGATTGGGAGAGAAGAGCTGATACTTCCACTAGATTAGGCAGTGCCTGTCCCTACACAAAGAGCTGCATACACCCCTGTAGCGATTCTGGAACCAGGGCAGGAAAGGCAGGGACACTGTGATCTTCAAAGGCCTCTTCGAAGTATCCCTCACTTCAAGGGCACAAATGGTTATAAGTACTCGCCTTCTGACACCACCATATGAGAACTTTGCTGGAACCAAGGGCATTCTGCCAGGAAGAAGAGGTGCTGTGCTCTAGAAGGGACTGCCACTGTGCTAACTGCTTTGCTGCGTTGGCCTGCTGCCTGCTGATTGCTGTGCTGCAGGAGGGACTGCCACTTTGCTAACTGCTTTGCTGTGTTGGTCTGTTGGTGGCTGCTTCTTGACTGGGAGTGGGAAGGACTGGACCTGCTTTCTACAACCTTGCACCCAGGTTCTCCAAGGCCTTGCTGACTTGCCTGCTGTTCTTAAAGTCTCAATGCTATCAAAGACTTCCTTCAAGCATTTCTTAAGCTGCTGGACTCTGCCTACTGTGAGTCCTACCCTTCCAAGAAGTGCCAATCCAGTCCTAGCTCATGAAAGAGGGTTCTGCATCTGTTTTCCTACAAGGATGGACATAGAGCTGACTTTTTGCATCAATCGGAACTGACAGTGCCCTTCGATGCCGAAGACAACCCTGTGTGGCTCAATGATGACGAGGTTTGATGAAGATGCAGTGCAGATATGAGGTTCCAACTATGAGGTTTGATGGCAATGCCATGCCAATCCATGGCCCCGACTGTGAGGCTCAACAACGATGCAGGACCCAACTGTAATGCATGACTTTGATGCATCGATGCAACTTCATAAATTGGAACCAGCGCATCGAGTCTTTCACTGTGACGCTTGCTCCAACCAAGGTACTTTTTCAGTGGGCCCTGCAGGAGTCCTGTAGCCGGCCTATTATGCATCGTGTTCAGCTTGAAACTTTGTATTTACCCCGGTCCAGCTCGTAAAGTAACCCCTAAGCACTATTAACTTCTAAGCACAATATTGCAGTTTATTCTTTAAAAATTAATATCTCCAGTTCTACTTATTGGATTTTTGTTCTTTTGGTCTTGTTTTACTCAGATAAATATTCTCTATTTTTCTAAACAGTGGTGAAATCTTATGTGGTGTTTTAACTGTGTTACTGGAATTTAAGTGTTGCACAAATACTTTACACGTTGCGTCTTAAGTTAGGCCTGACTGCTGTATGCCAAGCTACCAGAGGGTGTGCACAGGTTAATTGAGGTTGTGTGACTGACTTGCCCTGGCTAGGATTGTGGTCCCTATTTGGACAGGGGTCAAATCTCTGCCAGCTAGAGACCCAATTTTGAACACTGTTCAGTAGCACAATCTGAAGGAGGTGATAGGTGGACTAAAATTCAGCAACTGAAAGGTGCCAATGGCCATGCTGAAAGACAAGTGCTGCCAAATGGCATGATCCCATGAAGCTCCTAGGCATGCCGAAAGACAGCAGTGGCCCATTGGCTGATTCTGAAAAAAACCTGCCTCTGGGCACACTGAATGCAGGCAGTGCCCTGGCCCGCAAGATTCCCAAGAAGATGCAGGACTGAATGTGTGATTAGTGATGAGAAGTGGCAAAACTGTTGGCATAAGTGCGGGCACCTCTAATGTGAAGACAGACCAGAGCACAAAAAAGGCTGTCAGTGCCTAAACACTGTAATGACTGCAAACATAGAAAGGAACTACTTTATTCTCTCTTACCCAAGCCATAATGTAAAGTCAATGGCTCAGTGTATGCCTTTGTGAATTGCTGTGCGCTTCACTGACAAGTCCTCTGAAAAATGGAGCTGCTGGGTGGAGGGGTGAGATGACCAAGGTTTGGGATAGAGAGTTCCAAAGAAGAACAGATTTAGTATTGATTTACATTCGGTGAGCATCTGTTTAGAGTGGATCAGTGGGTAAAAAACAATGGGTTGGAATACTACCACTAGCGATTGCCAGTGGTTAGACTATTTGCAAGCATTCACCTGACCACCTTTTGCATATTAGATTGCAAACAGAAGGCCTGGAAACCTGAGACTGGGGCACCTTTCCAAGCTTACAACTGTCACATTTTGTGATGTGAATTCCCAAAAGTAGGAGATTCAAGGAGTACCTTTGTGGGTGCAGACTTACTACGTTTTTTGGTAAACCAGTCACTACATATATTTAATTACCAACCCAATAAAATGAATAAGTTAAAACCTTGACTAGAAGAACCACCACAGTACAGACTCAACTCAGGGCCTTCCTGACCCAAGCCAAACATTCATTTACTTGGGGAGTGTCATACCCCAAGCACCCTTCCCCCGAAGTGATGCCCATAATGCTGGCCAAGGTCCAGAGTAGATCCCCTCCCAGAGCAGGGAGTGTACTGGATTACACCCAGATTTGGTTGGGGTGTTGGCGAAGGACTTTCTCCTCGAGGAAAATGTTTTCTTTGATAAAAAAGAAAGAAAAAATGTGCTTTTGTCCAAGATGCTCAATTGCCCATGTGCATAATCCTTTGGTATGTAGTGCTATGCACAGGGTAAGAGGAACCAGACAGATGTTATAAATTACATGCATAGAAGTATGTGGGTAAACCTGCACCTCATGCATTTTTCCATGTTATGATGGTATTGGGAATATATATCAATTACAAAAATGAGACTTAGTACTTTTTTGTCAGTTGACACTTTAGTTAGGAGCCAGCAGGAGCAGTGGCAGTGTGGGCGAACCTTCTGAGTTTCCCTGTCTACTTAACATGAGGATGTTTCTAGCCACCTGTTGGTGGTGGGCTAAGATGCCCAATTCCTTGCTTGCATTACAGCCTGATGATGTAACTGCTTTTGTTAAGACTCTATAATAAATGGCATTTGCAATCCCTGTATAAAAGCATGTCTCTAATTTTCCTATTAAAGGTGACTTGTGATGTAGTGGTTCATAATAATGAAATGACCTATTAGCTCAACAGTAATAGCTTGCTACAGTTGAGTTCTGATTTTCAGAACCAGCAGTCAAGGGTAAAGGCAGGTCATGGAACAGAATTAAAGCTGTATCTTCCTATGCTTTTCTAGTTGAACAGCGTAAGGAGAAAGGAGATATTTATGGCAACATGTTTATTTTTTACATACTTTAGGTAATTTTAGGAAAGATCTAATCTCATTGTATGTTTCTACACATCATACGCGTTTTTGTAAATATGACTTAAACTGAATGTAAAATTATTTTGCAACAAATATCTAACTTTTTGTGGTGTTTAATTTTGTACTAACAATTCTGATTTATTCTTCATATTTACATCCTATCTCTTTCAAATAAAAGAGAACCATAACAAGGATTTAAATGGTATGTAAGAAGAAGTATGGTGTGCTCATGTATTAAAAGTCACCAGAAGTTGCCTGCCACCCTTCCCTCTAGGAGGTGTTCTCACCTCCTGTTGTTCCCTGCTGCGGCATGTTAGGTGGCCCTTTGGGCACCCTCCTTCTCAGCACTGAACTACATTTCCCAGTGGCCCAGCTGGTTTTCAGATTTTCATACCTCTCGACACTGAATAAAGGTCCCCTTTGGTTCCCACATCACAGGAAGATGCCTGCCGCCCTTCTTTCCAGGAGATGTTCTCCCCTCCTGTTGCTGCCTACTGCACTGCACTAGAGAACACCTCAGACCCCATCCCTCCCACCACTGGACTACATTTCTCAGTGGCCTCAGAGGGGGCTCCAGCTGGTTTCTAGTATTTTGCACCTCCCAGTGCCGAAAAAAGGTCCCCTGCAGTTCCCACATGGCAGGACATGTGCAGGCAGTGCCCAGGCTAAGCCCGGGCCAAGGGTGGGTCCATCTACACCCATTAGAGCTCAGAGGAGGCGTGGCTGGGTCAGCTCTATTTGGCCTTACTTCAGCTTAAGGTATTGAGCCTGCACCAGCTGTCCATGTATTGCCTGCCTGTTCCGAATCCTTGCACTGCACACAGAAACCACTTGGGCCACTTACCTGGACCACTATGGAGGTGGCCACACAGGGGATGTGTGCAGCGGGTGTGCCACTGGTGCACCGCAGGTTGGACGACACCCAGCGCCAGGACCCCTGGCCCTCCCTTCACCTGCCACCCCACTGCAAGAAACTCCTGGACCATGGACCCTGGACGCCGAATCAACAGCTGTGTCTCCTCCTCCACACGATCCACCAAAGGACCTTTCAACTGCAGACACTGCCACCCCTGAACACTATGCAACGGCTCCAATGTATCCAGCTCAATGCCTGCTCACTCTGCAAACACACCACAGACACCATCACCACCCTCTCCACGGACATTACCTTCATCACAAAAATGTGGCTCTACCCCACTTCGAACACTGACATCACCACCACCACTCCCAAAGTTTACATGATGATACATTGAGACCGCGCTAACAAACAAGGCCGAGGCATCGCCATCATCTTCAAGGAAACCATTAGATTCACCATCACCAACGATTACCCCACGCCTCTCCTTGAACACCTCAACTTCCTACTACAAACTGATGTGAAGTCCATAATAAGAGGCACCCTCGTCTACAGACCCTCAAGACCCCAAGCAACATTCTGTGACGCCATCCTCACTCATCGATCCTCTAGCAATCAACCCACACCACTATGTCCTACCTGGTGATTTCAACTTCATCATCGATGAGACACCAACTCCATCGTCCTCCTGGAGAACCTGAACAACATAGCTTCACCCAACTGGTCACTGAACTCATGCACAAAGCCAGACACACACCTCCAGTGACTTAATCAAATTCAGCCACTCCACAGAACTCACCTGGACTGACTACACCATTGTACACTTCACCATCACTGATGTCCAGCACACCACCCCCAAATGTCAGTTCTCACCACACCGCAGCTGGAGCAAGGTCACAGAAACTAAGTGGTTACAGGCCTTCGCTACCTCTCAACCCGAGGCCTCAACGGACCTCAACCAAGCCATCCAGAACTTTGCTGCATGCGTCGATAGAGTCGCCACACTGAAACCTAAAGAATTCAAAAAGACCTCCAAACAAGCCAGCTGGTACACCACAGAGCTCAGGACCACCAAGTACAATGCCACCAACAGGAGAAGCAATGGCACACCACTAAGAACCCAGCTGACAAAACAGTTCACAAAATAGCCATCAGCAGCTATCACTGGCCAACCACACAAAGAAATAGTCAAAGAGTTCTCCAACCCAACAGCCATAGAGTACACCATCCTCCCCACCCAAGAACTCTGCAACACCTTCTCAAACTACTTCCACAGCAAGATCACCAACATCTATAACAATTGCAACCTCCAACCCAACACCCTCAACCCCAATAACCTCAGCCAACCAGTGAACATCAGCTAAACAATTACCACCTGGTCTCCGCTCATTGCCCTGACCACCTCAGCCGTCATGTCCTCTATCCACTCCTGGGCACACACTACCCCTGCCCCTCCACATCTACATCCTCTCTCCAAACCCAAATCAGCATGTAATTCATCAGCATCCTCAACATCTCCATCTCCACAGCAATCTTCCAGGACAGATGATCACACAGATATCAGACCCCTCCTAAAGAAACCCTCCACCGACCCCAGCAAACTCTTATTGTCCGATTTCCCTGCTCCACTACCCAGCCAAAGTACTCAAAAAAGCTTAAAGCAAGACTGTGCACACGTTAATTTCCCAGTATTTAAGGTATGTTACCATTTGTATCAAACAAAATTCATGCAATACAATAATTGGATAATGAGGGATCACAGGACGATCAAGTAGATTCAGTTTTCGGTTTCCACCTGGTGATAATTCCTATTTGTGCAAATACACGCGGAGAACACCGAGCACCTACGGATAGACGTACTCGTCAACGGAGCCTGAGTGTCGAAATTGAACAGTGTGACAAACTCACAGACTTGGTTGGACCTTTGGGTAAACAAATGCTGACGGCGCTTAATTACACCGGTTGTTTTGAAATATAAGACCCCCTGGGTCGGAATTATCACCAGGTGGAAGGTCTGAATCATTGGCCGTACTACGATAAGCCCTGAAGAAGTCGGGGGGTGTGTGTACCCCATGACGAAACACGTGTTGGCTGGCTGGATTTCTCTGAATTTCACCATAAAACCGAAAACTGAATCTACTTGATCGTCCTGTGATCCCTCATTATCCAATTATTGTATTGCATGAATTTTGTTTGATACAAATGGTAACATACCTTAAATACTGTGAAATTAACGTGTGCACAGTCTTGCTTTATGTTCGTATAGCGGGCTTAGGCCCACTTGTAGAGGGTTTAGGGGTTGTTTTCCCTCTTCTGTTGCACCGTTTCTGATTTATTTCAACTTGAGACAAGAACGTTTAAAAGAGAGCGCTCATTATTAACCTGGCAGTGTGAAATAATACCCCCAGTTGGCTAATACTCAAAAAAGCTGTCAACCAGCAGCTTATTAAATTCCTGGAACAAAACCACCTACTGGATGCCTCAAAATCAGGATTCCAGGCCAACCACAGCGTTGAGACCATGCTAATTGCTGCCACAGACAACATCAGAACACTCTTCAACCGCAGAGAAACTGTGGCCCTAATCCCCCACTACCTGTCCGTCAGCTGCATTTGACACTGTATCCCACAACCCCCTCATCAACAGACTCTACAACATAGGCATATCGCCCTCAAGTGGATCACCTCTTTTCTCACAGGACACACACAGAGCATCATACTGCCCCCCTTCATCTTCGTGCCCAGGGACATCATATGCAGCATACCCCAAGGATCAACCCACATCCCCACCCTGTTCAACACCTATATGTCCCCCCTCGCAGGTGTTGTCAGATCACATGGCCTCAACATAATCTCCTATGCAGACAACACTCAACTAATCCTCTAGCATCACCAATGACCCAGCCTACTCCAAAACCAACTTCTCCAACGCCATGACCAATGTAGCCAATTAGATGTGCGGCAGCTACCTCAAACTCAACCCAACAAAACAGAAGTACAGACCTGCAGGAACAACACCTCTGCCAGGGACCACAGCTGGTGGCCAACCAAACTTGGACCATGCCCCTCAACAACAGGCAAATGCACGTAACAGAGAGATCATCCTAGACATTCAACTGAGCATGGAATTCAAGGCAGTCATCTACTTCTGCTTCCACACACTTTGCATACTCCACAGAATCTTCAGATGGATCCGAACCAACACCAGAAAGACTGTCACTCAGGCCCTCATCACTAGTCGCCTCGACTGTGGCAACACCCTCTATGCTGGCATCGTCACCCAGCTCCTCAGAAGACTCCAGACCATACACAATGCTGCGGCCAGACTCATCCTGGACCACCCCAAATAAATCTGAACTACCCCCACCTGAGAGACCTCAACTGGCTCAACATCCAAAAGAGATGCCAGTTCAAGATCGTCACACTCACCTACAAAGCCCTCCACGACCTATGACCTTCCTACATGTACTATTGACTGCACTTCCCTCAACCCTCTAGACAGCTGAGCTTCTCCTCACTCGCCCTCGCACACACCCCACATCCGTCGCAGCTAGAGTGGTGGACCACTTCTCCTACATTGCTGCCAAGACCTGGAACAACCCATCTCTCCAGCCCCATACAGCTCCCCTCTGGCAGACTTCAGAAAGAGACACAAGACCTGGCTCTTCGATGGAGACAGAGAGTCCGAATACTCCTAGGGGTCACAGTGTTGCGCTTTACAAATACTGTTTGATTGATTGATTGATATAAGAAGTAAAGTACCCCCGCCGTACATTATACGGATGTTGAAAGTCACTTTGCAGTTGCTTGACCTTATAAAGGAACTCTCCTTCGGCCTCATTCCTCTATATGGTTCACAAAACTCTTCGGTGACCTGCAATATCCTTCTAATGTACAACAGGGGTAGTTTATCCCACATAATAAAGCTTCGCCTATCACCTTACGATAAAGTACCTGTCCTCTGTACATGGAGTCAATTATGTGATATTAGCCAATTGCAGTTAAAAATATGGAAATTGAGAGCAATTTAATAGTTATCTTTGCTTGACCCTCTTCTTCACTAAATTGATTAACATATTTTATTTATATAAGTGTTTTTCTTGCACTTTTTTTCTTCAATGGCAACTGACGAAAAAATGCAATTAAAGTCTGCAGTTCAATATTTATATAAATTTCCGTGACACTTAAGATGTATGTAGCATTTCACAGTGGGTGGGGCAAGTAATATAAGAATGCAAATGTGATGGATAACTGAAAATGTTGTAGCTGCTTGATGAGTAGACACATTGTAGCTCACAATCAGTACAGTTACATTTACCAATAGTTAATGACATTTAGAAAGATAAAATAAATGTACAGTGGTTGATTGAAAAGGGAGAATGGGATTATACATGTTGGCCTAAATTTACAAACATTTAGCACTGTGTTTGCATCCCAAAAGTGACGCAAACCGATGAAACCTGTTTCTTTTGTTAATTACAGCTTTGCAGCAGGCATTAAAAAGGAGAAATGCTTTTATTTCTGCTGACGCTTCCCAATCTGCAGGTGTGCTGCACTGTACAGCCCACATCCCTCCTGGGAAACGATTTACAGATAGTGAATATATAGTATTTTGTACAAGAAGGGTATCCTTCTAGCACAAAACCTATGCTAGACTCAAACACACACCCTTGCACTATGGCACAGAGGTGTGTGCGTGGTGCTCGGCAGCTTGATTATGCATCGTGGTCAGGGAGAGGGGAGGAGAGTGTCATATCTCTGTAGATATTGTTCTGTCCTCTCTCCCTCTCACACAAAGCAGCACAGCATCTTTTGGGTGCTGAGCTGCATTGTGTGTAAGTTTTGTAAATGGGGGCTGTTGTGTGTTCTACAGTGTTGAAATTCTGCATGGCTAGTGGCAAATTAAAAACGTGAATGGAACTAAAAAAGTTAAATGAGGCCAAAACTATTAGAGTAACAGTTTTTATTAATGGAGCAATTAACACATGCGAAGAAAATTGACACTTATTTGGAAATTATCATGAGTGGAAAAATAGAAAGTGAGAAAATGAACAGCAATTTGGTGTTTATCTTGAGCCATGAAAGTAAGATATGGAATAGGAGTAGCTTAGAACAAAGCAATGAAAATGAATCCAGTACAAAACATGCAATATGGGTAAATGATGCAGAGTGGGTTGATTAAGGAGAGCATTTGAGTTACGAAAAAGAGAAATTGGGCAATTATAACAAAATAGTGGAAAATTTAAAGGAGTTGTGGAGCAATTACAGAAGCTGGAAGAGTCTAAAGTCGAGCTGTGTGCAAATGGAAATTGATGTAACTCCAATAGGAACTGCTGCAAGAAAATCAGGCAAAGTTTTCCGACAATTAATTATAAACAGAAGGAAGAATGTGACCCAAGCTTCTTGGGAAGTGTTAGAAATTGAACAGTACTAAAATCTGAGACCAAATCAGAACAATGAAATATGCATATAAACATATATATATATATATATATATATTTATATATATATATATATATATATATATATATATCAACGAAAATTGGAGTCCCAACGCGCTCTCGGAGACAAACAGAATCACCAGTGAAACGAAGGTCACTTAGACACAGGTAGGTTTATTAACATCATAAACCTGCTGCAACGCGTTTCACCCGCGAACGGGCTTGTTCACACAGCGTGTTCAAAACAATTGTCACAATACATACTGTTTCGTAAAGTAATCATAGAAAGAGGACTTCGAAAAGTCTACTCACAGTACATGCATCAACAGAAACGGTTAATAACACACAGCGCCATATTGGACTCTGTTTCATGTCGATAAACAGTGTTAATTAATAACCCAAACATGTCCTTTAGTCATCGCACATCATGATTTTTCAGTCGAAAATTAACATTTTACACGATAGTGTAGATAGCGATTAGGCATTGAGAAAATATAAAAGTTATTAAATAGCCACAAAACGTGTAAGTTCCCGGCAAGGTGGCGCAAAATTTCTCTTGATTAACAATATCAGATTGGTCTGCGCTCTATCCAGGTTAGGATCTCTAATATCTCTGTGCACTTAAACAAGATTACATATTTGTGCAAGTGAAAAAAATGATGAATGAAATGAAACTTTATGCGATCGCGTGACCGCACAACAACAGCTCTTCCTCTAGGCAAGGGTATTTGCAGTTAGTGCAAATAAAACTTTATGCGAACATCTGATCGCATAGCGGACATTGTACGTCAAATAGTGACTGGGGGTAGCCTATAATGGACTCAGGCAATGAAACTCATGTGAGTGGAGGGAAAAAGCCGCTGTGAGTAAGTTGACACACAAATAACATGTGGATTTAAGTAAATGTTATGTTTGCCCAATAGTGGCACAGAACCGACTATACTACACTAAGATAGGTGCGTAAAACATGCGGAGATGTTTGAATGTATCTAATTGGTGTATCGACAAGTGTCTATCTTAAGTGATCACCTTGGTTTTCAGGGTCCCACACTGCAGTTAATTGAAGTATGTACGTGGCAAATTGAGTTGCCCTGTTTAAACTTCATTCCTAAAAACACCCATATGTGTAAAATCAAAATGTGAAAACGGAATCAAATTGCAAAGAGAGAGAGAGACGTATTTGACGTACAATGTCCGCTATGCGATCAGATGTTCGCATAAAGTTTTATTTGCACTAACTGCAAATACCCTTGCCTAGAGGAAGAGCTGTTGTTGTGCGGTCACGCGATCGCATAAAGTTTCATTTCATTCATCATTTTTTTCACTTGTACAAATATGTAATCTTGTTTAAGTGCACAGAGATATTAGAGATCCTAACCTGGATAGAGCGCAGACCAATCTGATATTGTTAATCAAGAGAAATTTTGCGCCACCTTGCCGGGAACTTACACGTTTTGTGGCTATTTAATAACTTTTATATTTTCTCAATGCCTAATCGCTATCTACACTATCGTGTAAAATGTTAATTTTCGACTGAAAAATCATGATGTGCGATGACTAAAGGACATGTTTGGGTTATTAATTAACACTGTTTATCGACATGAAACAGAGTCCAATATGGCGCTGTGTGTTATTAACCGTTTCTGTTGATGCATGTACTGTGAGTAGACTTTTCGAAGTCCTCTTTCTATGATTACTTTACGAAACAGTATGTATTGTGACAATTGTTTTGAACACGCTGTGTGAACAAGCCCGTTCGCGGGTGAAACGCGTTGCAGCAGGTTTATGATGTTAATAAACCTACCTGTGTCTAAGTGACCTTCGTTTCCCTGGTGATTCTGTTTGTCTCCGAGAGCGCGTTGGGACTCCAATTTTCGTTGATAGTAATTACCGGTCGTCTCTGCCGGTTCGCGCAACCCCTCTTGGGGCTTGAACTTCAGAAAGAGTGACTTCGTGAACAAATATATATATATATATATATATATATATATATATATATATTACCTACTGGCGGTCACCAGTAGGTAGTTATAGTTAGGACCACGTTTCCATAGGAAATCCGCAACATTCTATTTTGAATAACTTTGGCGCCGGTCGACGAATCCTCGCGAATTTTTCAAAATAGGTGGGGCGCTGCGCTCCGCTCCTACCCTGAAAGTCTCGGGGGGATTCGTCAAGCGGGGGCTGAGATAAAAGGGGGGTCCCAAAACGCGTTTTTCCCATGCATTTTTCCATAGGACCTTTAGACAGGGCTACAGCCCGAACGGCTGAACAGAATTACTAGAAATTTGGCAGAGAGGTAGTCCTCAGGTCAAGGAAGTGCCTTTTGTAGGTTTGGTGTAAATCTGTTCAGTAGATTCTGAGAAAATAGCCTTTAAATCAATATATATATCTGAGCCAGCTTACGGTGCGCTTACGGTACGCTTACCGTACGCGTACGGTGGCGTGCGCGAGCGCGATTCTGATTGGCTCTTAGATCTTAGTAAACATTCGAATCGGCCGAAACCAGGAAGCGGCGGCCGCCATTTTCTCTCTCGCACTGAGAGTGATTTTTAAAATGTAAAGCCCAAAAACATGTAAAGGGGCTGTTTAGACAGCTCCCACACACATAGGCATGTTGAGGGAGTCCCCAAAGATCCCCCAAGGCCAAAAACGGAATTTTTATTTTTTCGGTAATTTCGCCGATTACGCTTGCGCGTACGGTAAAAAATTATTAAAAAAAAAAAATCATCCACACTCTCTCCACCCCGTGTGCAATTGGTGGCCGAAGGCCACCAATTGTGCAAGGCTTATTAAAACGTGAGATAAACTAAAATATTAAAAAAAAAAAATAAAAAAAAAAAATTATCCACACTCTCTCCACCCCGTGTGCAAATGGTGCCCGAAGGCTTATAAAATATACGAAAAATTAAAATATTACCTTTCAAAACGAAGTGCATCATATGTCCTCCATGTGCGCACGGTGCGCGAAGCGCATCGTGCGTCCATGGCCCATCTAGCGTAACGTGGGCACGCGGTGCGCGTAGCGCACCGCGTGTCCACCGTGCGTGCATGGCACTAACTGCGTAAAGTGGGCGCGCGGTGCGCGAAGCGCACCGCGTGCTCACTGTGCGCGCACAGAACGAACTGCGTTAAGTGGGCGCGCACGCCACGAATGGCGTAAAGTAACTTAGCATTTAAAAAAACGTACAAATTCACTGAAAAAACCATAGGTTTCACACACGTTATAGTTAGGAATTAGCATTTAAAAAACCTTGCAAATTCACTGAAAAAACCATAGGTTTCACACATGTTATAGTTAGCGGGAATTTTACTGATAAAAAACCAATGAAATTCCCCCGTTATAGTTACTGCAGGCAACTATAACTCACGCGACCGCAATCTTCTGCTGATGACATATGTGTCTTTATGAAAAAAAAATATTTGTAATATATGTATAGCTAAAAATGTATGGAAGAAGACATGGGCAAATAAGTGTCTAAATACAGTATTAGCATCAGCAGAGGATTGCGGTCGCGTGAGTTATAGTTGCCTGCAGTAACTATAACGGGGGAATTTCATTGGTTTTTTATCAGTAAAATTTCCGCTAACTATAACATGTGTGAAACCTATGGTTTTTTCAGTGAATATATATATATATATATTCTACAATCCAATCCAAACGATACTGAAAAGGCGCTGACTCCGTTGGAGATTTCATCAAGAAAAATGCTTTATTCACACCAAAAGCCAAACGCGTTTCGACGGACTTGCCGCCTTGGTCACTGAACACAGGTAAGACGTAATTACTACGTTTAAATACACTCTTGGCTAGTTAACCTATAGAGGTTACTCATAAACATAGAAAGAGTCACTACTGCATCAGCGAGTATTAAAGGAAACGGTAATCACATAAATATTGACTTCCATCGTAAAACATAAACATTGCAAATATATGCCTCAATGTTATTAAATTGACTCGCTGAAAGAAAGCAATTAAACCCTAGTGGGTAAAAGCATTTTTACTCATTTCAGGTTGGCTTGATTGGTATTTTACCAACTCAAAGCTGTAATACTGTGCCTGGAGTGGTAAATTGCTTTTGTCATTGTACAGCTCGGCAAGGACAGCACTGTGCTAGTCCTATGCTTAAAGACTTTGCTGTACAAATGGCAAAAGACTTTGTCCTTTTCTGTCTCGGCGTGGATGGCACTGTGCTAATCCTATGCTTAAAGATTTTGATAGAAAAACAGACATTTGAGGTGAGCAGATCTAGAGTGTCGCTGGTGTTGAGAGTGCTCCATACAGGAGCTGCTTTCCACCTAAACTTGAGAACTACCCAGAGTTCTCTGCTTCTTTTTTGCATAATTTATTCGTCACTCTATGCCTGAAAGGGTATTTCTTTGATATATATATATATATATATATATATATATATATATATATATATATATATATATATATATATATATATATACATGTACATACATGTATGCACCATTCTTAAACATTTATAGACAGCAAATATGTGCAAAGATCCAAATAAAAATTCTGTTAATATTCTATCTCACTGAAGTTTATTTACCTGATTCAAAACATTGTATAGATTCATTTGGTAGACATTAACGTGGAATATCTGACAATGAATCAGTGTTATACCTGTCAGCCTTTGGGTGTCTTGTTGGACTCATTTTGTTGGCCTTAAGACGCTGAACATTTCGACTGCTAACCAGTGCTAAAGTGCTTGTGCTCCCGCCCCCCTAAAAGTAGTTAAATTGGATTTTACCCAATTGTTATATTAAATGTACTTGTAAGTCCCTTGTAGAGTGGCATACCATATACCCATAGCCTTTAAATGAAATGCTACCAGTGGGCCTGCAGCACGTATTGTGCCACCCACTTAAGTAGCCTTCCAAAACATGTCCCAGGCCTGTCATTGCAGCCTGCATGCAGTGCCACACTGCCATGTTGACTTGGTATTTAAAACCCTTTGTGAATCCTTAAACTAACCTTTTATTACATTTACTTCAGCCCTAAGGTAGGCCCTAGCTATCCCTTAGGGCAGGGTGCTGCAACACATATTGTGCCACCCACTTAAGTAGCACCTTAAAACATGTCCCAGGTTTGCCACTGCAGCTGAATGCAGTTTTAAACTGCCATGTCAATTTGGCATTAAAACCCCTGTGCCGAGCCTTAAACTTCCCTTTTATTGTCTATAAGACCTAAAGAAGGCCCTAGGTAGCCCATAGGGCAAAGTGCTGTTTAATTAAAAGGTTGAACATGTACTTTTACATTTTATATGTCCCGGTAGTGAAAAACTTCTACATTTGTTTTTCACTACTGTGAGGCCTACCTCTCCCATAGAATATCATCGCGGAATTCCTTATTATCTTGAATAAGGTATAATTTCCAAGAAGGAGCTGGTAGCGATGTAATGTTTAGTGTCTTTCCAATTGCAATGAGAAACCCTATTTATTGGTAAAGTCGGATTTTTGATTATAATTTAAAAAATGGTCCGCTTTTAAGGTGACCTTTTTCTGCCCTTAGCTCTTTGTGCCTGTAGCCTGGCCTGGGTCACATGAATGGGTATGAATGACAGTTAGACTTTATGAATTCCTCCGAGACAGTCACACCATAGAGGGATTAGGTGTGCCTGAATGGGCCATCTGCTGGAAGGATGGGGGTGGAGCTTAGCACAGTGCCACTTGCAACTGAATAGCCTGTGTTCTGCCTTCACACAAAAGGCCTAACACCAACCCATTATCACTGCATCCAGCTTGGAGCCAGGGCAGGGGAGGCAGGACATTCCATGTACTTCAATGTCACCATCTAGAAACATCTCCCATGTTCCAGAAGGAGGGCACCAGGGTATAAAAATGGGACCTCAGACGTCAACTCTTCAGTACACTTCTGGACCTGTTTCTCTTCCAGGAAGAAGGACTGCTGAACTGCTGGGAGGACTGCACTCTGCTGAACTGCTTCTCTGAAGTACTGCTGTCTTTCTGCAGTGCTGCCCTGTTGCCCTGCTTTTCTGCTGCCTCCTGCTTGGGTACAAGGACTAGATCTTCAAGTGAACCAAGACCTCCAAAGTGAATCACAAGGACTAGTTTGCTTGCCTCCTTTTCAGAGCCACAGAGACACAAAAAGCTTCCCCCATCATGAACCCGCCCCTGAATCAGCCTTAAAGAGTCCTGACTCCCCAAGTGGTGTCTCTTCAGTTCTGGATCCTTGGAAGTGGTGCTAAAGTTGCCCAGATAGCCAAAATCTAAAACTGAGGACTTAGGCAAATGTTGACTCCAAAGTGCTCTGATAACCAGTAGGAGACTAGATCAACCTGCTCGCCTGTCCTCCCGAGATGCATTGTCGGTCAGATGGACTCCGCAGCTTCTCTCGCTGCGTTCTTCTCCATAGCAGCATATATAGAACATTAATAGTAGGGTTAAATGTGAGACAGTAAAACGTATTCCCCAGATTGCAGTCTTACACATTTGGTACTGTACTGTGGAAATTGTGTCTGAACACAGTCCTTTTCAAGCTTTGGCAATGGTAAAAGGAAAAGGAAAATCTGCCCAAAGGAAAAAAGTAGAGTAAGAAGAGATGGGATCATTCACCTTTTTGGATGCACTTTGCAAATGAAAGATCAGTGGTCAAGCATAATACCAGCATTCGTGAAACTATCACATATTCTCACCGTCATATCCTCACTATACCTGATTGACTCATCTTCTTATCTTCTGCAGTCTTTCTTACAGCAGATTTCAATATTCCCCTGCACAACAGGTACCCCCGGTGTGGAGTTGAGCTGGTTGTAGTCTATCCTGACTCCACTTTGTAAATGGCTCAAGCTATGAGCCCTTCAAATACCTGCTTATGAAATGTATCACTGGACTACAGACTTCTTTCAGCTGCTGGGTAATCTAAGATCTGCCTGAAAGCAAATGGAATTGTCAATGATAATTAGCACCCTAAAGCTCATACCCTTTCATAGTGACAAGTGTAACACCAATCTATAAACGGACTCACCCCTCATTGTGAAGCTAGCAGATATATGCTGAAACAAAGGGCTACCCCCTGGCATATGACTCGTGTGTTACTATCCTTGATGCTGAAGAAACCAAAAGCTGATTGAAAGTCATTGCCAATTAGAGGCTAGGCACGAGCAAAAGTTTATTTGTGCAGCAGTAATCTTGCATGATTTTGAGAGTTTCAATTTATGACTGTTTCTCTAAATGCCTGAGATTAAGCCATTATGTCACTAAGTGAGACTTCATTCAGATAAAAACCTGTGTCGGAGCACAAGAACACAAACAAACCGAATACTAGTTCTTGCTCACATCATGTGTGATTTGTGGTATTTGTTTAGTGTAAAATGTATCCATGTGCCAAAAATGGTCATGGATGCATTTTAAACAACAAAAAGTGCAGATTGGGGGAGCCAGTATTTTGCAAAAAAAATACACAGTTCCATGGAATTATTTTGCATTTTGTATCATTTCTGCTAAGAAAATCACCTAATTTAACCCAGGCCTAAAACAGACCTGCTTGCTCAGCCAAGCCACTGAGCATGGTAGTAATAAATCCCAACTGTTCATGGCCTTCACACAAACATTTACTCTTTAATTTGACATCTGAAACCTGCTAACCAGTAAGTGAGTATATGCTCTTTTAGCCTGTATTTTATGTGTGATTCATGTCCACATGGAACTGGCCTTACAATACTGGTGGTGGAGACTGGCACATGATCATTAGAGATCCCTGCTACCAGATGGGGATCTCTACAGCATGCATTGCAGTGAAGGCAGTGAACTTTGCTGAGTGATTCCCATATTGCACCCTCCACCAAACATTCTGTTTGTTTTCCAGAAACAGATTGCCAAAGCCAGGGTTTGTTGCTAGGAAAAAAAAAAATGAACGTGTGGCGGCCAGTCTTGTGTAAGGAAATCTAGTGATTTTTCCTTGTACTAAATATGTCAGGATGAGCATATTGGCGGCCCAGTGGCAAACAGGCCACCAGGTCAAAGATTTGCACTGGCAAGCTAGCCGAGTTTCCACCAGCGCAAACCTGGGTCTTCCACTCTCTTATGTGAAACAGGAAAACTACAGGTTTCATGAGATAAGAGGATGCCAATATATGGTGTGTTGCGGGGTGCAGCAATTATCTCATACTCAGTTCCAATCCCTGCTCAATTGCCTGTTTGCACAAGGGCCTAAAGAAAACAAGTGGGTCAGCAGAAAAGTCATGAAGGTCCAGATTTTGTTTATACTGCGTTAACAAGTGAGGAGAAAATGGCTTACAATAACAGTGGTGGGTTTTGATACTGCCTATTTTAGTTCTACTACTCCTCACCACTCCTACTGCTTCACGATGACAGTGAATAATACACAACTGCATCCGTTTCATCTGTTTTAAGGCCATAGCAACTGATTTTCCATGCAATAGGTTGCAGTGAAAACTGTTAGATCCTGTTTTAGGCGAGGACGAGTTTACTCCTCTGCCTTCTAGTTGCTTTAAATAGATCCACTGGAGTAACACGCGTGGTTTATCAATGCATCACAAATTCAGGTGCCTTAACAATGAGGGACTGTACACATGGCCAGCACATTACTGCCCAGTTGCCCACAGAGGCTTAAAGAACTCTTAAAGCTATTAGAATATGGTAAGGATGCCACCAACACAATTGTTCCGTTAAAAAGAGGCAACTGGCATGTGTTGGTAGCTGCCCACTTAATTATGTTGGTCCAAAAGTGTGAAACGTCATGCCTCCTGTATTTGGTCAACACTCAAAAGTAAATAAATATATTAATGATATCAGTCTAGCGCCATAATGCCCCGTAATGGAACTTACCCTTTGTAAATAAATAAAGATAAATTAAATAAACAAACGTATGAGTAAGATGCTTATGAAGATCTCAAACTAAGGGCCAGATATACGACCCTAAATTGTGTTCGCAAATGGCCAATCGCCCTTTGTGACCACAATTTAGGGCATAGCCATGTACAAACCTCATTTTGCAAATCGGTAAACTTAACAGATTCTCAAAAAGAGGTTTGCGACTCACTATTAGCAAGGGGCATGACAAGGGCGTCCCTTCCTAATAGTGACTCGCATTTGTATGTATGAGTGTTTTGCCACCGCAATTGCGAAACACTCACAATTTACCACCTACTTCAAGTTGGTGGTAAACCATTCGTGAACGGGAACGGGTCCCTAGGGGACACCTGCTACTTTGTGAATGGGTCAAAAAATATTTTTAAGGGCAGACAGTGATCCCAGGGACCACTGCCTGCCCTTAAAAAACGAAACTGAAAAGTTTCATTTTTTTAAATGCATCCCATTTTCCTTTAAGGAAAATGGGCTGCATTTAAAAAAAAAATGCTTTATTCAAAAGCAGTCACAGACATGGTGGTCTGCTTACCCCAGAAGGCTACCATCCCTGTGAGTGCTAGCCATTCCTAATGGGGTCACAAATTGCGCCTGCCTGATTAATATTAATGAGGCATGCAATTTGTCACCCCATTAGGAATCGCAAACAGTGTCTGAGACACTGTTGTACATCCCAATTTGCGAGTCGCAAATGCAACGCAATTTGCGAGTCGCAAATTGGTGGGTCGGACAGCTGGCCCGTTGTCTCTTTTGGCCAGCTTTTCGCTATATAGTTCAACCACAAATACTGCTGTGGTTCATTATCATTCCGAACTGTGTGCAACCCAGTTTCTCATGAATACCAGTCCCTATCAAAAATTTCAAAATATCGGCTTCAAAAGTGTATCTAGTTACGTGTTAAAAAGAAAAAAATGCAAATCACAAAAAATGTCCGTAAAATCATTTTTCAAGGTATGAATGCTTTGTGGTAGAACCATAAAATCAGATACTAAAATAAGCTAATAATTTCTAGACAAGTAAATGGATCTTTAAAAAGTATTAGGCACAGTATAATAATATTTCAATCAATCATGATAATGTGACCTGTGTAAAATTAATTTCAGAACCCAACACCCCCTCCATATAACATTCAACATACTGAAGTAAAGTTTAAAAAATAAAGCAGCACACCCCATCGTTAATGTAAAAGGGATTCCTCGATTATGATATTTAAGAATATTGAACAGATCTAAAAGGAACTTCGTGTGTCTTGAAGAAATAAAAGAAAGACTATGGAGCCTTGGACAAATGAATAGGAAATAGCAATGAACTACAATCTTAGGCATCTTTTATCAGCACAAGAGATGAGTAGGTTTTATATATATATATATATATATATATATATATCTTAACCGTTCTTCGCAACTTACCTTCCCCCGGGAAAGGACGGAAACAAACCCAATTCTTGTACTTTCAAATATTTATTGCTCTATCATCATAATCGCCCTGACGCGTTTCGGCCTGACACGGCCTTGATCACATGAATATATATTACATACTGGCAGTCGCCAGCAGGTAGTTATAGTTAGGATCTAGTTTCCATGGGAAAAGCGTTTTTTCTTTTCCCAATAACTTTGGCGCTGTTTGACGAATCTTCATGAAATTTTCAGAACTAGTGTGTGCTCTTGTCAGCTCCTGTCTTGAAAGTTTTGGTGTGATTCGTCAAGTGGGGGCCGAGAAAAAAAGGGGGTCCCAAAACACGTTTTCTCCATGTTAATTTTCATAGAAACTTTAGACAAAGCTACAGCCTGAACTGGTGAACGAAATTACACCAAGTTTGGAAAAAATGTAGATCTTGGTTCAGAAAGCGACCTATTTTTAAAATGTTTAAATCCGTTCAGTTGTTCCTAAGAAATTGGAAAAAGAAAAAGTTCTGATATCTATGGCCGGGTGGGTTCGCGAACCCTCCCGGGCACGAGCTGCACTCAGATTGGCTGCCAACACTTCAAACCAGTAAGTGTTGGTAGCCAAAACAGAAAAAGAGGTTAAAAACAAGAAAAGCGGGCATTGTAGAAACACCCTGCCCCCTTGGCCTGCTCAGGGTGTCCCACAAGGTCCCCCAGGGCCAAAAAAAGCATTTTTTAAATAAGTTCGGTGGAAATCGCGATGGGGTCGCGAATCCTGCTGAAATTATTTGTTTAAAAATGAAGCGCAGGCTCCCGTTCTTCGTTTAAAAAAAGCCTCCGGGTGGCCCAGGTCCTGGAGGCACAGCCAATTAATTAGCGGGGGCCCTTGCAGCCCCGGGGACCGCCACCCCCCCGGGGTTTTTCAAAAAATGCGTGGGGGGTCCAAATCCCCCACGCTGACCCGGGGACCGCCACCTCCCTGGGGCTTCAACAAACAACCGTGGTGGGCACGCACCCTCCGCAGCCCCGTGGACCGCCCCCTCCCTGGGGCTGTTAAAAAAAAAAGCATGGGGGTCCCAATCCCCCCCACGCTGCCCCAGGGACCGCCACCTCCCCGGGGCTCTTTTAATATTTAAAACCTGTATGGGGGGCTCGAGCCCCCACACGCCCCAGGGACCACCACCTCCCCGGGGCACTAAATATGTAAATGCGGGGGTCTGTTACGGACCCCTGAGCCCCGGGGACCACCACCTCTCTGGGGCTTTGTAAGGGTAGGGAGGGGGGCCACGCAGTCCCACTCATGGAGCCCTTCATGGCCCTGGGGACCACCACCCCCCAGGGCCGACTCCTGCAGTGATCCAGGGTGCCCACCCCCCGCACACTGCTGTTTGCTATGGCAGGGCGGGAGCCGTGTGGCTCCCGCCCTGTCATAGCAAACACTGGATTGGATTTTGGAAGTGAGAGTAGGAAATTCTCTTGCTTCCAAAATCCAAAGCAGTTTGCTTTTCCACAAGGGGAGCTGCATGTTAACAGCTCCCCTTGTGGAAAAGCAATGCCGCTTCCTGCAGGAGGCAGGGAGCCGGCAGGACCGTGGGGGAATTGGGGCTCCCCCCACGGTCCCCAATGGAGAAGCCAGGCCCCTGGGAGGGGAGCCACGTGGCCCCCCCTCCCCTGAGAAAAAAAATAAAAGGAAAGGCCGGGACCGGGGGATGGGGTCTCCGGGGCCATAAGTGGCATGGGCGGGGGGGCCACGTGGCTCCCCTCCCCAATAATAAATTTTAAAAAAGGAAAGGCCGGCCCCGGGGGATGGGATACTTGGGCCATAATTGGCCTCTGGAGGGGGGCCACACAGCCCCCCTCCTGTTTTAATTTTTTTTTTTAAAGGGTCAGGCCCTGGGGAATAGGGGCCCCAGGGCTCCCAAAAATAGGAAAAAAACAAACCTCCCTGCAGCACTCTGGAAACGCACCCCCTGGTGCATTGTAAGTTGGGGACCCACAGGATTCAAGGGGACTTAATCCCCCAATTTACAATGTGCCAGGGGCTGTGTTTGCACACTTGACATATCAGGCCTGCCCCCTCCATACACCACTGTGACGTGCCCCCTAGCACTTTCTAACTTTCAACTAGCCCACCAGGTACTTCCAGTAAGCACCACAGAGCTGCGTTGCAGAGAGGTGGTCAGAGGCCATGCCCCTTTTTGCACCTCTCTGCAACGCAGCTCAGTGGTGCTTAATGGAGGTACCTGGTGGCCTAGTTGGACCCCAGGGACCCTCAGGATTCAAGGGAACTTAATCCCCCAATTTAGAACATGCCAGGGGGCGCATTTGCATAGTGCTGCAGGGAGGGGGTGAGCCTGATATAACAAGTTAGCAATCCTGCTGTGTGGGACTTACTGAAGATAATAAAAGGGGTAGTGGGCCCCCAAGGTTGATGTTGGGGGCTACCTATCCCTCCTGTTACTTCCGCTAAAACCCACACAGTGGGATTGCTAAAATGTGTATGAAGGCCAGGCTCACCTTTCTCCACCACTCTGCAAACGTGACTGCTATGTTATAGGTAGAAATTAGCATTTAAAAAACCTTTGAAATTCACTGAAAAAACACAGGTTTCAAGGACGTTATAGTTAGAAATTAGCATTTAAAAAAACATTGAAATTCACTGAAAAAACCATAGGTTTCAAGCATGTTATAGTTAGAAATTAGCTTTTGAAAAAACCTTAGAAATTCACCAAAAAAACATAGGTTTCAGGGACGTTATAGTTAGTTGGACATTTCTCTTGTACAAAACCATAGAAATTCCCCCGTCATGGTTAGTTCAGCTAACTATAACTCGCGCACCTGCAATGCACTTCTGATGACGTCACATATTACATCATTCATGACATGGTCAGTGACATCACTGATGACATCTCAAATGACATCACTGATGACATCACTGATTACATCATCCACGTAAAAATCTGATGCACCTCCTCGCACTCTAATATAACCTTTGATACACCCCCTGTAAAATACAGACTACCATTTTCAAAACCATTGACGCACCAAAGCCAGTTACTACAAACACACTGTCATGGTTCGTCTGCTGGCCCCTCCCCGTCTCTGTCACTGAGTACCTGAGAGCGCTTGTGTGTTGCCTCATGTGGGACGCGATTCCCTCACTTCCGGTCTCCTGGCGGTTGCGGTCTAGCACTCCTAGTCGGAACTGCCCTGACGTCACCAGCGCTTCCAGGAGGAATCCGCATATCAACAGCGGCTTCCCCCGGTGCGGCGCTTCGCATCGACGCCATTCCCGACGTCGGAAGCCTGCCTTGCTTCCTGAACCCTTCAGGTATTGCCCCGCGCTGGAGCCCTTCTCAGTTCGTTGACTTGTTGCGCTGGAGCGCTTCTATGGTAGTGGCCTTCTCGCGCTGGAGCGCTTCTTTGGTAGTAGCCTTCCCGCACTGGAGCGCTTTCCAATGGTGGTAGACTTGTCGCGATGGAGCGCTTCTCTGTTTCTAGACTTGGGTTTCTGTACTTCACAGCGCTGGAGCGCATTTGTTTTCTGTTCATGACTTGTGTAGCCTAGCAGTTCTGCGCTGGAGCGCCTACATAGATGCCTGTGTCTGTCTGGACTAACCTTACGCCATTGCTGATGCCAAGCCCCAAGCGCTGGGGTTCTTGTTACTTTTGTTTTGTCCTTAACTTGCCATATTGTGCAGAAGCGCTTATTTGCTTTGGGTTTTCTTTGTGTGAGAGTGCAGGAGCGCTAGTTGATGTACTTTTCAGCCGTGCCGGAGCACTGATGATTATGGCAAGACTTCTGTTCTCTACTTACAATGGGGACAGACCTGTGATGTCCATGCTTGAGGTAACTGCTGGCTCCCGCATGAGTGTGTGTTAGTGAATTGTATACGGGTGTTGTACTGAATGTAACAAGTGTTCCCTTGTCTCCCTGTCCAGTTGGGGCCCAAGGCGTTTCCAACTAGAGGGACATCCGCTACCATCTTCCTGACATCATCCAGCTGTTTCTAGGCTACCTTCCCCGCTTCCATCCCTATCCTAGCTTGTTGCTCAATTCCTAGTGGGGTAAGGTGGGCGTGGGGGCGATAGCTCATGTCGTCTCTATGAGATCGCTCCGCAAGAAGCAGGTAACTTGTGGGGCACCCGATACACACTCACTTATTCCTAGATCTACACCCACATCCACTCATTCACACATGCAATCACTCATACATGCAGTCACTCATCAATACAACACTATCATAAACACTCATACACCTATACAGACACTATCACACCACTGCTCATCCATGGAGTTACTCACACACCTAGTCAGTCATGCAAAGAATCAATCACACTTCCATTTACTGACCTATACAGTTATACACACACCACATCACTTATTCAAACAGAAACAAAGCATACTTACTCTCTTATACAATCACTGATACAAGTACACACTTATCCATACAGCCACTCTCACAATCACTGACTCTCACGTATAGTCATTTATATACTCCAACTCTTACATATACTGCCTTTTACATATGTACTTACTTGGACATGTACCACTAAGACATCCATTCTCTCACCAACACCCCCATACATACCTTCACCCACCCATACAGCTGTTTGCACATGCACTCTTGAACCCATACACCCAGTGAATGAACCACTCACACATCTATGCACAGAGTCACACACCTCCCACCCACTCACACCCACACTCAGGCACCTATACAAATACTCAGGCAAACAATCAATAGCCCATATAGACACTCATGTAGCTACTGACCAACCCATGCAGCAGCTTACATAACAACAGAAAGACTGATACAGACATGCACACAGCTTAGTCACTACCCCATGCATTCAGTAAGACATGTTTAATCACTCACTTATATAATCAGTCACGCACCTACAAAATCTTCCATCCACACACTTATACACCCACTCATTCTTCAATACAACTTGGCATATATATATAAAACATATTTAAACTTTACAGAAACACACAGTCACTGGATGATGTCATCAGTGATGTCATTTGAGATGTCATCAGTGATGTCATCAGTGATGTTACTGACCATGTCATGAATGATGTAATATGTGACGTCATCAGAAGTGCATTGTGGGTGCACTATTTATAGTTAGCTGAACTAACTTTAACGGTGGAATTTCTATGGTTTTGTACGAGAGACATGTCCAACTAACTATAACGTCTCTGAAACCTATGTTTTTTTCAGTGAATATGTATATATATATATATATATATATATATATATATATATATATATATATATATATATATATATATATATATATATAGATAGATATACTCAATATCCTGTTACATGCTAGATGAATTTAAATGTAAATGTCTGCACTATTAAATAGTGTTGGAAATTTGCCTTTCCTGCATGGTCACTCAGGATTTTTGGCATTTTTATTAAATCCTATTTTCTTTGGCTCTAGACCTCTGCATACTTTATCCCTGCTAACTAGTAACCATTGGGAAAGTTCTCCCTCCCTCCACTCCTTAAACATATTAAAGTTGGTATATACCTGATTGGCACATTTAATTGACTTATAAGCATTTAGTATATGGTACAGCTTGTACTTGGGGAACCTAAGGACATGTATCAAAGGCTGTGTATCAAATCCAGACCCATTTCCCTCAATTTATCCCATATTTTTTAAATACAGGTCGGTGTAACTTTTTCCTTTCTGCCATGAAGAATGCACAATCCATCAATATATGGCTCACTGAGTATTTCCTACCTCGACTGTCAATTGTTCTTAGCAACTTCGATTTTTTATCTCTTGAGACTTCACCCATGGTCAATTCCCACTTTTAAACGCAAGTCTTACTTACGTAGGCGTTTGTTTGGAATGGTATACAGGTAAGATCTGCACTCTCCTGAGTGCTTAAGTAGGGAATAACTGAGCTCTTGGTTTTAAGATAGTTCAAATCTCTCTAGCTAGTTTCTAAAGCACTTTGAGTGTACTTTTTAACTGGTTGGTCCGAGCCACTTCCTCGATTTAGTTAAGCATCACTGGGTCCTCCAAACGCTTCAACATTATTATCACAGGATTATTTTTATCGGCGTACTTTACTATTATTTATGGGAAGATTTGCTCTGACAATTTATCACGAGGCATCCCATCTTTAGGAGAAAAATAGGAGCACAAGGCTCTGGCATCCTCCAGGGCACTACAGGCTACAGTTCTCAACTCCCTTCTTACCACTTGAATCATAGCATTTTTAGGGAGCTCAAGGAGCAGTTTCAGAGAATTACTTTCTAAACCTGCCCATGATAACCACCTATCCAAAGCCATCACCTCACGTGAGGCTGTAAGCATTTGGACTAAGATTGAATTGATAATTTAGCAGCCACCATGTTTGCCGCAGCGCATAGAGATCGAGAAAGTGCGGCAGAGGAAATGTTCACGGACAATCCTCAACAAAAGCAACCAAACACGGATGCAGGGATGCCATCAACATTCACAGCAGTTAAGAGCTTGAAGGATAACTACCGTGTATTAGAGAAATTGATGCAAAAGGAGACTGCAAAATGGTGGGAGGCCAAATCCCTCCAGAGATATTTAGATGTAGGCAGAATTCCGAGGGGGCTTAGAATTATGCTGGCACCCAGTTACGACACCCCAAACCCACAGATGATGGCGGAGTGGGCGGAATGTAACTTGGACTCCTCTCGAAAACTGGTAGTTATTCTAGTGAAATACGCAGAAATGGACAGACTTGAGTTACAACACCAGATAGAAAACCTCAGTAAGGAAATTGAGCAACAAGGTGATGACCAAATGAGGAAAAAATACCATGAAGAAATGACAGTTAGACTTAACAAGGAAGAGGAGAAAATAAAACAAAGAAAAACATATAAGTTTCAACGAGACAAAGATGATTACGCCAATGGCCAGATTTTTACTTTCGCCCGCAAATATGATGTCTATAAAAACAAATCAATGAGTGGTAAAAAAATGCGGCAGGAAAATACCGGAGCATATGGTGTATTATCCACTTCAAATTCGGACCTGAGTTCAGCAGTCGAAAGTGAAGGCGAGATGGAGAATATGGCAAATAGACCGAACGCAGGGGCAAGCAAGCCGTCCCTGGGTGAAGAACTTGACTGCCTCCGGATGAGTAGAAGGGATACCCTGAGACCTAGGGTTAACCAAACGTCAAAAAACGAAGGACAAAGAACAGGCGGGAACGAAGGAGGGCAGCCAGAAAAAGGAGTCAACAATTCAAACAAAAAGTCAATGAGAGGGCGAGGTCAATGGAGGAAACGATAAAGCCCTCTAATACCAGCAGAAGGGGGATCATGGAAACAAGTGACAGAAAGAATACTGAAAATAGCACCATTATCAATCTAACGGAACTGGAGCTCAATCAATCTGAAACACAGATCCTCTCACTTGGTCTCTCCTATTGCCCCTCTACAAATTTTGATTATACTAACACCAGGGCCGACATTTATAAGTTTGTGAGAAAGCTTAAACTCACCAAATTTCACCAAGGAAAAGCAAAACCCCTAAGCACTTCTCAAACCAATCAGGACCAAATTATCACAACTGAGATGGATAACTTAAGTGTGGCTGATATTGGACCCCTGAAGGATCTTATCAATCTTAACCGGGAAGGTGAAGGCTTTGGGGAAAGTGACTTGGAACTGGCAACCCAGGATTTGCTCTCACCTGGATTTGAAATCTGCACCAAACCAACGACTATGTTTAAGGAAAAATCCAAATTTACACCCATCTTACCACGTGATGCAATTGACCTGTTCAATGAACAGGTGGTGGCGGAAATAAAACAATTGTATACATCATCTAGCAAGAATTATGCGCCTACCAATAATGAGGAACGCAAATACCACCAACTTATGGACAAAATCAAGAAAAACAAACAGGTGGTAATCAGAAATGCGGACAAGGGCGGCAATGTAGTCCTATGGACACTTAAAGACTATGCAGAGGAGGCAGCTAAACACCTTAATGATACAAATTGCTACCGCAAAAGCACTATGGACAAATTCAAGCAGGCACAACATAATTTCTTTGGGAAGCTATTGGCCTGGAAAAGTGCAGGCCTCCTGAATCTGCAAGAGTTTAAGTTTTTGAAAAAAGAAAATCCAACTATCCCGTTGCTGTATTTCGTTCCAAAGGTCCACAAGTCGGCCAGCAAACCACCGGGTAGACCGATTATCTCGGCATGCGATGGGCCATTGGAGAACATGTCTATTTACATAGACTCTTTCCTGCAGCAACATGTGAAAGCCCTCAAATCCTATGTACAAGATACAAGTGATTTTATATGTAAAATTGAAAAGATCAGGTGGCATGATGACTATTGTCTTATTGCATTGGATGTTACAGCCCTCTACACTTGTATACGTAACCATGATGGAGTAAGGGCGGTTGAATATTTTTTGGCTAATCGACCCATGAAATTCGCAAAACATAATCAGATGTTATTAGACCTTTTGACATTCTGCTTAGACAATAATTTGTTTTTGTATAATAGCCAAATTTACCAACAGGTACAAGGTGTAGCTATGGGGGCCAGCTTCTCCCCCAGCTATGCTTGTCTCTTTATGGGATGGTGGGAGGAGCTGGTCCTGATGAGACAATATGCCCAGACATTTGAAACCAACATAGTTGCATGGTTGCGTTTCATAGATGATTTGTTTGTTGTATGGAAGGGGCCCGAACAGGACGCACATGAGTTTGTTGCTAAAATCAACACTAATGATCTCAATCTTAAATTCACTTATGATATAAGTAGAGAGGCTATAACATTTTTGGACACAAAAATCTACATTACCCCCACTGGTCTTGCCACGACTTTATTCAGAAAACTGACGGCGGGCAATTCAATATTGCACGCGTCTAGTGCCCACCCCCCCCACTTGATTCACAGCATCCCTTATGGGGAAATGTTAAGAATCAAAAGAATTTGCAGTGCAGAAAATGACATGCAAATAAAACAGGAAGAATGTAAAAACAGATTCCTGCAACGGGGTTATAAGAACCATGTAGTGGAAGCGGCTATGCTCAAATCTAGATCTAAAGCGAGACAGGACCTGCTACAATATAAATCTCAGGCCGATAATGGGGTGAAAAACAAAAAGAAGGAACCTATCAGACTCATTCTGGGTTACAGCAGACAAGAAGGACAAATTAGAGCCATAATTAGACGCAATTGGGCAATACTCAGAGGGGACCCTGTCATAGGGGGAGCCTTACCCAAGAAACCCTCCATTACATTTAGAAAAACTATGTCTATGGGTAACACTCTGGTTAAGAATAACCCCGAGCTAGCTGAATTCAATACCTGGCTAGCCCCTAGAACAGGTTTTTATAAATGTGCCCAATGTAAGGCATGCCAATATGGGGTTAATACCAAAACTTACCAAACGGCATTTAGCTCCAAAAAACAGCCTATACTGAAATATTTGTCCTGTAAAACTGAATTTGCTGTCTATGCGCTCACATGTAGTTGCAATTTAACATACATAGGCAGCACTAAGCTACCAGTTCATAAAAGAATCCTGCAACACATGCGAGCCATAACTAACAAAGACCCCAGTTACCCCGTTGCTAGGCACTTTAAGGAACAGCATCAAAGTAACCTCAAGCACTTTAAATATCATGTGTTGGATGCAGTGCCCTTTACCAGGAGGGGAGGTAACAGAGAAAGAAACCTTCGGCGTTTAGAGACCAGATTTATTTTGGAAATGGACACCAAGCACCCTGGGGGTTTAAATGTTTGTGAGGACTTACACACATATTTATGAGACATAACCCTCACATAACTAAGTAGGATTGTTTACATTGAGTCATTACATTACTCTCCACTTAATCCATCAGTGAATCTTTATTATTCTCACATATATTCCTCAAATGCTACTCTGTTGAGTTTATGTCAAATCATGGTCAGAAGTTTACACATATATATTTTATGATCACATTTTAGGAGTAATTTTAGCTAATTTATTGATACAATTTTTTAGGTTGAAATGATTTTATAATGGTTTTATAATTCATTATGTGGGAATCAACCTATTGCTTTGTTCAATGATTACCTATGGATTTTATTATTTCCATTTTATTCCATTTCTGTGTAACACAAACTGCGTGATGCTTTTGTCATCCTACCTTCGTGTTAAGGCATTTATGCCACACATTTACCTACATACATATATATTTATATGTGTATTATCCGCACTCTCTTTTGCACACAAGCACCTTTTTGCACATATTATTTTTTTAAGCACATTTGCACATATATATATATAGTAAAAAATCAAAATAAATTTATTTTAAAAAAATCAAAACAAAATAAAATATAGTTCAAATTGGGATCTCGATTTTAGAATTAATTACGTTATGGGGACAGTTCTCTTTTTTATGCACTTAGACACTTTATATACATAACTTTACATGGTTGCCGTACGATATTTTAGATGATAGTATCAGGAATACGCCAAGGGGTCAATATGTATGTATACAGAGATCCCCACCTGCCCTCACAAAACAGTTGAGGAACAGAAAATAGGGTATATTATGTTAAATAGGATTGACTAATGAATTAAAATTGTATTTTTTATATATTTTAAATCCTATTATCTTAATCTTGTGAATTTATTCCATGTATTTTTAAGTCATATGATTACCATATATTTGGCATGTATTCCTTACTCTTATCGATCATACAACAATTTTTGGAGGCATTTAAGCCCTAAATGTATATTGTTTGTATTTACATGCATTGCTATGTACAAATGTAGCGCAATTTAATGGCAGTAACTCTTCCATGTTTACACTTTTTTTGATGGTTTGCACTATTTAAAGGGACATGCCGCCCATGCGCTGTTGTGTGAACAAGGTCGGAGTTTCCCGACCGAAACGCGTCATGGCGACATGGTGGTGAGCTAAATAAAGCATTTTCGACGAATTTGGGTCTGCTCTTGTTTTCCGTCGTCACGAAGGAGTTTAAGCAAGGATCATTGATATATATATATATATATATATAGATAGATAGATATACTCAATATCCTGTTACATGCTAGATGAATTTAAATGTAAATGTCTGCACTATTAAATAGTGTTGGAAATTTGCCTTTCCTGCATGGTCACTCAGGATTTTTGGCATTTTTATTAAATCCTATTTTCTTTGGCTCTAGACCTCTGCATACTTTATCCCTGCTAACTAGTAACCATTGGGAAAGTTCTCCCTCCCTCCACTCCTTAAACATATTAAAGTTGGTATATACCTGATTGGCACATTTAATTGACTTATAAGCATTTAGTATATGGTACAGCTTGTACTTGGGGAACCTAAGGACATGTATCAAAGGCTGTGTATCAAATCCAGACCCATTTCCCTCAATTTATCCCATATTTTTTAAATACAGGTCGGTGTAACTTTTTCCTTTCTGCCATGAAGAATGCACAATCCATCAATATATGGCTCACTGAGTATTTCCTACCTCGACTGTCAATTGTTCTTAGCAACTTCGATTTTTTATCTCTTGAGACTTCACCCATGGTCAATTCCCACTTTTAAACGCAAGTCTTACTTACGTAGGCGTTTGTTTGGAATGGTATACAGGTAAGATCTGCACTCTCCTGAGTGCTTAAGTAGGGAATAACTGAGCTCTTGGTTTTAAGATAGTTCAAATCTCTCTAGCTAGTTTCTAAAGCACTTTGAGTGTACTTTTTAACTGGTTGGTCCGAGCCACTTCCTCGATTTAGTTAAGCATCACTGGGTCCTCCAAACGCTTCAACATTATTATCACAGGATTATTTTTATCGGCGTACTTTACTATTATTTATGGGAAGATTTGCTCTGACAATTTATCACGAGGCATCCCATCTTTAGGAGAAAAATAGGAGCACAAGGCTCTGGCATCCTCCAGGGCACTACAGGCTACAGTTCTCAACTCCCTTCTTACCACTTGAATCATAGCATTTTTAGGGAGCTCAAGGAGCAGTTTCAGAGAATTACTTTCTAAACCTGCCCATGATAACCACCTATCCAAAGCCATCACCTCTGCTTAATAAAGGGCCTCCGTGATTAGCTTACCCTTTATAACCTTACTTAGTGGGTCAAAGGTATGGCTCCCAAACATACACTCAAATGTTTTCATCACATTCACTACCGTGGATAGAACAAATCTCCTGAAAGCCATTTGTTTAACCCACCTCAAATCATCTGAAAAGGTTACACCCAGATATGTGTACTCTCTAACCTGCTCTATACTTATATCACCAAGGAACCACCCAAATTACATTTTCTTCTTAGCAAAAAACATTGTTTTTGTCTTGTCAACTTTGACTATTAATTTGTTTTACAAATAGTAGGCCTTCATTGATGCTACCTGTGCTATACTTTTGATACTGAGTTTGCCAATAGCATTGAAAATCAGTAGGAAAACCGCCATCCAAAACAATTTTCCAGCTATCCAAATGACCTTGACACATGAGCTCTTTCTACAGATATCTCCACCGTGGGAATTGACTTTTATGCTGACTTTTATTTATTAAAATGAGACCAGTACTACTGTAAAGAAGATCATTTTATTAGGCCTAAGACATAAGAGCTGTTGTTATTATCTCAGTAATACCTATTTTTAATGATAACAGAATGATATATGTATGTGCCAGCCTGGTGCGGTGTAAACATGTGCCACTACGTTTACATGAACATCCTGACCGCTGGTGCCCTGACACTCATATTTACCCATGTCACACCAAGCTCTATAAGAATTCACATCATTTCAAATTTCTCTTGATCAGTATATTCAATTATTGTCTCTTCTGTTCTGTATTCACATTATAGACTCTATGCTCTGTTGCCACCTGTTAATAATCACCAGAAACAGCCATAAATGCTGTGGGACTAGTAGGCAGTGGCAACGAATTTAGAAGGGTTACATTCACAAAAGTGTTTATGAGGATGGAAAGTATTACCACAGGAGTACCTTCTGACACACTCTTACATTCCTTTGTGAATCGTCCCCGAAACATCCAATCACCTATTAGTAAAAGTGCAAGGAGGGCACATTCTTTTTTTATTTGCACTAACTCTATATGACTATTACATGAATATTTCCATATTGTACCCATTTTTGATGCTTTGCACCAAATTCACAAAGGAATGTAAGGACTTAAAAGAGCACTATAGGAATACTACTTTATGTACTGCAAAATGCAGTTGTGAATAGACTTCTACTGTTTCAGCCTCCCTTCTTTCGGAAACAGTTGAAACCAAGCAGCTCACAGACATTCAAATGTAGCAAATTCAAGGGGTTAGTGCTGTTTTACAAAATGTCTGTGTACTCAGTTAATTCCATGCATCTATCATTGATCATTTGTGAGTAGTTTCTTCTGGAACATCTTTAACTCTCCAACCAATCTTTTATCCTAGACCAAAGACTCATGGTGCAGTCCTACTGAAGAAAATGGACAGTCTTAGGCACCTTTTATGACCACAAGACATGAGTCGATTTTGCTTACACTCAATCGCCTGTTACAAGCTGGATGAATTTAAATGTAAATGTCTGCATTATGACACAGTGTTGGAAATTTGCCTTTCCTGCATGGTAACTCAAGATTTTTGCCATTTTTACTAAATCCTATTTTCTTTGGCTCTAGACCTCTGTGTACTTTATCCCTGCTAACCAGTTACCAGTGGTAACGTTCTCCATCCTCCCACTCCTTAAACATGATAACATTGAAATATACCTGATGGGCACATTTAATTGGCCTATAGTATATGGTACAGCTTGAACTTGGGGCCTGTAAATTAAAAGCTACTAGTGGGCTGCAGCATACAGTGTGCCACCTACAAGAATAGCACTATAAAGCATGCCTCAGGCCTGCCATTGAAGACTGGGTGTGTAGGTTTAAAACTGCCATTTCAACCTGGCAAAAAATACCCTTTTCCAGGCCTAAATCTTACTTCTTAAAACATATTATGTCACCTGTAAGGTACATCATAAGGCAGAGTGTGTGGTATTAAAAGAAGGATATTTATTTTGAATGTTCTGCATGTCCTAGCAGTGAAAAAACTCCAAAGTTGTTTTTCACTGTGGCACGGCTAACCCTCCCAGAGGATACCACTGCTTTACACTGTTACCTTTAAAAAGTGCTACATTTAGTTTGGAAGCAGATAGAAAATAGTTCAAAGGTTCATTTTAATAGTAATTTAAAACCCAACTTAATTATCAAGTTGGAATTTATATGATTAATTGGGAAATTATACTTTTGGAAAATTGGTATTTTCCTGCCTAAATCTAAAAGGTATTCCTGCCAGTGTTCAACTGTCACCTGACCCCTGATAGCTCCCTAGATGTGTATTACTTCTAGACAATCAATCAATCAATCAAAGACATTTATAGAGCGCACTACTCACCCGGAGGGTCTCAAGGCGCATGGGGGGGGGGGGGGGTGCCGCTACTGCTCGAACAGCCAGGTCTTGAGCTTCTTCCTGAAGGAGAGGTGGTCTTGGGTCAGGCGCAGGTCGGTCGGGAGGGAGTTCCAGGTCTTGGCGGCCAGGTAGGAGAAGGACCTTCCTCCTGTTGTCGCTCTTCGGATGCGGGGGACGACGGCGAGGGCGTGACTGGTTGATCGGAGATGGCGTTTGGGAGCATAGAAGTTGAGGCCTTGATTGTGTAGGGCTTTGTGTGTGTGGGTGAGGAGACGGAAGGTGATTCTCTTGTTGACGGGGAGCCAGTGCAGGTCTCTCAGGTGTCCGGAGATGTGGCTGCGTCGGGGGATGTCGAGGATGTGTCTGGCTGAGGCGTTCTGGAACCGCTGGAGTCTCTTCTGGAGCTTGGCGGTGGTACCAGCGTAGAGGGCGTTGCCGTAGTCCAGTCGGCTGGTGACGAGGGCCTGGGTGACCGTCTTCCTGGTCTCGGTGGGGATCCACCGGAAGATCTTACGTAGCATGCGCAGGATTTTGAAGCAAGACGAGGAGACGGCGTTGACTTGTCTGGTCATGGAGAGGGAGGTGTCCAGGATGAAGCCCAGGTTGCGTGCGTGGTCTGTCGGTTTGGGTGCGGTGCCCAGGGCGGGGGGCCACCAGGAGTCATCCCAGGCGGAGGGTGAGGAGCCCAGGATGAGGACTTCCGTCTTGTCGGAGTTCAGTTTCAGGCAGCTGGTCGTCATCCACTCGGCTACGTCTTTCATCCCATCGTGAAGGTTGGCTCTGGCGGCGGCGGGGTCGTTGGTCAGGGAGAGGATCAGCTGGGTGTCGTCCGCGTAGGAGATGATGTTGAGGTTGTGTTGGCGTGCGATGGCCGCAAGGGGGCTCATGTAGACGTTGAAGAGGGTGGGGCTGAGCGAGGAGCCCTGAGGAACGCCGCAGATGACTTCCGTGGCTGCAGATCTGAACAGGGGTAGGCGGACTCTCTGTGTCCTTCCAGCGAGGAAGGAGATGATCCACTCCAGTGCCTTCTCCTGGATTCCGATGTTGCTGAGGCGCTGCGCTAGGGTGCGGTGGCAAACAGTGTCGAACGCCGCGGAGAGGTCTAGGAGGATGAGGGCCGCTGTCTCACCGTTGTCCAGCAGGGCTCGGATGTCATCGGTGGCAGCGATGAGGGCGGTCTCGGTGCTGTGGTTGGCTCGGAAGCCAGACTGTGAGGGGTCGAGGGATCCATTCGTCTCGAGGAAGGCGGCCAGCTGCTTGTTGACGGTCTTCTCGATGACTTTGGCTGGGAACGGGAGGAGCGAGATGGGGCGGTAATTCTTGAGTTCGGTGGGGTCCGCTGTTGGTTTCTTTAGTAGAGCGCTGAGTTCGGCGTGCTTCCAGCTCTCAGGGAAGGTGGCGGTGTCGAAGGAGGTGTTGATGATGTCCCGCAGGTGGGGTGCGATGACAGCGTTGGCCTTGTTGAAGACGTGGTGGGGGCAGGGGTCGGTCGGAGATCCGGAGTGGATAGAGTTCATCGTGCAGATGGTGTCTTCTGTGTTGATCTGGGTCCAGGCGCTGAGGGTGGTGGTGGGGGGCGTTGGTGCGGTTGTTGGGAGCGTTGTTTGTGGGCTGAAGCTGTTGTGTATGTCAGCGATCTTGTTGTGGAAGTAGGAGGCGAGGGAGTTGCAGAGGTCTTGCGACGGGGTGATGTCGTTGTTTCCGGCGTTGGGGTTGGAGAGCTCTTTCACGATGTTGAAGAGTTCCTTGCAGTTGTGTGCGTTGTTGTCCAGCCGGTCCTTGAATGCTGTTTTCTTGGTGGCGTGGATCAGTTGATGGTGCTTCCGGGTGGCGAGCTTGAGGGTGGTCATGTTGTCCGGTGTTGGCTCCCTTCTCCAGGCTTTCTCGAGGGCTCGGCAGTTCTTCTTGGAGCTCTTGAGTTCGTCGGTGAACCATGGGGCCTTTTTGCTGCCGGGTCTGCTCGCCGGGGGCCTCAGTGGGGCGAGGTCGTCTGCGCAGTTGCTGATCCACTTCGTGAGGTTGTCGGCGGCCTGGCTGGGGTTTGCTGAGCTGGCGGGAGGGTGCTGGCTCAGGGAAGCGGCGAGCTGGTCTGCTGTGATCTTGTTCCAGTTTCTTCGAGCAGCCTGTTGCTGGTGATGGTGGATCGTGGATCTTCTGAAGGTGAAGTGGACGCAGCTGTGGTCCGTCCAGTGGAGTCCGGTGGCGTGGCTGAAGACGATGTCCTTGCTGGATGAGAAGACAGCGTCGAGTGTGTGTCCGGCGAGGTGGGTGGGGGTGGTCACCAGCTGCTTGAGTCCGAGGTTGGCGAGGTTGTCAAGCAGGGTGTTGATGTTGCGGTCGTTGTTGTTCTCCAGGTGGAAGTTGATGTCCCCCAGGAGGATGTAGTCAGCGGAGGGGAGGGCGTGCGGGCTGATGAAGTCGGCGATGTCTTCGCTGAATTGTGTGCGTGGTCCCGGGGGTCGGTAGATGAGGGTGCCTCTGAGGGTGGTTTTGGGGTCCGTGTGGATCTGGAAGTGCAGGTGTTCGGCGGTTGTCAGGGTGTCGCCGGTGTTGGTCGTGATGCGGATGGTGTCCCTGTAGATGATGGCGATGCCTCCTCCAGTCTGGTTGCCTCGGTCTCTTCAGGTGATCTTGTAACCCTCTGGGATGGCGATGGCGATGTCTGGCGCTGAGGAGTCGTTCATCCAGGTTTCCGTGAGGAAGGCGACGTCAGGAGCTGTGGTGTCGAGGAGGTTCCAGAGTTCGATGGTGTGTCTGTCGACGGAGCGGGTGTTGAGTAGGATGCACTTGAGGTGGTTGCTGCTGGTGTTCGGCTTGGCGGGTGCTGGTGCGGGGCAGGTCCGGATGCAGGAGAACTTGCAGGCGTTGCAGCAGAAGAGTCCGTGGGTGCGTCTCGGGGTGGCTCGGTAGCATCCCGGGATTCGGCCGTTGTTGAGTGTGTTGAGGGTGGCGGCGTCGTACGTCCGGCGGGTGGGCTGGGGTCTGCGGGGGCCAGGGGTCCTGGCACTGGGCGCGGTCCAGTGAATATAGGGCTCTGGGAATTGTGTGGGGAATCCTCACTTGATAGGATGGCTTGGGTGGCTCTGCCCAACACCTTCTCGAGCTTCAAAGGATGCCTACCTTGTCATTGACTGGTGAAGCTCACACCCAGCCCTGCCTTCTCTTTGTCCCACTAATAAGTCTGTCACCAAACCGAGTGGGGTAGAGGAGCTGGCCTAAATTTGTTTAGAGGTTGGACAAAGGCTTGCCCTCTATCACACACAGTCCCTGGGCATAAAGGTTGACCTCACAGACCTCTGCTCAGAACATTCTTGGGCCTGTGAGGGTCAGAGGAAGGACTGCTCTGCTGCCTAAAACCTGAAGCAAGACTGGACCTGCTTGTCTTGAACCCATGACCCCAGAAATGACTCCAAGGATCAGTTGGCTGACCTTTTGTTTCAGCTATACGAACACAACAAGCTCTCAGAGGTCCTTTCCCTGCAGCTGCTCAGCTGGCCATTATCACCTGGACCAGCCCTGGACCCTGGTGCTGTCCATTGTTGGAGTGAGTCCTAACCCCCAAGTGGTGGCCCCCATGTCCTGGAACCTTGGCTGGTTTTAGAGCATACTCATCATGCCCCAAACTGCAAAGGCTGGGACTTAGAAACTTTCCATCAACTTTCTGCCTGCAGAATTGACGGAGACTGGGCGTTTGCTGGTTTTCCCCGCTGAAGGAGATCTGACTTCCAGATATGTTTTTAAGTCCAAATGTAGAGCTACTTCATTGAGATTGAAGCTGAGCAGCATGTGATCAATGACAAGGACCTCCCAGGCACAGACCTTGGACTTGATCCACTTTGAGCTTCCCTGCCTTCATTAAGGACTGCACTGGGACCATGCTCTTCAGCAACCCCCTGTCATGAAGCCCTCTTTGCATCCAAGCTTGCAGTTACCCCTTCAGACAATTCATTGATGGCTACTTTTTCTCCAAAAATGTTTGTAAGTCAGAAAGGTAAACTTTGCACCAGGAGAAACCTGGTCCCATCTGTGCTTTTTTTTTGGTTGGCTTTAACGTTTGACTTTGACCTGATCTAGAGCAACCAGATAACTGCAGCTAGTGCTTTGTGCTTTTTAAAGCTATTTTTAATTTAAACTGTAAAACAGAATATCTCCTGTTCCACCTATTAGATTTTTGTAATTTTGTGTAGTTTTATTTATTAACATTAATCTATTTTTCTAAATTGGTTTGAGGATTTTCCTTGTGTTGTTTTAACTTTATTACTGTTTGAGGGGTGTATAAATATGTTACACATTTCCTCTAAGTTAAGCTTAACTGCTTTGTGCCAAGCTAGGCACAGGTTTATGTAGTGACTTTGGTG
This sequence comes from Triturus cristatus, assembly GCF_964204655.1. Taxonomy (NCBI): domain Eukaryota; kingdom Metazoa; phylum Chordata; class Amphibia; order Caudata; family Salamandridae; genus Triturus; species Triturus cristatus. Next base: position 772,159,642 of record NC_140593.1, read on the forward strand.
GTTCACCCAGTGGAGTAGCTAGACATGTTGCCGCCCGTGGCGATCCCTGTGCCCATATGTAAGAGCGAGAGGGGGGTGCAGGTGATTTCTGCGGATGCTGCTGCACCCAAAACCTGTGCTGCACGGGGCAGACCAGCCTCCCCACCCCCTTGCTACACCACTGGGTTAAACCTGACAAGGACTCCCACCCCCTCAACTAATACTCCAGTTTCATACACACATCTTTCTATATTAAGCAATTGAAGTTCATTGCTATTCTTACTCTTGAACATGTATATTCTCATTCCACACACACCTTGGGGACTCGAACCTTCACATAGAGAACACCCACTGTGAAACATCAAACTATTTCCTAATGGACCTAGCACCAATTCAATAAACCCAAAGGTTCAAAGCCCTTAGCCATAAACCACGTCATTTACTAGATCCAAAATTTACCAACCTACCAGAACTAACCACATAGGACCCTCTTGAAATTTCATGGTCAGACCACAAATTAGTACCTTTTCAAGTGAGTAGAACAAGTATCAAAGTCACCAGGTTGCACCAGCAAAAGCTGAGATGAAATTGGTCCGAGTTAAATTTAGGCTCATGGGAGAATATGCTCACCAATACCATTCCGGAGATGAGTGGAGGTGTAGCTAGCAGATATAGCAGATTTGCTGGCTGCATGCAGAGCACCTCAAACATTCTAGCACCCCTAAAAAAATATTAAGTACCTCCCCCCAGAGATAAGACACTGTGGTTCTCAGCAGAGCTCTCAGACCTGAAAAAGGAATAAAAAAAACTAGAAAGGACATGGAGGAAAAATGATGCAACCAGAAAGGAGAATTATAAGAAGGCAGTAAAAAGTATCATTATGCCATCAGGAATGCTAGAGTCAACTTCTTTGCCTCTTAAAATTAATAGTGCAGCTAATTCTTCTAAATAACTATGCGGTATGGTAAGCAGGTAATGAAACTCATAAACAGACAAACAAACAGTCCCCCACCAACTTCTTGATGGAGGAAGTGAATAACATTCTCCTTACGTTAGGAGAAGATGAAGAAACATTTAAGTCCCCACAAATGCAGCCTGGAAAGTTAAACTTGTTTCCAGAATAGCCCAGAAAGGCACAGAGGAGATTTTAAAATTCTTAAAATCAGGGTCGACTTGACATTATGCTAAAAGGTAGGAAGCAGTGCCCACGCTGTCAGATAGGTTCAACTGCTCACTCAATTCAAGGACTGTTCCATCAATGTGGAAACATGCTATTCTTCACTGATAACAAAATTAGTTAACCCCTTAAACTGTGAACATTATAAGCCGATCTCCCTTCTTCCAGGACCCAAGAAAATCTTGGAAAAATATGTCAATTAGAATCCCTCCCTGTACCTGGAAACCAATGACATACTACACTCATCATAGACCTGCTTCAGACTGGGGTGTAGCACTGAAATGGCCTAGCTTGCAGCCCCAGAGGGGCTTGAAAATATTCTAGTTTAACAAAGGGCCATGGCAAAAAATGTTCTGGATCTAAGTGCAGCTTTTGATACAATGTCACATTCAGAGCTAGTCAAGAGGCTAGAGGAAGTAGGCATAGCTGGTACAGCACTTAGATGATTAGATGACTTACCTCATTCCTCCAAAATAAAACCTTCTACACAATCAGAAATTTACTCTCTAAACTGTGGGGTCCCTCAGGTCTCCTCACTGTGCCCCACGTAGTTCAATCCGTTTGTCACCTCACTGCCAGAAATCATAAAGAACCATGGTTTCTTCTCAATATCCTATGCAGATGACACACATGTCATCAGTTCCCTCTCACATTAAACAGACAATACCTCCATCAACCTTAATGACTGTGTCAAGCATGAGGTAGAATGGATGGCGGAAAGTAGCTTGAAATTAAATGGGGAGGAAACTGAGGTGATGGTGGTGTGAAACAACTCATCTAGATGGATGGAACTCAATTGGCCATATTATCTTGGCAGTCAACCCATACCCAAATCAGAAGCAAAAAGTTTGAACTTCTGGCTGGACAACAAGCTGTCAATGGCAACTAAAAGCCAAAAAAGCTGGCGGCAACTTGCTTCGGCATGCTTTGCTCCTTGAGAATGCAGCTTAGATGGCTACCTGAGCCATCTCGGAGAATAGTAGTAGAGGGCCTAATCACTTCAAGACTCGATTATGGGAACTCCTTGTACCTGTGTTGTCCCAAATCAGTCATAAAAAGACTTCAAGTCATCCAGAATGCTGCGGCATGCATACTGATAAAAAATCCCAAATGACACTGCAATTGCGGCCCTGGCCAGCCTCCACTGGCTACTCATGGCTAAAAAGAACCACTTGAACGCTCTGTTCATTGCCCACAGAGCAATGCATGAAAGAGGTCCCAAACTGATCCAAAGACTTCTTACACCATACAACCCCATCAGAATGCTGCAAACCTCTACCCAGCAACTGTTTGAAGTATCCAGCATAATGAAAGCCAGGAGTTGAGGACATTCACATGCTTTCTTGGATCCCAAGCTCTGGAACCCTCTCTCACTGACATAAGGAAAATTAAGTCAGAACTAACATTTAGGAAACAGCTAAAGACAGCTCTTTTTCTAGCCTTATTTTGATCAACACCAATACTGTGCCTTTTACTGTCATAGTGCTGCAAGGCCCTTCTGGGAAGCCATGTACAGTAGAAATTCCCATAAATAGAATAGAATTAAATACAATAGAATAGAATGCCAATGATATCCAAATCATACCAAAGCTTGAAAGTCCATCTACCTAGACCCATGTACAATAGGGCAATGCCTCCAAGTGGTCACTAAGGATACCATCAAGCCATCTCAACATAAACATGTCGAAAACACAATATTTGCAAATGAACAAAAAAGCCTTAATTTGACCACACAAACTAAGCTCACAGCCAACCCTCTAAACTGAGGTGATCAAGTTTTGAGCGATTATTGACTCCGTACAATCTCACATATCACAAGTAAATTAAGTTCTCACACAAAGCTTATATGTAATGAGATGTCGGTGCTGAATTTTCCTGTAGCTGGGTTACATTCATAAAGTCTATGCAATCATCTCCTTAATGCTCTCCCACCATGACTATGGTAACTGTATATGCCTTGACGCGCCACTCTAATTATTATACCAACTACATGGAATACAAGCTGCATTCATCAGACTTCGCCGCAATCTTTCCATTCCGGCTCACATCTCACCAATTCAAAAATCACTAAAATGGTTGCTGATGGAATCACCTACAAGACAATGTGTATCACATATAAAGCAATCCATGGACTGAGATCAGTATTCCTTCAACATTCATTTTGCACTCGTTATGTAGCCTAACGGCTGGAGCGGTCGACCTCGAAGCTGGGGAATAGGGTTTGAGTCTCGTTGATGGATGCTCTACATCCTTTGATTCTGGGCAAATCACTTAATCTCCCCGTGCCTAACCAAAAATGAATGTGTCCGTCTGTAATGTAACTGGTGCTCCTGTAAAGTGCTCTGATACCTGATACCTTTGGGTCAAGTGCGAGCTATATAAAACTCTGGGGGAGGAAAACAAGACCTCTCCACTCTAGGATGGCCCTATTTTGATCGTCCATTCCTTCCAAAAGAGACAAACTGTCAGCACCTCTTTTATTGCTCAGAGGAATAAAAACTGGAACTTAAAGTCTACAGGAATAACAATAATTAAAATTGACAATCCCCTAAAGTTCCAAGGAGTATTGGAAACTAGACTCTTTCTATCCACCTAATCCCATGATTGAGAATACATACTGAGTCTACTGTCAATCTGCTCTGCATTACACCATGCTTACTTGTAACTGCCAGTAGGGTATATCATGTTTGAAGCACATCTCTGAACCTCATGCACCTCACCGGACACCTCCATACAGGATAAACAACCTAAATCCTTCCAGTCATAGACCCTGAAAAAATTCAATGATAATTGTAGAGCTGTGTAGCCTTATCAGAGGTATGACGTGTTATATAAATGCCATGATACAACACAATATACATGAATTTGAGGGAACATTCCAACCACTTACAGGAGAAATTTTCAATTAACATGTTATGGGAACTTCCTCCAAGATCACTCCCTAAAGTTTACATCCTATAATATTCATATGACTTTTCCCAAAGACGAATTTGAGATTTTCAAACATAAATCAATGAGGCTAACACCTCTGATGACTATCACAGAGTGCATCACAAGGTGGATGCCCACAATACTAGTGAATATGCATGCATCTCTACAATCTAGACATTTATTTTTAAGATTTCTTATTAAAAAGGTTTTTATGTTGAGATGCAATAGGAAGTGAAGTTAATCCACTCAACGTAATTTGGCATAATCCACCAAACTATCATAATAGGTCATTCTTAAACTGGTGACCTCCCAGGTCTAAATGGACAGGTTTCACATTGTTGGGGTTGGGGCATCTTAGTCATGTGCACACATTACAAACTACAAAAGAAGTTGGAACTTATTGCTTAATTTGTATAAAATAACTAACTAACTAACGAACTGACTAACTAACGAAATGACTAGCTAGCTAACTAAGTAACTAAATAAATAAATTGGTACATAGGGTTTTTTTTTCTTAGGAGCCGGGACTGCTGCTGCAGAATGGCTTGCTGAATACCAAGCCGGCCTAGTCTGTACTCAGGCCTCTTTCTTCCTCCAACCTATTCTTCCTGCCTTTTTATATCACCTTTAAAGTATATTTTTTATACTTTTTTCTCCCTTTGCAACTGTTCTCCAATCGTTCTCCCTTTTCTGCCTCTCACTGTATTGATCTGGGTCAAAGTCTGATGATGCAAAATAAGTTCCAAAGTGGGTGCCGTTGCCCACAACCTGCAATCACCGACACAAATTAAGCACCACTCGGACCATCTTACTGACATATGTTTTGCTAGGTGTCAGCCATGTGCCAATTGTGGCACACCCATCTGCACTGCGATGTATGCCATCCCTGGGAAATCTCAAAGCCAAACCATTCTGGTACTCCAGAGCAGGTGGCATAGGTCACCTTAGTGTTTTGCAATATTGATACAAATATTCCAAGGCTGGGGTGTGCTTTGGAGACTAGAAGGCCAGGTCCATAACAGATTCCCAAAATAGCCAAATAACAAGAATTTACACATAATTAATCTAAATAAAATGAATATGTATGGTCAGTTGCTATGGGTAGCACCACATCTTCTAGTACTGGGGCTAGAGCGGCGGCTACTGTTTGGATTTAACCATTGAGGGGAAACCTATAGCACCCTGCTAAAAATGTAAAGCCTATTAGCAATGCCAATTTGTTATTACACTAATAGTGCATAATAATACATTATTGACTATTACTGTAATACAAGTGGTGCGCAATTAGCTGGAGTATGACCTTCCCTGGCAGCTGAGGTAAGTGAAAACAGGTGAGAGTGTGTTTATGTGAAAGAGAGTGTGAATGTGTGTGTGTGCGTGCATGTGTGTGACTGAAAATGAAGGTCAGAAGGCATGGGATGCCACTTAGATTACCTCTGGTATTTTGGGAATTGACGCCTATGAGCGGCTATTTCCATAAAAAAGGCAAAAATGACATTTTGCTATTGATCCACATTTGCACGAGTTTTCAGATTTTCCATGAAAATCTGTGGTGGAAAGCTATACCTGCCTCCCGTTGCCCCTATTGCATAAAACATAATGTTTGAAATGTCCGTGCACATTTTGAATGCCATCTATTGCTGTATGCATTTAAGGTTAGCTGCGCTACTTTAAGAGCCAGCAGATGTTCAATGACGTCATCTGCCGATGTTACAGTTTCTCTGCCAGCCAATTCCTCAATTTAATATGCAAATGGCTTATTTATGAGGTATCCCACTGTTAGATGACATGCCCGTAGGGAGGACATTTGGGATCCCTGCAGTCCAGAAGGTAGTTACAAAATTGAATCATCGTTTAAGAGCTGCATATATGGATATATATTTATAGATTTATAATGCTGGAAAGTTGTACTATCTATATAAAGCACTTTCAAAATTTACTTAGACATTGTTCTAATATACCACAAAGGCCCTGATGGCACGCCGAGTGTTATAAACATAAATTTGTATTTTGTGAGCCTCCATTTTTAGAAATAGATCCCACCACGCTCATCCACCATGGTGATGGTGTACCATGTTATCTCTGTCAAAATATCGACCACTGATGTATTACGACCATAATATATTGACCTCCCAAATCGAATTACAGCAGAGTTAATAATAGTAAATCGACACTTTATAATACATGGGAACCTGCTAGCCGTGTAAAAAGTACCACCTCTAATTTTGTTATTAGGTGAAGTCTGATGTTTCCAGTCGCCTGTAATAAAGAAATGACGTAGTTGCTGAACTGTAATAAGTTATTACAGTTGAGTTCTGATTTTACAATGCTGTCAGAGCTAGAACAGAGTGTGAAAGACATGTCATTAAGCATAATTGCAGCCACAAGTTAAACAAATAAAACAAGAACTGGCTTTTCCTTCTGATATATTTAACTAAAAAGAAAAAAAAACTGATTAGCAAAAGGTGACATGTTTATTTTTCACTTTTAATTATAGATAAGATAGAATCTGTTTGCATGCATTTAGAGCTACAGTTTTTTTTTCAAATCTGACTTACATTTATCTGATTATAATACCTTTTTGCAACAAGTAACTATATGTGTGTTTGTATGGTTAATTTTGTACTACAGATTCTACCTTTATTCTTCATTTCTGCAAACATCCCATTTATGAAAGAGCAACACCCCAAAGATTTAAGTGTTTTGTAGGAAGGGTGATGGTGTGGAGGCGTATTATAGGGAATAAAGTACCCCTGCTGCACACTCTAGGGATATTGCACATCAAGCTGGAGTTCCATGACCTTACTGCATTCATCCTCTGTACCATCACAGAACTCCTCAGTGACTTGTAAAATTCTAATAATGTACGACAGGGGGCACTTTATCCATGATGATATTTCTGGCATCAATATCATATCACAATGGACCTATTCGCAAGGGTATATTTACACATGCAGGGGCCTATTCACAAACTGCACTTTGTAGTAATCGAAGCAATACAACAGTAGTTTTACTCACTTACAAAAAAATGACAAAATACTACATATAATGTAATTGATTACGATAAATGGGTGCACTAGCATTCAATTATATTATGTGCACACGAGGGTGTGAAAATTGATCATGACTCACTTTGAGCTCAATTATATTAATACCAAGCATTTTAAGATTGTATTGATTTAGCAATCGACCTACTCTTCGCAATATATGCAAATATCATGTACTATATATTTTAACACAATCAATGGGGGACGTAACAGTACAATTGGTTATATCCACATTGCAGTTTGCACAGTACCAATTAATTTCAATGTCAATGAATGATTGATGCAGAGGTATGCACCAGAACATTGTTTAAATAATATTTACGTTTTTAATGTTTTAATTCTAATTTATGCATTTTCGAATTTGGTGCATTGTTGTATGTGTTTACATTCTGATCGTACTTTATTTGATGGGTAATATGCATTTAGCAAGTTTTCGGCCTAGATATTTGACAGAGTCTGCACTGCTAGAGGTGGTAGATACATTAAAGCTCACTCTAGACAGCGGAAAGACTGCAGTACTGATTCTATTGGATCTGTCTGCTGCATTTGATACGATTTGCCATGACATTCTTCTATCCCGAATTAAAAATTGCGGTATAGCAAGCAATGACTTGGATCCAGTCTTTTCGACACAATCATAGGCAAATGGTTGCCTTAGGTACCTTCCTTTCTAAAGAACGCCACATTCCGACGTCTGTACCACAGGGCTCTTCCCTTAGCACTCTTTTGTTCAACATCTATATGGCCCCACTAATATCACTAAAATCATCATTCCAAATTAAAACTACATCCTATGCAGATGATATGCAGCTTATCTTAGTTTTGGACAAGGACTCACATGAATCTGAATTGAACTTTAACAAATACCTATCAGAGGTCATTCAGTGGATGTCTTTCAACCGCCTTAAATGTAATACCGACAAGACCGAGATAATGCTAATGGGCAAAGATAACCCATTTGATCCTGTCAAGTGGTGGCCTGAAGACATCCCGGCACCACCTGACACAGTGAACATAGTTAAGAATCTGGAAGTCAAGTTTGACGCCACTCTTTCTTTCCGGCCACATGCCCTGGCAGTAGCAGGGATGTGCTTTAACAAAATCAAATCACTAAAAACGGTGGCAGTAGCACTGATCTTATCTAGACTGGATTATTGCAACAGCCTATATGCCGGCACAAACAAGCAGGTTTTAAGCAAGTTGCAGATGGTTCAAAATGCAGCTGCTCGACTGGTCTTGAAACTGAAAGCACGCTTGTTAGCTAGAAAAGCCCTGCAAACTCTGCACTGGTTGCCAATCCACAAGATAATTTTATTCAAGCTCCTTTTAATTACCTTTGGAGAGTTTAGGAAAACAGGATCCTCATACTTGACCACTGGATTCACACCCTATGTCACTGCTAGAACACTCAGATCCTCCTCAGTTGTTTAAACCTCCCCCACCCCCATTTAAACTTAAATCTAGAGGTGGCAAGTCCATGGCCAGCCTAACTACAAGGGCATGGAACATCTTGCTTACACAACTAGGATGCCTGGAATCAAAAACACTCATCAGGAAAGCACTTAAGACCTGGATCTTTACAGCTCAAGACACCCTCTGTCATTCTTTGGTGTAACCCATAACGGCCAAATCTTCTGTTTACTTCTGCATAGCACCAGGATGCTCATGCCGGAGTGACCATGCACTTTATAAATGCACAAATCAAATCAAATGAAGAAGATGCAGATAGTCTTTCACTTATGTCTACTGTCATGAGGGCACTATAAGTTTGCAGCTAAGATGGCGCTGCACATATTTGAACAAGGTAACTTCATGACCGAAAAGCATAATGGCTGCTTTTTGCTGAATCAAAATTGCTTGTAGAAAGCTGGTGTCTGCACCTGGTCCATGGTGTATATTTTTGGAGTGACGGGTAGGGAAGATAAAGATATATATATATATCATTAAAAAACTACACATATTACCTACTGGCAGTCGCCAGTAGGTAGTTATAGTTAGGACCTATTTTCCATAGGAAATCAGCAACATTCTATTTGGAATAACGTTGGCGCCGATTGACGAATCTTCATGAAATTTTCCAAACTTTTGGCCAGCTCCGGTCCGCTCCTATCCTGAAAATTTCGCAGTGATTCGTCAAGCGGGGGCCAAGAAAAAGGGGGGTCCCTAAACACATTTTCCCCATGCGTTTTCCCATAGGACCTGTTGACGCAGCTACAGCCCGAACCGCTGAACGGAATTACACCAAATTTGGCAAAGAGGTAGTCCTCAGTTCAGACTCGTGCTTTTGCTTAAATGGTGTAAATCCGTTCAGTAGTTCCTGAGAAAATTAGAGTTAAAAAGATAGATATATCTGGGCGGCACCTAACCACACATCTCATCGTGAGATCTGATTGGCTGTCAGTACTTCATCCAAGAAGTGTTGGAAGCCATCTTGGGACCAATATACATGATAGCACCTCATTAAAAAGCATTGCAGTTAATAGAAGGTTTTAAGACTTTAGTTACATTATATATCATTTGTTGATGGTACCATACTCATTTTAGGAATTGTGGTGTGTTCTAAGGTGATTTTACCATGTGAAAAAGCCTTCTGCTGTGAGATCATGAATCATGTTTGAGAGAAAACTATTTTCTCATGCTTTTCCCACAGAGGTTTGGAAGGTGATCTATAAGCTAAACTGAGAGCATATTTTCTGTAAATTCACATTATCTTTCTCAGTCATGTGAGAATGAAGTCTGACATTCTCAGTAAAACATGTACATCCAACAAGGGCAGAGACTGTCAGTTGATTCCTTTGTGTTCTACTGCAGCTTCCCGAGTGTTCTAAAGAACAACTAGAGCGCTAACAGTCCTACTTATGACAAATGTATTGCACACCTGAAGCCATCTTGATTGGAATAAAGTGGTAACTCTTAAAACATTTAATTTAAAAAGGAACACATTGAGGGGGTTCATTTTGCCATAGAAAGTATGATTAGTGCTGCATAAAGAAAAATTAGGGCACATTTTGAGTGACTTCTCAAATCCTCTTCTAATTCATTAAAACATTCTGACATGCAGACTGAAACATGCACTTTCAATACCAGCAGCAGACTTCCCTGGTGAGCAGTAGCTTTACTACAGCGATCTAATAAGCAAGTAGAGTGCTAACATTCTGAATTTATAGCAAATGTGTGACACATCTGAATGCCTTCTTGATGGAACCAAAGTAAAAAACTGAAAGTATTTCCTACTGAGGAGACTGCAGTAAATGAGGAAATTAGGAAACTTCTTCACAAATACATCTCCCAAGATGGCCACCAGAGACAAAAGAGCCCAAATGTAGCCCAAATATCACCCAGATGTAGCCCAAGTATAGCCCAATGACAGAATGTCCCAGAGTGTTCTTAAGAACAACTAGAGCGCTTACTGTCGTACTTATGACAAAAGTATGGCACACCTGAAGCCATCTTGATTGGAATAAACTGGTAACAGTTAAAACATTTAATTTAAAAAGGAACACAATGAGAGGGTTCATTTTGCCATAGATGATTAGTGCTGAAGACAGAAAAATTAGGGCACATTTTGAGTGACTTCTCAAATCCTCTTCTATTTCATTAAAAAATTCTGATATGCAGACTGAAACATGCACTTTTAATACCAGCAGCAGACTTCCGTGGTGAGCAGTAGCTTTACTACAGTGATCTAATGAGCAACTAGAGTGCTAACATTCAGAATTTATGGCAAATGTTTGACATATCTGAATACCTTCTTGATGGAATCAAAGTAAGAAACTGAAAGCATTTCCTACTGAGGAGACTGCAGTTAATGAGGAAATTTGGAAACTTCATAACAAATAAATCTCACAAGATGGCCACCAGAGACAAAAGAGCAAAAATTCAGCATAAATATCACCCAGATGTAGCCCACATGTAGCCCAATGACAGAAGTGTGCAAAACACTTATTTTTTGTGTATTTGCAGTTTTATATAGCGCAGACTTGTCAGGTATTGGAGTGCTTTACATGAGCATTTTGGTTGTAGACATGGGGATATTAAGTGATTTGATCAGAATCACAGAATGTTGAGCTGAAGCAGAAAATCCAACCTGGTTCCCCAGTAGCAAAGTCTGCAGCTCTGGAAGTAACACCACATCCTCTCCCCTAAGTGCAACATTTAATCAAGTGGTCAACTGGATAAAAAAACATAAAGATTACAAATAATTTAAAAGTTCTTTGTCGCTATTTGAAAACTCAGAAAATATGTCCTCATTTTAGTTTTTTAGAGCACTAACCATAATTTTGATGCAAATAAGACCCTCTCATATATGTAATTTCTAAAGGAAATGGTCTAGGTATTACAGTTTTGATTACATCAAGATGACGTCAGGCATTCCACACTTTTGTAATAAATATAAAATGTTAGCAATCTAGTTGTTCATTGGGATACTGTTGAGAGGCAGAGGCCAGGGGCACGGACTCTGAAAATTGAAGGCAGGTAGGAGAGTGCAGAGGCAACAATTTCACCACACTGGGCAGGCAGGAAGGGCAGTGGCAGCACAACAGACTATGGAGGGCAGTGGAAAGGGGGACAGGGGCAACAAACCAACAATACAGGACTGGCAAGAGAGGCTGTGGCAATATAATAGACCATTGTGGGCAGAAGGAAGAGGCAGTGGTAGTACAACCATACATGCCAACAGACCCGTTTCAGCCAGGAAACGTCTAATGTTTTTAAGCTCAAATGGGCTTTATTTGATCTGTCTCCTGTCTACAATCTCCTCTTTTTCAAGGTAACTCAAAGGGGAAAATCAATACCCCAGTTTTTTTACAAAATCTCCCTCTTACCAAGTTCAAAATGTTCGCAAGTATGGTACATTGGATCATGGTAGGCAGGATGAATTGGGGTAGGGACATTAACTCGGATAACAGAGGACAGGAGGGACATGGAGAGGTGCACCAAACTGACCCTACAGGGCAGGCATCAGGGTTTGCAGCAGCACAATGCACCACACAGGGCATGCGGGACGGGAGTGCAGCACAACAATTCATAGAAAGCAATAGGGAGGGCACAGGACCATGCACATGGACAACAGAGAACAGAGGGGAAAGAGACAATGGTAGCTAGCTGACCATAATTGGACAGACAGGAGAGAAAGCTGCAGCATAACAGACCATAAAGGGCAGGAGAAACGGATCAGGGGCATTACAATGGCATAGACAAGCCAGGAGGGAGGGAATAGGGGTCTGCTCATGGAAACAGAGGGCTGGGGCAAGGGGGCAGGGCAGGAGCAGCAAGATGACCATGGAGGTCAGGCAGGATGGGCACTAGAAACAAGACACACCATGGAGAGCAACAGTGAGACTATGATGGCATACACACAGACCATGGAGGGAAGGTGTGAGGGGGTCAGGGGCAGCTAGCTGACCACACAGGGAAGGTGGGAGGGGCCATGGCAGCACAGAAGACCATGCATGGCAAGCGGGAGGGTTAGTGGCAGCACAATGGCTATGATGGGCAAGAAGGAGAGTGCAGGGGCATGCACAAAGGACCATGGAGGATAGAAGGGAGGGTCAGGACCTGGGCACAGACAAGAGAGTTCAGGGAAAGGGGCCTCACAACAGACCGTGTGGGGCAGGCAGGAGGAGCAGTTGCAGCACAACAGACCAGGGAGGGCAGAAGGGTGTGGCAGTAAAATGGACCATGGAGGACAGGAGGAAGGGGGTAGGGGCATGGCATGTGGACAGGCAGGGTGGAGGTGGCAGGGACAGGTTACAGTCATCTGACAATGCTAGGCAGGTGGGAGGGGAGTGGCAGCTCAACAGAACACTCAGAGTAGATAGGAGAGGCAGGTCCATTGAACATGGTGGGCAAAAAGGATGGAGCAGGGGCATGCACAAAGACATCGGAGGGCAGGGGGTAGGAGAATAGGGGCAGCAAGCTAAGCGCAGAGGCTTAGCAGGAGGTCAATAATGGGCCACAGAATTGGGCAATGGAGGGCAGGAGGAGTGGACTGGTACATCATGCTAAATGGAGGGCAGTGGCAGCACATCAGACCATGCATGGCAGGAGGCAGGAGGCTAGTCCATGGATTCAGACAACAGAGGATAGGGAGGAGGTGGATGGGGCAGCAAGCTAACTGTTCAGAGAAGGTGGGTATTAGGAACTTTATTGTTTTTAAAATGTGTGACTGTGCGAACTACTTAAAATATGAACAAGTATGCAGCATAATCTCACTTTTATTCCGGAAGAAGAGAACGTTTGTGACTGTGACTCAGGGCTCACTTGGCAGAAACACCCCCTGACCCTCCACCCCCATCGCAAAATGTAATGCCGTGAAAAGGGTAGGTGGACGCAGTGTTATATAGGACATAGTCCTGAGTGCTCGATTGTAAATGAAAACTAGATATAGTATATGGTATAAACTATGCACCAAAAAGTGTGATATAAGATAAACCGGGGCGTGAAATACAATATGCAATACATTGTGCGCAATGATAGATTCATTGGAGAGCGCAAGATAGCACAGGCACTAGCGCGTGCTATGCGATATGCGCCTTGGAGTGTAATATGCACAGGGCAGTGTTGTGTAACCTAACTAGTCTCTAAAGTTGTAATATAAAATATGTGCTGGGGAGTGTAACGTTGCATATGAACTGTGACAAAGATATGGATCCCAGATTGTAATATGTATGGCGTAGCGCTGTGCGTTATAACATAGGCATCGAGGAAGGCACGTTAGATGGGGCAATATAACCCCTGCGAAGGCAAGTGTGGCATGACATATTCACGGTTTGGTGTTATAGTGCATATGGGCTAGAGAGTGTCATCGCATACGCACTAGCTGGTGGAATACAACACAGAGGTGTGTGGCACTCGGCGGGCACTGGTGGGTGTAACACAGCATTGGGCTCAGCCAGGAGCACGCTGTGACTCTCAAGTCTCCTTTCAAGAGAGTAAAATAAAAAGTATTACACATACGGCGGTGGATGTGTGTTTTATTAACCGTGAGGGGGATTTCTTGCATAGTTTGGTCGAATTTTTGTCGAATCCGCTTTGAATGGCTTGGTGTGCGTGTGTATTAAATGTGCCCGTCAATAGCTACCCGTGTTTGTATAAATAAACGACAAGGGTGTCTACTTGGAGAGGACCCACAGGCGGGGGCGCCGGGATTAGGCACGGTAGGGCGTCAGACACGTGAGAGCTTCACTAGCGGTGTAAATATATTCCACGTGGATTCATTGTATGCATAATCGCCTTTTAATGAATATCATGCAAATCGTCATGGTGATAGGTCCATACGGTTTGTCCAGCATGTCCTAGGTGTTTCTATAAATATATTTTAAAAAAGATAATAAAACACAAAGGCCGGACCCGGGGGATGGGGTCCCCGGGGCCATAAGTGGCCTGAGGAGGGGGCCAACGCAGCCCCCTCCTAAAGAATTAAAAAAAAAACAAAAAGGCCATGACCCGGGGGTTGGGGTCCCCTGGGCCGATTAAGGCCTTTGGAGGGGGGCCACGCGGCCCCCTTCCAAATTTATTTTTTTCAACAAAAAAAATTAGGGTGCAGGCCCTGGGGGATGGGATCCCCAGGGCCAATAAATTAGAAAAAGAAGGGGGGGCAACACAGCCCTCCTTCTTAAAAAAATAAAAGAAATAACAGACAGGTATCATGCCAGAGGCCACGCCCCCTCCTTGCAGCACTCTGCAAACGCGCACCTAGGCCAGTTGAAAGTTGGGGAATTAATTCCCCTTCAATACTGAGGGTCCCAACAGACATCTCAAGTATGCGCCAGGGAGCTGCGTTGCAGACAGGTGTTCTGAGGCCACGCCCCTTTTTACACCTCTATGCAACGCAGCTCTGTGGCGCTTACTGGAGGTACCTAGTGGGCTAGTTTGACCCTAGGGACCCTTAGGATTCAAGGGGACTTCATCTCTCAAATTAGAACGGCCACAGGGCGCGTTTACACAGTGGTGAAGGGAGGGGACGGGGCCTGAGGTGACATGTGCAAACACGCCCTGTGGCACGTTTTAAGTTGGGGAAATAATTCCGTTTCAATCCTGAGGGACCCTGGGGTCCAACTAGCCCACCAGGTGCTTCCAGTAAGGGCCACTGCTCTGTGTTGCAGAGCAGTGGTGCAGGCCGTGCCCCTTTTTACACCTCTCTGCAATGGCGCTTACTGGACGTACCTAGTGGGATATTTTGCCCCTAGGGACCCTCAGGATTCAAGGGGACTTAATCTCCCAACCCCAATTTAAAATGGCCACAGGGCGTGTTTACACAGTGGGGATGGGAGGGGACGGGGCCTGAGGTGACGTATGTGAACACGCCCTGTGGCGCGTTTTAAGAGGTAGTTTTAATCCCCTGCCCTATTATATACTAGGGGCTTACAGAGGAGGTCATGCTAATCACAGGGGGACCCCAACGCATAGTGTTCCCTAGTGTATGTAGGTGTTTTCACTGTATTCTGAGTGTCTTTTAACATCGCACTGGCTCTAGGACTGGTTAGTCAGACTCAGTTACCAACAGTATCTGTCTGAAAAAGTTGAGGGTACAGGATGATTTTGCAACAAGGCTTCTTTCTGCTCTTCTGTTTGTTCTTTCTGCACGTTATCCTTCTTCCTGCACTTTTCTTCGTCTTTGAGGACTTCTGTTGCTTCTTTCTGCGTTTCTTTTTTATCTTTCTGTGCGTTTTTTCTTCTTTCTTCACATGTCCTATCTCTGTAAGCATAGTTAGAAATTAGCATTTAAAAAACCTTTGAAATTCACTGAAAAAACCATAGGTTTCAGGCACGTTATAGTTAGGAATTAGCATTTAAAAAACCTTAGAAATTCACTGAAAAAAACATAGGTTTCAGGGGCATTATAGTTAGCTGGACTTTTCATTCGTACAAAACCATTGAAATTTCCCCGTTATAGTTAGTTCAGCTAACTATAACTCGCACGCCCACAATGCACTGCTGATGACGTCACATATTACATCACTCGTGACATGGTCAGTGACATCACTCATGACATCACTGATGACATCTCAAATGACATCCCTCATGACATCACTGATGACATCATCCTTGTGATAGAGTGGCAGACCTCCTCTCCCCCTAATATAACCTTTTATACACACATTGAAAAATAGAAACTAAAATTTTCAAAACAATGGACATACCAATACCAGTTACAACAACCTATTCAGTAATTCTAAGATCCACATACACATCCACTCATTCACCAACAGTCCTATACAGTCACTCATACATGTACTCACTCATCATATGTACTCATACACCTATACATCCTGTTACACAACCCAACTCATCCATAGAGTTACTCACACACATAGTCACTCATGCTAATAAAGAATCAAACATCCATTTACTTGCATATACAGTTATACACACACCACCACACTTACTTCTACAGAAACTTACACATACTTACTCTTTAAAAAAATCACTTATAGAAACACATACCTATTCATACAGGAAGTCTTCCAATCTCTCACTCTCACATATACTCACTTATATACACCAATAGTCACATATACTAGTTTAACTCCTTCAGCGCTCATGACGGAGCCACTCCGTCATGAGCCACGGGTGCCGTGTGCTCATGATGGATTGGTTCCATCATGCTCCGGCCGTTGGCCGCCGCTCCTCCCACGCTGTGCTGATTCCCCGCCTGTGCGGGCGATTAGCGCAGTGGGCGGAGTCATGACGGAACCACTCCGTCATGAGCACAGCTCAACCGTGGCTCATGACGGAGTGGCTCCGTCATGAGCACAGCGCCACCGCGCTGCTCCCAAACCCCCCCCCAGTGCTGCGGCAGGAATTCCCGCCGCAGCGAAGGGGTTAAAACATATGTAGTTACTCATAAAGACACCATTGAGACAGTCATTCACTCACTAACACACCCATGCACCCCCTCATCCACCCATACAGTCCTGCACATATGCTGTCTTCAACACATACAAACAGTGAGTCGCTCATTCATGAACCTATGCACTACATAATACCCCCCACCGAACCATACAGACACTCAGACACTCATACTGATACTCAAAAAAACAGCTAATAACCTATATAGACACTAATGTAGCTACTCACCAACCCATGCAGCCGTTTACACACAAAGTGAGAGACTGAAACAGATATTTACATATTTAAACCTTACTCACTAAGCCATGTATTTACTAAGATACACTTAATCAGTCAGTTATATAATCAATTTTTCAAAAACAAATCATCCATTTAGACACTTATATACCCATTTATTCTTCCATCGACCTTGAGATATACATATATAAAACATATGTAATTTTCAGAAAAACACACATTCATTTGATGATGTCATCAGTGATGTCATTTGAGATGTCATCAGTGATGTCATGAGTGATATCACTGACCATGTCATGAGTGATGTAATATGTGACGTCATCAGCAGTGCATTGCGGGCGCGCGAGTTATAGTTAACTGAACTAACTATAACGGGGGAATTTCAATGGTTTCGTACTAGTGAAAAGTCCAGCTAACTATAACGCCCTGAAACCTATGGTTTTTTCAGTGAATGTATATATAGATATGTGTCTTTGTGTATATATGCATACGCTTTATCAGTCTAAATCATTTTATTAAATTTGACTTTATTACATTATTGCCCTTTGCTTTTATTTTAAGTCCCTGCTTCATGTTATTTGATGGGAGTGTTTTGCGGTGCCTGTGCGGTTCCATATGTAAGGCTGGACTTACTGCAAGGCTGGGCTTGACTACATTTACTATTGTTTTAGGGCCCTTATGACAATATTGGCTTTTAAAGTTTAGTTTGCGAATAGCACTGAGCTTAGGGGTACCTGCATCAAGGTAATCCTTTGCAATTACCAAATAGTGAATTTTAAGGAATTGCTATTTGGTAATCGCAAAAGCCTATGCATGAAGGATTCGCAATTAATCTTGCGATTCCTTAACATTCCCTAATAGCGATTTGCAAATTGTGAATTGCTATATAGGAATGCAGTCTCAATTTGCGATTACCAAATCGGTAATCGCAATTAGCGAATGCAAATCCAAGGGTGCCTGGGGGCCTAAGGCCCCCCTGAGGCACCCCCCAGTAAAACCGGTAGAATGTTTGATGCATGTGCCCCGTAGTCTTTTGTGGGTGTATGTTTGTTTCTCCCAAAACCCCGCCTTACCACTCCCTAAATCCCTTCTTACTTCTCCCAAAACACCTCCCATTTAGGTGAGGTATTCTCTATTTTCCAGCAACTCTAACCTGTCTCTTCCACATTTATTACTATAATGCATACTTACATGTACGCAAATCTCCGCTACTGGGGCGGAGATCTCTGCATGGAAAAGATAGCTGAGGTGGTGTAGGTAAGTATGTTTTTGGTGAGTGAGGGTAGTCAACCTCAGCTAGTAATAATACCGCAATCACTAATAGGTCCAGTCAAGTCTCAGTAAATTAATCCTTCCTCAACCCTTGGTAGCTTAGCAAACAAGCAGCCAGGCTTAACTAAGGAGACAGGTATGTGTAAAGCACGTATTACCACCTAAACAGTAAATAAGTAAAACACACAACACAATTAAATTTCAACGCCAATTTATAAAAACAGAGAATATTTTATATTCAACACAACACCAAAATGACAAAACTTCATTGTAGGTAACGAGAGATGTGAATTTTTAAAGATTAAATAAAAAATTGTGCATTCTAGCTCCAAAAAGCTTAACTCGCCACTAGAGGCTATCTGTTCATGCTGGACCAGGGTAAAGTCAACGTTTTGAGCTTACCAAGATGAAGAATGGGTTGGATAGGTGTAGGGCTTGGTCCTAGTCAAATGTTTACCTTAGGACTCTGTCTTTTTCTTGGAACTTTTCTCTCGTCGACGGGCTCGTAGGCGGGTCTTCTGGCTTTGCAGATCCAGACATTGATTCAACGCCAACGGCCTGCTGCAGAGCATTACCTCGACAAGCCTCTAGAAGTCTTTGTCCTTGATAGCATTCAGCGTGACAAACCAGTGCGGTCAGACTGAAAAGTGAGTCGATGACGGCAACCTGACTCTCAATGTTGAGCCAGTCTCCTCCTGGAGCTTTTCTGCAAAACTTTGCAGAAAGTTTCCAAACTCTGGCTGTTTTTGACTTTTGAGTTCCTTTGGCGAAAATATGGGTCCAGTAGTTCCAGACAAGGGTTCAGAGACTTTGGATTGTCCGTCAGTGGCCAAGACTCAATTTCGCACAATGCACCTGCATATCCAGGAAACATCCAGCTGCAACTGATCAGCTGGGAGATCCTCTCTTTGGCTTTGCAGGTGACTTCTTCCAGCTATGTTGTACCTGTTGCTGATCAGGGAGTCCACTCCTTTTCCTTTAAGTCAGGCACGGCCCGTGTTTTATGGAGCCTTATGAGTTTAGCAGTTGCAATCGTTCTGTGGTGCAGTCCAAATGGTCCAGCAGGGCAGTACTTTTTCTTCTGATGTTCCAGGCAGTGGTCTGAGGAGCTCCTGCAGCCCTCCCATATTTATCTTCCATTCTGGGCTGCCAAGAGTGGGTGGGACACCCCAGCCAATAGGAGTAGTTACCTCCTTCTGCTATGTCCACTTCCTGCAAAGTGTGGCATATTTTCTACCCAGAAAGCATTGTTCTTACAAAAATCAAAATGGAGACACTATCTCCTTAGTGTATGTGTCATGTAACCCAACCCAAAGGTGTGGCTAACAATTGAATACACTCCCGTTGCAGCCCCTCTCCTAACCTAATTATGGTGCTCCCATCTGGCTGGGGATCAAGAATATGAAAGCTGGCCTGGGTTCTATCACATCTGGTCTCCTGCCTTTGAAGTCCAGCTTATCTCCCCAGCCCCCTTCCTCTCCTTGGCTTCTCCAGGAAGGAAATCTTCTCCCAACAAACTGCTGTATTGTTTCAACCCCAGGCCTCTTCACACCTACTCAGGGAGCAGCTTGGCTCAGGCTATCAAAGGCAAGTAAATAAGCCCCCATGTTTAGTTTAAAATTTGCAATGGATCCCTGAGGCATCTCAGGGTCATTCTTCAATGTATACCAACCAAATGGTGGTCCTGATGTCGTCTGGGTATGTGTTATATCCATGTGTTTGGCCATTATTAATTTTGACTGTACGCTTACTGAAATCACAGACGACTTGCAGTGTGTTCTTCGAAACTGTATCTCAGACACATGGAAGCACATTAATATCCTCTGCACATATTGCTTATTACAAAGGCTGTGATTCCAGATAAAGACGTGTGCACGAGGTAGCAGTCTTTTGACTCGTCATAGACGAGTCCCATTTAAGCATTTACACGAATCACATTCTATTTCTAGATTATGGTGTTTGAGAAAGTTCTGTCTGTAGTTGGATTGAGGCAGTCTTGGGGGGGCCAAAGGTGACGGTGGGCGCCAGAGAGGTTGAATTAGTAAGAGTCCTGTGAGCTTTGGCACTTATGCCGCATGTGCGGCGGAGCGTACAGTTTTATTTCTCAGCTTTAATTGTGGTTTTTTAGATTACTTTATATTTATCAGCTGCGGAGCCTGTCATTTGAAAATACATGTCTGCCCGTCCGTTGTATTTGATTTTCCAGACCAATAACTTGGTACGCTTCCTAGCTTGCTTTCACTCTCCTCTGATTTTCGCTTTTATGCTGCAGTCTCCAGATGCCTGAATTGGAAGCAGTATTCATTTTTAGATGCCTGTTTCACCGAGGTACATTTGTAAAGGCCTCTTTGTGTGCTCTTGTCAATCAACTGATTTTATTCTGAGATATTAAAAATTAATACTTGCGGCTCTCAGACATGAAACAGTTCCTAAAATGGCACTGGAATTCAAAAATGCTTTCAATTTAGAACGAAGTTCATATACAAAAACAAAAAATTAATTTTCCAAAAGTCTGACCCTTATTTTTTTCAGTACAACAAATATTGCCGCTTCTTGGCGGGGCAGAAATTGACGCTATACATGTGTCAGAGAAATATAGGCCACATTAGAAATCCCCAGGGACCAGGGTGATTCCAGGGAAGTAATGCTCAAGACCCATTTTATCAGATCTCAAAATCACAATATGAAGGGACATCCCTCTTCCCCGGCCCTTGTTAGTTTTCTTTTTTGGGGGGGGGTTAAAAGCGATTAACCTTTCTATTTTAGAAAAGCCTGGGATAGAGGACCATGGTTGTATTCTGCGTGCCTTGATGAATTTTAGGGCGCTCTACTAAGAATATTGGAATAAAGTAGCCTAGGGAACATGGTGTGCCACTTTGTAAGGGAATTGCCAGTACATCAAATATGCCAACCAGGTATATTCCAATGTCATCATGTTTAGGAGAGAAGAACATTCACCTTAGCACTGTTTAGCAGTGGTAAAGTGTTCGGAGTCCTAAGAACCAACAAAAGAAGCAGCAAAACAGGCGGTAAGGGCAAGAGAATTCTGGGGGAAGAACACCCTAGGGATGATTGTCTAACACATGTCCATCCCAGCTGAAAGCGTGGAGATCTACCCAACTTCTAAGGAGTTCTCATCACTAAGGTGGACACACCTAGATAGACCATCAGCATTGGCGTGGCCTACCCCAGGTCTGTGTTCCACCATGAAGTCAATGCCCTATAGGGAAATTGACCACCTCGATAGTTGATTTCTTGCCTCCCATTTGCATGAGCCACCTGAGAGGCCTGTGGTCAGTCTGTGAAGTCAGTACCAAACAGGTATGGCCTTAACTTCTTCAGTGCCCAGACCACAGGAAAAGCTTCTCTTTCAATAGCACTCCAACTTTGTTTCTTGGGGAGTAACCTCCTGGAGATGAAGGCTACAGGTTGGTCTAGGACTGCCTCACTAAGTTGGGATAGTACTACCCCATGCTATGTTCTG
Organism: Triturus cristatus; assembly: GCF_964204655.1. NCBI lineage: Eukaryota > Metazoa > Chordata > Amphibia > Caudata > Salamandridae > Triturus > Triturus cristatus. The sequence goes on from NC_140593.1 coordinate 772,181,624, forward strand.
AGGCATATGTCTGGACGATAAACTCATTGGAGAACTCAGGGGCCCTGAACACAGGAGCTGTACACATGGCCTGCTTAAGGGAGTCAAATTCAGTTTGGCATGACTCTGTCCTAATCACATTTCTGGGCTGCTTCTTTGAAGTCAGCTCAGTCAAGGGGGCGACAATGGTGCCATATCCCTTGACAAACCTCCTATATTACCCAGAGAGGCCCAAGAATGCTCTGACCTCAGTCTGGGTTTTGGGGGGCAACCAGGCCATGATGGTTTGTCTCTTGGCTGGAAGGGGTTATACCTTCCCCCCAACCCATCAGGTGTCCAAGTACACCACAGACTCCTTCCCTATCTGGCACTTGCCTGCCTTGGTAGGCCTGCGGTTGCAGAACCTGAAGCACTTCCTGGAGGTGAAAAAGAGGTCCTTCCAGCTGCTACTGAAGACAGCTATGTCATCCAGATAGGTAGCAGAGAAGGCATCAATACCAGCAAGAATCTGGTTCACCAGCCTCTGGAAGGTGGCTGGGGAGTTCTTTAATTCAAAGGCCATCACCCTAAATTGATAATGGCCCTCTGCAGCAGAGAAGGCTGATCTCTTCTTTGCTTCCACTGTTAGGGTGATCTGCCAGTACTCTGATGTAAGATCAAAGGTAACAATCGGCTCTATGGTGGCTCACCAAAATGTTGCTTGAACATGAAATACCATGAAAACACAAGAGATAAGAGGCATTTGCAAAACAGGAACAGTTCATTTCATTAAACAATGCAGCCGAGAGAACAGCTACAGACATAGGGTCTGAGGAATGTCTCAATTTGCAAACGGTCTAACATAGACTTTTAAACAGTTCATTGGGTGTGATAAAATGTTCCACCAGTCCTTTTCTGGAAAGGAATGCAGGCAGATGTATTTGGGGCCTTCAATTAATGCTTGGAGGAAGAATCCTGGTGGGCTTCAACTTTGCATGGACACAATGCAGCCAGTAGATAACGTGTCCAGATGTTCAGCATGGAGAGCACGTGATCACTGCTTGTACTGTGTGTGCTGTGTCCTGATTGGCTGAGTATACCTAACTTTATGTGCCATCTCAATTTATGGTGTTTTGGGAATGCACGCACGCCTCCTGCCATGTGTCCTTTATTGGGGCCAATCTGACTGGACCATTGTGGTGACACTGTGCCTATCTGTGAGTTGGATCAGGGATTTCCTCTTCACAAGTTTGTCTGGTGCTAAGTGCTACCCATCTGTGATCTGTCAATCAGTAACCACAGGCCTAGGTCTCAGGGCCTGCCTAACTATGTATTTCTGAGTCAGGGTTGATGTGGAGATGACAACGGGTAAATTCGACAATAAAGATGCAATTTTGTTTCTGTAAGTAAATGTATCGGTATTCACATTGACATTGATTTTTTCAATATTAACATCCCTGTAAGCATGGATTTAAAACCGCTCTGGTGACAGTGAAAAAAGTGGTCGACATGTTTCAGTTCGACTTGAACACTGATGGGATCTAGGTTCTCACTTTGTTCGCAGTAGCACCTGGTAGAGGTCCTGATGAAAGCCTGACCCACGCATGGGCAGTATGGCTGAAACATGTCGACCACTTTTTTCACTGTCACCAGAGCGGTTTTAAATCCATACCGCTGGTGCTCTGGTTTTAATCCTGGCAAAGGGTGTATATGAATAATTGCTCAATTGTACAACCCTTATCCAGTTTTATTCAACACTGTTGCACTTATATATATTTTTTTGCGCTGCACCTTCACTCATACTTTTGTTTTTCACATGAGGATTTAGGATATCCTATTTGATATTCAAAACATCCCTGAGCTCCTCTCTCTAGTTGAGAGGGTTGTAGCCCTACAAGGAACTAGGTTATCCTTGGAGAGGAGAATCCCCATGATGAAGCATGTCACCTTCGTGGTGAATGAGGGATTTTGTCCTAAAAAGGGAAATGCCCTTTGGCATTCTTAGGTGTGCATTTTGTGATCCGTCTGAATAGATTATACACCCATCTGTTTGTAGCTTTTTGAGCACATATTTTCTTAGTTCTTTGTTTAGACCCATGGATTTCGTACTGTTTTTTGTTTTTTTCTGGTAGCCAGATTGAGAATGTGAACCAGACCATTTCCCCTGTGAGTTGCTTTGGGTGCTTGAAGAGAACGCCTTCTTTTTATCTTCCCCCTCACTCCTCTGGTGGGAACGCTTACCACCCTTTTGGAAGTCCCACCCAGTAAGCTTGCTATCATCCAGGTGTTTGTGCAGCTCTGGAAAACAAGTATCAAGAATGTGCTCCCTTAAAATCAAGTTGAACAACCATTCTTAATCATTAACTTTGCTGCCCCCCATCCAGTCCTTCAGTGCCATACCAGATTTGTCCAGGAAATCTACCTATGTTTGTGTAGAGAGTTTGCGACTGGCCCTGAACTGTTGCCTGTACTTGTCAGGAGCCAGCCCAAACTTGCTGACTAGAATGTCCTTCATGGCAGTGTAGTTGGTCTGGTCCCCCTCCTCCAATGGAAGGAGTGTATCCCTCTCCACTGTGGGCACAAACCGCCATATACTCCCCCCCCCCTCCCCCCAGAGCTCCTCTGAGTCCCTGTGTCCACATCATAGGCTGCCAACCATTTATCTATGGTATCCCCAACACCAGAACTGGTCACCATGTCTTTTTGGGATGTGAAATCTGGAATCATGTGAAAACGCTGCAGATATGCTGCCACCATTATTGTTGTTGCTGAAACCCCACGTGGCGGGCTCTATTATCCAGCTCTCTGACGGTCAGCTCATGAGCCATCTTACTTTCCTCCATGGCTAGCCTATTCTCTTCAACAGCTTGCTCCTTCTCAAACTTAGCAAGGGCAGGGGTCTGCTTCATGTCCTTCTCCATTTTGGTACGCTCTAGCTTCAGTTTTATTTCCTCCTTCCTGACTTCCAGGTCCGCTGGGGGCATGTTCTTTGAGGACACATTGCTGCCTGGTCTAGAGTGGACATCCAGTCCTGGGAGAAAATTGCTCCCTCCCTCTGAAGACTGAATGACAAGACCCTCTGTCAGGTCCTTCTCTGATCCTTCCATAGACTCAGATGTCTTCTCCTCCTCCACTTCTCCTTCTGGGTGGGCTACTGCCCCTGCTCTTATGGCTTTCTGAAGCTCTGCCTTCTTTGCACTTCCCTTAAGGAACACCCTTCTCTCCTGGCAGAACCTCTTGACCTGGGCCACAGTGTATGCCTCCAAATTGGCAAGCTCGAATTCCATATTGCCAGGTAGGACCACAGACATTGCAGAAAAAATTGGATTTTGGGAAAAAGAGTTTGGAAAAATCAAAAAGATCTTAGATCAGGTAGAATTGAAAAAGGATCTAATTAGTCTAAGTATGGGATTGTAATGAACAATAAGTTACTACATGGTATTGCACAAACACTAGTCCTATCCTCACCGCTTATCGCCAATGTTAGAATTTGGATTCTTGGTTGGCTGAGGTACGCACTTAGGCCAGGCAGAAACCACCATTCTAGTCAGGGAAAGCTAGATACACAGTAAAAGGTAACCTGTGCTCACCCTCTGAGACATTGGCACAGACCAGTCAGGCTTATCTAAAGAGGGAATGTGTAAAGTATTTGTGCAACACACATACAGACACACAGTAACACAATGAATACACAACAAAAAGACTCCACATAGGTTTAGAAAACAACATTAATATATTCTGAACAAATCAAGACCAAAACAACTAAAATCCAATGTATAGAAGTCGAGATATTAAGTGGCTTAATCACAAGCCCCTTGCGCTGTCCGTATGCCACTTTTAATATGGGAAAAAGTGATGCACCGGTGTAAATAAGCCTCTGAATTTTAAAGGACTAAATGAAGGAAAGCAGTTAGAAGCAAGTAGCGCTAAAAAGGTTACTTTAGGTTGTGCTGTACTGGGGCAAAGTCAAAATTCGAGCTGACTGCGATGGAGCGGCGGCCGGCTACAGGGCCCACGCAGACCCTTGTGAACAAAGAACCATTCCTGGTCAAAAACAGTGAAATGTGTTGATGGAGAGGCCCACAGGTGCAGGATGCATTGATCTTCTCCATGCAGTGAAGGCGATGTATCAGTTCCGAAGGTGGGTGTTTGAATCAAGAGATGTTGAGCGATGCACCGTATTCTGTCACACAGTCAAGGAGATGCTTCAATCTCACCAAGCTGCAGTAGCAGTATTTCACTGTCTGGTGCATTGATCTCTGGAGGCAAAGCGCTGGTTCTGAGGAGAAGCGCTGAATTTGCTATCGCAACCGGGTCAATGTGCCGGTTCTGCTACACGCAAGACAGGAGATGTGTCAGAATCTGTGTTGCAAGTATCTGGGCTACTCCCAGTGAGCCAGGCACAGGATATGGGGTAGAGAGAGAATTTGATTTCCCTGAGTCTCAAGCAACAGAAGGCAACCCTATAAGCCCTAGGAGATCACTTGGAGTGAAGGCAGCTCAGTTCAGCAGAGTCAAAGAGCAGAAGGCAGCAGGGCAACAAACAGAAAAGCAGGCCTTCCAGATCAGCAGTCTAGTTGAATCCTTTAAGCAGCACAGCATTTCTTCTGGCAGAGCTTCAGTTACAAGTCCAGTAGTGTTTGTTTTAGGAGGTTAGAGACGCAGTACTTATACCCAAAAGTGCCTTTGATGTGGGGAGTGACTTCAAAGCAGCTCTCTCAAATGCACAAGTGTCCCTTTCAGCCTAGTCCAGTCTGCCAGGCTATTTGTGTGGGGTAATCAGTTCTTTGTGTGAGGACAGGACACTAACTATTCAAATGAAGTGGTTGCCACACTCTTCAATCATGCCTGGGCAAGGCCATCAGAACGCTGATGTATATAGATGGGTACTCAGATACACATATCTTTCCTGAGTTGTGGCTGTCTACAGGGAATGCACAACGTGTAGCTGCCAACACATAGGCACTGCAGTGGCAGGCCTGAGACAGGTTTGAAAGGCTACATATGTGGGTGGCACAATTAGTGCTGCAGGCACGCTAGCAGCATTTGAAGTACAGGTGCAAGATGTAGGTGTACCAATTTACAAGGGACTTAACCAGTGCGTCAAATATGCCAATCAGGTATACACCAATGTCATCATGTTTGAAAGAGAAGCACTTGCAGGTTAGCACTGGTTAGCTATGGTAGGGTGCTGAGAGTCCTAAGGGCAACAAAAATAATCACCAAAAAAGGAGGTAAAGGCAAACCTCTGTGGGAAGATCACCCTAAGGATGCCAGGTCTAACACTTATCTTAAAAAAATGTGTAAAACATTTAGAAGTTTCAAAAGCGGTACAAAATGGAAAACACAACACAATAAAAAGCCCACTCTAATTTATAACAATAGAGAATATTTTAATGAACTAAATGACACCACAATGACAAAATTCCAACAAGGGGAACAAGGGATAGGACTTTTTGTTGAAGTTTTAGATAAAAATAGCACCAAAATACACAAAGTGCCAACAGCCAGCAACTGGTCCACTAGACCAGGGCCTAAACAAAGTAACTTTTTTTTATTTCAAAGAATGTTATTGACAATATCAACAAAGAGAACAAAAGAAAGACAATACGACTTATACATGGTGAAAAGCAGAGAAGCATTAAGTATTCTCATGTGCAAATTTGGTTGGGGGATGCTGAGCAGTAGGAATCAGATATCAAATCGAGTCAGATCACATCAGTTCAAGACAACTTAAATGATATTGAATTAAAAAAAAGAAAGGACAGAAGAAATGATAAAGTGAACATGAATTTTCATAACATAGTGCTATGGATCTAAGATCTGGTACATGTTGCCAATAAAGCTCCTTTAAAATACATAATGAGATAATTAAAGACATATTTAATCAGACATATAATTTTCAGATCACACGGTGTGGACTGTAAAGTTACAGTCCATGTTGTGCAGGAACTGGAGGTGCAGAAAGACAGGGGGCTCACCATGTGCCACCTGCATGCACCCCCACGAACCAGGGCATCAGGGGGTCCTTAAAGGCCCCCTTAGTTTCCTCACCACACCACCATCCTTTTCATGGCAGGCAGATTGCCATGAAAAGGAGGGCAGTGAGGAAACTAATAATATGCCTAAATGCCAGCAAATTGTGGCCTCAGACCGCTGCAAGACTGCCAGGGATCGCAGATCCATGTTGTTTGCAGTGGTCCTATGGTGGTCTGACCGCCAAAGTCATAATACAGCGGTCAGACCGCCGGTGTGGTGGTTGCCGCACTACCACTGTGAGTTTGGCAGACTATTATACTGCCAAATTCATAATCAGTCCCTTAGTCTCTGAAATTGATGTTAAAAATCCTCAGGGTGGCAAGGCAACATGCTGTTGCTGAGATGGGTTTAGCGAGGTCGGATAGCTGTGGGATGAAGATCCAGTAAAGCTGTTCAATTTTGCCGGAAAAGCTGAGAAGAAAAGAAGTTCAAAACTCACCCCCAAAGAAAGTTACATGCTAGCCATATACTTTGGACTCCTTTGCCTGGTGAAGATATCTACCTTAGGACGTAGTCGCTTTTGTGAAGCTCAGATTCCTCCAGTGGGATAAGGAAGCAAGTTGTTGCCGAAGGGGGCTCCATAAGTATGGATATTTTCTCCATAACATCCTACTGAAACAGATTTGCTGCTGCAGGAAAGCTCTAAGCAGGAGCAACCTTAATCTTTGGCCTAGCAATGCAAGTTCTACGGAATTTCTCGGTGTCTCTGACCATACCTGGCCAGTAGAACAGAGGGTTCAACCTATCTTGACTGTTTTTTCAATTTGACTTGGCAAGTTTGTCCTAGTCTTCTGTCGGTTCTCCAGGCAAAAATCCTTAGGAAAGGTTTCTAAGTTCCGGGATTAATGGTGAGGCAGGAGGAGTATACTCTGACATTTATCTGAGGATCCCGGGACCTTAGGGACACTACTTAGGGGTCACCACTCACTCTATCAGAAGCCACCAGCAGAGTCCAGGGCTTGTCCTGTTTTCTGGACTCTCACAAAAAGTGGGCTTCTTGTAGCTTTAGTGTAACTGAAGCTTAATAAGAGGTCAGCCAACATACACTCCCAGTCCCCTTCTCAGTCACGGGTACAAGTGGGAGAAGGTCCAGCCCTTAGTTTTTGCCTTACAGGTCACAGCAGCAGTTACAGTCCTTCTTCTGTCTTCCACTGGTCCAACGATGTTCTGAAGACGATACTGGGGCTGCCACATGTATGCCCAGGGCCACCCGCCACCCTGTGGGTGGGGGAAACCTCTGGCCACTCCCTAATCAATGATGTAAAGTTTCCGGGATGACCCTGCCCACTTTTGCATTTGTGTTTTACCCTTAACTATCCCACAGTGCTCCTCTCTACGTAAAACCACCATGGCAGAAATGTTTTTACCCTGTGCAGAGCTCACTGTGTCCACCCAGAGGTGTGGCTCTGATAATGTGCAAACCCTCTCTTGTGGTCACTCAAAAGTGGTTTTAGGGGCAGCTCCTTTACAACTAGGAATGGTGCCAGGCTGTGTAGCAGGAGGGCAGGTCCAGGTATGAGCAACACCTGCCAGTGGCAGTGCAAGCATTATTTATAGTTAATTAGGTTCCTGGGCACAGCTCAGATGACCATCCGGTCAGGAGAAAGTCCACCACTCTCACTTATTTTATTCTCAGCTCTTGGAGCCGCTTCACACATAATCAAAAAAACTGTCAGCTCCTAGGTGACAATAAACACTGGCAGAAAGGCAATTTAGACTCAGGCAGGAAAGTTACAACTTTATAAATGTGTAAATTTTCAAAATAATAAAATAAAATCTGACTTAAACATTGAGTTGGATTTGAAATTACTATTGAAATGAATGCTTGGATAATTTTTCCAGCTTCTCTCAAACTGAAGTTAAGCATTATAAGGTGTTATAATATAGCCTAGTGTTTTTTTATCGGAGAGCCAGCCTTTTCACAGTAAAAAATTACTTTGGAGGTTTTTCACTGCCAAGACATAGATAAATAGAATTTACATTACCTACTTTTTAAATATTATGCACTTTATCCTAAGCACATTTAGGCCCTATGTTAGGGGTAACGTGTAAACATTAAAAAGGAAGGGTTAGACCTGCCAAGAGGTTTATTTTGCCAGGGCGAATTGGCAACTTTTAAAATGCATACACAGGCTGAAGGTGCAGGCCCGGAGACATGCTTCACAGTGTCACCTAAGTGGTGGCACGATATGTGCTGCAGTGCACTATTATCATTTAACGTACAGGCCCTGGGTACACCTTGCATCTATATTGGACACATAAGGGTAAGCCAAATATGCCAATTAGGCAACTTGACATGTTTTTAGGGGTCAGAGCACATACAAAATCTAGCAAAAAATGGGGGTGATCACACCGAAAGGAGCATTTTCCTACACTCATTGGAATATTTAAACCTGTTGTTATTTAATGGCAAAAACATCACTATATGTCTCAGAATGCAAAACGCTGCCAGCGAAAAAAGTAGGATATGCAACCTATTGGCAGATAGGGTCATTATATCCTGATCCTCACTATCTGGGTACTATTTCAGTAATCTTGAAAATGGAAGCAAATGGGGATAGGATCGTTAAGAAGCAACTTATACCACTCGAAGTGAAGGGGAGTCCTTAAATACCACACAGACCCTTCCTTGTTATTCCTTCTTTGTGACTGTGGCCAGTACTTAGGTAGACCCTGTCTTCTCTGAACCCCAATAAATGGAAAGAACATTTCCAACCCTAAACCATCAGAAGAGAAATTCTGGATCACACTCACCTAAACACTCCCTATCAAAACCTTCAGCAGGGCTAGTCATCCTGCCACATTGTCGTTGTAGTAAGAAGTCTCCCCATTTTCTTACTCTTGAAATTCTTAGTCCCGATTAGTCCCAATTAAAAAAAGGAAAATGGACAGTAGCAGTGGAGATACACTTCTCCTTATCAAACCTTTCCATTTATTTCCCCTTGTGCAGAGTTCTCCTTAGTGGTCAAATCTACATGGGGGAAATATGTTCCTCTGTGCAAACAAACTTTTTTTCCTGTTTGCAAAATGTTTTCCTTGTAGAGAATGTCCTTTCTGTACATTCCCACCAATGGTATTGGATTATCAATTTTCCTTCTCTAGTCTGAAAGGGAAGTTACTCTTGCTCTTTGCTTAAGAAAATATCAAAGTATTTTCAGGGTGAAAAGGGGACAGACAGGAGTCCTAGGATGTCCATAAATGATGAAGCATGACATCCCTCAGGTGTGTGAGGGCTCTTGCTCCTGAAGGATCAGATCCTTTGGACTCGATCCATTCAGGACACCACCGACCTACCACCTTTAGGAACTGCACCCCTTTCTGTTTCCCCGATGTCCATACATGTACATGTGGGTGGGTGTTTCAAGGCAAACCAAGCCTCAGATTGCCCTCCTACACTCCCCCCGTGTGATTCACGAGTACCAGTTTTCCCACACTCATGAAACAAAAATCCACACCCGTAAATAAGTTTATGGCTGCTGGGACTAAATAAATTCAGTCATAAACGTATGCTTAATACCAAAATATAACTTAGTGGGTAGTCTCCTCATTTATAAAATTCATTTATTAACAGTCCATACATATATGGTAAGCATACAAAATACCAACCTTGTACACTTTGTCCAAATCATAACGCATTAAACAATATGTTACATCATATTCTGTAAAGACGAGACAATATTGGCTATGTGATATTTTCAACCATGATTTCATCATCCATGTCTATACTGTAAAGAAACCCGGATTGTCACGAATTACAAATGTAAACAAAATAGAGCCATGACTTAATTTGAACCTCAAAGATTATTTTATTATTTGTTTTATTTTTGAAAAAGCCACTGCAAAATTATTAGTGTTGAACTGTCGCCTTTGCTTAGGTTTAAACATTTTTTTTTTTAGAAAATATGTATTTGTTATAACACTCACGCAGCATTCTACAAAGATATCATTCTTTCTTTTAATTTCATACAACTAGCTATCATGACCAGTTTAAGATTTTCAAGTTCGAGACAATTAATCTAGCCTCGACAGAACAAAGCAGGAGAAACGAACACGTCTATTGTTTTTTTACTGTAATGCTTCTAAGAACACGGAAAAAATTGTAGGTGCCTTGTTTGTCTAATTTGCCATTCTCATTGAAAACGTACATTTTTTTAATGGAGGAATATTGTTGTATCCTTTTTTAAGTGTGATAAGAATCAGGCACAAGCCAAAATAAAAAGGCCATATTCTTTTTCTTGTCATAAATGTCTGAAGTCTGCTGTCTCTGCATACCTTGCATGTATTTCAAAGCCAGCATTCCAATTAATAATTATTATTAAATATATTTCTAGAGCGCTCAATTGCCTAAAGTTGCCCCGGCGCTAAACAGTCTCACTTTAACCACCCTTAACTAGTAAAGAACCACGGGGCATATCAACAACAACCAGCGATAATTATCGCTAAGCACACTTAGCGCTAGGATAATTATCGCCGACTAGCGTGGATTTTTATCGCTGAGATAGCGGGCTATTAGCAACGCTTATCTCAAAAGCGATAAAAATCCTAGCGCTAACTGCCTAACGTGAGATTCTGGAAACCCAGCGATAATCTCACGAAATGTGGCGTTAGCTTGTTGATAGGGCCTCACAAACTTAACCATTATATCCACCCTCCATAGGATATCATGGCTAAGTCAGTCCTGAAGCAGGCGTAAGGAAAGTAGCGATAACAGGGGTTATCGCTACTTTTCATGCCGCAATGCTTCATAGCGTGGGGCTTGATGATAGGAGAAATGTCGCTTAGCGACATTTCTCCTGTCATGTTAGGTCAGGAACACCCACTTTGCATCTCATTAGAGATGCACAGCTGGGCGTTAAGATTTTGTGCGCTAAAGCAAGGTTTCACGCGTTAGCGTGACCCCTCTAATTAGGCGATAAAATTATTGCCGCTTTTCACCCGAAAACGGCCGCAAAAGCGGCGATAACTTTCTATCGCCTCGTTGCTGATATCCCCCTATGTTTTGTGAGATTTCGCAAACCGACCAAGATCTCGTAACTTTCGAAACGAGATTGGTAGCTTATTTCACAAACGAAAATGCTCTACCTACAGGCCGAGAAAGTCTACATTTTTATTAAATATTATATTGCATATAATTATTTTCAATAGTACGTTGTCCTATGGATTGGATGCTACAGGCTCACTTGGCTGGGGTGCAGCCTTTCACATTGTGAGATGATTTCAAGAAACTAGTTTTTAAAAAATTTCAAAACAAGCTCAATTTTTTCGACAGTAGATAGAAACATGGAAAATATATCACTTGTCAGTTTTAGCGCCTACCAAATTGAAATCTAACCTAAAACAAATGAGGTTACTAAAGTCACATATTATAGCACACAGATGTATTTCAAGAATTCAGATATGTCTGTCCCTCAAATGCGGGTCTACTTGTTTGCTCAAACTTTCATGCACCATCATGAGTGCCGTAAAATGCCAATTATCAAATAATACGGGAACTCAGAAATAATCCCACCTGCGCCATTTTGACTGCGATGCAATGAAACTCTTTTGCGCGCGCACAGCTGGATACTCCCCCAACTGTTAACGATTTAATCATGCCCCACGTGTCATTGGTTTCACTTGTATTTGCATAACGATGATCCGCTCCTGTTAACGAATGCAGACATTTAGTATCACCAACCGAACATAAACCGCTGCTCCAGGTAGATAAAAGCCCAAATGCATCTCATCAGAGCAATCGCGCGCCCTCAGCGGCTCTGACGAGGACAGAGGAGTAATTGCTTTATGTATTGCATATGTTTATCTTGTACTCTGGGGTAGGTTTCAGAGTACATTTGCATCGATTATCAATACCACCATCCTATGCAATTGATGCGCATTTCATGAACCTTAGAGGGTCAAAGCACTTCTTACAAAGAAAAACACGAAGCGCTGAGCTTGCAGCTTCCTTACAACCCTATTTCCTGTGTATGTGTCAAAATAACCCTCCAAGTGATTAGCATACCAATTAATGGATGCCAGATATGCTAATAGTTGTTTCCAAGGCCTGCAGTTAATCATTTGAACGCACCCATAAGTATTTTTATTGACGTAGAAGCATTAGATATTTATCGACCAGTGGATTTCAATGCATTAATTAACCTTATAGTTCTAAGAGATCTCTTAAAATTCCTTTGAACTATTGAATTGAACATTAGGCCGCTCATTTTTAATCCTGTCAGCTTAAATTCTGCTCCCAGAGATGCAACCGGCAGCCATTTTATGAGGCGCGTGGGTCCAGGTTGGGTTCTCTTAAATGGGCATAAATAGGTGAGAGGGTGGGGCTTTCATTTTAAACTACAAGACTTGTTCCACGGGGAAGACAAATTTACTCTTAATCACTAAGGGCCTCATTACGATGTTGGGCGGACTCCGTAATGGTCTGGAACCGACTGCAGAGTCTCTGTACATAAAAAGATAGGATTCTCCTATATTTTTATGTGTGGATACTACGCAGCCGTTACTATTAGTAAAATATGTTTGTGAATAGCAAACAATGGTAAACTTACACAAAAGTGTAAGTTTACCTTAGTGAATCAGGCCCTGTGTGTTCTTCCCTCTCTTGCGCCTGGTCTGGTGTCAAATGAGGAAAAATGAATGGCAGTCCCTAAAAATGAGTGCTGGAGGGCCCGCTGGCAACCACCTGCATGAATTAAGCACTGACAGTAACTAAAAGAGAGAGGGAAAGAGGTCAGAGAGGAAGAGGCGACTCCTCCGCTAAGGCGGAGGAGCGTGGCCCCACTGAACAAAAGGAAAAATAACATGATAATAACTATTGCCTATAGCTGTCAGTGGCTCTCAGGCGAGGTAGGGCTGGCAGAGCAGGGGAGGAGTGCTGTGTACTCCCAAAGTGTGCATGAACTGTTTAGCTGGCCCTCTTGGGCCGACCAAACAGTTCATGCGCACTTTGCATGTTCCTACCAGGCTGCATTACACAGCCGGGTCAGGAACGTGCACAGGCTCGCTGTTCCAGTCTGAGCACCGATTCACAGTGCTCAGGCCAATCACAACGCTGCATTACAGCATTGTGATTGGCTCAAGGGAGGGCTGCTGGCAGGGAGTCTGCAGGAAGATGACGGAGAATGCAGGAGAGATGGCAGCCGGCCAGCCAGTCGGTGGGCCCCCCGGCCGTTCCAGATAAGTGTTTTATTTAATTTTTTATTTTTCGTTCCATCCTTCAGCCCCCCGCCTGGGTCCGGTGGCAGCCGCTACTGCAGAGAGGTAGGATGAAGAAGCAAATGTCAGTAATGTCTAATAGCACTATTGGCAAGGATCAGAATTGTTAGTGGGTTTACTGTGCACTCATGCAAATGGATGAAATGGAGATGGACTACATAAGGAAACATAACGGATACAGGGCTATATAATTGCATTATATTTTCCAAGTTGTTTATTTGTGTATAGGCATGGCCACCGCAGATTAAGCATCAGAACACTCTCCATGTTCTTGGAATCAGGCAGCAAGCCTTACATACTTATATATTATGATTCAGTACATCATATGTCAGATCAGACAACGTGGTTCATTATCGCGATATGAGTTTGCATTATGAATAGCAGGCTCTTGCAGTGGAGTTCATGGCTATTATAGTTCATTAGGTGCTTCAATTTCCATGATGGTGCTGTGGAAAATCAATTGTCTAGTACAAATACCTGGTACAATTAAAAGCCTTTTTTAAGCAGTGGCTCCTGACACTTTGGTAATGATGCCCCCTGATCTTGAGGTGTACCAATTAATGTGGTTTGTCCGTTAATGTGGCATTCTAATCAAATAGTATTGTATGCCGCACCATATAGAACAGCCCTCATCATGAGTTGTGGAATGTCTCCTGGAGCGAAAAATCTGGGTAAAATTCCACACCTCGAAATTCGTAGTCTCTCCATGCCTTTTCAAGCCTCCAAACTCTGGGTCTAGTATTCTAGGTCCTTGAGCCATTTGGCCTGTCTGTACTTTTGCAAGGGCAGAGGCTGCGAAGAGCATAATCGACAATTGCAGCAATACTGTCAAGGCTGCCCGAGGGGCCACGTAGGGGACCCTCATCAAGGCGGCCGCCTTAGTGCCACAGGAAGGCACTGGAGTCTGCCGTCTAGGCTCCCTGGGCGTGGGACCAGGGGGACTTCCGGCCGGCCACTTCCGGTAGTGGGAGGGGGGACAGGGGTACATATACTGTCCCCCGCCCACTGGGCAGTCTCTTGACCGCTGCCCGTCTCGCCTTTCCCGCCCACCGCGTACCCTGCGGACGGACAAATAGGAGGATTGGGGGGGGGAAATATCTAACCTATTGTTTTGTGTTGCAGGAGGAGTTACAGGGCGATCCAGAGTCTGCAATGTACAGAAGGGTACTATATGCAGCAGCACAACAAGGTTGCTAAACCAAGGATACCCAGGGATGTCTTAGCGTTGTCCCCTGGAAGAACTACGGCGCCCCGTTAGTCCTACGGGCGGTTGTGGGTCTGAGCAACCGGGGGCTGCCTGGAACGCTCCACCCACCTTTTGGGGGCGTGAGTAAGGGAATGGACTGGTGGTCCACTGATGGGAAGAGTGGCCCCTCCCAATAATTGGTAAACACCGATTGGCGACGGCCACGGTATAATTTGGCTCATCAGGCGTGCAGGCGGCGTAAGGGTTGGCCTGCCCTGGGATCGCCCGTAAGATAACCCACCATGTTGGCATATTTGTTATGCAAATAAACCTGCAGCAATTTTCACCACTATCAAGGTGTTGTGTGGTTTATTGATGTATTTTGCTGCATGATAACGGACTACTGTTGCCGATATTAGCACTAAGGTGGCGCACACAATGCTACTACTGGACGCGCACAAACCTGCCCTGAAGCCCTGTCCCACATCCTTTCCTCCCAACCCACCCCGCCGACTGGGAGGGGGGTATTTCTATGGACTATGGCGAGGGAAAATTAAATAAATAATTAATTTTTCCCTCGTAATCGAACGTCGAAATCCCCCCCAACCGGCCCCACCGCTCTTACCTGCACCGGCCCGTGGCTGCCTCCCAATGACACTTTCCGACTACTCAGACCAGGCAGAATCATTACAAAATTAAATTTATTGATTAATTTATTGAGCCTAAACTAATCCTCAGAATAGAAGTATTTGCCGCTGTATGTTCCATCCTAATTGCAGTTTTGTGTATGAGTGATGATGGCACATGCTCAACAAACAGCAATTTAACAAGGTATATATTGCTACAGAGGCTTCAATAAACATTCAATAAATATTCTGATAGTAGGTCTACAAATAAAAATAATAACACAAATACAGGGCTACATGTAAGACCTTTAAGAACAAAGTACCCTTCTGTAATAGCACCCTAAAAACGCAGTTCTTTGCATTTCCTGGTGTTTGGATTGTTGCACAAGTTCCTTTTTGTTCCTTTTTCTGCAGTTTGGCATAGGTCAGACTTGGCCCGAGGACATTAGAGCACCTGACAGACGAAACACCATTTTGTTTTTGAGGCTTCAGGGGATTCATTGATTTTACCATAATCACAGGATATTGAGCCAAGGCCAAGGTTCGAATTTGGTTCCCCACTCCAAACCACATCTCTCTCTTTGTGAGGTTTTGGAAGACCTGCGAGACCCTCACCATTTATCCCACAAATGTATACTTTATTCGAAACCATGAAGAGGCTCATCCCACTCTAAGCTTTTGCTCCTCTAAAGTGGATGATTGAAGCATCGGAAAAGGGATCCATCTTTGCACCTCATTTGCCAGACACAGCCTACCAGTCCTTACATGGCAAATGGCACATGGTCAGTGGCGGCTCCTGCGCTAAGGCAGAGGACGTTGCCCCAATGAGAGGGTCAAAAAGGGAAAAATAAAATAATGGTAAATCATTGTTATTATCATTTAATCTTGAAATCCTTGCTAGGCTGGAGCAGGGCGGGCTGCTCTGCTCATAGAGCAGGGCATGAGTGGTTTGCCCACTTCGAGTGCTCATGACGCTGCACACTTTGTATGTTCTCCATGCAGGCTGCATTACAGCCTACCTAGAGAACATGCCCAGCCTCCCATTCTATGGCTGAGCACCGATCCATGGCGCTCAGACCAATCACAACGCTGCATTGCAGCGTTGTGATTGGATATCAGGAAGCTGGGTGCCGGGTGCTTCCTGCCCTAGAAGCTGGCGAAGAAGAGGACTGAGAGGAGGTGGAGGCTACGGCAGCGGCGGCGGTAGCAGACAGGTAAGTGTATTTTTATTTTCACTCCCTCCCCCGCGACCTGCCGCCTCACCGCTGTTAAGTACCAGCCGCCACTGCGTATGACCACAATATGTGTGCAATTCATTGGAACCTACGTCAGTAAAGAATTATAGCTCTACCTGGCCAAAAGTCTCACATCTATAAATCCACAAGGTTGTGATTGACAACAGTAACTTCACGCATTTTTGTGACAGTTTCATTGAGAAGACAACCAGGGGCGTAGTTTCAGGGGGGTGTTTGAGGGTTTCACACACCCCTACAAAATGTATTCTGTAGGTAGTAAATAGTTTGGTGCATGTGATTTTAGTCGGGTATTGTGAAATGTCTGTAGGATTTCACCTGGGAGTTTTACATGCCCATGCTGGGAAGAATTCTTTCATTTCTGTTTTGAAGGTCTTAAAAATGTTGGTTTGTTTGAAAAATACTGTGTTTTAAGTACTACTAACAATCTTCACTCCTCTCTCTTTCCAGTGTCCCAAAGACCCCCTCATGTCCTTCTTCTCATATAATGTATTTTAACAAGATATATCAGTGCGTTTGTCGAGAAATCTGAAACTCACACCACCCACCCCCCAAATCTTACTGACCATGCCACGCCCCTGAATAGGTCAGCCTTGTGTGTTTGTAACGGGCCTTCTTGTAGGCCGCATGTAAAAAGAATGAGAGCATTAACTTCGCCAAAATATCAACACACACAATAGCTCCATAGCTCCAAGAGTTTGGGGTGCATTTTTGTGGCTTGAAGAAGCTCAATTTGTTTTTTTAATTTGTTTTCCAATTTGTAAAGCGACAACCTTGTCAGGCGTGTCTTAAATCTTGCAGCTGTTTTTGCGACATTATTTATTTATGTCTGATACACAAAGGACTGCCTTGGCCTTATGTCTAGCTGGTCCCAGGGCCTTCCTTTCCGCAACACAGTACTGATCTAGTGAAGATTTAATCGTTTCAAGTGTGTCTCTTGCAGATGCACTTTATTATATATTTACTCTTGGTGTTCTACTGCAACAAATAGCACAGGCAGGCAACAATTGATCTGTGTCCTCATGGCAGATTCGCTAGGGTTTTAAGCCACGTTTGCATCACGAAAGTGATACAAATCGGCGCAAAATCTTTTTTTCCGATGTACTTACTTTAGCGCTGAAAATAAGGTGAACGTAAAGCAAAGGAGTGTATAGCACTGCTTTGCATCACTTAGCGCCAAGGAGGCTTACAATGAGTGGAGGACAGGCGTTCCCATGCAACCACCCAAGGTTTCTGACGCTAAACCCTATTTACTAAATAAAGTAAACAGGGTTTAGCATAAAAAAACTGCGCACTTTTGAAGTAGGCACCAAGAAGGAGAAATGCTTTCATTTCTCCTTCCTTTTCCGACTATGTACGTGTGCTGCAATTTACAGCACATAAATAAAGAGGACAAAGGGTTAAAGTCAGTCTATGCATAGAATTTTGTACTGGAAGGATACCCTTCCAGAACAAAACTTATGGTGGACTCATGGGACACCCTTGCACTATGGCGCAAAGGTGTCTTTGTGGCACACAGTAGCTGATTTCAGCATCGATGCTATGGAAAGGGGAGGAAAGTGCCATATTTCTGTAAATATGGTGCTCTCCTCCTCACTCCTTTTCACGCAGTGCAGCATTTGTAGCGGCTGCACTGCGCTACGTGAGTAAGTGGTAATTCTGTCCCCTTATCTTTTTGGTGTCTGTACTTTAGTCTCAGGATCATGTTTGAGACACCCTCTCATGCCTCATTGGAATAGTGTGCCTTCTAAAAGAGACCGTTCCCTCAGACGAGTGGGGACATGCCTCACTGCAAATGAGGTAAACCCTTGCTGGGGTGACCACACTTTTAAAACCGAAATCCTGAATATTGAACAACCATAGCAGTAGGACTACAATTCTGCTTCGACTAAGGGGCACAGAATGACAGTGCTCACCAACATAGAAATACAGGCAAAAAGGCATTAAGGCTATTTAAATTCACCCTTATACACAGCACCACTTGGGTTTAATTTTTTTTTGGTAAGGGCTGCTAACTAATACTGCACTGGAATGCATGAAAACCTGGATCTGCCTGTGTTTAGACGACCCTCTCTAAAACCAGCAAATGTGTTAAACTTATTGGAATCTGCCAGGAAAGATGGTGAAAATCCAGGACTGACTTGGCCAAAACAGGAAGCTTGGTCCATCTACCCTTGTGATGCACACGCTCCTTTAAAGAAACATGCACTGGAGAAAATGACCTCATTATAGGGTGTTCTCACATTTGAATGTGGAGGGACCCCATAAAGGTGCGGGTATTCATTTACAATACCAAATAGCCACCATTTATTAAGTAGCCTCAATAGCATGCTGTTCCCTTTTTCCTTGCTAAAAAACTGTGTATTTTATTGCCGAACATATTTTTATCAATGTATTTTTTGTTCATTGATCATCTTACAACCACTTTAAACTGGTAAAACTCTTCCCCCTCCCCAACCCATGCATACATGTTGAAACAGTGACTTGGTATGCATGAGTTGAGTTTGTGGCACATGTGTTAACATATTGCACATTGATGTGCAAGTTCCAACAGAGAAACAGGCGTGCCGTTCCAAAACATTCTTGGTTATTTTACTACACATTCAAGCAGATTTATTATCCGATTATATTGTTGTTATTGTATACAAGAGAGGGTTCTTGACTGATGGGAGTTTACTGGATGCTGTCACAAAGCACTTCTAATGCATAAAATATTGGGGATGTACTCTGAAAGTCTTTGCTTTAACCCAAGGCATTAAGTTAACATGCACTTCTTAAATATTGTGTTATTGAACAAGGAGCTATTTCAGACACATTGGCATTTTATTCTTGGAGGATTTGCTTCAACCTTCACCCTGCCCTTGAGATATTATTTTGACATAGAAAAGGGTTACAGTTTGTTGATCCAAATTACATTCCTTTAAGAACCCGTTGCTGTTTGTTCACTCTCATGGACACATGGTAGAACAATATACAAATGAGCACTGTCAGAAAGTGGATTATGATTTTGAGAAAGGTGGACCATTACCATCTTAATAAACACACCTGGTTTGGCCTCAACATAAGTCACAAAGAAACTGTTCAACTTGTAGTAGCCATGTCACAAACAGACAGCAGTTCCCCAGAGAACTAAATGCACATTATTTTCAAGCAATACCGACAATTTCAAAGGCTAGAAAACAAAGCAGTAAACGCCAAGATAATTTGAGAAAATAGTGAATAATGGAATGGGCAAAATGAGACCAAAATCATTAAATTCTGATAAGAGAGACATGATATGAATTTTCTAAAACGCAAAAATCCCTACAAGAATTAACACGCCATTCAAAAAGAACAGTTCCTGGTTCACAAGGATCTAGGCCCGATTTCTGGATATCGTCTCTCACCTGGAAGTCAAATTCCTTGTGCAGACTAAGGTACAAGGCTGAGGCTGATGAGTGTCACTTGAAGTCATATACATTGTCATTGAGACCCGTTGGTTTCGGCTTCAAAAGCTCCAAGCAGGACACATTTGGAATTCATAGCCTGCAAGGTTGTTTCATCACTAGGATTTATTTTCTGCTTCACCCCGATAGAATAACATTTCTTCAGACATACATTTTTTGGTTCTCAAAATCCTCCAGTAGGGGAAGGCTGTAAACTGTAGCCGCACAGAGCTAATGAGGCAAGATACTTTTTCCTTGGTGATCTGTTAAACACATTTTATGCGTGGCAGAATAGTGGTATAAGCCTGGTGTTTCTGCCCACCTTTGGTCTGCCTCCCTGCACAAGTCTCAGCCCCTTGCCCTGATATACTGGAGGTCAAAAAAGGTCTACATCCCACTTTTCTTCAACTCATGAGAAGGTGGCTTCTGATCAATTCGAGAACTCAAAGCTCCTCCAAACAGGCTTGAGGTCACCAAGTCTCTTTCTAGCCAGGACTCCTGCAGTGTCCAGTCCTCCATGGTTGCCTGGGTTTTGAAGTCAGGCGTCATTCTTCTTTTTCTGTTCATGGTGAGGCAAACAGGAGGTCAGACACCTGACTATGAGGGGAACAGTTCCAGTCCTTGTTTGCCAGCCAGAATCAGGTGGCTTTGAGTCTTTTTGTTCTAGCAGGAAGCAAGAGTAATTCAGTCCTTTCCTTCTAGCAAGGAATTCAGGTGCAGCATTTCCAGGTCAAGGAATATTCTGATGAGAGGTGGTGGTAAGGTGACAGGTTTATCTTTCGCACTAGCCTGTGATTGGAAAATGTTCCCTACCCAATCCTGTTACTTTATCACCCTTCACCACCTCTTTAATAGCAGTTCCTCTTCGGTTTACTGAACACATGCCCTACATTCACCTTTGTTGAACACTTCTTTCTGGAAGAGCTCTAGACAGGCCCTTTGCCATTCCTCTATTTAAATAAGGTCACCTCCCATCTATAGGGTCCAGACAGCTCCCTCCTGCTGGGGTTTGATCTAAAGGGCCTAGGAGGGCTCTGTGATTGAATGGCAACAGATCCTTGAAGCTCTATTTGGGATCACCAAGTCAATAGACAATGACAGAAAGACAAATTGGACAGGGTCCAAGGATTTAATTTATTTCAAAACGGTCTCCACGTCATAGGCATATATCAGACACCGACAGGCCCAAGTTTGTCCAACCAGTCAGGAAGGCGCCAGATCCAAGGAGGGAATAAGCTGCCCCAGAACTGGTTTAAAGTGACGAAGGAGGAGGTGACTGCTCATCACTGTGAGCACTCTTCTGGGTGGACACACAGGCCTTGCACAAGGGGAGAAGGTTTTCTCCATCTTGGATTTAGTGAGTGAAGACCACATTGGTATTGCTTGCTGTAGGGCACACAGGAACTGATTTAAAAGTAGACTGGTTACCTCTGGGAACTTTTACCTTATTGTTGAGGAAGAGGACAGGAGTCGCTTCCACCCACAAGCTAGTGACAGGCATAAATGTGGCTTCCCATGGCACATTTCCCAGAACACTACTGGACCCGCGGAAGAACAGAAGTACAACTCCCACTGCTGATTGAGACCAGTGAGGAGACCTGAAGTGCTGTGTGTGCTCCCACATGTACACAGGACAAAAAAGTGGACTCCAAGGATCAGTTGGCTGACCACCTGTGTAAGCTACAAGACCACAATAAGAGGTATTTTCCTTATCTGTCATAAGCAACTCAAGGCAGGAGGAGGGGGATGTTCTGTTAAGCAGGATTGTTAACTTTAGCCTACCAGAGAATAGTACCAATGCTGATTCTATATAACAAATGTGAGGGGGGACATGAGTGGAGTACACTGTCTGTGCGTAATGTATATGTCATTAAACACCAATAAAATCTGGTTGAAAAAAAAAAACAAGAGTTTTTTTTCCTGAAGAGCCCAGCCAACCAATACCAACTGGATCTGACCAGGATCCTGCTGGAATCCTCCGGATGACTTCTTCTAGAGTGAGTCTTGACACACGAGCTGTTCCTGAGGTCAGGGGACCCTTGGATCAGTCTAACTCAGGGGTACTCACAAACTTTCTGTCGGGGGCCAAAATTACAGTGTGGTTAGTGGCCAAGGGCCGCACTGGTAGGGGTGGAGTCAGTGGGGGCGGGATCAGTGGGGGCGGAGCTAGAGTAAAAAAACAACCTGTTTAGAAAGCTAGTTGACTAATTTAATGTGATTAGGTAACTTACTTTATAGACACAGAACGCAAAAGTCCTGGATATGTGAATTTCAGAAGCATTGTTTATTTTTTGTGTTTCAGCCTGGCACAGTTTAAAATGATTATGCTGCCAAAGGCCCGGCAAGTGCCTTATTTATTTCCTGCTGCAGTACTGTGGTCTTTAACTTTCTAGTGCTAATTTATTTCTGACTGCTGCTGCTGCTAAAGAGAAAGAGAGGGAAAGGAAATAGCGGGAAAGGAAAAGAGAGAACAGATCAACAGGAGAAGGAGTCCAGGACAGTGCGTGAAAGCAAGAAAGAAAAGTAAAGACGGAGTTACAGCACACCATCATCCTGACCTGTGGCGTTTGTTTCTCACAAGGTGGCAGGAAGCTCCTGAAATCCTCTCACAGGCTGCCTGGAACGCCCAAAACAGAATACTCGAGGCGCAGAAGCATGCGCAGGGTATTCTTTTTCAAGCATGCAGCAGGTGACCCTGCCTCACATGTTGCAACCCCTCCCCTAATGAATCAATCAAAAGCAGGCCTGGAAGTACTGGGCAGATACTGTCCATGCCCGGGGCTGCTTTCAAATGCGACGCTGCCAGCACGTCATTACTGGGAGGTCCCCGAGGACCCCAAGTATTGCAGATCGAGGCGGACAGCATGTCAGCCCATAGGCTGCTTAAATCGCTATCTTGCACCGGACACCAAATAACTGGCACTGACGCGTGTGACGTCAGAGGCAGGCAGGCGAATCACAGGCAAGCAGTAAACAGGGAAGATGGCCGCAGGAGGAAACGTTGTGAATACGTATTCAAGCGTATTCACAACGTTTGCTCCTGCGGACATCTTCCCTGTTTACTCCAAGGAAGGGCATAGTGTAAGATCGAACAAGGTCCGCGGGCCGCCAATGAAGGCCGGGCGGGCCGTACTATGAGTAACCCTGGTCTAACTGAACTTCTCCTAGCATTCCTGAAAACCTGGACTTCAACCTTCTTAGGACGGGGACATAGGACCGGGACAGCACTGCCAAGCAGATGCACTCGAGGTGTCTTGCCCCCGGTCTAAAGAAACAGGTTCCACCTGCTCAGAGCTTCTCCACAGCAGCAAATCAATTTCAACAGGACCTCACTGAGAAAGCATCCAGCCTTGTGAAGTCTCTTTAGATACAGCCTGCAGTCTTTCCCCTGCTGGAGGATTCTGAGCTCCAAAATATAGTCTGAGAAGGTAAAAATCTTTGCCGGGCAAAGGAGTCAAAAGTATCGCGCAAGCGAGAGGACTTCCTTGGATGTGAAATCCAAATTTCCCAATCTGAGGTGTTCCTGCCAAAACCAATGGTTTTTACCCAGACCTCATCCAATGCCTTTTTGATGTTGTGGAGGCCTTCTCAGAAAGATTTTGACTTCTAGAAAAAGGCCTAAGTTTCAATAGGACCCCACTCTATCTTGAGCGGCCTAAATCGTGACTAAGTCCTAGTCTACTGTGATCATTGGCTATAAATGGGGCTTTACACTTTTTGGCACTATTGTTACGTAAATATTCACATCTCCGGTTCCCCAATTGGATTTTTGTCATTTTGGTGTTATTTTCTCATTAAATATTGTCGATTAATATAAACTGGATTTGTGATTTTTAAAGTATTTTGAATTTTTTAACTGTTTTGGTACTTCTCAATACTTTACACATTTTCTTAAAGCTATGCCTGCCTTCTATGTGCAACAAATAACCAAGGGGTGAGCATGGGTTTAAACGACTGAAAGCTTTAACTGGACCTAAAAAGATAGTGACCTTCTTACTTGCGTTGGACTTCCATTCATCCCAATTAATAATTCACTTTCTCACAAGACTCAGAAAGCCAATGACACTGCTCACAAAGTAGCAGCATATAGGAATGATGGACAATGTGCAGGCTATGCAATGGCAAATGGTGGCTTTCTATGCTACTAACAAATTATGTAAAACTCCCTGTGGCTAGTCATCAAATGAGGTTGTCACAATGATATGTTAATGATTGCCTCTAAAAGATTTCAGATAACTTGATAAATTCAACATATACTCAAGCAAGATAACAATATTTACCAGAAAACATCTGTGCAGAGATACACAATGCCACATTAAGCACACCCTGCAATGACAAACAATCCCACATTAAATATGAAGAATATTTTCCTTTGCTTCAGTTATTAAAGACGTCTACTGCTTCCAAGCATTGCAATAACAGGTTCCATTGTTACCCAACATTATAGTATTTAATTTCTGAATCTCATAGGTTGAACTAACTTAGCCAACTTTACTAGGCTTCAAATATGTGACTGCAGACTGAAAACTGATCTCCGAAATAACATGCAACTTAACTAGCTTTCTAAATCACTCTGTTAGCATCTTTAACTGTCAACGTTTCCATAGTCACCTTTATCCCTTCTAACATATACCTTTTTAAGTTTTTCAAAAATACCATGCATTCATGATTAACCCATTTAGTACACTCTCTACTCAGTTAGTCATCAAAAATATTATATGAAATCATACCCAGTGCCTAGTGACCCTGCAAATACGCCAAGAGCCTTAACAAAAAGAAGGAAGGCGCCCCTTACCCCAAGGCCATGGTTGGGTAGGTAAATGCAAGCCTAATTGGGGTGCAGTGGGCCACTAACTTACCCTGGCTCCTTGTGGCACTGCACCTGCTGCATCATTGATAAACTGCACTCCCTGTCAGAGCTGCATGGGAAGTTGAGGGATGTATGACGTTACAACGCATACTTTTACAACGCATGCACTTACAACGCAATTTTTACAACGCAACATCCACTACAACGCATTCCACTACAACGCATTTTTAAAAACTACCTTTACAACGCATTCCATTACATCGCATACCACCTTTACAACGCATACAATTACAACGCATAATATTACATTGCATTTAAGGTAAGTATTGGATAGTATAGGGGTAAAAATTACTATTCTAACTCCAGGGGGTGCAACAGTAGGGTAAGTGTTGGATAGTATAGGGGTAAAAATTACTATTCTAACTCCAGGGGGTGCAATAGGAGGGTAAGTGTTGGATAGTATAGGGGTAAAAATTACTATTCTAACTCCAGGGGGTGCAACAGTAGGGTAAGTGTTGGATAGTATAGGGGTAAAATTTACTATTCCTACTCCAGGGGGTGCAACAGTAGGGTAAGTGTTGGATAGTATAGGGGTAAAAATTACTATTCTAACTCCAGGGGGTGCAACAGTAGGGTAAGTGTTGGATAGTATAGGGGTAAAATTTACTATTCTAACTCCAGGGGGTGCAACAGTAGGGTAAGTGTTGGATAGTATAGGGGTAAAAATTACTATTCTAACTCCAGGGGGTGCAACAGTAGGGTAAGTGTTGGATAGTATAGGGGTAAAAATTACTATTCTAACTCCAGGGGGGGCAACAGTAGGGTAAGTGTTGGATAGTATAGGGGTAAAAATTACTATTCTAACTCCAGGGGGTGCAACAGTAGGGTAAGTGTTGGATAGTATAGGGGTAAAAATTACTATTCTAACTCCAGGGGGTGCAACAGTAGGGTAAGTGTTGGATAGTATAGGGGTAAAAATTACTATTCTAACTCCAGGGGGTGCAACAGTAGGGTAAGTGTTGGATAGTGTAGTGTAATATTATGCGTTGTAATGGTATGCGTTGTAAAGGTAGTATGCGATGTAATGGAATGCGTTGTAAAGGTAGTTTTTAAACATGCGTTGTAGTGTCATGCGCTGTAATGGAATGCGTTGTAGTGGATGTTGCGTTGTAAAAATTGCATTGTAAGTGTAGTGCGTTGTAAAAGTTGCGTTGTAAAGGTTGTTCCCCGAAGATGAGCTGTCAGTGGGACTCGATGGACTCCCTCTGGCTTGAAGTGGCTGTGCTCAGGAATGCTGGGAGGTTGGCTGTGAAAGGACTGACTGAGGTGGGCACAGCCAGGCTGATTCGGTCACTGATGTGATGGCCTCAACAGTGCAGCTGGTGGTAGTAATTAGTGCAGTTCTGATTTTTCCTGGACTCGTCGTTGGCTGCCACCTATTGTTGGCTCATGGGGCATGGGCCGTGTGGGGACATGTGGGTGTTTTAAACCTGTGCTTTCACAAGGTGGACAAAGGGTTGGGTCAGAAGTGTAAGGGGTGTGAACGATGAAAGTATGGCATATACGTCTTTCCCTGGAGCCAGGCACTTGCCAGGGGCATTGCCGTGAATGGCTTCCATGTGAAGTGGGAGCACCTGTCTATTGGCTTGTCTGACCAGCCAATTAAGTTCTCCTGCCTGGAAACATGGAGGTAATGCAATCAATTTGTCCCACCAACAAAGGCATCCCATTCTAAACACAAAAGGGCCTATTCTGAGCTGAAATTAAAAAAGAAAACTGGCGAGCAACATTTTAGGGCGCTAAAAGCGAAATGCTGCTCACAAGCTTAAAGTTGGGGTTTCCTTACAGGAAATGTAATTAGACCAATTGGATAAAACCAATTTTACTAATACCATTTTAGGGACAAAGCGCATGCACCTTGGACGTGAATAGCAGTGTCATATGTCACAAAGTCCTCTACTTTGCTCCAAGGACCATGCCCTATGAGTTGTGTCATCTTCTTTTAACATGTATAACGGTTGTTGAAGCTAGAACACAGTTGTTACACATGATACAGCTGAATGCTAATATATTGGTCAATGATGCTTTTGAGTTAGTTTTCAGGCAAAATTAGAAATTGTTTGCTTTTTTAAACTAGTATGGAATCATTGTGCTTTTAAATCCTAATGTTTATTGTGTCTTTTTTTTGTTTTTAATGTCTTATTTGAATTTATTGTTTTATGTTATTGTAATATTTTGAATGCAATTTCTTTATTTATTTTTTATGTTATGCATTTATTTATTTAGTTATGGGTTTTTGAATCATGATCCAAACCACAAGTGGTCATCTCAGAGCATTGGGGGAGGGGAGCAGGAACAAAGGGTCATAAAAATCATTGGTGGGTGTAACAATGTAAAATTGCTTAGGTAAGCGAGGATTATGCTGAAGCATTTGATTGGTGAATTTTTAACCTGTGCTTAAACTCATGGGAGTTGTAGTCTCTCTTTACTGTGGTTTTTCTGAATCTTTGTTGGGCTATTGAGCTAATAGGAAAAAGAAAAGCATAATCCGAATGACCAACGTAAAAGGTCAAATAAAGGTCTTTAATTTCAACGAGATTTATTTGTCGCAAAATAGTCTGAACAAGTCTTGGAGGAAGCTCATGGCCTCTTCGAAGGTGCAGTCAAAATTCCATTGGGCCATTGTAGTTCCTTCGCAAAACCCCACGTAGGGGGTATCATAAATGTATGCCTCTTTATTAGCCGAGGGCATTTAACATCCCTCAACCGGTGGTCAAAGTGGGCAGAATCAGAGGGGCACGACATGCCCATACTTTTTTAATTTAAGGATAACAGTTCCCATACTTTTTGTGAATAGACAACCCTCCTAGGATGGTTCATTCCAAGAGCTTAAATACTTCAGCTGCAGTGTGAGGTAGGGAGTCTCCTCAACAGAGAAATTGAGGGAGGAGCAAACAGCTAAACGAGCCTTCTTGCCAGGGTGCCTGCTTACCTGAAAGGAAATGTAAATGCGCATGCTGGGTCAGTCTGCAAATGTAAAAGCAGCGTGACAGTTGGCATTGGCTTTAAATAATATAACTACTTGGCACTTCCTGATGACACAGATTTATTATTTTTGAATGGTACTAGAAAGGAGTTACCAGCTGAGCTGTGAAGTGTTTGCTTTTTAAAGAACCATAACACAGGCCCCCCCCAATCGCACAGACTTTTGTTCGCCCCTAACTACTCTCCACTGCTCCAATCAGGATTCAATTCAGTGTCTGTCTGGTTACTGACACAGACCTCTGCAGTGCATTAACTAATATTAACTAATAGTGGTTTCCCGCTGATTAACTTGACTTGCATTTATTTTTTGTTTAACCCCTTCGCCGCGGCAGGAATTCCGCCGCGGCGCTGGGGGGGGGGGTTTGGGAGCACAGCGGCGGCACCGTGCTCATGACGGAACCACTCCGTCATGAGTCACGGGCGAGCTGTGCTCATGACGGAGTGGTTCCGTCATGAATCCGCCCACGGCGCTAATCGCCCGCACAGGCGGGGAATTAGCGCCGCGTGGGCGGAGCGGCCGCCAACGGCCGCAGCATGACGGAACCACTCCGTCATGAGCACGGAACGGGTTCAACTGCACGTTCATTTATATTTATTTACCTGAAGATGAAAGAACGAAAAAAGTAACAGAAACCTTTTTTTTTGCTACGTCTTTCAACCGCACCCACCATCACTCGCCCCGCCCCCCTTGAGCACAGCGTCACAGTTCCCTTACTTTTTTCAAATTCACTTTGACCGCTGCCCTCAACGGCCACTTCGCCTCTGTTTATGCGTCTTTTATGGAGCCTGTGGAGGATTAAATTGGATTATTATGTGGGAACACCGCCAAGCAAGTGTCTTTTGAATATATAACTGCTGGAAAAACAGCTAGGCTTTCCCTTTTACTGGAGAGGCCGTCTTTCTATTATACAGATCTGCGGCCGCTGCTGCACAAAAGAGGGGAGTCTGGGCAGGGGGCGCAGGTACCACAATGCAGTCTCTTGATTTATTACAGAACTGCTGCTGCACTTGAGTACGAATTATTGAGACACACACTGGCCGCTGATTAATTCTACACAGAGAGGCGCTGCCTCCTGTATAATGCTGCATTACCGAAACACTACTCGGTTACTGTTGTTTGCATTCACCAATAATATGTATTTATTCACTGTTCGGAACATAAAATAAAATAGTTTACAGCAGGTAAAATGAATTATTAATCTTTGATTCGAATAACAAATAGGAATTCCAACAGACTCGCAATTTTTTTAATGAAAATTTTGTTATTCAAATCTTAGTTAAAATTGCGATAAAAAGCAGTTGTAATTCAAGAACAATTTTTAATGGGCCCTGTGCAGCTGAGCCAATTTTTGGTACGCATCTTACCCAGAATGCATAGCTAGCAAACGAGAAACGTGTTCCATATTCTGTTTTAAAAAATAAGGGAACATTTAATCAACAGCGTCATTCCCAAGTTAAAATATGCACACTATTTACAGCAGCTGTAAAATCACATACTACAACCTGTTTCCCTTTGATCCATTATGCTGGAGACAACTTATCTTTCTGTGGCAGCAAGTCAAGATTTTTTTAAAGAGTATTCTATTAAAAAGTAATTTAATTTGTCCCACCTTTCAAGTTGTATGCGCCTAAATGAACATTGATTTAGTTCATGAGCAAATCCTTTTTGTTGCATTCAGTGATTAATTTGAGCCGATGGTTTCTGGTGCTCAGCACGGCACAGAGGGCCTCATTTACAAGGAACTGATGCACATGCATAGATGTGTCAGTTTCCTTGCGCCAGCACCAAATGTCCTTGTGCCTCCATGGATGCGCTGTATTTACAATACAGTGCTCCATGGCACAAGGATTAACAGATGCGTCAAAATTTCTGATGCATTTGTTGGCACAAACGTAACACATTTCTGGAGGTGCTCATGAAAGTGACGCAACTCCAGCACTGTGCACAACAGATAGGTGAGTTCCATTCAAAAAGCCCTGAGTCATTCCTTACGACTGCTCTTAGCAGGCGTAGGGATTTTGACACAGTGAAGGCGTAGAGTGATGCAGTGAAATGTTGTAAATTTCACTGCGTCAGTTCTACATGGGAATGCCCAAATTATACCTGATGCAGGTATAATGTGGTGCAGGGCTTTACAACGTGACACATCTCCCTAGATGTACATTGTTTACGCCGCTGCTGCTTCACAAAAAGTGATGCAACAGTGGCGCAAAAGTATTGCAAATCTACCCCTTAATTGTTGGCACTGGCACTTAATTGTTGACTCCGGCACTTATGACAGTTGCCACGTGGTGGCGCTGTTTGTATAATTTAGGAATCAGCAGAGCAGCAATTTTTTATCAATTCAGTTTTCATTAAAAACAACCTATACCTTCCACCCAAGCTATTTTTCTTATAGGTTTGGGGGCCTGAAATAGGCTGAATTGTCACACTTGTAGCAGTGTGCTGGTTAGTAGTTGTGTAGATTCAGTCATTGGCAACACTGGCAGTGGCAATGGGCGGTGCAAGCTGCAGGGGCCTACTGACTAGAGGCCTTGCACTTATGATTTCAAAATTAAGCACTGGTTGTATTACACTTAAGACATTGACAAAGGAAGAAATATAAATTGTTCCATAATCATAAATAAACATTCAAAGCGACAAATAATTTAGCAATATTGTGAAATGTAAAGAGTTTACATTTTAGGATATAAACATAAGAAAGTGGCACAAGAGATACATAATGAAGGAGAGTATGCATTACATAGAAGAGAGCTGTCATGTATGCATATTAGGTTTTAAGGTGGTTGTGATCTAATTGTCCAGTGTGTAACTTACTTGAAATGCGATCACAAAACATCTCAAAGTGCACTTGGATTTTCAGCAATGGTGCTATATCTGATGATAGTTAAATTTAATCGCTTAATGAATTTTGGTTTAGTTTGCGTAATATCTGTCTGTATGCCCCTGAGGAATACTTTGTGACAGAGCTTTCTTGCATAGTGCCCGATCGGAGTAGGTACGTAAATGACTATTAATGAAACAGGGGAGGGCAAAACTATTTTTACTGCAAAGAGGTACACTCCAAGGGCTAGCTGTCATGCTATATAAATCATTTCTCCTTATTTCATTTCACTTTTCTTCACTTCACTGTAATGTAAAGATATATAAAAAAAAAATGGTGAAAAACGTTTAATTACAAAATTAGATGTCAAGCACAGTCTGTTCCTGTACAATGGAGACTGGGGTTACCAGCTACCTAGGTTTAGTAGGAACAAAAATTGAGATTTTCCTTGCACTGACGCTGATATTATTGCACATTTCTCATATTAGCACTTTAGCAAAATAGATTAAAACCCATAGGTATCATAATGTGAAAAACGTTTAACAACCCAGGCATGCAACTAAGCTCCCAAAAATGAAAAATAAATTAATAGACTTTTCATGTCAATAGTAACATCTAAGAATATTGCTTTAGCTTTACAGATGAAACCCAACTTGCAAGTGTTTTCCTCTTATGCCTATCATAATATTATGTTGATACTCTTTGTAGGTGATTATGCTGCAATAACCAAATACTTATTTAAAAACTAATGATTGTAATTGGAATTGATGTTGTACTATAGTTTGTATCCATCCTCGCGCCAGGACCCCTCTAGTACGGAGACTGTAGACAAGGATTTCTTCAGGGTCACAGAAGCAGTGAATGGGTGCCTAGTGGTTTTAGGGAGTCCATGATAGTTCCCTCCCACAGATGGAGGTGAAGAATAAAGGAATCACACCTTTGGAAATGGCCAGTATAGCCAATTTTTATTAACATACTGTGATATGCACATTGACACATTACAGAGTGACTTAAATGAGTTGGTCCTGATGAATGCCTAAGGACTCTGCAAAGAGCCGTAAGAGAAGCAGAAACATGTTGACCCTAGAATAGGGATATTTTTTTTTAAAACCTCAGTTTCTCTGCTTTTTTAACTCTTTCCGAGGACTCTACCGAATAAAGTTTTTGCAGCCCTAGAGGACGTTTTATATTCCTTACACTTTTCACAGCACTCTGTGCCTCATTCACCATCATCATTTCTTTGCCTCCCTTTGCCTTAAAAACACCCCAGCTCCTCCCCACACCCTGACACTAGGTGGGAAGTTGTAGCCCACATTGGAGACCGGCTGGCCCCTATGTGCGGAGGGAGCCCAATGATGAAGCATGTCCCCCTGGGGTAAGTGAGGGTTCTTGTCTGAAAAGGATTTTCCTTCCACCATTCACACTAGTCCCTAATTGCACACCATAGAAGTTTTTATACATGGGTACAACATATCTTTAGTGAGTTTCATGATTAGATAGGGAGGGATATTTCTATGTCATTCTCCCTTGGGTCACACGTGTGGTTGTAGCATCCTACAAGAGAAACTGTGATGGATAAGCTTGTGAATATTTCAGATCATTAAGTTAATTACTGGTTTACACTGCTTAGAAAAACATCTATTCACTAATTTTAAAATATCTTTTGCATAGATTGTGAACCATTGAACTAGTGTCCGAATCATAGCCTAAGCAGACATTGCCTGAAATCCACTCTACTTTTTTGTATTTCCTGTGAGATTTTTCGGAATTAGTTACAGATTAGCTGTGACTGAACCCAGACAAAACAAGCATAACAGTTCTTGACCTAGAGAGAAGATGTTAAAAATGGACATGGTTATTGGGAGGAGTCAGAAGGGTAAGCTGCATTAGAAAGAGATCGGTCTTGAAGTGAGCTGTGACTGTGCTTGTGCATGGACCAAACTATCTAATCCCCAAAATATTAACTGATTTCTGTGATTAATTCCTGGATCAAGCTTGGTAATAGAGAAAAACAAGCACGGCCTTCTTCAGGGAAATTATAAATGTTACACTAATAGAAAGTAACACACCAACTGGAAAACAATCAGAAATGTAGAGCTTAGGTACTAGACAAGTGTGTGGAAAAGAGACAAAAAAAGCATAGGTAATAAAAATTCTTATGTTACTTTCTTTGTTATGGTCGGCCTGTACCTAAGTACCCCTTGTGGCTCACTCACAAGAGACACTTAGAATTAGACAATATTTTTGAGATTAAAGATCTTCAGAGGGGCTTGTGTGGAATCAGTAGGCAAGAATGGCTTCTCAAGGGGGAATGTAGCCAGCAGCGCACATAGATGGCCAGTCTGTAGAGAGCTCCCGGCCGCCCTCTTTAAATCCCTACTATTTTGACATCTGAAAACCCTGCGGAACGTCTTTGGGACTAGTCTACATTCCACAACTGGCTACAAGCAAGAACTGAGGGGATAGATGGGTGAGAGCTCATAGCTGTGTAGAG
The DNA here is from genome assembly GCF_964204655.1 of Triturus cristatus. Lineage (NCBI taxonomy): Eukaryota > Metazoa > Chordata > Amphibia > Caudata > Salamandridae > Triturus > Triturus cristatus. The sequence goes on from NC_140593.1 coordinate 772,214,497, forward strand.
AGTCTTTACGACGATGCCACAGCCCAAGATGGCTGCTGCTGCAGAGGAATGGTGAGAGCCAAGCAGACACACAACGGATGGGGAGGTTAGGGGGATGCACATTGGAGCTCGAGGAGAGTGTGCTTCTTCTTAGTGCAGTATGTGGCGGTTGATCTGACCATCTAAGCCAGAGAATGGAGACCAAGATGAATGCTCCTACAATAGAGCAGTGTATACCAGGGAGATCTACGTCAGAGACAAAGGCTGGGAAACTGCCTATCCAGGGCCAGAGAAGACATGCTTCTCGATACCACAGGGAGACTGCTCTGGCTCTCTGCAGAGCATGCTAATGTTCCCTTATGGTCTGTAGTACTGAGACCCAGGATGTCAGACACCTCAGAGGAGTGGTGAGTGTTGCATAGAACTGCTGCAGATCTGGAGGTTAGGGTGCTGTGTGGCGGGGGCTGGAACAGGTGAGCTCCCCATCAGAACCCAGAGGGAGATTGCTCAGACTCCTGAGATTGGAGAGAGAAAGTTTTGGCCTTCCCAAGAGGACCCCAGGTGTAGTGGGCTTGTGCTAAAGGAGCGAGAACGCTCTATTGCGTGGTTGGTAGTCTGAGGATGGCCCCTGTGGAAGAGCTGAGCCAGCTGGCCATGGAAAGATGGTGGGTAAGCCAACACGGCTGTGAGAGAAGATGTCTGGCCCCCTGAAAGCAGCATTTGATAAGCCGTGAGTGCTGGATAATCTGGTGGTGGCGCAGACCCGGGGAGCTTTAGCTGCAGGAGCCATCTTTGGGGTGGATCAGGAATCCCAGCCATTGGCAGAGAATAGAGACTGCCCTGTGGCATCTACCTATCCCCACATGGAGACCAGAAGATGCCATAAAAAATAGAAGGACCATGGCAACAGTAAAAAAGAGTGCTGGTCGACAATCGGCCACTGACAGTCCACTGTTGCACAAGCGACCTGTCAGGTCCCCAGAGAAGTAATAGAGACACAAATGTTGGGTTCACAAAATAAACGGAACCTAATATTCAAGGCAATCATTGCAACCAAAGAGGCATTTGAGACCAAGGTAGACAAGGTGGTAATAGACATGGGTATAATAGGAGATGGTCACCCCCAAACTGGCAGACAGAGTCAAATGTAGATAGGAAGCCCCAGCTGAAGAAAAAGGAGCAGGATCAGGGCAACAACAAACAAGAACTCTGGTCCACAACCAGCCCCTGACAGTCCAATGTTGCGCAAGTATCCCGGCAGGTCCCCACAGAAGTAATAAAGACACACATGTTGGGCTAACAAACTAAACTGGACAAAAAAACTCAAGGCAATCATTGCAACCAGAGAGGCATTTGAGACCAAGATAGACAAGGTGGTGATGGACAAGGGTATACTATGAGATGTAAATACCAAATTGGCAGACAAAGTCAAATGCAAAGAGGAAGCCCTGCCAGCTGAGGCTTGTCCCTCCATCAACAAACTGAAGAGGCAAGTGGCAGAGCTAGCTGCAAAAGCAGGCCTACTGGATAGCAGAGAGGAAGACCCAGAAGGCCGAAACAGGTGAAACAATGTTTGTATGGTGGGAATACCAGAAAACCTAAACAAGTGGCAGGTATCCACACTAGCAGATAAACACACACTATGGAAGCCTGGGGCAAAGGAATGGCCTGCAACTTGACCACTTGTCTCCACTCGCAGTTTCACAAGGTTGCATAGGTATTGGTCATGTTACAGGCCCTGCTCTATTAATGAATTAGTGAATACTGTGCCATGAAAGAATAACAGAAAGAGTAAGAGTAGAATCACTTGAGTGTAGTGTTGCAAGGAGTTATCATTATCAGTAATGCTATAAGGGATGGTCAGAATTGGAATCCTATTGGATGTAGTCATACTGTGACTGTTGTAATATACATAAGTGGCTCAGGATGATATATATTGACCACAAGTAGCTCCCATCATAGAAAAGATTGAAGCCCCCTGAGTGAGACACTAGTAAAAAGTTGATGCCACTTACTGATTTCTTATTACAGATGTCACTCTATAAAGGATTGAAATATTCTTTTAGAATTAGAAGCTACAGTTTAAATAGCTATTTCAGTACATACATATTTCTGCCTGCCATGAGTGGAGAACAGAAAAACTTCCCTCTCTGTGACTGAACCATTTCTTTCTCTTAAAATGATGCAGAAATATTTCTCCTTAGCGATGAATTCCTCCTTATATATCTGAGGCATGTGTATATAATTTTTTCGTCTCCACTTAGAGTCGTAACTACAATAACAATACATTCCTCTCTGTTTATTTATTGTATATTGTTTCTGGCATTTTTGAGTGTTAGTTGTTTTGATCCTGGCAAGCGCTACCTGCTCATGTATAATTTAATTTTAAGAAAAAACTGTTCTGTATTTTTTCCATCTCAGTTTATGTTTCCTGTTTAGAACATGAAATGAATTGAAAAATGAGTTTATGTAGCGTGTTAAACCCGAGGGTAGCTAAGTGCTATGTCTGAAAAGCAGAGCTCCTTAGCACAGAAAACGCAGAGATTCTATGATGAGAAAAGCCATCTTTTTAACAATTTCTTGAATGAGGCAAATGAGTCAAGTTTAGCGATGTGGGCAGGCAGGGAATTACATATTTAGCAACAGCCACGAATATGTACTGACCAGCCCATATGAATTTCCATAACCTGGGCATGGAGACTTTCCTAGCTAAAGAGGATCTGAGTGACCAGCCTTGAGTGTATCACCTGAAGAGTGAGGAGAGATGTTTGGACACTTTGTGATGGAGAGCAGGGAAGACTAGGCAAATAGCCTTATAAACAATGCGCTTCATCACAGGAAGCCAATGCAGCGTTCTGATTGTTGTTGGTGGGCAAAAAAGGAATTTGATATCCTTGAATGAATTTTAGAGGTTGGTGCAGGAAGAGAATTTATATAGACAGGGAATTGGTTATGGGGGTCACACTTATATGTCTGCAACTGAAGGTGCTACTGATGGAGGTACCAATACAGAGGTGGCTGTGCTAGCTATGCCTGTGTCTGTAACACTTAGTTCTAATGAAGAAGCTGCAATGAAGATTACTGATGCTTCGTAAGATGGAGATACAACCAATAAACCTGGTGTCATCACAAGACATGTTCACTCCACTCAACTTGTGTGGTGGAATCAATGCTTCGATGGACTGAACCAGGTTTTGCATTCATGGACGATATGTCATAGTGGTCCTGGAGACAGCCCCAAAGACTTCATTTGGAGAAAATATTCAATTTCTTTGTTTCTTTCGATCCTATGACATAGTTTGTTTAAATGTTGTAGCACTTACTGAGAGTATTGTATCGCGAGAGTTATTAGGATTTGTCTCACACATATCTGCGTTTGTGTTAGAAGAGCCTTTTTTATCAATTGAACAATGGATGGCGATGTTTCCTACTTAAGTCGTGAAGAAGGGAGTGTAGCACCTCTTATAGAATTGTCTACATTTGGTTTTATACCTAATACTTAGATCACCACAATGCATACATCTAATGTATTGCTTGTTTAATATTTTAACACTATGCGCCCGATTCGCAATGATTTCGATGTAACTTACTCCGACAGTTCTCCTTCTTGCTTAGCTGGGAGCACTCCTGGGATGCATTAGTAAGCCAAGTTACTACAAGGGTCAGTCACACCTACTCATAGAAAATCTTTGTGAATCAGGCCCAATATGTTTATAACACTTAAAGCTTTTTTCTTGGTGATGATCATAAACTATTCTTATACTGTACACAAGTGCACAGTTAAAAACTCCCCTCAATATGTAACCTAATCTAGTTCTCTTGTAAAGCTCTCTAATGCCCTCAGGCTGCGTTCGAAGAAAAAAAAAAAATTAAAAAAAAATATTTCAGTGCTAAAATGCAAGACCTTGTGGTTCACGCAGCTCACAGTACACACCCTCTCTCTCTGTGCTGTGAAATTTCTGGCTGCACTCTTAAATAATACTTGCATAATGATACATAAGAGATAATCACAAGTGCTAGAAGTTCTTGCACATGTCCGCGTTGTGCACAAATGGAGGTGAATTGTTAAAACATCTGTAGCAAAGGTCCATTTGCAGAAGATGCCAGAATTGGGACGCCTAGGCCAGTAGCATCCCTGAGTAACTGGAGGAGACACTGTCCTTGCACAATGTCATAGTACCAAAGGCAAATATGTTATCTTCCAGGGGCCCAACTCACAGAGGATTTTCCACATATAAACATACAGGGGCAGAATTACAAGCCCCCTGCGCCACCAGTACGTCACTTTTCGTGACGTACTGATGGCGCAGGGGGCTCCTCCATATTTACAAGGAGAGCAAAAGCCACCCTGCGTGACTTTTCCTCTCCTTGTAAATACGGCCCCTTCACACGCAGCACTGTGCATGGAAGGGGCGTTCCATTGGTGTTGCTGAGGGTGTTCCCAGGCAACACCCATGGAACAAGACACATCTCCAGATTTACAAGAAATCGTAGATCTGGAGATGCGTGTGAATGCTACGCCTCCCTAGAGGTGGCTTAGCGAGGCGCAACGAGGAGAAATGTTTTCATTTCTCCTCGTTTTTTACTCTTTCAATGCGTGCTGCATTCTACAGCACGCATTGAAAGAGGAAAAAGCCTCCTGTGATTGTTTTTGTGCAGGACGGTGTCCCTTCCTGCACAAAAACAATCTCCACATGACACAGGCATCCTTGCACCATGGTGCAAGGGTGCCTGCGCCGGCGCATGGCTGCAGTTTGTGCGCCAGCGCAGGGAAGCACAGAGATGCAACATATTATTGATAATATGTTGCATCTCTGTGCGTTCCAAACGAATACAGCACGGCGCAGCAAAAAGACTTGCTGCACCGTACTGCGTTACTTTGTTGTAAATCTGCACCACAATTTATAGCTAAAAATGACTCTTTTTACACTTTTCAGAACTTCAGAAAAGAATTCATGATAGTCGTAAATACTATTATTACTACAGATTTCTTCACAATGAGTGCAGAGGAATTTGCATCTGGCAAAGATGGGGGCGGAGGGAGGCAGATCAAGGCGTGTTTTGTGTTGAAGGTTTGTGAACGCTCACAAACTTGTGAGTTTTCGGCCGTTCAAAAATTCTGACATTACACTTTCCCACACTGGATATTTACTTCTTCACAGGACTGGGGAGACTTCCCTTCCTAGGTGATAAAGAAATCGATTACCCCCAGGCTTGAAGGAGGTTTAATGAAAGGGCTATCTCTGTGGGTAGTTTATTCCTTGTGTAGAACGAAAAAGAAAAGAAAAAAACGGCACATTGTGCTACATTTTTGCAGGGCAGATATGTACATTTCTACCTTGGGAAAATGGGATGCCGGGGAAAATGTAACATGCCTTTCTGAGAATTACACCGGGAGACCTGGGGCTGAAGCAACTTTCCATACTACTGGGAATGTTGTGATTTTCCAAATAAATCAACTCTCCACCAGTTTATAGGTGTAATACTAAAAGTGCAGATTTCTAGCTATGTGTTTTGTGAGTTGGACCAATGTGCACACATCTTGTCTGTACTGAGTCTTGAAAGTGTGTTGTACTAGTCCTACACAACACTCTGTATTCATGTTAAAGACGAAAACATCTCCTTTGCATTTATTTACCTCTTTAATGGGGGTAGGAGTACATTGTCCCACAAATGTGTATGTCCTGTATTTTCAAACTTTAATCATTCTAGTGCACAGTGCATGCATTTCAAAGGAGGCCAGCTTCTGTAAGAGATGTTACAAACCCACAGGTTTGATCAAGTGATTCATAAAATGCCCCAGTTTTATTCTGCAGTCCTTGTTGTGTAAGACTTTGAATACTGGTCTTCATGTGTGACTGACATTACTGGTAATCAAATGTATTTATTATATAAAATTTCACTAGAACAGCTTGCAAAGCTGTTGTAATGAAAGAGCACCGGTGAGAAATACACTCTACTTGTTTATTACAATTCTGAAATTGTCCACTTCGTTATATCTCTCTGTAAAGTGAGTTAATACCGCTTAGGTGCATTTGTCCTATAGGAAATTGTTAAATAAAAATAAATAATACGCTTCAATGAGGAAACAAAGACAAACTCTACATTTGAAAGGTTGCGTGAATGGCATTGGCCCATGAGCTTTGCTGTCAACATTTGCAGAAGGTGAATTGGCAGCTCAGGGATTTGGAGAGCAGTTACAACCTACTTATGGTTGTCTTTGAATACCCAACCAGTGGTGGGCCCATTTTAGTTGGTACCCTTGGCACCCCAATCCACTTACCATAAATACAAGACTATACCGGACTTGCGGGTGAATAATACGAACTCTTATGCACTAGGTAGCATGGTATTTGAAAGGAAGTATGGGTAAAGAAGCAGAGAGGTCTAATAAAAACCAGGCGGAAGCATGAAAGGCAATGTGCTGCAGCAATCAAGGAAGCAAACACAAGGCTGTGGTGCATTGAGAGCAAAATGGGAAATGCGTCGCGGGCAGCGATTCCCTCCCTGGCTAAGGCACCTCTCACAGCACCGTGTCCAATTCCACCGTCCACGGCACGGGGACGTACTGATGAGATTGAAAAGGTACAGCACCAGGCTACTGAACTGTTAAGTGGTTTGGCTGATAACACCTACAGTGATAGATTGCCCTGCTCAGCATGTTCCACCTGAGGCAAGGGAGATTAAGGGGTGATGCGATAACAGTCTTCAGCAATCTTGAGGAGAGGGGCTGGCGGAGGTGGCCGTTGTCCGATTTGGTGACATGCTGACGGAATAAAAGGTAAGGGCTGAATCCCAGCGATTGGTTTGGGTTCTTATTTTGTTTAAAAGAGCAATGCATATCTGCCTAACAGTACAACAGGAAAATTCTCATATCAACCATATAATAGCAGTAAATTAATAAGTATTAAAACAGCCGAGGGTGGAATTATTTGGAAATGGTACATGAAGCTGGTTGTCTCCTCTCAGATGCTTCAGAGTGCTGCATAATTTTTAATTGAAAATCCATGATCGTGATGTAGCAGGACCGTCACACATAGGGCATGGCACCTATCACAGCCTAGCCAAATGCGCCTGGGAACATATTAGTTTTTTCCTGAAGTACAGAAAGTTTGTTCTGCCTTGAAGGTCAGTTTCAGACATTCCCCAGCTTTGGACACCAGATTTTAATGGATCTGACTATATTTTTTTCTTTTGAAGAATTGTTGAGGGATCCAATGCAGTAAAGCTGGCCAAAGATTTCTGGTTAGCGTGTATTGGGGTGTGGGGCATAAGTAAGATTTGTGTGTATCTTGAGTGTTTATTCCTGTGTAATTTATGTAGCATATGTTGAACTCTAAACTTCATTCTCCTATTACCATCATCCAACGTAGTATTTTCTGTGCAAGCTTTTTATGGTTCTGCATTCAAAGTTTTAGTCAAAGACTAGCATCTTAATTTTGCATTTCTTGAAATGTTCAATTTTTACACTCAATACATACCACATTACCGTATCTTGCATTGCCATTACCAAGGATCCCGTCAGGTCCACCCAAATGGTACCTAGAGTAAAGGGCAAGATTTTTCAGAACTGGGATAGTTGCAAATTAATTCCCTTGAGCACAGGGTTGTTTTGGTTGAAAAAGGTGCCAACATTGAAAAGAACTCTGAAGTTTTGTTGCCTTGCGTGGAGGCAGGTTGTGAGCCTCCCAGGCTGTCTAGCTATTCAAAGGATAGAGGATTATGGTCTGGTCTGTTCTGCCAAACATGAGGATCTCAGTGTTTGTTGGTCTTGTATCCAGTGCTACAAACAATTGATTCAGTTTGTGATTTATTTTTTTTCTCTTTGGAACCCATCTAGAAGAATGTGTGTAGTAACTCTGGATTTGTTTTATTATGATTTTGTCTCGGAGTAGGCAGTAAACTCCGGTCCTCTGGCGGACTTCACAATGTTTTGCACACTTTGCACTCCGCTTGAAAAACTCCACCAACCGCCGCGTGACAGAGTTTTTTCTTGCATGCAGCTTGCCAACATTAAGTTGGTGGACGTGAGCTAGAAAATTGAGTGCTTGTTCGCCTCCCAGGGAGATTTCTCAACGCGGGTGGTTGCAGCAGTTCGCTACCACACGCGATGAGAAAGCTGCTGCTCATGTTGAGAAAGTCGCTGCTCAAGTAGAAAATCTACCTGCGTGGCATACAGAAGCAGCACCCTCTGGTGAGCCACTTGGCACCTTCCCACTGGCATATTCCCAGATTGTGAGGCAGAAAAAACTGATTATCTAGTATATTCCCAGATTGTGAGGCAGAAAAAACTGATTATCTAGTATATTCCCAGATTGGGAGACAGAATAAATGTATGTTACCTCCACTACTATCCCTGCTGAGTACTAGCAGTTACTCAAGAGTAACTCTTTCATTTATGTAACCGAGGCCAGAGCGCAATTGCTGTCAGGAATGTGGTTGCATGCATAATTGAAATAGCTCAGAGTTTTGGTAGTATGTATGATCTATTGGCCTGGTTCAGAGTTTGTTGTTAAAAGAAATTATTCTGAAGTTTAGATCAAGTGTTAAATTCATTGAAAATCCACCTGTGGAGTTTATTTTCTCCAGTACTGAGATAGCATGGTGGAAACATTCGGTGGACAAATTGTCCTCTGGATTCTCTACAATCATACTATTATTCACTACTCCTAAAATCGACCTGAGGACATATCCTTACCCCAGTACAATAGGGCATGTGGGTAATGACATCTATCCAATCATCTCATCTCATATAGTGACCAATGTACTGCTACCATTCACTCCTTGACTTAACCGTATGGGCCACCATGGCATGAATACAAGTTATTAGCCCTACAGGAATTCAGAGCAAAATGGCATGATGGGAAATGTTATTTATCAAATGGTGGTGCCATAATGTAAATGTCCACTACAGGTGTGTAACAATTTGATAAGCTTGATAACTGAAAGCACCCCTCCCCATACCATCAAATAGCACTTTAGAATCGTGAGAACTACCAAAGAGCATGTCACAGATGTAAGCAACCATTGTAGTGGCAGTGCGCGGGTTAGCTCTAAAATTGCTCCTTCAATTTAGAAACGCATTGATGGCACCTTATTTACAATAATAGGGCTCACCCCAGCGTTTCTCCCTGTGCTGGTGCTAAAATCACCTGCCTAGCCCCAACGCAGGCACTCTTGCACCATAGTGCAAGGATGCCTGAGTTAAGGGAATGATTGTTTATGTGCAGAAAGGTGTCGCCGCAGGAACCTCATTAAAAGTGACATTCCAGTGGTGATTGGGGCTTGTAAATATACTCCAAGATGTTTTGTAAGGTATTCGCCGCATACTGATTGTTGCAATATTCAGCATTTTCCTATGCTTCAAAAATGCCTAGTAAAATATAAAATGCAGCCTAAAGAGATGGCATTTAGGGCAGCATAGGAATTAAAATGCATAGCCGCTAGGTGCATGATTAAAGGAAGACACGAAAACGACTACTTTATCCGATGGCTGCGAATACCCTTAGGAGCAATCCTTTAAAATACTCAGGTTAACGATCCTCCTTCAGAGCAACAGGAAAGAACATGGAGGCCGAGATGAAGAGACCATAGGGATTAGAATTATGATGATGTCAATAAAATAATGGCGCTGCTGTTACAACCTGTTTTATGGCTATATAAAAGGGACACAAAAAGTAGACAGAATAATGTGATGGTGAGCTCATAGAAAAAGAGATCATTTAGCAGGTTATAGAGAGGAGTAGCCTGTAGCTGTACTCAATATATCACACCTGAAATTATTTGACTCCATAAAACAATTCTGTACAAGCCATAAATTTGAAATGTGGTAATACACCAATTTCATGTTGAAGTGTCATTTTTCACACTGGATCTTGTTGGTGATCCACTTCTCCTTCCGAAATGGGGGTGCAGGATTGCTGTTCTGGTGCCCCTGTAGTGAAAGACTCCTGGCTGTAGCAGGGAAGTCAGCAGTTTGTGAGTTGTCATGGATCAGTTTTTAAAGCAGTGCGTTTTGATTTTGTGTTATGGGGATTTCTTTGTGATCAGGCAGGATATGTTCAGCTTTAAGACCTTATTCAGTTCTGAGATTCATAGGGTTAAGATGGGTCAAAGTCAATGCTTTCCTGGAGCAGGAATACATGTTGTGTTAATGTTTCTTTTCATTCCCACGAGAAATGCACAAAAATGTCCCTATTCCAAAATATATCTCGAACAATATAAGGGTATATGCCAAAGGCTTGTCAAACACTGTCTAGATTACTAAGAACACTGTAAGCTATCTGTACAATCAAAGAGGCTTGTTATCAAACGTGTCAATTAAAAACTTGTCATTTATTGTAAATCATAAAAATGCTTAGCACCACACATTAAAATCATCTCTGTATACCTCCCTTAGTGGGTTACAATCTATACCTTGTCAACCAAGGGAATGGTCCAGTTCATTCTAAACACAAGGTTTGACAAGCCTTTGGTATATACCCTTATATTGTTCGAGATATATTTTGGAATAGGGACATTTTTGTGCATTTCTCCTGGATATACCCCCGTCCCTTTGTGTGGTGCACATTGGGGTAACTCCCCTCGTTTCTTTGAACTCTTTTCATTCCCACACCTGAGAGCTTCAAGGAAATTAACAGCCTGGACTGATTTCCCTGACTCTATGGACTTTAACCCCTTCTGTGCTTCGGACGGCCCCCGTCCGTCCGATGTCATGGTGGGGGTGTGCGGAGGATGGCCAGGGGCCGTCCAAACCCCACCCACGCAATAAAACACCCGCACAGCACGAAAATTCACGCAGCGCGGAAGGAGGTAAGACTATCATGTGAGTCGTTTTCCTATATTGTTGACTAAAGGCCCTGATGGTACTCTAGCCTCTCCTGCAGCAAACTCTGATATTCCAGTACTGAAACCACCACAGAGTTCTGCCAATGCACCTAAATCCTTACCTTCAACCCCCACTACTAATCCAGTGCTGAGAAGCACCACAGCACTTGCAGGAATCCAATTTCTGATCCACAGTACTACTAACTATTCAAATACTGGCAGCAGCAGCCCATGCACATATGAGTGGTGGGGTGATCGGGCAGGATGGGGGGGATTTCGACAGACGACAATGAGAGGAAATTAATTATTTATTTCATTTCCCCTCGCAGTCGTCTGTCAAATCCCCCCAACCTGGCCCCACCACTCTTACCTGCATGGGCCGATCCTCAATACTGACACCTGTACACACCTATGCATATGCACCAAAATACTGACTTCTATCCCACTTTTCTCTTCCAGTTCCAAGGCACATTTTGCACGTCAGCATATCATAGTCTGAAATACTGTCTAACAAAAATACTGTGTCCTAACTATCGTTTGCAGAGTTTGTGGGTGTAGATTTTCAGCTGTTAACTCCAATAGTGAGATATTTATGTAAACAATATGTAGGTTACAGTTTTTATACTACACAGTATTCTGACTATGATATTCTGGTACCACACTCAAGACCCATACACAGCTTCTCAAATTCACCTACATCCTGACATGCAGGATATCTTGCGGTTCAGACATGAGCACCCACACACATCTATCACCAGAAATCAGTTAAGGGCTTGAATATTTAACTGATATACCTTTTTTGCCTTGTGTGTAAATCAGTCTTCTTAAGCTTTGCCTTCCATAGCTTGCATCCTCAACCGTATTTCCCTCATTTCAACACGCACATTCCTACGTTTGAGGTTGTAGGCTTAGCAGCTAGTATCTTCAGGTAGTTATCTTTGTTTACCAACTTCTCTCTTTTTCCTAGGCTCAACTGCTTTGCTATATTTATGCATCACTCACTCTAGGGCCAAATTCTGGACCGTGCCCTCTCTACCGGATTATTTCGATCAATGATGAATACCAGTTTGTTTCTTCTTTCTACCTTCCCTCATTCCATGTCTACAAGTTTCCCATCTCTATACTAGGGTTAAGAATGGGGTATGAGATAAGGATCAGGAAAAGGATTGAGTTAGGCTCATATTAACTTTAGTGGTCGGGTTAGTGATGGTGAATGCTAGAGAAAGGGATATTTCAAGTAACTTTGGATAGAAAGGTGTGAAGGTCAGAATTGGAGTAAAATATAGCGTGGGATGGAGCAGGAGTTAGGGGTTGGGTTAGAGATGGGATTAAAGTTAAGGTAGGCTGAGGAGCTGGAATAAGTTCAGAGTAATGGAAAGATGTAATTCTATTATATTAAATGGTTTATGAGGAAGATGTGAGGGAAGGTTGGCACAGGAGGTGGTACATAGACAGCATGGTGTGAGAGAAAATAAATTGGGAGTGAGCAGGTAATAACAGTTACGGGTTAGTAAAGAGTTAATCTCTATCCATGTTCAATTCACAAACGTAATAGCAACAATATTAGTTTTTTACTGCTACATGTCTGTATTTTTCCTAAAGATACCTTTCGATAACTTGTTTAACTCTACTTTTTTACCTCTACCTTTTTGAAAGCCGTGTTTTTTGCAGCAACATTTATTGAGCAGCATTGAAAAATGAGTTATCCTACATTACATCTGCATGAATTATATCACGCAGCACAAAAAGCTAACCTCTACAACAGATCACGAATTAGAAACCCTTCGGCTCCATGCGAGCTTGCTCTAGTTTTCCAGTTTTGAAAACATCTTTAGGTACACTCAGCAGAGAAATGTAAAAATGTCTTCCCTCGTGTGAAAGTCAAAACTTGGCCAGGAACCATATCAGTGGCTCAAGGTGCTGGCAAGTATTTCCTTCCTAGTGACTTCCAATTTTTCTACTCATTTGATGAAATCGGAAGATATTAGATTTTTATGCCTCCTGAATATCAAGCTTTTGACCTGGCTGCAGCCTTTGCTACAGCTGGACAGTTCACCTGACTCAACTAACACAGTCCCAGCAGCCTCTATACTCACTTACAAACCTCTGGCTCAACATCTAATCACCTTGCATACCTCCAAATGAGTCTCTTGGAAATCTTTAAAATTTGCTTGCTCAAAAATTAAGATAAAATAGCCTTCAGTTTTTCACCCTCGGACAGGGGTGGCACCCCTCCTATGCCATGGAAATGTTATTGAGGTGCTCGACCTCCCACTCAAGTATAGAGGTGATTCCACAGTCACGAAAATCCTCAAAGGAGTGCATGACAATCCCCCCTTGACGTCACTGTCTTTCCAAGTTTCGCATTTTCTGTCCATTCTTGTGGACTTTTTCTGCATCTGGGTCACTTTCTCATTTATATCTTCCAACGTCTCCTCCATTAAGGAGACCTTTCTATTACAAATTGAATTTGTGGCCTTTAGCTACTACATGATATTGAGGAAGATTGGTTTGCTCTGAGTTTGTTGGCCAAAAAGGAATCTACATCACTCACAAGAGCTTCATAACACCCCATTGGAGAGGCTGAACAAAATGTTAAAAAAAGACAGTTTTCCCTGTAAGAATTCATTGTTTATTGTTTGAAGGCATGGCAAGACTGGAAAACACTGTAAAAACGTGTTGTGAAGTCTAAATTTAAACAAATTTGCCCAGTGAATTCCAGACACAGTTCTCTGACTTCTCAAATACACAGTGAAATGAATCTCAATCACAATCCTGAAGTGGGAGAGGTAAAGTGATCCCAAAATGACTCCATTACCCCAACTTTTCCCCTTCCTTGTCAAATATTCTCAGCGCTTTATGTTGCCACCTTGGGACCGCTAAGGGGGGAAAGTCAAAAAGGGTCTGATTTCACAGCTGGGGCACTCTCTGATCCTCAGTCTCATTAATGGATTGAGAACCAACACTTTCCACGATACACAGATTCTAGGGTGGGCTGCCAATGCAATGTTCAGTAGTAAGCGGTTCCCATCATGGTTCACTAAATAGGCTTGGGTGGTGGCAGGCAATTCTTCTAATTTGTGGGCCACCCGCAGTCCAGGGCAGGTCATTCTTGGATTATCCTGAGCACTGCAATATTCATCTTTCAATGCCCTGACTTCTGGCATTAAGTCAGCTTGTCTCTGCCATCACCAGGCCCAGATCAGAGCAGCACCAGAGCTCTACTCAAGCATGATGGCCTCAGAGCCTTGCTAGCTCCACATGCAAAAGCCAAATTTTGTATTCTATATTTAGTTTTACCCAGCATCATATCACCTTGTGTCTATTCGATTTCTCTTACTCTTCTCAACTGCAAGAAATGACTCTTGGCCACCCTCTGATAGGTCTTTGTTCACAGCAACAGCTGGGAAATTTAAAAAACAAGCATTGGCATAGCCAATAGGTCTCGCTTTTGGGACCTTATAAGTATTTAGTTATGCAGCACAATATACTTGGTGCAACAACAACTGTTGCATAGCTAAACACTTATAAGGTCCCAAAGGCGAGACCTATTGGCTATGCCAATGCTTGTTTTTCTAGCAAGGCGCCAAAGCTGTTGCGATGCTGTATTGCATGATTAACCAATATTGGCAATGCCATTAGGTCTTTCTTATAGGCAAAACCTATTGCCTTTGCCAATGCTTTTTTAGCTTGTTCTGCTCCCAGAGGTGGTCTTGTCGTTGGGGAACTCTTGAAACTACTCAGCAAATTCAGTACCTCTTATGACCAGTGTGGCTGAGGTAGTGAATTGAAATTGAATGAAAACATCGCCACTGCTTTTCTCGTCAGACATAGAAATAATCAAATACCTCGCTCAGCCTGATGCGTCTGAGACTGCCCTGCTCAGCTTGACTTTTAAAGGCACCAGCGCAATGTCCTAATCGGTCCATTTCTCTTGTACAAGCCAATAGCATAATTGGCAGCTCCTGTCCAGTCAATGTTTTTCCCTTTTTTGCATGGCTTCCCAGTTGCCTTCAGTACAGCTAGACCACTGTGGTGCTCTGTTGGGAAGTGGAAAGATAACCAATGGCAAATAAATATTTATTCCTCAGAAATGCCTTTATATTTCAACAAGGAGACCAAGGATTAAAACATGAAAATAATGGAAAAAGATGTAATACTTCTTACAAACGGTGGTAGTGGTCTGTTTTGTCGTCTCTCTTTGATCGAAGTGTTGCAAGTGCAGTTTTGTGGGTGAGGGAGGATTCTAAAAAGTATTTTTAAAACCATGTCTGTCTCTTACAAGTCCAGAACAAGCATTGACCACGCGCGCGAGAACAAGCATCGTGGCACCGGTCCTTTACTTTGAACATTAAAAGTAAAGCGCTGGTGCCGCGATTATAGCAAAAGTAAAGAAATAGATGTTTTTGTCTATTTCTGTACTTTTGCGAAAGTGAAAGTCATCACGATTCTAATGACCCGTGAAAGACTGCTGGCGGCCGGCTGCGCACGTGCGCGTGAACGCAAGAGCTAGGCCGCCAGCAGCACTTTGAAAACTCATCTACTAAATGTCTCTCCGAGTAGCGCATGCGCGCTGACTCAGCGAGACCTTAAAACATTGGACTGTTGCTCTGTGGGCTTCTACCAGCCAGTAGAAGCCCGGAGCACTCCATTGTCTGTAATGGAGCGCTCAACATTCCAATGTTCTAGTAAGGATACTTCCATCCTGTATTCCAGTGTATCCTGATTCACAGCTTTAGATAATCTGCACCCTTTCACCTTCAATCATGATTTGATTTTTAGGAGAGTCTGTAGTTGTACTTTTTAAATCTTATCAGCTTGTATCAGGATGTTTACTTCGGGAGTAACAGTCCTCTACAAATTTCCCCTTCATCAAAACATTATTGCTGCTTGCAAATCTGACAGCATCTTATGATATGGCTGTGACATGTAAACTTCTCCTTCACACGACTTCTTGGTTTGTTTTACGTGAACTATGACATACGTCATCAGCCCTATACCATGAAATCCTTTTTCACCTCATGAATGGCCCGATTTCAGAACCTTGGTCCATATTAATACGCACCTCTAATACTGCTGATCTTTCTAATATTCTCTCCTCCCTTCCATCCATCACTACCACCAGTTCCCCCCTTTTATTTTTTTTACTGAGTTTATATAGCTCAAACTTGACCGGAGGGTATAGGGTATCAGAGCTCTTTACACAAGCACCAGTTGCGTTACATGAGGACGCATTCATTTTTTTTTTGTTAGGCACAGGAAGATTAAGTGATTTGCCCAGATTCACAGGATGTTGCACGTCCTTGTTGAGACTCGAACCCGGTTCCCCAGATTTGAGGTCGACCGTCCTAGCTGTTAGGCCAACTTCTCTCCCCAGTTTACTGGCTGAATTCTACCATTCCAACATCTCTCACTGCTTGCCAGCTGCAGGCACCCATCCTTGAACCACTTTCTCATTCCCTCCTCATTTCTCAATTTATGTTTCACAATAAAATTCAGGAACTGGCTGGAATACTGGAACCATGTTAGTATAAATATGGCCTTTGTTGGGTACACTTCGGACCACTAGATGAGTGGGCTCTTGTTACCAATTTGGACATACACAGAGGTTTTCACTCAAATTGAAATC
The DNA here is from genome assembly GCF_964204655.1 of Triturus cristatus. Lineage (NCBI taxonomy): Eukaryota > Metazoa > Chordata > Amphibia > Caudata > Salamandridae > Triturus > Triturus cristatus. Next base: position 772,230,932 of record NC_140593.1, read on the forward strand.
GTAAGATGTGCAATAATGCAGCATGCTGAATTACCACAAATTACTTCAGGGTACAATGTCACCAAGTCAAACATGGTGAAATTTGGCCAAGAGGCTGAAATTCGGAAACATCATGTGCCAATAAGTGCGGTGATACTCTCATCCAGGTGTATTTCTCGTTCCATAGTGGGTGTGTTTGGGATTATTTATAACCTGCTGTAACACCACATCCTAGAATTATTGATACCCAAGGTATCGGTAATATCAGGTGATCCTAACTGATTCCCCCCCCTTTCTTTGTAATGACTATTATGGAACAAGCTCATTGTGCTGTTTATCCACCTCCATAAATCTAGTGGATTGGAGACAGAACACTTTGGGCCATATTAACAAGAATTTCGATAACATTATCGCCGCTTTAGCGGCAGGAAACTGCAACTAAAGCGGCGATAAGGGGCTTGATAATATGCCCTTGTGAATTCCAATACAAGCCCCAGGTTCTGGTGTGAAGAACATCAAACCTGGGCATCTATTGAAATTCTCAAGGGCATATTATCAAGCTCCTTATCGCCGCATTAGCGGCAGTTTCCTACCGCTAATGCGACGATAATGTTATCGCCATTCTTGATCATATGGCCCCCTGGGGCTTATTTACAAACCCCTTGCGCCACTTATGCGTTATTTTTAACATGGGAAAAGTGACGTACGGGTGGCGCAAGGGGCTTGAAAATAAGCCCCTTTCTATTTTATCTATCGTATTTTTCATGACTTCTACTCTACAGAATTCATGGATCTTTGAGGTGATTCTTTTAACCTTTTACGCAAAATATATCATGTCAATATTTTCCAAACCAACGCTCAGACACCTTTACCGCCTAATTCGGGCTCTATAATACTATAAATATAAATAAAATTACGTTCAACTGTCAAACCCTTCCACCTGTCCTCCCCCATGTCCCCCAAACGCCTGGGTCTTTCAAGGAAAAGCGCGGGCAGGAGAAGCCATCTAAAGGAGAACTGAAGCAACATTGTCATTTGTAAGTGCGTCATGAGTTGCCTGACTAAACAAAGATAATATATAGAAACTCCCACCTGCAGACGACTCTCTTTGTATCCCTAAGCTACCGCGTGCACATTTCTTTCTGCTCACCACCTACCGGGGAGCTCGCTGATCCATTCTCTAAAATTTCTCTTGCAGGTTTATGATCAACGTGACGTGGGAAGGGAAAGATTTGTCCTTCACAGAAGACGGATATCAGGCAAATCCGAAACTGGTGGTCATCGTGCTGAACATGGACAGGGAGTGGGAAAAGGTAAGCCTGCGCGTCACTGTTCGTAAGAAAGCAGCTCTCCAAGCCGCAGCACTGACATAACAGAGAATCAAGGTTGCGGGCAATGTTTCTGAGTAATATCGGACAGCAGAGATGTTTTGAGGCATGGGCAAAGTGGGCTCTGGCCCAGGGCCCCAGCCTTTATGCCTCCCCAATATAGAGCCAGCTCTGTTCTGCAGAGAGTCTTGCCCTCATGACCTTGAATATTAGTTAAAGAGTATTGTTTTAAATAGGGTTTTCCACTATTTATCTTTAATGTGAGTGGTGTGTGACAGTCTATACAGACATTTTTCAGAGGAATGTTGCCATTATGTTTCCTTCAACATCCATAAAAAAGTTTCTTTTATATCAAAACAGGACCTCACATATGAGAAAAAGGGGGATGTCAGAGAGATTATTTGCAGTAATGTTATTGAGCTGCCCCGGTGTTACAATATTGAAAACACGTCTCTATCCCTGAATATTAGATGTAAACACATTTGGTATCTGAACAAGTGTGCCAGTGCACTGTCAGTGACCTGGCCAAAGAGGGCATGAAAGCTGAAATTGTATCATCAATTTTAAAACGGTTCCAAATGGGGCCCCAAATTATGTTTTGCCCAGGGCCGCCATAATCCTTAAAATGTCCCTGTCGGACAGTGGACGTATCTCACTCGGATCGGTTTCTTCTCGTGTCACCAGTCCAAACAGAACGAAATTCAGACATTTGTAATAAACGTGTTTTTCTTTAAATAGTACAGTACACCCAACACAGCTTGTAGCGCCCCCAGCACAAACACCCCAGAATAGTCCGTCATTTTAATTTTTACGATGTAACTTCTGCCACTTGTTTCCGACTTTAATAGTTGAAAGTTAACACTTCTGCTTCCTTGATATTCTCTGAAACGCATTAAGTGGAACAGAGGCGCATGGTCTTTGTTTTATAAACATAGAGCACCCATGCAGTCATATCAAGTAACACATTAATCCACACACCTTAACGAAGTAAAATGTGTTGGTTTCCCTCAGTAAAGGTGCGGGGATTTTCAGACCGATGCACAGAAAAAAAAGGTCATTTTGGGGTCTTGTGATAGCAATTTGCCATTATCACTAGACGATGCCCTAAACTTCACCTTATAGAAGTCCCATAGATTGATTACGCTTCTGTCCAGAAAACATACTATAGCTTGATTGGATTGGATTACCTGGGCCTTCAAAGAGATTGAGGCGTTACGTATGAAACCCCAGCCCAGGTATTTTCTGCTGCCCTACAAATGAAACCTGAGTCAATGCCTCCTTTCTAACATTTGGAACAAATGAATTTAAAGCTGTTTTGGGTCGTGCACAATCTTAGCTTATCGTATATGTATTTGTATAGCGCCCTATCACGCACGAGGGTATCCTAGCTCTTCGCAGGCGTGCGAGGTCAGTCTCTGGGTGGGGAACTCACTCGAAGAGTCAAGTCTTCCTGGAACTGAACAATGAACCGGAAGAGGAAAGGCCTTTCCTCTAAGTACATCTTATCGTTTGTAAAGGTCTGCTTGTGCAGTCTGCTGCCCTTACCTCACGTCGAGGCGAGTCCCACGCAAGACATTACTGCGACCATAAAATGAGTGTTGTCGTTTTTACAGAAATCCTCTTAGAAACGCGGCAAATGCCCAGAGAGAAAGAAGAAGCTGGGGGCTGCCGGCCTGTCTTCCCCGCAGAGATGAGGCTTTGTGGCATCTGTCTCTCAGAATCAGCCTGCTGATGAATCACTGCTGGGTGGAATAAGGCTCCGGACACTGCCAGAGCGAGAGAAGGGAAGGAGGAAGGAGCGCCATGGTAACTTGAAGGGAATACTTGTTTTCAGAATCAATAGATACCTGCAAAGCAGGGTTGGATTGGGATCAATTATAGGACAATCACTCTGATTGATGGTGCACAGAAAGTTTTCTCTCGGGCACTTTGAGCAAAAATCACTGCATGGATGGAGGAGGAAGATATTCTGTCCCCCTTCCAAGCAGGGTTTAGAAAGAAGATTAGCACGATTTACCAGGTCTTTCGTTTTAGCTTATTAGCCTGGAAAACTGTGAACATTGAAAAGGGGAGCTTATATATCGCTTTCATTGATCTGAAGTCTGCCTTCGATCTCATCCCCAGGTGCAAGCTGTGGCATGTTTTGCAGGAACTAGGTCTCCTCCCTGAGATCATGGCGTTGGTTGTCCAGCTTCATGAGGACAACTACGCCAGGGTCCACTGGGGTGACCTGGGGCAGTTGTCGGACTCGATCAGGGTGGAAAGGGGGGTCAGATAGGGGTGTGTGCTGGCCCCCACTTTATTTTCATTATTTATTAATGGTGTTGTCCAATATTTAGCAGAAGTTCCAGCCAATGCCCCGGTATTGGGAGGAACAAAAGTAACAACTCTTTTGTTTGCGGACGACACATTCTTAGTCTCTGAAATGCCCAGTGGTCTGCAACTACCCTTGAATCATTTCAAGGCATTATACAATCAAAGAGGTCATAATCTTCCTGGCAGCATAACCACAGCGCCTTACCTGACCTCTTGCTCTTGGGACCGAACAGCTCGACAGCGATGGGGGCCCTACGCTGTTTGTCTCCCCCGCTGCCATTCAACACCATTGGCTGCTGCGGGGGGAGACTACAGCTCCCGTGATCGTGTGCGAGCCCGTCTCTTCCTGCGTTCCAGCGCACCCGGAGGCGCTTGAAAAGCGAGTGCTTCCCTCGCGTCGCGGGACGCGCGCGGGCGCCGCCGGGCTGAGCCCGGGCAGAGGGCGGGCCGTCCGGGGCCTGAGGAGGCCGGGACGGGCCACATCTTTAACACCTTGGACCCGTGGCGGACGCTGTATCGCACAACTCTGGACAGACCCCCTCATAAGGTACTGTGTCTATACTGAGGGGCATTCGTCCCGTGCCTGGCATCCAGATACTCTCACATTCCCCAGCTATTTACTGTGTGTCAATCAAGGGCTAAGATGGGCAAAAGGAAAATATCGGATATGAGTGGGGGTCCCGCTAGTCTTGTTGGTAGCACGGCTAAAAGAAATAAGGCTACAAAATCTAACAAAAAACACACGCCAGCTACCACGTTAGAGCACATTGACTCCTTAGTTGATGAATGTACTTCCATTTTAGGTTCTGACGCAGTTGTTACACCCATAGCCCCACCACCACTACCTAACCATCGCCCAGGCTCTGTTACTATCCCACAAATGTTCAGCAACAAAAAACTTGCTCAAAGTCCATCATTAGCGAGACCTCAGGACGCTATGCAGAGCTGTAGTGCCAACCCAGAGTCACTAATAGAACTAGCAAGCCCTTGTCTCCCTGCTGCAAATGCGATCCCTCTGGACCCCATTGTTATTGTTTGTTCAAATCGATTTGAGCTACTAAGCGACATTGACAACGACGCTGCTGACTCCTCAGGCATAGTTGTTAGCCCCGTTGTACCCATAGTACCTACATTTTGTAGAGATCGACCCTCTGGACCCGGGTCACTCCAAGAAGGGAACAGGCCATGTCAAGAACCACTAGGAGAATCTGTCTCAGCAACAGGCCCAATAATGGAAACTATTCAGGCCTTGAAGGATAAAATTATTGAACTAAAAGCGCTAGTCAATGAACTATTATTATTGGCCAAAAGACCTGCTACGCAACTGTCACAACTACCATCCACTTTGCCTAATACTGTTTGCCATTCACACCCTTCAATATCTTCGTCTATAAACATCATCGACTCTAGTACACACACATCAGCTTCATCCCCACAAATTAGACCTAACCCTTCCCTACCCACCAGAGTGGGGTCTAATCATTCTAATTCTTCTACCAAACCAATTTTACATTCTCGCTCTGCGATTAGCCAGCCTTTTTTCCCCCAAAAATCCTCAGTCTGTTTCCATCTTCCAGAGCGCAAGGATCTAGAGCCAATCAACAGCCAACTGTTTACATGGTGGGAGTCCCCACGACTAACGGTTACGAGAGTGAAGAATCTCTAAACAATAAGGTGATCCACTGGATCCGCCATGTCAGAAGCTGTAGTTCCCTCATAAGAGACGACTTACTAAGGGCCCGAAGACTCAGTTCTATTGAGTCCCCTACGGACACAATCGAGCTGACTCTAGCTAATTACAGCTTAGCAGACGACCTTATTGCTCTTGAGTATAGAACCTCCTCCCCGGACTCATCTTCCATCCAATTCAGACGTTCTCTGCCATTGCCCATTGTCCCTGTTGGGAGGAGGGGCGGGCTGTCATTTCAACATCTCGAGGGCTTAGCAACTCTGGGGCAAATTGACTGACTAACTACACCATTAACTATACCAACAATTCCAAATAATTTGCCCCACGCCATCTTTACCTCTAATTGCAGACTGTTCCCCCAAATACATTCTCCCACCAACCTTTGTGAGACCCCGGGTGAAGTTGGGTCTCACCCGATAGCCCCATCCATACATTTACTGGATCCGGCTATTTCCCCATCCTCAGCTCCAAATACGAATCTAAAAATTATTTCATGGAACATCGCTGGTCTGAAAGCTAAACTCTCTCTACCTGACTGGAATAATTTTATTGCTACTTTCGATCTCTGTATATTTCAAGAGACCTGGAGTCTCATACCTCTGTATAAATCCGGATATACTTGTTATTGTGTCCCAGCAGTGTCCTCTGGTCGCGGACGCCCTTCAGGAGGCCTCATAATCTGGTTAGACATTACCCTCTCCTGTAGAGTTCGACAAGCACATATTCCTTCCTCGGACCTGTTACATATAACTTTGAGTGGGCTGAATGGGGGCCCCACCATTGAGCTCTTCAATGTTTATAACAGGGGCACTCAAGGAGGAACCAAGTCCCCCATTCTTACTACTTTGGGAGAGGAGCTTTCCTCTTGTCCTCCCAATTCATTTTTATTGGTCGCTGGAGATCTGAACTGTACTTATGAACCCCTTGCCTCCGAAGATATTCTGGAGGTTGAAGAGGATGACGCCAGGTGGGGTATACCCTCCCTAACTGTTCCTCCAGTTAAGAGATGGTCACCGGTGATAATCCAACTGAATGCCTTGGTTCTAGAACATGGGCTGAGAGCTGCTAATGGTCGACTTCCTTCCGATCTCCATGCAGCATTTACCTTTAATAGAACCTCTAGCCCATCTCGAATTGACTATATTTTAATTGATCGTAGACTTTGGCATTACACAGTGGACCTGGTCATTACTTCTACCACCGATAGTGACCATAATCCCCTGTGCTTTACTCTAAAGAACCCATGGACCCCTGACTCCTCAACTTACGACCATCATCGCTCATTGCTCACTAGAGATGTGATTCCATCTAACTGCAAAAGATTTCTTAAATGGCCTAAAATTGTAATGGATGAACAAAAACTTACATCCATAAATGAAATACTGTTATCAAAAACTGCAGAACTTAGGCAAGCCTGTGCAGACCCTAATGAGATTACCAAGGCCGTATCTCTACATGCAGACACCATCCAGTTAATTGGGTCCTTTTTTTTATCCTCCTCTACTAATAATACTAAAAAACATAAATCACCAGGTACCTGGTTCAACTCCGCGCGCAGAGCTAGCCGGAAAGAGTTAGCAACTGCTATTAAATCCAAGGATTGCCCTTCAATTAAAATTGCTAGGTCTGTATATAAGAAGGCTATAACCAATGCAAAGTGTGCCTGGGAGGAATCTCACTGGCTGGCCCTGAAAAATGCCAGTGTAGCCAAGGACGGAAATACTTTCTGGAACCTTTGCAGATATTCGAGAGGTTCAGATCCCGATGCAATTCCCAACCACATCACAAGTCACGAATGGTTTACTCATTTCTCGAATCTCTATTCAGACGACGTTGTCCAAAGCCCCTGTGTTCCTCCCTCTACTACTCCAGGGGACCTTACTCTGGTCAACTATGACGCTTTTACAGAGTCTGAAGTTATGTCTGCTATTAATAGATTGGTCCCACCCAAAGCTGCAGGTCCAGATGGCCTGCCCGGCGATCTGTTTCGTTCTAACCCTAAACCTTGGGCTGTGTACTTTACTCTTCTACTTAATGCTTTTCTCAAGGGGCTACCTATCCCTGAGTCATGGAAGGGTGCAGAGGTCATACCAATATTTAAGAAGGGCTCCAGGGAGGATCCTGCTAACTACCGACCAATAAGTCTTATTGATGTTAGCCAGAAGGTGGTTGGCAGGGTCCTACTGGAGCGCATTTTATCTTGGGTTACTGAGAACGGTATTTTGTCTCATTACCAGGCCGGGTTCAGACCATTTACGAGCACGATTGACAAGGTCTTTAGGCTGCTATTGTTATATTGGAAGTTTGTATTGATTGGTAAGGGCAATCTCCATCTAGCCTTCATAGATCTTAAGTCAGCCTTTGACCTGGTCCCTCGTGATCGTCTTTGGTCTGTCCTCCAAGAATTGGGTGTCCCGTCTTCTATTCTTGACCTCTTGGTCCGCCTCCACGAGGGTAATTTCGCTAGGGTGCGATGGGGTTCCCAGGCACAGAGAACTGAAAAGATCCCTGTCAACAGAGGAGTACGCCAGGGCTGCGTATTGGCGCCCACTCTCTTTTCACTTTTTGTGAATGGAGTGGTGAGATTTTTGTTAGACGTTCCAGCTGATGCTCCTGCCCTGGCGGGGGAAAAAGTTCCCACTCTCCTCTTTGCAGACGATACCCTGCTGATCTCTAAGACACCAGCAGGGTTACAGAAGCTCTTAGATAGATTTCATCTGTTTTGTTCAATGAGAGGCTTGGCGATCAACACATCTAAAACCAAGCTCCTCTCTTTTAAATCACATAAATCCCCCAGCGTACTCATTACTTCTGATGGAATTCCACTCGAACATGTCAAATTATTTGACTATCTAGGCATCAGAATTACTGACACCTTAAGCTGGAGACCCCATATCAACAAAATGCTGTTGAATCACAGGCGAGTTACGGGAGTGATTGCAAAAGAACATCGCTCCTCCAGGAGCAAGCCAATCACTCCCGCCCTAGTGATTTATCAGGCTAAAGCTGTGGGTTCGGCCCTCTATGGAGCCGAACTATGGAGTTTTGACAACATTGATGAAATCACTTGGTCTGAGAACAATTTCCTGAGAGAATTAGTCTCAATGCCAAGGGGTACCCCTCTGAAACCACTTTTTAGCGATCTGGGCAGACGCTCGTTTAAAGATATCGCAAGGCTACGCCCACTGTTATTTTGGGCCCGCCAATGGCGCACCCCGGAGCTGGCCAAGTACACTGAAGGCCTAAGGGAAATCATGAACATTGCAGGCTCCCACAAAATAGGTTGGCTCCGTAATATTAAAAAATCTCTTACCATGATTGGATTGAATGAAGCCTGGGAACATGGAGCCCCTGTGTCTAAGGAGGACCTTAAACGAGCTTATTGGGCCTGGATTGATAATCAGGACCTTACCAGCTCCAATCTAGGCAGGCTAACCAAAGCTTTTTACTCCCACAAACAGTCTGTCAGCTTCGAGCCTTATTTGGAGTATGTACTCAAACCTAGGGACAGATCTCTGTATCTCCAATTCAGACTTGAGACCCTCCCAACCCGCGAATTTACTAACAAATGGAAGCCCCCCTACCAGACCATTGACTCTTGCCCGATATGCACAGAGAAAGTTGAAAGCATAGCCCATATTATGTTTGAATGCCCAGCGTATGCTAACCCGAGAAAAAGATGGCTAGGCCCCGCTTGCCGTCTTTTGGGTGTTTCTAATTATCGCATCGCTCTACGTATTTTACGTTCAGACACAACTTTGGTGCTAGTCTGTGCGGTGGCCAAATTCTTGGGTTGTTCCTGGATTATCAGAAGTAAACTTACCAGATCGATTTGTTAACAAGCAAAATGCACTTTTTCCTTCTCCTAAACTGTCTTTTTAACTACTTTTTTAAACATTTTTAATAATTTATATGGATACCATCCAACTCAATCATCAAGCTACTAATGTGATTTGCTGTAAATTTTTCTATTTTATTGAATTGCTATCTTTTAACTGTTTGTATGTACATGCTTTTATGATAATTTTTTTATCGAAATAAAGCTTTTTGATTGATTGATTGATTGATCAAAGAGGTCTGGAGATTAATACCTCAAAGACCAAACTTTTGTTAATGAATCCACATAGAACATTCAGGGGCAAAATGCTACTGGGAGGGATACCACTTGAGAGAGTGCATACCTATGAATACTTGGGTATTACCCTATCTAAGAAAATGGTATGGAAAGATCACATTTCGACGGGGAATCTCCAACAGAGACAGACTACTGGGGCACTGATTAGGGAACATGGAATCTCCCAAACTAAGCCAATATCTGCCCCCTTGCAGAGTTATGACCAGAAGGTAGTGAGTTCCGCCCTCTATGGGACCGAACTCTTGGGATTTGAATACACAGATAGCCTGCTTCCCACATGAAATAAATCATTAAGATCTTTATGTTCGCTCCCGCAGATTACACTTATTTTTCCACTGAGGTTAGATATGGATAGACACTCAATTGTGAATAAAGCTAGGTTGCGCCCCCTACTAAATTGATTACGTCTTATGCTAACCCCTGAGCTCTCTCACTATCCGGCAGCCCTTGAAGAGGTTTCTAGGCTTGATTGTTCTAAAAAGTTTAGGTGGCCAAGTGAAGTCACATCACTATTAATAGCGATAGGTCTGGGAAGTTCTTGGGAAGCTAGAGATGTGGACGAATTGCTAAGCAAAGAAGTGGGTAAAACCCCATACTGGAGTTGGGTAGCACAGTCTTTTGCTGCTCAGTCATCAGTGGATCGCTTCACATTAGAATTCATGGAATTCAAACCACAATGCACCTTTGAAGCCTATCTGGAGTATATCACCATCCCGCTGGACAGGAATCTTTACATTCAGTTTAGTTTAGGCTCACTCCCAGTGAATTCCTTTACAGCGGCTTGGCGACACCCTCAGTCTATTACACAGCATTGTCCGTGCTGCCCCACAATGATTGAATCAATTGCCCATATTTTCTTTGCTTGTCCTCTCAATAATTCCCCAAGACAGCAGGGGTTAACCCCTTTTTGTTGGTCATTAGGAACTCGTTACCATCGGGATGCACTCCGCATCTTAAAATCAGATTGTAGGCCTCTTGTAGCATGTGGAGTTGCAAAATTCCTTGGAAAGATGTGGATTATCAGAAGGTTTGCATGCACGACGAGATAGTTTGCTTCCCACACCTTTTCCTTAAAATAGCAATTCCATGTAATGTAATAGCTAAATAATGTTATATTTGTAAAACAATTGATTGCTGATATTTTTGGGTTTCCCTTTTTTAATATAGTACATGTTTTTAAAATATGTTTAGATTTTATCATTTTTAGAAAAAAAATACTATTGCTTTTATATTAACAGTGATGATATAATAACCTCTTAGCAGGTATGCATTATTTAATGATGTTCTTTTGTTTAATATTGGATCATTGTATTGTAAGTACTCATACTTTAATGGTCGTAATGACTGAATAAAGTTATAATGATGACTAGTACTGGGTTACCTTATTACACTTAATCAGTGATAACTTTGGATTGGAAGCAGATAGATGCTATTTACACATAGAATGAATTGTAATTTAAAATCCTCTTCAAAGGTAAAGTCGGATTTTAGGTCACAATTCTGAAAATGCCACTTTTAGAAAGTTGGTACTTTCTTGCCCTAATCATTTGTGCCTTCTGCCAGTGTCTTTAGTCACATGACTGTGAATGGTTCTGCTGTTGGGGTTTCTATATTACTTCCAGACAGTAAAACAGAGGAGGCTTAGGTGTGGAGAGTATGGACGATCCTAGCAAGATGAGTGGGAGGGGCTGTATGCCACCCCACTTACATTTTTAGGTAGGCCTGGGTGGTAAATTCCGTTCTGCTTGTGGAATTTGCAGTATTTCAGTAATTTTGCGTTCCGCGGAGAACGCGGAATTGGCAAAAATTCCGTGATCCGCAACTTTGCAGAATTTTTTGCTTGTTCGCTGTTTCAAAATGCATGTTCACGAGATATTTCCCCCGAGCATGCAAACAGCGTTCGCAAACAGGAAGAAAGCATCGCCAACAGGCGGAACAAGCAATTCCGCGTGTTCGCGAAACTCTGCGTGCTCGTGGAGATTTTTTACCATTTCGTGGAGTTTTGCGTAGTGCGACTAGGCAAATTCCGCCCATCCCTATTGCAAGGTCTTTGCCTCCTTCACACACAATGAAATCTGACACCAGGTATGTGCTGTTTTTTGTCACCTGAGACTTCTTTGGTCCTTGACAGGGGAAGGGAAACATCTTCCAGTACTCGATATGGGGGTAGGATAGGGTGTTCCAAACACACAAAGGCTGGCTTTAGGTGTAAATATTGGACCTCCAGAGTCACACTTCAGAACACTTCTGGATCTGAGGACATTACAGAAGAAAGATTACCCTCTTGCCAGTGGACTACCCCGCTGCTTGAAGACTGCCTTGTTGTCTGAGAAGCTGGACCTTCTCACCTTCCTCCTAGGCTAACCTGAGTGACTCCAGTTGTCTGACCTCCTGTTGTGAGCTACAGGGACATAACACACTTGAGATGCCTCCCTGCAACTGCCCACCTGACATGCTGCAACTGGACCTGCAACTAGACTTACCTGAGGCCTTCTGGCTTCTGCTGGACTGTGTTCCTGATCTCCAAGACATGCCTCCCAGGTCCTAAACCCTTGGCTGCCATCAGTCTGAGCTCCCCCAAGAGGAAAAGGTGGAATTCTAATGTTTGAGCTCTTTGCAACCACAAATGGGTCCCTTCACACCAAGACTCTGCCACCCACAAAAACGCCAATGCGAAGCACCAGTGAAGACCTGCTCTTCGTGCTACAGTGACTGAAAGCGATGATCAGCAACAAGAGATCTGCACTTCACATAGCAGCCAGCAGGGACCACCAATGTGAAGCTGTAGCATGGAGGTCTGCAAAGCTTGACCGGCTCTTCGTGCTTCAGCGATAACAGCCCACATTCCCTGACCGGCTCTACATGCTACAGTGGCAGTCTCACTGCTCCTCGCGGCCTCTTCTAATGCAAACTGAACTTTTTGTGCCAGAGTTTGAGGCGGTAACATTTTTAGTGGCACTAACGTAGTCCCTGTATCCGACCCACGCTTCATCACGTTGGGCCTGGACTTGTGACTTTCCCCCAGTCTCGGATGAGCAGATGACAGTGAGTGGCACTTTTTGCTTTTGGACGCTATATTTAGTTAAAACATTGAAACTGCCTGTCTCTGGTGCTACTCATTGGATTTTTGTTGTTCTGGTATAATTTAATTTATTACAATTTACTCTATTTTTCTAACTTCGTTTGGGATTTTTCTTGTGGTATATTTTCACTTTCGTACTTTTTGTGTACTAAAATATTTTACACATTGCCTCTAAGTTAGGCCTGACTGCTTTGCGGCAAAATACCAGAGGGTTAAGCACAGATAAATGTAGTGACTTTTGTGGTTCACCATGACAAGGATTGTGGTTGTCACCTGAGTGTGGCTTCCACCCTCCCTCAACCAATAATCCATTTTCTTACGCAGACCATCCAACAGGCTCTTGAAAATGTTTTGTCACCAAAAACATGACCTGACATAAATTATTTGCTGTTTATGAAAGCTGTTAACAGATGCTCTTACAAATCACTTAAAACCATCACCATATCATATGATTCTACCCTTATGACACCACACACTCTTCCACTTGCAGTAAATATTCTCAATAACTTCGCTCTGTTACAGTTCACCATATTTGGAAACAAAGTGCGGATAATTATGCAAATATAGAAGACCTCTAACCTTTATGTAGCTAAAGTTATCTGTGAGTTCTTATCATAAAGAAATACAATTAGAAGTGTGACACAGAACAGATGTCTTTCCAACTTGTTAGTATATTTAAACAGATCAATGTGGAAGTCATGCATATTACTATGTGCCTGTTAGTTCTGTTCAATGTATGTTTGCAGAACAATTATTAATATGAAATTCATATATTTTAGAATGTGCTTTTGAGCTCTGCCATTAAGTGTGTTGAATTTAAACCATTTTTACTACATAATTTTAATAGTATAAATGGAAAGTTAATTAAACAGCATGTACACATATCCAAACAAGTGTCTGTATACATATAATCCCAGAAGAGATAATTATAGACTGACAGCTCACAAATGTCCTGTATTTACACACATTCCCAAAGTAGAAAATTTCAGAACAAGAATGTTACATTTTTGCTACTTCTTACAGCGAATATGTTTTCACTCCCACTGTATCATATACATATTTTAATATGAAATCTATCAAACATGTAAAGACAATTATTGAAACCAAACCTATTAATAGTCTGTTGATTCTCCTCCTTATGACAAGTCAAAGAACCAGGAGTTGGTATCTTACCATCTATGAAATGCGCCTGGATCATCACTTTGGGAGCGAAGATATGAATATCTGTACCATGCAGGAGAATCCAAAACATCATGAAAGGTGGGAGTAGCCCTCTTAGAAAGGGCAATCTAGGGATGAAATATGAATTTGGCCTCACTGATGAAGGAAAGAACCATCTCCAGTTGTGGACCATACCGTCTGCGATCTGATTTGCAGAAGAACATAATGATTTGCAGTAACTCTCAAAATGAAAATATGGGATATGTTTTTGGGCACCGAAGGCTTCAGGTCAACATCATTGTAAGTCATGTAGAGAATTCCCATTGTCAATGCCCAAAATCGCTTGGTTCATATTCATGAGATCCTTCTCAGAGCTTCACTACTGGGTTGTTACAGAGAAGTAACTTTCCCCCGACACTCACTATACATAATATTACATTTATGCTCCCAAATGTTCATGTGTTGAATGCAGCGTTTCACAAACCACAAGGCTTGTAGCATGACGTTCTCCGCTGGCTTAGCCCAGAGCCAAGCGCCTGTTTTTATGCGTCTGCAATTTGTAAAGTTAATTCATTTAACCTGAAAATTCTGTTAGTTAGGGCATGATTGTGAGGCAGAACATCTCGAAAAGGGTGAGCAGGATTTGCCTCTTTCTATTTCTGAGCTTTACTGTCTAAAATAAGGAGGAACTCAGAGAACCTATTGGGTTAAATTAATTCACTTTACAAACTACAGGCTCACAAAAAACAGGTTCGGCTCTGCCCTGAGCCAGCAAATCCCATCATGATAAGGACCAAAAACTGATATAAAATCCTGCTTGTAATCACATAAATTTGATCATCAGAAGAAATTTGTCGTTTTTGATATAGTGAGTTTCGACTGAACAAAAGGAAGATTGCACTATCTACTGATCATGAAGAGGATTCACAAAATGTATATTTCATAGCACATTTATACGTGAATTTGAGAAAATTCTTTAGAAACAAACTAAACATTAATAACTTAGAGTGAAATAAAGGTCAATAAGTGGTTTCAGCACAGCATTCATTAGCATATGTATTACAACAACAAAAATGGCCTACAAATTATTTTTCCAATCTGCAGTAATTGTTGCCAATGGAAATTATCATTCATATTAGACCAGATTACAGCTGCACTGGAAATACTCTTTTATCAAATACAAATGTCATTTGCAAGGAACACACTTTCTCCTTTTGGCCATGATTTAAAGTAGAATGGATCATTACTTTAAGCAATTAGCTTTGAAGATCAATTTATGTTGAATAAGTTGGAATTAAATTTGAGGTTCTGGGACTCGACTGAGCATATTGCGTCCAGTGCACTGACAAATCATCGGTGCTGGCAGCCATCGGCCAATGTAATTTATTTACTGGCATCGATTCAAGCAATATTTTTTGCTGATGTGGTTCTTCAGGATCAGACCTTTCGCGTTTTCTTTCTAAATTGAAACAGTTATGTTTCAAAATACAATGACAAAGCCTTTTCTTCTGTTCCACTAATCAAGCAAAATACATATTACAATGTTAATGCATAAACAGTTATTGAACAGCAGACGAGTAGGAATAGATGTATCTAATTATATTTTTTATTTTATTTTTTATTTATGAAAGCCCAAATTTATCATGCAACTCAGAGTAAAGTTGCTGTGCTGCGTTGCGTGAAAGAGAGAGTGCTGTATAGCGCCATCTATACTGAGATGTGGAGCTGTTCCGCTCTCCCTCTGTGCTGGCACACTTTCAGCAGTCATGCACCAATGCAGAGAACTTTGCACAAGGGTTTGTGCATTGTCTGAAGCATGGGTTTTGTATCTTCCAGTACACAAACCGGATGCAAAATGTTTGGAAATCTGAGCCCGAGTGTTATGTCTCTCTTTTTGCGCACTTCAGCTCACTAAACGTCTTGGGCAAAGCCTTCAGTGTTTCAAAGCCTGCCTGCATGCAGACGTCGATTTGATGCCTGGGAGTCAGCTGAACAGCAATTCTGATGAGACTGAAATTCTATCATTTGGATCCATGGAGTCATCTGGTGGGGTTGAGTTGGCCAACATCTCTACCTTCCCCTCCGCTGCCAACCTCAGTGGCTAAAAATATTGGAGTCAAGTTTGATAACAGACTTTCTTTCAAACCGCAGGTATCTGAAGTTGTAGGTTTCTGTTTTCAGCTGCTTCAGCCCTTAAGAAATTCTTCTTCCTTCTTCCACTCCACTCTAGGAAGGCAGCGGTTTGTGTGCTCATAACTTTCAGATTGGACCATGCTAACACCCTTTACTCCGGGTCATCGGAAGGCCTGATTAGATGGCTTCGAGTGGTCCAGAATTCTGCAGCTCTTTTGATTCTAAGGCTTCCCTCGGGGCTTCGGTTTCCACCCACCTAAGCTCCCGTCACTGACTGCCAATTATGAAGAGGGCCCTTTTCAAGTTCTCGGTCTTGGTTCATCAGGTTCTCTTCTCTTCGGGCACCCACTACCTCTCTGAAAGGGTTCCACTCTATCGTCCATCGAGAGACCTGCACGCAGCCAAGGCTGCATTGGTGGTAGTGCTGTGAGTTAGACAAATGAGGAAGGGGACCGTTCCTTCTCCTTTTTAGTGTCAAAAGCCTAGAATCATTTCTGTCTTGAACTGTGGACCCTGTAGGAAACTGAAAACATGTCTGTTCTCTTCCCACTAATGGTGTTTAGGTTTCTTTTTTGATCTGCAATCCTCAGTGCCGGGACATTTCTAGGAATAGCTGTGTGCTTTATAAAACATTTTCATTCATGCATTCTTTCCTTCTGTGGTCATTCAAGTAAGGCATTAGGATCCAATCATTTAGATGAAATCTTGTCCCGTGTTCTTTATTTGTGACCATTTTCCTGCATTAAAATTTGGTCTGGATAGATATGAGATTTGAAAAGTCTATTTTCACTTGTGCTGTGCTCATTTTACTGGTATATGAATGGTATCACAAGAACACTTTACTGTAGAACAGAAGCGAGAAAGTGAGCAAAATACCCTAAGGGGCATATTTATCAAGGTTTTGCATCACACTTGCACCATGCAAGGTAGCGGAATGGCGACGTCAAACTTCCACTCAGCACAGCGCAGCAAGGTGTCTTGTTTCACTGCATGAAATAATTAAAGATATTTCCCTAATTGTGCAGTATCCTGTGAGGGGCCTCTTGCTTGCAATTGCTTTAGGCCCTATTCTAGTCCATTCATTTGTAGCCTATTGTTCCACTCCATAATAGGAGCAACAATATACAAATCGGTCTTCTTGACCCTGTTCCAATATGAGTAGCCCAACCCAACCTGGCCGGTCATATTCCCTCTGAAAAGGATAATGAGCAATCCTCGACCAGTACAGCCCAGTTAGGCTTCCTCAATGAGGTGCAGCTTGGATTCTATGGCAGAGTATGCAAAGAAACCACATCTGCGTATACTGGTACACTTAGAAAGCCACAATAAAAGAGGATGGGTGGAACGTTTGCAAACGTCTTTGTCATTGGCAATCACTTGCTCCATTCCATTTTTAGGAATGTGCCAATCTATTACTTGGCCACATATCTAATGGATCAACAGTGTCAACACAAATGTTCTTTTGTGAGACATAAGATACAAAGTCAATAGTGTAAAAGCTAACTTCTAAAATAAATCATTATGAACAAACTGAACATCAAACTTCCATATCCTGAACATATTCTGGTTAATCTAGATTTAAAATTAAGAATCCAAGAGTTAGATCTTACATCAAGTCCAAATCCATAGTGTTGGTCTGAGTGCATAGCTTAATACCTTAAAAAATATGACCATTTATCTCTGTACCATCCTCTTTGATCTTGGATTTTTTTATTTGTGGTTTGTCTTTTAGACGACAATTTAGAATTCTATTATTATGTTTTCCCAAAGCTTCATATTCTCACCTTCTCTAACTGAGACATAGTTGTGTATCCAGCTGTTTCTCTTTTGCTACTTTTCTGCAAGGCATTGATGAGAAGTACTTGTGTATTATGTCTTATTCTCAGGTCTTGGATATGCCCCCTTGAAGTTACTTTCCTCAGTTGTTCTGAGGATATCTATATTCAGCATCAGCCAGTATCATTCCCAATAATTGTGAAATACAATGGGACATGGCTTCCTGGCAGTAATTACTACTGTAACATTGTATTGTGCCATTTAAATAGAGTGATGTTCATTCCCTTGATGTGTCAGAGTACTGGATAATGGACCTACTATGCTGTTTCACTCTTCTCTGTGATTTGCAAGTTTTGGGATATTACAGGATGTATCCTCCTTTTGAAGACTTCTGCTATAGTCAGAGAAGCCAAAGTTAAAACAGCAGAGCCAATACAAACCTCTATCAATTTAGACAAACATTACATATCAAATTAGCTTTATTCGACGATTGTCATAAAAGCATACAAAGATTGGATATATATACAGCAAGAAAAAAACACATTAAAAATAGATTAAAAAAATAAATAATGTTACAGTTTAATTCATAATTCAAGGGTTTAGTCAATCTGCCCAGCCAACAATTTACTCCTAATCACCCATGCCCTCCCGAGGAATTTAGCAACAGATATATAGATACATGGAATTTCAGTAGAGCGTAAAATTCTAACTGCTACCTTAGCATTCCTAGTGCCCAGCTGTCGACACATTGGTTTTATCCAAGCCCGTCGCGGGATTACATATGATGGACATTGAAACAAGAGATGGTTAATTGATTCAGTAGTTGCCATGCAACCCGGGCAATTTAGTATGTTTCTCGAGGACCATCTAGATGTAAATTCTCTAACTGGAAGACTACCAACTCTAAATTGGAAGTAAAGCTTCCTATCCAAGGAATTGGTAATATCATCCCAGAAAGAGGCCTGGGAAATCGTGTCCTTAAAATCGAGAAAAACACCTGTTAGAGAGAGAGGGGCTGTACTTCTATAAACTCGAATAGCCACCATTTCCCAGTATAAAGCCTTCAAAACTTGTTTTGGCGGGAACCTGGCATTTACTGGGTCCTCCCACAGATCTTTTAGACCCAACTCTTTGAGCATCTCATATATCCTATGGAGCCACTTGACTTTGTGAAAGGTATCGATCTTAGTTATGTCCATAAGGCCACGGGCAAAAAGCCCAAGTTCCGGGGTAACCCATAATCGTCGCCAATATAAAACGGGACGAAACGAAGCAATTAATGCTATTGGTCTCATTCCTAAATCATAAAACAAAGGGCACAGGGGAGTACTCTGTGGTAATCTAGTGAGATTACGTAAAAATCTATTTTCTGAGGTAGACATTTTATGTAGGTTCTCAAACCCCCATATCTCAACTCCATAGAGCGCTGCACCAACCACATTTCAATCATACACACGGACAGCCGGGTCGATAGGTTTTGTCAGAGACTTTATATGTTCTTTGCTCAGTGCACCAGAGAGTTGAGAATGTTTGAGGGTAGCCAAATCTACCTGCTTCTTCCAGCCCAGATCATGTTGGATACAAATACCTAAGTAGATAAAATCTTGAACTTGATCAAGTGGCAGGTTATTCATCAATATTTTACCCTTGAACGATTTAGACTGATTAAAAGACAAGAAATTTAGATTTTAAAACATTTATTTCTAGGCCACGAGCTGAACAAAAGTCCTCAAAAATAACAAAAGATTTCTGAAGGCCGCTCGGGGTTTTAGCTATAATCAGACAATCATCGGCAAACATTAAAATTGGAATTTTGGCACCTGCCAATGTAGGGGCATCTACGTTTGCGTCAATTAGCAATTTGGCCACATCATTGATGTACATAGAAAATAAAGTTGGCGCAAAACACAGCCTTGCCTAACCCCCTTCTGTATAGGGAACTGGGTGGTCACTTGTCCTATACAACCCCACCTGATCTGTGCAAAGTTGTCCACGTGGAGTCTAGCAATTAGAGAAAGTAATAAAGGTGGCATACCCATTTTGTCTAGGACAGCCCATAAAGATGCCCGGGGGACAAGATCAAACGCTGCCCTTAGATCAATAAAGGCAGCATACAGGCTGCCCCCACCTAGGAGTACGGTCTTCCAGTAGAGCATAGCAAAATGCAACACCTGATCGATGGTGCTTATTCGAGCTCTGAATCCAGCTTGCAAATGGGAAAGAATTAAATGTTCGGAGGCCCAGTCCAACACTTTGTCCAAAATCAACCTACCCAGAATTTTTTGTGTGGTATCAATCAAACTGATTGGTCGATAGTTACCAGGGAGGGACTTATTACCCTTCTTAAACACCGGAATAATTTCAGCGCCTTTCCAGGAAGTGGGTATCAGGGCACCTCTAGCAATCAGATTGGCTAATACTAGTATATACTTTCCCCAAGATTCACTATTACTCAGAAAAATATCGGCTGGAACTCCGTCCATACCAGGCGCCCTACCTGGAACCACAAGCTTTAGGGCATTATCAACATCACCCAGAGTAAAAGCTTCGTCCTGATAAAACACAGGTTGAAACTCAGGGGTAGTGCTCTGACCCTCTCCTATAGCATAAAGGGACTCGAAATGTTCAACCCACGCTTTTTGCGATACCCAGTTTTGGGGTTTATCAGGATTACCCCCACTCCCCCACTTGAGAACTGCCCAAAAGCGTCTAGAATCATGTTGGGGACCTGCTTCCCTAAGTTCCTGCCATCTTTGTTCATCCCATGCTCGTTTGGATTTTAATATTACTTGCTTATAAGCATACCTTGCAGAGCAGACACAGGAACTTACGCCACTTTTGAGGGCAATACCCAGATTCAAGCGAGCTTCTCTACACTCTGGGGAGTACCAGCGTGGGGAAGAATCATGCTTGTTCATGTTTGGTTTACATGGCCTCACAAAAATATCTCTAAGTTCTAGGAAAAAAGATTCATGGATCGTTATTCCAGGGGTACGGGATAAATCTAGGGCACTTTTTTTATACTCAGCCGCTAATTCCTCTGTAGCAAAGCTTAGGCTACTTGAAATGAGATTGAGATTTTCTTTACTTTGGACTACTTTCGCCCATCTAACATGGCGCATATCATTTGCAATGACTAGATCTTGTTGAGTCTGAACAGACAAGTCGTAGCAGGAAATTGGGTACGCCCAGGACAAGAGTGACAAAGAAAGAGGATTGTGGTCACTCTCTAATCTATCGATAATCAACATGCCTCTCAGATCAACCCACAAATCAAGGGATAGCAAAATATAATCGATTCTACTGGCACGTAAACCACTCTTAAAAGTATTGGACCCTGCTTTATCTTGGTCAGACCTGCCATTGGTTGCTCGAAGCCCCTTGTTCAAACAGAGGGCATTAATCTGAATTGCCTCTTCAGACCAACGATTGACAGGCTCAAGGTCTAGTTTAGGGATACCCCATAGACTATCCTCCTCATCCGAAACACTCCAGTCGGCACCAAATAGAGGTTCAAAGGTAGTGTTGAAATCTCCTCCAATGATTACATGGGAGTGCTGAGAATAGAGAAGCATAAGTTCCTCCAGGCAAATAATGGTATCGGATTTCTTACCACCAGTGCTTCTAGCATAAACTTTATAAATGTCTAGTAATTTCCCATTTTTGAACTTGACATTAAGAAGCTGGATATACGGATGTAAAGTAGGAAACTCCTTAACAGTAGTGCCAAGGACCTGCTTAATCCAAATAGTAAGACCGCCTGAAGGGCGCCCTTTTTTACCCTTTTCTGCAAGAACATTAAAATTCAAAAACCCAGGGAAGTAATGGGCCTCTAGGAGCCAAGTCTCCTGGAATAAACAAACATCATAAAGATTGATAAACAATGCCCAATCAGGGTCATTAGTTTTTGATTTTAAACCTGCAATATTCCAAGATAAAAGCATCCCATGCTCTGAATGGATTACACTTTCTTCTTGTTGAACCTCCGAGATACTACTCAGTTGGGGTGTACTCACCAATTCCATAGAGAAACCTTGAGATTCGGAGTTGTCAATGGTACCTTGCTCAGAAACAATATTTAAGGTTTTACCAGTCACCAAGGGGCAAGCTATAAAGTCATCTACAACACTTTTATTAGTCAGTCAGTCGTTTCGTTCTAAAGATGAGTCACCCATAGACTGACTGTAAAGAGCATCTGCCCGTGGTAACCGGAAGGGAATAGACCTCAATTGTATTGCAGAACAGTCCGGAGAACAGCTTCTAAACTCAAGATTAATTAAATTCCCTGCAATATTAGCATCAATAAAACCCACCTCTATATAATCCAGCTCATTTCCGCCCCGTGAAAACCTTCTAACTCCAGCAATGTCAGCTCTGATCACCGAACGACAGCCCCTCACATGTCTAATCCAGTGTATTACTTTGTTAGACAAGGATTCACTGGTTTCGTATTCAGACCCAGAGTGCAACCTAGGGACATTCACCATATATATTTTGTGTGGGTGAGGCGTATAAATATTTGGCTCATGTTTTAAATCTCCTAGGTAAGTCCTACCCCCAGGATAAGTTCCAGGTCTCGCGTTAACAGAAGGTGTGCCTCCATGATGCTTTTTGACTGAGTTGTTATCCACGGGTGCTCTATTATCTCGTCCTACATTTCTCGGGGTACAATCATGAAATTGATCAGCCCTCGCCAGTTTTGAGAACCTAGACTGGTTACTTGATGAGTTTTGCTCTTGGCGGGTGTTATTCTTACTAACGTTAGCAGAGTCGCTATACTTGTCTGCCACAATTGGTAAAACTTTATTGAGACCCCCACCTTGCACGGGTACCTTGTTGACAGGATAAGCACTAGAGCCCAAATTAGTTACTTCAAGCTTTGTGACAGTAACGGTTAAGATTTCAATTTTGCTCTGCAAAAACTCTATCTAAGAACAAAGGTTTTTCACCACCACCAGTAGGGATTTCACATCACTAGCACTTGTTTCTAAAGCAGGAGTTCCATCAGTAGAATTTATAATACAACCACCCTCTGTTGCAATCACATCTGGAATTAGAGTTTGGGGAACTAAAAGAGGCAATGAGGGATTACACGTATCAGTATCAGTATCAGTATCAAGTTCTCCCAAAATAGAAAATCTATTATTACAGACAATATTAGCCATTTGGTTAACCACAGGTAAGGTCACATTTGGGGAGAGAGAGACAAGCTCCTTGTCAGAAATAATGGCTGTAGCCCTAGAGGCAGACTCTTTACCAGGCACCCCTGCACTCTGACCCTCACCACCTTTTTTGATGAGAAACATGTCCGGAACAACAACCGAACCTCTAGTAGCCTCCCTCCTCCCGCCTGCAGGAGAGGTAGAAGGGGTATTAAGCAGCTCCCCACACTCTTCAATTATATTGTCAATACGGTCCATTATACAGTTTCCATCTGCATGCAAACGTTTTTTCTTAGCTTTGGTCTTCCTCAGCTTTCTATTCCCATGTGCTTTGTTACTCAGTTCGGATTCGCACTCCAAGTGTTTCCTCTTACCCATGTCTTATGTAATCTCCAGACGATACACACAGCGCCCTCGGGTCTAGATGTCTAGATGTCAGGGGGGCAGCCCGACCCGGCCCCAGTCGACCCCTGACGGCCATAGACGGCCCGCCCTTTGCCCGGGCTTAGCCCGGCGCGTCCCGCGCGCGTCCTCGCGGGGCGAGGGACTGGGCGGAGCTTTAAGCGCCTCCTGGCGCGTGTTCTGGTCGCGTCGTGGCCCAGGGGTCCCTGGGAATTGTCCGGCCAAGCCCGTTCACGGGATCAGCAGGCAGCGAGGGAAAGGTGGCACAAAGCAGCTACAGGTAGGCACCCAGAGGGAACTGAGGAAGCACGGAGCTCAGCACTGGGCGGAGCTTTAAGCGCCTCCTGGCGCGTGTTCTGGTCGTGTCGCGGCCCAGGGGTCCCTGGGAATTGTAGTAGTATGGGGCCGGCGGAGCCAAGCCCGGCCGGTCCCTCGTTACTAGCAATGGAGGTGGAGTCAAGTCCGGCCAAGCCCGTTCACGGGATCAGCAGGCAGCAGGCAGCGAGGGAAAGGTGGCACAAAGCAGCTACAGGTAGGCACCCAGAGGGAACTGAGGAAACATTACCTAACAAAGAGGGTAAGAATTGGTGTGATATGTATGGTACAATTTCAAAAATCAGAGTAAACCATTTTTGCAATTCATACTTGAGACTGTGAAAATAACATACAAAGCCCTCAAAATTTACTGCATTTTTGCTTTCTACAAATGACTGTTTCAATGAATGCCCAAGCAATATGCTCATGTGCACCTTGTACTCTATGCCAGTTGTTTCTTTATTGCTCTCCCACGTTTGCCTGGTTTCATGCGACAGGAGTGCCTTGATATCCCGAATCACCTCTGTCTCTTAGGTAATCAAGTGGACCAGTGGCCATGAAGCTGTACTTAATGGTCAAATTGAAAGGCCAAGTTGTGCCTTTTACATGTGCCCGAGATGTACAAGTGGAATGTGCCGTTGTTTCAGAAATATGTCTCTTTTTAAATTTCTTTTATAAATAGAGCCCATCTAAATACGCCGCTGGATGATATTTCCTGTGCCACCAATTTGTAACTTGTAATTGCAATAGAATTGAAATTGTAATTACCTCCAACCAAAAAACATGTTGAAGCTCCCGGAAAAACACACACATGCTTGAATCACTGCTACAAACAACATGCCTTTACCAAACTAAATTAATTCAACCCACCACCACCAGTCTTTGAATTCTGTATACATGCTTGGTCCTTAGAGAGAATATTTGTGGTGTGTTGCCACCTGCTATTGGACACTTTTGATAAAGGGCTATTTTACATCCTGAATGTTCTATCCTTCACAGTTAGTATCTTAACATTTTAATTGCTGTTTTTGATATTTAGTTTATAGTTAAGCAATTAGTTTCAAAACATGTTTTGGATTCAATAACTACATCCTCTCATTATTTTATCTCAGGTATGTTGTGGCTATTAGTAAGTAAATTCACATTTAAGTTTACTAACTGGTTTTGGATAGCACTTCATTAAATATATAACACAGTGGTGGTCACTACTGTGTAGTTATGGTTACGACTAGTTACCATAGGAAACTGAGTTTTGATTTTACTAACAACTTTAGGGCTGTTTGGCGAATCTTCACAAACTTTTAAAAAAGTTCACGCATCTCAGCGCCTTCTTTTGAGGTTTTGCAGCGATCCATCAAGTGGGGACCTAGAAAAAAGGCGGGCCCCAAAACACAATTTCCTCATGCAATTTCCATAGGGATTTTTGAACAGCACTACAGCCAAACCGGCTGAACGGAATTTCTCCAAATTTGGCATGAAGCAAGATATTTATCTAGATGCATGTTTTTGTAATTTGATGTAAATCAAGCGCTTTTTCCGAAATTAAGGTTAAAAAGCTTTGAACATCAGGATGGTTGTGTTCGCAGGAGTCCCGCAGGCTCGCAACTTCAAATAAAAGAGTGATCTGATTGGCTGAGGAGGCTTTTCTTTCCTTCGCTGCGTCACTGGCATGGGAGTAAGAAGCTCCCATGAATCCCGTGGGACCTCATGATCTGATTGTCTGACCACAACATGAAGAGAAATTTTGTGGCCATCACTACCTGACAATTTTTTGCTTAGGTTTAGCGCAATCTTGCCAAACTCTTGTGGGACCCACCGTGACTCTCCTTACTTCCATGAGATACCCGTGAATCGAAAAGCAATGTAAAAAAAGCAAGTGGGGTGTGTATCCCTAGTGGCGTCCCTGCTATGTACTGCGAATGATCTCATATAATACACCATTCATGACATGTTCTATGACCTCATTCATGACATCACTGATGACATCTCAAATGACATCATTGATGACATCATCCAAGTATCTCTTGCACACATTCTATGAACAGGTATGGCATTAGAAAGTAACTCAAAAATAGCTCAGAATAATATGAAGCATCATTAATGCCATTATATATATAATGTATATAAATATATCTATATACAAAAATAAATATATATATATATATCTATATCCATATCTATATATATATACAATGGCTGTGTTATACTTGTGAGCGGACAAATAAATATATTTCAAGCACTGAATCGTGGTCTGGGCTCCTACCTGCAGCGGTAAAACGAGTGTGTGAAACAGGAGTTGAAGTTATATATATATATATATATATATATATATATATCTATATATATATCTATATACCAAAACTATCAGTCATTCAAAGCAATCCGAGTACACAACGGGGTACTTGTCGGGAAGCCTTTATTCACAGGTAACAGCTAGGCATAATGCATTTCGGCATATCGCCTTCCTCAGATGCTGCTCGTTTAGCTAGATTCCACCTTCTCCCACTTTTGAATTTGCTGTGGCACTCCCATTGGAGGGAGATCAGCTGACCCTGTTGCTCAGGGCCACTGCAGTCCATGCCACGACTACAGTTCCCAGAATACACGTTGGTGGTAAGTACAGCAGCAGGATCTCTTTCGCTACAGTGAGCGCTGAAAAATTGCCACGCAAAAAGTGGGGCCGTGTAGCAGCTGGTGTCACCTTTAAAATACAGTGTTAAGGCGTCCCTTGAGTCCCCAACGCCTCAACCTCAATGCACGAAACAAGCCGGGCCATGAAGGGAGTGCATTCATCCCTCTTCCCCGTGCAGTCACGGGCTGCATTGACAGCGGCCCCTTGCCAGGCCCGTTCTTGAGGTGGTCATGGGGGAATTCAATACCTTGAAACACAGTCACTTTGCCAGCGAAACCCCAGGACTCTTGTAAGGCGGGTCCTTGTTTCGCGCTCCTGGCAGGCGCGAAGACATATCCAAAAACGATCACTCATTCAAAGCAATCCAAGGACACAACGGGGTACTTGTCGGGAAGCCTTTATTCACAGGTAACAGCTGGGCATAATGCATTTCGGCATATCGCCTTCCTCAGATGCTGCTCGTTTAGCTAGGTTCCACCTTCTCCCACTTTTGAATTTGCTGTGGCACTCCCATTGGAGGGAGATCGACTGACCCTGTTGCTCAGGGCCACCGCAGTCCATGCCACGACTACAGTTCCCAGAATGCACATTGGTGGTAAGCACAGCAGCAGGATCTCTTTCGCTACAGTGAGCACTGAACAATTGCCACGCAAAAAGTGGGTCGGGGTAGCAGCTGGTGTCCCCTTTAAAATACAGTGTTAAGGTGTCCCTTGAGTCCCCAACGCCTCAACCTCAATACACCAAACAAGCCGGGCCGTGAAGAGAGTATAATCATCCCTCTTCCCCGTGCAGTCACGGGCTGCATTGACAGCGGCCACTTGCCAGGCCCGTTCTTGAGGTGGTCATGGGGGAATTCAATACCTTGAAACACAGTCACTTTGCCAGCGTAACCCCAGGACACTTGTAAGGCGGGTCCTTGTATCGCTCCTGGCAGGCGCGAAGACATATCCACGATCACTCATTCAAAGCAATCCAAGGACACAACGGGGTACTAGAAGGTATGGCATTAGAAAGTAACCCAAAAATAGCTCAGAATAATATGAAGCACCATTAATGCCATTATTTATATTTATATATATATATATATATATATATATAAAGTCCAACGCTCACTCGTCACTACAAAATGAGCCCGACATATGCTGGGTTTACAACAGGATTTTATTCCACAATACTGCACGGGTGCCTTCAGAACTGGAAACGTTATGGCAGACGCGTTTCAGCGATAATGCTTTCCTCAGTGCCGGTTTCCAAGCCGTATCTCTCACCTGGCGGTCGTTAATGAATCTTGTGACGCTCTCATGGCCACCCCCAACAAAGTGCTGGTGCTCCGCCTTTAATCTGCAGTTCACTGATGCAGGTGTTCCAAATCATTGGTGACTATGTTTTTGCACGCTTGGGCTCGTGAGCAAGGGGAAAACTCAAAAAGCGTTGAGCCGCGTATTTGGATGAACAATGGCAGGCAGTCTCTAGCGGAACCCCCGTTGAAAGAAAGATGTCATCTGTGGTGGCCTCCTCTAATGGGAAACCTTTTGTTGTGGATTTATGGCGTCCTTCCCGGTAGCGAGGAGTGTCCACTGCATGGTTGCAGATCCAGGCACTGGATTTTCCATGTGCCAGAGTGAAGCAGAGGTTTTCAAAACGGTGGGGTTACGAATTCCTACGGATACAGCCTTTCACTGAACATCAACCCACTGGGGAATTTCAATAGCGCTATTTTGAACACTGCCACCACCCACTGAGGTAGAACGAAGGTTTGGACTGCAAATACCATAATGCATTCAATATGCATACGCCTAGTCAGGCGTCAAGACAAGCCCATTGGGACGGGAATTATTTAAATAAAGCAGGTGTTCCAAATCATTGGTGACTGTGTGTTTGCACGCTTGGGCTCGTGAGCGAGGGGAAAACTCGAAACGCGTTGAGCCACGTATTTTGATGAACAATGGCAGGCAGTCTCTAGCGGAACCCCCGTTGAAAGAAAGATGTCCTCTGTGGTGGCCTCCTCTAATGGGAAACCTTTTGTTGTGGATTTATGGCGGCCTTCCCTATCACGAGGAGTTTCCGCTGCATGGTTGCAGATCCAGGCACTGGATTTTCCATGTGCCAGAGTGGAGCAGAGGTTTTCGAAACGGTGGGGTTACAAATTCCTATGGATACAGCCTTTCACTGAACATCAACCCACTGGGGAATTTCAATAGCGCTATTTTGAACACTGCCACCACCCACTGAGGTAGAACGAAGGTTTGGACTGCAAATACCATAATGCATTTAATATGCATACGCCTAGTGAGGCGTCAAGACACGCCCATTGGGACGGAATTATTTAAATAAAGCAGGTGTTCCAAATCATTGGTGACTGTGTTTTTGCACGCTTGGGCTCGTGAGCGAGGGGAAAACTCGAAACGCGTTGAGCCGCGTATTTTGATGAACAATGGCAAGCAGTCTCTAGCGGAACCCCCGTTGAAAGAAAGATGTCCTCTGTTGTGGCCTCCTCTAATGGGAAACCTTTTGTTGTGGATATATATATCTATATCTATATATATAGATAGTTATAGTTAGGACCGTGTTTCCATAGGAAATCTGAAAATTCTATTTTGAATAACTTTCGCGCCGGTTGATGAATCCTCGCGAAATTTTCAAAACTAATGGGGCGCTCCGCTCCGCTCCTACCCTGAAAGTCTCGGGGTGATTCGTCAAGCGGGGGCCGAGAAAAAAGGGGGGTCCCAAAACGCGTTTTCTCCATGCATTTTCCCATAGGACCTTTAGTCAACGGTACAGCCCGAACGGCTGAACAGAATTACTTGAAATTTGGCAGAGAGGTAGTCCTCAGGTCAGGCATGTGCCTTTTGCATATATGGTGTCAATCTGTTCAGTAGTTCCTGAGAAAATTGCAGTTAAAAGCACATACATATCTATAGCCGCGCACCATATGCGCACCGTACGCGCACTGTGCGCGCACCCTAACGTGCGCGAGCGTAATTTTGATTGGTGGATTTATGTCAGTCAACATTCGAATCGGTCGAAATCAGGAAGTGTCGGCTACCATTTTGTGTGTTGTGTGTGACAAGGAAAAAGAAAGGTGGAGAACGTGAAAAGGGGGCAGGGTAGAGAGTTCCTGACCCCCTAGCCTTTGTCAGGGGGTCCCTGAAGGACCCCGAAGGGTGAAAAAAACATTTTATTTTTTTTCAAAAAATCGCGGGGTGCGCGCACGGTGCGCGCACCCCCAGCCGCCATTTTGAGTTTTAGAGGTAGAAGAGAGTTAAAAACACAAGAGGAAAACGTGAAAAGGGGGCAGGGTAGAGAGTCTCTGACCCTCTAGGCCTTGTCAGGGGGACCATGAAAGACCTCTTAGGTCTCAAAAAAAAATATATATATATATCGCGGGGTGCGCGCACGGTGGCAAAAAAAACATTAAAAAAATAGATTAAAAAATCAAGTATAAGTGTTTAGATGTTGGTTGGCTCTAAAAAGAGCCGTTGTGTTCATTGAGTGTTTTTTGTACCTACAAGTAAGTACCGATGCAGAGTCTAAAGTTCAAGAGGAAGACTCTGTTGCCTTCATCTGTGAAATGAACACCGTCTCCTCTATAAATGCCTTGCATGTTGTAACGCAAGTTGTTGTGGTATATAGAACCCATACCATAGTCTCAGAGGAAAGCAGAAACAGACTTATTGTCGTGCTTTCTTGCTTTGTCAATCTGTGGAATGATGGAATCAAAGTAAACAAGCATTGAAAATGCAATAGGTCTCGCCCTTGTTTAAGTTAAAGCAATTCTGTTTGTAATTAGGTGGCTTTTTAGCTTTGATTGTATTAGAGTTTTTCAAACTTTCATGTACATACCATGCATATGTATGCATATATGTATATGTTTGCATGCATATAGGTATGCAGATTATATTTATATGTTTATATATGTATATATATATATACACATACATATATATAAATGCAGATGCATATATATGCATATATATATGTGCATATGTGTGCATGTACAGAGAGGTAGAGGTGTATAGGTAGAGGTGTAGAGGTAGAGTGGTAGAGGTAGAGAGGTAGAGAGTAGTAGAGAGAGAGGTAGAGAGAGGTAGAGAAGTAGAGAGGTAGAAAGCGAGTAATAGAG
Organism: Triturus cristatus; assembly: GCF_964204655.1. NCBI lineage: Eukaryota > Metazoa > Chordata > Amphibia > Caudata > Salamandridae > Triturus > Triturus cristatus. Next base: position 772,261,166 of record NC_140593.1, read on the forward strand.
AGTAGAGAGTGAGTAGTAGAGAGTAGTAGAGAAAGTATCAGAGAGTGAGTAGTAGAGAGTAGTAGAGTGAGTAGTAGAGAGTGAGTAGTAGAGAGTGAGTATTAGAGAGTGAGTATTAGAGAGTGAGTAGTAGAGAGTAGTAGAGAGTGAGTAGTAGAGTGAGTAGTAGAGAGTAGTAGAGAGTGAGTAGTAGAGAGTGAGTAGTAGAGAGTGAGTAGTAGAGTAGTAGAGAGTGAGTAGCAGAGAGAGAGTAGTAGAGTAGTAGAGAGTGAGTAGCAGAGAGAGAGTATTAGAGAGTAGTAGAGAGTGAGTAGCAGAGTGAGTAGTAGAGAGTAGTAGAGAGAGAGTAGTAGAGAGTGAGTAGGGGAGAGTAGTAGAGAGTGAGTAGTAGAGAGTAGTAGAGAGAGAGTAGTAGAGAGTGAGTAGTAGAGAGTAGTAGAGAGTGAGTAGTAGACAGTGAGTAGTAGAGAGTAGTAGAGTAGTAGAGAGTGAGTAGTAGAAAGTAGTGGAGTAGTAGAGAGTGAGTAGTAGAGAGTGAGTAGTAGAGTGAGTACTAGAGAGTAGTAGAGAGCGAGTAGCAGAGAGCAAGTAGTAGAGAGTGTGTAGTAGAGAGTGAGTAGTAGAGAGTAGTAGAGAGTGAGTAGTAGAGAGAGAGAGTAGTAGAGAGAGAGAGTAGTAGAGAGTGAGAAGTAGAGAGAGTAGTAGAGTAGTAGAGAGTGAGTAGTGGAGAGTGAGCAGTAGAGAGTGAGTAGCAGAGAGTGAGTAGTAGAGAGTGAGTAGTAGAGAGTGAGTAGTAGAGTAGTAGAGAGTGAGTGGTAGAGAGTAGTAGAGTGAGTAGTAGGGAATAGTAGAGCGTGAGTAGTAGAGCGAGTAGTAGAGAGTAGTAGAGTAGTAGAGAGTGAGTAGTAGAGAGTGAGTAGCAGAGAGAGTAGTAGAGTGTGAGTAGTAGAAAGTGAGTAGTAGAGAGTAGTAGAGAGCGAGTAGTAGAGAGTGAGTAGTGGAGAGTGAGTAGTAGAGAGCGAGTAGTAGAGAGTGAGTAGTAGAGAGTGAATAGTAGAGAGTGAGTAGTAGAGAGAGAGTAGTGGAGAGTGAGTAGTAGAGAGTAGTAGAGAGTGAGTAGTAGAGAGTGAGTAGTAGAGAGTAGTAGAGAGTGAGTAGTAGAGAGTGAGTAGCAGAGAGAGAGTAGTAGAGTGAGTGGTAGAGAGCAGCAGAGAGTAGTAGAGTGAGTAGTAGAGAGTAGTAGAGAGTGAGTAGTAGAGAGTGAATAGTAGAGAGTAGTAGAGAGAGAGTGAGTAGTAGAGAGTAGTAGCGAGTGAGTAGTAGAGAGTAGTAGAGAGTGAGTAGTAGAGTAGTAGAGAGTGAGTGGTAGAGAGTAGTAGAAAGTAGTAGAGTGAGTAGTAGAGAGTGAGTAGTAGAGAGTGAATAGTAGAGAGTAGTAGAGAGTAGTAGAGAGTGTGTAGTATAGAGTGAGTAGTAGAGTAGTAGCGAGTGAGTAGTAGAGAATGAGTAGTAGAGTTGTAGAGAGTGAGAAGTAGTGAGCAGTAGAGAGTGAGAAGTAGAGAGTAGTAGAGTAGTAGAGAGTGAGTAGTAGAGAGAGAGTAGTAGATAGTCAGTAGTAGAGTAGTAGAGAGTAGTCAGTCAGTGTCAGTCAGTCAGTGTCAGTCAGTCAGTGACAGCCAATCAGTGTCAGTCAGTGTCAGTCAATCAGTGTCAGTCAGTCAGTGTCAGTCAATCAGTGTCAGTCAATCAGTGTCAATCAGTGTCAGTCAGTCAGTCAGTGTCAGTCAATCTGTGTCAGTCAGTGTCAGTCAGTCAGTCAGTGTCAGCTAGAGCAGCTCTGCTGACCTGGTTCTCGGGCTCTAAAGCAGCTCTGCTGACCTGGTTCTCTCTCTCTAAAGCAGCTCTGCTGACCTGGTTTAGCTGGCTCTATAGCAGGTCTGCTGACCTGGTTCTCTGGCTCTAGAGCAGCTCTGCTGACCTAGTTCTTATGCTACAGAGCAGCTCTGCTGATCTAGTTCTCTGGCTCTACAACAGCTCTGCTGACCTGGTTCTCTGGCTCTAAAGCAGCTCCGCTAACCCAGTTCTATGGCTCTGAAGCAGTTCTGCTGACATGGTTCTCTGGCTCTAGAGCAGCTCTGCTGACCTGGTTCTCTCCCTCTAAAGCAGCTCTACTGACCTGGTTTCTCTGGCTCTGCAGCAGCTCTGCAGACCTGGTTCTCTGGCTCTAGAGCAGCTCTGTTGACCTGGTGCTTAGGCTCTAGAGCAGCTCTACTGACCTGGTTCTCTGGCTCTAAAGCAGCTCTGCTGGCCTGGTTCTATGGCTCTAAAGCAGCTCTGCTGATTTGGTTCTCTGGCTCTAGAGTAGCTCTGCTGACCTGGTTCTCTGGCTCTTAAGCAGCTCTGCTAACCTGGTTCTCTGGCTCTAAACCAGCTCTGCTGGCCTGGTTCTCTGGCCGTAAAGCAGCTCTGCTGACCTAGTTCTCTCCCTCTAAAGCAGCTCTGCTGACCTGGTCTCTCTGGCTCTAAGGCAGCTCTGCTGACCTGGTTCTCTGGCTCTAGAGCAGCTCTGCTGACCTAGTTCTTAGGCTCTAGAGCAGCTCTGCTGACCTGGTTCTCTGGCTCTACAGCAGCTCTGCTGACCTGGTTTTCTGCACTCACGATGCACGCACCCCTGAAACCTATGGTTTTTTCTGTGAATTTCTAAGGTTTTTTAAATGCTAATTTCTAACTATAACGGCTCTGAAACCTTTGTTTTTTTCAGTGAATATATATATATATACATAAATAAATATATGTATATGTATATATATATATATATATATATATATATATATATCCCAAAAGGAGGTCACCAGTAGGTCAATCAATCAATCAATCCGAGTACTTGTAAAGCGCACTACTTACCCTTGAGGGTTGCAAGGCGCTGAGGGGATGGGGGGTGGTGCTACTGCTCGAAGAGCCAGGTCTTGAGGAGTCTTCTGAAGACCATTAGGTCTTGGGTCTGCCATAGGTGGGTGGGGAGGGTATTCCAGGTCTTGGTGGCGAGGTAGGAGAAGGATCGGCCACCGGAGGTCGTTCATTGGATGCGGGGGACAGCGGCGAGGGCGAGGCTGGCGGAGCGGAGCTGGCGGGTGGGGGTGTAGAAGCTGAGTCTGCTCTTCAGGTAGGCTGGTCCAGTGTTGTGGAGTGCTTTGTGTGCGTGGGTGAGGAGCTTAAAGGTGATCCTCTTGTCGACGGGGAGCCAGTGTAGGTCTCTCAGGTGGGGGGTGATGTGGCTGCGGCGGGGGACGTTGATGATCAGTAGGGCGGAGGCGTTTTGGATGCGTTGTAGTCGTCGTAGGTGTTTGGGTGGGATTCCTGCATAGAGTGCGTTGCCATAGTCCAGTCTGCTGCTGACGAGGGCCTGTGTCACCGTTCTTCTTGTTCCAGTCGGCATCCACTTGTAGATCCTGCGGAGCATGCGGAGGGTGTTGTAGCAGGAGGAGGAGATGGCGTTGACCTGCTTAGACATGGAGAGGGAGGAGTAGAGGATGAATCCTAGATTGCGTGCATGGTAGGTAAATCTAGTGAGGACTAGGGGTGGGCGGAATTTGCGAAATAGACTTTCGCAAATTATCGCAAAAATGTTTAAAATTATCGCAAACAAGCGGAAATATCGCGAAGATGCGGAAGTTTTTTTCCGCCATGTTCGCGAGATTTTCTGCATGGTTGCGGGTCGCCAACTTACCCATGTGGTTGCTTGCGGGCGCGGCCATCTTGTTTTGAGTTGTCTCGCGGTGCATGATCGCGAGAAGAAAGACGTGATCGCGCGACGCATGACGTCACTGCGGGCGCGAACTGTCGCGAGACAGCGCAAATGGCTAAAAACAATACAACATCTCATGGAGAACGCGACCGGATCAAGAAAATTTGTCGGCGAACGCAGGGATTCAGGTAAGGCGATCGCGCGAGAATGTATTATTTTACAGCGCGAGCAAGAAACAAATTATCGCCAAGCTGCGGAAACCGGAATTTTTGACATTTTCGCGCTCTCCGCGGAACGCGAAAATGTCAAATTATCGCAATTTCCGCGAACGGAACGAAATTTTCGGCCAGGCCTAGTGAGGACCTAGTTTCCAGGAAAAGCATTTTTTTGTTTTGCTAATAACATTGGCACTGTTTGATAAATCATCACACATTTTTCAAAACTAGTTTGCCAGTCACTTCAGCTGCTGTCTGGAAACTTTTGGGGTTATCCATCAAGCAATTTCCTGTAGGGATCTTAGACACATCTGCAGCCCAAACCACTTTACGCAATTATACCTAATTTGGCAGAAAGCTATATCTTAGCCCAGAAAGAGTGCTTTTTGTAATTTGTTGTAAATCTGTTCAGTAGTTTTAGAGTTATTTTAGTAAAAAGATGTATGTATATCTAGAGATGCGGATCCTCCACAGATCTGGTTGGATCCGCAGATCCACATGCCCACAGCAATGTCAAGATTGCTTGGCTGCAACCTGAGAGGAAAATTGTGGCTGCCATTGTGTGCATCGGGACGTGGTCCCCAAGGGGGAAAATTAAATGCAAAAGTGAAAGAAGGGGTCAAGGTAGATGTACCTTGACACCATGGGACTGATGGAGGGATCTGTGATGGACCCCTCATGAGCAAGAACATATTTTTATAGAATGTGATGATCTATGGATCCACCTGGTTCCTTATCCGCAGATACAGACTCCAGATAAACAAAAACACGTGCACCCACTCACAGACCCACACAGCCACTCACACACTCACTTACACATGTTCACACCCACTCACATACCCATACAGCTGTTCACACACCTACTCACAGACTCACAAACCCATTTACACAGCCACTCACAGACTCACAGAGCCATTCATACACCCACTCACAGACCCACAAAACCACCCACACAGCCACTCACACATGCATATAACCACTCATGCACCCATACAGTCACTCACATGCCCACACACAGGCAGCGATACACTTATAGAAATTGTAATAGCATATGTTTGTATTAAATGTGTTGTTGCTTTAGTATCGAATACATGCAGTATAACCAGCAGACCCCATATTTGTCTGAGGATTTGTGACGGATCTGCAGATCCATAAAATGAATTTAAAAAATGAAATACTTAGGGCCTCATTACGATGCCTGTCAGAAAGGCTCCGAACGGCAGTTGGAATCTTCTAAACTGTGTCAGAACCTATGGTTCTGACCGACCCGGAGACATTTCCCATTGACCGATTACGATGGAAAGGTAACCGTTCAGTCATTCCAAAATGGTCCTGACAGGCAGTTGGAGACTCCAAGTCAGTCGGAGCGATTCGTACAGCTTTACGGACTGCTTTTCCGACCGACGTATTACGTCGGATTTTCACATTTCCGAATCGGTCTGTCCGACACGAAATGGCTGTCGGAAACTGAGTTTGGTGGCACGTACCAGGCCCTCCTTCACCCTGAGGCCTCCGGTTGTGGCCCGTGTGGGTACCCATGGGACCCCCCCTTTAAAATCATGCATAGTGTGGCAGTCTCCATGGGGTGCAAGGTTTTCCGCAATCACCCCTTTTTTCAATGGGAGCTTGTGTTGTCGGTCGGAATACAGTCTCCCAAATAAATGGGAGACTTTCCTGAACAGTGTTAGGAAACATCATAATCGGGTTGGTCAGACTCGCTGAACACGAGCCATTCGGAACCGATTTCGACAAGGAGTTGGTCGGATTGCTTTCTGACCGACATCCTTATGAGGCAGTGCATTGCATTTATAGAAAGATTACATAAGTTACGTTACCTTAATTTTAACATTTTTAGTTTTAAAATATATCGGAATGAATATGTGAATAAAATGGATTTATAAACTTGTGAAAATTTATATTAGTAAATTAAACTTATGGGCCAAATCGTAGTAGAATTTGTATAAAAAAGAAGCGGTGAAATTCACTGAAAAAAAACAAAGGTTACTGGGACGTTATAGTTAGGTTCAGATTTTACACACATAAAACCATCGAAATTCAGGAGTTATAGTTATCTCAAGTAACCATAACTCGTGCCCTACGATAACTATAGCTTTTTTTGGACCATCAATCTCAGTGCTACAGACAGAGTGAGCTTCAGTGTTCCTTTTAAATTTCATCTAGAAGTGTTAAGTTATTCATAATGATACTACTTGCTAATTGCTTTGGTATCATTGAGATTGCTTAATGAATTGGCTCAGTAATTAGTTCTTAATTGATAACTCCTATGCCATCAACATGTATTACCATAATTTGTTCCGTACAAGGTAGATTTTGTTGCCAATATTTAAACATCCTCCTTGAGATGTTGTATCCTTAGTTTCATGTGTGGGTGTGTTAAAGATGTGTATCCTTCTGAGAGTTGGGGTGTGCCTCTCTACACCGTTTCTTTTACCTGTACTTGATGCATAAGTAACATTTTCATAACAATTATGCAACTGCAACATGAAACAAGATTGCACTTCAAAAATTGAAATACTCCATAATAATTTGGTTCTTATTTAACCACGGTATCATATATATGCTGTAATTTTCAGTGCTTAATTTGTAAAACAATAAGTGCAAGGCCTCTTATCAGGAGGCCACTGCAGCTTGAACCACCCGTTGCCGCTGCCAATGACAGCACCAACACACTACTAATCATCACATTCTTAAAAGTGTGACAATTCCAGGGCCCCAAAGCTATAAAAACTCCCTGGGTGGTAGGTATTAGTAATTTTGTATTGTGCATTGAACTAATAAACAGCTGTTGTCCATATCTCTAAATTCAACTCACAGTGCCATCATGTGCAGACTGTCATAAGTGCTGGTGCTAACAATTAAGTGCCAATGCTGAGCACCGGAAACCACCGGCTCACATTAAGCACTGGTAATTTTGGAGCAGTGATAATTATTCTTCCCACTCTAACATCAACTACAGCCCCATTTTTGAAGAAACCTACGTCCAGAAGTAGGGTGACAACCTCCTTGCAGGTCCTTATGAACACTGTTTCTATACCTGGACTTTAGTGTGCTAGCCTCATGCATTCTGAGTGTTGCAGTCTTGTTTTTACTCCCATTGAACAAATTACACTGACACACTTGAAACCAATGATTAGTAGGTCAAAAGTTCAGAACTGGAGTATGTGTACATAATGACCGGGAGTTAGCTGGTCAACCTATCTAAAAGAACATTGGAAATGCTGTACTTAATTGCAAGCAGCAATCACACTATTGTGCAGAGAAGGGAACACATTTCACTTTAATAGGTGCATATGTTAACTTTTAATATCTTAACAAGGTCTCTAGGTAGTATTTGATCTGAAATACTACCATGACAGTAGTGAGTAAGATCTGAAATTGTTTTTTTATTAGTGTATCCACGGCACTCCAGTGACAAATTTATATTTTGCTCAGAGAGAATAAAATCCTTGCATACATCCTCTATGAAAAGGAGGGTTTGAGGGATCATATGATATAAATGTGTCCCCATTGTGATGTCAGGCTGTTTTTTAATCTGTTGGTACGAACAATAGCAGAAACCTTTACTCATATTTTATACAGGAAAATAGTTTTAAGATTATTGCAGAAACCCACGATTGGTGTGCTAATTGACTGACAATGATTTCAGACATCACTGTTAATAATAAAATAAGCATTGAAAGGAAAATATTTATTCAGCAAAAATGATCGGATGGGACTCATGATGCAATAAATGGAATTAGATTAACAGGGGTTACTTAGACCAAGTAGTTAGTACTAAAACAGTTGCAAACTGCAGTTCACATAAATCCACATAGGAGTTTGGCATACAAAGAATCGCGCCTATAATTGCACAGAGTCTTGCAAACAGATTTTACCTGGTGGAAACTACCTATGCAAGCTCTTGTTAAGGAGGTAACAATGAAAACATATATAGATTTATTGATGGGTAACAGTGATTACAGGGATGTTTTTCACTCAGGGTTTCAGTTTCTGAGTGACATCAAATAGACAACAAGAGTGAAGCTTGAGTTATCTATGTCTCTCGAACCGAGAGACACAAATATAATTTTCACATGTTCTTCTTTAACTTGCGCTCTTCCTTAAATTGGTTGCCAAGCAACACCCAATACTGAGAGCAGGTGTTACTTGTATCAAGGAATTTTTGCACCCACTAATTACATGTGGGTTTAAACTACACTATAGGTGTTGGGTTTCAGCTGTTCTCCTAGCAATGCCACCTTGAATAGAAACATCTCTCATGATGCCTTGGTCAATATATACAGTTACTCCCTGGGTGACTTAGATGGTTTTGGTGTATAGTGCAAATGCCCAGAGACCACTAGAAAGAGCAGTATTGGCAGAAGAACAGCCGCACAGTTGTTATTGCAAGTCAACGAGCAAAGCACTCAACCTCTCCATGGCCTTACTGCTCCAAGACCATAACTAATAACTAAATTCTTTATAAAGAAGGGAGTGATCAAAGAGTCCAAACAAATTCTGTAGAATGCTCAAAAAAGTTGCTCAGTCAATCCGATGAATCATTGTAAATGCTCTATATCAAACTGTGGTCAAGTTTCCTGTTCCTCAGCAGGCCCTGTGCATATTGCAAAGACGAACGCAAATGCATTCACATCCATTACCAACATTCCGAGTAATTCCTCTAACAAGTAAATTGATAAGAGCCAAATTCCATCATCTTGTGGTTGACTCATTAATTCTGTTCAGAGAAGCTAGACAGAACATTGCTCTTTGCACCATGCTACTGCTCGAAGGGTCCCTCTTTAGTGGAAGGCTTAAATAGGTGTGCTGTGGCTTGATAAATTGTAATGTCGTTAAAATTAACATCTGTTCCATAGTTAAATGCATAAGGCACCACAGACTCTTCATTTCTAGTACAAATGCAGGATATGTGCAATTTGTTTCCTCTCAGTTTCAACTGCAGGAGATCAGTCTTCGAAAATTGATAAAAACGCATTATTGATTATCTTCATTAGGAGCTGAATGTTTGTCAGATCTGAATCATTGTTGGTCTCCTGCCCTTGTTTCCTCCGTTCAAATTATGGCCTGAAGAACAAATGACTACTGCATTGGGAGTAGAGCGTAGCCATCAATTTGATCTTTAGTCCTGTACAAATATATTGATTAATTGATCATTCAATGAAAAAGGGTCTGTTGGAAAGAAAGGGCCCTGAACAGCATATTGCTTCCATCAAAGGGAGCGACATCTGAGTATCCTTCAGTTGAACCTGACGAACCACCAACTGGAACTCCCGTTTGTGGGGTCGAAATGGTAGCATTCTGCCCTGGCTTTTGATCTGAACAGCAGCAATGCTTAAAAGCAGAGTTGGTCAGGAGTCTGTCCTTCACAACAAATCTAAATATTAAATTGTTGAGTTGGTTAGTCCATAGGAATCAGAAATGGTGGATACCTTACAGCTTAATTTGACAGGCCCTTAGACCATTTAGCTAAAATTCTTTGTTTCAAAATATTGCGAAGTCTAGTCAATGGGCCAGGTTTAAAGTTATTTGCTGTCATGTACGGCACAGACTGGCCATCATAATTACATCAGACAGAGTATAAAAGTAGAATTTTACTTAGACTATATTGTATACTAGTTTGTGTACATTCTTTCAAATGTGCTTGATATATTTCCATTACAAAAACTATTAGGAAGGTTTTGAATGCCTAATTTGTGTGTTTCTAATTTTTCACTAAAAAATAGGCTGAACGAAATTTGTGAAATGCTTTGCCGGTTCAGCTATTGTCACCCCTCTGAAATGACAAAATAATGAACAAAGGGCAATCTAAAGTACCTTTAGCATATCTAAGCTTTCTGGGAATAGTTGATAGTGGCTGTTGAACACGATGACATCTAAGTTGGCACAATCCCACACTGTTTCAAACTGTTCTGTAGATCCTGAGAGTTTATACTTTGGAGTCAGAAGCCCTCTAGTGTTTGCAAATGCTTCAAAAAGCACTTCATAGAAGTTAGTCACTGTCTTGAAGGCCTAGCTTCTGGAGATCTAAGGGCATAGTCTATGGGTGCAGATTGTTGCAGAATCCCACACTATGAGCATAGAGCCTGCTGCACATGGCCAGAGACCATGCACTGTAAAACTTGATTCAGAGCAAAGCTTAATTTCCCTCCATACACTCAGTGAGTAATTTCTTATGAGCAGATCAGTCTGGACTCAATCGACCTTTCAAACATCAACACAAGTATTTAGTTATGGTGCTGTTCGGTTGCACGAAGCCTACAGTCGGGAATCTCCTTCTGCACTGATCTCTTGACAGGAGCACCTCTCCAGCCATTAAAATGGCAGGATTGGGTAGGAGAAGAGTATGAGAACACTACCAAACAAACTCTTAGGTTTGTGGATATTCCAGAACTTTCCAAAGAAACCACGCCCTGGAACACCAACTTCCCATCCCTCAAGTGGGATCCACGCAAACACAAATCTATTCAATTGTGTAGTTAATATTGTGCAAGTGAAACCCTCGGGTGGGATTCATGCAAACACAAAACTATTACATTGTGTGATTAATATTGCACAAGTGAAAGGGTTTATTATTGCGAAGTACCTTTTGTAATTAGATTGATGTCATTAATCCAACCATTTGCATATGTAAATCAGACTAACTGGAGGAAAGGGATTTGCAAGTCGGAACTGTGATTTTCCGTCTGTTGATATGTCATCAACCAACTGTGAAGAATGTAAAAAGAATAATTGTGATCATTGGTATTTCACTGTAGGACTTTATTTAGTGGAAGATGTCCCAGGGTGACACAAGACAAAAATTGGCAATGTGGTGCCGACATGAGCATACTGCATTGTGTCAAAAAAAGAGGCAAATTAAAGTGCTAGGGCAGGGGCAAATATTTTGACCTACTGACAGGCACAGATGGAAACCAGCAATACCATCATGCTCAATGCCAAAACCCTCAATCGTGGTCTGTTTTAAAGAGCGTTTAAAATGGGCCATGATTGAGAGTTCTGGTGTTGCTCATTTCTCACAGTGATCGTCAGTGAGTCAAAAAGGACCATTTAGGAAAAAGTTTAAAAATGTACTTACCTGCTGCCTCGGTGTTCCTCTCTGGTCCCAGCAGTCCGTGGCTCCCAGAGAGTTCAGTCAACTCCCCTTACCAAACCAGACGCTGCTGTCATGCTGTTAATACTATTGATCAACAAGAGAGAAGCACCAGGATTGGTTGGAGAGAGCTGGCTCGGCACTCCTTGGAACACCGGCTGCTTGTGTCTGCAATCCACCCAGCTGAGCTTGGGTGAGAGATTTCTAAAGAGCTCATGTCGGGTTGGCCAATAACAAGACAGCCAGCCAAACAGACATGCACTTGCAGTGTCTACCACTCCTCCTCGCAACAGCCAATCATCAACAGTGGCCCTGCTCTCGAACTCGACTTGGGCTGGCAGGAGGAAAAATAAAATGTTAATAAGCTCATTTAATTCCATTGTATTTTTCACCTTTGATGTGCTTCCAGCATGGGGCCAAATACAAAGTGTTACATGAAGACATTGTGCACACATGCAACAGTATGCTGCACCATTCAATGCAAGCATGACATACATGCACATAGAATTTTGCCACTACCCAAAATAATTACAGCAGGAAACTCGATCCTGCTCCAAGGGACCAAATTCAATCAAGATTGAAATTGCAAATAAGAGAGCCAGGACCAGTCTGGAAGCCAGGAACGAAAAGGGGTCATGGGAAGAAAAGGAAACTGCACTTCACAGACAAGGATGTGGGAATCCTCATTGCTGTGGGAAACAAACACAAGGACAAACTCTTGCTGAGATCAAATGCTCCTGAGAAAAAGCTGTGGTGTAGAAGACATCCTACCAAAAATCGATACCCCTGCAGCTACAAAATTAACTGTTACAAATAATGTTTTAAATGATGAGCAAAAAAATGTTGGCCATGAACATGAGGTGATGTACTAGATATGGTGGAAGGACTCACTGCAAGTGAGGAACTGCTGGATTTATCAATTTCGCCTATTATAATGACCAGAATCGATGGCACAGCCATAGCTGCCATAGTCGATACGAGGTAAGAATATACATTTTTCCATAGTTCTACAAACAGTGTCTTCCTTCTGTGAGCTTGACTTGTGCAGCCAAGGTGCTTCCAAAGCACAGGAGAATTGGAATCCTCAAAGTAAAGTTCACACAACAAAGTTCACTTTCTTATTCTCTTCTCTGTACAACGCGTTGCACGTATGTGAAAGATGTTGCACGAACAGAAAACTTAAATTCTAAATATAATTATATTATTAAGATGTATCCATTCTTTTTTTAAACATTTTGGTCATGCAGTCCATCAATCTTGGTCACACACACACAATCCAAACAAATTCCAGCATGCTACCAGCATTTCACACACTTAACATGCTTTTCCTCATGGTTTGACAGGTGCTATTTTTAGTCTAGGTACCTGCAGAGCAATTTTAATTTATGGCTTTCAAAAAGCCATTTTGCTAATTAAGCCAAGCTAAGCTTAATGAGTGTAGTAAAAACTACAAGATCCATAAATCTATGAAATTGGATCACATGAAGGCGGGGGGTGGGTGGGTGGGTCTCTGCTGCTCGCATTTCCACACAACAGTGTACTTCAAGCTTATTGATTTTTCAACTATATCCCACACGAAGGCACCTCCCAACATTCCTCTGAAAAATCATCACTCTATAATACAAATTATTCCTCTGAAAAATCATCACCTTATAATACAAATTAAATTAACGGCAATATACGGGAATGTATTTTACATATTTATATCAATTATTAATGCGAACTAGACATAATCTGTGAAAAAAACGAGTTGGTATAACTAGTCTAAATTTTCAGGTTGTCTTACTAAAAAGTATATTTTTTAAGGTCCATTAGTTATTCATTGTGAGCAACACCTTATAGTGTTATATAAAGGTGGTAAAACAGAAACTTAGTATTTATCTGGTTAAATGCAAGACTCCATGTGACCAAAAATATCAGAATTCCAATTAGGAACACCAATTTAGGACTGCTATCACACCTTCACAATAAAAAACCAAGGTCAAAATCAGAATTTAGCCCACCTCAGGACAGACTAAGGGTCTGATTATGATGGCGGGCAGACGAGTGTTCAGACCGCCAAATTATGATCCAACCGCTGTGGAGGCGGTCAGAAACATGCCTCTTTGCATTGAGGCTTGTGCTGCAGCCCAGAAAAGGGCTACGGCTCAAGCCTCAATGCCAAAAGGCATTTTTGTAAACATCCTTGCACCCTGTGGCAGGCACCATGTCGTGCCTGCCACACGATGCAGGGATGTTTAGGGGGGCACCAAGGTGCTCCCCAGGGCCCATAGCAGAGGGCCACAGGGGACAGGGGCCCTGCTAAAGGCCCCAAAAAAGCCTTTCCGCAAGCGGAAGAACCGACATAGAACAGCGGGCGGAAAGGTGTATCGTAATCCCCACGGCAGTACCTTAGAACCTGTCAGAAGCTGTCGGTCGGTTCCTGGAGCAATGCGATCTTACCGACTACATCGTAATGCGCAGTCTGACCCCAGGTATAGATGTCAGTGGTCCTACTGACATTGTAATCGGCCCCTAAGTGTGTGATTTAGCCACCTACATTGAAGCAGTTGGAACTTTCGCAGCCTATTGCGGACACTAAATCTTTGCCTAGTTTACCAATTAACATCTTTGCCTAGTTTACCTATAGCAAAGAATTTGAAACTTTCTGATTTTATCATCGTGTTTTCCTTAAAAATAACAGTTAGTTAAATAACAAATGTCATTTTTCATTTAGTCAGCAATTAGCATTTTTCCTTCAGTCAGTTAAATAACAAATGGCATTTTTTCTACAGTCGGTTAAACAAAAAATGAGATTTTTACTTTAATGCTCTGGTATTCTAGAATCCCCACTTTAATGCTCCTATAGATGAATCTACATATACTTAATATATCAATCACATGTGCTCGCATGGTCTGTATAGTTCGAAAGGCAATTTAAAAAGTAAAATTGTAAATATTTGTTTCAGTAGATCTGTTAACAAATTACATGATATTCCGAACAAAAAGTAAAGCGATGTCATTACTGGCTCCATGCAAATAATTTTCGGCCCTGGGATGACAGGCCAGTGAGTACTGGGAACCAGTTGCACAATGTAGTATGCACAGGCGATAATCTGTTTAAAAAGACGAATGCTGATCAATATTTGGCAGCTGGCATTTCTATTTGTTTAAAATGCCTCTTCAAACAAGATATATTTGGTTTCTGAAAAGTTCATGAATGTTGTGTAGGTCACATATTCTGAAGTCATTTTAGATGCCAATTTGTAGAGACGTGAAACTGTCTGGGACACAGCTATATTCTGTCATTGCTTGGAAAACTAAAATCTTTTCGCATAGACCTTTCTGTGCTCACCAGCAGGAAGTTAGAGATGGTGACTTGTTTCTTATATACCTGACATTTAAAATATATGCATAAAGTAGTTAAGTATTTATTAATTTTGGTTTTCTTTTTTGAAAATGTAACAATTGTATATTTCCAGGGCTGACATACTTTTTATTGTGATTGTTCGCCAATTATTTGTTTAATTTAGTATTTATGAAATATTGTTAACTGTGTTTATTTGATTTTGTCTGAACAGTTTTTGTAGATTATTTTGATTGTAACTATTTGCAAATGAAATTTTGTTGTATGTTTTGATGGTTTTAATTTTTAACCGAATAAAGCTATTGTTGATTGATTGATTGATTGCATAAAGTTGTTATGCGTGATTGTATGTCTCCTCAGCCTTCCAAACTATGGGACTTATATACAAGTCCTTGGTGCCACCATAGCGTCTCTTTTAATATGGGAAACAAGCGATGTCCCGGCGGCACAGGGGGCTTGTAAACACGCCCCTATGAGTCTTGGTCGGTGTTCATGGTCTTTGATAATATCGCCATTGTGACATTTTACATCACTCTCTGTGTACTCATGAAGTGGCATTCCACCTCATATAGCTAAGTGGTGTAAAGTACAATACACAACTACCATGTCACAGATGTTTGAGGGTCTTTACAGCAGTATACCACCAGAGAGGTTTGTGCATGTACATCTTGCTTTGAGGGATGCAAAAACACCTATTTATGATGCTATGTGTCTTCCTCTGTGCTCTGTTGCATGAGCCTTCTGCTGCAGTCCTGGGATGATTGTATGATGTAATCAAGCATAATCTCAATGTGAAATTCGGGCACCCTTGGGTGGCCTGGCACGTATTGCTACCTGATCACAAAATATTCAATTGCCCATGTGTGCCATATATACCCACCAGCAGAATTTGAGTATCCATACCACATCTAAGACGTTGAATGATTGGACAGTCCTCGAAAATATAGGCATCATGTACATCTAGGGAACGTATCTATTCTATTTCTAGGGCACTAGTTTGCATCACTTTGATAGACTGTTTTTCCTGTTCCCAAAACTCAATTGAACCTCTGATATTGAGGAAATTGTCTATTGTACAGTAGCTAGCCTTTGCTCATTTAATACTGAGGAATAGGGACTCTGAGGTGTTATGAAGTAACAGTCAAGATCACCTCCCAAAAATATGTTTGAAATTCAAATAATTGAGTTTGAGAGACCGTCACTAGTGTTGCATGCGTACCCTCAAATATGCACGAGGACAGCAGATGCAGAACAGTCACTATAATAACTTGTACTTGTATCGCATGGGGTGTACGTGTCGTTGGCTAAAGAAAATGTACTATTTCTCCAAAGGAGATTTAATATAATGTACCTGCTTAGGGCATCATTATAAGTGCCCGTTCTTCCGGAATCCTCTCTGATGCTAAAGATACCCGAAGTAACTGTAACTCCGTGGTGGTGTAGGTCCATGGCATTGTGGGTTGTACCCTGAGGATTCCCTCAGAAATGGGAAATTACTGTGTGAATCTGTAATTTTATGGTTGTCCCACCTATAGGCTTTACATTCTTCCAGCAGGTGGAACAACCAGACACCAGGTCTGCAGAGTTGGCATGTGTGATTCAGATGTGGCTGGTAACTTGCATTACCAGCCCCATCAAAATTATACCTTTATTTGATGGTGGGTGCTCTCAGATAAGCAAAAGTGTTACCCTTACTATGATTTTCTTCTCACACAGCCTTCTGCTGGGATAATTTCTTGCTAGTTTGAGCAGTCTGTACAGCCTTCAATTGTGGTTTATCTATTTCAGTGTCTTGGATCTATTTGCACTAAATAGCCCTCCATTACAGGAGCTAGTTACATTACATTCTAGAGTGATGCTCATGGGAGGTGCAAGCTGGGAGTATCGAATCCTGGATATTCACCGACAGAATAGTGTTACAACAATTGAGGGACAAAATATTGATAGGTACATTTCTATACATTTTCTATATCTAACTCCACATATATGTGCCTTGGTAGTATGCTTATCTTCAAGGTATATTGATGTGGAGTAAAGGATAGTACCTCGCTTTACACACACTTTTGATATTTTGTCCCTTCCATAATCAGGATGCGATATTCCCAGCCACAATCCTCATGGGACTTTTCATACATTGTACATGTCTGCTATAATCTCTTTGCTAGAATTACTGTGGATTTGAAGCAACCCACTGTTAAGCCTTTTGATGCAATATTGACCATACATGGTTATTTCCTGCTGCATCTGCTAGATGTGTGAGCTTGATGTGTGTTTCTTTATGCTCTCCTTGCACCAGTACTAACTGTTAGTAGGACTAGATCTTGGTGCAACTTTTAGTATATTAAGTACCAACTATAACACAAACAGCCACCTTGTTCGGGGGGGGGGATCCGCGGCGCCGCTGTGCTCGTGAGAAGCTCAGATCGTCATGACTCACAGTGGAGCTGTGCTCATGACGAGCTGAGCTCGTCACGGCCCCGCCCACTGATTAATTCTCCCGCACAGGCGGGGAATTTATCGCGCGTGGGCGGGCCTTGGCCGTTATGACGAGCTCAGCTCGTCATGAGCACAGCTCTACTGTGACTCATGACGAGCTGAGCTCGTCATGAGCATGGAAGCAGTTTATTTTATTAATTTTTATCACTTGAACGTGATATATTGCTTACCTAATCACATGACTTAGCAAAGGAAACATATGATTTGCTACCGTATTCCGTATTGTGTGAGTCCTCCTGAATACTAGACAAGGAAGCAGAACGCAAAACAAAAACAAAAAACTGAGGTGGAGTAAAAGGCACAGACTAATCAGAAATGCTGATATTGGAAATCGAATGCTGATAAATTGGTTCTGAATTGCAACACACGTTTAAAGCATCTGAAACATAAGCGTATTCATTCCTGGGTGAATATTTGAAAATGTGTGTAAAATGTCTGGAGCTTAGGAAAAGAGCACTTCTCTCCAGCCCAGGCATTGCTGAACTCGATTCAAATAATAGGCCCACTCAGGTGGAAACAGTCTGTTTCCTAATGCAGGCTTGCAGGGGACTTAGACCAATGCCCTGGGAAGTCCTGTCAGTAAAAACCCACAAGTCATGACATGATTTGTGAACATGGAGAACGTAAGGAAACAAAATCGTATTCATCACATTCACAGCCATTCTTACTTGCTCATGTGTATCATTTGTGATGGAAATTGGAATTGTGTAAGGATGTTTGTCTCTCCAGGCAAAACAGCATGTGCAATAGGACCATTACCCACCCAATATGAAAAGATGCTTTGTTGCTTGGTCTTTAGGTAGCCCCGCAAAGAGATGGCACCCCATGCCTGCTGTCTTTGCTTGATTTATACTAGAAAGAGGGGTTCATTAGGAGTAAGACTGTGGTCCAGTTCTTCTTTTTTCAAAGAGCCAGATGTACGACCATCTGCTTTTGCGACTCGCAAATTGCGAAACATCGCGAGTCACAATTTGCGAGTCGCAAAAGCAAATATACAACAGTGTCAGAGACACTGTTCGCGATTCCCAATGGGGTCGCAAAATGTGAGCCTCATGAATATCAATGAGCCACTCGCAATTTGCGACCCCATTGGGAATAACTGGCCCTCCCAGGGATGGTGGCCTGCTGGACTCAGCAGACCTCCATGTATGGGACTGATTTTCAATTAAGCTGTTTTTTTTAATGCAGCTCGTTTTCCTTAAAGGAAAACGGGATGCATTTAGAAAAAAAAATGAAACATTTTTGTTTCATTTTTTAAGGACAGGTTGTGGTCTCTTACCTGCCCTTAAACTATTTCAGAGCCAGTCACAAAGGGGGAGGGGTCCCCTGGGGACCCCTGCCCATTTGCGACTGCATTACCGCCCTCTTGAAGAGGGTGGTAATTTGCAAGTGTTTTGCAACCGCAATTGCAGTCGCAAAACATTGGTACATGGCTTGTGACTTGCTATTAGGAAGGGAACGCCCCTTCCTAATAGCGAGTCGCAAACTATTTGCAACTCGCAAAAAGGTGTTTGTACATGGCCCTATCAGAATTAGCATGCACACACGGGTCGCAAACCCGTTTGCGCATGCTAATTCTCATCATTCATCTGGCCCCAGGTGTCTTATCACTTTAATTCAATTTAAATGCTTCTTCTGGACCAGAAGCTAGGGCATCTGAGAGTTAGGAGTGAGGCAGCAGTGAATGTTTGAGAAGCTGCTCTGAACTACATGAGAGACAACTCAAAGAGAGGACTATATTGCTAGAGAGATATAGTTCTCAGCAACCGTGCTCCACATGAACATTTATCATGCCACACTGCTGAAAAATGTCTTCTGCGTCATACGCGTGGGAGGAGTGGGCCAACTTTGGTTCATGTTGAAAATGTCGGGTGACATGGATCAGTTTCATTTGTAAGGGTGTTCAAAAGTCTTAGCTATTTCCTTGCTCCTTTTCTACTCGGTAGCCTGTCAGTTCATCTATTATCATATCTGCGACATATAAAAAATCAGCGTGGGCTCAATACATTTTGCTACACAGTCTGACACTGTGGAACCTTTTATACTAGGCGATTCGTGGAAAGCGAGCCACGGTTAAAGGGAGCAGACAGCAGGGCAGACCTGAGCAATGGAAGAGAGGCGCAGAAACAGAAGGGTCCACTGCACAGGATTAAATAGAGCACAACAAGACCTTAAGTTGGTCACCTCTCCTAACACATGGTTTCCATGAGTGTTCCCTATATAGCAGGGGGCCACGCCCCATGCAAATCAGGAAATGCCCACTTAGAATCATGCTGGTTCTACATATGCAAGCATCGGGGAGCTTCTGTAATAACAAAAAGCCAGAAAGTGGTCATACACACCCTCTGCGCCCCCTGGGAAACATTACGTAATACAGCCCTAGGTCCTGATCCAGGGACAGACATAAATCCATTTAAATATGGCAAATGGAAGTTCCTTTTATGCCTTCAGTGGAGGACCATTGCTTAAAGTATTAACATTTAAATAGCAGAGTAAATTAAATAATAGAATGTCTATGTAGTTCCTTCTGCTTTCTACTAAACCCTAAGATTGTTTTTGATGCGTTCCTGAAGTTCTGATCTAACCTACGAGTATGGTCCTGTGCCACGTCTTCATATGTACTGTGATAAGGACAACCCTTGCATTATTTAAAATCTGCCTTTCTTATTATAGAGTAAATCAACTGCCTACCCACTATCTAGAAAGTCAAATCATGTTTAAAGAAATGCAAAAGTGCTCCTAAGCTGTTTTCTCAACAAAACAGAGCTAGCATTGGCCTACTGGTGAAGAAGAACCCTCACGAAGTGGAAATATGACAGCACCCTTTCAGCTAAGCCATATTTAGAGAGCAGCTATTGTTATCAATACATCTAAGTCCATTTGGGACAATTCAATGGTCAAGTCATGAAACAAAGGTTGGTGATTTTAAGATGGAGGACCTCTTCAAAATTAAATGAACCTGGAGAGTTAGAACTAGTGAACAGCTGTCTGCAATACGAACGGGGGGAGTCAAGAAATTTGAAAAACTCTGGGGGCAATATTTTCTATCTGAAGACTGAATGATGAGTTTCAAGGGGCCGACCGCGTTGTTATGTACCTGCGTGGTATTGCCGGCATTGTAAACGCTGACTACCAAAGGATACCAGAAGCCTACCCAGGCATTTGTCATACCCTACCCTAATGACCTCAGCAGTCCTTCTGTTTTTTTCGCTTCTATGGGGGGGGGGCAGATTGATGGGTTTACACCCAATCTGTTGACTCCCCCCCCCCTCCCCCCGCATGGACCAAAGGGTCACTAGACCCAGGAATATATATATATATATATTCATTCTTAAAGCCCCAGATTTCTCCCTATTTCTCATTATCAGAATTTGAGCAATTGTTGCCCACTGGAGGATGTTTGGCACAGAAATGCAAGATGCTGAAATTCTACATTTCACACTATATACGTAATTTTTCATACTTATGCAAAAAGATCATAGCATTTCATGGAAATAATTCCATAATTTCACACCTGCCTAGTTTTAGCCTTGGACTGAGAAGCATTTAAACGCTCACTTTTTGACACAACTTCGGAGCAATGCCTAGAGCTTCATTTCCTGCCCCGTCTCAGTTATTATTACCGTAGAGCACACAAAATGTAAAAGAACTCCATAAACCTCGAGCAAACTTTTTTTTTTTTACAGCACTACATTTTCTGAAGCTAATCGACATTCCCAGTAGGTCACACATCATCGAAGGACATGACATGTGCAAAATATTTCTGTGAACGGATGACTGCCATGGGCAGAGATTACTGTGAGTGAGAAACAATCCTTTTGATAGAGAGAGGAACAAATAGAAAAGGGAGAAAAATATTCACACGTGTCTGCAACCTAGAATACTGAAAATATAAAAA
This sequence comes from Triturus cristatus, assembly GCF_964204655.1. Taxonomy (NCBI): domain Eukaryota; kingdom Metazoa; phylum Chordata; class Amphibia; order Caudata; family Salamandridae; genus Triturus; species Triturus cristatus. Next base: position 772,281,977 of record NC_140593.1, read on the forward strand.
GCTTTACAGTTCAAAGCTTAAAGGGCTTTTAAGATATCAAGACATGTCCCCGCTACGATTTAGTTTCAGGGACTTTAACACCCACCTTCCTTCGGGGACTGACAACTCCTTGGAGGCAAAGAATATATTACAGGCGTTTTCATTCACCCATGTAATCATATTCTGACACTAGAAACATGGGGAAATCAGGCTGCTCATTATAAAGCTTCTTGGAGAAATTTATCAAGCATCAATAAATCATCATTTCGCTGTATAATTGACAATCTCTTTATTATTAAGAGATAAAATTGGAAAAAAGATCCCTAGAGTGGTAAGGTATTTCTCACTAATATCTTACATGTATTGGGTGACAGTGAGAATTGCATTGGTGTCTTCTTGTATTAATTATGGTTATCCCCTGGGCATCTAGGACAATTATGGAACAGAGTTACAGAGTTGCAAAATGCAGATCTCATACTGCAGATTGGAGTCAATATACACAAATTGAAATAAATGTTTATATTTATTTCCTGCTGCCGTTCAAAGTTGTGTCCACACACCTGGAAAGTACACTACCTCTGAAAGGGTTCAAGAAAACACTAAAGACTTGCCTTCTCAAGGAGGCATTCCCTTCCTACCCAGAGACGCCCAAGACAACCGCACCCCAAAAAGGGGGCAGAGCCTCCATTGAGTGTGGAAGGACTTCCTGTGAAGATCCATCCTAAATAAACACCATGAAGTCCCTGGTCCATCACAAGTGGTTGGTTTAAGCCTTGGGCCTTATTGCGAGCACGGCTGTCCTGGGACCGCAGTAAGCGTGGTGGCGGTACGACAATGGTGATAGTGGGACCGCCACAAGACCGTTGTCACTGCCAGGATCCCGTGTTGGTGGCAGTGGGGAAAGCAGATGGGTATCAGAGCGGTGCCGATGCTGGCACCACCAAGCAGATTCCGACCTGCTTTTCCACCAAGTATTTCATGGTGGGGACCCCACCATGAAATGGTTAGCAAAAAGACATGGAAAGGGACCTCCAAAATCTGCCCATGGAGTTGTGTGTGACGGGCACATAATATGCCCCCTCAAAAGTGAACAGTCATGCGTGCACTGTGTGGCATGCATGACATGGTGCATGCCACCATGGCTGGACTGGCCAGCCAGGCAAGCGTGCAATCTCCCGGGAATTGGAGCCCTAGGAGGCTGGTATTGACACTTGGAGACCAGTTTCGGCCTCCAGGAGCAGTAGTGCACGCTACACGATCCCAGTGATAATTTGAAACAGTTGCTCTGGTTCTAGCGTGCATTGGCACATCTGCACATTGGGGCTGAATTTATCATTTTTGCCAGGGCTGATTTAAGTTCCCAGTCTGGCCCTGCATGCCACGACATGCACGGATGTACTGGAGGCGCTGCCATGGCAGAGATGTGCTGTTTAGGCTCTCCTATAAGCCAAACATACCCGCCGCCGTGACACAGTCGCCGCACCACCACCAGCCCTGAATTCAGCTTGGAATACAGCAGGCAGGTTCACCACAGGCTTGGTGGGGGGTCCTATAAGTAGACCGCCAAACTCGTAATCAGGGCCCAAGTCTGCCTTATAAGTGCAGAAGTGCTATGAAGGGGCATCTGTCCCATGCTAGCACTTTACGAAACAATTAAATAAGAAATAAATACAGCTGAGAGCCCTATGCCACAGTGACAAAACCTTTCGTAATTGCACCCTGTTAGAAATGGGGTTTCTGGTTGGCTAGGGTATGCAGCTAAGCCAGGCAGAACCCACCACACTAGTCAGAGTTAGGGAGTTGCACACCCAAGATAACCCCTGCTCACCCCCTTAGTAGCTTGGCTCAAGCAGTCAGTCATATCCCAGAGGCAATGTGTAAAGTGATTGCGCAACAGACACACACACAAGTGACACAATAAATACACCGCAAAAGAGACACTACAAGGTAGTATATATTAAAAGTATCTGTATTGCATATAAACATAGACCAAAACACCATAAACCAATTTTCATTTTGCCAACTAGGCAAGTGTCATAATATCACAGTTAATGCAATAAAGGAAAGGCTTATATGTTGTCCACGTCATAAAAACACCATCACTGTACATATTATGCCGGTCCTGAAATGATACTTGTTATCCTGTTATTGCAAGGCATAAAATGACACATATCATAACAGGGTTGGAAATGCAGAAGTTAGGTTAGAATGAAAACACAGAAATCACCATATGTCCCCGTAGCGCAGAAGTCATGAAGCCATGTCATAAACATATAAAAAGCAGAGCAGCCTGTATTCCTAAAATATGGTATACGGTACTGTGCACAACACATAGGTTACAGTGACATCTGAACACCTACCACAGGATTATGGTAACTTTTGTGAATGCGGCAAGTCTCAAAAGACCATCGGGGACCTCGGTTGAGGCTTCCTCCATTTACTAGTGAACAGAAACTGATGCCGCCACAGCGAGTCCTAACAAGGGACATGCACAAAGCCAGGAGAAGCAGAGAGACCTTGCGGACATGCCCAGAATAATCGATGTACCCAAACTGTAGAGGGTCCGTGGTTCCAGTTTAGGCCAGCCTGGCCCACGTTGTGGCTGTCCAGACTTGCAACATGGGCAGACAAAGACTCTCCATGGGTCCGACCGCAAAAGGGAGAGGGAGACTGCTTTTCTGGTGCTGGAGGTGCCCTCCCCTTCCATGGTACCTTCCTGTGGCCGCACTGGGAGAATGCCTGCATTTGGTGCCTCGTGAGTGGCACTGGTCTCCAGGGGCTTCGCTCGCTCACTATAAACACGGCACTGACATCTTGCTTCCAAGCCACATCCTTCACTGTGTGAGCCCTGCTCTCCATGCCTTGCACAACAGAGGGTGCCTTGCAACAAGGGGGATTCTGATGGTTGGGAGACACCACTCCTAGTGGAAATACGGCCTTAGAGCAGCTCTGTACCCAGACAGGTGGTCCTTCATGATCCTCCTGCTGGGCCTGTAATAGGAGCCATGGTAAGCCACTACTTCTTTCCCGGCAATGGAATGCCAACCACTCGTTCCCCTGAACTGGGCACAGTGCTTCTCCACATGCTTCAGCTCAGAGTGGAGCGCAGTGTTCCAAAAACAAAGACAAAAACAAAGCGCTCAACAGCAACAGGCTCTGATTACAGGTGCCTCGAGAGGCCTGACTCGCAAGTCCCATGGCCGTCTTGAGGTTTTTCAGCTGGTTTCCAAAGCAAGGGGCAAACTCAGTGCTCACCACCCACTGGGCTCCTTGGAGTCACTTGGGGGCACTCAGGCAGGGAAATAGGCAGTAGGTCAGCACATAACGCAGTGCAAAGTAGTAACTCCTCCTACAGCCCAGCAGACAGCAGGCCACACAACAAAGCAGGCAGTACCAATGGCAGTTTCAGATCAGAAATTCCTACTGAACACCTATCAGGGAATTCCCAATGCAAACCTATGAGAGGAGCAACATCACAGCAGTGAGAAACAAAATAAGCTGTTTGTGACTACCAGGACATGCAGCACAACAAATGTATATGTCCTACCTTTTACCTACACAGCACCCTGTCCATAAGGCTACCTAGGTAGCCATATGGGCCTCATTTAGAGGTGATCTATATGTAGTAAAAGGGGTGTTCCAGATTTGGCAAGCAACTTTAAATGCCAAGCCACTGTGGCAGTAAACCTGCACACACAGGCCCTGCAGTGGAGAGGCCTGAGACAGGTTTGAAAGGCTACTTTTGTGAGTGGTGCAAGCAGCACTGCAGGCCCACTATTAGCATTTAATTTACAAGCTTTGGGTATATAGGACACACGGGACGTATATGTAAATTAAATATTTCAAACAGGTGTAGACCAATCATACCAAGTTTAAAGGGGAGAGCACATGCACTTTAGCACTGGTCAGCAGCTGTAAAGTGCCCAGAGTCCTAAAGTCAACAAAAACAGTTCCGAAAAAATACAGGAAGAAGGCAAAAGGTTTAGGGATAACCCTGCAAACAAGGGCCAGGTCTAACACACCCTCTGCCAATGTTCAGAGGACCACTGCCTGCTCCCCTTTTCTAAAGAAATCAGTTGCTATTTAAAAATATATATATTTTGGGGGGAATGCAAATTCAGGGATGAATGTCTGCTGCCCATTGCTCCTCGTTCACAGCCAATTGTAGATTGGAACACATTGCGGAATGCCTAATAGCATTCATGAAGCATTTTGTTTTGTGACCCCCCCTGTGAATGTACAATCTGTGGTCAATAGATAAATTGCATTGCAATTTGCACACCCATTCCTAAACCAATTGCTGGGCAAATTGAACACTGTTGTTTACAAATAAATGTTCATACATGGAGCCCTGAGTCATCAATTGTGTGCAAAGTGGTGGAGTTTGTTTTGAATGCTTTCAGTCCAGTTTAAACTTGTGGTACTTTCCTTATTGCTTTTGCATTCTGTACAAATTAGAATGCCATTACTAGGATATAAAATCCTGCATATTTCCAATTTGCTTAGAATATGCTCAATCGATGTGGTTGCCTCATGAATTGTCTAGAATGATATTGAGTGGGTCTCTACTGCCTTCAGATTCCTTTGGTGCTCCTGAGTGCAATCTAAAATTAATTTAGGACGGAGTCCTGAGGGGGCCGAACATGAAGTGAGTACAATTGCAGGGGTGGCTGCTTATGCAGTGAGGAAATGCAACTTATCATGCTGATGTAGGTGGTTGAGTCAGTTGCTGACTGGGTTGGGCAGGTGTGTCTCCCTGGCCATGCGCATAGAGTGTAGGGTGAGACTGGAGTGTGAGGAATTAGCTGATTGAAGCTCTGGATAATTATGAGTGGTTGTGTATTTTTGTTCCTTTGTGTCAATGTTCATACCTTGATTCTGTGCTCTTTAGATCAAATGTGATTTCTAAAGCTGTTTTGGAGTTGTTGTCTGCTCTCTTCTTTTCCATGACCTATGGCTTCAGGACTCCAACAGTGAGTGCTTGAAAAGACAGAGTAGTGCTGGATGGCCTTGTAGTGTATGGCCTGGTGAATCTTAAGGAATCCTGGTGACCTACTGAATTACCTTAATTGTAACAAGGCAAAGGAAGAAGGACAACTGGGGACTTTGAAAGAAGTATTGCAGATGCATTTGCCAATGGTATTTGTTGCATCCTTGTCCTGATGAAAAAGCCCTCTTTTTGAGAATCTTTGCCTAGATTTTGCTTCTGCAAAATGCTAAACATCTGGGAAAAGTGGGCATCTAGATTTACAACACAATATATATATGTTTGATTACTTTCATAAACATTAACACAATAGGCAAAAGAAATACAAGCATTTTTTCCCTAAAGCTACAGTTAAAGAATATTATCTAAGTGAGCTCAGAGCAGGCCAACCTCCACTGATTGTTTGTTCTTTTTATTTGTATCCAGTGACAATGTTTTTGGGAAATAAATTAAAAGTTTATGCTATAGGTTTAAGTAATTCTACATAGTATTTAATAAATGCATCTGCACATGGAAGCAAAGTGAAAAAATGTGAGATAATAGGAAGAAGTCCATACGGTACAGCAATTGTGCAACACCTTTATGTCGGGATTTGTGTGTGCAGTGGCAACTAATCTGTGTTGTGGACCAACCAATCATGTTTCTTAAGCAGAAAAGGATAAAGCAGTGAAGAGTAACTCCGAAGAACTGCTAATGATAATTAAGAGTTAAAATACACTGTGAAGTCAATAATTCAGACCACATACCTGGTGTTGAACAGTCACACACTAGAAGGCAATATGACCCCCTTCACAACAAACATCAGTCAAATAAACTGATTTGTGAACATGAAGCTCAGGGCTCATAATTGACTCTGATGAATTTAGTCCCAGAAGATAGGCAGTCATCAGCCTAAACATTTCTCCTAGGCCTAGAAACACTGAACTGTTATGAGATTAATCATGCGGGTCCTCTATGGAACGTGGAATAATCAGTGGCATACTTACTGCAGTCGTGCCCCTCGGTTATTCCTCATTCCTTCCCGGGATTTTCATTGTCAGATTTTGGCCTTTTCGAGCTGCAGGAATCCCATGGGTAAACTATTTGGACCTGTGGTGTTTTTCCTCATTACTCGCAACCGCAAGGAACCTGGTAACTCCTGTGACCAGGCCCATTGAGATTGCGAGTAACCTATAATGACTGCCCAGGAACAGGTGTAGAGGAACAGGTGTTGAGACAACCATTTAGCACTGATGACATAATGGAGTACATCCAAGCAGAAGAACATCAACTATTCAGACTGATTATGTTTTCAACAAGGATATACCTACAATACAGAACTTCTGACCCAATTAAAAAAGTTAGTGTCACTACTTGGCAATATGTATTTTAATGCACTCTCATTGGAGCCTTTTAAAAACAATATTCCCTTTCTGAAAAGCAATGCCAATCGATACCTCTCAAGCACATGGCAGAGAACCACCATTTATGGAGAAGTGGTATGGAGGTTTATGAATATTTACACTCTGATTATCAATGAGAATCGATTCTTGAAAATTTGCTAAGGTTGCCCTAGAGCACCTCAAATCCTCCTGTATATTTTTATCTTGCATTGAAAGACATTGCAGCATTAGCATGGTTGACTCCACTTCTCGATTGAATGAATATTAAGTGTACTCCTGAACTGAAGTTCCACAAGAAATGTTGAGCAATGTTGTGCACCAGCAAGGTGGGAGAAGCTTAGGTTGATATAAGCGTGTACACGATCCTTTGCGAATATCAGTCCTTGGCAAGTTGTGGCTGGCCCCCAAGATGTGAGGGTGTAAGATTCTCAAATCTATGCATTGGAGTTGGTTCAGTGTGGTGCAGAGGAGAAACCCTGGTGTAGTCAAGATCACTAATCACTTACTGTCATTTAATGAGATCCTGTGTTCACCATAAAAGCTTCAGGGGCAAAAGTACCATACTCTTTCAATCATAACTGGTCATAGTTTTAACCACTCTGATTGTGCTCAATCAGGAATTGATTCTTTGTTTTGATGGTCTGTGTATGATATAGCGAGATTAAAATGATTATTTCAATTATTGCGAGTTCATGGAAAGAGGAGTCATGAGTGCATGTTGAAAATGTGTAAATCTAATACCCCAACCCTTGTTGCCTTCGATGTTTTACGTTACACACTTGTTGCTTGGAAGATTCACTGTTGCATACTCACACTTGCATTTGAAACAAAATTAACTTTTGGATATGTGATCATAAAAGAAGTAATTTTGCATTTTATGTATCTCTAATATAAAGATGTTGAGAATATGTTCAGTATATTATTAGGATCACCTGTTTTATTGAGGTATAGTTCAAAATAAATGTATACTGATTGGTACTTCTTTTTTGATGAGTTTGTTCAGTTTAACTGGACATTAACTCTCTGTTCCACCAAGAAAATTGCACCTATAAAACATTGTCAAAAATGTTCCTCAACATCCTTTACTTATCTGAATTTGAATGTTTCATCCCCACAGATCTAAAATCAGTAATGCGTTCTAGGATTTGAAGATGTTATTCGAGTCGTGTTTTGGTTAGGAAAATGGCTCTCAGGGATCTTTGTATATTTAATGCACATTTTCTTTATACTTGGTGCTTAATGCCTCCATTTTACTATTTTAAGGTCATTATTCCAATGGGAAAGCTAATCCACTTCATGCCCACATTGTCATTACAACCTGGGTGCAAATTGTGCTAATCATAGTTTTTGCATTCCCTACTTAAGCAGGAAAAACATGAATGAATATTGATATGGTTCAACAGCTGACTGACTGAATGAATGAATGAATATTTATATAACGCAACAGCTGAATCAAAGAGACGTCCTGGTGCTGCGTATATTAGACAAGTACCTGGTCAAAATTAAGAAGTTTAGAAGTGGCACGTTTTCAGTTGTTTTCCAAAATTGAGTTCTGAAGAGATGGCTCTAAGAGAGAAAAGTAACCCATTGAAGAGCTTTGATGTAAGGAAATTACCCTATTTCTGGATGTGTGCTCCTTTGGAGTTTTCAGCAATAGCAACTTGTTGGAGATGTGCAATGTTCTAGAAGGATACTAATGGACAAGCCTATCCTTCAAGTATAGGGGGGCGGGGGCTTTCTTATAAAATGTCCTGTGTGTCAGCAAAAGGCATTTAAAGTAAATGCATTTTGGAACCTGCAACCAGTGAAGTCTTCAAATGGGGAGGTTTATTGATTGATGGAGAGAAATATTGGGTATCATCCTGGTTAGAATCTATAAGTGAACAGCACACATGTACTGATTCAGCAGCACAGAAGGTGGAGGCTGTGAGCAATAAGTTCAACTCATATAATATACTTCATTCCAAAGTACGTAAACCAGAATGATTCACAAAACTACATTTGCAGACATAGGTTGCACAATATGCGTCCTTTTCTGAATAAAAGCGTAAACATGGTGACTAAAAGCACTAACTAGAATCAATTTTTAATAGTATTCAATTTAGCAAACTAAAATAGGAAAAAGGCAGTCCTTGTGCTGCTTGAATTCAGTGAGCTGTTTTTATTTGCACTTGTCACCTCGAGTGGGATGGGTATGCCCAGACGTGGGTCTCATGCTCTCCATGCCTGTGGAGTTAAGCTATCCTAGTTGATGAGGGGTGAAACCCCGAAACTGGTCCTAGGATGCTTGTTTCAAGTCCAGGGAGGACATGGCCTGGCAGTTCGGACTGGACTGTTCCCATTGTGCGGAGGGTCGAGACTAATTTGTATATGGCTGGGTTCAAACTGGAATGGCATGGGGAGCAAAAAAAAAGATGGATTAAGGCCCAGATCTTTGTACTGGGGTGAATATATGACATTATTCTATTCTGTCCATCATTTGTTCTTTTGACATGTGTCACCCCAAGTGGGATGGGTATGCCCAGACGTGGGTCCCGTGCTCTCCATGCCACTGGAGTCAAGCTATCCTGGCTGATGAGGTGTGAAACCTCGAAACCGGTCCTAGGATTCTTGTTTTCAGTCCAGGGAGGACCTGGCCTGGCAGTTCGGACTGGACTGTTCCAATTGGGCGCAGGGTCAAAACTGATTTTCATATGGGTGGGTTCAAACTGGAATGGCATGAGGCGCAAAAAAACAAAGGATTTAGGCACAGTTCTCTGTACTGGGGTGAATGTATGACATTGTTCTTAATTCTGTCGATCAATTGTTCTTTTTGCATTTGCCACCGAGTGAGATGGGTATGCACAGATGTGGGTCCCATGCTCTCCACGCCACTGGAGTCAAGCTATCCTGGCTGATAAGGGGTAAAACCCTGAAACCGGTCCTAGGATGGTTGTTTCCAGTCCAGGGAGGGCCTGGAAGTTGGGACTGGACTGTTCCCATTGGGCGCAGGGTCAAGACTGATTTGCATATGGCTGGGTTCAAACTGGAATGGCATGGGGAGCAAAAAAAAAGATGGATTTAGGCCCAGATCTCTGTACTGGGGTGAATATATGACATTGTTCTGCATTCTATCCATCAGTTGTTCTTTTGACATGTGTCACCCCAAGTGGGATGGGTATGCCCAGACGTGGGTCCCGTGCTCTACATGCCACTGGAGTCAAGCTATCCTGGCTGATGAGGTGTGAAACCTCGAAACCGGTCCTAGGATTCTTGTTTTCAGTCCAGGGAGGACCTGGCCTGGCAGTTCGGACTGGACAGTTCCAATTGGGTGCAGGGTCAAAACTGATTTCCATATGGGTGGGTTCAAACTGGAATGGCATGGGGAGCAAAAAACACAAAGGCATGGGGAGCAAAAAAACAAAGGATTTAGCCCCAGATCTCTGTACTGGGGTGAATGTATGACATTGTTCTGCATTATGTCCATCAATTGTTATTTTTGTGTTTTTATTTGTTGGCATTCCTATTTATTAATTGACGAAATTCTATTACTTTTTATAAAGTTACATATAAAGTGGATGATAAAGGTAATTTTCAACTTGTTACAAATTAACTTTCCATTTTTCTCTATTTTCTTTTCACTCTAGTGCCCTTTCTTTTTCACTTCTTCATACGTCCCATTCCTGTACACATGTTTGCCTCTCACATTTTTGTCTCTCTGGCCGTCTTTACTCATGAGATTTTCTCTCAGATGCCTTTCTTTAGGCGTTGGTGAAATTTCTGTTAGACTCGCACAATTTGCTTGATTCTAATTATTTCAATGGGTGTACATTATGTGAGATTTTAGAAGCTACACAAGTGTAAAACTCCTCTTACTTGTTACCTGGGGGGCTGGTTCAAGCTGAAAATGTGTCACGTAGTACATTTTCCACTTGTACCAGTCCTCATGACAGTTTCTTGGGTGACTTTTGAACAAAAGGGATGCACTCAATAGAGCTAATACAAAATGTATTTCAATGTAATGCACGTATTTTCTCCTTAATTCACATCAATGTTGCTAAATCCTACTTCTTCTTCTATCTTTCTGACTTTTTTAGAACATGTTCACTTGCTACAAATTAACTTAGTAATTTTCTTTAGTTTTTTTCTCCATTGTGTCTATTCCATTTCTCTACTTCATGCTTTCCTCTGTTGCGCACATTTTTGTCTCGCTTTCATCATGCACCTATGAAATATGCTCTCTGATTAAATATGTTGATTTGAACATCTGTTCAAGAGGACATTAATTCCTAATTACGGCTTCAGCTGACTGGTCACTATTTTTGCAACAATTCTGGGCAAGAATACAAAGGTCCAGAATTGTCTATAGTTCACTAGGTCAGCCGGAACTGGTCACTGTAGGACAACATTGAACCTATAGTTGATTCGATAAGGTCTTTCACAGTTTTGGAAATATTACATGGCCCTACTTTTCAGGAATTTTAATAGAGCAAAATTCACAACATGGTATTTCTTTCAGAATTTTCTATCACAGTAATCAGTTTTGAAAATGCATTCCGCTTTGTCCCTTTATCAATTTTGTGCAGTAAATATTTAAAAGCACCCATATTTTTTTAAATGTATTGGCAAAAGCATGAGATTTGAGATATTCAATGTTAATGTGTTCTTTGTTGAAATAGATGTAAATTTTGTGTGAAGTGTGTTGTGGATGCACAAATGTGGCACACATGCAGACCCAGTTATTTGCCATAGCTAAAGTAACTCAAATCTGATATTCTGAGACCTCTAAAAGGTATTTCCAAAATACAGAGACCAACAGGCAAGGCCATAGACAGTGGTGCTATCCCTTATGGGAATATTCAATGTAATTATTGTCTCGGTATTCATAGGGCAAAGCAATTCTATCTATCTATCTATCTATCTATCTATCTATCTATCTATCTATCTATCTATCTATCTATCTATCTATCTATCTATCTATCTATCTATCTATCTATCTATCTACTAGTGGCGATCTCCACTAGGTAGTTATAATTAGGATTGCTTTTCCATATGAAAAGCATTTTTATGATGCTAATAACTTTGGCACCGTTTGACAAATGTCCACAAAACTTTAAAACAGCGGTGTCATTTTTTGACTAGTTTGTGCATGGAAAGTTTCGGGGTGATCTGTGAAGCAGCGGGCAGAGAAAATCAGAGGCCCAAAACACAAAATCCCCATGCATTTTCTATAGACATCTTTAAGACGGGCTACCGCAAACACTGCTGAAAGGAATTACACCAGATTTGGCAGGAAGCTAGATCTTGCTTCACAGATTGTGCTTTTGTGATTTGGTGTAGTTTTTGAGAAATTAAGGGTAAACAATAATTGTACTTCTGGACAGTTGGGTCTGTGAGAGGCTCAAGATACTCTTGTGGTAGCGCCAATTTAAAAATAGAGCATCCTGATTGGCCCATGTAGCTTTATATCCCTTGAGCCATCTCGCTCCCGCTGGAGTCCCACAGGAACAAGCACTCTGGCTGCCAGAAAAATGTTGGTGCCAGCCAATACAGGACTCGGGGACTTAGTCCCCTGTCCTTGACATGGTTAAAAATATATCGTTTGTTGATATTTTAGCATTGATGTGATGGTATTGTGTTATTTAATACTGATATTCTGTTTGTCTGGCCACACAAATTCTTCACTAACCAAAAAAAGCAAACTCATAAGCAGGATTTCATACTCTATTGCTTTCTCCCTTGCCATCATATCTGTTTATACACCTTGTGAGAAAAGGAATCATGTTCACCCTCGTGTCTGAAACCACATTTAAGTGTTGTCTCAACCATTTCTGAAATGGTTTCAGTGCAAAAATTGATTTGAAGACAACAGTGATGGTTGGGAATGGGACCGCTTGGTAACATGCTTAGTAACATAATGACTTGACTTTTTTGTGTCCAAGAGTGCTTATTTTCCTTTTGTGATGAAAACTAAAATCTACCTAAACGGCATCAGATTAGAATTTCAGAAAAGCTCATAAACTACAATGTTCAGGCCATGTTCAAAGTCATGGCTCGCTCTCCAACAACAAAAGATTTAGGGGCATATTCACAATGAAGTGGCAGTGAGAGGCGTTAGCCTCCTTGCTTAAAGCCTCTCACCGCCACTTCGTAAACGCAAGGCTGCACCCTATTCACAAGAATGTGGTGTAGCCTGGCGTTTCCCCCTGCGACAGCGCTAAGTCTCACGAATTAACGCCAACGCAGGCACCCTTGCACCAGACTGCAAGGGTGCCTGCGAGCAGGGAGGTTTGTTTATGTACAGGAAGTTGTCTCTTCCTGCACATAAACAAACCTAAAATGCCAGTTAGTAAGTTATATGTGTGCTGCTTCATGCAGCACACATGTAAGTTACAAAACGGCATTTTAAAAAAAAATGTTTCTTTATGTAGAGGAAGGGACACCTTCCTGTACATAAACAAACCATGGCATTTTGCTATTTCCATGTGTGCTGCACAAGGCAGAACACATGAAAATAGCAAAAACGAGGAGAAATTAAGCATTTCTCCTCGTTTTGCAACCTTAAGACCAGGATTTGTTTGGTCTTAAGTTTGGCGCTGCCACCTATTATCGCCACCCTTGATAATAGGTGGCAGTGTCAAATTCAGTGGGTGTGTAGTGTCCTCCAGTAGTTAAACAAACAGGAACCAGACCGAATGTAAAAGCAAGTAGGTTTATTCGCACCTCATCCACCAACAGCTATCTCCCAACTCCCTCTTTTAGAATCCCCACGTCAGCGCCCTTCTAATTTTTAGATAGAACCAGCACATCATTCCGACCTCCTAGCATTGCAGGCTAGAATGATATACTGTATATTACCACACATCTTCCCCCTCAACACAAAAATAGCAAAATTACAAGCAATTTCATAGCAAAAAGAAATAACATGCAAGATAAAATCAGTAGCACATAACAGCATGGACCGCCATGCAACATATGACTAGAATGATCAAAACAGTAGAACATAACAGCATGGACTGCCATGCAACATATAATTAGAATGAACACACAACACCCAACTATAACTGACCTACGACCTAACATAATCCTTCATGTATACAGGAAATCTGCGTACTCTTTGACTCCTTTCTCTAATACCACCCGAGACACCAGGCAGGTCAGAAACAGGAGACGAGCAATCAGAGGACCCAGAACCAGAGACCAGTCTGTTGCTACCCACTTGACCGAACGAAGCAGTGGGATTCACAACTACAATACGACTCTTGTTCCAAATCCTCCCATCACTTGTTTTTACAGCATTATTGAATACTTTAGTCACAGGTCTTACATTGGTATATTTCGACCAAGGTTGGCACCCCACAGGAGCTCTTATCCTAACCAAATCTCCAACCTTCACCACTTGAAATTGGGCGCATTTCTTTCCATCAACATAAGATTTCCTCAAAGACTGTTTCTCTATCTCTCTGTCCCTCCACTTTCCTACATGATTATCAACAAAGCCCTTGTTTAACTGCATCCAACCGGGACATAATAAAGTAGTGGGAATCCTCCCTTTAAAAAGTTCAAAGGGAGATCTCCCGGTGGTTGAATGGGGAGACACCCGGTAAGCCAAGATTCTGTCTTGAAGTGACTCCTTCCAATTCAAACCACTAGCCCTCGCTAGCTGAATACTTTCCTTAAGAGTCTTGTTGACCCTTTCAATTGCCCCATTTGTTTCAGGATGGTAAATCGCACACCTTTTATGATGTATACCACATTTGTCAAGAAAACACTTAAACTCATTCGAGGTGAACTGTGGTCCATTGTCTGAAAGGATACTGTTAGGAAAACTCTCTCTCTTGAAGATGTCTTGTAAAAATCTAATAACACATACAGTTGACACATCTCTGACAGCACCTACTTCTATCCACCTGGAGTACAGATCCAAAACCACAATCAAATATGGAGTATCACATACACCATGTAACGGACCAACAATATCAATTGAAACCTCATCCCAAGGATGATTGGGTAACTTCCTGCACACCATAGGGGTTTGTTTAGTCTTCAAAATCTTGTCACTAGCACAGCATTCAGGACACTCTCAAACTAACCTCTCTATCTCCATATCCATGCCAGGCCACCAAAACTGCAACCTCAACAGTTCCTTGGTCCTGACAATTCCAAGGTGACCAACATGGGTAAAATTGAGTAATCTCTTTCTTATACCCAACGGCGGAACCAACTTTGTGCCCCTAGTAAGCATGCCATCAACCACAGAAAGTTAATCAGAAATCAAGCTCCATGGTTTCTCCAAACGTTTACCTTCTCCCAACATCTCAATTACTCTTGAAATTTCTTCATCCTTGTTGATCTCCATATACCAATCATCCTGAGTGACAGTACCATCTGTGATCTCACATACTTTAACAATCTCACTATCAGACGCAGCTTCATCCTCATTGCTCCCACTGAGATCAACCAACCTAGAAAGACAGTCTGCCGATCTATTGGCAACACCTGTAATGTAATCAACTTCAAAATTAAATTCTTGAAGAGAAATAATCCATCTCTTTATCCTTGATGAAATGGAATCAAGACCTTTCTTAGAAAACACCCCCTTTAACGGCTTATGATCCGACAAAACATTAACCTTCATTCCCCACACCAAGTTCTTAAACTTCCTTAAAGTCCAAAATATGGCTAGAAACTCCTTCTCTATAACCGAGTAATTCCTTTCAGAACCTCTAAGGCACCTTGAGGCACAGGCAATCAAACAATCCACACCATTTTTCTTCTGAAGCAGCACAGCACCCAACCCTTTTTCACTTGCATCCGTCATGATAACCGTAGGATCACCAGGCACAAAAGCATGAAGAGCCGGCGCTTTACTTAGCTCCTCCTTGATTGAGATGAACTCCTTCTCACACTCACCTGACCACAGAAACACCGCATTTTTTACCGTAAGCTTTCTCAAACGGTGAGTTTTACTAGCATAGTCTGGAATGAACTTACTGTAAAACTCTACCATGCCAAGAAAAGATAGAAGTTCTTCTTTGTTAACCGGTACAGAAATGTTCATGATGGAATCCACCAATTCCTTCTTCGGGAAAACTCCATGCCCAGTTGTGCAATGACCTAGATAATCTACTTCTTGCAACCCAAATTTACATTTGTCTTTCCTAAGAGTAAGCCCCGCCTCTCTTAGGCGTTGTAATACAGCCACAACACAAACATTATGCTCTTGAAAAGTGTTCCCAAAAATCAAAAGATCATCCTGATAACACTTTACCCCAATGAGACCTTTGAGAATGTGCGACATTATGCGTTGAAACACCGAAGCCGCTGAAACAAGACCAAATGGCATTCTACAAAATTTAAAAGCACCCATGGGGGTCACAAAAGCAGTTAGGTCTTGAGAGGAGTCATCTAAAACAACTTGGTGATAAGCTGAAGCCAAGTCAAGAGTAGAAAAGTACTTCGCACCACCCAATGTACTAACTATCTCATCTATGTTTGGTAACGGAAACCTATCCACAATGACCTCTTTATTCAAAGCCCGCAAGTCAATGCACAGACGAATCTCACCACTGGCCTTCCGTGGCTTCAACTGGTACAATTATACCTGCCTTTACCAATTTGTCTATCTCTTTCTGTACCCCGGCCTGTTCATTCAACGGGATCCTTCTTACTTTAGCCACAACAGGTACCGCCCCTTCTCTTGTCTTGATGTGATGTTTATATCCCTTAAGACAACCCAAAGTGTCCTTAAATATGTCAGAAAACTGTTCTAAACAAATGAGAGACGAGTCTTCAACCGTTTGTACCTGAACCTGTGGAGAGGCATTGGGGTTTAGACGCACTCCAAGTAAGCGTTGGTGAGGCCAGCCCATAAGAGAATCACCCTGCTTAGCAACATAACCTTTCCCAGCAATCATTCTCCCACAGAGTTCAATGGTAGCCACAAAGTAACCAGACATTTTTATAGGCAACCCACCATAGCCTATGAGAGAGAGATCATTCTTAAAAAATTTAACTTTGTTGGCAAAGTGTTGCTTGAAGACATCATCCCCAATAATCGTCAAATGTGAACAGGAGTCAAACTTAAAATCCAGAGAAACCCCATCTATATCCACCATATGAGATGGATGATCACCCTTACTTGCATCAACCTGAAAAGTGACCACTTTTACCTCAGGCTGAAGTTTAGCGGACAGACTGTTATCCTTATTACCCTTACTTTTACAACATTTTGTGAAGTGTCCCTTCCGACCACACATGT
This sequence comes from Triturus cristatus, assembly GCF_964204655.1. Taxonomy (NCBI): domain Eukaryota; kingdom Metazoa; phylum Chordata; class Amphibia; order Caudata; family Salamandridae; genus Triturus; species Triturus cristatus. The sequence goes on from NC_140593.1 coordinate 772,298,565, forward strand.
TGCAAGTGGCCCGCAGACCAGGACAATAAGGTGAATTTGCAAAGTGCCCAAAACAACCACATCTAAAACAAACAGGTTTTCCCCCAGCAGAGTAGTTAGTTACATTGCTAGTCATTGGAATACTTATCTCTTTTCCCTTCACCACTTTCTTTTGAACCTGGCACACCACCTCTTCTACCTTAGTTTCAGTCAAAGTACTTTTACTCTTTTCCCCATTCAATTCATCGACGCACTTCCTCATATGCTCAACCTGTTTAGCAATAGTTATAACTTCCTCTAGTGGCGGCTCATTCTTCAACCAGAGTTCCTTCCTGATATCATCATGCGCACATTTCAAAACAAACTGATCTCTGATCCTCTCCTCCACGGCAGGACCGAATTTGCACGAAGATGCAAGTTTCCTCAGAGCTGAAACATATTCTTCTACAGACTCATCCTTTTTTTGTCCCCTCAAACCAAAATGATACCTTTCCATTATCGTGCTTAACCTTGGTAAATAATGTCGGTCTAATTGTTCGATACATATTTCATATTCATTCAGGTTCCTTTGTTCAGAAGCACTTAAATCAGGTAAATGTTCTAACACCTCTTGACCCTCACCCCCAAGGCAATGCAGCAATAATGAATGTTTGCGTTCAGCGCTCAGGTTTGTGCCACAAACCCTCGCATAATTTGTAAAAATCTTCTTCTATTTTTGCCACTTAACACTTGGTTCACCTGGACTTGTTAAAAAAAACGGAGGCTGCGTTACATTCTGCATATCGGAATAACCTGTTGAATAAAGAACTGTAAATACAAACTACTACCTATTCAAAAAATAAAGGTAACCGACCTATTTAATAAATAAAAATCACAAATTAGATGTTGAATAAATTGAATGTAAACAGCTCTTTAAATTCTCACCCTTCAGTCTAAAGGAAAAAAATAAATGAAAACCAACAACAACAACAAAAAATCAGTCTGTTATCCCGCAGGAATAGCAAAATAGCACTTTCACATCCCAATGGAATGAATTCCTACTGTACTTGTCACTTGCTTGTTCAAAAAAAACATGTACTTCGCAACTTCCTTTTTTTTTTCTTCTTTTTTTTCCCTCTTTATTAAGAATGGCACCTGCACACGTTACACAAGACACCTCTCCAGAGATGCTAAGGAAAACTGCCAGAGACACACGCGTTTTCCTCTTAACTCTTTTCACCGTCGTTTACACCACCGATGCTCAGACACGAACCGTTTCTAAACAGCGCGTTTTACCATTACTGAGTGTGTATCTTCCCAACCACTCAAAATGGCCTCCAGTAATGATGTTCCCGCTCCTCATTGGCTATATCCAAGCCTCACTTTGAAAATTCCTTGCGCACGCTCAGAAGCCTCGCGCTCTCCGTCTCGCGTCAGAAGCCTCGCGCTCTCCGTCTCGCGCATGCAAGTTAATTCTCTGAATCCTAGCGCGCACCAGATGTCTCGCGCTTACGATATTTCTCCTTTTTGTTCCTTAAATCGCCAAACACCATCAAAATGATCGCAGCTTCACCCCAGAGCAATTCGAGCCACGATGCCGCCCAAAGCTGCCTCCGGCACTCCACACTGGCTTCATCAACCGCTCCAGGACTGCCACAGGATTTCACCTCAGGTCAGATCTCGATCGGTGTTGAGGTGCTCTTTCTCCCGATCGTCGCCAAATAAATGTAGTGTCCTCCAGTAGTTAAACAAACAGGAACCAGACCGAATGTAAAAGCAAGTAGGTTTATTCGCACCTCATCCACCAACAGCTTTCTCCCAACTCCCTCTTTTAGAATCCCCACATCAGCGCCCTTCTAATTCTTAGATAGAACCAGCACATCATTCCGACCTCCTAGCATTGCAGGCTAGAATGATATACTGTATATTACCACAGGGTGTTGCGTTGGTACGCCCACCGCAACACCCACTGCACGCCCCCTTTCACGCTAAATTTAGCGTGAAAGGGGCCCTATTCTCAAGGCAGCATTAAGCCACTTAACATGGCTTTAAGCCATGTTAAGTGGCTTAACGCTGCCTTGAGAATAGGAGGAAATGATGGACGGAGTGTTGAACATTGCAAACACTCACCCCCAGTCAACTGATCTGGGTTTAATCCATCACCGTTCTTTAGCCCACTCTACCACCCCAGTTCAGACATGGCCATATGCAAATCAGTCTGACCCTGTGCCTCATGGGAACAGTCCAGCCCGAACTGCCAAGCCATGTCTTCCCTGGACCGGAAACACGCTTCCTGGGACCGGTTTCTGGCATTTCAGCCGTCTTCAACCAGGCTTGCTTGAATCCAGTGGCAAAGTGAGCAAGGGACTCACGTCTGAGCATACCCTGCCAACTTATGGCGAACAAAGCAAAAACCGAAGGAAATGATGGACGGAGTGTTGAACATTGCAAACACTCACCCCCAGTCAACTGATCTGGGTTTAATCCATCACCGTTCTTTAGCCCACTCTGCCACCCCAGTTCAGACATGGCCATATGCAAATCAGTCTGACCCTGTGCCTCATGGGAACAGTCCAGCCCGAACTGCCAAGCCATGTCTTTCCTGGACCGGAAACAAGCTTCCTAGGACCGGTTTCTGGCATTTCAGCCGTCTTCAGCCAGGCTTGCTTGAATCCAGTGGCAAAGTGAGCAAGGGACTCACGTCTGAGCATACCCTGCCAACTTATGGCGAACAAAGCAAAAACCAAAGGAAATGATGGACGGAGTGTTGAACATTGCAAACACTCACCCCCAGTCAACTGATCTGGGTTTAATCCATCACCGTTCTTTAGCCCACTCTGCCACCCCAGTTCAGACATGGCCATATGCAAATCAGTCTGCCCTGTGCCTCATGGGAACAGTCCAGCCCGAACTGCCAAGCCATGTCTTCCCTGGACCGGAAACAAGCTTCCTAGGACCGGTTTCTGGCATTTCAGCCGTCTTCAGCCAGGCTTGCTTGAATCCAGTGGCAAAGTGAGCAAGGGACTCACGTCTGAGCATACCCTGCCAACTTATGGCGAACAAAGCAAAAACCAAAGGAAATGATGGACGGAGTGTTGAACATTGCAAACAGTCACCCCCAGTCAACTGATCTGGGTTTAATCATCACCGTTCTTTAGCCGACTCTGCCACCCCAATTCAGACATGGCCATATGCAAATCAGTCTGACCCTGTGCCTCATGGGAACAGTCCAGCCCGAACTGCCAAGCCATGTCTTCCCTGGACCGGAAACAAGCTTCCTAGGACCGGTTTCTGGCATTTCAGCCGTCTTCAGCCAGGCTTGCTTGAATCCAGTGGCAAAGTGAGCAAGGGACTCACGTCTGAGCATACCCTGCCAACTTATGGCGAACAAAGCAAAAACCAAAGGAAATGATGGACGGAGTGTTGAACATTGCAAACAGTCACCCCCAGTCAACTGATCTGGGTTTAATCATCACCGTTCTTTAGCCGACTCTGCCACCCCAATTCAGACATGGCCATATGCAAATCAGTCTGACACTGTGCCTCATGGGAACAGTCCAGCCCGAACTGCCAAGCCATGTCTTCCCTGGACCGGAAACAAGCTTCCTAGGACCGGTTTCTGGCATTTCAGCCATCTTCAGCCAGGCTTGCTTGAATCCAGTGGCAAAGTGAGCAAGGGACTCACGTCTGAGCATACCCTGCCAACTTATGGCGAACAAAGCAAAAACCAAAGGAAATGATGGACGGAGTGTTGAACATTGCAAACACTCACCCCCAGTCAACTGATCTGGGTTTAATCCATCACCGTTCTTTAGCCCACTCTGCCACCCCAGTTCAGACATGGCCATATGCAAATCAGTCTGACCCTGTGCCTCATGGGAACAGTCCAGCCCGAACTGCCAAGCCATGTCTTCCCTGGACAGGAAACAAGCTTCCTGGGACCGTTTTCTGGCATTTCAGCCGTCTTCAGCCAGGCTTGCTTGCATCCAGTGGCAAAGTGAGCAAGGGACTCACGTCTGAGCATACCCTGCCAACTTATGGCGAACAAAGCAAAAACCAAAGAAAATGATGGACGGAGTGTTTTTTGCTTTGAGAATAGGGCACTGGCCCTATCGCCAAGGGAACATAAAAAAAGTGATGTTCCCTTGGCGATAGGGGCTTAAGAATATGCCCCTTAGAATATACAGAAAATGTACCCTTTTCCTACATTTCCTGAATTCAAAGCTCTTAGAAATAGCGAGAGAAAAATATAAAGTTTTGTGTAAGAAACAAATTGCTATTATTAGCCACACTTGGCAGCATAATTAGTGTTTTTCCAGCCGTGTGCAGGGACACCTAACAATTTTCTGAACAGAATGACAAAAAAATCAGTGGCTGCTTTAAAGCAAGCAGGAAAGCAAAGGTGATAAAACCAGGGGGAGAAGGAGCACCAACCTGTACTAACACACATAATAGATTGTTTTCATAAGGAATTGCCGCATGGCATATAAATGCTTATTTATTATTTATTTTACTGCCATATTGCACAAAAATTTGACTTAAGATGGCTCTTTAAAGACAGGTATTTTGCCCTTCAGCATTGCAAATCCTGTTATGCGCCGCACAATAACGAATAACATAAATCAGCCCTTGCCACTATCGTTATATCTAAGTGATATCTTAGAAAATGGCAGTCACTAGAATATTCTGTTTATTTTAGCAGGTAGAAGCTGAAACGTCTCCTGAGTTGAATGTTTGCTACACGTACAATCTATAAGTGGTTGCTGGGGAGTTCACAAATATTACTTGTTTGTGGCTAGTCTTATAACTTAATCTGGAGAACTCATTTAGTGCTACTGCGGCCGCCCTGATGCACAGTACGTCTCCCAGTGAAGAAAAAAGAGATTCCATAATAGGCAAGTCTGCCGTGCAGGTTGCATGCAGGGTCTGCAGGCTGGGAACGCCGGTTCTTGTTCTCATCTAATTACCTACAAGAACCCACTCAGGTCGCCAGGATCTTTTTACTTGCCTAATAGCGTAGAGGGAAGAAACACAATTATCAAATCGTATTTACCGCAATTTGACATCTAAGAAAAGAAGACTCATGATCTGGGAGGTTGACCTTTTATTATCAGCAAAAACATCTGAATATATAGGCACCTCAATACAAGGCACAAAAGATAAATGGGAACTAATACAAATGCCAGTCTACGAAGTATCCGCATACGACTAATTTAAACAGAATTACAGCTTCCAAAAGCATCAAGTACCCTATAGCAATTGTGATATCAAAATTCACAGTCATGAATCAAATCATTACTGTCCCTACTCTATTCTAAGGTGACATCCCTACTCAACATTCCCTTTCAGGTGAGGATCGCATAAAAGGTGTCAGCAGTGAAACTTCCTAAGAAGTCTTCACCATATGAGAGCTCGATCTGTAATGCTCCTTTCGGTCCCTCTCCTAAGTCTCGTCTGCTCAACCCACGGGGCTCTGTCCCTAATACAAAACCCCAAAAAGCTGTACACGCCCTTCAGCACACCCCTTCAGGCAGCTTCTTCCTTCAGTAGATTTCCATTGGGATCCTTTCATCTTCCTTTCCATGAATTCGACCTTGGGTCCCAGGCCTTCTCTGTACCAGGAGTTGCAACTTTACATTCCAATCCACTCCCTTCATGTCTACTCCTTCTGTCTCCATTCCATTTGAACAAAGACTCATTCTAACTAACGAGCTACATAGCCTTGTACCTGCAGCCAAATGCTGAACAGAAAAAAACCCTAACATCATGAGGTTTCACAACTCTCTGCATTTTAAGCTTTGCTAAAATCCTGTCGTCCTAATAAAGCATGGCTAAAATAAACGAAGGCCTTCACTTTACATATGTGGTTAGGCCTCAAACTAAACACACTACAATTACTAATTCTAATTATTCATCTCATACTTAAGAGAACTACCTTCTTCATTCCTCTAACATGACTTAATGTCTCTTAATGCATGACATTTTTATACTAAGCATTACACATATACCAATGCATTTCAAAATAACTGGTGGCCTTTCTCTTCTCTCGAGGCCTGTTTACATTTCTACTTTTCTATTTCAATGAATACATTTCCATTATGCTTGGATAACATGTTCAGTTATATGCGGGTGCTGACTAACAATGAATATGGTGCACCCCTACAATTTTCGCATCAGCAACGCTCTATCAGTCCCCCCCTTTGATGACAACTTGTCATCACACAAATCCATTCATACAGAGGTGGTTACCAACCCATTTTGTCGGAAACCCTCCATTCTTTTTAGGTCCTGATACTGATTATCTTGCATATGCGCCATTCGTCTTTCATATCCCCTGAGAATCCTCTCAGCTCTGTTTCCTCGGTACCACTTGTACGCTCTCACAAGTCCCCACAAACAGATCACACAAACCACCACAATCAAAATTGGTTTCAGCACATATCCAAGAATTCCCTTTCCGAAATCTGCAAACCAACTTCCCACATGTCCAAATCCTTTCCCAATCTTCTCCCACACATTCTCTTCTGCCAATACTGCAGCTTCTTCATGAAGTGTGGTAATGTTGACTATATATTTCCTCAGCTCTTTGCTGGTGTCTGGAATATACGTGCAACATTCTTGAACCTTCAACAATTTACAGACTCCGCCCTCTTTTGCTAATAACACGTCTAAAGCAAGACGATTTTGTAAAACCATAGTCCTGATCGATAACATCTCTCCATCCACCAGCAACAATGACTTCGCTGTGTTCATTGACAACTCATCAACCACAGTTGCTAACTTTCGTATTTTCACATCATTCAAAACCACACCCAAACCGGGTATGATTGCTCCAAAGATATCACCAATCACAGCTCCTGCACTTGCATCTCTCCATGCTCTAGAGTGGTGTCCTGTCTCTAGCAGAGGCAAGTCCTCCGCATGGTATATCTTCGGAAAAATAACAGCCAAATAAAAAGTCCCATACCACTGCTCAGGCAACCTCACGTATGCATTCCTTCCATGCACATAATACACTGTCGGGATGACCTGTATCTGACTTTGCAAAAAGTTCTTAGCTGAATCTTCCATAGTAAAGGTATGGGCACATGTACTGTGTCCAACCCAGATTTTGTCCTTGTCCGACTGAGGACGAGCAACACACAAATTTCCCTTCTGCACTTGATCTAAAGCTATGGGTCCATAACTTCCCCTTGACTTATGCAGTTTCTCTTCCTCTGTCCAATCTGTTGATTTCTTTCCCCCGTCCTTATCTTGGGTTAATTTTCTATATCTGTCTTCAACTTGGCCAATACATTTCTTTTCAGTGTCTGACACTGAACATGTCAAATTATTTCTATGAGCATAAGCAGTATCCAAACTTTGAGTCGGTATGAAATAAGTCCGAAGTCTTTCATGTGACTTATAATAATCATACTTATTCAAATGCTTAAACGCTGGTACGTCAGGAAGTACTGTGTCATAATTAGAGAAATAGTACTCAAACTGTTTCCTTTCGTAAAACAGACTAAGCAATAGACTGCAAGAAATCCCATAAGTCAATGGAAGGTGATGGTATCTAATACCCTCATCTACAGAAGCAGGCAACTGCATGCACACATAGCAATCCTTCGCATCCATCGCATCAACGTACTCATACAACAATTTCGCATATGCATTGAGCTTTAAATCACCTTTCGACAAATCCATGAGTAACATACGACTCTCTTCTAACATCATAGCCCTTTTATCTCCTGAAATATCCTTCTGGGTACTGGGAGTGACAGGTGCAGGTGTTCCCAGCATCTTCCCCTCTTCCCTGTGGGCCACTGCATACAAAGTTATGACTACTGCAAAAATAACAGCTATGACTACTCCTAAAAGTGTACCTATCACTGTCTTCGCCCTACGGTGTGAATTTCTAGGCTCTGCCATTTTTCCCCCACGCTCAGAATCCAGTTCGATAATAATGGGCGAGAGTCTCTTCCTCATTCAGGCTTGTCTCTCAATGCAACAATTTTCCCCTATAGCTAATTTTCTCTTCCAAACTTCAGTTCTCTACTTTCTTTCGGATCAGCAAAGGCTCCCTTGTTTTTGCTCCTTCTCGACAAAGTTCATCTCTAATCCAAAATAACGGCAGGTCCCAACAGCTCTAGGACTCCTTGCAAAATTTCAAGTTTGAGAGTTTTCAGTTCTTGGGGAGAAGGTACCACTGCAAAGTTCGGGAAAGCCAATGTATCCAAAATCAGACCACGAATGTTACTCAGGAGTGGCGGATCTGGAATATGGAGAGTCAGTACTCCCTCGATCTCCAATCCTGGGATCTTCAGCAACACTTCCGCCCTCAGAGTCGGTGGACCGCTGACAAGAGTAATCGACCTCAGCCTCCCTGTACTCATCGGTCCTAGCATTCGTTGCTACGTACGTCCACTCAGGTGAAGCGTACCTGTGACACGGCACTCTGGCTCTCCTCGACCTTCTCGGAGCTTCCGGATCTTAATCTTCCTCACTCTGTTCCGACTCTGCCACCTCCGATACTGGGGCAAGATCTCTTCTCGGTGTCCCTCTCGAATTTACCCGTCTCAGACTCACGGGCCAATCTCTTTCTGCTTCTGAGACACCCCTGCTCTCCCTTTCAATACCCTGTGCACTACGTTCTTCTCCGGGAGTATTTGGCTCCACTCCGCCGAATGCACCTTCTTCTGCTTCTGGTTCTGATTCGGAGTTTCTCTCTCCCTCGCTTACAGCTTGTTCCAGTGCACAACCAGCTGCGTCAGCCACCCTTACAGCTTGACTTGCCCTCTCAGATGGCACTGCCACCTCAGCTGGGTTTTCATTCACGAGAGGGGCTGTATCTTCTAAGGGTGCTGGAACTCTACGGGTATGGGAGGCATGCACCCAGTTCGGTAGTCCCCCACACTTCACTGCAGTATTTGTAACCAGAATAATCTGGTAAGGGCCTCTCCAGCGAACGTCCAAGCAACTCTTCCTCACGTACTTTCGCACCAACTCCTAATCCCCTGGGCACAGGTCGTGGCACAGATCACTTGCGGCTGGAACAGCTACCGCCTGCACCTGCTGGGACACAGAATGAACCACGTCAGCCAGGCCTTTACAGTAGTCGAGAATTACATCATCAGTGATATTTATCAATGCAGAGGCTGGTATTGCTGGCACACGCATCGCTCTCCCCATCAATATTTCGTGGGGTGACAATCCAGTTCTCCTATCAGGCACACTTCGGAGACTCATCAGAACCAAAGGTAAGGCATCTGGCCACTTCAGAGGAGTTGAGGAGCACACTTTTGCCATTCGGGCCTTCAATGTCCCATTAACTTGTTCTACTATCCCAGAAGCCTCTGGTCGGTAACTGCAATGTAACCTTTGATCTATGTTCAGGGCAGCACAAAGCAACTTCATGAGTTCACTGTGGAAGTGCGTTCCTCTGTCCGATTCCAAAGAGGTCGGGAACCCGAACCTCGGGATGAGCTCTCTCAACAGTAACTTAGCTACAGTTAGAGTATCACACCTGCGTGTCGGGTAAGCCTCCACCCATCAAGAGAAGACACACACTACGACTAATATGTATCTCAACCCATTACACTTTGGCATCTCAATGAAATCTAACTGCATCCTGTTGAAAGGGCCACCTGACCTCCCTATGTGACTCATTGTCACAGCTGTCCTTTTCCCTACATTCATTTGTTGACAGGTGACACATCTCTGACATACAGCTTCGGCTGCTGCTGCCCGAAATTTCGTATTGTACCATGTTTGCCGAAACACTCGCACCATCGCATCCCTGCCAAGATGCACAGCACCATGTATCAATCTTGCCATTGGATTCAACAGACATTCCGGTAACACCGCTCTTCCATCACTCGAAACCCAAACATCCACATCTCCCTTCTCACATCCAGCTCGCACGCAACTATCCCGTTCCTGGTCAGACACCTCGTCTTGCAATTGTTTTAACTCTTCCCATGTATCTGCCATTGCCAACATCACACTGAGGTCAGTTGTTTCTTCATTTCCCCTTATGTGTCGTTCTGTAAAGTCACACCCCTGTTCTGCACAAAATCGAGCAACTTCGTCTGCATAGTTATTTCCAAGAGACACAAAATCATTTCCTTTCGTATGAGCAGAACACTTCACCACTGCGATTTCATCTGGGCCTTGCAACGCCTCCAACAGTTGTCTCACGTATTCTCCATTCCTAATGGGTGACCCAGATGATGTCATGAACCCCCTCTGGGACCATAACTGTCCGAAGTCGTGAACGACACCAAACCCGTACTGGCTGTCCGTATAAATCGTTATACGGATCTGGTTAGCAGCCAAACAGGCACGAGTAAAAGCAATAAGCTCAGCCACCTGTGCGGAGTATACTCCTTCTAGACAAGCGGCTTCGACCACTCCGGTGATAGTACAGACAGCAAATGCTGCTCTCAACTGACCCGTATTGTCTCTTAAACATGAACCATCTACAAAGAATATTTCATCAGGCTCGGAAAGTGGCTCATCCACAATATCAGGTCTGGGTTTGGTGCACAGTTCAGTCACATCGAGGCAGTCATGATCCTCACAATCTTCCTCATCTATATTCGGGATCGGCAACAATGTGGCAGGATTTAAAACAGAACACCTCTTCAACGTTACATTCTCAGCAGCTAAGATGACTTGTTCATAACATGTCAATCTATTATTCGTGAGGTGTTGTGTCTTAGTCCTGGTCATCAACAGTTCAACAGAATGTGGCACATGCACAGTAAGCGGATGACCCATTACAATGCTCTCACATCTCTCGATACTGACACCTGTTGCAGCAACGGATCTGAGACATCCGGGCAACGCAGAGGCTACTGGATCTAGTGTAGCCGAAAAATAGGCAACTGGTCTACGGACATTCCCATGAACTTGAGTTAACACTGCCAATGCGCAACCTTCTTTCTCACAGCAAAACAATGCGAATGCCTTCTTGTAATCAGACATTCCCAAAGCTGGTGCATGGCACAAGGCTTCTCTTAGTTTCAGAAATGACCTTAAACAGTCTTCATCCCATGGTACCGGATCACTCACATCATTGCGCGTCAGCCGCTGTAAGGGCTTCGCTTCAAAGGAGAAGTTCGGGATCCATTGGCGACAGTAGCCAACCATTCCCAAGAACATCCGAACTGCCTTCTGAGTCGTAGGGACGGGCATTCTCAAAATCGCATCTATGCGATCTGGAGATATCTTTCTTTTGCCTTTCTCAATCCGATGACCCAAATACTGTACTTCACTCAGACAGTACTGCAATTTATTTGGAGACACCTTATGCCCATTCTCTCCTAAGAAATTCAACAGTGCTACTGTATCAATCCTGCAGGCGTCCTCAGTTTTTGACGCCACTAGCAAATCATCAATGTACTGGACGAGAACAGACTCTAGGGGAAGCACCAGACCTTCAAGGTTCTTTTTCAAAATCTGATTGAAAATAGACGGGCTCTCAGTGTACCCCTGTGGGATACGACACCATGCTAACACACGATTTTCCAGCCTAAACGCAAAAAGAAATTGGCTCTCCTCATGCAGAGGAATCGAGAAAAAGGCTTGACACAGGTCAATCACGGTGAACCATTCCGCATCACATGGGATTTGGAACAGGATCACGGATGGATTCGGTACCACGGGACAACATGGGATTACGATCTCATTAATTCTTCGCAAATCTTGTACAATCCTGAATTTCCCGCTGGGTTTCTGCAATCCCATTATGGGCGAGTTACACGGACTACCCCTGATTTCTCTCAAAATCCCTTGCCTAAGCATGGACTCAATTACGGGTCTGATCCCCTCAATAGTTTCCGGTGACAATTTATACTGGGGAGTTCTTGGGTATTCTACATTCGTTTTGAGTCTTATTTTCACTGGATCTACGCCTTTAATTAGTCCGATCTCTTCCCCACTAAGGTCCCATACATCAACTGACACAGACTCCCGCAGGTCTAAAGGGAGTTCCTCCACCGTGAGTGCAGGATACATTTCCACGCACCAACGCTGGTTCGCAACCTTAAAGGTCGCATCATCGTCTCTTGTCTGGACTTCAACTCCATTCGGGTTGCAATAGATGGTACAATTAAGCTTACACAATAGATCTCTTCCTAACAAACAGACTGGACTAGAATCGCACACCACGAACTGGTGTCTGTCACTGAAGTTCCCGATCCTGATCGGTATTGGTTCCGTCAGTGGGCTAGTCAATTGCTTGTTCGCTACCCCAACAACTTGGATTGTCTGGCCAGAAAGGGGTAGATACGGGATCACTGCAGATCTTACAGTCGATCTTGTAGCCCCCGTATCAACCAAAAAGGTCGTAGGGTGGCCATCGATCTCTGCTTCTACAAAGGGTCCCTTTTGATCTACTTCTAGGACCCCTCTAAGCGCACAATCATCGTCTCCTCCCCAGCAAGATCTTATTGCTGGATCGGAATCATCTTCCCCATTCACTTCGAATAGAGGCATCTGTACATAGGTCCGAGCTCCCTGCTGCATATTCTGTATTCTAGGCGGTCGGGGAACCTGTACCTGCGGAACATTCGTCCCCCCTTTTGTCATTCTAGGTTGCGTCACTACAGGGAGTGTGTCTGCCACTGGAACATGGGTCACCTCTTCTTCCTGCTGTATTTGATTTAACGGATTAAAAGGACACTCGCGTCTCCAGTGTCCAATCTGGTGGCAAAGGTGACAAGCTGTGGTCTTTTTCAACACTGCCACATCTATTCCGGTCTTAGGATCTACTCCTCTCGGCCTCGCCGGTCCTTGAGCATTGTGTGCTCCTCCTTGATAATTTCCCTGCCTCCTTCCCAATGTTCCTCCGGTAGACTGTCCCTGAACTGCGGTTTGCATCTGTACTAATAGCAGATTATCTTTTAATTTCTTGTGCTTAGACTCAATCTCATCACTGCAATATCTAGCATATCAGAGAATCTCATCCACCGGCTTATTCTGCCAACAAATCAAATGTTGCTGTATCATTAGACTAACCTCTGGCCTCAATCCCAACACAAACTTGGACACAAACTGTCCCATGTCTTTGGTATCCAATGCCTCCAAACCACTGTACTGTTTGAAAGCCTGCAAAAGCTTCTCGTAAAATTCATGCACTGTCTCCTTAGGCTCTTGTACAGTCCTATCTATCTTCACCCAATCGGTGTCTTGAGGTGAGACCTTCGATTTCAACCAAGTGATTACCTGCTCGAACTTTTTCATCACTATTGGCGACGGACCATGTGTAATCAAATCCCTGTCGGGCTCTGAGGCCGGCCATTCAATCGCAACTTTACATGCCGACCACAGATCCCCCGGGATCACAATGTCAAACAAAGTATTCAAATCAATCCACAATACCTTCGAGATTTTGACAAAGCGATCAACTTGCTTGTACCACTCCACAGGCTTTTCCTTTAGCCGGGGAAAATCATTTGTGAAGGCAGCCAAGTCCCCTCTACTCCAGGGTACATGTACGTACCTTCCATTCTGTACCTCCCTTAAAGGGAATCTCCCTATTGCCGTCGTCCCTCCACCCGGAGGTGGCGTCTCTCCCACTACTCCTCTAGAACTTTTCTTCTTGGACCATCTTTCTTCCCACTTATCGAGCATGATCCATGCCCGCATTGCTATAATCAAATCTTTGACATGGGTTCTCAATCCCATGAGTCTCTTGTCTTCCAATTCCTGATCACTATACTGTAGCCGGTGATCACTTTGCAACGCTTTAGTTTTCGACAAATCCACCCCATATCTTTTTGCCAACTCTGACAATTTCTCATGAGCTGTGCGTGCATTACGAGTCACATCTTTCGCTAAAAAGAGTAACTCATCTTGTTCGTAAGTTAGTATTCTTTCCAGGGGTAGATTTCCACCTATTATCTCATCCATCTCTGCCTTTAGCCTTACGACATCCAACATTTTCCCTCTCAAAGCTCCCCTCAGCACTTCTCGGCAGGCTGTACCATCTCTGTCACTGTACTCACATTCTCTTTCTTGTGGCCTACCCTCTCCTGATCTGCCCATGGGAACAGAGCGATTTACATTCGCCCCTCGATCCCTCTCTGCGTCTAACACACCTTGGCTTTCAGTTCTCACCGGTGGTGTCCACATTCTCAAATCTGATCTTGACTCCACTAAAGACCTTGGTCTAGTAGGTCTCGATTCTCCCTGTCCTCCAGAGGAGTCAGCTGTAGCTGGCATCGGCGTACTCCATTCTATAGGCTTCGGAATCCGCTCTATTCTCCTCACCGATCCATTTTCCTCTACTCCATTTCTCATCCTGCCCTCTGATTGTTCTAAACTCCCTGCCGTTTCTGGCTCAAGCTCATACATCGACTCAATAGGTCCGATGATAACTGGTATTTTCAGCGCATCTGGTAACCTCACTCCTCTCTCCACCTCCGAGCTGCCTACAGATTTATACCTGATATTCTCGGTTCCCATAGAGATCTTTCCTTCTACTCTTACTTCTGATCGGGGTACTGCTCCCCTACACTCTTCTTCTTTCGTCTCATTGCCTTCTGAGGCATCAGGATTGTACGGAGGTGGTCTCTTGGATAACAACCTTTCTACCAGGCTATCGTCCGTGTCACTGTCTTCCTCCCCGTCTACTGTCTTTTCCTTTGATTTTCCTGTCGTCTCTAATAAGGGATATAATTTATGTCCCTCTATTGCCTGCATTCTCCATCTTTTCTCCGCTGCATCCCATCTAGCATCTTGGAACGCCTGAACTGACCTTTTCACCCTTTCCTGATTTCTGCCTCTCTCCTTATCATGCGCTGCTCTAATCCACGCATGTAGTGCTTCAAACTGTGTGGGCCTCGGCATAGGTCGTAAAGCTGCCATCACAGTCTTCAGTTGATACAACACTGCTAATCTGAATGAACCATACCGTGGGAACGCTACCTCTCCTTCTCCTTGAGTCATTTTATGCCAAACTATGGTATGCAACCCTACATTTCTTGCCATGTAGTGTGCTGGCGTGTCCTCCGGAGGGGCCTCCGCACCCTCTCGAGTAACCACATGTTCATCCCCTCGACACAATTCTCGGAAAACTTTAAAACATTTCATAATGACCAAATGCTAAACACACACGATCTCTGTTTACTTCCTGGTATCTGTCCGCCAATGGCAGCGCGAACTACACCAACCAGCCTATCGCAGCGCGACACCTTCTGACATCACTGTTCCTCCACTCGCAGCAGTTCCCCTCCTGCACCCCACTCGTCTCACCCTTGCACCATTCACACGCTGAAATAACCGTTTGATCCCAAACAAGTTACTCCTCTGGCTGTCCGTCCACAGCCTCTGACTGTCCGTCCACAGTCTCTAGAAGTTGTCGACCTCGGTTGGTTGCTGTCTGTCCCTGCCGGGCAGACAGATCGCCTCTGATAGGTTTCAAGTACTCAATTCCACATACAACAACCCACGACCAGCGTCAGGTTGCCACACACTCATACATTCACTCCCCCTATCTCGGTCCAGGTGATCGATGGTACCTCACGATCAATGGTCAACAAAATCTACCAGGGGTGTCTTCTACACCCTCTCGCTTAGGCTTCTCATTGCCTAAGACTTTCCAGGGCTGTGGGCGCTCACAGCCTGATCTCGCAATCACACAACATTCACACCAACTCCGCAAAAATCTCACACAATACAACTCCGCAATCTACATCGTATCCTGTTCATACTCACTCTTCGAGCTTCTGCTTGCTGCCGCACTGCTACTCGCCATCTACGTCCGTCCGCCAGATCGTCTGCCGTTCGCCCTCCGATGATTTAACCTCACTTATCATTGATGGGCCTCAAGGATCACTTATCCTAATCTCAATCTTCCCTCGCTATCAGAAAGAAACCATCCTCGTTTGCTACCAACTGGGAACGCCGGTTCTTGTTCTCATCTAATTACCTACAAGAACCCACTCAGGTCGCCAGGATCTTTTTACTTGCCTAATAGCGTAGAGGGAAGAAACACAATTATCAAATCGTATTTACCGCAATTTGACATCTAAGAAAAGAAGACTCATGATCTGGGAGGTTGACCTTTTATTATCAGCAAAAACATCCGAATATATAGGCACCTCAATACAAGGCACAAAAGATAAATGGGGACTAATACAAATGCCAGTCTACGAAGTATCCGCATACGACTAAAGATAAACAGAATTACAGCTTCCAAAAGCATCAAGTACCCTATAGCAAGTGTGATATCAAAATTCACAGTCATGAATCAAATCATTACTGTCTCTACTCTATTCTAAGGTGACATCCCTACTCAACATTCCCTTTCAGGTGAGGATTGCATAAAAGGTGTCAGCAGTGAAACTTCCTAAGAAGTCTTCACCATATGAGAGCTCGATCTGTAATGCTCCTTTCGGTCCCTCTCCTAAGTCTCGTCTGCTCAACCCACGGGGCTCTGTCTCTAATACAAAACCCCAAAAAGCTGTACACGCCCTTCAGCAAACCCCTTCAGGCAGCTTCTTCCTTCAGTAGATTTTCATTGGGATCCTTTCATCTTCCTTTCCATGAATTCGACCTTGGGTCCCAGGCCTTCTCTGTACCAGGAGTTGCAACTTTACATTCCAATCAACTCCCTTCATGTCTACTCCTTCTGTCTCCATTCCATTTGAACAAAGACTCATTCTAACTAACGAGCTACATGGCCTTGTACCTGCAGCCAAATGCTGAACAGAAAAAACCCCTAACATCATGAGGTTTCACAACTCTCTGCATTTTAAGCTTTGCTAAAATCCTGTCGTCCTAATAAAGCATGGCTAAAATAAACGAAGGCCTTCACTTTACATATGTGGTTAGACCTCAAACTAAACACACTACAATTACTAATTCTAATTATTCATCTCATACTTAAGAGAACTACCTTCTTCATTCCTCTAACATGACTTAATGTCTCTTAATGCATGACATTTTTATACTAAGCATTACACATATACCAATGCATTTCAAAATAACTGGTGGCCTTTCTCTTCTCTCGAGGCCTGTTTACATTTCTACTTTTCTATTTCAATGAATACATTTCCATTATGCTTGGATAACATGTTCAGTTATATGCGGGTGCTGACTAACAATGAATATGGTGCACCCTACAATTTTCGCATCAACAACGCTCTATCAAGGATAAGGGCACACCTGCATGGCTCCAGTGCAGCTCAGTGAACCACTCTCTCATTCATGGTTTGGCGCATTCAGCAATGTTGTGGTTATGATTATGGCGGCCATCTTTGCTTGGGTTAGGCCTATTGATTAAAATCATGTTTTATATGATGGGTAGGCCTATTTAATATCATGAGGTTCCAGGAGCTTGTGTTTTTAATGGCACACTACTCAATCCTGCTGCGCTGCTTCTTCTGCACAAAAAGCTCCTTGCAGAACCAAAATGTGGGGCACCTTGCTGGGGCTTTAAACATACTTGTTTTCTCCTCTTGCATCAACATCAGGCGTGCACTCAGATGTGCTGGGTCAAAATGCCATCACTCATGGTAACTGACATCCACTCATTGAATGGCTGATCCAAAATGTGAGTGACATATCCAATTGACAATATTTGGAAAGACACATTGCACCACTCGATGTATGCTAACTGGAGGCTGAACCTGAAACAGAATGGCAATACCAGCAAGCAATGGATGATGGAGGATTTCACAGAGCTCTTCATTATATGTATTAAATAATATTTATTCAGTAACAAGAGCTCTTGGTAGACACTGACGCTTTAGGTAGCCCAGACCTAAAATGGCATCTAAAAAAAAATGTGATCACAGTCTTGAAAAGGTACCAAACAAATTATATAGTGTTATATAACTATGTATTATCTCACCCACCAACCAACTCTCAAAGCCTTCATCCTTTAAAAACAGAACTTAAGCCGAAATGGATACTGGCAAAAACAATGGAAAATAAAAACTAACTTTACATTTTACACAATTGAAAGCCAAAATGGTGACTAGTACTAACGTAGATGTCAAGTAGAATAACTAGTACGTCTAGACAAAAAGACTGTGAGTATTTTGGGTAAAAATTGAATAATGCTCAATACATTTAAATAAATGGAAAAAACATATTTTGGGGGTATATGACTATAATTAGATTGCCAATACTTTCAGGAAGTTAATAGATGGTCAGGGGTAAAATTGTGATTTTATTTTCACGTCTGGCCCTTGAAATTGGCTCTGATTAGAAGGTGGAACAAGAATCCTGCCAAAAAAGAAGAAAAACCCAACTCCTGTTGCCCCAGCACCCGATTAAGATCTGGACACCCCTCAGATTTACCTCACACGTGTCTTTCCTATTTCTATGACCTAACTCACCTACGTACTTATGTGGCTTCTTTGGCACATATGTGTCTCGGTAAACGTTACCCTCTGGCATGGTATGACACGTAATTGAGTAGATTTGTCCAGTATCCTACTCATGTAGGGTGAAATCATCACCTCAAGTCTAAATGGTGGGGAAAAAGGGCCAATAAGCTGGGGTTACTGCAATAGGCAGATCGTGCTCCTAAATTAGAGCATACTGGCTATAGAATTTAAGACACATAACATCTTCAAGGTGCATGAAATACATATTCTCTGTGCAATCAATCAATCAAATGATCTTTATTCGGATAATTTGAAAACATCCATAAAAGTACATACAAATGCATCACTCATCACTATACACATTAAAAATTACATCGAATGTGCAAAACAGCCAGATAAGTGCAAATAGCAATGTTCAGATTATACAAGGATGCTTCTAAATATAGCGGGCCATGTTCATTTTGTTCTACATCAAGGAATAAGAGAAAGAATAAAAACGATAGCTCTATAAAACACATCCATTTAAATATATATAAAACATTAAACGTCATCCCAATGACAGTAAAACAGATCTTGTTAATCAAAGCATATCTAAGGGAACACCCATTGTGCAAAAAAGCAATGTGCAATTTATGATACAGACTATCAGGCCAGAGACAATACGGTGTATAAGCACCCATTATGCAGAATGTGCGGTGTGCAGATGGTACAAGGTCATAAACACCTATCAGGCCACATTCATTGAGGCGCGGGAACGGACAGCAGTTTGAAGAAAGTGACTAACTCTGAAGATTACATCGTCAGTGCTTAACATCAATAAAACTCTGAAAGCCTCATTAAAATCCGTCAAGGCACTGACTCTAAAATAGGGGATTAGGAAGTGTTTGGTATATTTTGCATAAAAGCCACAAAACAATGTAAAATGCAGCAAACGTTGCTTTCCACCCTGGTTACAAGGACAGTCTAAATTCCCCAAGTTGTGGGTATAACCTAAGGGGAAGCAAATTAAGTTTACCACACTTCCATCCCTGAACCTAAACAGCAAGCTCCTATTCCATCTGCCCAGTTTCTTGCGCAAATAACCTTGGGGCATATTGTGTGGCCTAGCGCAGGGTTCTTGAATGGGGATATACCTGAGGATTGATGGCTTTACGAATTCAATGTTCATTTTCCTTACTCACCTCTTTCCAATTCCCCACTTCTGGGAAAAAGTTCATCAAAACATGCGGAGGAGGTATGCGCCGTGCAGACTTTCATGGGGAATGTATATTTTCTGTGATCACTGACTGAAAACAAAATACCTAGTGCAGTACTAGTGCAGCATTCTGCTAGTGTGTCCTGGGTGCAGTCGTGAAAGTGGGGAAATGAGTATCGCCTGTGATTCTTCATACTCAAACAGAGCCTCCTTTCAATACAAATACAGAGCTCTCAAGTTCGGAAAGTTACTTAGCATATTTGTTGACATCACAGGAAGTGATGTCACACAATTTTACATCAATGATAACTCAAGGAGTAACTGATGAAATATGAAAACAATTATAATAAATAAATGCGAAATGATAAAACAACAAAACACTTCACTGAAGTAGATTCATGGCTTCCAAAAGAAGTTAAGTAGCACTCGGATATGTCCACAGTAGCTCTTGCCATGAACTGAAGGAGCCTGTAGGTGGCGTCCATTGTGATGACGTTGCCTTATACACATTTTACAGCTACTAAGAGCTGCTCTGCACACAGCAGCACTTTGAAAAGAGTTGCATTTAGTGTTCTCGTTCAATCCCCTTTTCCACGTGTGATATTTAGCATGTGGTGAATGAACGATCAACTCGACCTCCGAATGTGTGAATCTCATGTGCATGTGGAGTGGTGTGGCTCACTGGTTAGAGGCGGCAGACCCGGGAGCAGAAGTCGGCCCGGGACCAGGGTTCGATTCCCCACGCGGCAGGGTCTTGGGCCAAGGTCAGCGGACTCGACAATTCTCGCCTCGGTGCCTACTCTAACCATGGATCCCACTCAGCAACTCTGGGCAACAGCTTGCTTAATCTCCACTTACGGCCCCATCAGCGCCGGGGATGCTTGTCTTCACCTTGGAGATGCCCAGTAGGGACCATCTCACAGGGAAAGCCAGGATGGGTTCCCCAGCGGTTTACAGCGCCGGGACGCCCCGTTGCTGGGGCAGCTGTGCGCTTTACAAGTCTACAACATTTACATTTACAATGAGTGAGACCTGAGATCCCTGCACATGCTGCAGTCACGTTGTCACGTGCAGAATGCCTGTCACGCATGCATAATCAGGTAGCTGCATTTTTGAATAAACACAGTTCCCCTTTCAAGGGCCGAATAAGAACAGGGGAAATAAACAGATAGGAAGCCCCATTAAAGCCTGACAGTCAGTGCTACCCAGCAGCAAGTAGGTGTCAAATCTAATGATGCTTTCAGGAGACGCTGGACATGTGTGGCAGACAATTATTACATGATATAAGCAGCCCTGCTTCCTCTGCGCCTCTCTTGGGCTTGGGACGTTAAGTGAGCCCTTCCCAGCACACGTGAGTGCCCGAGGAGTCATCACACCAGACAGACCAGTTCATCACTTTTAATGGACTTGCTCCAGGGTATTTTGTGCAGCACTGCGGAATGAATTGGACTTGATGCAGTACAAAAAATACAGCAAAGCCTCCCCACACAACCCGCATCTTATTAAAGCAACTGCAATCTCCGCGGATCCACCAAATTATCCGAAGAAAGGGAAGAACACGAAATGGATTTTTAATATCGCATTTTATGTATGAAACGTGAATTGGTTAAAATTACTATCAGGAACATGATGTGTTCTCGGGAAGAAAAAAAATACGAAGTTCATGTTTGGAAGAAACAAAAGATCAAAAATGCACAGAGGCGTTTGCACATCTGGGTTATGAAATTATTCCAGGCTGAACTTTTTGCATTTAAGTTTGCAAATTAAAATATTCCGGTGGGGAAATAATTATTAACTCTGGGGGTTTTTTGCGCAGTTTATCATATCGGGGCATGCAAATACTATAAATATAGTTTAGTGCAAGTGCTAGGATTCCAGTACACCAGCAGATTGATGGTGCGGTGAAATCACAAAAGAGTGACAGTCGAAACATTAATAACAGTGTCAGAAACTACACAGATCACAATGAGGGCTGCACTTCAAAGGGCTTTAATGCCTAACCTTGTTGGGCTGATTCTCATGGGTATATGAGCAGCTAAATTAAAGTATTTATGCAAAAAACTCAATTTAAGAGGGCAATATCTTATTCCACTGATGCTATATTGTAAAAAATCGGATTATTATTTGAGGGGAGGGGTTAAGTACCCACCCCAAGTAATAATCACAGTACCTGTCAGGCTGAACCCTCAAAGTCACTAAATGAACCTTGAGCTCAATAAGTGATGCAGACCCACTAGTAGCATTTATTTCACAGGCCCTTGACACTTTACTAGGGACTTACAAGTAAATTAAGTATGGCAGTTGGGTATAAGCCATTTCTGCCATGTTTAAAATACTTTAGCACTTGTTGGCAGTGGTAAAGTGCACAGAGTACTAAAAGGCAACTTAAAATGGTTCAGAAAGCAGGAGGGTGTAGGCATAAAGTTTGGGAATTACCCTGAAGGAAAGGCGAAGTCCAACTTCCCTTTTCCAAAATATTTATTACAAATTCGACTCCATCAGTGAATTGGGCTTGGCAAAAGTCCAACAATGAATTGTGCAGCTGTTTCTTAGCCAGAGGTAGCATTTATTAAAATCAATATTGTATCCCAATGCTTTCCTGCTTTCCTATGGAAAAGCTAACCCTGCTACAGGCAGAAGAGTTTTGGGGCCTTTTTACTGGAAGGGTATTTTTAACATTACGCTTTTACATGTCATATTTTTAAAAACAAATTACCTTGCCTTATGGGACATAATGCCTCCTTAGGGGGGAGTTAATAATATTTAAAAGGAAGAGGTTATTTTAACAGGTCGAATTTACAGTTTAAAACCACACAGTGAGGCTACAATGGTAGGCCTGGCGACATGCTTGTCAAAGCTATAAAACCACATGACAGGGATACTATTCAAAGCCTTTGGTTATGTCTGTGGGTAAATAGTTGAGCCCCGGTTTGGTGGGATATCAGCTGTAATTTGTTATATATTTACTTTCTTCCCTTCCACTGCTTTGAGCAAAGCCTCCTGTTAAACTATTCCCCATGCACAGTACATTCAGAGGCAGAAAATCATGGCTTCGACCCACCACTTGCCCACCCAGCTACAACGGGAGAACTTGGGTGGTGGATGGAATGAGTTAGGAATTTCTTGATGGAAGATAGTAAACAGTTTGGGGTAGGAGAGGAAATCAAGGTTTTGTCAGAATAAAGTGGCTTGGAGCAGTGCACATTTGCCTTAGAGTGGCAGTCCATCTCCTTTCCTGAGAAGCCCTGAGTCAAAGGCGTCATCAGCCCCCCACTTTAAAAGTTTGAGCAGGGGTGGGTGCCACTGGGAATTCTATGTAATGTGAAATGTTTAAATTGATGTTTAATGTTCTTTAATCGAGACTTGGGTCTCCAGGTTGACCTTCATATATAAATAAAAAATGGATGGATGGATGGAAGGAAAGAAGGAAAAAGGCAGGAAAAATGAGGAGGTGTGTGATAAATGGAGGGGTGGATGGAAAAAGACAGAAAAAAAGGTGGATGGAAGAATAGATGGATGGAGGGATGGATGTGTAAATAGATGGAAAAAGATAGAAGAAAAATTGAGAGAAGTTAGAAAAAAATATAAGAACCATGGCAACTTCCAAATGAAAGCAGGGTCGCTTGCATCACTCGCTCACTCAGTACTGTTTTGGGTGTGGTTCTAAGTGGTGGTATTATATTTTTCTGGTTACTCTCTTGACATGAGTGACCAGATGGATCCTGGGTGACAGAAGGAATCTATCTTGGTTACATTAGTGAGCTGTAAAGGAGGAACATATCCTCTGTTTTTGGCTTCACACTTCACAAAGTCTGCAAAACTTAAAAACGTTTGCATCAACCTTGTTAGACCATTTGTTAGACTGAGAGGACTCAAGAGTTTCCTCCTCCCCAAAGTGAAACTCGTTGAATTGAATAACAACTGTGCCCTAGCCAGAAATAGTCCCAGTCTGCAAAATCACTGGCCAAGACAGAACAAAAGCCCTCTTTTTGCAACTGGAGCATTTTATACCAGAATTCTGGGCCTCATCGAGGACTGCTGCTGAGCAAGTCAAAAGTACTTACGCCCAATGGTCCATTGCAAATGTTGCTTCTGCTTTGTCTAATTGGACTTATATTTACTCAGAAAAAGTCCTTTAGATCAAAGATAAAATTATTAACTGAGTCCTTGCTTCAGTAGGCAAATGTACACATGTGGGCCAGTCTCACTTGGTGTCAAAGTCCCAGATGGACCGCCATGAAGACTTCATGTCCACTAACA
Source organism: Triturus cristatus (assembly GCF_964204655.1). Lineage (NCBI taxonomy): Eukaryota > Metazoa > Chordata > Amphibia > Caudata > Salamandridae > Triturus > Triturus cristatus. The sequence continues at coordinate 772,322,304 of NC_140593.1, forward strand.
CTCAATATCTTTTCACATTGAGTTCAAAGGTTTGATTTTTCCTTGTTTACTAACTTTTGAACATTTGTTAGTTTTTACAATTTTTTTTTCTAATTTTCCTTAGTAGAACTGCATATTTTTCATGAAACGTGCAGGACCTTCAAGGTCTTTAGTGTTTGTTACACATGACACCTCCCACATATTCAGTGGAGATTGTGTTGCTGCTGAGGGCAAGCGGCCAAGGGTGAACCTAGGTTGCCATTATGAAACTCTTACAGGTCCATTTATTTACCTCGTGCGGGAGCTCAGTCACCCTTCTCAAGACAGTCATCACTATCCCACATGGCAAGTATAATTCATTACAAACACATGCATTTTTTTAATACATTAAAAATAACAATCCAACATTGCTAGCCACTGATGCCCGGTAACCAACTTTATCAAGCTATCATTTCCACATTACTACCTGACTGAGATTTTCACCATGTTATACCTAATAACCACACTGTTACATAAGAATAAATTATCCATATTTGTAAAGCGCAAACATATCTCCCCTCAAGGTTTCAAGGCGCTGGGGACCGTCAGGGAGATTAAGTGAGCTATTGCCCAGAGTCACATGATGCTGAACTGAGCTACGGCCGGCGATCGAACCATGATCCCCGCACTCCGGAGTCAGCTGCTCTAGACACTGCGCCACACCTTTCCCCTACATGATCGTGCTGGTATTTTTCCCATGTGACCATATTTATGACATAATTTATATTGTATACTTATAGTGATTTATAGACTATGCCATTACCAAAACAAAACCTATACATTGTTACTAACTTATAATGTCACTATGTAAATGCGCATTAAGAGTAATGGTCTTAATTGTATGTGTTTAAATCAGATTAAGATAAATTGAAGGGATAGTTCTATTAAAGTGCATTAAATATGTGAAGAGAAACTTAAATATGCAGGTATACTCACAAGAAACGTTATAATATCGTGATTCATATTACAACTTCATCGTTATAAATATTCCACTTCCAATATCCATGCCATGAAGGGATATTTTTTAAAACATGAGGAGGTATGAGTGGCCATCCTCACTGTTTCCCAGTGTTTGCCATTTCATACTTATAGCCTCCATCTGAGTTCTGTAATTATAATGGGCAAAAAATGCACCCAGTACTAATTCCACATTTTTGTGGTAAACATTGGGCTTTAAATTGTGCAAATGTATTTTGCACTAGATTTTGCAGACAATTGCACCTCACTATTTACTTGGGCAACTTCCTCTACAAAGGACCTGGAGTTAATCGCCGACGCAAAAATTGAGACTGAATCATGCTTGTCCTCATCTCATAATGGGTGCAAAGAGAAATAAAACTGGTGCAAATCATTTGGCGCAACTTAAAATATAACCCTGTGTTTGTCACAGATGAATGCATCAGAGCTCTATCTTATTTTTCAAATATCTGTTGTATAAACCCAGGGGCATATTTATGAGAACCCTAAGTCACATTTCCACCATGTAAAGTGTGCATGCATGATGCAGGGCTATCATTAAGATTTATGAAGCCATGCAAAGCCACTCTGAGTGGCTTTGAGTGGCTCATAAGTAAGGCGACGCAATGCAAATCACAGCGTTGCCTTACTCTGTGCCCTGGAGGCATTCCACGGGCGTTGCGGTGGGTTTTCACCTGCAACACCCTTGCAATTTGACACTGCTCCAGATTTACAAAGTGATGTCAACCTGGGGAAGCATCAAATCCGGACGCCTCCCAAGGTGAGCCGTAACGGGGAGGAAATATGTTTATTTCTCCTCGTTGTTTCCTTTTTTTATACATGTGTGCTGCAGCACTCACAGAAAGAGGAAAATGCCTCTTAGGATTGTTTTTGTGCCAGGAAGGTGCCCCTTCTTGCACAAAACAATCCTGCCTGCCAAAATGGCATGAGTTCAGGAAGAAACAACAGGAATGCACTGTATTGCCCTGTGCCAAAATGCCATAAATGAATAAATGAAGCCCCCACCGTCTGTTGATTGATGGAGATACTTCATCATCTACATCGACCTAACCAGTACATTGCAAGGTAAGCAATATAACATATGAATATATTAAGCAATATAAGTTGGCAGGCAATATGGAGGTACGCACAGTAATATTATACTTAGGGCTCCCGGTTTTACGGTATTTATATTTTCAACATTTCCGTCTGTATTTATCCATATTTATTTTTTGCTGTTTTTTTCTGTATTTATCCATTTTTATTTTGTGTTTTCTGTATAAATGAAGTGTCTATGGGTATTTTTCCACATTTATTAGACTGATAAAGGTATACTCGCATTTAAATGTCCGAAAGGTTTCAGCAGTATACGGTGCAATAGCGCTATCTGAAAACACTTGTATTGTAGAATAGCATAATTAACTGTAGATCTGCACTTAATTAAGAAATCTTGTCTTTTTTTTCACCCCCCCCCTCTCAATCTGTACACCTGCTGACCTGGCACTCATGATTGACAGTAGAAAAAATCATCCTAAGTAGACCTATTTTCCATATTTTTCTGTATTTAAAAATAAATACAGACAGGAGAATAAATCAATTGCTGTCTGTGTTCATCTGTAAAAATCAGTAAAAACGGAAAACTGGGAGCCCTAATTATACTCTATGACGATACAGAGGTAGGCGATCTACTGGGTTTAATATATTGTACACCGATATTATTGAACTCGATCTAGTGTTGTACAACTGGGAGGATCACAATTCCCTAACAATACCTTGAAATCAGTGCAGATATATTGTTACTTAATGTCCACCCTTAGCAGCAATGTATACATTTTGTGCATCGTCACATAGAACATGGATGCTCAACATCCTGTGATTTTGGGCAAATCACTTAATCTCTCCTTGCCTACCAAAAATGAATGTGTCCGTCTGTAATGCAACTGGTGCTCATGTAAAGTGCTCTGATACCTTTGGGTCAAGTTCGTGCTATATAAAACTCCTAAAAAAAAATAAAAAAAAAACATCCTAGCATCTTATCACTGCTTTAAGCAAGTGTATGAAACACACGGATGCATTACCTGATGTGCGCTGGTGGTTGCCGGTGGGGCCAATTAGAACTCATTTTTGGAGACCAGCAATTATATTTCCTTATCAGACATTGACGAGAGCAGGAGAGGGAAAACAAACACAGGAGAAGAAGGAGTAAGAGAACAAGGGAAAAAGCAGAAACCTGCAAGAGAGAGATAAAGGGCCACGATGTCAGGTAGTGGATTAAAGAGATATGAGGTATATTCAAGTCTACGCATGGATTTGATGTAACCGGCCGTGGGCTTCTGAACAGAGCTTCGGGCACCGGCAGTCATTCTGCTACAAATTAAGCACTGCACAGATGCTGCAGGGTTGGCTTGCTTCCAATGGCACGCGGCGTTTCACCAGCCCTCCTCATTACCACCGGCCTGTTGTGCTACAAGTGATAGCCGCTGAAAGACAGGAGTAAAGATTGGAGCCGTGGCTGCTGTAATGAAACTGCCACTACCCTGTCTTCCTCATCACCAATGATGGGGCGCTGCCTGTATCAGGAGGAAGATAAGATAACGCCGATCAAAAGGTGACAGGAGACGGCACCGAACAAGGGTTTCAGACTGCATCGCCTGAGAGGCATGCCTGAAATAAATCACCCATACCCTCCTTTGAACACATGAAAACGCAAACCTAGCGTTTCATTAAATCAGCCGATTTTTTCACTCCATCATCGCGGAGTTGTTTCCAAGGCTAGTACATAAAATAACACCTGCTCGCCTGTCATGCAGGGAACACAGAATCTGTGCGATTGGTTAACTCGATATCTTGGGTGATGGTCCTGTCATGTAGAGCTGCGCTGTCTCAAAGCAAAGCCGCACTCCTGTTTTTTTTGCTTTAGAGGTGTCTAAGGATCATACATATAATTCGTACATTTTTCAAGTTAATATTTTAACTTCAGACAGCACACAGTGGAAACAGAGAGGAAAACCCTGCTCTCTGTTTCCAACTTGTAATGTCTGCATTTCATGCATTAATTAGGAGAAATGTGAAATTATATATATTAACTTTAGACACCTCAAACACAAAAAAGACAGATGTTTGGTTCTGCACTGAGCCAGCACAATTATTCATGATACCGCCTTTGTGGTTGTAATGCTGAGAAAGTACCAGCACATTTTTCAGGACCCCTGCATTACTTTTTGACCTCTTCAGAGCATACACCACTCAAAATCTGTTTGGGTTAGTGCATGACCTGCAGACATCGGAAACAAATGACAGTATTTGCATCTTTCTGTTTCGGAGCTCTGCTCCAAGCACAAAACACACCAACTGAGATTCAGTGGACCCTCTGAAAAACACAAACAAGAACGCACAGATGCCTTCTGCGCAGGTGCAGTGCAGAAAACTGGACTATGACACAGCCCTCAACTCTTCTCTGAGCCAGGCTGATCAGTGATTACCACTTAGAAATGAACTTTTCATAAAAATGTTCTGTGGGGATGTTAGAAATGGGGTTCCTGGTTGGACGGGTATGCACCTAAACCAGGCAAAACCCACCACTCCAGTAAGAGTAAGGGAGTTACACACATAAGATAACCCCTGCTCACCCCCTTGGTAGCTTGGCAGAGCGGTCAGGCTTATCCCAGAGGCAGTGTGTAAAGCATTTGCGCAATAAACACACACCAGTGACACACAGGCACACCACAAAAGAGACTCCACACAAGGCTATATGAAAACATCCTTTGTATTATACACAAAACACATTAGACCACAATCAAATAAATCACTTTGCAGCTAGGCAATTGTCATAACAATACATAGATCATAAATCACTTGGCCAACTAGGCAATTGTCATAAGATCACATGTAGTGCACTAAAGTAAATACTTATAAGTTGCATGTGTCAGAGGAGAATCATAATAGCAACAGTCCTGCATAATATGCAGTTCCTGAACATAATACTTGTTCTTTTACCTTGACCAGGATTACAATAACATATAACATCACACCAGGGCATAAAGAAAATGCAGCAGATTTAGGGATAACTCCCACAAATCATCCTATGTCATTATAGCCCCCTGGATCACACAATATACCAATAAGAATAAAGGTTGCAGTGCCCCTGCACACCTATTAGGTGTTATATGGTGATGTGGTCACCTAAACTAAATGTCCCAACAGTGAGTGGCAGCTGCCCACAGACAAGTGGCACAGGCGCCTAGACAAATGCAGTGGGGGCCTGGCCACTCTCTAAGGGCTACGAAGCCAGACGTTCCCCCCATAATGCTAGCAATCGCAATGCCCCCAACAGGAGGTAAAACATGCAGCTGCCCACCCTCGGTTGGTGCAGCAGGGCGTGGCTCCAAGAAAGAGGTGGGGGAAGGACACACCCGTTCCCCGGTCAGGACTGACTGATCACTTGGCGAGGCCTCTCCATGACATGGAGCGGAAGGCTCAAGGGCTTCTCTGCTGCCGCGTGCTGCCTTTGGCTTTCCTGGTAGTTGCTTAGCAACCAGGACACCAGGCGGCAACATTGGTAGCAACCGGGCAGCCGTCCCCTGCTATTTACCAGACCTTTCTTCAGTGCAGTCCGCACTGGGCTTTCTTTCCTTCAGCAGCTCCCGCAGGACAGAAGCAGGACAAGGAGCGAAGTCTCCATCAGATCTGCTCCCTGTTGTTCTCGTCATTGTGGGAATCAGGGGTGGCCACAGCCTTCCTCGTTGGCCCTGCCGCCCAGCAAGACGCCAGCGGAGCTCCTCAGCTCTTCCTGCATGTTCTGCTTGGCTCCTTTCGCCAGTGTGCACACTTCCTGGCTGACGCTAGCCCAGTGCTTCTCTTAGTAGGAGCGCAACTTGAGCTGTGTAATGCACAGCACGGAGCCACGTAAGCAGAGCCCTTTCTGTCTGTTTCCTTTGGCACACGTCATGCAGCGCATTGAGGAAGCTTAGTTTGGGGAGTACAGTACACAGGGGTTTCCAGTAAATGAAGCCCAGGTACTACTTATAGCCCAGAAAGAAAACACATAAAGGAACTCTCACTCAGGGTAGCACACAGGAGCTTCTCCACAATAAGGCATAGGGAGGCCTTCAGCAAATAAAGCCCCATGTAATCCTTTAGCAAAAAGGGGAAAGCACAGTGAAAGACTTTGATGTCCCTGAGTCTTTCAAAACAGGAGTACAGCACACACAAGCCTTTGGAGATTCTCTTCACAAGCAGGATACCCCAGCAGGGCAAAAGGAGTCAGTGTTTTGTCTCCACCACAGACAGAAGCAGCAACAACAGGCCAACCCACCCCTCACTCAGAAAAGGAAGCGCTCCTCATACAGTCCTTCACTCTTCTACTTCTTGGTAGGGTCCTCTTGCTTCTTGAAGTGATCTAAAGTCCTGGGGTTTTAGGTCTCATACTTATTCCCCATTTTGTCATTGTTCTCTTTGTGGCATGAGTCTCTGAACCCAGTCCAAACCAGTCCTTCCCTCCCTGGTGCAACATGACCACAGAGGGTGGAGACAGCATTGTGCAAAGGAGACATAACCTATTCAGGTGCAAGTGAAACTCCTCCCACCACTCTAAATGCAGACCAGGTCTATTCAGCCCAGCGATGAGTCACCCAGTGTTGCCGATACCACTAACCTTTAGGCCCGCAAGGCTCAATCCACAGGAGCGACGAAAAATTCTCCACCTCTCCTCAAGACAAGTTATGAATGCAGGATCTACAAATACCTACACGCACAAACTGGCATAAGGAGATGTGGGGATTCAGAAACCAGGGTGTGTACTTCCAAATCACCCAGCAGGCTCAGTTTAGCAGGGACCCAGAACGAGAAGAGTGAGCCCTAGAGAAAAGATAAGGAAATATTATAAATCCGTTTACCCCAATACCAAGTGAATATTGTCTCAAGGCTTGCTTTATAGAAATGGAAAACATCTTACCAGCTGGACATCTCAGGAAGACCGTTAAAGAATCCACATGTTGTTTGTACTGCCGATGAATGACGTCTTTACTGGCAATATTAATCTGCACCACGAAGAAGACTGAGGCGAAAATAATAATGATGCTGATCTGAGCAAGGAGGATATCCAAATAATGTGTAAGCCAGTCCAAATGAAATCAGTGCGGATTCAGGGGCCTTTCTACAACACACAACTAGCAGTAGCTCTGTGACCGCCTATAGCACAAAACCTACGCGTTAACACAGTCCAAAACAATCACGCGTTTAGATGCGTGTTACCTCTTTGAAGTTTGGGAACAAAGTGTTAAGCGCGACCGCGTCTTACTTCAAACACGGCCGCATAGGAAAACAAAAATCTGACCGGAATATGCAAACTTGGCGGCGTCTTACTTCTAGAACGCCGTATCCAAACAAACGATCTACACTGGCGGCTTCTTACACGCGACCGCTTTTCTGGCTGGAGTTAATGCGGCGGCCACTGCTTAATTAGTATGAGGACGGGGGGAGCCAGCACAAATGGTGGAAGCCGTCCAAAGACGGCTACGTGTAGATCAGGAACAACAGGAGCGTGAAAGGACAGCGGTAGTTGGGAAATCTTCAGTCCGAAACCGGGAGGAAGCTGAGTCAAAAACTACACGTCCAACAGAGAAGGGCGGTTGTAGGAGGATTCTTGATACGGGATACGCAAGAATATGGGGAGAGCCAGGAGTCGAGTCAAACTCCGAAAGCCAAGCAACGGCTTCTGCAGCTGGTGTGTATTTAACGGTGGGGAGTATCAACAAACTCCACCTCCCATAGAGCTGGTAGGGACTGTCAATAAAGTGTTTTCAATTTCTAAAAGCAAGCACCTACGCTTTCTCTATGTTCAAAGGAATGGTGCATGAGGCTTGGGATCTAACAGTTCTCCCACCCAAAGGTCTATTTACAGGTCGGGGTTTTGTGGGATATAGGGCATGGAACCTACAAACTAACACAGGGGCGTGTACATTTTCTGCAGATTCCCTGGACCTATCTTCAGGGCCATAACCCACCCAATCTATCAGATACTGGAGTTTCCCCCTACATCTACGTGAATCCATGATCCTTTTTACTTGATATTCTATTTCTCCATTTACCATGATAGGGGGAGGTGGTTCCTCAGGGACAGACGGGGTTTTATATTTCTTAAGCAAGGAAGTATGAAACACGGGATGGATCTGCATCTCTGCCGGTAACTTTAATTTCATTGTAACAGGAGAAATTACCTTGATAATGGTATATGGCCCTATGTAACGGGGTTGTAACTTGCGGGGTCCTTCTAATCTCAAGTTCTTGGTGGCTAACCATACCTTGTCACCTACTTTATATGCTGGAGCAGGCAGACGATGTTTGTCAGCTTGTTGCTTCATTGCTTCTTTTGCTTAGCCTTGCAGTTTCCCAAATGTTGGAAAGATTTGCATGATGTGTTTGAATAGCAGGGATATTCACTAAGTGGGGGGGCAAGGCAAAGGGCAATATTCTGGGATGATAAGCATAGACAAAGAAAAAGGGAGATACACCCGTGGATGAGTGTGTGGTGTTATTATACGTGAATTCTGCTAAAGGTAAAGCCTGAATCCAATCAGAAGTGATAGTTGATAACAAACAGCGTAAGTATTGTTCCAGTGTTTGATTGGTTCTTTCTGTTTGTCCATCTGTTTGCGGGTGGTATGCAGTAGACAGTCGATGGTCAATACCCAAGGTGGTACATAATCCTTGCTAAAAACGTGAAGTAAACTGGGCTCCCCTGTCTGTGATAACGATAGCGGGCAGGCCATGCAAACGGACTACATTGTCAATGAACATCTGTGTCAATTCCTTGGAAGAAAGCAGTTTTTTCAATGGAATAAAGTGAGCCCTCTTGGTGAACATGTCAACTATCACTAGAATGACAGAGTAACCATGGTGTCCAGGGAGGTCCGTGATGAAATCCATACTGATTGAATGCCATGGAGCCGAAGGTATAGGTGTGGGACGAAGCAACCCAGCAGGGGCTAAATGTAGAGACTTCTGTCTAGCGCAGACCGGACAGGACAAGACATAGGTCATGATATCGCTTTTCATACCTTTCCACCAAAACCATCTCTTACATGTTTGAACTGTTTTTTCTCCACCAGGGTGAGCAGTCAAGGAGGTGTTGTGACACCATCAAATGAGTTGCTGTTGTAATTCCGCTAGTGGTATGAATAATCTATCCTTATGATGTTATAACCCATACTTTATGGTATGCTGGGGTTCAGTCATCCATCCACTGGGAGGAATAGCTGAACAGGCTGTTAACAACTGGTCTAAGAAGGAAGGAGCAAGCATCCCAGATTCTCCTGCTCCTATTATCTTATGACAAGGAATGACTGGGGAACACTCGTTTACTTGTGATCTTTTGTCCGCTCCCAATCTGGATAAGGCGTCGGCTTTTCCCTGTTGGGGCCCTGGTCTATAAGTAATAACAAAGTCATATTCACTAAAGAACAAGACCCATCTAATTTGTCTAGGCGTCAATGCTCTTGCAGATCTGAAGTATTGTAGGTTGCGATGGTCTGTGTAAATGGTAGTAGTGTGTGGGGATCCCAAGAGGTAGTGCCGCCACTCCTGGAAGGCAAGCTTGATGGCTAAAAGCTCCCTTTCACCAATGGTATAGTTTTGTTCCGTGGGTAGCAAAGTCTTAGAAAAATAAGCTACAGGGTGTAACAGCCTGTAGCAGGATCACGTTGTGACAACACGCCTCATACGGCATACTGAGAGGCATTAGCCTCAACAAAATAAAGCTGTGTGTTATCTGGGTGGCGGATGATGGGTGCTGAGGTGAACTTTTCTTTGAGTTGTACAAAGGCCTGCTCTGCTTCAGGGGACCACCCAAAAACAACACCCTTGCGTAGTAGTCGTGTAATGGGTGCGATTTAGTCAGAAAAATGGTCAATAAAGTGCTGATAAAAATTGGCGAACCCAATGAAAGATTGTATTTCCTTTACATTTCTTGGACTGGGCCATTTGACCAAGGCCTCTATCTTTTTGGGATCCATATGGATACCCTCGGGTGAAATGATAAATCCTAGAAACTCCACTTTCGTGGTATGAAAAGTACTTTTGTCCAATTTGGCGAACAACTGATTGTCTTTCAGTCTTTGTAGAACCTTCTTGACATGCTCAACATGTTCTTGTTCTGATTGTGAGAAGAATAAAATATCATCAATGTAGACTATTACAAGATATCAAGATATTCCCGTAAAACTTCATTGATAAAGAATTGAAAAGCGGCAGGGGCATTGCAGAGATCGAATGGCATGACACAATACTCGAATAATCCGAATTTAGTGCGAAAAGCAGTCTTCCATTCATCTCCTTCCTTTATTCTTATCAAATGGTAAGCCCCCCTAAGGTCTAACTTGGTGAATATCTTGGCTCCCCGCACTTGGTCCAGGAGAACCGAAATAAGTGGGAGAGTATATTTGTTTTTAATGGTGACTTTATTCAAAGCACGATAATCAAGACACGCTCTTAACCCTCCTTCACGTTTAGGAATAAAAAAAATGGGAGACGACACAGGAGAGGAGGAATGTCTAAAGAACCATTTTTCAAACATTTCTGCGATATACTTCTGTAAGTATTCAGTTTCAGGTTCAGTTAGGGCATATGCTCGGCTCACTGGTAATTCCGCTCCTGGGATTAAGTCAATGCGACAATCATAACTCCTATGAGGCGGTAGGGCCGTAGCCTTCACCTCATCGAACACTTCTTTATATTCTGAATACAGATGGGGAAGGGTTTCTCCTGTCTGGTCCAAAGCACAACATAGCGATGTTCCCCATTCTCTTGCTTCACCATAACAGTGTGACAAACAGTAAGAGGATTTTAACGTGACCTGGCGGGAATTCCAATCAATATGGGGGTTATGAACCTGTAACCAGGGAATTCCAAGGATAGCTCCAAAGTTAGGCGTGTCGATTAAATCAAAAACTAGTGTCTCAGAATGTCCGTTGCTACACACCATGCTGAAGGCTGGAGTATGATGGGTTATTAGCCCCGAGGACAATTCTGTCCCATCTACAGCTTGTATAGGTTCTGGTTTAGTTTTAGGCACAAAGGGAATGCCTAATGTCTGAGCTAGACAGATATCTAGAAAATTTCCAGTGGCCCAGAATCAAGAAGTATAGATAAAGCCTTTCTATGTTGAGAAGACACGATAAGGGGGACTGCTACCGTGAAATGTCGAGCCACTGGAGCTACAATACTGGCTATGTTTTGTGAGACCAGGGGATTCCAACAACTTGAAGAGGTGGTCTCCATCTTCTTCAAGTTCTCTAGTTTTCCAACACAGAAGTGTACTCTTGACTACCAGCCACTGTTTTGGGGAAGGTATGTGACTTGACAGGACAACCTCTAGCATAATGTCCTCCTTTGCCGCAATAAAGACAAAGGTTGTTCTTTCTACGTCTCTCCTTTTCTTCGAGAGACAAAGGCACTCTCATACCTCCGATTTGCATAGGTTCACTAGGGTCTTTGTTTTCTCTGTTTTCCTTCTTCTCACCTCCCACTACCATGAACCGAGCCACATTACCACGGGATCTCTCTCCTTTTCATTCCGTCAGCCTATGATCCAATTTTACAACAAGGTCTATAAAAGCGTGACAGTCTTCGGGGGGATCGACTATTTGTGAAAGGAGATCTTTGAGGTCGTCATTTAATCCCCTATAAAATAGAGAGGTTCTCTTCTCCTCAGGCCATTGTGTCTCTGCCACTAATCTACTGAATTCCGTGAGATAGGTGAGAAGATCTCTAGCGCCTTGTTTCAGATTCAACAACTCATTATCACTGGCCTGAACATAAGTGTGCCTAGCAAACAGACTTCCCAGTTTTTCTTTGAATAACCTGTAAACATACAAAAGGGGGTCATTGTTTTCAACTAATGGAATGGTCCATCTGGCCGTGATTTCCTCCCAGATAGGAAATCACAAAAGCCACTTTGGCGGCGTCATCAGGAAAAGAAGATGCTTTACATAAAAAATGTAAATGACACTGATTTATAAAAACACTGTACTTTGCACTATCCCCGTGGAATCTTTCAGGAGCCGCCAAAGGAACGGGATTATGTGTGTGTACTGAAACATGAACTGCCTGGGGGTTTTCAGTGCTTGTAGGCGCAGGACTGACTTTAGCTGAGGGGTTGGACGAGGGAACTGTGAAGTGAGCAGGCTGTATATAAGTATGTTTATTCTTTTGCATACTATCACTTCCACTAATACTAGGGACTGGCTGCTGTCTAACTTGCACCAATTCTGTATGCAGGCCCTTATTTTCTGCTCTAAGTCTTCCTACTTCCCCCTGGAGTTCTAGTATAGCTGTAGCCAACTCCTCAACCGAGGAACTATGATGCAGGTTCTCCATAGCGGAGCATGCCCCTTCTAAATTCATCGTCGCTCGGGTGGACTTAAGTCGTGGGCTTGGCTTTCTGTTGTCGATACCACTAACCTGTAGGCCCGCAAGGCTCAATCCACAGGAGCGACGATAAATTCTCCACCTCTCCTCAAGACAAGTTATGAATGCAGGATCTACAAATACCTGCACGCACAAACTGGCATAAGGAGATGTGGGGATTCAGAAACCAGGGTGTGTACTTCCAAATCCCCCAGCAGGCTCAGTTTAGCAGGGACCCAGAACAAGATGAGTGGAGCCCTAGAGAAAAGATAAGGAAATATTATAAATGCGTTTACACCAATACCAAGTGAATATTGTCTCAAGGCTTGCTTTATAGAAATGAAAAACATCTTACCAGCAGCACATCTCAGGAAGACCGTTAAAGAATCCACATGTTGTTTGTACTGCCGATAAATGACGTCTTTACTGGCAGTATTAATCTGCACCACGAAGAAGACTGAGGCGAAAATAATAATGATGCTGGTCTGAGCAAGGAGGATATCCAAATAATGTGTAAGCCAGTCCAAATGAAATCAGTGCGGATTCAGGGGCCTTTCTACAACGCACAACTAGCAGTAGCTCTGTGACCGCCTATAGCACAAAGACTATGTGTTAACTCAGTCCAAAACAATCACGCATTTAGATGCATGTTACCTCTTTGAAGTTTGGGAACAAAGTGTCAAGCGCGACCGCGTCTTACTTCAAACACGGCCGCATAAAGAAACTATAGGAAAACTAAAATCAGTCCGGAATATGCAAACTTGGTGGCGTCTTACTTCTAGAACGCCGTAACAAACGATCTACGCTGGCGGCTTCTTACACGCGACCGCTTCTCTGGCTGGAGTTAATGCGGCGACCGCTGCTTAATTAGTATGAGGACGGGGGGAGCCAGCACAAATGGCGGAAGCAGTCCAAAGACGGATACGTGTAGATCAGGAACAACAGGAGCGTGAAAGGACAGCGGTAGTTGGGAAATCTTCAGTCCGAAACCGGGAGGAAGCTGTGTCAAAAACTACACGTCCAACAGAGAAGGGCGGTTGTAGGAGGATTCTTGATAAGGGATCCGCAAGAATATGGGGAGAGCCAGGAGTCGAGTCAAACTTTGAAAGCCAAGCAACGGCTTCTGCAGCTGGTGTGTATTTAACGGTGGGGAGTATAAAAAAACTCCACCTCCCATAGAACTGGTAGGAACCATCAATAAAGTGTTTTCAATTTCTAAAAGCAAGCACCTACGCTTTCTCTATGCTCAAAGGAATGGTACATGAGGCTTGGGATCTAACACCCAGGCAAGGCAGGACACACCTCAACTCCTCCTTGACTGTCTAGAGTGAATGTACATCCCCAGCTCCTGTCACTCCAACACCAGACGCTGAATACACAAACAGCCAGAGGCACACAGAATTGTAAAGTAAGAAAATGGCCAGTTTCTAAAAGTGAAATTTTCAAATACACAATTTAAAAACCACCTTTACTAAACGGTGTGCTAAAAAATTCTGAGTTAAGAGAGCTTAAACAAAATTTTTTCTATCTTGTCCCAATTGAAAGTCACATATTTAAAAAGGTTACAGTACAGCCCCAATACTAGCCTATGGGACAGACAGCCTTTCAACAGTGAAAAACGAAATACACAGTATTTCACTATCAGGACATGTCACACACACTAGTACATGTCCTACATTTCACATACACTGCACCCTGCCCACGGGGGTACCTTGGCCCTATCACAGGGGTGCCTTACGTGTAAGAAAAAGGGAAGGTTTGGGCCTGGCAAGTGGGTGAACTTGCCAGGTCAACATGGCAGTTTCCAACTGGTCTGAGGTACATTTACAGGGCTACTCCTGTGGGTGGCACAACCAGTGCTGCAAGCCCATTAGTAGCATCTGATTAACAGGCCCTGGCACTCAATGTGCACTTTACTAGGAGCTAAATCAAATATGCCAATCATGGATAACCAATCATATCACAATTTAGAAAGAGCATATGCACTGATCATCAGTGGTAACGATCCAGGAACCCTATAGCCAACAAAAACAGGGTCAGAAGAATAGGAGACAAACGGCAAAACGTTTGGGGATGAACCTGCAAAAAGGGCCAGGTCTAACAGGGGTCAGACATACACACACACACATATGCCTCACAAAGCCACAAAACAATATGTTATTGAGGAATGCACCTATTTAAAATGAAAATTTTTCGGTAAAGTCAATATTGACACCGGATCATATCAAGATCTGAAAGGAAATGCTGTCCTTATTTGGAATGCTCAGATAATGTTATAGATCATTATTTTAAAATCCCCCAGTCTGCTTTAAATCAATAAAATATATTCAAACCATATTTTATATCTAGATGGAATTAAGAACAGCAGAAGATGTGCATTTGCTGTGCTTACAGGTTACAGCAGCATGCTTTGTAAGCAAATTCTTAAATCATGTGAACCCAATATTTAAAAGTGAGCAGTTACTTTGGAAAAATTGTCTGAAAGAAAATGGGTTACTGGTTGAGGGGTGTGAAACTCTTCTCAAGCAGTAACCACAATTCTCCTCAGGGAGAAGTGACAAGCAAAGACTAAATTAGCCTGTGCTCAACCCTTGAGTTGCTTGACTCAGAGCAGTCAGGCTTCAGTCAGAGGCAATGTGTAAAGTATTTGTGCAAAACATCAAACAGTAACACAGTAAAAACACACCACAAAAGAAGCCTACATGACAATTTGACAAATAGAGTAATTCTTAATAAATTAAATAAGACCAAAACAACACACATTTAATCAGTAGAAAAGGAAATATTTAATTTTAAAGATTTTAGTGAAAATAGTGCTAAAAGGCATAAAGTATCAACTGTGGATATCTGGATGTGCCAGACTGGGCAAAGTCACAAGTTAAGTCCAACCGCAATGGAGCGTGGGCCACCTACAGTGACCCAGATAGGCCTTCTGAACAAAGTACTTTCAGTCCTAGTTTGCAAAGCATTGCGTGGACCCAAGTCAAATATGCGTTACACCGCCGAGGCGATGCATCAGTTCCAAGATGCAGAGAAACTGTAGTGAAAGCCCCCTTTGAATCATCATGAATGATCCATTGGACGAGGGCTTGCAATGCGAAGTCCGGAGTCGGAGATGCATCACGCAGCTGGGCGATGCATCAGTTCCGAGGAGCTGCGAGGCTGCAATGCAGGGTCCAGCATCAAGTCAGCCATCGATGACAGATGGGAGGGCCTGTGCTGCGGATGCGTTGTGCAGTGGCATTTCCGAATGCAATGTAGTCTGCTGCACCAATGCAGGTTCTTTGTGATGGGTCCTATTCACTAAGCAGCGGAGATGCGTCGGTTCTGCTCGGGGTTGTGCCACGCAGCAGAGGAGATGCGTTGGTTGCTCTGCATCCACAGAGGCTGGCAAAGCTCCTTAAGCCCACTTCTACGGGTCCAGGTTTGGAATGTGGTGCCACTGCTTTATAGGGTAGACTGTCTAGTAGCATTTAATTTACAGGCCCTGGGTACAAGTATTACCACTTTACTTGACTACATTAATATGTCAATTGGGGATGAATCAATGTTACCATGTTTTAAGGCAGGAGCACATGCACTTTAGCACTTTTTAGCATTGGTAAAGTGTGCAGAGTCAAAAGGCCAGCGAAAACAAGATCATCAAAAATGGAGGAGGAAGGCAAAAAGTTTGGGGGAAGACCACGGTAAGGCTGACAGGTCTAACATGTGTCCCTCCCAGCTGAAAGTGGGGAGAACAACCCAACCCCTTGAGAGTGCTCAGCACTAAGGCGGAAGAACCTAGATAGACCATCAGCATTGGCGTGCTCTGACCCCGGACAGAGTTCCAACATAAAGTTCATTCCCTGTAGGAAGATGGACCACCTTAACAGATTTCCACCCCTCATTTCCATGAGCCATGTGAGGGGCCTGTGGTCTGTCTGAACCCAGAAGTGAGTCACAAACAAGTATGGTCTCCACTTCTTTAATGCCCAGACCACAGCAAAAGCCACCCTTTCAATCACACTCCACCTCTGTTCCCATGAATGTAACCTCCTTCTAATGAAGACTGCAGGTTGGTCTAGGCCCTCCTCATTTAACTGTGCTAAGTCAGCCCCAACGCATGCTCTGAAGTGTCTGTCTGCATTATGAAATCTTTAGAGCAGTCAGGAGCCCTGAGTATGAGTGCTGTACCAATGGCTTCCTTGAGCGTGTCAAACGCTTTCTGTCAGGCCTCTGTCCAGATCATTTGTCTGGTCTGCTTCTTTGAAGTCAGCTCTGTTAAGGAGCAACAGTTGTACCAAATCCCTTAACAAATCTCCTACAGTATCCTGTGAGGCACAGGAAAGCCATCTCCTCAGTCTGTGTTTAAGGGTGTTGCAAGGCCAGAATTGTTTCAATCTTGGCCTGGTGGGGCTACATCCTGCCCTCCCCACCATGTGGACCAGACACATGATAGAACTGCTCTATCTGACACTTACTGGCCCTGATAGTCAGGCCTGCCTGCTGCAGGGCCTACGACACCTCCTGAAGGTGGTGCAGGTGTTCCTCCCAGCTGGAGCCGTAGACAGCTTATGTAGTCAAGGTAGGTGGCAGAGAATGCCTCCTTCCCAGTTAGGACCCTATTGACCAACCTCTGAAAGGTGACAGTGGCATTCTTCAACACAAACGGTATCACTCTGAACGAGAAGGGACCATTGAGGGTTGGGAATGCAGACCTCTCTTTTGCACCCTCAGTTACAGCAATCTGCCAGGACCCTGAGGTTAGGTCAAAAGTACTGAAAAACGTGGCAGCACCCAGCATGTCTATGAGCTCATCACCTTGGAGGATGGGGTGTGCATCCGTCTTCGTAACAGAATTCAAGCCTTTATAATCCACACAAAACCTCAGTTCAGGAGTGACACCTGGTGAGGCAGCCTTGGGTACCAGCACTATGAGGCTGGACCGGGAACTGTTGGAGGTCTCAATAATCCCTAACGTCAGCATCTAGTGGACCTCCTCCTTGACACTAACTATCACCTCGTCTGACAACCTGTAAATCCTATTTTTGACAGATGAACTGCCTCCTGTGTCTATGTCATGAATACACAGGTGTGTGAGTACAGGGGTGAGGGAGAACAAAGAGTCAAACTGCCCCAGCAGCTGGTGACAGTCACTCTGCTGCTCTAGGCTCAGGGTAGGGAAGAGGTTTGCACCCTCTACTGACCCATCCTGCTCTTAGGCAGACAGGAGATCAGGGAAAAGCTCGCCCTCTGCTTCCACTCCATCATCCATCACCAGGAGCATGCTCACTTCAGACCTCTCAAAGTGTGGTTTGAGGTGGTTCACATGGACCACCCCTAAAGGGTTTCTAGAAGGACTCCTTCACCTCTTATAAGCCTTTTCCAACAATCCTGTAGGGCTCTGGTCTCCACAAGTCCATTGAACCACACCTTCTGACCAGGTTTAAACTTTATCAGAGTGGTCTTCTGGTCAGACCAGAGCTTCATAAGTTCCTGACTGGCCTCAATATTTCTTTTTGCCTTCTTCCAGAAGCAGTGCATTGGATTGCGGAGGGCCAGCATTAAGCTGACTACATCCCAAGGGGATTTCCAGGGAGCTTGCTCTCACCCCTCCCTTCCAAATCTAGGAGGTCCCCTAACAGGGTGGATATAGAGGAGTTCAAAGAGACTTACCCAACCCCCTTCTGTGGCACCTCTCAGTAGTCACAGAGAAGTCATCGCAGGAAGACGTCCCATTTATGCCTCATGGGCTCAGGAAGGTATGCTATCATTCCCTTCAGAGTCTTGTTTAATCTCTCCAGAAGACCGTTGGTGTGGAGGTTATAGGGTGTGTAGAACTTATAGGTTACCCCACACTCATCCCACATGGACTTCATGTTTGCTGTCATGAAGTTAGTGCCTTTGTCAGACACTAAGCCTTTAGAGAACCACACACAGGTACAAAATCTCCATCAGGGCCCTGGCCACCACATGTGCTGTCACTGACCTCAGAGGAATGGCCTCTGGGTTGCGAGTACCCCACCTTCCCCCTGGGGGGCAGAAAGACTGCTGTAGGTAAATATTCTAGTGGGAGTACAGGTCTTTGCCTAAGGGGCCGCTCAACCCATCCCTGGTGCCTAGTGGGTGGATCCCTGTTTGGGGATTGCCCTTCTGTGGTGATCCCCAAGCAGGGATTCACTGGGAAGAGGTATCACTGGCAAAGGTAGATTCTCCCTTTTCCAGTAATACCTCTCCCACCACAATTAGTGCTCGGGCTGCTGAGATATGGCTCCCAAGCACTGATGCAGTGAAAGTAAAATTAGCTCTTCAGCTCATTTTACTTTCACTTTACTGTAATGACATCAGGGCTCCCTGCGCTCTAATCGTCATTACAACAAACTTTGAAAAAATACTGAGGCTGCTTGGGAAACTCTTCCGAAGCAGCTTGAGATTAAAATGCAATAAAGGAGTGTTACTTACCTAGTATCAGCCAATGGCCGATACCTGCACTAGGAAGGCAGTGTGGGTTTATGCCATTGGCTGACACCTGCACCCAAAGGGTTAATAGCTGAAGGAATAAAGTTCCAGATTTTTTATCTCTCTTTTGAGAGAGCCTGTTTCCGACACCTTTTTTTCTTTTGATGAGAGGGATCTAAACAGGAGGTTATCCGGCATCTGTAGGAAGGATGTTGAGATCTATGGACACCTGATAATTATTTAGCTGCAGCATTAAGGGCTGCTTTTAGAGGAGGCAGTTAGATTTTGGGAATTCCAGAGAACTGGCTGTTTCCCTCATTGCGTTTCAACAGAACTAAACATTGGACACTCTTTTTTATACATGTAACACTCTAAATTGTCTTCTTTCAAGGCATATTGGTACAAAAGCCATAAAAAAGGAAGAAGTAAGCAATACGACAGCCACAATATTCCACATGTGTAGATCATCAATAATATATAGTAGTCTTTGAACATGCTATACATTTAAAATCAGCAGAGTATGTACACTAGTTGCCCCATATTTTGTGATATTTCCCCAGACAACCCCTTGATTTATACACAAATTGCTCAGCTTTAGCACAATAATCCATTCCAACTGTCCATTCAGTGATAGAAGATGCAGTTTCAGTCCTCCAGTGGCATTCAATGTCTCTTTTAGCAGCTTTGAAGCCTATGGCCACCAGGAGTCAAATACTGTGCCTGTTCCACCAGTCATCTATCAAGTCCAGCATACTCATTTTGGAGTCTGGTCTAACTTATCATTTGCATAAAAATCTCACAGTTGCATTCCCAATATTGTTGAATTATGGGGCATACACAGATAACATAAAAGAAAATTCCCAGCTCTGCTTTGCCTCTCAGGCAGTGGAGATCTTGCTAAGTCTAGTTGGGCTATAATAGACCCTATGAAAATATTTGACCTGGATAAGGCTCATTTTCATAGAAACTGCCAGTACTCTAGGGGACATTTTTCCCTTAACCCACTTCTCATCGTGGACTACAGTCTTAAAGTTACCCAAAGGAATATGAGGCTTGATTCCTCTGAGAAGTCAGATTTGCAATGTGCTCCTTTAGCAAGAGAGTTGATGCGAGAGTGTAGATTTAGATTTTTATCCTAGATAAAGTCCAGGCAGTTGCCACTGTTCATAATGGTGGGCTCAAAGTTATGTAAATGTGAGGTGTCAAGCCATGCTTGGACTGGGATATTATTGTGTGGCGGGTAGAGTGGAAATAATTGTTTTCAAGGGGGTTTAATTTGAGCTAGTGAAGTTTCATAAAGTATTTTATGACCTTTACCGTCTTTGTCAGATCAGCTATGTCCTCTGGGGAAGCGGCTTTCAAAGTCAACAGAGGAAAGACATGTTTCTTAGTGGTTAGAGCTGCCAACTTTGTATCCTGGGGATGCAGGTTTTTATCCTTGTCTCAGTGCTTGGTTTAACATTGTGTGATTCTGGGCAAATCACTTAATCTCTGTGCCTAAAACAGTGAAATGTAATGATTGTGTAATCACCCTTGATGTACATGATCTTATAGATGTCTCTCAACCCCCATTTAATGTACAGCTCTCTGTTGCTTCATAGCTAGGTTCCTGCTATATAAGATATCATGCATTGTGTTGTCAGCATACAGATGAAAGGAGACTTTTAATTTCCTCAGGAAGAAGTTAAATGGCTCCTTTTATGGACTGATCCTTGAAGGACCCTTGTTGGAAAGCACATGAGAGAGATGAGAGATACTTTGCTACCTTTACCTGCCGTTAGCAAAGAGACAAGGGGCCAGATGTATCAAAGGGTTTTACCCATTCTGTGTCTATGGGAAAATGTGTTCATACATATGGCCCAAGATTCAAACCATCAAAGGATTGTGGCATCATTCCCCATCCAGTGTTCCAAAATCTGCAGTAAGAATGAAAATTGTTAGTTGGTAACATGCCAACGGACAGGTAAAAAAGTAATATTGTGCATGAGTCCCCTTTGTCTGGTATGCTTAGTGCATAATCCACTGTGTATAGCATCACAGTCTCTGTACTGAAGCCACATCTATATCCTGATTGAAAGACAACAGCAATGCTGTTTGCATACATGCATAGATGTTTGAATAGATGTGGTTTGTCAGTTGTCTAATGACACAGCTTTCAATGATCTTAGCAAGAAGGGGGGGTCTGAAATGGAACATGGCCATTAAGGTCTTCTAGGTTAATATTCATATTTAGCATGAGGTGACTTGGTCAGTTTTTAACAACAAATCAATTAATGGATGGAATGTGTCAGTTATTCTGAGCTATTGGCACTGGCTCGGTCTGTATGCTAGTCTATCATTTTTTGCCTAATTTGCCTCTCTAGACAAAAAACCTGGTCATGTTCTAATAATATCTGTTCAGCTTAAACTGACAGTCAGGTTTCAGTTGGAAACAAAAATTATTTTGGTCCTGAATCACTTTAGGGATTTCTAAATTGTTTGCAGTTAAGTAGCATGCACTTGAAAGCCTCGGGTCCAGATTTCATAATCTTGTGAAAGGCAATAGGGAATTAAATGGGATTGTCAAGGTTGACTTAATTTTTGTTCCGCAGCTTTGGCTGTATTCACTTCTTTTTGATGATAGGGATTTCTTATGGAGATCCGTGGAAGGACCCGTAAAAATCACTGGGTTGTAGGAAACAAGTAGATTTTTGGTGTCCTCCTCAGATAATGGGTGTAGGTATCTTTTAGTGTTCGGAGGATTACTGCTTTAAGTGATGGATCTGAGTTGAAGCCTGTTCGATTGGGAGCAGGAAAGGAGATAGGACTTGAAGCTGTTGTATTGGGTTCTTAAGTTGTTATTCATGAGGTAGAGGAATCACTGACAGAACATTGGAAACAAAAATATAGTGTGGACAGAATATTGTGTCAAAAATATCAAGGACCAAAGTATCGAGAAGGTAACTGCAAACAGTAAAGTAAAGATTAACTCCACATCTATATACCTTCACAATATATACATTGTCAAGGTACATATATGTGGAGTTATATATAGTAAAAGTTTGCTTACCTAGAGATACTCACCTTTATATTATTTTTGTCCTCGACATTCTTGGCATGGTATTTTGTCCACACACTATTTCTTTTTCTGATATTTTCTCTAAAGACCAGGAATAGAGAGTCAGAGAGAAATTTAAGTTCAGGGATCATTGATTCAAATTTTCCAGCATGAGGATTGATGTCAATTTATTTATGGGTCTTCTTTTATGATGAGAGCAGGGTGTTGTGACTTGCAAAGTTAGCATGGTCCATGACAGTGGATGTACTACTCTGAGGGCAGCTTGATGCTGCCAGATCCATATGCTTTGTCTAGAGTATATATGTATCTGGAGGAGTACAGATCACAGGCATAATGAAATTCATTATGAGTGGAACAATCTGTGTGACTTAGAAGATAGAGTATGCTTTGATTGAGAGAGCTGGATAGAGGTTAGATGCAGGGAGAGTGGAGGGAGATGGTGAGGGGTTCCTTGGAGGGAAGGAGACTGATTCAATGTCTTGGGCAAGGGGCAGTTATGTTAAGGGCGTCAATAGTGAATGTAATAAGATGCTCCTTGTTGGAAGGGTAGGCTCAAGGGAGACACAGGTGAGGGAATCTCCTGGACTGTTTATGAAAACTATGCAAGGCATAACCAAACCTGCAGAGGCTTTGAATTTAATATGCTATTTATTGGCATTTGTAAGCGGGGAAAGGGTTATCATAATCCACACTCAGCAAAGGTATTAGCACTTCACATCTATATTATACTATATAATAAGAGAGACTGCATCAGTTGGATTAATATTTACAATTGTCACAAGACGCAGCCTGAAACTAAGAGCAGCAATAGACAAAACTAGGGCCCACATCATATCAATTGAACTTGCACCAGGCAATATTTCACTGGTTCCTGGCAAATTTGTGAAACAAGTGTTATAAAAGGTAAACGGACAAAATATTGAAAATAAAATATGGAGATGCAGAAATATCAAGTTGGAAATATCGTGATGCAAAAATATTGTGATGCAAAAATATCATGTGCAAAAATATTGTTGAAGAGAGTATTGATTTTAAGGTAAGTAATATTGATATAAAAAATATCAAAACTGTTAATTGTGTTTAAAAAATATCTATGTTGTTAATATCGATGTCAAAAAATATCTGTTGTTAATATCATTTACAAAAATATTGTGGTTAATGATATCATTTTTAAAATTATTTTTATGTACTACTATATATTCTAATTGTATGTTATAAATTGTTTGTATAATTATTGTTAATTTTTTAATATAGTTTTAAGTAGTTTTTAAATTTAATGTAATTGTTTTTTGTCACTTTTACTACCGTGGATGGTTGTGGGGTTTATAGGGGTACAGGGTAGGATGTAAATTAATTATAATTAATAATGATTACTTTGTATTTAATATTAATCACTTAATAGAACAATATTTATGTTAACTGTATCTTTTTTTATTAACTTAAGTTTTAGGTGTGGGTTGTGGATTTTGTATGGGTAATGGGTGTACAGGAAATTAATTATAATAATGAATAAGTAATGTCAATTTATAATAATTATTTATTGATAATTAATTATGTAGATTCTGTAATTAAGATACTTTTTAAGTATATTAGGTAGAGGTATAGGGTAGGAAGTCATTTAAGTAATAACTAATTTAAAAATAGTTAATTCATCTTTAAAAAATGTGTTATTTATTATGTTATATGTCAATTTTGTTATGCTTTTTAATTGTATATAACTTTGTTTGTTGTTACTATTTTGAGAATTTGGCGGATATTTTTATTATAATATTTTGAGTTCGATATCTTTGACACAATATTTTTGTATCACAATATTGTTGTTGTCGATATATTATGTTAGTGAACCGTTATAAAGGCATTTTGAATCACTTGATCAATGAAAATGTTATGTTCAGACTGATGCAAATTTCCCAAGCACCGATACGAAACTTTCCTGGCAAAGATCCAATTTACGTGATCTGATCCTTTATATTTACAAGACTAAAAGGCATTTTACGTGACTGATGCAATATTGTCCTACTTGAAAATGACACCCATGAACTCATCTATAGAGCTGTAACGGGAAAGGTTTTAATATGTTTCCTTTTCATTATCCCCTCCACTATCTTTCCTTATTGTTTTGCAGTGGAATTCTTCCATCATTTTGTTCTTTTGCTTGAAGCTTTAGCTACAGTCAAATATGTGACCACTGTACACATTTCATAATGTCATCAAGTTATGAAAATGTGAACTTTATGCAACAACACAGGTAGAATTTTTTTTTCATGAATTCCTAGTTATAAATGGGGAAACCAATGAAGGTGTGAGTTTAGATCAGGACAAATCTCTGGCTTTCGCTCGTATTTTGTGTTGTTTGACATTAGACTGTCAGGTCAAATCAAGTCAAGACCAGCATCTTCAACTGTGTCCCCTGCCTACCCTCTTCCATGGCAGTTTTAGAAAGATTGTAACATGTATCTTCTTTTTTTTAAAGCAGCTGACAAGTATGCTTCTTTTGGGTGTAAATAAAGTCAGAAATGTGTGATTTTCAGTAAGAACCCCCTGTTCTGAAATCAAGGAGGGCAGGAATATTAACGTACACTGAGTGGTGGGGCAGGAATATTAAACATGCAGAGAGAGTTTGGGGGAAACCTGTCTTTTTGCAGTGCCCCACATATTTGTGCTCTCAGCATTTAGCATTTAACATGTTTGTAGCTGTGGTCTGCTGAAGAGGCTCCAGCTACCTGTCTCTGCTTTAATGCACAATAATTTTGTGAAACTGCACACATCTCTATTTTTTTATGTAAGTGTGAAGGAAATATTTTCCTACTTGCATCTCCAAAATATGACGTGGTTGAAAGGTCATATAGGCTGCAGAGGCTTCTATGGTCTTCTTTAAAAAGTGCAGCAGGGACTTAAAAAATCATACAGTGTGAGGAAAACAACTGAGTCATTTGATTATGATTACCTATACTATGTAAGCATGCTCAAATTATGAAAAATGACTTGCTTGACATTAAAGAGAAGTGTTTTTGCAACAGACCAGTCTATTTATGCCTAATCTTCCTTGCGGCTGAGGACTCCAACTGCAGGCTTTAAAGGTAAGTTTATTTAATGAGCATAAAAAAAGAGGATGGGAACTACTGTCTGCCCCTATTCATATTTCACCGTGAATAACATCCATATCATGCTTAGTTTTAGAAAAACTAAACTTCAGAATACTGTAATTGAACATAGCAAGGGAGATTAAAATAATTATTAGAGGCAGTGGGGAATTTCGTTGGAGATTTTCATTGATCTTTGGTAGAAATATCTGGGTTGTCATTAGAATGGATTAGAGAGGAATTCTGGAGAGCAGACGGAGACTTTGTTGTTGCCTTGTGATTGTCTGTGGAGAAATGGACTATTCAAAATCTATTGCCAGAATCCATATCTCTGGAAGTAGAACTAAGTCACACTGCTGAGTGGAGAAAATTGAATTTTAGTTTGATCTGCACAAGGGTTTTTGCCATTCACAGGCTGGTATATCTTTTAAATTGCCCTGCTTGACACAATCTCACCAGGAAGCTGACTGAATCCAAGAAGAAAGGAAAAGGTTCCTCTTTGCTCCTTGAAGATATTATATCTGTCTGATGGATGTCTATGTACTAATTGTGTCCCCAGATCAGACTTATATTTCTAGGATTAAATGGCTAGAGGGTTATGGAAGCTAGTCTCTTAATGACCTCCATGCATGAACAAGTAGATCCAGATGTTCCCAGTGTATCTTGCTTGTCCCGTGCAGCTTTTAATATAAGGTTGAAGCACTTTGTAGGTCTCTGAGACAGAGAAAGCTACCTTGATAAGGATAAGGAACACATCCAGTGGACCTCTCATAACTGGACATTTCTCCCGCTGGCACTGGTGATTCATCTTCACTATGTTGGGGAGCAAATATGGTCCTTTGGACATAGTAAGTTGCTGCTGCTCCTGCAAAGCTCCCCCAGGCCCAGGAACCAGATGCAACTACATATCTTGCTGTGGACCTAATTGGGTTATGGGGAGACTTCCAATAACTTCAACCCATGGACTGATTATTTGAGGACTTTTTAAATGCAGAAAAGAACCAACAGAACTGTTTGTGGATGTTTCCCTGGAAAACACAGTCCTTGCAGTTTCATTTGAGCTCTCTGCTCTATTCAGAGTTTTTTAGATTAAGTTCAAGGCTACAGAGGGACGGCAAATAATATTTATGAGCTCCAGAATAATTCTACGTTCTAAGGCAAACGTTTTGACCGGGGTTCCACACAACTAACAGTTTAAGGCATAGGAGTCAGATTCTTTGGACTCTGTGGGAGCTCACTTAATACTCACTTTAAGAATTTGCCTTATTTCCCTCTAAGCTTAACAAACTAGTTTACTACAAGAGTACCATACTTTCCCTTTAACCTTTGTGGGCAAACCTGATGCATATACATATATATATATATATCTATCTATATATCAATATATATACATATTTTAAGAATGTTTTTATTAACATCAAAGAAGCTTAAACCTTGCAAACTCGTGGGGGCGTGTTGTTGGTGGTCTTCCAACTGAACTATTACAACCAGGGCGGTCAGGACACCCTGGGACCACTGCAACTGCCTGGGATCATTGATCACTGGTGGTGGCGCAGTGGTCTTGAGGCTGCAACATGCTTGCCAGGGCTGCTGCAGGCCTGCCAAGCATATTACGAGTTTCTTCACGCCACACTTTTCATGGTGGTGCGACCACCATGAAAATTGTGGCGTTGAGGATATACAGGGGGCCCTACATGGCCCCCTCATGCCTCTGCTCCATGAGGTGCATGCAGGGGGGAACATGTTGTGCTCTCCTGTCTACAAGCCCCCTAGTACCTGCATGCATGGACTGTAGCAGTCCATGCCGTGCAAGAACTGATTTTGACGCACCCACTGTGGTGCATATTTCATAGGCACCGCCATGGGAATGCCAAAGAACCGCCTGCCAGACAGGAGAATTCTCATAATCTGGTGGGTGGTTCAACCATGGGTTGTGGGTGCGGGAGCAAGGCAGTCCAGCTCCTGCACCTCCAAACTCATAATAAGGCCCTTAGGCAGTTCAGCATCATACATATGTTAACTTTGGCTCATCAAGTGCTTAACAAGTCAAATTATTCATCAAACCTGATGCATATTTAATCTATGAAACTGGATTGACAATTATGTCCTGAATAATAATTATTTTGTATGGTCCACTCCCTCTTTAGAGTGCTTAATTCTGAATTGGTATATTATAATTGTAAATAGATTCCTTATATGATGTTAAATTGATATCTGTCATATTTATTGTGTATGTTTTTAATCTGTTAAATTGAATACAGTGTGTTTAGTTCTTTCAAAGACAACTAAGCATATGTGTTGGACCTGTCATCCTTGGGATGGCCTCCCCCATTCCTTTTTCCTGCTTACCTCCTCTTGTTGCTGTTTTTTGGCCCTAGGACTCCAAGCACCTTACGACTGCTACCTAGTGCTAAAGTGCATGTGCTTGTCCCCTAAACATGGTAACATTGGTGTATACATAATTGGTGTCTTTAGTTTACTTGTAAATCCCTTGTAAATGGGGTATACCATATCCCAGGGCCTGTAACCTAAGTGCTACTAGAGTGCCTGCAGAACTTACTTTGCCACCCAAACAAGTAGCTTTTTAAACCTGTCTCAAGCCTGCCATTGCAGGGTCTGTGTGTGCAGTTTACTGCCACTTCTTTTGGCATTTAAAACTATTTGCCGAGCCTTCAACTCCCTTTTATTACAAATAAGTCATCCCCAAGGTAGACTCTAAGTAGCCCATAGGGCACGGTACTATGTAAATAAAAGGTAGGATATCTACTTTTAGGTTTTGCATGTGCTGGTAGTGACAAACACTCAAATTCGTGTTTCACTACTGTGAGGCCTACTCCTCCCATAGGCTAACATTGTGAATTTTGCACTTCTGAGCTGTAATTCCTGATGAGAAAGAAGTAGCAGTGTCATGTTTTAGATCTTTGGAATGGTAGTGGTAAATCCTCTTTACTGGTACCGTTGAATTTAACATTACTATTTCAGAAATGCCACTTTTAGAAAGTGGACATTTCTCTACACTTACAGCTCTGTGTGCCTGCAGCCTGCCTCCAATACACACCTGGAATGGGTGAAAGCTACACTTTGTGCATTTCCTCTAGACAGCCGCAAACACAGGAAAGTTAGGTGTGTCTGAGTGCCCATCTGCATTCATCTGCATTCTAATGGCTCTTCTTGGGCAGAAAGGGAGGGAGGGGCTGACACTAACAACTGATTAGATAGTGGCTTGACCACACACAAAGGGCTGATTACCATCCACAGATAATCTTAAGCCAGCATTAAGTAAAAAGTATACTTGTGCACTTCAAAGACCCTTCTTTGAAGTCACCCACAATTCAAAGGCACATTTGAGTATAAATTCGGGACCTCTGACCCCACCAAATAAGACACTTATGGACCTACAACAGGACTCTGCCAGAAGAACTTCTGTGCTGCATCAAGGACTGACACTGGACTGCTGACCTGAAAGGCCTGCTTTTCTATTGTGCTGCCCTGCTGCCTGCTGCTCTCTGAACCTGCCGAGGAGAGCTGGAATTTGCCTTGCACCAAAGTGATCTCTAAGGGCTTGTTGTCTTGCCTCCTGTCATTTGAGACTCGGGGCTACCGAAGTCTCTACCACTGTTTCTGTGCCTTGTTCACTGGACGTGGACCCAGATACATGCACCAGAGAAATCACATCCGGAACAGCTGCTTCAAAACCAACGCGTTACTGCCACTGCATGGAGAAGATTGTGGTATCGCCCCTCCAGTATAGATTAACCAGGCACATCGCCTTCTGAAAAGCCACACTTGAAACTGGCGCTTTGCTCAATGAACCTGACACAATGCTGCCATTGTGTGAAAAAAATCGATGCATCACCTTGACAGCGGACTGGACATCGACGCATCACTTTTCTGTACCCCGTATCTCGCTGTTGCGACCAAGATTGAAGTACTTTGTTCACCGGGCCTATGTGGCTCCTGTTCCCTACCTGCAGTCCATCATGGTCAGCTTTAACTGTTAACTTTGTCCTTATCCTGTACGACCAGATAACCCCCACAGATGTCTATTGCTTCTAAGCGCTAGAATTCTTTTTATTCTTTACAAATTCATAAGTCAGCTTCTACTCATTGGAGTTTTTTCATTTTTGTCTTGATTTATCTATACAATTATTGTTTATTTTTTCTAAAGCAGTGTGGAGTCCTTTTGTAGTGTTTTCAGTGTGTAATTGTGTGTTGGCTTGCACAAATACTTTATGCAGTGCCTGACTGCTCTATTTCAAGCTACCAAAGGGTGAGAACAGGTTATCTTTTAGTGTGTTTTTAGCTTACCCTGACTAGAGTGGTGGTCCCTAGTTGGATAGGGTGGATACCTCTGCCAACTAAAGACCCCATTTCAAATAATAAGGCACAGTTTTCTATTCATGACTAGACAGAGGAAAACATATAGCTCAGTAGCCGCACAGTAGTCTCTGTGATGAGGAACCCTGGACTCAAATTCCACCTTACTCATTTGACCAAATTGTGGAATTATAGGAAACTTAAATTACTATGTTGTGCCTCATCTTGCTACATTGTAAAGTTTGAGAGTATCTAGAAGTAACTCACTTCAGACAGTGTGCTATACAAAACAAACTCCCGCATAGTTCTATTAAACTAACATTTTATAAGGTATATAATAACAATAGAATACCATAATACTATTAGAATAACAATAAGAAAATGCTTATACTACTATTATTACTAATGCTACAAGTACTACTACTATTACTACTGCCACTATCACTAATAATGTAACAATTACTACTTATACTCCTACTGTTACTACTAGTATTATTACTACTGCTACTGTTATTACTGCTAACACTACAACTGTTACTACTTCAACTCCTAATAATAATGATAATAATAATAATAATATTGTCCACATATAGTAGTCAGCACTCAGAATCAGATAGGAATACTGGAGTTTGTAAATAATACACACTTTCCTGTGAATATTTAGTTGGTGTGGTATGTTACCGATATTTAGATAGAGTATATCTTGCCATTAATATGGCCTCTAAGTAGTTAATGTAAATTCAAGAAATATTTGCCTGGAGGAAAGGACACGGTTTACATCGTTATTCTTGAATTAGCCTCTGCCAAGATGCTCCTACGCTACAAGGTTGGCAGTCTATTTAAGGAACTGTCGCTTCTCCGAGAACAGTATTATTAATCATACACCACATGGCTAGTTCCCTGAAGAGCTCACATTGTTAAACCCAAGTGTGCCTTACACAAGCAACTCAATGGAGGAAATGCAACTCCACCAGTCTACCTAAACTATCTATGCAGCTGAGCAGCAAAAGTATTGTATGTCTATTTTTGCTGAAAAGGACCAGTGTTTCCTTAAATCACTTCACAGAAGCTTGAAAAAAAAACTTTCTATACACAAAAGTTTGTTTAACTGTAGTTCCCTATCAAAAAAGACAGATAATAGCAGAGTATGTAAACATCTGCATTAAGTCTCCCAAGAAAAGTCTTTTATTCAGAAGTCTTTTGTCTATTGCCTAAGTACAGGTTTTCTTTGTTCTCTCCAAATGCAAAGAATAATGGCCCATATGCACTAATATCTGGTTGCAAAACAGTGGTCACAATTTGCAAACAGCAAATAATTTTAATAAGTGGCATATGTACTGATAGGCAGTTTCTCTAAATTACAGTTGGTTGGAATCTGACCTTCCTCTTGCAAATTAATGAGGTAGGTCACCAATTCTGACTCACTGCGATTGAAGGGCCTCATAGGCATGGTGTCCTTGTGGAAATGTGGATTTTCCTGGTCAGTTATGTCCCCTATCTTGGACCCCAACGGTTCTATATGCATGTTACAAGTACATGTATGTTCCCTCCAGTTCCAGTTTCTAAGACGCAAACATATGTGTGTCTACCGTCAACATGTTCTCTGTCAGATCCGCCATCTATGGGCTGGATATTCGATTCCTAGGTATGAAAGGCCACCGACTTTACATGGCTAAGTTACTCCATTTTTACAGTTCAGGCGAGTAGGCCCGATTCTGTCCTCAAAGCCTTTCCCTGCTCCCAGCCTCTGACAGCTTCAGCTTGAGCTCGCATCTGTATCCATGAACTTTGTCCTACTCCCTGTGCAGCTAACGGTGCCTGCCTCGGCCAGTTTTCGCCTGTCTGCCAAGAAGCTGTATTTCACCTTCGAATTATCTATTTTCCCCCTCAGCCGATGCATTCCTGCCTAGTGATTTAGGTAAACATTTCCTTTAGCTCACAAGCAAAGGACTCAGCCTTTCCGTCCTCCTGCAAGTGATTCATAGCCCTGTTGCTATGGAAAGTTTTCTGCCCCTCGCATCTCATATAGACACTTAGACGCTTGTACACGCACATAGTCAGTATAGAATAGATTCTGTCCGAGAGTCTCTTCCTTGTGGATAACATAGTTCTTTAAACATAGGATGTTAGATATGATTTGGGATTAGGTTGACATAACCCCAGACTTCTCGTCTCCACATGTAGAGCTAAATGTCAAGTCCCCTTCACCCCCTAGTTACACGTCAATTACACGTCATGCTGCTGCGCGCGCATCTATGCCAAGTATTATCTTATAGATCCACCTATGTCTGATAATCCTAACCAATCATGTTTCTTTTATTCCTTATTACGCCTAGTTTCGATTATGTCACTGTCACGTCATTTTTCTTATCAAATGTTACGCCTTCTACATTCGTTTCATTGTAATGTACTTATTATAAAAATACATGTCTATCAATAAATTATTGTACTTCACTTCCTGAACCCTCGTGGTGACGGAACCTGAAGGCCGCCACTCGAGTCGGCCATTTTGAATGGAATAAAGCCCATTAGAGAACCTCTTATACCACGGATTCTGCCTCTTGTTATTTTGAGCTATTTTACTTTATTTTAAGACTCCGTACGAAATTCAGTCAGGTAATATTTATTTTATTTACCACATAATGGCGCCCGAATAGGGACACTTTCTCATCTCACGCGCCGGCGGTGCGTTGCAGGCCCGGTCTCCTGCCACAGCTGGACGGACCATAAACGCGTACCAGCAGGATTTCCTGTAAGCTCCCTCCGGTCAAGCGGGGGCGACTGAGGCTGCGATCAACCCAGACGAGGCGGTGAGAAGTGCGAAGTATCCCGACCAGAGCCTAGCTGAGAGAACAAGATCCGAGGTATACAGAGGCCCACCAGGTTTTCCGAAATCCCGATGTGCAGAGGGTCCGATGTCCACAGTCGTCGAGTCCTGTCCATTCTCTGAGGCCTTCCGTTTCAAGGAGCTACTCGGTGAGTACCATCGCCGGGGAGGCGTGTTGACATGCACATAGGTTGTGCCGGTCAAGACGGATTTGGGTACACAAATCCGGTCTGCACTGTTTAGCAGTGTATATGTACTGTTTAGCAGTATATCAAGTATTCCGAAGTATTCAGTTATTGTCAAGAATTCAGCGTGGTGATTAGTTAAGCAGACTGTCATCATTGTCGACCATTATTAAATGTTTAATGTTTAATGTTTAAAGTATTCAGAAAATGTCTTGCATATTGTGGTATGAATGACTGTTCATTGTTCACTGTTCATTATTGTGTTTCTCGTATTAAGTAAGTTCAAGAGTAAGTATCAGATCAGTTGTTAATATGCCGCTCTTCTCGAAGTTAAGACAGATTACCACCAGAAAAGGGGTGCTTGAAGAAGCAGTTCCTATTCCTCCTAGAGACACTCCAGGACATTTCATGTACCATAAACATGGCTTAGATGCCATATTGTTTCTTGATCTATGGGTAGATTATACCAAGGGATTACCGGAAAGTCAAAGGTGGCCCGCAACGGGAACCTGGGATGCAGAATGCATCATGAAAGTGGAGGAAGAGTTATGGAAAAGAAAGGTCAGACAGTCACAGAAAGACGCTATCGAGTTATGGCGTAAAGAATCTCGTAGACGAACAGAAAAAGCACGTAGACAAGAAGAGAGGAGTAAAGAAAGTTCAAATAAAGTTCAAGAAAATCTATTAATTGAGGAAGGGATCCGAGTGAAATCAGAACAAGTAAATAGACAAAGTAATGCTCTTATGAATGGTATGTATCCCCTTCTAGCCGAAGGACTACCTAAGGCTGCTCCAGAGATGCCAAAAGACTTGCCACCCCCATTATTTCCAATTAAGGTACATCCAAAAGGGCATCCCAGAACCGCAGAAGACGTTTTCCTTTCCTCATATCTAGATGATGCAGCCCCCGAGTATGCTAACGCCACACCACATAGACCGTCTGGCGGAGGGGTTCAACGTCAGGATCAGGTATCTGTCCCCGTGCAACAGCAAGTCCCGACGCAAGCTTCGGCAAGCACATCTGTTTCCGCATCTGTCTCCGCAGTCGACTCTACAGGGGTAACAACACCCATAGTTGCTGTGTCACGTTCAACGAACCCATTCACACCCGACGCCCCAGATGGGGCCACGGGAGGTGCTAGCAGTACTTTTACACCACCTAGAATAAATAAACTTGTCTTTCAAGAGTCAGCACATTCACGTACACCTAAGTTCGTAAATGAACGTGCGCTTAAGGAACTCCTTGTAAATTGTAGATATGACCCGGTGGTTGGTAAAGAGGATGAAATGGTTCTGGCATCATTACGTATCAGGCGAGCCGCAGAGTATTTAGCAAGGTTACCAGGGATGATTACGCATCTGGATAACATATATCATTTTGTTCAAACAGGACGAGATCCAGGATGTATTAACAGAGCTATGGAATTCCAGAAAGTAGAGATACAGGGGGAACTGTTGCGTTTTCTCATAAACTGTGTGATCAGAAATCAAGATCGTCCGGGGGTAGACCCGAATGCAATGCTTACTCTTACAAGATGGAGTCAGAATATATCAGAAGGGAGACACGATAAGCAAAATTGTATAATAGCCATGTGCCGAAAAATCCGTAAAGAAATAGAACGTATTCATGAAGAGAGATTGGGAACAGACGAGTTTGAGCAAGATGAAGTGTCCGAATCAGAGAATTCCGCAAGACAGTCAGAAACCATAGCCTATGTAGGCAGAGGAAGATCCTGTGAAAATACTAGATGTTTTTCTGATCCCATACATTCTGTATGTCCAAATAATAGCAGAACGTATCCAACGCCTGTAATAAATCTGAAGTCTCCTGAACATTCGTTTCAAGCCGCAGATAAAATACTACGAGAACGAAGGGGTTACCACCTCCTCGATTCCATGGATGAGCAAGAATTAGCCAGATCAGCCGTTCACTGGATCGTTAGTCCTGAAAAATATGGTGATGAGACCGTAGCACACACGTTTCTCAATCTCAGTACAGATGAACAACGTTTAGCTGGAATCTATATGATTCAGCAACTCCTCATATTATATAAGAGCCAACATGCTGATCCTGGTCCTTTACCTGATATATTAACGGAACTACTCACGAACAGATGGAGAGGTTCTAGTAACAAGTTAATTAAAGAGATATTAGTGTCACGTAAACAGTATGTCCTTTTTGTAAGTCCGGATTCTCTCTCGCTGCCCCATAGAGAAAGAACGCCGTACTATATGGATAGACAAAATCCTTTACGAGAAGTGCACCCAATAAAAGGCGAAGACAATGAGTTTCACCGTGTATTTGTTTACACACCTATATCAAAAATGGAATTATTAGAAATGAAGAAAGTAGTACCTAGCCATGATAAAGACCCAGCGGGTTTCCACCGAGAAATTAAAGACATGTTACTGATGGGAGAGTACACCTTTCCTGATATTATGACGATATTAAAGGTGCTTTTGCCTGCTGGCATTTATGAAAAACTGAAAGAAAAAGAGTGGGAAGTGGGAGACCAAAAGATAGACTGGACAGCATTAGCAGAGGAAGAAAGGGGCCGAACTGCAGGTTCGGGGCTCGGGGATAAAGTTAAACTGTTACCAGGTTTACTAGTACAGGTACTGCCACGTTTATTAACTACAAAAAAGGAAGATTGGGGTGCAATCACAGCCTGCAAACAAAAGCAAGATGAAGACACAAGCGATTATTATGCTCGATTTGAAAAATGTTTTGGTATAAATAGTGGTATAAAAGCAAGTAGTGACTCATATCCACATTTATTTGTGACAAAATTAGTGGAAAATGCATTACCTCCAGTAAAGAATAGAATATTGAAATTCGAGAGTACCTGGCAAAGTAACACTCCGTCGCAAATGCTACAAATGTTACAGTATCATCACAATAGAATTAGGGATGAACAAGAACACGAGCATAGACGCATGAAGGATACAAAAATGAAAATGCTAGTTTCTCAGACAGTACCAGCAGATGGTCACAAAAAGGGTGTGACACATTCTGGTGATTCTGCAGTTCCTGTAAAAGGAACCTGCAATTACTGTAAACAACTGGGCCATCATGTACACGATTGTCCAGTCCTGAAACGTAATATAGCTACAGGCATTACAAAGGAGAGACCACGATTAGTTAGACAAGATCAGAATGAACAAGGAGCTATGCAGCATGGACAGTCCATGCCAGCCTCACAGCAACCCATACAGTTTGTGCCAGCTGCACCACCGTTGCCTGCTACTGCCACACAAACCGCAACACGACAACTGTATCAGACTGCACAGTATGAATACCCTGAATACCAGCGTTACGCATGAACCAGCCTAGAGAGGGAAGTTGACTTACCACTTATCGAGATTCCTGTAGATCAAGAAGGACCTTATGTACATAGTGAATTATTAGGTCAAGATAGAAAATTCTTACTCGATACAGGGGCAAGTCGAACAACTATAAAACGTAGCGAAGTTCCAGGGGCACCCCTCTCAGGCTCTCAAAATGTTTCCCTTGGTTTTTCAGGAAAACCTATTGTTAATGAAGTATCAAAGTCTCTACCACTTACAATAGGACCTTTGACACGAACTACAGATTTGTTGCTTACTAAATCATGCCCAGAAAATTTGCTAGGAATTAAAACTCTGAAAGCACTAGGAGCCATAATATGTTGTTCTCCGGAAGGAGTAAGGTTGTTTTTACGTGATTTTAAAGGTCACTATGTGTCTAGAGACATGGATCCCCGACTACAGACTTTACCAGTACATCTATGGGCACAAGGCCCTACGGATGTTGGCTGCATGAACATTACACCCTATCGAGTCACACTGAAAGCAGGAGTGGTACTACCACGAATGCGACAATACAAGTTACCGCATGATGCTGTAGTGGCTTTGCTGAAAATCATTGATGAGCTAATTGCCCAGGGAGTAGTTGTAGAAACAGACTCCAATGTATGTAATTCACCGATAATTCCGATTCTTAAACGAACTGATCCTACTGCCCCACCAGTGTACCGATTGGTTATTGATTTGCGTGAACTAAACAAGTGTATTGTACCACAATTCCCTGTGGTCCCTGATATATCATCATTATTGACAGCAATTGATTCCGAAGCAACATTCTTTACTGTAATTGATCTCAAGAATGCCTTTTTCAGCGTCCCAATAGATCCGGAAAGCCAATACTTGTTCGGATTCAGTTTAAATGGGCGCAGCTTTAAATTCTCACGCGCTCCTCAAGGATTTACAGAAAGCCCCAGCATCTACAGCCAAGCACTGAAACGAGAACTTGACAGTATCCACATGCCAGTCAATACTGCACTGCTTCAATATGTCGATGATCTGCTGATCACCGCGAGAAGCGAGCCAGAATGTGAAAAAGCTTCTCTGACAGTTTTACATTTCCTAGCCGACAAGGGGCACAAGGTGTCCCCTTCTAAGCTGCAATTCTGTGTTCAGCGAGTTATTTATCTTGGTCACTCGCTGTCCAAGGAGGGAAGGCAGCTTACACCAGATCGCATCCAGTTAATTGCTAACATGTCAATACCCCAGACACAAAAGGAGGTGCGGGCTTTCATAGGCCTCACTTCATATTGTAGACAGTGGATCCCTCAGTACGCATTTCTAGCAAAACCACTCATTCAGTTAACCACACAGGAGGCAGCCACATCGACTGTTCTCCCTTGGACTCAGGAACATACACAAGCTTTTGAAAGCCTAAAGGAAGCTTTATGTCAAGCACCTGTTTTAGCAACACCATGTTATAGCAAACATTTTACACTCTTTGTTACAGAACGCGAAGGTACTGCCTTATCAGTACTCACTCAGGATCAAGCAGGATCACGCAAGCCATGTGCTTATTTTTCCAGTACATTAGATCCCGTAGCTCAGGCTTTGCCTGCATGCCTGAAATCAGTGGCAGCGACAGCTTTAGCAATCAGACAAAGCGATGCCATAGTTTTAGGACACCCATTGACAGTACAAGTACCACATGCAGTAGAGGTTCTTGTGAACCGAACACAAACACAACATTTGACCATAGCAAGACTTACTGGTTATGAACTGACATTGTTTCAACCACACATAGAGATCCGACGGTGTAATACATTGAATCCTGCTACACTATTACCTGTAATTGGAACAGACCCACTAGCTCATGATTGTGTTGAAATCATTGAAATAAAGACGAAACCTAGACAAGACTTGACAGACGTTCCATTGTTAGATCCAGACCTGACGTTGTATGTAGACGGATCGTGCATGAGAACAAATACAGGAGATTTAGTGGCCGCGTATGCAGTCACAACAGACACTGAAGTTATTGAGACAAATTGTATAGATACTTTGTCAGCCCAAGCAGCAGAACTTATTGCTCTAACACAAGCCTGTATTCAAGCCACAAATAAGAAAGTTAATGTATACACTGACTCACGTTATGCATTCGGAGTTGTACACGACTTCGGCGTACTATGGCGAGAGAGAGGTTATTTAACTTCCCATGGTGCCCACATTCAGCACGGACCCCTCATTCATGCCTTGTTAGACGCAATACATCTACCCACTGCTATATCAATTATGAAATGTAAAGCACACACGAAGGTTACTGATACCATTTCTCAAGGCAATGACTTAGCTGACAGAACAGCTAAACAGACTGCTCAGAATCGCACATTAGACATGACAAAGCCAATAGTTCAGACACCAACACAGTGTATGACAATTAAGGATCCCGCACTTGACGTAATTGACATACAGACACATGCCACAGCAGAAGAAATAAAGAAGTGGACTGAACTAGGAGGGATCCAGACAGATCAAGGATGGATGACGAAGGAGAAATCTGTATGGTTTCTCCCTGATTCCATGGTTCAAGCCATTATAGCTACAGTTCACAGTCCAGCACATTTAGGAGAGAAGGCTATGCTAGACAGCATTCAGCACATTTGGTTCAACA
The DNA here is from genome assembly GCF_964204655.1 of Triturus cristatus. Lineage (NCBI taxonomy): Eukaryota > Metazoa > Chordata > Amphibia > Caudata > Salamandridae > Triturus > Triturus cristatus. The sequence goes on from NC_140593.1 coordinate 772,360,543, forward strand.
AACATTTACGAGCAGCAGCTAAACAAAAAGTTCGTACCTGTATGATATGTTGTCAGTTTAATCCAGGAAAGAGTGTTCCCGTAGAGCAGGGTGGATTTCAGCCTCCTGACCATCCTTTTGAAGTCCTCCAGATGGATTATATTCAGATGGAACGTTGTCGAGGATTCAAATATGTCCTCGTAGTTGTCTGCGCTCTCTCCCGTTGGACAGAGGCGTATCCCGTATCAGATTACACTGCCCCGACTACTGCCAAGCAGCTAGTTCGAGAATTCTTCCCACGGTACGGTTTACCACGTGTTGTATATTCAGACAACGGCCAGCCTTTCTCATCCGAATTAATGAAACATGTCTCACTTTTGTTGGGATATCAGTGGAAATTCCACTGTGTCCGACACCCCGAGGCAGCAGGTCTCGTGGAACGACATAATCAACTTTTAAAAATCAGATTGTCTAAAATATGTCAGGAAAAAGGTGTGGACTGGATAGTAGCCTTACCAGTTGCGCTATTCTACATGAGAATGGTAGCACACTCTCGAACAGGGCTATCCCCGTATGAGGTGATCTTTGGTAGACCACCGAATATGTGGGGGACGCCTATACCCCGTAAAATAACTGATGTTGACTGTAATATGCTGACAGATTACCTGGCTTCCTTGATGTCTGCACTACAATCTTCTCGTTCACAGGTGGTCGCAGCTTTTCCTGACAACACTGAGGTGAAACCCCATGACGTGGTCCCCGGGGACTTTGTCCTGGTTCGGAATTTTGATAGGAAAAGCCAATTGGATCCTAGGTGGAAGTTGCCTAAGCAGGTCCTGCTGACGACCAGAACAGCTGTGAAGATCGAAGGACGGAAAGGATGGGTGCATTCCACCCATATAAAAAAATTTCATGGACTTCCTCCTGACACAAACAGTACTTCCCGTGTGTCTTCCCCCATTGACTCAAAGCTACCTTTGGCTGAGGCCAGTAGCACCGAACTCTATAAACAGAAACTCAGGTCCAGATCTAAACTGTCGGACGATTTGATTGTTTAAGTCCTCTCCAAGGTGAAGCGGTTGAATCTGTCCCGACATGTATCCCTTAGGTCTGAATGATGTAGAGTCCAGAATCATAATGAAACGACATGCTTATTGTAAATTACTGCGTAACCACTGTATTGTGACTTTATTAATTTTGTTTTCCTTGAGTTTTTTAATAGTTATTGCAAGTATATTGTTGCATATGTATTATCCTGTTTCTAAACGTGTTCTCAATATAACTGATGAACATTCTTTTAGTGACCTACCGCCACATGAGTTGTCCTATAGACTTGCGCTGCGCAATAACACATTCATTAGTATGTTACATCATTCCCATCAGACTAGTAATGCCACCAATTGTTGGGTGTGTGGCCGACTCCCTCCCTATCAGAATAACAAAGGAGTTCTGCCTTTCTTTCCACATCCATTTACACGCAATGGCTCCTGTGGAGCATGGTTTAGTTTATTAAATTCCATAGACCCAGACACAGCAGTTTATCAACAACATTGGATATGGGGAAATCTGAATCTAGTTTTATTCAAAGTCTGTCACCCTAATAAGGAGGGTCACCCCAGTAGAACAGGAACTGATTTAGAAAATGAAGTGTATAAATTAGGTAATTTTACGCCTAATCTTATGATTTTGAATGTCAAATCCGAAGTTGAACTAATTCTGCCCACTATGTCAGTATTTCCAGTTAAGGGTGAATTATGTGTGAGAAAAGTTGGTTCCATACATATGGGCCATAGCCAATGCGTTACTACAGTAGAATATAGTGATCAAGGCAAATCTTCATTTAGAGCTTCTCGCCATTCTTACTTTATATGTGGTCAGACGGCATATATGCGTCTGCCTCTAGATTGGGATGGTACCTGTTATATAGCATTCCTTCTGCCACCTGTTTTCCTAGCTCCCCCTGATTATTATCGAAATGTTCATTTAGTACACAATAGAGAGCGAAGAGATCTCCCAGTTGTCGATTATACTGAGACGGCATGGGACAAGTATGTAGATTTCAATAAAGGTATCTTTCCCTATATAGGTACAATATCAAATAGTAAGCTGATACGCAGACTCACCAAGACTCTTGAAGCTGTAGTAAACGAGACTATAGCCGCCCTAGGCAATCTGACAGAGGAACAATCAGTGATGAGAATTGTTGTTCTCCAGAATCGTCTTGTCCTTGACGTCATCCTGGCCGATAGGGGCGGAGCTTGCAGGGTCATCGGATCCAGCTGCTGCATATTCATACCAGAAAATTCGCCATCTGTATATAAAGCTATAACACGCCTTCATAAGATTGTAAGCCAGATACACGAAAATCCAGACACTTGGACGTGGTCCGGGTGGTTTTGGAATGTGATATCAGCCTGGGGATGGAGAGTTCTATCTTTCCTAGGTATTGGCCTTCTTATGCTCTTCAGTTGTTGTCTATGCCTGCAATGTGGACCAGCGATTTGTGGTCTGTGTGCCACATCGTGTATTCCACATCAAGGTTTTGGCTCAAGATCCCGGAAGAAGAAAGAAGAAGAAATGATGCTCCATGAGCAAATCGATGGAATGATGAAGATTGATATCTCTTGAAGGGCAAGAAGGGGACAAGGAGGGAATGTGGAAATGTGGATTTTCCTGGTCAGTTATGTCCCCTATCTTGGACCCCAACGGTTCTATATGCATGTTACAAGTACATGTATGTTCCCTCCAGTTCCAGTTTCTAAGACGCAAACATATGTGTGTCTACCGTCAACATGTTCTCTGTCAGATCCGCCATCTATGGGCTGGATATTCGATTCCTAGGTATGAAAGGCCACCGACTTTACATGGCTAAGTTACTCCATTTTTACAGTTCAGGCGAGTAGGCCCGATTCTGTCCTCAAAGCCTTTCCCTGCTCCCAGCCTCTGACAGCTTCAGCTTGAGCTCGCATCTGTATCCATGAACTTTGTCCTACTCCCTGTGCAGCTAACGGTGCCTGCCTCGGCCAGTTTTCGCCTGTCTGCCAAGAAGCTGTATTTCACCTTCGAATTATCTATTTTCCCCCTCAGCCGATGCATTCCTGCCTAGTGATTTAGGTAAACATTTCCTTTAGCTCACAAGCAAAGGACTCAGCCTTTCCGTCCTCCTGCAAGTGATTCATAGCCCTGTTGCTATGGAAAGTTTTCTGCCCCTCGCATCTCATATAGACACTTAGACGCTTGTACACGCACATAGTCAGTATAGAATAGATTCTGTCCGAGAGTCTCTTCCTTGTGGATAACATAGTTCTTTAAACATAGGATGTTAGATATGATTTGGGATTAGGTTGACATAACCCCAGACTTCTCGTCTCCACATGTAGAGCTAAATGTCAAGTCCCCTTCACCCCCTAGTTACACGTCAATTACACGTCATGCTGCTGCGCGCGCATCTATGCCAAGTATTATCTTATAGATCCACCTATGTCTGATAATCCTAACCAATCATGTTTCTTTTATTCCTTATTACGCCTAGTTTCGATTATGTCACTGTCACGTCATTTTTCTTATCAAATGTTACGCCTTCTACATTCGTTTCATTGTAATGTACTTATTATAAAAATACATGTCTATCAATAAATTATTGTACTTCACTTCCTGAACCCTCGTGGTGACGGAACCTGAAGGCCGCCACTCGAGTCGGCCATTTTGAATGGAATAAAGCCCATTAGAGAACCTCTTATACCACGGATTCTGCCTCTTGTTATTTTGAGCTATTTTACTTTATTTTAAGACTCCGTACGAAATTCAGTCAGGTAATATTTATTTTATTTACCACCGCTGGGGTAGGCAAACAACCATGTCTGTGATTGCTTTTTCTTTCCTAAAGCAAATATATATTTTTTATGCAAACAGGACTTTGTCTAAAAGAAAAAGGTGTTGGTTCTTTTTGGATAATCTTAGAGGATGTGTTAGCACTGCCTGATGTTAAACCTTTTTTACATTAACAAACGAGAAGTGGTCCGTAGGTGATCCTTTCCCTTTTGCGAATGGAATACCACCTCCTTTGAAGTGTCAGTAAAATATCAATGTTTTGCGCCCAGATTTCAGGAGCAAAACATTTATACATTAGATAACGTTTCAACGTTTGGCAGAGTCACTTACAACAAACAGATTCAGTTTCGGTATCAATTTGGAATCCGATTTTAGGAGTTGGAAAAACTTTTCCCCACTAAAAATAAGTTTTTTTAAGTTTGAAGATTCTTTACCATATTATTATATTGAATTTGTTGCACAATTCACACACAAAATATGTAATTGGCTGAGCCTGTACTTTTGCTCTTAGAACAAATCCAGTTCCATGGTTTGGCTTGGCTGCAGAAACTGAAGAATTTTTGTGTGGAGATTTCTCTCATCATCCCCTTGTTGGCTGGACTATGTTATGCTCAAGACTGAAGTTTGAAGCTCTCTGTGTGTTACACACATATTTGTATCATTGCAACCCTCTTTTCATGACAAATTTGTCCCTGACTGCGCCTTCTCTCCTTGACAGATGACAATGACAGCTAATATTCCAGGCCTAGTTTCCTCCCTCTGAAGAATAAAATGTATTTATATTTTTAATTAATTAAATGTCCTATATATTTTTTTAATTTATTTTAACATTTATTCCTATGAGGTTTTATTTTAAGCCCCTACCTCTGTTATTTTCTGTGAGAGGATGTTGCTGTACCAGTGGTTGACCATGCATACTGCTTGATTTACTTGAGTACATTTGCAACTTTTTAAAAGGGCAATTAATAAATAGCAATAGGCTTACACTATTGGTATCTGGGTGCCTGTCCGTCTGTAAAAACCTCCTCAACCCTACCTAATCTCTCTCTTACTCCTTTTCTGACTACTCCCCTTTAGTAGTAAGTATTCCCCAATTTCCAGCCGCTCTTGTCTGTCCCTCCCACATTTACTACTAAAACAGATAGGTATACTTAAGTCTGCAGAGATCTTACGAAGTCCGGGCAGAAACTCTTGCACATGAAAGATAGGAAAGATGGAGGTGAAGTCCTCCACACATATGTATATGACTTGCATTTTGTAGAACATTAGTAGTACTACTACATGTACTATAAAATGCAGTTTGTGAATGGACTCCATTGTGTTAGAAATGCAAGTCTCTCCATTTCATGGTACTCTCTTCCATTACAGGAAAAATGACAAGGTCCAAAATTGGTTTCAATCTTTCTTTTATCTAGATTTGAGGCTGTAAAAATTGAGTCCTACAGATCACCAGCATTCTTGGATGCTAATTACCTATAAGGATTAAATATTTCTCCATATCCTTTTGACCGCTTCATGGAGCTGCAGAGCAATTTTCAAAGGCACAATACCACCAACATGATGCACACACCAATACCTCAAACCTTGACTCATAGAAGCTTGATCAACTCATAAAAGCTGCCTAACACAACCCTATGAAGTGGATGAGCATATTCTTCCTTAAATTCAATACATCTGAAACTGAGTTCCACCTAATCTACCTCAATAAATCTCCACCACCTATTTCAAAATGACCGACAATGTTTACCCAATAATAAATCTCCTGACACTAGTTACCTTTGCTGAATCTCTATGCTTCCTCACTACAGGCAATCCTTACATGCTGCACAGAACTCTGACCATATTATTCCCTGTCCAGAGAAACCTTGGGTTTCGATAGAATCCAGAATACATTTTTAAATTACTTGGGCATTCCACAAAGCTCTACACAATGTCTAACTGGACTCCATGAGAAATAAACTGTAAAATACAGGAGAAGGAAGAAACACAAGAGCAAAAGACATTAAACATTTGAAAATATCAGAAAATGAAATTCCAAAACTGTGAACCAAGCCAGATCTTGTTAAACTGCAAAACAATAAAATCAACCACCCATAGCAATCAGAATCAATCCTAAACATCTGTCTTTTTGGAAAGAATTGAAGACCCACTGGATCAAAATGTTTTGCATATATAGGATGCTTGATGGTTTCATTTTATTTTGTTTCAGTGCTACTATGCCTTATTATTGCAGAACATGTTCTGTCTGCCCTGTATCACTAGATATGACTAATTGGAGCAGTGGTTCCCAAGCTACAAGCAAAGCGTGTTGCCCTTTCCAAAATCATCTACAAACATTCTGATCTTTTAGTCAATAGATCTCCATGGTGTGCTTATGTTGTAGCTGGGTTGAAGGTGGAAATGTCCCATAAATGGACGAATATCCTGCCCCTAAATATACCACCACAAACATGCCCATTGCATCAAAGAATTCAGTGGGATACTTCTATATGTTTTGAGATTTATCTGCTCATGGAATGCCAGTGAAGGTCATCAATCTTGAGTTCAAATATGACCAAATAGCATACTAGGACACAAGAAGACTAGACACTCAAAAATATTTGAATTATAGAGTTGGTCAATTCGATTTCTATTCATATAGTACATATAGTACATACTACAAAGCACATTAAAAGATTACAGACAGTCAATATCACCGGTAAGGACTACCAGTCGTCATTGTGCATTATTGAAACAGGCTATGCACTCTCAAAACTATAATGCCCTCAAATACCCAGAAATCCCCCAGGAAACTTCCTGAATCCAGTGCATCAACAAGATACGTTACTCTATAACTCCACATGATCCTGGAGTCACGAAACCAGTAGAACGAGGTGATTCCACATACTCACAGCTCATCAATTTGGAAATCTTATTTAATAAAGACTGACATCATTTTGAAATATCAGGATTCTTTATTTCCAAAGCCATTCTTCATTTCACAAATTCTTTCAGTAATTCACTGTATGCCATAGGAGCCTGGAAGGACCACACAACACAAGGGTATAGGTTTGTGATGAGGCAGGCAAGGCACTTTCTAAACTCAGTTGGGAGGTCTAAGCCCACATGATCGTATTTGATTTAAAAGGACATGATATAATTTTGAGAGAAGCTAAATACAAATCATGCTCTTCAAGTAAGGTTTTAGTTAGATGGATTTGTAAATAAACAATTACCTTAGTGGGGAAATGATGATAAAGAGAAGACACCAGGACATGTTTTGGCCTAAACATTATGTCTGGAGTTTGCATATATTCTTACATTAAATATGTAAATAAGAATATATAAAGGCTAAATTGAAACTTCTATATTCGCCAATGATCATTTCCTTATTCCTCTTCACAACTACTGGATTTCTTGATTTTACAATATATAGGACTTTACATTTGCAATATCTGGTGTCGCTTACACCTTATTTTATGTTATTGGGAGATTGTTCCACAGCCATGTTCCTTGGGTGCAAAAAATCGACCACATTTTGAGCTGAAGCATATTTCAAAAGCTCGATAAATTGGTTATGAGGTGTTTTATAGAGTGTACGGTGCTGGATTTTATTAAGGACGAAATACAGCCCTCTTTCCTAGATGCCGCTGTGTAAAACAGATGTACTTGAAGGTGACTTGAGTTTTTGCTGTAAACAAGCAGAGTATTTTCAGGGTCAAACAGACAAGTGCAAGGGCTGCTTTTCAGCAATCCGTATGAATGTATCTGAGAAATTCCATTTGCAGATAGTCTACTCCCAAACTTTTTGGACATCTTGAAGGGATTCCCATATCGGTGCACTGCCCCAGAATCTGGCCGTCTACACTTGCTTCTTTTATTGCAGTTCTTGAGGGGACTGGAACACGCAGAGGGCCTGATCTTGCAGTGGCATCTGTAGAACTGAAGGGTCTGCGACTGTGGTCTTGCTTACTTTATTTCCACATTTTATCTTTTCAGTGAACACCGCGGATTCCTGTGGCATAACAACAATTAATACAACAACCGACGCGTTTCGGCAACCGCCTTCAACCGGGTGTATATATATATATATATATATATATTTTTTTTTTTTTAAATATCTTAACTATACTTTCCTTGTAAGGTAAATGCATATGCGTGTAAAGGCATGCACATGGTAAAGACATATGTGTGGTAGAGGCATGCATGGTAAATTATACATATTTAAGGCATTGTGTGGTAAAGAATTTGTGGTAAAGGATGTTTCCCTCTAGAGGCTCACACAGCAGTTGCAGTATCACGAGGCCCACTGCAGATGGAGAGCTTGAATGGTATTCTGGATGGTGAACAGTTAGACGTCTTCCGCAGTTGCAGCCTCCAACTCTATCAATGCTCTCACCTCAGCAGCAATGAAATAAGTAGTGGCAGAACCCGTCTCAGTCACCAGTGGACTGCTGATCACACACAATGTTTGCCAATTTCAAAACATCTTGGTGCAGTTCATGGCAAGTATTACTCATGGGATCCATATGCACACAATTTGCTCCTGGCTCCACTCCTTCATGGTTGCTTGCTTTCTCTGCCTGACCCCAACATGGTAAACATGTTTGGCTTCTCCTTCTGAACAATCTCCCCTTTCAGAAGGGCCATGCACATTCCTTCCATCTCTCAGAAGGAAGGCAACCAGTGTTCTAGATTTTAGGCAGACCTGCAGCACGTTCATCAGAAAATGCAGACATCAGGCGTTCTCTCGTCTGACAAGTAGACTGGTTGTTATGCAGACACCAGCTCTGGTCACACTGTATTCCTTTGAGTACTCTATGAAGCACTCTTTTCCTTGATCAAGAATGACTTGGAACTTGAACCATGTGGGGTGGTTTGATCCCACTTTTATTCACATTTTCCAAACAGGGGCTATATATTCACTGTCTAAATGCTGAGAACTGATTTGATTTAGGTCTGTTTCAAATGCCATTTTCTTATTGCTCCTCAGACACAACCTTTGTGCAAGGTGATGATTCTCACTGCAGGTAGCAAAGTTGCTGACTCCAGACAGGACTATCTAAAACAAGGGCACAATGAAGCATGAGATCTTTGCACCTGGCTGTTATCAGTCATGCTGGAGCAGTAATCAAGGTCTGACAAATAGTCAGGCCCTCTCCAAAAACATTTTAACCTTGAACAACAGAAACAGTTGACTCACCCTTCACCCTTAACATGCACTAAATGGCAAAGCTCAGGAAGAACTAAATAGTAGCACTTAACAAGAAGGAGTGCAGTCAATATCATGGACATCAATTCACTAAAATGCCAGAGGTAGCGCAAACAACTTGCCATTTGACCTTTACTTTCACTTGCACACACATACTTACACATATTCAGACATACACACATTGTCTCTCACGTAAACACACTCATACACTCTCACCCGCAAGCATGCACACAACATACATTTCTAAGCATTTTTTGCTTACCTCAGCTGACAGGGAGAGTCATATTCCATCCCTATTTTTATTTCATTGACATTGAATAATATACAAATATCTCCATCTTGTGTCATGCTAAACCTGGGACCATTCAAATGGATCCCACTAGCCCCAATACTCAGACTTTCACAACACCGAGTCCTACTACATAAATCTATTACACACTAACTGCATATACATATACTTGACCTGCACACTGAATATCAATACAAGGATTTAGGGTTCATATCACAGCAGAACTTTACTTGAGTGGGGTCATTAGACCACACTCTTCTTGACACAGAGAAAAATATCGGGTCACACTGATTCTCAAAAACTCAGTATGGTGCAACCACCACTTTAAGTTACCTACCCAGAGCATGGATAACACTCCTTCACCTACTATGCACTATGGGGGTATGCTTTGTGCTCTCCATCAGATCACAGAACAGGTTGAGGGCCTCACAATAAAAGGAGCAGTGTTAAACCTCTGCACAGAGGCTAGAATAGTGTGATGCTAAGGCCGCCAAAAGTTAGGATACCAGATTCATATGCAGTTGGGCACTCAGGGCAGAGGAAGATAAACGCCTGTTCACCATACATGGGACATTTTCTTCCCAACAATCCTATTATCTTGAAAGAGTGCCACAGAGAAACAAGGGGTTGCTTTTCAAATATATATGTTTTCCTGAATTAGTTCCCTGATTCTTAGTAATTTCTCTATTATTTTCATGGCATTTGTAGGCCACCATAAAACCGCTCTTCTAATTTTGTTCATGTCATATATGCTTTGTAGCTGTGAAAGTCTCACATTTATGACATTCTACATTTGCATTGTAATTTTGGATTTTGCTTTATGACTCGTAGGATTTCAAATGTTTTACAGTTAGATGTGTGTTGCCTTTGAAGTCCTTAACTGTCCTGACAATGACATTTCAATTTTCTACTGTGTATTTGTGTAAGCAAAGCATGACATTCAATTAAATGATAAAAGAAGAAGACATTATATTGCTGGATTATGGACTCTTTTGCAATTCCTCACCTGATACTGCAACATAAGTCTAAAGATAACCCTGAAGCTGTGAAGGGCAGCATACCAGGAAATACAGTAAGCACCGTCCTCAATGCTAAAATAACACAGACAGTTTCTATAGGGATGAAAAATGTAATATTTCATGAGCTCGATGCTAGATTTGTTCACTCAAAAAAAATATTGAAAGTACTTATGTAAAATAAAAATAAAATAAACTCTTTGTCATTGAAAATGCATTAATCTAACACTTTAAAAATATATTTTCTAATAAACTATATGTTGACGTTTCACGTTGGAGAGCCAAATGAAGCAGAATCCCTAGATTCTTCAGTCAGCTACCACAAGGAGATGATGTCGGAGCACTGAAACTGTTCAGACACTCACCCCTAGCCACAGATCTAGGTTGAATCCATCGTCGTTCTTTAGCTCACTTTGCCACCCCAGTTCAGACCCAGCTGTAAGCAAATCAGTCTTGACCCTGTACCTCATGGGAACAGTCCAGCCCGAACTGCCAATTCAGGTGTTCCCTGAACCGGAAACAAGCATCCTGGGACCGGTTTCAGGGTAACACCCCATATCAGCTAGTCTAGCTCGAATCCAGTGGCAAAGTGAGCAAGGGACCCACGTCTGGGCATACCCTGCCAATTTAGGGCGAACAAAGCAAACACAACGAGATGATGGACGGAGCGCTGAACTCAGTTACACCTGGTTATTTCTGGTTTTATGTTTGATAGATGTTAACAAAGAGAAAGAGGAACACAAAAAACAGAAACAATGTTAGGAAGCTCTAACAGTACAGAAACAGATTTCTGGCCTTGGGTTGGTGTAGTTAGCTACCCTCACCCTCTTCTGCACGAACTGCAATAAAAATGATCGGAGACACCTAGATATAATTTGTGCACGATGGCAGGACACAATGCACAGGTTTGGGCCGTGCACCCCACTGACAAAAAAGATTGTCTTCAGTGCATGTGTTACCTGATCTGTTAACCAGATGCAGAAACAGTTACAAATATTTATATTTGTGTGCAGATGGCCCACACATTTAACCCCTTCTGTGCCATGCCCTTTTCCCCCTTCTGTCCCAGGCGTTACATTAGTGGGCGGGTTTCATGACGAGATAGTCTCGTCATGGGCACAGCGTGACCGTGCTCCATGACGAGACTATCTCGTCATGGGCACAGAAGAGGTTAACCCCTTCAGCGCGGCGCGGATTTCCGCGCCACGCTGAAGGTTCCGTGCGTGGGCGGGGCCATGACGGAACGGTTCCGTCATGCGCACAGCGCAACCGACGTGCATGACGAAACCGTTCCGTCATGCGCGTCGAACGGGTTAAAGTGGTCCATAGAGGCACTCATCAAGCTGGACATCCCACCTTCACCTGGATGTTCAGGAGCACATCAAGGATCTGGGAACAGCATGTCCCATGCAGATGCTGAAAGCGTGGACTTGGCTCACTGTCAGGGATCCAAAGCAGCCCTGGAAATTTTCTCAGACCACCCCTGGGGATGCACTGCCTGGCCCCGGGAGGCTGAAAATGCTTGCTTGCTGCTTTTGTTACTGATATTGCAGCACAGCTGCAAAACAGGCCCCCGCATCTGAAAAATGTGCCCCCACCCTTCCAGCTTCCCGGGGACCCGCATGATGCCCGGTACTGCCAGTCCAGCCCTGCTCGTGACACTAGGAGTAGAAAAATACAAAATTGTTTATTATGAGATAAATTCATTAAAACATTTTTTAGACTTCATGTGCATTTTGTTACCGAAAAAAACAACTGATATCTCTTTTGTTCAGTCATCCTACTTCTTCTTTTTCTTTTCTTTTATCTCACTTTAATATTTTCCGTTTAGGTTTGTAACATAATTCTCTCAGGCTCTATAATGTGGATATAGTATAAATTGTGTAATTATGTATATATGCTAGGCTGTTATTAGAGTAGTGACACTGTGAAATTTTGTTGAGATAATATTTTGTTCAAAATAACTATTGGAGGTGGTTCTCCTGAGGAAGGCAGCTTTCTGCCGAAACGCCACCCTACATTTATATTAATCCATGAGATTAAATAACTTGAACTACCATTATGTACTGTAATGCTTTTTGTCAGACACCCAATCACTTTACTATGCTGACAATGTGTATAAAATAGTAGAGTGAGGTATGTGTGAATGAATGGATGAAAGACAATAGTTAGTATGTTGTGTATCTAATTTTTTTCTGTAACAAAATGCACATCATGTCTAAAAAAAAATGTTTAGGAATTTATCTCACAATAAACAATTTTTTATTTTTCTACTCCTAGTGTCACTACCATTATTAATATAATTATGTTCTAGCCTTGCTGTTGAAGTAGCCCTAGGAATTTCACAGTATGTATTGCCCTGCCTAGGTGTACTTCCAATTAGTATCAGGAGGCCCTTTGTCTTTTCAGTAAGTAAGTCCGGCCCTGCTCACCATCAGTGGCAGCACTGTGGCAATCCAAGGTTACCGGTAGAATGAAGTCATGGACCCCACCAGATAGTGATTGTGGATGGGTTAACTCAAAGGTTTTATTATTCCACCTCTAGAAGAGAGCTGGGGAGCATGCTAAATGTGCACTACCTATCTAGTTGTGACATTTTATGTCTCTTTACTGTGCATCATGGTCACGTGCATGCTTGAGTAAGATGGTGCATGCAAACAGCTAAGGGTTTTCATCATTTGCCAAGACCCATGGCCAAGCAAATGAGAGAATGTCCTCTTTTGATTGGGCATTCACTGCAGGAATGTTGGCACATGTATTCATACTATCATTAATCATACTGTCATTTATCAACCAGTATAATTAAGAAAAGTAATTACCATGAAGAAAATCCTTGATAGTGCTAGAAGGCACTAGAATTCCTCAATCTGTGCATTCCTAAGTGTGTGAAAGGACGAATTATTGGTCTGAAGGCATTTCGTCTGCATTCCGTTTTTTTTCAACGGATGGCGGGTAGATGCGAAAAACTGAGGAAATGGCGAAATTGCCTGCATTTTCGCATCCGTTCACCAAGGATAGAATAAAAGGATTTTAATTCACCTCTGTTCACAGTGTATATCCACCCACATTTTCAAGAAAGCCAAGAGACGTTTAGCAGAAGAAGGAATGCAGTGGTAATACTAACAGTTAAGTATACCACTACAAGTTTATTAAAATGTTGGTGCTAAACCCAAATTTGGTTCTTGGCACTTTAGTCCAAGAATTTTATGAATGCAAAAAATAATGGGTATATCGTTTTTTTCCAGTTTATCTGTTTCTGCAAATGGCCTGACCCTGAGAGAAAAATACGAAAGTATGGTCATATCCGTGATGAAAAGGAGGAATCTAGGTTATTATAATGAAAAATATGTATTTTATAAAATGTAGCATTATCACATGAGGAGTAGTATGTTTGCTGGTTGTACCACCCTCACACAACATACAATTTTGTTACACGGAAAAATAGGCTGTGACGCATTCACCTCATAGGTTCAAACCGTCAAAGCGACAGGGGTGAACACATTGGGGCATATTATCAAGCCCAATTCCGCCGCTTTAGCGGCCTTTTTCGGACGAAAAGCGGCGATATTTTTAACACTCAATTATCAAGGACACGCTAACGCGTGTTTCCTTGTGTAAGCAGCCCTTTTAACTCCACTTTGCATGTCAGCGATGAATATCGCTAATGACATGCAAAGTAGGCGTTACTTTCCATTTCTCCATGGAAATCCGCACTGACACGGCAGCGCAATATTAGCAAGCCTCGAGGAAACCCGCCATGCGATTAAAAAAAAAGCGCTAACCGCGGTTATAGCAGGTTTGTAACGCCTGGTTTGAAACAGATTAGCCATACTTATAATGGCAAGTAGATTGTACGGCTGAGGCAAGATCGACCTATTACCAAGGATGGGTTTATCGCTGCCGTTTAAACGCTGGATTTCCAGCGATGTGCGCGGAATTCGCCGCTATCGCAGGATTGATTATCGCCCTGGAGATATGCGTTGATAATAACGCGATATCTCGGCAATTAAATCCTGCGATACGCGGCGTTACACAGAATCGTGCAAAGCGGGAAATGCGATGTTTATCTCGTTTCCTTGATACTATGCCCCATTGTGTCTATGTGTGATTGGCTGGCAGGCTTTGCTCAGCCTATTACACGTGCACAGTTAGTGCACTAGAATAGTCTTTGAAATCTGGGATTTAAAATCGGGGCCTTAGCTCTCCAGCAAAGTCAGGGCCTGATTTATGAACCAAAAGCGGCCCTGCCAGAAATGGTCAAAGCTGCCCCACTTTGTTCGTCTCCCAGGACTACTTCTCTCTTTCCATCCCTACTCTCTCTCTCTCCTTCTCTCATCTCACTCCTCTCCCTCTCTAAACGTTTTCTCTCTAGATTCCTCCTCCCTCCATATCTCTCTTTTGAAGCCTCCCCACGCCTGCTGCAATTAACCTCTAGGAGCTGGAGAAGGTGACAGAGGCAGCAGGGGTGGGCCTGGGCTTTCAAACCAACTTCCAAGGGCACCAGCCTGGCAGAGAAATGCCCAGAGGAATAAAAGCCTGTCCGGCCCCGACTACAGTGCTTTATGTTCACGCTGCAAAACCATTGGCAAGCACAGTTCCATCCTTGCAGCACGAATGACAGTGCAGGGCCTTATTGTACCTGATTACTGGAAAAATTAAAAGCCCTACACAACACATTTACATTGTAATCCAAATCTGTAACTCTGCAGTTAATTCAACGCTTGCCTTTTACTCATTATAAATTAATGTTTTTTTTAAATTCTGTGAACACTGTATTTTCCTTTGCCTGATTTTTCGCCAAGAGGGGTTAATGTTAGCAGTGCTTTACTCCATGTTCACGAGTCTTTCTTTAGTGCTGGACAATCATGAGCCCAAAGGAGCGGCTTTTCTGCCCTCAGAAGCTAAAGACATTTTGTAACAGTGTTTTATTGTCCCTCCTACAAACACAGAGATAATCATGTGTTGTGATGCTGATGAGGTGGGTTGAACTGAAAGTTTTTCCTTAGAAAAGATTATTTACCGAGTTCAATCCCCATTGATGTCACTGTTTTGCAGTGGTTAATTTGTACAAAAGTAAGTGCCAGGGCCGAACTTATTCATCGGAATGCCACTAGGGCTCACTCCACCCACTGCACGTGGTAGATTTGGGAAATGACATTTCCGGCACTGCCTGCTAACCACCCCACTGATACATGTGTGACATGTTGTTCTATTTCTGGCCACCTCGAGCTTTAACAATGGACGAGACGCACTATTTCAATGTAGTTTTTACGTATATGGAACTGTGAAACACTTTGCTGGTCGTAAAAAAAAAGGCAGACAGTGCCACCATGTGATGGACTGTCATAATTAAGTGCTGGTGTTTATAATTAGGTGCTGGTGCCGATCACTGGCAAACATCAACACAAATTAAGCACTGCTGTTTTGTGGTTTTATTTCCTGTATGCACAGGGATGCCCCCCTGAGTACAGCATTCATCCACAGACAAGGAGTGCACAATGATCAGAACAGCAGGTCATGTTACCTCTCAGTCAAAGAAAAGGCACAGAAATAGATTCTCTTGGAGAACAACAAATTCCCTTAATTCACCATGTGTGAAGGGAAATCACTCTAAACAATGGTATATGCGGGAAACATCGTTTACAACGCGGGGATTACATCGCGATGCCATTACATCGCGGTTTTTACAACGCAAGTCGTTACAACGACTTGCGCTAGATGGCGCTCTAGGACAAGGAATAGTATAATTTACTATCCAACACCTTCCCTACTGTACGTAGACTGGAGTTCGAATAGTAAATTATACTACTCCTAAGTCCAGCGCCCTCCAACGCAAGTCGTTGTAACGACTTGCGTTGTCAAAACCGCGATGTAATGTACCGTGATGTAAATGTATGTGTTGTAACGTCATACATCTGTATATGCATGCATATATATGTAGTAGTAGTAACCTAAGAAGTGAATGGCAAAATCACTCAGTTTAGACTTTCAAAAATTCGAATGTGTTGAGGCGCAAGGCGTAGAATCCAGTATTCATATGGGCCCACCCATCTGGCCCATGTAGCCCCGTCGGGTATCACCGAAAGTCAATTTTGTTCACAGAGGTGCACTATACAAGTTTACTTAAAATTGTACATTTTAAAACACATTGACCTCTCAACATAGCCCTGACATAGTGAGATTGAAAGACATTTTTGTCAGAAGAATTGTTGATCATTTACATTGCTTCAATCAATCGCATACTGGTAGCCTTCATATGCAAAATAATACAAGTTTCCTTATTCTCAGCAACCATGTCCAGTTTTGCAACGATAGAATGAGAAATTATTTTTTTGTGTGTGGTACTCTCAAATTGTTCACTTTTATTAGACTGGGTGTATTACCATATTTGGCCTCTGGTCCCTTGCAATCTGCTAGACAACCCCCAGGGCATGTTCTTAGACCAAATGAACAAGGTAATAGTTTTCTAGGCACAATTAGAACATTGGAATGTTGAGCACTCTATTGAAGACAATGAAGTGTTCCGGGCTTCTAATTTCTGGTAGAAGCCCGGAGCATCAACATTCCAATGTTTGAACAAAAGTCTCACTGAGCCCAAATGGATTACAACCCCCTTTCGCTCCGTGAGGCCTTTGCTTGACTATTTAGAACATTCTGTTCACTAGGGGCAGAATGTTCTAATAGCCTTAGAGCCCTCCGTAGTGGGCTCAACTGGCAATTAAAAGCCTGCTCCCTTGTTAAAGGCTCTCCCCTTTAATGCTGGAGCAGGCCTTTAATGGCCAGTAGATCCCACTACGTTGGACTCTAAGGCTATATTAGTTTGCCTAACTTTTATGTAAGGCTGCAGTACAATGGGGTCAAAATAGCACGGGTGACAGAAAATACTAACTCTCACATATTAGGTGTAGTGTAGCTTTGCACCGCTCACATGAGTGGCTTTAAAGGTTATGTCTTCAGTACTGCGGTTGCTGCTGTGGGCAACGGCAGACACATATCAAAGTATGTAAGTATGTACCACTGTACACCACTCTACGCCACTCCACTCTACGCCACTCCACTCTACGCCATTCTAGGCCACTCCACTCTATGCTACTCCACGCCACTCCACTCTACGCCACTCCACGCCACTCCACTCTATGCCACTCCACTCTATGCCACTCCACTCTACGCCACTACACTCTACGCCACTCCACTCTACGCCACTCCACGCCACTCTACGCCACGCCACTCCACGCCACTCCACGCCACTCCACTGTACGTCACTCTAAGCCACTCTACACCATTCTACGCCACTCTACGCCATTCAACTCCACTCTATGCCATTCTACTCCACTCTACGCCACTCCACTGTACGTCACTCTACGCCACTCCACTCTATGCCACTCCACTCTACGCCACTCCACTCTACGCCACTCCACTCCACACCATTCTACTCCACTCTATGCCACTCCACTCCACTCTACATCACTCCACTTCACTCTACGCCACTCCACTCTACGCCACTCCACGTCACTCTACGCCACTCTACACCATTCTACGCCATTCTACTCCACTCTACGCCATTCTACTCCACTCTACACCACTCCACTGTACGTCACTCTACGCCACTCCACTCTACGCCACTCTACACCATTCTACGCCACTCTACGCCACTCCACTCTACGCCACTCTGCGCCACGCCACTCTACTCCACGCCACTCTACGCCACTCCACTCTACGCCACTCCACTCTACGCCACTCCACTCTACGCCACTCCACTCCACGCCACTCCACTCTACGCCACGCCACTCCACGCCACTCCACTCCACTCTACGCCACTCCACTCCACGCCACTCCACTCTACGCCACTCCACTCCACTCTACGCCACTCCACTCTACGGCACTCTGCTCTACGCCACTCCACTCTATGCCACTCTTCGCCATGCCACGCCATGCCACTCCACTCTACGCCACTCCACTCTACGACACTCCACTCTACGCCACTCTACTCTACGCCACTCCACTCCACACCATTCTACTCCACTGTACGCCATTCTTCGCCACTCCACTCCACTCTACTCCACTCTATGCCACTCCACTCTACGCCACTCCACTCTACACCATTCTACGCCACTCCACTCTATGCAACTCCACTCCACTCCACTCTACGCCACTCTACGCCACTCCACTCTACGCCACTCCACTCCATGCCACTCCACGCCACTCCACTCCACGCCACTCCACTCTATGCCACTCCACTCCACGCCACTCTACGCCACTCCACTCCACGCCATTCTACTCTACGCCACTCTACTCTACGCCACGCCACTCTATGCCACACCACTCTATGCCACGCCACTCTACGCCATGCCACGCCACTCTATGCCACACCACTCTATGCCACACCACTCTACGCCACACCACTCTACGCCACACCACTCTACGCCACACCACTCTACGCCACACCACTCTACGCCACACCGCTCTACGCCACACCACTCTACGCCATTCTATGCCACTCCACTCTACGCCACTCCACTCTATGCCACTCCACTCTACGCCACTCCACTCCACTCTACTCCACTCCACTCTACTCCACTCCACTCTACGCCACACCACTCTACGCCACGCCACTCTACTCTACTCCACTCTACTCCACTCCACTCCACTCTATGCCACTCTATGCCATTCTACTCCACTCTACGCCACGCCACGCCACTCTACACCACGCCACACCACTCTACACCACGCCACTCTACACCACTCCACGCCACACCACTCCACTCTACGCCACACCACTCCACCCTACGCCACACCACTCTACGCCACTGCACTCCACTCTACGCCACTCCACCCCACGCCACTCCACTCTACGCCACTCCACTCCACTCTACGCCACTCCACTCTATGCCACTCCACTCTATGCCACTCCACTCTACGCCACTCCACTCCACTCCATTCTACTCCACTGTACGCCACTCTACGCCACTCCACTCTATGCCATTCTACGCCACTCCACTCTATGCCACTCCACTCTATGCCACTCCACTCTACACCATTCTACGCCACTCCACTCTATGCCACTCCACTCCACTCCACTCTACGCCACTCCACTCTACGCCACTCCACTCAATGCCACTCTACGCCACTCCACTCTACGCCACTCTGTGCCACGCCACTCTACTCCACGCCACTCTGTGCCACTCCAGTCTACGCCACTCCAGTCTACGCCACTCCACTCCACTCCACGCCACTCCACTCCACGCCACTCCACTCCACTCTACGCCACTCCACTCCACTCTACGCCACTCCACTCTACTCCACTCCACTCTACGCCACTCCACTCTACACCATTCTACGCCACTCCACTCTATGCCACTCCACTCCACTCCACTCTACGCCACTCTACGCCACTCCACTCAATGCCACTCTACGCCACTCCACTCTACGCCACTCTGTGCCACGCCACTCTACTCCACGCCACTCTGTGCCACTCCAGTCTACGCCACTCCAGTCTACGCCACTCCACTCCACTCCACGCCACTCCACTCCACGCCACTCCACTCCACTCTACGCCACTCCACTCCACTCTACGCCACTCCACTCTACTCCACTCCACTCTACGCCACTCCATGCCACGCCACTCTACTCTATGCCACTCTACTCTATGCCACTCTACTCTACGCCACGCCACTCTATGCCACGCCACTCTACGCCACGCCACTCTATGCCAAGCCACTCTACGCCACGCCACTCTACGCCAAGCCACTCTACACCATGCCACGCCACTCTACGCCACACCACTCTATGCCACACCACTCTACGCCACACCACTCTACGCCACACCACTCTACGCCATTCTATGCCACTCCACTCTACGCCACTCCACTCTACGCCACTCCACTCTACGCCACTCCACTCCACTCTACTCCACTCCACTCTATGCCACTCCACTCTACGCCACGCCACTCTACTCTACTCCACTCTATGCCACTCCACTCCACTCCATGCCACTCTATGCCAGTGTACTCCACTCTACGCCACGCCACGCCACTCTACACCACGCCACACCACTCTACACCACGCCACTCTACACCACTCCACTCTACGCCACACCATTCCACTCTACGCCACACCACTTCACCCTACGCCACTCCACTCTACGCTACTGCACTCCACTCTATGCCACTCCACCCCACGCCACTCCACTCTATGCCACTGCACTCCACTCTACGCCACTCCACTCTATGCCACTCCACTCTACGCCACTCCACTCTACGCCACTCCACTCCACTCTACGCCACTCCACTGTATGCCACTCCACTCTATGCCACTCCACTCTACGCCACTCCACTCTACGCCACTCCACTCCACTCCACACCACTGTACGCCACTCTACGCCACTCCACTCTATGCCATTCTATGCCACTCCACTCCACTCTACTCCACTCTATGCCACTCCACTCTACGCCACTCCACTCTACACCATTCTACGCCACTCCACTCTACGCCACTCCACTCCACTCTACGCCACTCCACTCTACGCCACTTCACGCCACTCCACTGTACATCACTCTACGCCACTCTACGCCACTCTACGCCATTCTACTCCACTCTATGCCATTCTACTCCACTCTACACCACTCCACTGTACGTCACTCTACGCCACTCCACTCTACGCCACTCTACACCATTCTACGCCACTCTACACCACTCCACTCTATGCCACTGTGCGCCACGCCACTCTACTCCATGCCACTCTACGCCATGCCACTCTACGCCACTCCACTCTACGCCACTCCACGCCACTCCACTCTACGCCACTCCACTCTACGCCACTCCACTCTACGCCACTCCACTCTACGCCACTCCACGCCACTCCACTCTACGCCACTCTTCGCCACGCCACTCCACGCCACTCCACTCTACGCCACTCCACTCTACGCCACTCCACTCTACGCCACTCCACTCCACACCATTCTACTCCACTGTACGCCATTCTTCGCCACTCCACTCCACTCTACTCCACTCTACGCCACACCACTCTATGCCACACCACTCTACGCCACACCACTCTACGCCACACCACTCTACGCCATTCTATGCCACTCCACTCTACGCCACTCCACTCTACGCCACTCCACTCTACGCCACTCCACTCTACGCCACTCCACTCCACTCCACTCCACTCTATGCCACTCCACTCTACGCCACGCCACTCTACTCTACTCCACTCTATGCCACTCCACTCCACTCCATGCCACTCTATGCCAGTGTACTCCACTCTACGCCACGCCACGCCACTCTACACCACGCCACACCACTCTACACCACGCCACTCTACACCACTCCACTCTACGCCACACCATTCCACTCTACGCCACACCACTTCACCCTACGCCACTCCACTCTACGCTACTGCACTCCACTCTACGCCACTCCACCCCACGCCACTCCACTCTATGCCACTGCACTCCACTCTACGCCACTCCACTCTATGCCACTCCACTCTACGCCACTCCACTCTACGCCACTCCACTCTACGCCACTCCACTCTACGCCACTCCACTGTATGCCACTCCACTCTATGCCACTCCACTCTACGCCACTCCACTCTACGCCACTCCACTCCACTCTACACCACTGTACGCCACTCTACGCCACTCCACTCTATGCCATTCTATGCCACTCCACTCCACTCTACTCCACTCTATGCCACTCCACTCTACGCCACTCCACTCTACACCATTCTACGCCACTCCACTCTACGCCACTCCACTCCACTCTACGCCACTCCACTCTACGCCACTTCACGCCACTCCACTCTACGCTACTTCACGCCACTCCACTGTACATCACTCTACGCCACTCTACACCATTCTACGCCACTCTACGCCATTCTACTCCACTCTATGCCATTCTACTCCACTCTACACCACTCCACTCTACGCCACTCTACACCATTCTACGCCACTCTACACCACTCCACTCTATGCCACTGTGCGCCACGCCACTCTACTCCATGCCACTCTACGCCATGCCACTCTACGCCACTCCACTCTACGCCACTCTACGCCACTCCACTCTACGCCACTCCACTCTACGCCACTCCACTCTACGCCACTCCACGCCACTCCACTCCACTCTACGCCACTCCACTCTACGCCACTCTTCGCCACGCCACTCCACTCTACGCCACTCCACTCTACGCCACTCCACTCTACGCCACTCCACTCCACACCATTCTACTCCACTGTACGCCATTCTTCGCCACTCCACTCCACTCTATGCCACACCACTCTACGCCACTCCACTCCACACCATTCTACGTCACTCCACTCTATGCCACTCCACTCCACTCCACGCCACTCCACTCTACGCCACTCCACTCCATGCCACTCCACGCCACTCCACTCTACGCCACTCTACGCCACTCCACTCTACGCCACTTCACTCTACGCCACTTCACTCTACGCCACTCCACTCTACGCCACTCCACTCAACGCCACTCCACTCTACGACACTCCACTCTACGCCACTCCACTCTACGCCACTCTATGCCACTCTACGCCACTCTACGCCACTCCACTCTACGCCACTCCACTCTATGCCACTCCACTCTACGCCACTCCACTCCACTCCACGCCACTCCACTCTACGCCACTCCACTCCACTCTACGCCACTCTACGCCACGCCACTGTACGTCACTCTATGCCACTCCAATCTACGCCACTCTGCGCCACGCCACTCTGCGCCACTCCACTCTACGCCACTCCACTCTACGCCACTCCACTCTACGCCACGCCACTCTACACCACTCCACTCTACACCACTCCACTCCATGCCACTCCAATCCACGCCACTCCAGTCTACGCCACTCCACTCCACGCCACTCCACTCTACGCCACTCCACGCCACTCCACGCCACTCCACGCCACTCTACGCCACTCCACGCCACTCTACGCCACTCTATGCCACTCCACTCTACGCCACTCCACTCCACACCATTCTTCGCCACTCCACTCCACTCTACTCCACTCTATGCCTCTCCACTCTACGCCACTCCACTCTACCCCATTCTACACCACTCCACTCTATGCCACTCCATGCCACTCCACTCTACGCCACTCCACTCTACGCCACTCCACTCTACACCACTCCACTCTACGCCACTCCACTACGCCACTCCACACCACTCCACACCACTCCACTCCACGCCACTCTACGCCACTCCACGCCACTCCACGATACGCAACTCTACACCACGCCACTCTACGCCACTCCACTCTTACGCCACTCCACTCTATGCCACTCTACGCCACTCCACTCCACTCCACTCTATGCCACTTCACTCCACTACACTCTACGCCACTCCACTCTACGCCACTCCACGCCACTCTACGCCACTCCACGCCACTCCACTCTACGCCACTCCACTCCACTCTACGCCACTCCACTCTACGCCACGCCACTCCAAGCCACTCTACGCCACTCTATGCCACTCTATGCCACTCTATGCCACTCTACGCCACTCTACTCTACTCTACTCTACTCCACTCTACTCTACACAATGTTACTCAATGCTACTCCACTCTACACGATGCTACTCAATGCTACTCCACTCTACTCTACACTACGCTACTCAGCACTACACTCTACACAACGCTACTCAACGCTACTCCACTCTACACAATGCTACTCAGCGCTACTCCACGCTACAAAACGCTACTCAATGCTACTCCATGCTACTCCACTCTACTCAACCCTACTCAACCCTACTCCACTCTACTCCACTCTACTCAGCTCCACTCCACTCCATGATACTCCACTCCAAGACACTCCACAGCCCTCTACTCCACTCTACACCACTTCACACCACTATACACCACTCCACTCTACCATACTGTACTCCACTGTATGGCACTCCACTCTATCACACTCTACTCTCCACCCCACACCACTCTCCTCTATGCTACTAACTTTTAGCCATGTTGAACAGCAGTCATGCTGTTGTACAAATGGCTGTAACACATTGCTTAGGATAGTTCTATTGGCTTGCCAATGCTTGTTATGATGGTTCTTCACCCACCCTTGGGAATGACAACAAACTGTTTTAATTTGAAAAGTTTTAGGAGCAGTTTAAGCAGTTCAAATGTTTTAAATGTACTTACACATTATGATTATATTTAAATATATCTTCTAAGAAGTTCACTTTTATTATAAGCACATGCCCTTTCAGTTAAAAATAAAATTCTTCATGCTGTGAGCATAACATGGGTTCAGTTCTAGCCATCATCTAAAAGAACATATTGTATGGTGCATATTGATATTCTAATAAAGGCGAAGCAATAGAAAAGGCTCTGCATTTCTGGCACAAGCATTAAACTGTAACAATTATCATTGATGCCTCTAGATTACTTGCCAAAAATGATCAAACAGGTTTTTATTGTATTGCACCATCATTCTTTAATTGCAGATATAGATCAAATGGCAATAGGGAAGTAATCTGGGATTCAAAACTGACCCAAATTGCTTTTAGCAATATTATCAAACCACTAACAATTTTTCGACCCAAAAAGTTTAAATTCAATAGCTTCATGTCACACTGTCAATAACGTTTTATATTAATAAATATAAAAGGATAATTTGAATAAAAAATATTTGGAAAAACATAGGGATCTGCAGCTTTTACTTTGCAATGCCTGTCCTTTCTGCTGTTAATGTGTGTATCTAGTGAGCAAAGTGTGTTTAAATGCTCAGTGTGTTTAAGACTGCAGTACCGCCTCCTGTCTACAGGGGCAGAGCTGAGCAAAAATATAAACACACTTAATGAAACACAGGTCCCCACAAGGCAATTTTTTTTAAAGTTGTAAAAATTGGCACAGATGTTCCTGAAGTGATTTGTTATCATTTAGAAGACATTGTCTTGTGGGGACCTGGGTTCAGGTCCCCACAGTGCAATCAAGTCCCCACAGCGTGAGTGTGTTATCACACCCAAGTCCCCACAAGGATAGTAACACAAACCCACACACACACACACACACACACACACACACACATATACGCATACTCACTTTAATTAGGTCCTCACCTTACATGAGACATGGTTTTAGAATCAGTACAGAGAGGAATATGAAATATATATATATATATATTCACTGAAAAAACCATAGGTTTCAGGCACGTTATAGGTAGGAATTAGCATTTAGCAAACCTTAGAAACTCACTGAAAAAACCATAGGTTTCAGGGGCGTTATAGTTAGCTGTACTTTTCACTCGTACAAAACCATTGAAATTTCCCCGTTATAGTTAGTTCAGCTAACTATAACTCGCGCGCCCACAATGCACTGCTGATGACGTCACATATTACATCACTCATGACATGGTCAGTGACATCACTCATGACATCACTGATGACACTGATGATGAATTTCAATGGTTTTTGTACGAGTGAAAAGTCCACGCCCCTGAAACCTATGGTTTTTTCAGTGAATTTCTAAGGTTTTTTAAATGCTAATTCCTGCATATAACGTGCCTGAAACCTATGTTTTTTTCAGTGAATTTCAAAGGTTTTTTAAATGCTAATTTCTAACTATGCCTACAGAGATAGGACATGTGAAGAAAGAAGAAAAAACGCACAGAAAGAAAAAAAGAAATGCAGAAAGAAGCAACAGAAGTCCTCAAAAACGAAGAAATGTGCAGGAAGAAGGATAACTTGCAGAAAGAACAAACAGAAGAGCAGAAAGAAGCCTTGTTGCAAAATCATCCTGTACCCTCAACTTTTTCAGACGGATACTGGTGGTAACTGAGTCTGACTAACCAGTCCTAGAGCCAGTGCTATGTTAAAAGACACTCAGAATACTGTGAAAACACCTACATACACTAGGGAACACTATGCGTTGGGGTCCCCCTGTGATTAGCATGACCTCCTCTGTAAGCCCCTAGTATATAATAGGGCAGGGGATTAAAACTACCTCTCAAAACGCGCCACAGGGCGTGTTTGCACACGTCACCTCAGGCCCCGTCCCCTCCCTTCCCCACTGTGTAAACACGCCCTGTGGCCGTTTTAAGTTGGGAGATTAAGTCCCGTTGAATCCTGAGGGTCCCTAGGGTCCAACTAGACCACTAGGTACCTCCAGTAAGCGCCACAGAGCTGCGTTGCAGGGAGATGTAAAAAGGGGCACGGCCTAGACCACCTCTATGCAACGCAGCACAGTGGTGCTTACTGGAAGCACCTGGTGGGCTAGTTGGCCCCCAGGGTCCCTCAGGATTGAAGGGGAATTATTTCCCCAACTTAAAACGCGTCACAGGGCGTGTTTGAACACGTTAACTCAAGCCCCGTCCCCTCCCTTCACCACTGTGTAAACACGCCCTGTGGCCATTTTTAGTTGGGAGATTAAGTTAATTTGAATCCTGAGGGTCCCTAGGGTCCAACTAGCCCACTAGGTACCTCCAGTAAGCGCCACAGAGCTGCGTTGCAGAGAGGTGTAAAAAGTGGCACGGCCTGGACCACCTTTCTGCAACGCAGCTCAGTGGCGCTTACTGGAAGCACCTGGTGGGCTAGTTAGCCCCCAGGGGCCCTCAGGATTGAAGGGGAATTATTTCCCCAACTTAAAACGCGCCCTAGGGCGTGTTTGCACACGTCACCTCAGGCCCCGTCCCCTCCCTTCCCCACTGTGTAAACACGCCCTGTGGCCGTTTTAAGTTGGGAGATTAAGTCCCCTTGAATCCTGAGGGTCCCTAGGGTCAAAATAGCCCACTAGGTACGTCCAGTAAGCGCCATTGCAGAGAGGTGTAAAAAGGGGCATGGCCTGCACCACCTCTCTGCAACGCAGAGCAGTGGCGCTTACTGGAAGCACCTGGTGGGCTAGTTGGCCACCAGGGTCCCTTAGGATTGAAAGGGAATTATTTCCCCAACTTAAAACGCGCCACAGGGCATGTTTGCACACGTCACCTCAGGCCCCGTCCCCTCCCTTCCCCACTGTGTAAACACGCCCTGTGGCCGTTTTAAGTTGGGAGATTAAGTCCCCTTGAATCCTGAGGGTCCCTAGGGTCAAAATAGCCCACTAGGTACATCCAGTAAGCGGCATTGCAGAGAGGTGTAAAAAGGGGCACGGCCTGCACCACCTCTCTGCAACGCAGAGCAGTGGCGCTTACTGGAATCACCTGGTGGGCTAGTTGGCCCCCAGGGTCCCTCAGGATTGAAAGGGAATTATTTCCCCAACTTAAAACGCACCACAGAGCGTGTTTGCACACGTCACCTCAGGCCCTGTCCCCTCCTTTCACCGCTGTGTGAACGCGCCCTGTGGCCGTTCTAAGTTGAGAGATTAAGTCCCATTGAATCCTAAGGGTCCCTAGGGTCAAACTAGCCCACTAGGTACCTCCAGTAAGCGCCACAGAGCTGCGTTGCATTGAGGTGTAAAAAGGGGCGTGGCCTCAGAACACCTGTCTGCAACGCAGCTCCCTGGCGCATACTGGAGATACCTGTTGGGCTAGTTGGCCCTCAGGGACCCTCAGTATTGAAGGGGAATTAATTCCCCAACTTACAACTGGCCAGGGGACGCGTTTGCAGAGTGCTGCAAGGAGGGGGCATGGCCTCCGGCGCGATGCCTGTCTTTTATTTATTTTCTTTTTTTAAGAAGGAGGGCTGTGTGGTCCCCCTTCTTTTTCTGATTTATTGGCCCTGGGGACCCCATCCCCAGGGCCTGCACCCTAACTTTTTGTTGTTGTAAAAAAAAAATTTGGAAGGGGACCTCGTGGCCCCCCTCCCAAGGCCTTAATCGGCCCCGGGGACCCCAACCCCTGGGTCATGGCCTTTTTAAAAAAAAAAATCTTTAGGAGGGGGGCTGCGTTGCCCCCCTCCTCTGGCCACTTATGGCCCGCCCCGGGGACCCCATCCCCCGGGACCGGCTTTGTTTTTTATTATTTAAAAAAAATATATATTTAACACCTAGGACATGCTGGACAAACCGTATGTACCTATCACCATGACGATTTGCGTGATATTCATTAAAAGGCGACTATGCATACAATGAATCCACGTGGAATGTATTTACACCGCTAGTGAAGCTCTGACGTGTCTGACGCCCTACCGTGCCTAATCCCGGCGCCCCCGCCGGTGGGTACTCTCTAAGTAGACACCCTTGACGTTTATTTATATAAACATGGTTAGCTATTGACGGGCACATTTAATACACACGCACACCAAGCCATTCAAAGGAGATTCGACAAAAATCCGACCAAACTATGCAAGAAACCCCCCTCACGGTTAATAAAACACATATCCACCGCTGGATGTGTAATACTTTTTATTTTACTCTCTGGAAAGGAGACAAACCTCACTTGAGAGTCACAGCGTGCTCCTGGCTGAGCCCAATGCTCTGTTACACCCACCAGTGCCCGCCAAGTGCCACACACCTCCGTGTTGTATTCCACCAGCTAGTGCATATGCTATGACACTCTCTATCCCATGTGCACTGTAACACCACCCCGTGAATATGTCATGCCACACTTGCCTTTGCACAGGTTATATTGCCCCATCTAACGTGCCTTCCTCGATGCCTATGTTATAACGCACAGCGCTATGCCATACATATTACAATCTGGGATCCATATCTTTGTCACAGTGCATATGCAACATTACACTCCCCAGCACATATTTTATATTACAATTTTAGAGACTAGTTAGGTTACACAACACTGCCCTGTGCATATTACACTCCAAGGCGCAAATCGCATAGCACGCGCTAGTGCCTGTGCTATCTCGCGCTCTCCAATGAATCTGTCATTGCGCACAATTTATTGCATATTATATTTCACGCCCGGTTCATCTTATATCACACTTTTTGGTGCATAATTTATACCATATACTATACCTAGTTTTCATTTTCAATCGTGCTCTCAGGACTATGTTCTATATAACACTGCGTCTACCTACCCTTTTCATGGGCATTACATTTTGCGATGGGGGGTGGAGGGTCAGGGGGTGTTTCTGCCAAGTGAGCCCGGAGTCACAGTCACAAACGTCCTCTTCTTCCTGAATAAAAGTGAGATTATGCTGCATATTGTTCATATTTTAAGTAGTTCGCACAGACACACATTTTAAAAACAATAAAGTTCCTAATACCCGCCTTCTCTGAACAGTTAGCTTGCTGCCCCATCCAACTCCTCCCTATCCTCTGTTGTCTGAATCCATGGACTAGCCTCCTCCCTCCTGCCATGCATGGTCTGATGTGATGCCACTGCCCTCCATTTAGCATGATGTACCAGTCCACTCCTCCTGCCCTCCATTGCCCAATTCTATTGCCCATCATTGACCTCCTGCTTAGCCTCTGTGCTTAGCTTGCTGCCCCTATTCTCCTTCCCCCTGCCCTCCGATGTCTTTGTGCATGCCCCTGCTCCATCCTTTTTGCCCACCATGTTCCATGGACCTGCCACTCCTATCTACTCTGAGTGTTCTGTTGAGCTGCCACTCCCCTCCTAGCTGCCTAGCATTGTCAGATGACTGTAACCTGTCCCTGCCACCTCCACCCTGCCTGTCAACATGCCATACCCCTATCCCCTTCCTCCTGTCCTCCATGGTCCCTTTTACTGCCACACCCTTCTGCCCTCCCTGATCTGTTGTGCTGCAACTGCTCCTCCTGCCTGCCCCACGCGGTCTGTTGTGAGGCCCCTTCCCCTGAACTCTCTTGTCTGTGCCCAGGTCCTGACCCTCCCTTCTATCCTCCATGGTCCTTTGTGCATGCCCCTGCACCCTCCTTCTTGCCCATCATAGCCATTGTGCTGCCACTAACCCTCCCACTTGCCATGCATGGTCTTCTGTGCTGCCATGGCCCCTCCCACCTTCCCTGTGTGGTCAGCTAGCTGCCCCTGACCCCCTCCCACCTTCCCTCCATGGTCTGTGTGTATGCCATCATAGTCTCACTGTTGCTCTCCATGGTGTGTCTTGTTTCTAGTGCCCATCCTGCCTGACCTCCATGATCATCTTGCTGCTCCTGCCCTGCCCCCTTGCCCCCAGCCCTCTGTTTCCATGTGCAGACCCCTATTCCCCCCCTCCTGGCTTGTCTGTTCCATTGTAATGCCCCTGATCCGTCCGTCCTACCCTTTATGGTCTGTTATGCTGCAGCTTTCTCCCCTGTCTGTCCATTATGGTCAGCTAGCTACCATTGCCTCTTTCCCCTCTGTTCTCTGTTGTCCATGTGCATGGTCCTGTCCCCTCCCTATTGCTTTCTATGGATTGTTGTGCTGCACTCCCGTCCCGCATGCCCTGTGTGGTGTATTGTGCTGCTGCAAACCCTGATGCCTGCCCTGTAGGGTCAGTTTGGTGCACCTCTCCATGTCCCTCCTGTCCTCTGTTATCCGAGTCCATGTCCCTACCCCAATTCCTCCTGCCTATCATGATCCAATGTACCATACTTGCGAACATTTTGAACTTGGTAAGAGGGAGATTTTGAAAAAAAACTGGGGTATTGATTTTTCCCTTTGAGTTACATTGAAAAAGAGGAGATTGTAGACAGGAGACAGATCAAATATAGCCCATTTGAGCTTAAAAACATTGGACGTTTCCTGGCTGAAATGGGTCTGTTGGCATGTATGGTTGTACTACCACTGCCTCTTCCTTCTGCCCACAATGGTCTATTATATTGCCACAGCCTCTCTTGCCAGTCCTGTATTGTTGGTTTGTTGCCCCTGCTCCCCTTTTCACTGCCCTCCATAGTCTGTTGTGCTGCCACTGTCCTTCCTGCCTGCCCAGTGTGGTCAAATTGTTGCCTCTGCACTCTCCTACCTGCCTTCAATTTTCAGAGTCCGTGCCCCTGGCCTCTGTTTCTGAACAGTATCCCAATGAACAACTAGATTGCTAACATTCTATATTTATTACAAAAGTGTGGAACGCCTGACGTCATCTTGATGTAATCAGTCAGTCAAATAGGCTTTATTTCGACACAAATATATCTTAAAAAGCAAACATACAAGAATAATCAATAGAACAGTAAAAAGGAACCAGAACATAAAAAGATGGAGAAACATTTCATGCTGCTACTGGTACCAATAAATTAGCTAAAAACCATTATATAGTTAGTTAAAAAAACAGATTAAACAAGATACGAAAGCCTAGTTGATCTTATACGCCATGCCCACCCTAGGAATTTGGCTAAGCTGCAAGCAAAGAGGGGCCGTGGGTCATTTTTCAGTATTCGTAGGGCCTCCAAATAGTGTCTAGTTCCAAGTTCTCTGCATAGTGGCTTTAACCATCTACTCCGAGGTGCTGCATAGGCCGGGCATTCGAACAGAAAGTGAGGAACAGACTCGGACCTCTCTACACAAAATGGGCAAGAAGAGATTGTCTGGGTCGGTGCTTTCCACCTGGAAGTCAATTCTCCAACAGGAAGTAAGCCTATTCTAAATTGGAAATAAAGAGCCCTATCCTGGCGGTTTGTGATGACATCCAGGTATGGTTCACAAAAGTGCACTTCCTCAATCAGAAGAAAATCCATGGTGGACCTACACAAATTGGGGTTGCTGCTTCTGGTATCAACAACCCAGCTCCAATATATCTTTTTTAGCTCGGACTTAGGAGGTGCAGATCTATTATTCCAAGCCTCACCGAGACCAAGGATGACGAGAAGACGCTTGACTTCCCTCAACCAATGAATCTTGGACCAGCCTGGTGACCCCAACACGTCAGTTAGGCCGTCCGCATAACTAGACAATTCTGGTGTTCTCCAAATTCTTGCCCATAGGAGAAGAGGGCGGAGCTTAGCCTGGTCACTAATTGGCCGAGTACCCATATCTAAAAGCAGTGGTAGTGTTGGGGTACTATGGGGGAGACCCATTAGATCTTTTTGAAATTTACTTTCAGAGCGGGATAGAAGGTCGGCCCTGTAGACCCCCCAAAGTTCAGCCCCATAGAGGGCAGCGCTAACACCCCTTGCACTGTAGATGTCTAGAACAGGAGCTATGGGTTTAAGGGATGAAGCACTATGTTCCTTAAGGAGGGCACCCACCACCCTCTTGTGGGTCAGCAACAACTTTTGGAGGTGGCAATTCCAGCTCATGGAGTCGCAGAGACGGATGCCAAGGTAGTCGAACTCTGAGACCCTCTCAAGGGCAACAGAATCTAGAGTCGGCGGTTTGGCCAATTTTTTCGGAGGGTTAAGGACCAAAAACTTGGTCTTTGCTGTATTAATGGCTAACCCTCTTGCATCACAAAAAGACTTAAAATTAGCCAAAAGGCTCTGCAGACCTGCCGGGGTTTTAGAGATCAGGAGGGTATCGTCAGCAAATAGAAGGGTAGGTATTCTTCTGCCAGCCAGGGCTGGGGCATCTGCAGGATGTTGTAGCAAGTGCTCCACCACTCCATTGACATACAACGAGAATAGAGTGGGGGCAAGGACACAACCTTGGCGCACCCCTCTATTTACAGGTATACGAGCTGTTTTTTGCCCCTGGTTACCCCACCTGATCTGTGCAAAATTATCAGCATGGAGTTTTATCAACATGCTTAGCAAATAGGGTGGAATACCCTGTTCATCAAGCACACTCCATAATTGGCTACGGGGAACTAGGTCAAAGGCAGTCCGCAGGTCCATGAAAGCAAGGTACAGACTGCCTTTGCCCAGTACAACCACTTTCCAGTATAACATCATGAGTCGAAATGATTGCTCTATTGTCCCCGTGCCTGATCTAAACCCAGCCTGGTAGTCTGAGAGAATACCATTTTCCTCTACCCACTGCAATATCCTGATCAAGACCACTTTACCAGCCACCTTTTGTGAAGTGTCTAAGAGGCTTATTGGGCGGTAATTGGCTGGGTCATTCCGACAACCTTTCTTAAAGATTGGAACGACCTCAGCCCCCTTCCATGAGGTCGGAAAAGAAGCCCCTTCAAGACTGGAGTTCAATAGGGCAGAAATAAGTTTTCCCCATTCTTCCGGGTTAATACGTAGCAAGTCTCCTGGTATGCCGTCTGGGCCTGCTGCTTTGTTGGGCACAAGACTATTAATTGTCCCCACCACTTCCTTAGATGTAAACAGGAACTCGTCTTTGAACTGGGAAGATGCATAGGGGTGTCGTACGAACAAACTTTCCCCCTCATCCGGGACCATAGAATAAAGTTCGGAGAAATGGTCAACCCACGCACACTCGGGTACATTACATGTAATCATTGTGTCCACAGGTTTCTCCCTATTTCTTAGTAGGTCCCAAAAACCCTTCGCATCCTTTCTAGAGCTAGCGGCCTTCAGGTCACACCAGAACTGGTCATCCCACTCTGCTTTTGCCTTAGTTAGGGCCCTCCTATAATTTCCCCTTGCAGTACAAACCAGGACTCTATTCTTAGATTTTACTGCCTTTAGTAGTTCCCGTTTGGCCACTCTGCATGCAGAAGAGAACCACCCAGCAGAGCCCTTCCTACCGCCTCTCTTACTGTCCCCTTTTCCCAG
This sequence comes from Triturus cristatus, assembly GCF_964204655.1. NCBI lineage: Eukaryota > Metazoa > Chordata > Amphibia > Caudata > Salamandridae > Triturus > Triturus cristatus. The sequence goes on from NC_140593.1 coordinate 772,394,270, forward strand.
ATTGTGGGTAACAAATAGCTCGCCTAAAGCCTTCGTAGTTTGTGCAAAAAGTGCGGAGACCTCATGCGCACTGAGAAATGGAGAATCGATGCGAGGAGTGATGTTGGCCATAATAGACTGCACCTCCAGCATCTTACCCTCATTACCAATAATGTTCTTCCATTTCAGGCGCCTACCACAGTTGGATGGACACACTTCATGTGTTAATTTCCACACATGTGGGATTGGAGAAGGGGAGCTATCCTTCCACAAAGGGGACAAGGACAGGGATAGAGGGTTGTGGTCACTGTCAATGGATGGGCAGACCTCCATATCCACCAGGAAAGACCACAAACAAAAATTCAACATAATGTAGTCAATCCTGGAGGAATGGCCTATTCTGTTGAACGTGTGTGCCCCCATAGGGTCTGATTTAGATCTGCCGTTGGTTGCTCTAAGACCATGCTCCAGACAGAGGACATTAAAATCAATTGCATTTTGAGTCCATCTCCTAATTGGAGCAATGGACAATGGCGGAATGCCTCTCCTTACATCGTCTTCCCTCGTACCCAGCACATCATCCGCAGCAAGCGGTTCGAATGTGCAGTTAAAATCCCCAGCTAATAAGACGAGGGAGTCTGGACCACAACTCTTGAGTTCCTCGTCGAAGCCGGTTGAGGAAAGAGAGGATGAACCACCCCTAGTACCTCTAACATATATATTAAATATTTCAAGCACTCTTCCTCCAGACGGGCCTCTCAAAGATAGTCTCTGGAGGTCCGGTGAGTTGGTGACTATGCATTTGATCGAGTATCGCAGGGAGGTGTTTACCCAAATTAACAAACCTCCAGAGGGACGCCCCTTACCTCCGTGTGGACGGACCGCTGGTACAAAAAAGGTGGTATAACCCAACTTATGCCGTGGTTCCAAACACCAAGTTTCCTGGAATAGGCAAATTCCAAAGGATTCGATAAATGTGTTCCAATCGGGGATACTTATATTCCGAGCTAGACCGGCTATATTCCAGCTAGCTACCTTCAGAGGCGTACTAGAAACCCTTCCCTGCCCCACTATTGGAGCCCTTTTAGCAGGGGTATTATCAATGGCAATGTCCGTTTCGGCAACAGGTGTTGCTGCAGCATGGAAGGTTTGAGAGCCTCCAACAGGCAAGTCCCTACTAGACTGAGGCAGCACCTGTACGCATCCCCTAGAGGTAAATAAAGAGGGAAGGGTGGTAATGGAAGGGCTAACCTGCTGCTCTCTAGGGGGTGAGCTGTCAGTTTGGGATTCCCCGGAAGCTACAATATACAGCTTCCGTACAGGGCAAATTCCCTGTCAACAGCCTTGCCAAGATCGACCCTGCAGCTGGCTCGGGATATTGTTGAATAGACTAAATTTAGAGATAAAACCGCGAGTTCTGCCATCCCAACCCTCCCACATATCGATACCGGCTTGCCTTGCAGGGGGAATTTGGGGATTAAAATAACTTAGGTCACAAGTGCCAATTGAACCCCTGCTATCTATTGAGCTATGATCGTTCATAAAACCTCTACATATATAGCTAACGATCCTTGGGTCTTCGAAATTCACTATAATACAATCCCCACTTATAGATTTTTGCTTGGTGCCAATCCATCCGACTCTACGTACGTGGATGATCCGGCCTTCCCAAAACTCAGGCAGAGGTCTGTTCTCTTTGAGCCAAAATAAAGTCTTGTTAAACAATTCAATGTAAGTCTCTCGCTTGCCTGGGCTAAGCACAGGTACCCCAGTCAACACAACTACATAGGGCTGACAATCAGGGGGGAGATTTATATTATATTCCCTCCCACGAATAAGGCCCTCATCTGACTACAATACGTGAGCCTTAGCAGTTTCGGCTGGCTTAAAAGTTGGGATCTCAAGTGCACTATAAGCTGCTTGGGGGATGGCTGTTGTAGTAGGATTTTCCTGGCTTGTAGAGACCGGGGCGGGGGGGCGTGCCTTCTTTTTTCTTTGATTATTGGTGGTGGCCTTAGGGGTCTTAGGATTCTCTGCAGGTTTAGGAAAAGAGTGAGCAGGGTTATTTAAAGTGCCTACCGCCGACACAGTGGAGTACAAGCTCTGATTAGTCGCTTCCAATGCAACTGTTGGGTTATCAACTATGGTGGCTGAACTGTTCTGGACGGTAGACGTTACCCTGCTAGCTAGTCCACCGCCTAGATCATCATCCCTCGTTTTTAGCTGCAGTTTTATAAATGATTTTAAAGAGAAGAAATTATCTAGAGTTGTCTGCTCCATTTTGTCTACTCGCTCAGTTAGCCCTCTAATTTTATCTATTACTGGAAGGAGCAGAGATTTCATCAGATTCTCCATTTTTGTAATTAGGTGAGAATCCGTGGAGAGAATCGCTACACTATCAGCAGTCTGATTATTAGGAACAGAGGTCACAAGCCCCTCAATAGTGCCCTCTTCTTCCTCTTCCTGCACTAGGCTAGAGTCCCCCCCTGATACATTATTAAAATCATCCCACTCGGCTGCCTTAGATGTTTTTTAGGCAGTCTGCTTTTCCGTATAGTGGTAGTTCTTCTCCTCTTTGCTGGATGGATTTCCTCCTGCAACACAAAAGCCGGAGGAGAGGGCGGCATTGAGTGAGTAATACGGTCAGCCGGATGCGAAATAGAAATGACTGACTTGGGTGCTGCTAGGACAGGGGCCACATGATTTTGGCCAATAAGTGCCGTAGCCGTCAAATTCTCCAGCCCTTCTATGTTAGCTCTCAAGGCCGCCACACGAGGGTGATCCAAGGAGGATGAGACAGGGAGGAGCGGGTCCAATGCTCGCTCCGGAGAGGGTATCAAGGCTATCTGGCCCATTGAAGATCGTCTATCACCAAATGGGTTTTGAGATAGCCGCCGCTCGGCCATGGTGATTTCTTTATCGATAACGTTGGCCACACGGGTAATGAACTGGTCCATAGTACCAGCCATAACCCCCTCCCTCCCCCTCAGGTTTTTACCTGAGCGAGTTGACATCGCTAATACAGGCCTTTGGTGAAATCAGAGCAACCCCCTGACAGAAAATAGGCAGCAAGTTACGAGGGATACTATGAAATAACAATTAAAAAAAAAAAATAAGCAAATATCAAAAAATGGGTCCCAGCCACAGACAGGCGAAAAAGAATAATGCGGCAACCGCAAACAATGTCCAGATTAAGTCCAATGTACGCAAACACAGTCCAAGTCCACAACATTAAGCAAGGAGCGATATAAATCAACAACAATACCTGGTATGGGGCAGGTGCACTGATGCCAAATTTAAGAGGGAGGGCCCAGCCCAGCCTCTACCAGCCCCGGACGGCCACAGATGGCCCGCCCTCTGCCCGGGCTCAGCCCGGCGACGCCCGCGCGCGTCCCGCGACGCGGAGGGATCCGCAGCTGAAGTAGCGCCTCCGGGAGCACTTTCCGCCGGAAGAGGGCGGTGCAAAAGGGGGCTGCTGGGGACTGTAGTCTCCCCCTGCGGCAGCCTCTGGTGACGTTAGGCGGCGGGGGAGACACAACACGGTGATGCCAGGAGTTGCTGAGCTGCTATGGAGCCCAGGTAGGTGCAGTCGTTGCAATGCCAGGTGCTGCTATCGGCCAGGAGACCCCCGCTCCACCGAGGGATCCGCAGCTGAAGTAGCGCCTCCGGGCGCGCTTTCCGCCGGAAGAGGGCGGTGCAAAAGGGGGCTGCTGGGGACTGTAGTCTCCCCCTGCGGCAGCCTCTGGTGACGTTAGGCGGCGGGGGAGACACAACACGGTGATGCCAGGAGTTGCTGCGCTGCTATGGAGCCCAGGTCGGTGCAGTCGTTGCAATGCCAGGTGCTGCTATCGGCCAGGAGACCCCTGGCTCTGTTGTGCCAAGCTACATGACCTTGACTTCTGCCGTGCCACTGATTTTGCCACCCAGATTCCTTCTTGCAGCGTGTGCTAAATCCTTGAAGGGTTCAGCCCTTAATCTCCTTCGCTATCATTGGTTCCTTTGAGATTCCACTGTGCACTTTCCCCCTTCCTCACAGCCTTTCACTCAGCCAGGAGACGGGGGCCAGGGGTCTCTTTCCCCCCCCCCCTTTGGGCGCGCTTCTCTGAGCACAGGTGCTCCAGCTATCGACGCTCTGCCCGCGGCCCCCCCGACCAGCGTTCGATCCTGAGGTCTGATTCCCTTTAGTCGGGCCTACCGGCAGTAGCAGCAGCGGCAGCCCAGTCTCTCTTCCCACAGGTGCGCTGCAATCTGTAATGTAATCAAAACTGTAAGAGCATTTCCTTTAGAAATTACAAATATGAGAGGGTCTTATTTGCATCAAAATTATGGTTAGTGCTCTAAAAAACAAAAACGAGGACATATTTTCAGAGTTTTCAAATAGCGACAAAGAACTTTTAAATTATTTGTAATCTTTATTTTTTGTATCTAGTTGACCACTTGATTAAATGTTGCACTTAGGGGAGAGGATGTGGTGTTACTTCCAGAGCTGCACACTTTGCAACTGGGGAACCAGGTTGGAGTTTCTGCTTCAGTTCAACATTCTGTGATTCTTGTCAAATCACTTAATCTCCCCATGTCTACAACCAAAATGAATTTGATCTTGTGTGATGTAACCAATGCTCATGTAAAGCACTCTATAAAACTGCAAATACACAAAAAATAAGTGTTTTGCACACTTCTGTGATTGGGCTACATGTGGGCTACATCTGGGTGATATTTGTGCTGCATTTGGGCTCTTTTGTCTCTGGTGGCCATCTTGGGAGATTTATTTGTTATGAAGCTTCCTAATTTCCTCATTTACTGCAGTCTCCTCAGTAGGAAATACTTTCAGTTTTTTACTTTGGTTCCATTAAGAAGGCATTCAGATGTGTCACACATTTGCCACAAATTCTGAATGTTAGCACTCTAGTTGCTCATTAGATCACTGTAGTAAAGCTACTGCTCACCAGGGAAATCTGCTACTGGTATTCAAAGTGCATGTTTCAGTCTGCATGTCAGAATTTTTTTATGAAATAGAAGAGGATTTAAGAAGTCAAAATGTGCCCTAATTTTTCTTTCTGCAGCACTAATCATAATTTCTATGGCAAAATGAACCCCCTCATTGTGTTCCTTTGTAAATTAAATGTTTTAAGTGTTACCACTTTATTCCAATCAAGATGGCTTCAGGTGTGCCATACTTTTGTCATAAGTAAGACTGCTAGCGCTCTAGTTGTTTGTTAGAACGCTCTGGGACATTCTGTCATTGGGCTATACTTGGGCTACATCTGGGTGATATTTGGGCTACATTTGGGCTCTTTTGTCTCTGGTGGCAATTTTGGGAGACTTATTTGTTATGAAGTTTCCTAATTTCCTCATTTACTACAGTCTCCTCAGTAGGAAATACTTTCAGTTTTTTACTTTGATTCCATCAAGAAGGCATTCAGATGTGTCACACATTTGCCATAAATTCAGAATGTTAGCACTCTAGTTGCTTATTAGATCACTGTAGTAAAGCTACTGCTCACCAGGGAAGTCTGCTGCTGGTATTGAAAGTGCATGTTTCAGTCTGCATGTCAGAATTTTTTAATGAAATAGAAGAGGATTTGAGAAGTCACTCAAAATGTGCCTTAATTTTTCTTTCTGCAGCACTAATCATACTTTCTATGGCAAAATGAACCCCTCATTTTGTTCCTTTTTAGATTAAATGTTTTAAGAGTTACCACTTTATTCCAATCAAGATGGCTTCAGGTGTGCAATACGTTTGTCATAAGTAGGACTGTTAGCGCTCTAGTTGTTCTTTAGAACACTCTGGGAAGCTGCAGTAGAACACAAAGGAATCAACTGACAGTCTCTGCCCTTGTTGGATGTACTTGTTTTACTGAGAATGTCAGACTTCATTCTCACATGACTGAGAAAGATAATGTGAATTTACAGAAAATATGCTCTCAGTTTAGCTTATAGATCACCTTCCAAACCTCTGTGGGAAAAGCATGAGAAAATAGTTTTCTCTCAAACATGATTCATGATATCACAGCAGAAGGCTTTTTCACATGGTAAAATCACCTTAGAACACACCACAATTCCTAAAATGAGTATGGTAACATCAACAAATGATTTATAATGTAACTAAAGTCTTAAAACCTTCTATTAACTGCAATGCTTTTTAATGAGGCGCTGTCATGTATATTGGTCCCAAGATGGCTGCCAACACTTCTTGGATGAAGTACTGACAGCCAATCAGATCTCACGATGAGATGTGTGGTTAGGCTCCGCCCAGATATATCTATCTTTTTAACTCTAATTTTCTCAGGAACTACTGGACGGATTTACACCATTTAAGCAAAAGGCACGAGTCTAAACTGAGGACTACCTCTTTGCCAAATTTGGTGTAATTCCGTTCAGCAGTTCGGGATGTAGCTGCGTCAACAGGTCCTATGGGAAAATGCATGGGGAAAATGCGTTTTGGGACCACCCTTTTTTCTCAGCCCCCGCTTGACGAATCACTGTGAAATTTTCAGGATAGGAGTGGACCGGAGCTGGCCAAAATTTGGAAAATTTCACGAAGTTTCATCAATCGGCGCCAACGTTATTCCAAATAGAATGTTGCGGCTTAATAGGTCCTAACTATAACTACCTACTGGCGACTGCCAGTAGGTAATATATATATATGTGTATATATATATATATATATATATATATATATATATATATATATATATATATATTCACTGAAAAAACCATAGGTTTCACACATGTTATAGTTAGCGGAAATTTTACTGATAAAAAACCAGTGAAATTGCCCCGTTATAGTTAGTGCTGGCAACTATAACTCACGCGACCGCAATCCTCTGCTGATGCTAATACTGTATTTAGACACTTATTTGCCCATGTCTTCTTCCATACATTTTTAGCTATACATATATTACAAATATTTTTTTTTCATAAAGACACATATGTCATCAGCAGAAGATTGCGGTCGCGTGAGTTATAGTTGCCAGCACTAACTATAACGGGGCAATTTCACTGGTTTTTTATCAGTAAAATTTCCGCTAACTATAACATGTGTGAAACCTATGGTTTTTTCAGTGAATTTGCAAGGTTTTTTAAATGCTAATTCCTAACTATAACGTGTGTGAAACCTATGGTTTTTTCAGTGAATTTGTACGTTTTTTTAAATGCTAAGTTACTTTACGCCATTCGAGGCGTGCGCGCCCACTTAACGCAGTTCGTTCCGTGCACGGTTTTTATCAACTTTAATAAGCCCTGTACATTTGGTGGCCTTCGGCCACCAAAAGCACAGGGGGTGGGGTCAATGTGGATAGTGTTTTTTTTATTTCGATTTTATAATTTCATGTTGCCAAAATTTAGTTTTTTTTTCCTATTAATAAGCCCTGTACATTTGGTGGTCTACGGCCACCAAAAGCACAGGGGGTGGGGTAAGTGTGGATAGTGTTTTTTTTTTTTTTTTTTACCGTACGCTTACGGTAAGCGTACGGTAAGCGTACTCGGCGAAATTGCCGTTTTTGCTCTTGGGGGATGTTTGGGGACTCCCTCAACATGACTATGTGGGAGGGAGTTGTCAAAACAGCCCCGTAACATGTTTTTGGCCATCTTGTTTGATAAACAACACTCAGTGCGAGAGACAAAATGGCGGCCGCCGCTTCCTGGTTTCGGCCGATTCGAATGTTTACTAAGATCGAAGAGCCAATCAGAATCGCGCTCGCGCACGCCACCGTACGCTTACGGTAAGCGTACGGTAAGCGTACCGTAAGCGGGCTCAGATATATATATTGATTTAAAGGCTATTTTCTCAGAATCTACTGAACAGATTTACACCAAACCTACAAAAGGCACTTCCTTGACCTAGGGACTACCTCTCTGCCAAATTTCTAGTAATTCTGTTCAGCCGTTCGGGCTGTAGCTCGTTCTAAAGGTCCTATGGAAAAATGCATGGGAAAAACGCGTTTTGGGACCCCCCTTTTATCTCAGCCCCCGCTTGACGAATCCCCCCGAGACTTTCAGGGTAGGAGCGGAGCGTAGCGCCCCACCTATTTTGAGAAATTCGCGAGGATTCATCGACCGGCGCCAAAGTTATTCAAAATAGAATGTTGAGGTTTTCCTATGGAAAAGGGGTCCTAACTATAACTACCTACTGGCAACCGCCAGTAGGTAATATATATATATATATATATATATATATATATATATGAAAGTGTATGTTTTTATGTATAAATAAATATATTATCATATATAGTATTAAATAATAATGGAATTTATTTCATTTACATTATATCAATAAATCAATCAATTAACGTTTGTGTAGTGCAGCACTGTAACCCCTAGGGGGCTGGGTACTAATGGTGCCAGGGCTCCATCGAACAGCCAAGTCTCGAGTTTCTTTCAGAAGTCCGCTAAGGAGGGTGCTGTTCAGAGGTGGAGAGGCAGGTCGTTTCAGTTCTTGGCAGCGATGTAAGACAATGAGCGGCCCCCACTGCAGGTGCGACAGATGTAGGGGTGTGTGAGAGGGCAAGAGTGGAGGAGCACAGGTGACTTGCGGGTAAATGGAAGTTCAGTCGATGGTTGATGTAGGATGGTCCTTGATTGTGTAGAGCTTTGTAGGCATGTGTGAGGATCTTGAACTGGCATCTCTTCTTGAAGGGGGAGCCAGTGGAGGTTTCTGAGGTGGGGGGTGATGTAGGTCCAGTATGAGTCTGGCTGCTGTATTCTCAATGTTCTGGAGTCTTTTGAAGAGCTGGGAGAAGATGCCTGCTAAGAGAGTGTTGCTGTAGTTGCGGCGGCTGGTGACGAGGGCCTGGGTGACAGATTTTCTGGTGTTGACTGTGATCCATCTCAAGATTCTGTGAAGCAAGCGAAGGGTGTGGAAGCAAGAGGATGCGGCTGCGTTGAGGATATTTTTGACACAACATTTTTGTAAACAATTTATTTTACAACGATATTGTGTCCGTAATCTCTTCATGCTGACTTCTTGCTGACATCTTACTCTGATCAGGAAAGATACTTGTTCTTGACAAGTTGCTGAAAAATGAAGCTAAATGATGCGAGAGATTCACCATGTTTGAATTTTCAGCTGGGGGAATGCATGCTTACTGTTCCGCCTTTGTTTTCATTAAAGTCGTTGTCACTGCACGTCAGAGTTTAAGGCTCATTAGTTTTCTTCTGGCACATTGGCTATCAAGACAGAATGACTTTCCATGCAGCAATTACCATGCCACAAGGAAGTTCAATATTTGTTTGTAGAGTTCCTATAGTTTACAGCCTATCCTTGTATTAACTTCACACAATTACCTAATTCCATCCCAAAAAAGTCAAGAAATACTATATATCACTTCTTTTCCCAAAAATGTCCAGTTGAAGCGTGAAGAGTGCTATGTACGTAAAGCTAAAAGACTGATCAAAAGAAGCATTGCAAATTTCACACTGAATGTTTGCCAACAGTCTTTAATTTTGCGATGCAATCTTCATTCCAATAGGTCAGAACACAAAATCTCCATTCACAGAAAGTTGCAGAACGAATAACCAAATAAATGCTAATTAGGCTGGACGCTATTTACGACCCCCTGGGATTGGCTAGAAGCAAAGTGATGGTGACATGCAATAAACAGCATATCACCATCATTTTAACCAGCCCTTCTTCCTTAAAGGAACAAGTACTGCTTTTAGAAAAGGAAGTTTCCCATTTAGGAAAACATTGAGGGGAGAAGATTGTGGTCGCTCCCACTGAAGCCACTTGACACAATTCCCAAAAGAGAAGCTGCCAGAGGGGAACGGCTCTGTTTCAGACCACGACACCTTTGTGTTGCAGAAACAGGGGGATACATGAGAGCATAGTCGATGTGATATTTCAGTGCACTTGCCATATTTTTAAATTCTGTGTTTGTGACTACTAAGGATTCAAAAGTTCTCAGGTTGCACAGAAGGGAAATTAAAATAGTACCAAATAATGGGACCTGGTTATTGGTCAAAGCTCCACCTGTAAGGTCCTTATATAAAACAAAAACAGATTTTTTAACTATTATTGCGTTTTGGCATGCTACTAAATGTCGAGACTGAAGAGACAATTGTTTTTAAATGTTGCAAAACCCATTATTTATATTTTAAACAGAAGATAGGTCTAAGCTTCATTTCAGTAGACACTCATCCATTGGAATGTCGCCTAGCAAAGTGCCTGCCACGCCAACTAGAACTGGTAGGCATCGCCTTCTTAATAATTCAGCCTCTTTGAATGAAAGGTAGCAAGTGTAGTAAAGTGGGCATGCGTTATAGCCCAATCACCTTTTAGGTTCAACAGGGGACTGGAGCAGTCACAGCAGTGACTAAGAAATTTGTTTGTGTCTTTTGAGTGACTGTGTCTCTGTTCATGTGAGCATCTGTGTGTCTGAGGATGTATGTGGGTGTGTGTGGCTTTGTGTTTGATTGGGTTCATGTGACCCGGTGTGATATCTTTCCTTCTCTACCCAAATCATCTGTTAGGCCCAACTAGTATATTCAAGTCATCTATTGAATGATGGGGTCAATCACTGGCACAATGCGGTCAATTGATCATATCCATCCTTCCCTTAATGTGAACAGTTAGATAATAACTGTGGCTTTCCTTAACATACTGATGGCCATCCATGACATATTGTGTCTATTGTTGACATAATTGTGACAGTCCCTGAACCAGTGGTGACCCTGGCATAATAGTGTCCATCTTTGATTTACAATGAGCATACTTGATAAAATTGTTGGTTTAATTTGTATAAATGTGTAAGAAATAGCAGACATACAATGTACTGCCCTGGTGTGTGATATTGATTTTGATAAATGGGTACACAGTTCAGTTGAATGTGTGGTAGTGGTACATGCGAAATCTTGATGAAAATGATAAGTTCATTTTTGAGATCAAACATGTATTTATTGAAAATGTGTTATTTATACTCCGATTTTGAGAGTATACATAAAATGTATATGATAAAAAATATCAGAATCTACCAGGCTATTACCATACCCTGCTTTGCCGAGTAGCTGTCATCCCTTTCTTCCACTCGGATATGGAGGGATGAGGTGTTGGATCATGAAAAAAGACTTGAATAGTGTAGCTGCATTTGATCTGACATGAGAGACACTAGCACCTTGGTCATTGGTTCCTGTAGATGATGTGCTGAGAGACAGTGCAGACGATAGCCACTGACATCCACTGGAGGTGCTGAAATATTTCCATAGACAAGAAGAGTAAGTATCATACTAGCCATGCCTGGGGACAGCATATCTCCAGGCAGCAGGGCATTTGGGAGATGACTGTCAGATTTAGTTTTATAGTATTGATGTAAAATTGTGGAAGATGAGTCAGTAGCATCATATCAGTTTACATGTGGTTTTGTTGAATTGCTGAATATAAAGATGGGACTGCATGCTGGGTTTCAGAGCCCAGCTGTCGCTTCCCCCAAAGATAAGGGGATTAGGTCTGATAATTGGCCTGATCCTTAACAAATATTTGAATTTTGGGGCATTCATTGCCCACCACGTGCGAGTGTGCGCTGATTTGTATGGGGAATGTTCATTTGTTCTGTTTGTCCATGATTTGGGCTCAAAAAAGATAATTTATGGAATAAAACGCTTGATCGTTAACAGTTGACTAGTACGGTTACCTCAACATTGCAGCACAGGTAGCACTTGAAATCAATATCTTGGAATGTCAATGGCTGGGAAGATAAGCAAAACATGGGTAAATTGTAGTCAATTCATTAATGGCTGAGGTGGAGGTGGTAAGGGCTGGAGAAGAACTTCAGTTTGGTAATGGACGACTAGACAGACAGGCAAGCATCAGCCATGTCATATAGACCAGAGAACCAGTTACGGCTGGCTGACTTTTTTCCAGTGCAATGGGTTTGGAAGATATTTGAAGAAGAGAACGTGAAATTGAAGTAAAATACTCCTTTTAATCAGAAAGATTTAGCCCATCGTTCTTACAAACATTCCACGGCTCCCAGACTGCTTAGATCTTATGCACAGGCAGTACTAGCACCCATGTAAGCAAAATAGAGACTGAACAGACTAGACCCATTGAAATCCTCCCTGACACACCGGAACCTCTTCAAGCATCAAATCAATGACTTGATGTCAACCTTACAAACCCATCAATATCACTAACCTCATCCAGCTGGTGTAGGGCCACGTGATCAGGCCCTTATCTAACATCTCCAACTGCTACCTTGTAATACAATGGTCCCTGCTCCATAGGAAAATAAAATGGAATCTTTTAATGTGAACCTATTTCCAGCTTACCAATCAGAAGACAGTTGAGATAGTGTAACCCATCAAAACATTCTTAAACTATTTAAATACTTTGAAGAGTTTGCAAATCTGAAAACTCAAACTTGCTAGGCATAGAATTTTTCTCTAACAGTGTTTTGACAAATAATGTTCTTCCACTACATGGGCCACTAATTAATGAACTAACACAGTGCTTCCCAAACATTTTAGAAACGTCACAATTTTTAGAACAATAAACTTTCGCAACCCTCTTAGCTTTAATGGACATGTGGTGGGCTATTTTTTAAATTAACAAAAGTATTGTGTGGTAGCCCACTGACATTTACAGACAGCATATTTTTAATTGAAATTGCCACTAAATTGCACAGACATACAGAGGCATATGTACAAGGGGTTAACGTCGCCTTAGCAGCACTTTTTTGACGGTTTTGCGGCGAGATTTGTATCGCCGTTTGTACAAGCTGTCTCTAACCTCTGTTAGCGGCAGTATTCCAGTATGTCCATTCTAAAGATCTCCACTTCAGTTAGCGATAATGACATGCAAGGGAGGCGTTCCCATGCAAAAACGGCCGCTAACCCCACTTTGCAATATTTACAAGAGGATTCCTGAAGTTTGGAGGACCAAAAAAACTGCTGCTATCTGCAGTTAGAGGTAGTTTTTTAAGACCAGAAAATAGATGGTCTTAAAAATGGAGATAACACTTGGGGCCTCTTTTCAACAGGTTTTGGTGCTAGACAGCGCTGCAAGCAATGTTCCTGCGCTGCCCTGCGACAAAACTACAGGGAAGGAATGTGCACCATCAAGAAGATAGTGCACATTCCTCGGCCTCTGTCTTGAAAAGTGTTGCAGCGCTGCGACAATACAGCGTTGCAACACTTTTCACTATGCCCTTCTTGTGACACCACGGATGCACTGCATTCACTGGACAGCGCTCCATGACGTAAGTAATGACAGATACATCTGGAATCCTGACGTATCTGTCTGCGCTAAAGTCACACATTGCTGCAGTCGTGTCACAAGCATGCCGCAACTCCAGCAATGCATGGGGCCAGCCTATACCTGTGGCTCTGCGTCACCCTTACACCTGACATCAGGCAGGCATAAGATACTGATGCAGTGCCGTCCTACAATTGTCACAGTAAATTCGGAGGGTTTTCAATGTGCCACTCCTATGCTATGTTATGATGTACCCAGGGTGTGGGAACGCACACCCTGGGTACATCATAACTGATGCAGGTATGATGTGGCACAGGACTTCACAATGTCACGCATAGGCCTATATGCGCCACTTTGCAAATATGGCCCAACGTGGTGCTAGTTTTGCCTGGTCCATTCTTGAGGGGTGCCAGGGTGTTGGCGCAGTTGGAGATCCTTCGGTGGCTGTTGCGCGCTGTGATGTCATCGTCTGTAAGCGTTGGCAGAGTGGTGGTGCTGAGGGAGTTGACAAAACGTTCTTCGGTAGCCTTGATCCAGCTACGAGGGGGGCCATCATGGCGGTGGTATACGGTGAACATGGTGAAGACGTGATGTATACAATGATGGTTGGTCCAGGAGAGTGTGGCTGTATTTGAAGTTCCCGCTGGCGGAGGAGATGTGCTCAACCGTGTATCCTGCTATGTGGCTTGCTGCGGTGACTAGCTGCTTGAGTCTGATGTTGGGGAGCTTCCCCAGGAGGGGCTGGTGTTCTGGTCAACGGGGTTGTCCAGGTGGAATTTGAGTTCGCCGAGTAGGATGTCGTCGGAGGATGGGAGAGCCTGGTGTGCAATGAGGTCTACAATGGTATCAGAGAATGGGTGTCCATGGCCCGGGGGGGCCTGCAGATGAGGATGCCGCAGAGGATGGGGTTGGGTTGGTCTGGATCTGGAAGTTGAGGTGTTCCATGGTCACCGTTGGGTCATTAGAGTGCGTGGTCAGTCAGACTGTGCTAATAGAGTGATGGCAATGCCTCCTCCTGATGGTTGGGGTGGTCCTTGCGGGTGATTTAGTAGCAGTCAGTGATGGCGATGGCAATGTCCGGGGCATGTAGATGTTGGTACTGGCAGGCGATGTGGCGTCCAGGGTTGATGGCGAGGAGGGTGCTGGCGCCATAGTGGTGGAGTATCCGAGAGGAAGGGTCCTTGGTGCTGTGCGCATGCCAGGGGCAGACGGATGCAGATGGGCTTGCCTATGGCTTGCCTTTGGCATGGGAGACGTCCATTACAATGCAGGCATTACATCGTGGGGGGATCGGCTTTAGGGCTTCTCGCCGCCTTTCTTAGCGAGCGGACTCAAACAGTGAAAATGGGAAATTTCTATTCGGATCCAACTCCCCTATCATGCGGAGTGCCTCAGGGCTCTACCTTGAGCCCTACATTATTTAATATCTATGTTGCCCCGCTGGCAAAGGTGGTAAAATCTTTTGGTTTGGAGGTGCTGTCGTATGCGGATGACACGCAGATAATGTGTCCATCACTCATAACATCAGTGACTCCGCTCACAATTTTAAAAATTGCATGCAAGCAGTCTCGTCATGGATGGTGCAAAACTATCTGAAATTAAATGGCGAGAAGACAGAGATTCTTATTTTTGGAGACAAGTTGGACATTAGGTCCAGGGAGTGGTGGCCTGACTCTCTGGGCACATGCCCAAGTCCCGTCTCCCATGGTAAAAACTTGGGAGTTTTGGTGGACAATTCCCTTTCTTTGAACCTGCAGATTAGCAGGACGGTGTCCACCTGTTTTGGGCTTATCAGGCTTATAAGGAAGATCTTGCAGTTTCTCTAATTTGCCTCATACAAACAAGTTGTCATTGCGCTAATATTGTCCAGATTGGACTATTGTAATGCCCTTTATTTGGGCATTAACAAGGGACAGTTGCAGCGCCTGCAGCTGGTGCAGAATGCCGCTGCCAGGCTGGTGATGGACTTGCCTAAACACCACTCAGTCTCGGCTTCTCTTCTTTCTTTGCACTGGCTTCCCATGGATCGCCGAATTATGTTCAAAACCCTTTGCCTCACTCACAATGCTTACTATGGCCTGGGTCCTGATGGCATTAAAGCTTTATTTCGACACAATGCTCCCATTAGGAATCTCAGGTCAGCAAGCAAACATCTCCTTACCATTCCCAGGTTTAAAAGGGTGAGATGGGGCGGGAGAGCCTTTTCAATTGCCGCAGCCAAATTGTGGAATTCCCTCCTTGAAGAAATTTCAGGACAACAATCACACACTCTTTTTCGAAAGGTTTTAAAGACCTGGCTGTTCCCTTAGATGCTTGTCTGAGTGTGTCTTATCCTGCTTGCATAGTGTCCTGCTGTTAGCGCCTTGACGCCGTTGGGCTAATTTAGCGCTCTATAAATTTTATATTCATTCATTCACATCGTAATGATTTACAACGGAACTCCAACAACGCAGGTGCCTCTACATCGCAATCCATTACAACGCATTGTGAGGTCAGTAATGGGGGATTTTTAAGTTTTAGAGTGGGTATGGGTTTTGGGTGTCAGAGATTAAATTTGGGGTGTCTTATGGGGTATAATTTTAAAATTGGTGTGTCTTGTGGGGTAAAATTAGAAAATTGAGGTGTGTTTTGGGGTCAGTCCTGAAAATTGGGGTGAGCATTTCGGTCAAATATGAAAACTGGGGTGTGCAATTGGATCAAATATGATTTTTAGGGTGTGTTTTGGGAGCTCAAAGATGAATTTTAGGGTTCAGGGTTTTCTTTGGGGTGCAAGGGTTAGTTTTAGGGATGCACTCACTGAAGTGGGAATAGTAATGTTTACATCTCTGCAATCCAACACCTTCCCTACTGTTGCAATATGCATAGAATTAGTATGCATTGTAATGGAATGCGATTTAATGGTATCATCGTAGCAGCAAAGTGGGAACACTGAGCTGAGCTACGCTGAGCGGGAGAGACAAGGAGGTCTGATGTGTGCCTGTGAAAGTGCTGTACCTGGATGCACAATGTCATTTGACTCCATTTTATGTCCCTCTATGATGGCCATACTGCCTAAGAGGAGACTGGGACCAAACTTTTTTCATGGGTCCAGTTACTACACACAAACCCACTGGCATATGTTAAGATAAATGGCATCTGCCCAGAACCTTTCCATTGTTCTGTGGTGCATGGCAAGGCCCACTCTGTTTTGCCCCGACAATAGAGCTATTGGCATGTTTGATCAGATTAGAGCATTTGTAAGGGGTCTTTGATGCACTAATGACTGGCACAAGCATATATCCCTGCTCGCTGATGATCTACTCCTATATGTCGCAAAGACAGACACCTCCATCATTAGATTACGTGACATTTATCAAAATTACAATCTTCCTGTAAATTAACAAAAATCTGTCTTATTTCTCCTGATGGACTAGAGGCCAAACGGGCTGGTCCTTCCCGATACAGCCTACAAGATTTAAATATCTGGTGATATATGCTACTTAAAGACAGAGCTATATTTATCGAAAAAGTATAATGCAACTTTTCAAAGAATTTCAAGAGGACTAGACACATTGGCATAAACATTTTCTCTATTTATTAGGCAGAGCCACCATACATAAAATGATCACCTTACCCAAACAGTTGTAACTTCTTCAAAATTCTTAAAATTGGGCTGAATAAACTTTTTCCTGACAGAACAATCCACAGTACGGCCTCTTTTATGAGATGAGGACGCACCGTAAAGCTATACCTGGTCTGCACCAAGGGACGTATGATGGGGGAATAGCCCTACCAAATATTAAAAGATAGTACTGTGCCTACCAGTTGGTTGTAATTAATGAATAGACATTTGCCTCCATCCATGAACATTCCCTCAATATAGGCTTGTAAGACATGGTTACAAGTCCTCTGTGGCAGTGGCACAAAGATAGGAAACCTTCCAGCCTCCACAGAGGTTGTGATACTCATAGACATCCAGTGGAAAGAGGTCCCCACAAAAACAGACTCCACTCTGATACAGTATGTTGTTGCCATATTTTGAGGCTGTAACTGGTTTCTGTGCAGGGACAGAATTGTCATTAAATACCTTAGAGTTGTGAACAATACATCAGGACTGAATCAGTTATTCAGGTGCAATATGACACAACACTTGTGTTACTTTCAGTGTAGGCATGCATTGTGAAGCAACTTTGATAACACTAATGATATACAAGTCCTCCACTCGAACACAGGATACTAGAACCCCCTCTGAAAACGAATGCAGTATCTCAGATAAATAGATTCCTGATCTGAAATGCCCCAAGTAGTTTAAAAGCAGTAGCAGGATTGATGGATGATGGACCAGGCCTGATTGACGACACTGACTGGGGGAAAACTCTGAAGGTCCCCAAAACAACTGCTATTAAATCATGGTTCAGGGAAGTGCAATATAAAATATCACTAAAATGTATTATATACATACAAATAAAGAGGTTTGGGGGAATGCTTTTTTTTAAATTGTAAGATATTAATTTATTTTTATTGGAAAATTACATTATACCAAAGTTTTTTGCTGTGGTGATTAGGTTTGATTGGGAACCCCCCTCTCAAACAAACTAAAATACTTCCCTTCTGTAGCGTAGGTTGGAGTGATAATAGTGCAGTTTACACTTCTAAAGAGCAATATTTTCCTTATTGGTTTTAGATTAACTAGGAAGTGTTACATTTTATTTTTCCAAATTAAATTTCTTTGTCTTCTTTGCTGATTTTGCAATGTTAATTTTGCTTTAGTTTAATGTTACTGTTAGTTTGATAGTTATCTTGATATTTGTATTACTTTGAATGAAGCATTTAAAATATTTAGAGGTATGTCTATTTTTATTGACTGGTGTGGTTTGCGTATTGGTATTTTTAATGGTATTTATGTTTTTGTTTTAATCGTTGGCGTTTTATTTTTGTTTTTAAAAATATTTTATTACTTTATTTAACAGTATGTTTAACTGTAATTGAATATATTTATTTTATGCAGTAACTTTTCAGAGCAATATAAATTTTAATAATGCATTTTTTAAATGTTATTTAAATTATATGCAAATTATATTTTTATTTTTGTTGTAGATTAAATATATTTTCCTTTTTTAATTTTTTTCTTATTTGTTTTTCATTTGTGTAAAAAAATGCATTTCTCTATTATTTATAATATATGCATTTATTTAAGTGTGTGTTTAAATATTATAATAAAAAATTAAATCTATGACCTTATGTATATGTATAAATATAGGTGTGTGTGTGTGGGTGTGTCTGCTACTTTATTGAGAGGTATTATAGTTTTAAATAATTCTAAATAAAAATACTTTCCTATATCATCTCAATATTTAATACCATGATACTTTGTACATTATATTTAATATATGTATACTCCATACTTTTTAATATACATACAGACTTATATAATACCTATATTTAGTAGCACAATATATTACAGGTTTTGTTTTTTTCAGTTCCCCTTATATATATATATATATAAACTCCATATTTTGTACCACAGTATTTTTACTGTGATGTTTATGTACCACAGTATTTTTGATGATGACATTAAGTCGTGTGAGAGGCAGCGCTTTACTGACGAAAATTGATTTTTTGCAGTGGCTGCCCCACTGAAGGCAGGGTGATCTCTTCCAGCATGGACAGAGTCAGTGCTTAATTATTATGAAATCTGTTTATTAGCATTTGTTACTTTAGACATAGCATACATCATAAATGCAATAGCCCACAGGCAATGAGTCTGGTACTCAGAGGAGTATCCGTCAATCATGAATGCGATGAGCCACGGGATCCATCGCCACTACTAGGCGTGGAGTAAAGCAAGCCGATAAGTGTCAGGGCCACCGCCCGCATTTGAACAGATTCATGGAACAACCAAAATGAGGTAAGAGAGAACAGGTGAAACAACAGAAGCCCAACAGAACAGCAGCAGCAGGTTCGATCTTAGACCATACGACCCTCAGAATACCCCCCCCCCCCAGTCCATCCCCCCCCCTCAGACCCGGCCCCCCCATCCCCGTGACATATCGTTTTATGGAGGGCAAGTGTCATTATCCACACATCCGCCCGATTCGGCTAGGACCTCCCCGCCAATCCCCAGAGTGGGTCTCCCCGGCCCACCTCCATTCCCCTCCCCTCCAGGAAGTGGCTCCGCAGTATGTGTCCCACAGAGTCTCAGGGCATCCCCATCCAGCTGTATCAGGGCCTGCAAGTGTACGTCCCATTGAGTCGCTATGGGTGTGCGTCTGAGGCCTAACGTTTCTTCTCGTAAGAGGGCCGTACCCTCCGCCCCCGCCCACACTAGTAGGGAGCTCCGCCACGCCTGCACCCGAGGGGGCTCAGCCGCCTTCCAGCGCTTAGTAAGTAACCGCTTCGCCACGATCAGGCCCAGGTCGAGGAAACGACAGGCAACCTTCGTGGGGGGGGGTTCTACGAAACAAGTGCAACAGACAGGCCGGCCAGTCCCGTCGCGGCAGCGGACCGACACAAGTACGTAACGCTCCATGCACCGTCCGTCAGTATGAGTCGAGTGCTGGACAGCTCCATAACATGTGCACCAATCCAGCATTCAAGGCCCTGCAGCGTGGGCATTCAGCGTCCGCCCGGTGGAAATAGCGATTAATGGAGTCGGGAGTAAGATATGCTCTGTGCAGTATGAAGTACTGGAGTTGGCGAAACCGCAGGTTCCTGGGGACCCGTGTGGGCCCCCGTAGTGTATCTCTCCATTCCTTGTCGGTCATGGGGCGGTCCAGGTCCACCTCCCATTTACCCCGTAATGGAGAGAGGTCCGCCGCCACCAGTGTCCGAAAGGAGGCCGCGAACCAGCGAATCATGTGACTGCCCCGTCCCATGACGTGGAGGTACTGCATCATGAGGTGCTGTGGCGGCTCCTCCTGAAGAGCACCCCACCGGCTCGTCAGCGTCGCGATTAGCGAGCGGTGACGGAGGAACTGACCGGCCGTTAACCCCGTCTCCTCCGCCAGTTGGGCGAACGGTATAAGCGCACCATCGTGGTAGAGGTCCCCCAGCGTGCAGATATCCACCGCATGCCAGTCGGCAAGCTCTGCCGGGCGCAATATTCCTCGGCCGCTAGGTGAACCCTCGATCGGCATGGCGGGGGCATATGGGATATGCGACCTAGTCAAGTAGAGGGCACGCCGATAGCACTTAGAGGCCACCGCCACTAGAAGGGGCCCCGGCTTGACCACTCTGGCCGTCGGGTGGAACAATGCGATAATATCCGTCAGGGGGAGCGGTGGCTCCGTGGACGCCGTGTCATCCCTCTCCCGGTCGGCCAACCACCTGGCCACCCATTGCAGCTGCGCTGCTAGGTAATAGTGCGCAAAGCAGGGCATCGCAAGTCCCCCCTGACCCGTGGGGAGGTACAACTTAGAAAGCGCCACTCTGTGGCGTGCGGTGCCCCACACAAAATCCCAAAGGGAGCGCTCCAAGGCGGCGAAAAAGGATGCCGGGATGTAGTTCGGCAGGTTAGCAAAATAGTAGAGGAGTCTGGGCAGGGCCACCATTTTGACCAGTGCAATGCGACCCGTTACCGCAAGTGGGAGGGTGCCCCAGAAACGCATCTGGGCCCTGATCGCCGTCACCGCCCTGCCCAAGTTACCCTCCACCAGGTCAGCGGGCCGCCGGTACACCTGAATACCCAGATAACGGAATGTGTCCGATTGCCACCGGACAGGTACACCCCCAAGCTGGAACCGGGGATCCAGGGTATCATCACGGAACGGGTAGAGACACGACTTGGCTGCGTTCACCCGTAATCCGGAAAGCGTTGCAAACTCCATGAGAACCCGTTCGAGGTCTCCTGAAATGTTCGCCACGTCCCGCACGAAAATCAATAGGTCATCTTCGTACAAGGAGACCTGATGGGTGGTGTCGCCCATTGGAATGCCGTCCGTCAACACCCTCCGCAGGGTGGCCGCCAAGGGCTCAATGGCAAGTGCGAACAGGAGGGGTGAGAGGGGGCACCCCTGTCTGGTACCTCGGCCAACCGAGATGGCCTCGGAGATATACGGGCCAGTTCTCACCCGGACCACAGGGTTCTTATAGAGGAGTGCCGCCATTTGTAGAAACCCAAGGCCTAATCCGTAATGCGATAGTGTTGCCACCAGGTAGCCCCACTCCAGACTATCGAAGGCTTTTTCGAGGTCCAATACTAGGCAGCCCGCCCGTGGCCAATGCTGTGCGCCGTGTGCGGCGACACGGAAGAACCGACGAAGATTAAGCGAAGTGCTGCGCTTTGGCACGGACCCATTCTGATCCCTGTGCACCAGCACGGGCACAGTTGGAGCCAGCCGCTCCGCCAGGACCTTGGCCAGGATCTTGTAATCAGTGTTGAGGAGGGCAAGGGGGCGATAGGACCCTAGACGAGTAGGATCACGCCCCGGTTTAGGGAAGGAGATCAGGTAGGCCTCCCTCATGGAAGCGGGCAGGGTGGCCTCCTCAAGGGCTGTGAGATATAACGCGTGCAGACGGGGCACCAGAGACTCCCGGTATGCTTTGTAGTATTCTGCCGGGAGACCGTCCGGCCCAGGCGCCCTGCCAGAGGCCAATGAGGCCACCGCGTCCCCTATCTCCTCCAGGGTGAGGGGACCCTCCAGAGTTTCCTGGTGGGCATCCGGAACTATGGGGAGGCCAGCGGCCCCCAGGAACAGATCAAGGTCCCGTGCCTGCCGTCGCCCACCGAGGTGTACAGGTCTTTGTAGTGGGCCGTGAGGATCTGGTGGATCTCCCGCTGCGTGTGCACCAGTATGCCATCCGGCCCGCGAATGGAGGCTATTGGCGCAGAACCCGATTCCTGTCGGATCAGCCAGGCCAGCAATCGCCCCGCCCTATCCGACGTGGCGTGGACCCGTGCCGAATGGGCAGCGTAGTTGTGGCAGCGCAACCTCTCCAACAGTTCAGCATGGCGTGCCCAAAGCCGAGCCAGCCTGGTCGAGTCACGCCCACCACCCTCGCCATGGCGCTCGCACGCCAGTAGCCGAGTTTCCAAAGCGGTGAGTAGCAACGTAAGTTGCTTACGAATATTCCCCGTCACCCCCAGACAGTGTCCCCGCATGGCCGCCTTGTGCGCATCCCACTCTATCAACGTGTTCTCCGCCGTGCCCTCATTGAGGTCAAAGAACTGTTCGACCGCTGTGCCGAGCGAGGCCCGGAAGTCCGCGTCCTCAAGAGCAGCCGGACGCAAGCGCCAAGTGGGAATGGGGGGTCTCCCCGGGTCCCAGCAAAGACGTAGTCTAAGAGGGTTGTGGTCCGAAGGGGTCCAGCCCAGGTAATCCGCCTGGATTATCAACGGGTTCAGCGACGGAGAGCTCACCACTCTGTCAAGGCGGACGTGAAGGTCATGTACCGCAGAATAATATGAATAGAGCCGATCGGTGGGGTGTAAGGTGCGCCAGACGTCATGTAGGGCCCACCGGGACAGCCAGTCAGTAAGGTTCCTCGCGTTCGAGACTGCTTGTGTGCTACGAAGTGGCGGGTAGGATCTATCAAGGCTTGTGTCCAGCACAGCGTTAAAGTCCCCACCTAGTAGCCAGGGAAGACCCACGTACGGGGTCAGGGCCACCGAGAGGCGATCAAGGAACGACGGTTGGTCAACGTTCGGGGCGTAGATAGAACCCAGGAGCACAAGGTGCCCATTAAGCCGCCCCCGCACCAGGGTATACCGACCGTCAGGGTCAAGCACCATCTCGGAGCATATGAATGGTGTGCCTGCCCGTACCCAAACCAGTGTACCCCGAGCATGCGCGGAATATGTGGTCCCAAAGAGCTGTCCCCTCCATCGGGCGCGCAGCCTGTCGAGTTCCTGCCGTGTCATGTGCGTCTCTTGAAGAAGAGCCATCCCTATCTTGTGCCTCTGGAGGTAGGCGAACACAGAATATCGGCGGGCCGGTGTGTGCATGCCCCTAATGTTCCAAGTGACTATTGCAGTGTCAGCCATCGGTGGAGAGCGCAGACAACACTGGGTTCATCGGCCGAAACGGGCCGGCCGGGGAAGGGAAGGGGGAAAAAAGGACCAGAAGGACCGCTACTCAGATCGCCCGCTGCAAGAACATGGTGGGTGAAAGAACTGCAGAACGCTGCAGAATGTAAAGAGGCAAAAGTATAAACAAAATGAACAGAAAGAGCTCCATAACCACAGGGGCGAACCCCAAAACCGGGCATTCGTCCAAACATGCTAGGCTCAATCGCCTGTGAACTACCAGATCAAAGATGGGTGTACGAGGGGCTAAAGAGCAATACCGTTGGTCCTGGCCTGCAAGAGCCCCATGTTACCCCTGTCAGGGCCCCGTGTGCTTGCAGGGCTGCCATTTACCCAACCCCTCCCCAGAGGAGTGTGTGTGGGGATCGCCATCACCCCGTTCCCCCGCAACCAGAACAGTCCCGAAACCCCGGTCCCCGGCCCATGTGTAAGGGGGCTCACACTACCCCTCCAGTCACGCGACCCCCCGCCTCACCCACAGAAGCATACAGGGCCTCAAAAGTCCCAGTCCAGTGGACAACCGAGGCAGAAGGCTCCCCCCCCCCCCGAGAGTAGTGCGGAACAACCCGCCCAACACCCCAGGGTACCTGCAATGGACACAGTGCAAACCAACAATAGTTCACCCCAGGAGGTCGGCCATCTGGGGGGTCACCTCTGGCAACACCTAGTCTTCCGGAATCAAGATGGACGGGGAGGAGGACAGGTCAGTCTCAGTGTCACTGTGAATGCGAGCCGCTACGTCCCCCTGGCTGCTCACAGACCCCAGAGTGGCCACCACCTCCAGAGCCTCCAGCCGCTCCACACGCATCCTCTCCGGACTCGGCGTGGTCGGGGGACACGGCCCCATCCCACCACGTCGGTCTCTCTGTCGTCGCCGTCTCAGTCTCTTTTCCCTACGCACCGCAGGCCCCGGGTCCGTGGGCCTGGGGCCACCATGTTGGCCCGTTTCCTCCAACCAGTCCCAAACATCAGACGGGGCATCGAAGAATCGTGTCTCGTCTTTCGTGACCACCCGGAGGCGCGAGGGGAACAGCAGCGAGTATTGGATGTGCAGCTCTCGGAGCCGGCGTTTGACCTCCAGGTAGTTGCTCCTCCGCTTCTGAACAGTCGCAGTGTAGTCTGAGAACAGCATCACTGGGCCACCCCCTATTGTAAGGGCATCCATCTTCCGCGTTTCCCGGAGGATCACGTCCCGGTCCCGGTAGTTGAGGAGGCGAAACAGGAAGGGACGCGGTCGGGCTCCAGGGACAGGCTTCCGCATCGGCACCCTGTGCGCCCTCTCCACCACGAACTGCGGGGGGAGCATTCCTGGGGGCAGGATATCTCGTAACCAGTCCTCAACAAACTGTTCGGGTTGCCGCCCTTCCACGCCTTCCGCCAGGCCCACGACGCGTATGTTCTGGCACCGAGAGCGGCCCTCCGCATCCTCCGCACGGTCCTCAAGAGTGTTAACTCAGTCGATCAGATCCTGCAAGGTGGCGGAGTGATTGCGCACGATCGGCTGCACGTCCTGTAGCGCCTGGCTGTGACCAGTGACGGTGTCCGCCAGCCTGCGATGATCGGCGTGGAGCAGGGTGAAGTCAACCGTGACTTTGTCGATTCGGGACTCCAGTGAAGTGCGGGTGTGTTCCAGTGTGTTGCTCAGGCGGTCGACCGCCGCCAGCATGGCGTCCATTTTGGCCTCCAGGGTCGATGCAGGCGGCGTCGCGGACACGACAGGGCGCCCCGGCGTCGCATCAGGGCCGTCCGCCCTCTGTCTGGGCTCGGCCTGTTTGTTCCTAAGCCGCCCCGCCATGGCCAGCTGCTGCGCCGATGGCATTCAGAGGGCTCGGTGGTGCACGAGGCCGATCGAGGCTCCAATCACCACCAGGCGCCGTTAACGGAGGGGGTCCTGTCCCACTGTCACGGATCGGACCAGCGCCGGGGGCGTCAGGGCGCAGGGCAGCACCGCCGGCGTGGGAGGTGCACCGCGAGCCGTGGGCAGCCAGTAGTCAAAGTCCGCCGGGCCTCTCTCCGTCAGGGCCGCAGCAGCCACTCACCCATGTCCAGCAGCAGGTAAGCGGTCAGTCCCCTGGGCGTCTCACCCCAATCTCAGTCCATCAGCACGAGCAGTAGGGCCAAAACACGGCCGCCAGGGTCGTCTCCGCCACCGCGGTGGTCCGCTTCGCCCCCAAGGGGCAGCAGTTGGGCACTCGCCAGGGGCCCGTCCCCAGCCTCATATCCAGGGGGGGGCCCTCTACGTCAGGTCACTCACCGGGCCCTTGGGTGGTGCAGGCATCACGTCCTCCTCCAGTGCCCCCAGCCGCCACGTCCTCCACCACCATCCACCGCAGCGGGCCCCTGCCGTCTCAGGGGACTGGGGCCGGCAGGATCACAGCGTGAGGGGCGTCAGCACAGCGCCGGCGATGTAGGGGTTGTCAGTTGCACCGTCTCCCCCAGGGAGTCCCTCGCAGGTCCGCAACTCTCCCGCTGCCGGTCCGCTCCTGAATGCGTGGCCTAGCCGCCTCGTGGCAGGCCGCGTCGCGGAGTAGTATTTGCGGCCGAACGCCGCTTCCAGCGCTCTGCGCGCTCCTCGCCGCTCCGATCTCCAAGGGGGGCGGCGCGCAGGCTGAGGCCGCCCCCGCCGCCACTATGAGTCTCGCCGGGCACCGGGACCCCACAGGCAGGGAGAGATAGTCCTGGCAGCCCCGCAGCACGTTCCGGGCAGGAGAACCGACGGAGAACGGCTCCGTTGCTCTGGAGCTTCACTCGGACGCAGCCATCTTGGCCGCGCGCTCTCTAGCGCCCCCATGGACAGAGTCAGTGCTTAATTTGCAAAACATTAAGGGGCATAATATCAAGAACTGTGTTAAAATTATCGCTGCTTTAGTGGTAGTAAACTGCCGCTAAAGCGGCGATAATGGGCTTGATAATATGGCCTTGAGAATTCCAATAGAAGCCCAGGTTCACACCAGAACATAGGCTTCTATTGGAATTCTCAAGGGCATATTATCAAGCTCATTATCGCCGCTTTAGCTGCAGTTTCCTGCCGCCAAAGCGGCGATAATTTTAACGCCGTTCTTGATAATATGCCCCCAAGTGCCATCGCTCTCGTCAGGAGGATACTGCAGTTTGACCCACAGATTGTCCCTGCCAGCGCTGCAAATGATGGTAACAACACAATTACTAACCATCACACTCCTACAAGTGTGACAATTGCGGCTATTTCAGGCCCCAAAGCTATATAAATGACTTGTGAGGCAGGTAATAGTAATTTTGGATGTATATTGAATTAATACTTAACTGTTGCTGTGGTAATCTCTTAATTATCCAGACAGCACCACCTTGTGGCAGACTGTGGCAAGCACCAGTGCTGGCAATTGAGTGCCAGTGTCAGCACCGGAAACCACCGGCTCAAATTTAGCACTGGACAGAGTCTCTAAATATGGTGGGTGGTCCTCCGATAATAGCGTCCCACTTTTCTGGAAATCAAGCCCGGCCCTAAGTCCATCATAATGGTAGCAATACTATTATCCTGCTAAAATGGGGGAGCATATGGATTTAAATAATTCTGAAAGCAGAGCATATGAAGGGAAAGGGAAAGCAAAATGAAATTGTTATAGGAATCTAATTCAGTGAGATGAGCTGAATATTATCAAGTTGGTAGACTTTACGAATGAAGATTGAGACATGTGAGTCACAAGTTTGGAAGAATGGGGTGGATAAAGCTGGAGGAGGATTAAAATAATCTTTCATAATTTTAACGAAGTGGCCTACTTTATTAGCTGATGAGTGCAAAAAGTTCTATTAAAATAATCGTTAAAGCTGGGCTAATTACACACGCACAGACACGTCACCATCATCTGCATAAAAACAGTTTAATGCACCCGAACACATCCGCAGAACATGTTTTCCAAATATTTTCATTCACATTAATTTGTTTTGCCTGAATGTGTTACGGAGATGTCAAATGTGCTCCGCTATAAATAGCTCTCTTCTTTAAGCATGGGTGAGCAGCGACTCTGCACGTCAGCCTTATGTTTAACTGAGTCTTTGTGGCATACATACATTTCCTGTGATGCGTGCTGCATATGCTGCAGCTTTATATTTCCTATAGAACCTCGGAGAAATACACGCTTTGGTGCATTCATTATCCAAATACAAAACAATACATTTCAAGGAGAACTAGGCTTGAGAGTCTTTGAAAAGGCAGAAATTGATTATTTTTTTCGAAGTCGGCAGCCTTTATCTGTTCACTGCATTTGGTTGTCTGTCCTGAATTAGATATCGTCCTCTGTGCGTGTGTGTGTGTGTGTTTGAGGGGGGGGGGGTAGGGGGGCAAACGTTAGCACTGTTTACGTCATACGTACTGCTGGGTTGCGTCGAACGACAATTTCTAAACGAAAGGCGTTAATTTGGAAATTTAAATTGTTCATTATCCTTGTGCAAATCTCAATTTTACAATACTTTATAATGTGTATGAAGTTTCTGCATGTTATACTTTCGTCGCCGTGGAAAGTTACAGTCGTGGTGCTTTATTGTCGTGTTTTGCCTATTTAATTTTTCATTCGAGTTTATGTTCTAGCCTGTATATTTATTGCTCAACCCCATTACACATGTTTTGTCCATAACGCGAGTGCCCGTAGGTGGAAATCACTCTGCATTAAAGCAGAGGCGCAACTAGAGCCAAATTTCGGGGGGGGGGGCTGAGCAAAAATTTCGGGGGGGGGGGGCTGAACTTTAAGCAATAGGCAGAGTGGAGCTGCAGGGGCTCTTAGAAGGGGTGAAACAACAGCACGGCCTCATTAACATGCAAATGTTCTTTCTAAAGACCTGTGAAGTGCTCGGGTGCGTCTGCTTTTTTGCCCGGGAAGGTGTCTCATCCCGGGCTGCCACACACGACGGGGGGGGGGGGGGGGGCGCTGAAGCCCTGTGAGTCCAATGGGTGTTGCGCGCCTGCATTAAAGTGCTTTCAGTTGGGTTGGAACAGGTGCCTCAGCCCTAAAATGGTTGTGGCTTCAGAAGCCTTCACCCAATGTTTGGTCTATGTAATAAT
Source organism: Triturus cristatus (assembly GCF_964204655.1). Taxonomy (NCBI): domain Eukaryota; kingdom Metazoa; phylum Chordata; class Amphibia; order Caudata; family Salamandridae; genus Triturus; species Triturus cristatus. Next base: position 772,422,476 of record NC_140593.1, read on the forward strand.
TACTTGTGAATAGCACCCCGTGTTTGACGAATTATTGAATGGGGTCTCTCTGGACAAAGCACAATCTAATCACAGTTTCTATTGCACCTTTACCTATAAAAGAGGAATAAAAACATGACACGGTAAGTTTCAAAGTAAGAGACAATACATCAGTTATTCAGTTGAAATGAAACAATGGTTAAGGCCCTGGAACCACCATTCACTCAGTAACTGTGTCACAACAGGGACTTCTTGTGACTTTGTGTTTCAGCTCTAGCACTCCCACTAGGCGCCATCTTGTTAGGCGTTCTAGTTCATTTTGCACAACGCACATCCTGCCCCATTTAATGAGGGATTGACCAGAGACGTGCAGTGGAAAGTACACCAAATCACGGTGCCTTTTAACATTTTACTTGAGTGTGTTGTATGCTATTTTTACCTTGTGTTAATATTACTGCTTTAAAAAAAATTGATAAGTGAATTGCTGGAAATCTTGCACTTTGCACTAAAAATCTGCACTTTGAAACTTCAAGCCAGAATAAGTCAACTTTTATTAAAAAATCAATTGATTTTAGGAATAACCCACCGCGGCACTGTTGCTCTTTTGCTTGACAGCACTTTTGCACATTTTGGCAGAAGAGAGGCTTCCCTGACGGTTTGGCAATTTTTACCCCCGCCAGAAACTCTCCCACTAAATGTCATCTTGGTAGGCATTCTAGTCCATGTTGCAAATCATATGTCCCACACTATTTATTGGGAGATGGGTCATGAACGCATAGCGGATGCATGCTGCGAGCGCACCACTGGCGTGTCAAATTTAATCCCGTCTGCCCCCATCTGCACAGTGCAAGCCACTATGCCAGATCTCCCCAGCAGCACAGAGCTCTTCATGAATATAGCACTTAGGTAAAGTGGAGAAATTACACGAGGGAAGAGTTTCTTGTCTTGAGACCCCCGTTTGCTCAGGTACAGCGCCGTGATCCAGGCATACTATAAAAGCTGCATTGCTCCCGCTCCCTCCCCTGACAAACTGTGAATTAGTGGCCCTTAATATTCAGCTGTCTGCTAATAAAAATGTAAATCAAATAAGAGAGCGAGGAAGAGGGGGGTGATGTGTGGGCTAGTTCACTTCCCCTGGAAAATACAATGAATATCAATGAGAAGTAGCTCACACTCTAGAAGCTAGACGTTCATGTGTGGGAAAAATATTGTTTTTTATGAAAACCCTCACCCTACAACCTAGTTGGTGGCATGCTTCATCATTGGCTCCCACCTAAGGTGCTGAGTGCACCTCGGGTGTTCTTCAACGCCTGGTTTACAGCAGAGCTGGTTTCGTGTGTGATGAGTGCAAGTGGTGCTGTAGTGTTGACGTTTTAAAAACTGTCCAATAGGTCCCTTTAAGTTAAAGGTGAGTATTTTAATGGTAGGCCCTCTGGCAGTATTAAGAAAGGAAGCAAATATGGGTAGAGATTAGATTACCTCTCTTATATCCTTAGAATATCAGGTCAGGTCTACATGTTTCAGCCAGGCAGCTACGTTTCCTGCCTTTCTCCAGGACCTATGTGTAAGTGTATTTAAGTGCAAGAACGTGATGGCCAGGTGTGATTTACGTGGCCACTAGAGATGCCGCACGCGCTAAGGTGCGGTGATGAGGGAGGATGTGTCCTCCTAAAGTTGCTTAAAATGATGAAATTGTCATCAGGAGCAACACGAATCCCGTGAGGAGGCAGGACCTGTAGTTACACATTCTTCAAGGTCGTCTGCGCGCCTCCCATACCTGCTTCGGCCTGCTGCTCGGGATTCCGTCGATTGATGGGTGGGACCCGATGATGAAGCATGCCACCAACTAGGTTAGTAGGTGAGCGTTTTCATAAAAACCAAATCGTTTTCCCACACATGAACGTCTAGCTTTTAGAGTGTGAGCTAGTGGTAATAAAAATATCCTAGTGATATTATGCTATCAGCTCCCAGATCCTGATTCCAATTTTGATCATAACTTAGTGATCTTTCTCAGTCCCTTACTCATCGCACACTCCAATTTTATTGTGCTTGGCTTGGAGACTTTAATTTCTTAGTAGATAACAGGGATGACAAAAAAGCGACTGAATCACTTTCTCTCTGGAAGCAATAGGGATTAATCAACACTAACACATAGGCTGGGTCATACCCTGGAATTGCTGTTTGATAATACCAATATCAAATCCAAACCAGAAATAATGCCATTAGCCTGGGACAACCGATTTTTGGTAACATTCTGTTTAAATATTCTTTTTAACCTTCCACACGACATTATAGAAACAGTATGGTCCAGAAGTTGGGCTAAACTTTTAAAGGCCTGCCCTCATCACCCAAGGGAATTCTAGTAGCAACTGATGTATAAGAAGCCTATGATACTTATCATGGGCGAATTATACAACCTCTTGATATTGGGCTCCTGGTAAAGAAAAGCATAACATGAGAATTCCATCCACCCCCTGGTACAATGATCAGCATGAGGGAAGCTAAGCTTTCATATAAAAGGGCGGAAAGGAAATGGAGGAGAGAATACCTAGACTAGGAGCAAACAAACTGAAATTGGCATTAAGAGATTATAAAGATCTGCTTAAAAAGGCAAAGGCAGAAAATGTTGCCAAACAAATAGTACACGCCCCAAATATGGCCAATGTTCTCTTTAGTAAAAACATTACAATCCCCATATTGAGCCACACAAAGAATCTTACCTCCACAAGAGCTGTGTAATTGGATTAGTTCATTTCTCAAGAATAAAATAATGAACACTGTGGATAACTTGAAGAAAAAAGATACAGTACGCCCTCTATCACCTGAACAGGTTCTGAATCTAGAATCCACCATACAGGAGGGCAATAAAAGAATCAAAGGCTTGAGATCATCTTTCCAGTTATGAAGGAAGACTTCTTGAAGTTGGTGGGAGCCATTACTTCAGTCTCTCTGCTCGACCCCCTCCCTCCAAAATACTGGAAGGTACTTGCACCAGAGCTGCCGGGCATTTAAGATACTTCTGTAATGTTTCTCTTGCTTCTGCTAAGGTTTCCAAGGCCTGGAAGCTGGCATTAGTTACGCCCTTGCTAAAGAAACCTTCTGCAAGCCCTGAACACTTTCTCTACTGCCTTTTCCGATTAAGTTATTGGAAAGACGTATCAATAGGATTATTTTGATCCATATTGAGGCCAGTAGCTCGCTCGACATGGCCCAGTGTGGGCTTAGGCCTAGTCATGGGACCGATACGGCTTTGGTTGCAGTCACTGACAGTATCCGGATGGCTTTAGACAGGGGTCAGCAAGTGGTTCTGGTACTTCTGGACTTGTTTGCAACATTCAAATACTGTGGATCACTCCATCCTGCTAAAGAGATTGGAGGTAGCTGGCATTGCGGGAAAAGCCTTGGACTGGTGTGGCTCGCATCTGTCTGACTGCGAACAGGCATTAAAACTCCCTCTTTTTTACTCAGATTCGACACACTAAAGCAGTGAGCTCCGCAAGGCTCCTCTCTTAGTCCCACCATGTTTAATGTATATATTCAGCTTCTCATTAAACTCATACGTGAACCCGCAATTAACTGCATTAATTAACCTGATGACATGCAACTGATGGTCCCGTTCAACCCAGGCTCTGTGGGGTCCTTTACCTCTTTTCAGCAGCGCATGAAGAGAATAGCCAACTGTCATAGAAACAGCCCACTGCAGTTTAAATGCTAGCAAGACGGAGACTATGCTCTGCTGGGTGGGGAGGGCAGGCGCCATCCATCTAAGTGATTTCTGGCCGACAGGAGATGGGTTAATTCCTGTACGGGCAGACTCCTTATGGGATCTGCGGGTGCAACTAGTCTCCACTCTCTAGTGAGAAGAACACCCAAAGAAGACATCCAATACCTGCTTTGCTCTTGTGAAAGCTTTACATACAATCCTCCGACTTCTTCCAACTAGCTGGCACTCCAGCATCTTTCATAGTACCATCATAAGGCAGATTGCTTATTGTAATGCCCTTTTCAGTGGTGCACCTGAGAAGGCAATAAAGTGTCTCTCACGAATCCAAGCCGCAACTGCGAAAAAATAGACATAAATTGAGTTCCTCCACCTCTAGAGTCCTTGATTCCTTGCATTGAAAAAGAGAATTGATTTTAAAGTAGTGTGCCTGATGCATAAGACAGTCTACCAGCAGACGCCTTATGTAGATCTACAGACAGTAGTCTCCCCTCTGGATGGTCAGGCTTATGTCCCGCAGCGTCAGAATAGCCGTGGGGGTTGCAGTTGCACTTAACAAATGTTTATAATAATATTAATGTGTCAACGTTTTGCGACTGAAATCCGGGAACAAACATTGAAATTGTACTGGCCTGCAAGTTATTGGGGAGACTCACTGCCCAACCCCAGAAATAATAACACTCCTTATAAGGTAGGGACCTCAATGTCACTAAATTCGAGCTCAACTTCCTGGTAGCTAATGCACAGACCAGACAGGCATAACTTAGTGCAATGCGTAAAGTATCAAGCAGTAATAAAGTCGAAATGCTAAGCAATAAAAATCCAAAACCGAATTAGAAAAAAAAGGACCCAGGACAGAAACAACAAGTGGATTGGTCCAGGTAAAAGTCTGGAAGTAAAAAAGTTCAAAAACGTTTTTAAGTCCCGCTTCAGAAAGTGACCTTGTCACTTTTTTGAAGAAACGTGTTTACATTTCTTTTACGTCACAATGGTGAATTGGACATTGTCACTTTTTGAGAAGAAAAATCCTTCCCTTGCAGCTCGCTACTGAAATTGTAAGGCGTGCAACCGAAGGCCGGATATCTGAAGCAGGTTGGTCCCTCCGGAGCAACATAAAAAGAAGATGGACGAAATGCTGAACATTGTCAAACATTCAACCCCAGTACAGCGATAGGGGCCTAAATCTATTGTTTTTTTGCTCACCATCCTATTCCAGATTGGAGCTAGCCATATGCAAATCAGTCTTGACACGGTTCCCCATAGTAACCATCCAGCCCGAACTGGCAGGCTAGGTCCTCCTTGGAACAAAAACAAGCATCCTGGGTCCGGTTTCGGGGTATCACCCCTCATCACCCAGGCTGGCTTGAATCCAGTGGCATAGTGAGCACGGGACTCATGTCTGGGCATACCCTTCGTACTTGAGGTGGCTATAGCAACACAAAAAGAACGGAATGCTGAACATTGTCAAACATGACATGGGGTGGCATAGTGAGCAAAAGAATGATGGATTCAACCCAGATCTCTTGACTGGGTGAGTGTTTGAAAAATGTCAGCACTCGTACATCACCTTGTTGTGTTTCCCCACCTCCTGCACTACCTCCCCATGCTGCCCACCACTTGAATGCCCCAGCGACTGCCAACGAGTCCATCTACAAACATGTAAGCTGAATTAGCCTAGTTGTGGTGAACTCTTAGCAGGAGGAGTGCCTGTGAGCAAATGTGCATATGCAGAATGTACCTGTGGCAAGACATATATCAACCAGTGTCCGCCCAATGAATGAAAACTGATTTTGTTGAGACAATTGACGGACAGTCAAATGATCACATTTGTGGGCACTGAAATCACATGCATCAAGATTGTATCTTGTCCGAGGAAACCAACATTGAACAAATTTGGTGCTTGAATTTGTGTATTCATTAAGAAGTAACTTAACTGGGCTGAAGTAACCTTGTGGATACGTACACTGTGAATGCTGTAGATCCATGTACTAGGAAGCTTCTCGATCTGTACTGTCAACTGTGTGTACATGCATGTGTTGCATGATCTGGATTTGAGTAGACTTTCCATTAGGGTATGGCATCCTGAGATATTGTGTGTATGAACTTAATCATAGTTTGGTGTCTTATATTAAGGGAGGGTATGTGCATTGAAAAATCTTTAATTATGTTTTGTGTCTTATGTTAAAGGTAAAAGATGTGTTTAACATCACTTTAATAGTGGTGCCTTATGTTAAAGTGAGGAGCTGGCTTGTGATATGAATTTACTGATGATTATTCCAATGGTGTAGATGCTGTGATAAGTCCCTTGCATCCATGCTATTGCCCTGATTATGAGTGGTTCAGCGTTTTCCAAGCCAGCAAAAACCACTGTATGCACAGGTTTGGGCAACAGAGTTGTGTGGTATTTACTGTATCTGGGGCGATATTATGTATTAGGGCACATTTTCCCTATTTTCGCCTGGCGCACCTTAAAACAGGTGCGCCAAGCGCAAACAGAGAAAGTGTGCCCTATTATAAAGAATGCACTGCCCCCAGGGCAGTTGAAACTCATGCTGCCCTGGGGCAGTGCATTCAATTGAAATATGTAGCGGCTTTGAAGCAGCAGCTCCTAGTTTCACTGTGCAGGCGGCAACCCGCCTGTTCTTTGAAGGGGAATTAAAGATCCCTTTGCAGGTGGGTGAGGTCAGAGACTGCACCCACCTGCAAGGGGATGTCTGGGGAGTCAGTAGAACCCCCTTTACCCCCTGCAGAGGACTGTTCTCAGGGGGTGCACTGACAGTGTGCCACCTTTTAGGTAGCGCACTGTCAGTGTGCCTCCTGACAGCTTATTTGCCTCTGCGCCCGTGTCTGTAATGCAGGCAAAGGGATTCCCTCATTTGGTTGGGACACTCTCCCATGCACATGAGGGAAAGTCCCCTGCAGATTGCACAGACGCTGTCTGTGCACCAGCCCTATCGTTATTTAAGAAGGGGCCGCACAAGCTTCTGCAGCCCCATCTGTAATACCAAAGTGCCCTGGGGGCGCTTAAAGTGGGCGGGGCACTCTCTGTAATGCGGCCCTTGGTAGTTAACGGATCTGACAAAGTCTCACCCTTCACTGAATTTTGGCAGGTCAAACCTGCTTCAGTTTAATGGGAAAGGTTTATGGCATTTATAGTTACATGTGGCTTTTGGTGTTGTAAGCACCAAAATCCGTGTTTTTGCATCCAATACATTCCAAAGACCCACTTCAGTGCCGTATTGTTATCAGGAGCTATAATGTTTTGGCTTCGACTCGTATGAGGCCCTGTGTGTCGGAATGATTAGATCAGGAATGCTTTTTTGTCATGGAGTGACTTGCTTGTGGTAGTTGTGGGAGACCCTTGTACTTGCTGTGTTTACATCCCTCTTCCTGTAATGGCTTATATATAATTCTTAATTGGAAAGTACTTGAAATGTATTCTAATAAAGTACATACAGTAAACTGGGCAGTCTTCAGTTTTAAATCTATGTGTTTTCTCATATTATTACAGATACCCATATTGAAATAAGAGGCCTCGGGAGGGAAATGGAGATGCTGAAAGACTGGCCTATGTGGGAGAGAAAAATTGTCCAATAGGCCGGTGCCTTCAAAAACCTTATTGCCCTGGGCTGGGTTAGTGACATGCCAGGTACAACTTTGAAAGTGTCATGGAGTTGGGCCAGAGTCACTCAGAAGCCAGTCCCCCCTCACAGGGAACCAGTGTAGGAGAATAGTTCCATACTAGGCATACATCTGACAGGTCAGTCAGGATCTTATCTTGCTGTCCATGTGTAAGAAACACATCTGAAAGGCCACTAGGACACGACATGTTTTCACTCAAAAGACGTATGCTTATCTGATGACTAGTAGGACTGATACACAGACTATCTATGAATGGTGCATCTTTGATAGGAGAATATGACTGTGAAAAACTCGGTCACACGTAAGTTGCATCTCTGACAAGCCAGTAGGCCAAGGACAACATCTGTCATGTGTCAGACAATCCTATTACAGGCAGTGATTATTAAGCAGAGTCAGGCAAGTACCATTCACACTTTTGCAAACCCATGGTGATGGAACAATGGTCAGTCGCACTTTGACAGCCAGATATACCGCAGTTCGGGCCCAGCCAATCACCTGCTAGCTGCATTGAGGACCAGAGCCATTCAGTTTGCTCTGGGTGAGCATAACCTCTCAACATACACCTTTTAGCAGACATGCATCTCTCACTGCATATTGTCATGTAATGTCCCGCCTATCTTATTGGACTCAGAGGCTTTCACTCTGGTTTTGGCTTCCTACTTCTGGGCATCTAGGAAGCTACTGGCATGTTACCTTGTGAAAAAATTGGGTTTACCTCCTTCTGTATTGCCATCCACACAGGGAATTCTAGAGTCAATCGCTTGACTTGTGCACCATTGAAAGATCAGTAGGTCTGGAGCAGTGTAAGTCACTTGCCACACATACCTGTGACAAGACAGAAGGGTGGAGACAATGTCAGTCCAGGCAAGTTTTGGCATTCAGACAGGGCTCATGCAGAATCAGTCATAGGCTAGCCGCATGACTGACTTATGCCGGTCTGTTGTCCAGACCTCTGTGACTGCACATCTTTGCAACCGCTATGGGGTTCCCACGCCTTTATTTTTCAGAAAGGTCCCACCCATTTAGTGGGTCCCAGTTCCCTTCACCCCCTGTCAATTTGCTTTTGCCTTGCTGCTTTCACACATGTGTTGCATCCCTTCTCAGGGGCACCACCCTGCTTGCATCTGGCATCTGATGTTGCAGAGTCAGTCATTCGTCAGCTGCATCTGTGAGAGATCAGCACTGTTGACACAGGTTCAGAGATGTGCCTGACACACTTCTAGCACACCATTAGAGTGAGGCTGATGTCTCCATTAATGTCAGCCTCATGTCACACACTTTTCTAGCAGCAGACAGGACTGGGAAATATTTAGTCATATGGTATGTGCATAAGGGACTGGTGTCACCCCATTGTTGTGCATCTGCAAAGCTTCACAGTCATCATGTGTCTTCCATTGCTTTTCTCCCACCAGGACACATCCATCAGTCATGTCCAAGATCTTTTTATACTGCACAATTCCACTTGGAAACCATCATATACATTACCCATCAGTTCTGTCACTGCTGATTGTGCCATTCTGCTGTGGTGGTACGTCTCTGCATCTGATGCCTGTGCCTTAATGGCGTAAGGGTACGCTCTCTGTATCTGTTGCCTGTGCCATTCAGCTGTGGTGGCATGTCTTTGCATCTGTTTCCGGTGCCATTCTGCTGTGGTAGTAGGTCTCTAGATGTGTGACCTGGGTCATACTGCTGTGGTGGTACTCTCTCTGCATCTAATGCCTGTATCATTCTGTGGTGGTGGTATGTCTCTGCATCTGTTGCCTGTGCCATTATGCAGTGGTGGTACATCTCTGCATTTATTGCCTGCACCATTCTGTTGCTGTGGTGGCACATCTCTGCATCTGTTGCCTGTACCATTCTGCTGTGTTGGTACGCTTCTCCACATCTTTCTTCCATAGCTTTTTGGATGCCACCTTTCTGTCATTCTGGCTCTTTTGCCCCTGCACCCTTTTATGAAAAAAATCTCATATCAAATAACTGCATACACTTTTTTGCTGAACAACAGTTGGCGGTGCCGCTCACCTTTTAATGCCAAGATTAATTTTTCACCCAGTGTCTGCCAAATGTCTGACTAGCCTGGCACAGATACTTCTAAAACAACATTGCATTGACTAGATATGAAGGTGTTGCTTGGTCTCAGCAATCAGCTTATTTTAATATTTTCAACCCATAGGTCTGCTTATACAGAATATTAAGTGAGGTGGGTTAATGCAGGACTTTTTTTAAGTTGACTAATTTACATGTGATGATATAAGAACATCTTGATGTTAAATATTGATTGCTACCGCTGGTTTTGCAAGAACTAACTCACCCACCTACTCATCCATATATCTATCATTGTGCCCACTACCCCATTTACTCGCTTGTACACTCACTCACATAACCATTAAAATTCCATCCAGGTATCTGCCCTTTATCATCTAGCCATCTGCTCAATCACGTATTATTGCACTTATTCATTCACCCATTCGTTTAGAAGGGCACTCACCTTTTTCATCCATCCATGGACTTACGTGGTTTTTGATTCGTCTATCAATACTCTCATACAATTATCCATCCACACACCTACTACCTAGCTATCAAATTCACCAACTCAACCTTCTACACTGATAAAACACACCCACACACACATCTCACCAATCAATGAAGAATCACTTTCTCTTATTAACGTATTTAAGAAGCCAGACCTTTTGGCTTTGTCAATGCATGTTAATGAATGGATCACAAGCAGTTCTCTGTTTTTTGTGGTGCTTTTAACACACGACCACAATCGTGATCCATCCACAAACCCAAAATACACACAATTGATGGATGGAATGCAGAACAAATCAAAACATTCACCCCCAGTCAAGAGATCTGAGTTAAATCCATCATTCTTTTGCTCACCATGCCACCCCAGTTTAGACCTGGCCATATGCAAATTAGTTTGACCCTGTGCCTCATGGGAACAGTCCAGCCCAATCTGCCAAGCCAGGTCCTCCCTGGACCAGAAACAAGCATCCTAGGACCGGTTTTGGGGTTTCACCCCTCATCAGCCATAATAGCTTGATTCCAGTGGCACAGTGAGCCAGGGACCCACGTCTGGGCATCCTTGACGCACATAGGGCAAGAAAGAAAAAGACACACAATTGATGGGCAGAATGCAGAACAAATCAAAACATTCACCCCCAGTCAAGAGATCTGAGTTAAATCCATCATTCTTTTGCTCACCATGCCACCGCAGTTTAGACCTGGCCATATGCAAATTAGTTTGAGCCTGTGCCTCATGAGAACAGTCCAGCCCAATCTGCCAAGCCAGGTCCTTCCTGGACCAGAAACAAGCATCCTAGGACCGGTTTCGGGGTTTCACCCCTCATCAGCCAGAATAGCTTGATTCCAGTGGCACAGTGAGCCCGGGGCCCATGTCTGGGCATCCTTGGCGCACATAGGGCAAGAAAGCAAAAGACACACAATTGTTGGACAGAATGCAGAACAAATCAAAACATTCACCCTCAGTCAAGAGATCTGCGTTAAATCCATCATTCTTTTGCTCACAAAGCCACACCAGTTTAGACCTGACCACAATCGTGATCCATCCACAAACACAGCAATATGATTGAATAGAATACAAATAATTTGCCAAACACACTAGAGGAAATGATTTCTCTAATGTAAGGCACCTGTGCATTTTTCATTTATTGTACATGAAGCACAAATTCCTTGCCTTATTTCCCTTATGATGTATATCATATAGAGAATCACATTTTTTCTTTATGCTGCTGACCTACATCAAACTCAGGGTAAAATAAGTTTACTTCAGAGCAGTAAATGTTTTTTGTATTTCTTTTTTCTGTCGTACTATTTTGGGGAAACATATGGACTTCACTTTTTGATGTAAAGCAAGGCTACATTTCATACAGATGAATCTTGCACTAGAGCCAAGTGTTTCTGTTGCTTTATGTTCCTTATAGTGAAAACAACTTTTATATTCTTCTTTGACACTGATAAATTGGTGAATTTCAATAACTCTAACGCAGAAAGAGGAGTGTCTATTAACAGTAAATTTAGATGTTGTTCATGAAAGGTAATCACTAATGCTAAGTGTGCCAGAAAGTACCTGGACTTCAATTCACCAAAAAAATGTGTTCACTCATTCAGTTACTCACTAACTCAGTTACTCATTCAGTCACTAACTCATGCACTCCCTTACTCACTCACTCACCCATTCATCATCGATCTGCACACCTTAACCACTCACGGCCCTTATCACTCACTCACTCATCCATCCATCTGCCCACATTAACCACTCACTGTCCTTATCACTCACTCATTCCCTCATCTACCTCATTCACACATACTGAAGATGTATTCATTTTTCACTAACCAATTTCTATTATGCCAGAAGTCATTTACCTACCACCGTCAGTTACTCGACTCGTCTATCCCATTGACTCCCCCATCCTCCTTTTACTCGCTCACTCATTCATCCAACAACTCCTACTTTGCTGAATCCATATTACACTGACGTACTTTCAGATATTGGAAACTGCAATGCAAGCCTTGATTTTTTTAGACAATTTTCTTTTCGACTACCACCATTTGTGTGTATTGCCCTCTTTAAAGATTTCTTAATAGAATGCACGTGGCTTGTTTTCTTTTTTAGTTTCACCCTAAACCATGGTACTAAACTTGGCTGACTCTGTTTGTTATATGATCAGCTTGCATGTATCTATCAACCAAATACATAGATTTAAAGCTACTCTAGTAATTCAGGGAATCAGTGTTGGTAATGGACAACAGTCAGGCAATAAATCATCTGCCATTTTTAATTGAAAAACGAACCCTATTTAACATCATGCGCCAATGGTGAGTGTTTCGGTCAGAAAAAAATATCTATGTTGATGCCTCAGAAATTAAACTGGTTATGAAATGCGTCTGAGGTGGGGCATTGCCATCAATGCTCAAATTGGCTATAGTGACATTTGTGTTGAAGAAGGGAACATTGACTTTCTCTGACTGAAGGACTTGCAGGTCCATCATAAAGTTGTGTATCATCAGTAAAGTGATGGGGGTCATATTGTGGTTGCTACTATGAAACCACCTTAATGACCACATCTGCTTTGCAATTATTGGGCCAGGATTCGTCTCAGACATGGAGAGAGGTTTTGGCAGAGATCCCTGGCATAGCCAAAAATGACGGTGTCACTTCTTGTCTGAAAAGAACAGCAGTTCCATCGAGAACTGTGTTTCCCTGACCAAGTTAATATAAACCACATTAACCACAGTTTCCACCTTTCTCTGCATCTACTTATAGTTTATAAACAGCCCTTAGCTATGTTACTCAAGAAACATAAAGTGAACTTTCAGTTATATAGTGATGATCCCCAACTCAAGGTGCAATTATAGAGGGGTTGAAAAACATTTTCTAATTTCCTGGATGAGATCTAAATATGGGTGAAGCAGAGTTTCATTGCCCTAATGATGCCAACAGGTTTGTATCTCATTATTAAATTAATTATATTGATTACGTTTATGGTACAAATTCAAATTTCTGACCCTCTGGCCTTCAGGAGCAACTTTGTTGTGATGTGTTTGTTTTAAGCGGAACATTCAATCAACACTATGTCCACTTAGTAAAAAAAGAGTCACACAGTATAAGGTCTTGACACACAAGATGTAACATGGCAGAGGCTTGTAGGAGGTGCAAGCAGATAAGTGTCTGTTAGACTTCAATATGAGGGTGTTGGACTTGGCCATTTTTGCAGGGTCATCCCTGAACTTTTTGCCTTCCCTCTATATTTCTTCTGACCTGTTGGCTGTTATATGACTCTGGGCACTTTACCACTGCTGATCAGTGCTAAAGTGCATATGCTCTTCCTATTATAAATTGATGTAGGAATTTGTGAATCCATGATGGGTTGTTTTGGTTTACCTGTCAGACCCTAGTACAGTGCACCAGGAGTGCCCAGGGCTTGTAAACCCAAATACTGCTGGTGGGCTTGCAGCACTGGTTGTGCCACCCACAGAAGCACCCTATAAAAGTGTGTCTAAGGTCTGCCAACGCAGAGCCTGCGTGCAGTCTGATACTGTCATGCTGACTGGGCAAGTGCACCCACTTGCCAGTCCCTAAACCTTCCCTTTTCTTCATATCAGACACCCCTATGGTAGGCCCAAGGGCAGGGTGAATTGTAAGTATAAGGTAGGACATGCCCTGGTGTGTGTGGCATGTTCTAATAGTGAATTACAGCCATTTTCGTTTTTCACTATTGCCAGGCTACCTGTTTTCCATAGGCCAGAATGGGCAGTTTGACTATTGCATTTTATAATCCTAACTGACTCAGGGAACATTGTAGAAATTCGAATTTAGTATGCCTGAACTCAGGATGATCAAATACATCTTTTAGTGAAGTTGGTTTTAACATTCTGTGTTTAAAAATACCACTTTTAGAAAGTAGGTATTTTCTTGTCCAACCATTGAAACCTGCCTCTGCTAGGCTGTGTATTCCCTGTCTGGAGTTTGAGTGACAGGGCTGGGGATCTCCAGGAGACAGGGTGAGGTGTCCCAGTGGTGAATAGAGAGATCTGCATCTAGATGGGAGGGAGGAGTTGCACCTGGGACCTGAATAGGACAGTGCCTGCCCCCCACAGTGCTGGCTCCACCCCCTGTGGTGCGTCTGATGTCTCTGCCCTGCACTGTGAAAGGAGAGAAGGAATCATGTCAACAAGGTGCTCCAGGGCTGTGCTTTCCCTCCACAATGCTGGCTCCACCTCCTGTGGGGCGTCTGATGTTTCTGCCCTGCACTTTGAAAGGAAAGAAGGAGTCATGTAAACAGAGTGCTCCACAACTGGTTTGGACTGGGCATAGGCCCCTCTGCCCTCAGAGGACAAAGGATTTTGGGGTATTAATATTGGGACCCTGATCCCAAGAAATTAGATCACTTTGGGAAAACAAGAAGGACACTCTGCTGAGGAGAGAGGAACTATCCCTGAAACTGGGGGATTGGCCTGCAGTGGTTGCTTACTGCCAAAGAGAGGAGAAAGGAACGTTGTGTGTACTTTTGCTCAACTTGTGAAGGATCTCCAAGGGCTTGGAAAAGAGCTTGCCTCCTGCTGAAGTCTCAGGAACAACAGACTTCACCCCCAGCTCCCCAGAGGTTTTTGGAAGTGCCTGCTGCTGTTGTTGGGCCTTCTGAGGGACTGCGTGTTGCAAGGAGCTGGAAGCGCGACTCAAAAAGGAGAAGCGTGCTGCCGTCTGAGCTGCTGTCGTCGCATCGCGTAAAGTGTGTCGCCGCTGCAGCATTTCATCGGAAGGAAGCGTCTCGCATCATCCAGGAAGTGTCTCGCAACGCCGAAGAAGCGTGTCGCCATCGCAGCCATCGTAACTGACGCATTGCACCGCATCAAGAGAAGAGTCTCGCATCGAGGAAGAAGCGTGTCGCCATCGCAGCCATCGTAGTTGTCGCATTGCACCGCATCAAGAAAAGCACCTCGCACCCACAGAGAAGCGTGCCGCCGTCGGAGCTGCTGTCGTCGCATCGCGTAAAGGAGTGTCGCCGCTGCAACATCGCATCGAGCGGAAGTGTCTCGCAAACATCGGAGAAGAGTGTCGCTGCCAAGGCCACTGTTGTCGCATCGTGTAAAGGGTGTCGCCGCTGCAGCTGAAGCATCGAATCGAGTCTTCTCGCAACATCGGAGAAGCGTACCGCATCTGGAAGATCTTCACGTCTTTCTTCACGTCTTTATTTCTTTGCACCAAAAACTTCATCGCATCAACATCGTTGCAACACTTTCGTTGCCCTGCGTGTCGCATCTAAAAGGTGCATTGACTTAAAGTGTTGCATCTAAGAACTTAAGAGAACTAAGTTAAATTCTACCATCTAAAAGTAACAGTATTGTGTGTTTTTCTCGTTTAATGGTCTTGTGGCAAATCTATATAAAGAATACTTATTTTTGATATAAAACCTGTGTGGTGTCAATCTGTAGTGTTGTCACTTGATTACTGTATATGTTCACACATGCTTTACACACTGCCTCTGAGATAAGCCTGTCTGCTCGTGCCAAGCTACCAAGGGGTTGAGCAGGGGTTATTTTAGGAGTGTACCCCCTTACCCTGACTAGAGGAGAGGGTCCCTATTTGTCACAAGTGCATACCTGTGCCAACTAGAGACCCCCAAGTCTAACAGAGGGTGACTATTGACTCTAGCATTGAAGGATTGACAGCCTTACAGAGTAGGAATGAGTTAAAACGTTTACTAGGGGTTTGCAATGTACCTTCTAAAATAAGATGGAGAACCTGTCCGGCACCTAGTTTTTAATAGTTTTCAATTAGTGAATGGCAGCCCATCTGGTCCTTCTTATTGTAACGGTGGTCATGAAGAGGAAAAATAAACTCCTGCAATTAAACCTCTTGTTACTCATGAGACAGGGATTATGCCTGGTAGAAAGTGTGAAAGAAGGCTGTGAAGATTTGTACGGTATGAGCCGTATCCATGTAGTTTGATCCATTATGATCTATAAACTGTGGACGTGATTTTCAGTCTGTCATTGTCTGAACTTATATGCAAGTAATCTATTAGCTTTTCCCGTTTTTCATAGTATTTTTATCAAGATCTTCCAATTTGTTTTGCAGTGTCTGTCATGTATAGCTGCTCTAATTCCCCTTTAACTTTACGAATCTCTTGATAAATTTGACATGAACCACAGTCTTTGTATTGGGCTTCTAATTGTGACAAGCAGACCTCTAGATCTGACTTTTTTTCCTCTGCTAGTTTGGCAGATGTCACATTGTGCGATATAAGCTCCCCCCTCAGAACAGCGTTTGCTTCATCCTATAGAGCGCCCTATGCTACCTCCCCAATGTCATTTTCATTAAAGTACTGCTCAGACAAAAGTCCTATTGAGTCTCTCAGATGCTGGATCCCTAAACAATCCTTTATTTATATACCACATGTGGGTGGATAAGTTGTGACAAGTGCTGAGAGAGTGAGCAGAGAGTACTTGGGGAGTATTGACATTTAGTATTTTAGACTGTAGGGATGGAGTTATTAAGAGATAATCTATTAAGGTCTGTGTTCTATGTACTTTCGGATAGAAAGTGTAATCTCTTTCTCCAACATGACACTTTCTCCAAATATCATCCAGGTATATGTCTTTTAGGGGCATATGTATCAAAGGATTTTGTATTCGCAAACGCTGCGAATCGCAAAAAAACAGCGTTTGCGAATACAAAATCGCAAAAGGAGATGTATGAGGCATTTCAGCCTCGCAATCTTAAGGAATCGCTAAATTTGCGATTTCTTCAGTTTGTGCAAGCATTTAAGAAATCGCAACTAGCGATTTCTTAAATGCAATGTAACACGCACCCAAGTTGTGCGATTTCTCCTTAAGAAATCGCAAATTACCACCAACTTCAAGTTGGTGGTAAGTTGCGATTTCTTTGAAATATGCACTTTTTTGCATATTTCAAAGTGCCATGTGGTGCACATACATGCCCTTAGGGCATGTATGTGCGCCATATATGCACACATGCTGATTTCAGGGGTGCATCAGGGTGTCATCATGACACCCTTGCACCTTGGAAAATATTCTCAATTTGCGATTAGCAAATAGCGATTCGCAAATTGAGAAGGACTTCCCATTCATTGCTATGGGCCTCCTGGCCCATAGGAATGAATGGGAAGGTATTCCTTAATTGCGATTTCGCAATTTGCTCATCGCAATTAAGGAATATTAAGAAATCGCAAAATTTGTGCGATTTTTTAAATACATCCCGTTTTGCAATTCTCAAATAGCGATTCTCAAAAAATCGCTATTTGAGAATCGCAAATGGAGATGATGATACATATGCCCCCTTAATCCTTAAACTAGTGACGGGGGAACAGCATAGGTATTGTAACGTGCAATAGTTGCCTCTCAGTACCAAGTCACCTCCAGTGAACTTTGAGAGAAAGGGCAGAAGTGCTGTATAGAATGTTTATTTGTTATCATTTGGACCATATATAGAAAATATTGAAATCCTATGTGCATCCAGTTTACCTTGCAGTCTGCTCACCTTCCCACCGTTATCCTATTATCTATGTTCTATCATTAAGGATTGCCACGTCTGAACAATAATGTCATCCCTTTTGTTTTGTTGCGGCTATAGGAATGCAATTGTAGCAGGGACAAGTAGGACGGCAGTCTCAATGTCATAAGATTGGTCTTGTGGACTGTAGCTACATCAACCTCCTAAGTGTGCAACCACTTCATTAGGGACCTTACATTCATCAATTAGTTCAATCCTTGTGTGTTCCTTCTATGTTTCAAGATGCACTGCTAAGCCAACTCATTAAATAAACTTGTTGCCATTTTAACAATCTCTGTAAAATATTTCATGGCCATCTCACCATTCAGTAAGCCCACTCTACTTATTTTACTGATGTGAATCAATAAACCTGGTGCAGAAACAACACTTGCTACACCATTCGTTTAAAGAAAGGGTCCAAGGGAAAGTATTTTTAAAGACCAAGCAGAATAAAGTCCGCAACCTACATAACACAATAATAGAAAAACTACTGGTCTAGAAAAGAGATTAGGAAAAAATGGTTAAACTACAACAAACTGTCAAACTGGATTCTTTAGAAGAGTCTTCCTCTGAGGATAGAATCCCATCACCCACTTCCGTGGCAATGCTTCATTATTTGGGATCCCACTGGGTAATAGCCCCAGTGTGTCTGTATGCTACAACCTTCCAAAGTATTGAAGGGAGCAAGCAGATAAAACACAAATAGTTGATAACAATAAACCCAAGATGAGTTGTCTCAAATTTATGTCATGGGTGAGGGTTGCAGTGCAAAAGGAGTGTTGGTGAAAAAAGTGGTGTTTTAAAATTGACTCCTAAGATACTAAAAGTGTTTATTAAGTGCTATCCTAGTGTCAAAAGATAAAAACAGTGCGTGAACAGTTTGTAACAAATAACTGTTTCAAGGCCATATATAATGGCAGGTCTACATGTTTCAGCTTAAGGGTATTTTTGTCCCTAGCTTTCGTCAGGACCTCTGAGAGATGGAACGCTACTGCAAAACAGTGTTAGTGTACAAATATAACAAAAACTTAACAGAAAAACTGGTTGGAAAAATACAACCTGTCTTGCTCCTGTGCGTATCAAATGAAAACCTGTCACAGGAGTATTAGTTGCAATCCTGCAAGAAAGACAAAAGAACAAAAGCAAAAAATAAAACTTCCTAAAACTGTTCTCAATACTTTTGTTGTAATAGAAACAAACATCCTAATCCAGCATATTTTATTTATGCATCATTTCCTTATATCCACTGGTATACTAGAAATTATTTTAATGAAAATTAACGCACTTACCCGGCTTTTTGCGGGTGTGCTCCTCACCTCACCTGGCTTCCGCTCAGGGTAGGAAGCACCGCTCTAAAAATTAGGGTATAAGCATAGCGATCGTGTCAGAGTGTGTAAATTCTCTGAGTTTATCGTATTCCCCAAACAGTTACTTATTCACCCCCTAACATGGTCACCAAGGCTTGTTCGCAGCAAACTCCCTGATAGTATGTTTGATCTTGGTAATCTCAAAGACTGCCAGTAAGGAAAACTCTGATATACTTAGACTTCGTGAGTCAAAAGTTTTTCTATAGAAATTGCTTAGCGAACCAGTCCTGTGTCGGTGTTATATCACAGTGACTGTGAAAAAACCAAACATAAAACAGGGCTAAACTTAGGGACCTAAAGCCACTTCTCAACATAGAGGAAGTGGCAGCTTCAGATGCTGTCCCAGGACCCCTGATCCCGCTCACCACACTTTTGATATAGCCTTATAGCCTGCCGTAGCAGGCTATACCGGCTATTAAAGGCCCGCTCCCGCGTTAAAGGCCCGAGCCGAAGGCAAGGGATTTTAACAAGGGAACGGGACTTCATTAGCCGGTATAGCGGCCCGAGCGGAAGGCGAGGGATTTTAACAAGGGAACGGGACTTTAATAGCCGGTATAGCCCTGCTATGTTGACCGTTGTTGAATGAGGAGTGTCATCCTTTTCGGTCTGAGGATTCACTTTTAATAGGACTCTGGCCTCATCTATGGACTTGACGGAAACTTATTTATTTGCTATCGGGAATATCAGTCAAATGAGGAAACCCCCTCAATATGGAATTTTCTCTCCCTGCAAGTAGATTGTGACTTCTTTGAAATCCCACCTCTTGGTCAGCATAAGTGGAGAGATGTCTTGGATGAGGGTAGTGGCATCCTTATTGAATTCTATTGTTTCACCTTTCCTGGCTGCCTCATGGATTTCTTCCTTAAGATGAAAAAGTGAACTCTTGTAAGCATGTCTGCTATTGGTTGTGTTGTTGTTAAGCTGCAAAGACACTGTGGGTGTGGTCTAAGAGGATTTCTTTCTCTTTGTAACCACTCAGATTATGTTGAAACAAGGCATATATGTGCTTTTCTAAGTCTGCATTGCTTACAAAGGCACTTATGCCCTTGATTCATATGTTTTTTCTACAGGAATGATCCTCTTAATTCTCTATAGTTTTGGATAACACACCCGAAAGTGATGATTCGAGTTCCACTAGTGGTTCTGTTGGTCCATTATGATCATACCCAGGTGCACAAGATTCATTTTGGTGTGATCCAGTCTCATTTTGGCCCTCTGTACAGCATGGTAAAGATCAGATATGGCATTTGCCAAATCTGTGCAAAGCATTGAAAGATCTTTTTAAAATTCATGCAGCAAGAGTTTAATATCACTTTTCGTGCCAGGGGGGGTTATGTCAGTCATCCACCTTAAAAACAGAGGCCTCTGCATCTTTATATGCTAGATTTGGTTCTTTGCCTCGATGAAAGCATTCAATAAAGGCAATCTTGGTGGGGGGGGGGATTCAGACATGCCACTTCTTTAATAAAAATAGTATAGAGTCAGGGCGCAACTGCCTTTGAGCACTCTCCGCCACCCACAGTTCGATTTAGAGGGGAGCCTATTTGTATCATGGTTAAAATCCTAAGCACTCTAGATCTACTGATTCACATCACCACATGGTCCCACTCTTCTTCCCAATGCTAGTTTTATTCAGGGCATGTCCAGTAATTGGCCTTTGCCCCGCAGGACCGTGTTGTCTCCTACCTAGGGGAGATGGTGACTCTTTTCACCGACGGACCAGGCGGATATTTTGCAATAGTTTGAACTAGTGCATCCAATTAGGACCATAAGGTTGCTCAGCTTCACAGGCACTCAGCAGCCATCTAGATTGGGCACTGGGCCAGGATAAGCAGTTGCCCACCTAGTAGCTTCATCTCCCATGCTCCTGTAGCCTGAACTCCTCTCAATACCTCCAGCAGTTCCCAGCTCTCCTGCCGAATGCCAAACAATATACCCACTGTAGTGGGTAAGTGTGTTTTCAGAGGTGCCAGATCAGGAGCTCAGACAAGATGCGCCATACTGGGTCCTCACTCAGTCCATGCCCCCGAATCACACTGTAATGGTTTTCACTAGGCATGTGAGTAATTTTCATTACACTGGCTTACTCCCAGGAAATTCTTAAATGTTCATTTTGCATAACATAGTATTTTTGCCTTTAGGAGACTGGATCGAGCAGAAAATGTCTCCCAGAAACTGTTTCTGTTTCTGCCAGTCTCCTGCAATACCTCAAGTAACTTATCTATGTGTAGTGTATTGGTTAGAAAAGTCAAGCAAGAAAACTGCCCAAACTATTTTATGCATTTCTGCATAGTTTTGGATAAGCTTCCCAAAACTTCGAGACATTTCAAAGGGCAAATTATGCTAAATATGCATGGGGGTACGTTCTAATTATTACTAACCCTCCTTGATGAGAAAGAAATCAGTGGCTGAGAACAATATGCCTTGACCTCAAATGAGAGGAATATGTGAGTGTCTCCAAAGGACAGCTGTCCTTTGCTGTCATCAGCCATGTTCCAATTAAGTAATATTACCCCCTTCATCATGAAAACACAAATCCCTCTGGCAAAACTTCACTGAATTCTAATTATGCCTGGCATAATGTAGATTATTGTTTTGGGTGATATTATAACCCTTAAGAGTGCGGTCCGTGAACGCTGCCCTATAATGCGGGGGTCCCTTGAGCCAGGGGCATCTTGCAGGATTGCCCCACTGAGGACACTGCAAACTGAAACAGGCATTAATCTGCAGCAGAAGACTTTGCAGCTGCTGTGTGACTTCGCTATGCCTGAAGGACAGCACGGCTTGGTGGCGCGGCGCCAGCCGCAGCGCAGCCTTCTCCGTGGCTGCTGCAGTCAGCGAGCGGCACAAATTGGCTCGACAATAAAGGTAATGAAAAACATGATGGAAAGGCCTGACTCAGCAGCCGTGGGCTCATAATGGCGGAAATCACCTTCCCCAATCCCGCCTTCCTTCTAGGGATCGAACATGACCTAGATGAGCCCACTGTGACCGGTCATATAGTTATATGTGGCTATAATCCCTTCCCCCCCCCCCCCCCCCCCACTCCAAGATAAGTGCGCTGTGCTGCGTTGGGTGACAGGGAAAGAGCAGGTGAGTGCTATATTTACAAGAAAATGGTACTCTCCTCCCCGCTCCCTAGTGCTGGTGCTGTTGCCACAATGCAGGCATTTGAGGTATAGAAGCACTTAACTCTGGGCAAAACTGCTCACAGGAGAATGTGAACAAGTTCAGAAATGAGTTAATTTCATTTGGGCTATTATGATTGCTGCTTAGAGTTAATTGTAAGTCTCACAGTAAAAGCACAGAGCTGGCTACATCTGCCAGATTTTGCCACTTTGTAGATAGAGTGACTTTTGCAAAGAACAGAGACCAACTTTTCCTTTCGATTACCCAGCAGTGACCATTTTTACTTAGACTTTGGCCGAGTACATTATTAGTTGAGTCACAGAGCAGCAATATGGAAGCTCAGTAAATAAGTCGTTGCATTACAGGAGCAAAAAAACTACTGAAAAGAAAATTAGTTTTTTTTTTTATATAAATCTAAATATTCCGCAGGAAATTCTTTATAAGTGATATCAATTATTTGTAAGACAAGGGAACTGAGGCACAGAACAATCGAGTGATTTGGCCAGGGTCAAACAGTTTGCTCAAAGAGGGATACCCAGATCAGAGCTCGGGTATGCGGGTTCCTTAGCCAGCAGGTTGGCCAATAGATTAGACTGACATTTGCGATTTAGAATCGAGACAGTTTCTAAATATGTCCCGCCAAGATATAGGGCACTACCTCCTCAGGCCTACTGCCCCTCTATTTTGTATGATTACGTCAGAATTTTTATGTTTTAGATTTATCCAATTCCCAGTGCACAAATGTATGTTGGCTAGCTTTTGAATAATTTTATCGGAACATTTTGTCACCTCTTTGTGCAAGGGGGCGCTTATTATGCCGCATATTACAGAATAAAAAAGCTCACTTGTGAATTTCAATGTTGGGCAGACTGTACACGGGTATAGGTCTAACTCAAAGGATGATTCACTAACATGTTGCACGGGCGCTTGCAAGGTGCTGAGCGACGAACTTACCATTAAAAGCGCCTATCGGTGCAGCGCAAAGCTGTGCAGCACAGCACCAGTGTGACCCTCGGTAAATGGAGGCCTCGCTGGTTTTCAGGACAGATCTGCAACTGCCATCTGAGCGCGTGATTTTTTTAGGTTTTAGAAAATATGTATAAAAATGTAAAAAATATGATCTTAGCCTTAAAGTACGCCACTGTGACTAAGCGGGTTGTATATTTGATTTTAGGGCCAGTGTGCAGATGAGTTAAATAAATTACTTTATCGTGGGTATTTATTTTTTACTATTGTCTGTTTCGTTTTATTATGACTGTGCGACGGTTTTAAATAAGTACGCGTGATAGTTGGAGACAGACTGAATGACCCAGCCTCGCGGAAGAAGACTTCTCTAACAAAAGAAGACCTCAGACGGAGGTACGGTCACGGTGGATCTTAACGAGAAGGCAGCAATTATGTTATGTTTGTGGGGCTCATGCGCAGTGTAAGCCGAGATAAAACTAGGTTGTTGCAGTGCAGCTATATCGCATCAGACCTCACAGAATAAGACAGGACGGCTCGGCTGGCTCGAGGCCAGTGCACAATTATAAACGCGCTCATTACTCGCAGGTAGGCTCAGCCACGCAAAATAACCTCGAAGTGCAACGGAGCGCTCTGCAGAGAATAATTCAATTAGTACGGCTTCCGAAATCAGCAGTGGAAGGGCTAATAAGCAGCGGAAGGGCTAATAAGCAGCTTGAACAAAATCAGCTCGGGCTGCTTATGCGTGGACGACGAGCGCGCGGTCCGTTTCTTATGCCTCGTGCTCTCCGTGAAGGAAATAAAAGAAATCCTTTGCAAATTTCAAAGTATAACAAGAAATCCTATTCATTACTTTTCAAGATAGTGCCAGAGGTCCTAGGAAAAAATTCCGTTGTAGTTGCTGGGTAATGTTACATAACGTTTTATTCAGGCACATTGTCCCTTTTCAATTTATTTATTTTTATATATGTAATTTCCAAATGAATAAACCCGTTTCTCCTACTAAACGACGATGTTCTCCTGTGATAATCTGCGCTTGCACTGCGCAGCCCTGTATTGGGGAATGACGCGCCAGAATCAGGCATGCACATTATTCCACTATTCTGGGTTCTAGAGATTTCCTTAAATCATGGTTGACCCCTCAAGTGCACTGCATTGTAGCACCGCGCAATATTTGAGGGAAAGGGGACACAGGGAAGATTCTCAGGAACGCCCTTTTCCACTGATATGTTACTTGTGGCAATCTACTGATTTACCTCTGCAAGTATGTTGTAGCAAGTTTGCAATTGACACTAATTCAAGGAAGGAAAATGTCCCCTTTATCCTTATATGAACTGTGACTATCGTACCGAGGGCGCAAGTGCCAGGGCACCTATTTTTCCAATTATGACTATATACCTGCCAGCAAATCTGCAAAACTGTCCCTCGTCTCCCCCTCTCTGCACTTGCCTTTAGAAGTTCTTTACCTATTTCCTGCTTGAGTCTATCTCCCTCCTCCCTTGGTTTTGGAAGTCCTCCTCTTCATATACCCTGCTGTACATTAGATGATCTGTCAATCCCCTCAATCCCCTCTCTTAGCTGCTTTCCGTGACACCCCAGTCTCCTCAACTTCTTCAGACCCAGTGTGGTCCATGCCTGACTCATCCACTTTCTACTATAATTCTTTTCAAGCCCATGTGTTCCCTTGACCTCTTCACCATTCCTACTAAGCCCTTGCGTGCTCTTTTTCTCCATCCCACTTCTATGTCACACTTTCCCACGCCCTACTTTATGCATAGTGCTTGTGTTAATGCTTTCCCTGAAAGCAATGTCTTGCTTCAGTGACTGTCCCACTCCAGGTCTCCAGCGTATTCATCCCACCGTTGCTGAGATATTGGAGGAGCTCCCCTTTAACCGTAATTTTTGTTTTTGTTGTCTTGCTTGTAATGGCTGGTGATGTCACAGGGATAGAGCTAGCGTACCAAGGCAGATCTCAGAAAGTCAATCAATTTCTATCCTAGTGTACATGCATGTACCTTGACTTTTGATTTTTGAAGAATATCTTCAACATGCAGCTCCATAAGGGGACTTTGCTTGTGGTTGTGGATGATGCAAATTATGGGATTTTGTTTTTTGCATGTTATGTATGAGGTCATCATCCTCGGCTCCACCCCATCCACCAGGGACGACTTCTGGTGGTCGGCCGCACTGGGAGCGGCACCGACACCCACCGACCACGCACTCAACCTGGGGTTCATCCGGAACTCATCACTGTCAATGACCCAGCAAGTCAACGCCAACTCCTCCTCCTGCTTCAACACCCTCAGCATGTTTTGCAAGATCTACAGATGGATCCCCACCGGAACCAGAAGGACGGTCACCCAGGCCCTCGTCAGCAGCAGGCTGGACTACGGCAACGCCCACTACGCGGGAACCACAGCCAAACTTCAGAAAAGACTCCAACGCATACAGAACACCTCCGCATGCCTCATCCTCGACGTCCCCCGCCACAGCCACATCACTGCCCACCTGAAAGACCTGCACTGCCTCCCAGTCAACAAGAGGATCACCTTCAAGCTCCTCACCCATGCTCGCAAAGCACTCCACAACACGGACCAGCATACTTCAAAAAACGACTCACCCTCTACACCCCGAATCGCCAGCTTTGCTCCGCCGACCTCACCCGTGCCACCGTTCCACGCATCCACCAAACGACCACCAGCAGCAGATCATTCTCCCACCTCGCAGCCAAGACATGGAACACCCTCCCCATCCACCTGCGACAGACCCAGGACCTGCTGACCTTCAGAATACTCCTCAAGACCTGGCTGTTCAAGTAGTAGCAGCACTCCCCCCCCCCCCCCTTTAGCGCCTTGAGACCCTCACGGGTGAGTAGTGTGCTCTACAAATGCACTGATTGATTGATTGATTGATTGATTAGCTTAGTGTTTGTGACCTATCTACCTTTATTACAATTAAAGCATGCCAACTCTATCACACCAACAAGCCCCCCAAAAAACTGTTGAAGGATGACCACCGCCCAGCTCGTGCATGTGCAGCAGCCATCTTGAATGCTTTGTATTTGAAATGAAGAGAAATCTTGCGCATAGGCAGCGGCCATCTTTGAAAAAATAGCAGCATTGACAAAGCCGATAAATGTAATGGAGCGTCTGATTGGCTTTACCAATGCTTGTTTCTCTTTAAAGTCGCAAAATATTTCATCAATGCTTTTCTTTATCCAACTTAACCACTGTGAACAGTTTTTGCTTGTTGTCCCTACTTGCTCTCTCGCCAGTCCTAAGCATTTTTTCAAGTCTGCTTTTCCTTATTCTTCAAACTTTCTTTTTCCGATGATTAAGGAAATAAGTACTAACAAATAGGTTGCAAAAAGTGGGCGCATGCTTCACACTGATTTTTCTCGACTTGTCTATCATTTTGCAATCCAACCTTTATACTAATAGGTCATATCACAAAATGTGCTGACCCTTTCTGATTAAAATTGGGAAAGATTTGCAAAACCCATTTGGTAATTTAGAAAGTCTCCGAATCTTAGATGGGGTTAGTATATTGTCACAAATTGTTTTGTGATCACAAACCCTGTGATATTGCAAATATCAGGGTTTGTGACCACAAATCGGTTTCATACACTTGGTCTATATTTCCGTCACCTATGTTTGTTAACAGCCTTTATATGCCAGTTAAAAATGTACTCCATTTTATAGTTTTAATATGTTTTCATTGCCTAGCCCGTTTTTATCTGTCCTCTCTGTTTTTTCTTAATGCCACCGCCAAATCTCTAAACTCTTTCTCCCTGGTATGTCTTGTCACTCCCCCCTTTCCATGTGCTCAATCTTGATTAGAAAGAAATAATTAAAGTCATTTATAATATCATTTAATCTTGCTCGTGTCCGATCATGATGAGTCTTCTTACTTTTAGCTACAAAAAAAAATCAAATTTTTCAGTGTGGTGTTGGCCAAGACATACTGATTTTTCTAAATTATTATTTACAATACACTTATAGGGGCTTTCAGCAGATCCTCTACATCCAATGGTCTGTTATGTCATTCTTCTGACCACTGCAGTATACAGAGTATAGCCCTATTCACCAATTGACTATCCTAAGTGTAAGTGACAGCATTCCATCCTTTCACAGGGAGCACACCAACACAAAGTAGTTCCCATAAGTTACAGGGTCTACTGTGGCAATGTGCACGTTTTAAAATGAAAAACATATTTCAGCTTTTAGGCTTTTTTTTTTAGATTCATGATGGCTTGGTTGCGTCCGCAATAATAAAGTTTTGCTAAAACATGATAAAAAAAATAAGCAAGAATTGACAAAGCCAAACGGCTTGTGGCCAATACCACACCTACTGGCTTTACCAATGTTTGTTTACACTATTTATAGTTACTTCGTAAAGTTCTTTAGATTAACATCAAATAAAATCACGTTGAATATTATGCCCGGTTTGGAGGCCAAGGCCCAGATTCTCAAAGAATCACGGAGCACAGTGCAGCAGCCACAAATGCTGCGCTGCGCTGCGTTGGGTGACGGGGAAAGAGCAGGAGAGTGCCATATTTACAGAGCTATTGTACTCTCCTCCCCTCTCCCTAGTGCTGGCGCTGATTTCAGCTGCTGTGTGCCAGGCTCACACCATAGTGCCATACATGCTGCTAGAGTGCGTCCCTGAGTCTACCATACATTTTGTATAGGAAGGGTAACCTTCCTGTACAAAAACAAAATACTGTGGCCAAAAAATACTGTGGCCAGACAAGCTTAACCCCTTCGCTGCGGCTCGAATTCAGCCGCGGCGCTGGAGGGGGTGAGGGCGAGCTGTGCTCATGACGGCGTGGTTCCGTCACGACTCCGCCCACTCAGTATTTCGCCCGCACAGGCGGGGAATTAGTGCCGCGTGGGCGGAGCGGCCGCAGTATGACGGAACCACGCCGTCATGAGCACACGCCGCCCATGGCTCATGACGGCGTGGTTCCGTCATGCGCGTGGAAGGGGTTAAAACCTTTTCTTTACATTGTATGTGTGTTGCAGAGTGCAGCACGCATGCTGAAAAGAAAGGAGAGATAAAACATTTCTCCTCTTAATGGCTCCTTTTCAGCGGCGTTCATTTTTGGCGCAAAACCCTGTCTACTAATAATAGTCCATAGGGTTCAGCATCGAAAATCATGGGTTGTTGCATAGGAGCGCCCATGTAAGACCCGGGTAAAGCCCCCTTGATGCAAAGTAACGCAAAGCAGCATTTTGCGCTGCTTTGCGTTACTTTTCCATTCAAACCAATGCAAATACCAATTTGCGTGGGTTTTATAATCGCCAAACATGTTTTACATCGGTTTAGCGTTAAACAATTTACGCTAACCCGACGCTAAACCTTTGTTTATCTGGGCCCTAGTTTTGAACCTTTTGCCCAGTACAGGAGTAAACATCTAAAGGTGTGTCTAGTTCTAGATGCCTGTTCTTGAGTTTAAAGCACATGGAGTTTACCTTTTCAGGTCAAAACAGAATATAGCATTAATGACAGAGGTTAATTTAGCTGCATCTTGGCCAATGTTACTAGGCCATAAAACATTAGAAATCCCATTTGCATGATATATGTTCGGGAAGGGTAATTCAGATGGTTGTTTCGTTTATACATGAATTGTGCAAGATATTGTGCCTCCCAACACACTATTTAAAAATCTGTTTTCTTATGCCTGGCATTAAATTATGCTGAGAAATTTTTCTGTTTGGACACAATGTTTCAGGGAGGTGCCATTTCTCATGAAGTACGACTTCAGTGTTCATCTGCTTTGATGATCTGATTTTATTTGTCCCTTTTAAAGCGAACAGTTACCCGGAAATCTTTCAATTACCAGACACATTTTTCCAATCCATAATAAACGTAATTGATTCTGCATAGGAATACATTTCTGAGATAGATCTTAAAATTGGTTTATTTTATGTGTAACTGATTGCCAGCAAGCAAATGTATTTTTTATAAAATTGCCGGAAAATGCACTGTTTATTCAAATTTTTTCCTAAAGTGTATTGGAGGATGTTCACTTATGCACCCCTCTTGAGAAGGTCAAGTGCCTAACTCCGCTTGCCAAATAGGAGCATTATGGGAAGGAGGCTGTGTATGGTTTCCAATACAGACTCCGAACGGAAGCATCTTTATTTTAGTGAATATTTAACATTAAAAGGGAAAATATGACATAGAGAATTTTCCTAAGGGTAACATCTATTTGTGCTTCAATCAAGGGAGAAACCTCTCCAGAAATTGCTGTAATAAGATTTTGTTATCTTATATTTTCAATTGTTCATTTGAAAAGTATTTTCATAGCTGCGCTTAACTGTGGATAGGTTTTCTACATCTGTGACGGTGTTATATGTTACCTGTTAGTCAGTCAATGCTAGTAGAGGTTAATAGTCTGTTGCTGGGGTCATATACAGGCGATTGACTGTTAACGGTTGCAAATAATATAAAAAAAAGTATTTAAGAAGGGGTGCAAAAAGCTATCGTCGACAAAGCCTCCCTTTAGTACGGTCAACTCTCCTCCCATAAATTGTATGTATCCGAACCAATGAGAATGTCTATACCTTGAAATATTGAAATCATATACATTAAGCCTAGTTCACCAGTGTGTCTTTATCTTACAGGTTGGAAAGTGGGAGAACAAAAGCCTGAATATGAGGTACCCCGTATGGCCAAGGTTTAGTTCTTTTGCGGACACGGACCCTGATTACAACCACTTGAGCATTGTCACCTTGGAAGAAAATCCTTTTGTGATTGTTGAAAATGTGGACTATTTGACAGGAACATGTGTGAGAAACACGGTCCCATGTCGGAAGCATATCAAAGTCAAGTAAGTAGTCCTCCATTTTGATCCATAGAAATGTGGATGTTCCAACTGATTAGTATCAACTTAAAAAAATTCTATAGGGCATGTAACTCCAAAAATGGTAACCTAGGTCTACAAAAATGTATTATTTGTGAAGAATTAGCTAACTGCCTCAGACAGAACTACGGGGCATATCAGCAAGGGCCGGCGATAATTATCGCTCAGAGCGCTTAGCGCGAGGATAATTATCGCCGGCTAACGCTGAATTTGATCGCTGAGATAGCGTGCTGTCAGCATCGCTTATCTCAAAAGCGATAAAATTCCAGGCGCAAGCTGCCAAATGTGCGATTATCGCTGGTAATCCAGCAATAATCGCACAGCGTTTGACGTTAGCTTGCTGATAGGTCAGGGCAGACTCAGCCATGATATCCACCTTCCATTGGATATCATGGATAAGTCAAACTAAAAGCAGGCGTAAGGAAAGTAGCGATAACCGCGGTTAGCGCTACTTTTTTTATCGCTGTGCTTGTTAGCGTGCCCATTGATAATTGGAGAAATGTCAGTTAGCGACATTTCTCCAGTTATTTTGGGAAGGAACGCCCACTTTGCATCTCATTAGAGATGCAAAGCTGGGCGTTGTTGTAACGGGCGCTAAGTCAGCAAAACACGTGATAGCGTGTCTTTGCTTATAAGGCGATTAAATTATCGCCGCTTTTCACCCGAAAACGGACGCAAAAGCGGCGATAATTTCATAGCGCTGCCTTGATGATATGCCCCTACATTTTCTGGTGTAAGTGCACCTAAATCCCTCTTCTAACTAACTCATAAGTCTTTAACGCTGGAGCCATGTTTAGGGGATATTACTTTTACCCTCACTTTTCAAAGATTGACATATTTGACATAGAGACAGACGAAAGACCACCCATTTTCTAGCATCCATGCCAGCCATTTTATCTACTTGTAACCTTGTAGCAACCTGTTATATTTGCGTCTGAGGTACAACCATCTCTTAGCATTTGGTTCCAATTTTGCAACAACTTCAGCAAAACGGAAACACATTGAAGCACACAAAAAAGCTGCTGAGAACCAAACCAAGGCAAGTGTATTCAACATTTAGTTAAACCAACAAGGGAAGACACCCTCTCTTCAGAGGTCAACTGATATTGGCTGTCTGTCTTTCTCTGCTACTGATCTGCTAAGACGCACCTTTTCCAAAGGTGTCAATGCTTGTGTCATATAGAAAATGCAAGAAAAGTTCACTGATGCTTTGAGAAGAAAAATACTGTCACGCTTATTTCATAATATCCCCATTTCCCATATTATTCTCTTCCAAAGAAGGGGAGTATGTTTGGAGGGCAGGGATTAAGTGAAGTTATCAACCTATGCTGGGGCAGGTGGCAATATCGGCGATTAGAGCACTGTTACTTAAGTAATAGTGGAGTACTGCCAGTGTTACAGTGAGATTAAAGGTGGTTCTTTCACTGTCAGCAAGATGGTATGGAGTGTCTCCTTCCCAAAGAAAGATATGTCCTCTTAACACAGTAGTGACCACAATTTGGTCATCACACGTTGACTGTCATATAATACTCAACTAATGCCACTCATGTATATTGTTGTGAAGGCAAACATCAAACTAGTTATTAAATTACTCCACCTTCCCCAGATGAAAAGTAGGATAGTTAATTTTACTGGGACTTATTGCAATAGGTTACACTTCTCACATGTGGACATTTTTAACACAGACTATTTAGCAACGATTTCTGAATATGGTAGCTGAATACTTCTGGTTCTCTAGTAGTTCACCTGTGGTATTTATGGTTCTCAGCAGGCAGGGCCTGGCATGTGCAAAATCACAGAGGAACAGAATTTCTGCTCTTTCATCCCAATGCTGTGGAGAGGGAATACATATATCCTCACACTACAAGACACCGATTTGCTTACACTTTGTATCAGGCTTGCATCACAAACCAAGTGCAAAATGTTGTGTTAGGATTTACTTTCCAAAGCAAATCCTGATTTGTGTTGTAAAGTTGTCTAAAGTAGCGCAAAGTAATGATCTGTACTACTTCGGCTCAAGGGGGCATTACATGAATGGTACAAAGGTATTCCCATGCAACAACCCATCGGTGTTGATGCAAATCCCTATCTACTAACATTTGTATGCAGGGATTTCCACCAAAAATGTATGCCTCTTTGAGGCAGGCACGAGGGTGGAGGAAGTTGTAAAACTTCCCACATATTTTCTACTTTCCGTGTGAACTGCACTGTACAGCACACACACAAAATGGGAAAAGGGTTAAAGCATTGTTTTTGTACTGGAAGGGTGCCTATTATGATAGAAGACTGCCAGGACAACTCTTGATGTGATTAGCATCTTTATTAAGTTACAGATAAACAGAGACCCCATCCACAGTCCTAACAGAGACCCCATCCACAGATGGCATCAGCGTAAATCTCCTTTTCACACTACCTCCCCAACTAGAATCTTCAACACTACATTCCAGTTATGATGCACTGGTTACAAGGCTGCACAGCAAGAACTATTTTTACAGATCCTCACGTGCTGAAGGTTCAGTAATCTAAAGTATCATAGTGTCCTTCGTAACCTTGGAGATTAATGTGACGATGAATGTCAAAGCTGAAAAATGATAAGTACTGCTAGTGTTTGTGGCCAGTATCTATTAACTTATTCTTAACTGTAGTTTAAAAAAAAAAATATATATATATATATATATAATTGATTGCCGTGTTTTTTATACAGTTGACAATGGCATATAGTAAAAAAAACTAATTTGAAGTGAAATAAATCCCTAGAAATTCTTTTCCAGATTATTCATCTATTAAGGATTTGTGGCAGACTGTTTGTATCAGTGTGTCTACAGATACTTTTATGATATCAATTGCAATGAAAAACAATGTAAAAAAGAAGATTGATGAGGATAATATATATTTAGGATTTCGGGTGCCAGGTAGTCAGAGATGACAATTTATCACAATTCGTCCTTGTGGCATGACAGTCTCCAATATACTTTCAAGGTTAAACCAGCCTTTAGAGGATACCATGTTGATGCAATCCATCCTATTTAAACCATCCTGACAAGCTACCAAAATGTAGTATACATTTTTGCAGATTACTGCATTCATTATATACTAATAAACACACGAGAACAGAAATCAATGTATTTAGAACCATGTCCTTAATAACAAATCAAATTAAAGTATTTGTCATTACCACTCGTGAGATAATATCCTTCAATCTGCCAGCTGGCTGCTTCTCGATCTAAATATAGTCTTATTCACAAAGGTATTTGCTCATCTATCTTGAATTTTGGTGCATTCATTTCATCATTTATCTGTATACATAAATGATTGTTATTCATGGAAAGTGAATTTGTATTCTGCAATGAATATCTGAAATATAAAATTACACCAACACAATCTAAAATGACTTGTGCTAATATCTATTTAAATGGGCAGGTTGTAGATGTTGTAATGCGCAATTCCTGCTGTTGGACTTGGCCCTTTCTGCAGAGCCATCCTTATACTCTTTGCCTTCATCCTCCTCTTTTCTGAAACTGTTTTGTTGGCTTTTATGACTCTGCACACTTTACCATTGATAACCAGTGCTAAAGTGCTTGTGCTCTCTCCCTTAAACATGGTGAAATTGGCTTATACCCAATTTGCACATTTAATTTATTTGTTAAGTCCCTAGTAAAGTGGTACTACATGTGCCCAGGGCCTGTAAATGTAATGCTACTACTGGGCATGCAGCACTTATTGTGTCATCCACTTAAGTAGCCCTTTGAACAGGAATGAGGTCTGCCATTGCAGTGTGAGCAAACAGTTGAAAATGCCATTTCAACATAGCAAAATAAACCTTTTGCCAGGTCTAAACTTTCCTTTTAATACATATTAGTCACCCCAAGAGTAGGCCCTAAACAGCCCATAGGGCAGGGTGCAGTGTATTTAAAAACGTGGACATTTAACTTTTGCCTGTCCTCGTAGTGAAAAACTCTTACAGTTGTTTTTTCACTACTACAAGACTTGCCTCTCCATAGGATAACATTGGGTTAACTTATTACATTTAATAAGTGATAGATTTCAATCGGGAGCAGGTTGAACTGTTCAGTTTGGTGTATAAAGAATTGTAATTTAAAGCTCCCTTTAATTTAGTGTCAGATTCAGAAAATGCCACTTTTAGAAAGTAAAAAATGCTTTGTGCCAAGCTACTAGAAGGTTGAGCTCAGGTTAAATTGGGGTCTGCATGTGTGTTGACCTGACAGGAATTGTGGTTGCTGTTGAATAGGGGTTCAACCCCCCTCAACCACAACCCAAATTCCCACACCTGCCTAAATGAGTTTCTCAATTGAGAAAAATAAATTTCCTGAGGGGAAAATGCACCATGTGTATAATTTACTCGCTTTTAATAATGGGGTTCCTGGTTGGCCGATGTATGTACCCCGGCCAGGCAGGAACTACCACTCTAGTCAGGGTAAGCTAGAAACACAATAAGATATCCTGTGCTCATCCTCTGGTAGCTTGGCACAGAGCAGTAGGCCTATCTACAAAGGCAATGTCTAAAGTATTTGGCAACATACACACACGCAGTAACACAATGAATACACCACCAAATGACTCCACACAATAGAAAACATATAGATGATAATTTTAGTAGAACCCGAGTTATGAATTTTCAAATATAAACCAAAAACAGTGAGTGCTTTGAAGTCAATAGCACTAAAAGGTTACTTTAGGTCACCCTAGACCATGGTAAATCCAAATTTCAGGCCAACAGCACTGCAAGCCAGGGTAGGGCTCACAGAAAGCTGAGTCCAGCAGCACTAATGGCATTGTAGGAAGTCTTTTGTGCCCCAGAGACTTCATAAACCAGGTGGCAAGCCAGCAAGCCCTTGCAGATCAATTTAAGGGAAGGCAGAGTCCAGCTCGCCTTCCAGCAGAGTCAGGGAGCAGCAGGCAGCACAGCAACAAGCAGAAAGCAGTACCTACAGAAAAGCAGTCCAGTTGAGTCCTTTAATCAGCACAGCAGTCCCTCTGGCAGCGGTTCAGTTCAAGATCCATAAGTGTCTGATTTTAGGGGGTAAGAGACCCAGTATTTATTCCAAAAGTGCCTTTGATGTAGGGGGTGACTTCAAAATAACTCTCAGAAGTGCACAAGGATCCCTTTAAGCCTAATCCTCTCTGTTAGACTAACCCTGGGGGTAAATCGTAGCTTTGTTTGAGGACGTAAGTGTGAGCCACCATTCCTTATCCTGCCCAGGAACACCCATCAGAATGCAGATGAATGCAGATGGGTGCTTAGAATGCAGACGAGCCACACCTTCCTGTGTTTGTGGCTGTCTAGAGGAAATGCACAAAGTGCAGCTGTCACCCAACCCTGATGTGTACTGGAGACAGGCTGTCATGAACAAAGAGCAGTAAGTACAGAGAAATGTCCACACTCTAAAAGTGCCATTTCTAAAACAGTAATGTTTAACCCAACTTCAACAGTAAGGATGATTTATTATTACCATTACAAACATACCAAACATTTAAAAAGCTACTCCTCTCTGACCAGGAATTACACCTTAAGATATATTAGGGAATTCTCAATGCTGGCCTATGAGACCTCACAATAGTGAAAAATAAAATAGATTGTTTGTTACTACCAGGACATTCAAAACATAAAGGTACATGTCCTACCTTTTGCTTACATAGCATCCTGCCCTTATGGTTGCTTAGGGGTGGATTATGAGTAATAAAAGGGGAATTTAAGACTTGTCAAGCAGTTTTAATGCCAAGTCGAACTGGCAGTAAACTGCACACACAGACAATGCAGTGGCAGACCTGATTTGGGTTTGAAAGGCTACTTGTGTGGGTGGCACAATGAGTGCTGCTGGCCTAGCTATAGCATTTGAAGTACATGCCCTGGGTACATGGTATACCACTTTACAAGGGACTTACCAGTACAACAAATATGCCAATCAGGTATACACCTGTGTCATTTTTAGGGGAGAAGCACATGCACTTTAACACTGGTTAGCAGTGGTAAAGTGTTCAGCATCATACGGCCAACAAAAATATTCAGCAAAAAGGAGAGGCAAAAAACAAAAAGTTGGGTGGAAGACCACCCTAAGGATGACAGGTCTAATACGTGTGCATAATTGTAAACCCATTATATTTTGATATGTGTAAATACTCATGCAGGTGAGTACTACTGGAAAGGTGAAACTGTCACAGCTTCATGGAAGTACTCCTAGAACCTTTGGAGACTGTGGAAACATTGAAAAAGTTACTGTAGGGCTACGTTTAATCAAAAGTGCACTTCTGACTTTATTTATATGGACATAAACATTTAGGAGACGTATGCCAACTATTAATCAAACAAGGTTTAGAATCACGCACCTCAATGACATATATTATTAAATGCTTCCTTTTCCACTGTTTGAAACCCTTCCTAGACAGTAAGTTATTATTTAAAATGGCTGGGAGTACTCCCAACAACTAATGAATCTTCTAAAAAAATGTTAGATAAGAACTAAAAATTGTCAAAAAAGCGAAACATGTTTCAATTTGTACTTTACTTACTAAATATGAGCCATGAGCCCCATATGTATGAATGACAGAATGCAGAAATGTGCAGTTTATGGACAAGTGCTATGGAGAATTAACGTAGTAAATACATGTAACTGACAGAAAACTTTGCCCTGTAAAACTTGTGCTGTGAAGCTGACACTACTCATATGCTAAACGTGTTTAACCATGAAATTTTCTATTAGTGGGTAAATGTATTAGTTGCAATGCTATATGCGAATTGTATTGCTGAAAGTGACACATTCTTATGTTAGCTAAAGTAGTAGGCCAAAATGTAAGTCACTGAAAACTCTCACTTTAGAATTAATATTTACATTTCATGTGCACTGCAGAATCTGTTCTCATGTTTGCATTGCATGTAGAGAAGCATTCTTTCGGAAAAGTAATGTCTTTGTTTTAGTAGCTAGGCAAGGAGAGAAGAAGTTACAATTACATGGGTTAGAGGTGATAAAGACAGAGATGGCTTCACTCAGTAGAAAGCATGAGAGCCAAGGACAAATTGTTGCGAACAACACAGTGGAAAAGTACATTCAGAACTGTACGCAGAGTAGATGGCGTAATGCGAGGTGCATTATCGGAATGCTACTTGTGGATAACTGATTGTTGGAACTAGGGAAAGTGGCCCACTTCTTACTTGCCTTTGGAGAAAGAGCATTTCAGAACAAGCTCTTTATTTGCAATAGTGGCTTTATGCTACTTGACCGACTGATGGTGAAGCGACTTCTTAGGAAGACTCCACGCATTGACAACTTTTTTCCTTGCCATTGAAAATACTTATGTAGGGATGCCACCTTAGAGCTAGAGTAGTGTTTGATTAATGCTTTTTACTAGTCAACCCTCAATTTAGGGCAATTTGGATTCATGCTTCTTGATTCTCTGTATCCTACTTCTTGAATTAATAGTTTTGTTCATGGTTCACTGCTTACATTGGATGCATAGATTTGGCTTCATACTAATTCCTTTGTACTTCTATACCCTTGGTATGAGGTGTCTTTCTGTCCGGTTATTTTTGGCTTCATAATAAATTAACTAACCATATTTAGTTGTTCGTGGATTATTAAGCGGTAAGAAAAATTGTTGACTAATTGATTGTGTATTAACATGTTTTCTCCCCTTGAAACTTTCGTCCTGCAAAAAGAACCATCGGTTTGTGTCTCTTTCACCTAGAACTAATGGGTCAGGCCCATTCAAGTGGATATGTGTTTGGTTTCCTTCACAGATTCTGCAGTCCATTAAATACACAAAACATTGAGATAAAAGCTCAACATTGTTAACCTTTTCTGTCCCAATCTATTCTCGAAATTCCTTGGTTTAATATTTGTGTTAAAAACGAATTGTCCTTTTATGCACACACTAGTGCCCCCAGTGGTGGGCCAAGATACAGGGAGAGAGAGAGAGAGAGAGAGAGAGAGAGAGAGAGAGATGACTGAGGTAATGAAAGAAATAATGTTAAACTACCAGTGTAATATCTAGGATTGAGTACTTGATCATCCCATCATCAAGGTGCTTCTGTCTGGCCAGTTCAGAAAGGTCCAAGGATAGGCCACACACCCATAACTCCCTGAAAACTCTAGCTGAATACTTTATAAGCACTGCAGATCTTTAAAATGACTCAGCATTTATGTTTTCCAGAAAGTCCGTTGACACTTCTTGAGTCCAACTTACCCCCGGTAGTAATTTTTTTTGTATTTATCAGGGTGATTTATGTATCACATTTTTAATGCTTATTATTGTGTAATGTAGTGTCCACGTTCTCAAAAAAGAAAGTTTCTTTTGATAAGTACATTTTAATATGGATGCCTACACCCAATTAACCATAAGAAAAATGAGTGTGTATCGCAACTAAGAATAATGACGCTCTATCAAATAACTTCACTGTTAGTTCTACATTTTGCAAAGTAAGCACACACATCAAATGTTTAGCTAAAAGAATATTAAATTAATAAATAAAGGAGCATACTTTGATAATTCTACATCACAAATCATTAATATAACATCAGTTATTTACTTCTTTGGAGCACAGAAATGACATGGACGGTCATTTTCCAGGGTGTAAATGCTGCTCGCGTCTCTTTTCCCCACATTGCATCATTTTCAATAAAACACACATAAAGCAACCATTTAAATTAAACCTTATCTAATAAATTATTTGATAGTTTAAGAATAATTAGAAATAAATTGGGAAATCTTTTTTATATAGATTCTCAATCAAGCTAAGCGAAGCAGGTGAATGTTCATCTCACATGAAGGCCCAGGTCATCCAGAATGAGGAAAATCAGCAGTATTGTTTAATTTTATGAAAGAAAAGTGAATTGTGTGATATACATTCTTGCTATGAGCCAAACAGCAATAATTCCCTGTGTATTCTTTACCACCATGTAATTTAAACACAAATACCGCACTTCGAGCCTCATACTAAAAGCCACGGTATCCCGCCCAGTAACTCCACTTGTGGAGTTACTAATACCAGGCATTATTTAAGGAGGCATTTTTAAATATGCAATAATTTTACTAAAGCTCTTAAAAAACTCTCAGTAAATTTTAAAATATGTTTTACATATCCACTCACAGAATTTGGCTTTTCTCACTTTCCTAGGGTCCTGCCTAATAGTCCCTGTTCCGCCGTGGCTGGTGCCGTTTGAGCGGAGGGACATTGTACATGTGAAAGGAGGTTGAGCACTGTCAGACTCTCAGGCTGGGAGGTTAGCGCTCAGGCAGCAACCCTCCTACTCACTTCCATCAGGCCCTGCCTATTTAGGGCAGGAAAGTGTGCGGACCCTCAGCAGATGTGTGCAGCGGAGTGCCGACGGTGCACCAAAGGCTATTCCGTCTGCGCCTGTCTGCGGACTGCCTCCAGCCACCAGGACCCCTGCACGTTTTACCCCCAACAGTGACCGGGTAACTAAAGACCAACACTTATACAATGGTATCACACAGCTACTCAACTAGGAAACTTTAGCTCCAAATTGTAAACTTCCATTTAATTGCAGCCAATGTAAGTTTTTCCTTCCCCAAAGGCCATCAGTAACCAGTAAGGGAACAGAAGAGAGAGTTACTGGGGCTGTATTTTAATGAACAATCCATCCCTAAACATGCTCTAGAGGTATGGAGTCTGTTAGATGCCGAAAAAACCTGACATCTGTTTTATAACAGACACTTGGCTCCAAACCATAGGCATGGCAACCACCTTTCCCCTGCACCATAAACTAATCAGTTTAGATAGAGATAAGAAAAGAGGAGGCGGTCTCACAATAGTCTATGGAAATAGACTAAAGACCAGTACAGTGGAATCATTCACTTCTGACTGGATTGAATTATGCATTTTTAGAATATAATACTTAACAAGGGATCCTGGGGAGGTGCTCTTGTTTATAGACCCTCAGGGCCTTAGACTAACTTCAGTAATAGTCTGATGGAACTCATTGTCCCACTTATTTTGACCACAGATAATTTACTACTCACAGGAGATTTCAACTTTCATGCAGAACTTTCTTTAGACGTGGATACCAATCAATTAATCCTAAACCTCAATACCTTAGAGCTTGTTTAGAAGATGAGTGGACCCAAACACACTGCAGGGCACACTCTAGATCTTTTGATCACAAATGAAGCTAATGCTAGGTTGAACCCTCCCATCCCTCTGATCTGGTCAGACTACAGTCTACTAAAGTTCCACCTACAAGTAGCAACACCCCATGAAGGCAGGATACCAGGTCAGAAACCGATCAGGTCCTGGAGAAAAATAAACCAAGCTTCTTTCTCCATACATTTCCGTCCACCCACACTATCAGACCAAAAGAACATAGACTTAGCACTGGATGTCATTGAGAAATCAATCATACATTTCCTAGACAAAATTGCACCAGTCTCAAAAGTCAGCAGCAAAGTCAATTATAAAGTCAAAACCTCACCTTGGTTTACCGACTCTCAGAAAATAGCAGGAAAGCGGAACACTAATGCACTAATGGAGAGCAACAAAAACTATGGAGGACAGACAAGCCTATAAATTAACTCACAGGCAATATTTAAATAAAATCAAAGAAGAGAGGAAAAATCATATTATTAATAGAATCGAAAAGGCAGGAAACTCTCACAAGGAGCTAAACAGAATCCTAAAAGAATTCACAACCCCTTATCCTGTCAGACCATCATTCCCGCTTCACAAGACATGGTAGATAAACTGTCCATCTTTTTCTAGGAAAAAATTGCTAAAATTGATAACACCGTTCCCAAAAGTAGGAAAGAAGGAGTAAACATCGCAGACGACAAAATGGAAATTACTCGCACAGCACAGCTAGATGAGTTTACTGCACTAACCCAGGAGGAGGTTAGAACTGCACTAAAAAGGACCAAATCAGGTTCACCAGAAGACCTAGATTCATCCCACATTCTGTAAATTCTATCCCTTGTCCTACTCATTAGCCTTACAGAACTTTTGAACATGTCTTTAAATATGGAGACTGCCCCAACAAAATGGAAATCAGCAAGGGTTAAACCAATCCTCAAAAAGGCAACAGCAGATCCAAACGAGTTAGGTAATGTTTGGCCAATCTCCCTGCTTCCATACTTTGGGAAGGTAATGGAATCATTGGTCAACAAACACTTAACAACTTACAACATATTTAGAAAGCTGTCAACTGTTTGACCCTTCTCAGTCAGGTTTTCGGGCAGGACATAGCACTGAAACAACTCTTGTAAAGGTAGTAGATGACATACAACTTTCTCTAGATGATGGACAGGCATCAATGCTGGTCCTATTAGATTTATCTGCTGCTTTCCACACCATCTCTCACGCAATCCTACCACAGAGGTTAGAGGAGATATGAGTCGGAGGGAAAGCTCTCAATTGGCTGAGGAACTACTTGAAGGGATGGACAATCTCTGTACAACTAGAATCTCATGTATCTTGCTGCTTAATTGTTGACAAAGGAGTCCCCCAGGGATCTGCACTCAGTCCTATGCTATTTAACATTTACATCACACCGCTGGCAAGGATAATCAGATCATACGGGTTCGACATAATCTAGTACACAGATGATACCCAGTTGGTAATAACCTTGGCATCCGATCCAGCTGACACCAAAATTAGATTAAAAAACTGCATGATTCATATAACCAACTGGATGCAGATAATTGCCTTCAACTTAATGCAAGCAGGACCGAGGTTATTATTTGGAAAAGCAAAGGAATTCTGGTCTGATGACTGGTGGCTGACTAGTCTTGGCCCTTCCCCAAAAACAACAGCACAGAATCTAGTTGTAATAATCGATAAGTCTGTGAAGGACCAGGTAAACCATATTTTGGGTACCTGCTATGGCATCATGTGAACTCCACGAAAAATCTTTCAATGGATTCCATTGGAACCCAGGAAATCCTTGGTTGAGGGGTTGATAATCAGTCACCTAGACTATGGCTAGTGTCCATAAATGAGGAACCATATACTAGGCTTCAGGTTGCAAAACCCCGCAGCAAGACTGGTACTACACCTCCCACCTCGATCCCCATCCACCCCATCCTAAAATCCCCACACTGGTTACCAATAAGGACATGAACACATTTCAAGCTTATTTGTCTTACACACAAAACTCTGCATGGAAACGGGCCACAGTACTTATTGAGAAAACGTAATTGGTATGGCCAATGAAAAATCTCAGGTCCTGAGGAAAACATATATTGATCCTCTTTAGGGCCCGAACAGTTAAAAATGGTGGCAGATCGTTTTCCTACTTAGCCCCTCAATTGTGGAACTAGCTCCCAACCCACCTCCAAGCCATCACGGACCACAGCCTATTACAAAACAGCTTAAAACCTGGATGTTCCAAGTACCTCTAACTCCGTGGTCAATATCCTCTAACACTTTCGCAACAGCGCCATGAGATCCTAAAAGGGTGATATGTCTGCCCTAAATAAAAAACAATAATAATAAAATACTGATGTTGGAGCCTGGGTCCATTCGGACATTCATCTCCAAATGGGCGATCTTTCTAGCAGCATGAGCAGTAAAGGGAGAAAACTATCACTTGTTAACATCTCATTGCAGTGCAACCAATGTGGGCACACAAGAACCCACTCATCAACGTCGTATGAGTTTAGTAGAATTTAATTATATGTAGACCAATCAATGTAGACCAATCTCAACATAATCATATAAAAGTACAGAAGGTTTAAGATAAGGCCAAATCTCCTGAAGAGATTTACCCTGTATAATACAAAGTATCAACTAACTCTATGACGATGATGCAGACCATCAGGAAAAAGGATTGAGTATCAAAATGCTTCTGATGATTCTCCTTAATAAGCATGAGTTGGATATCTTTCCCTAAATTATCTTAAAAAGTCAACCCTACACTGAGAAGCATTCCATAAGGGTGAACTCAGAAAGGTGTCAGCTGTCGGAGTCTTCAGTAGAAGGCATTCCAACCGTGGGTCAAGTAGCATAAAGCCACGCAAGCAGAAGTATAGGTCTGGTCCCTGTGAAAACCTAAGATGACTCTCCTTCCCCTCACTTCGTCCAGCATAAAATATCAATTGCAGTCAAATAAGACAATTACATGTGATCTTTGACAGTGAATTTCCATAGCTCTGGTGCAAATGGATACTGTGACCACCTTTTCCAAATCTCAATCAATCAATCAATCAATCAATCAATCAATCAATCAATCAATCAATCAATCAATCAATCAGTCAATCAATCAAGAAATTTGTATAGCGCGCTACTCACCCGGAGGGTCTCAAGGCGCTGGGGGGGGGGGGGTCCGCTACTGCTCGAACAGCCAGGTCTTGAGTTGCTTCCTGAAGGAGAGGTGGTCTTGGGTGAGTCGGAGGTGGATGGGGAGGGAATTCCAGGTCTTGGCTGCCAGGTAGGAGAAGGATCTTCCTCCCATGGTGGCTCTTCGGATGCGTGGAACGGCGGCGAGGGCGTGGTTGGTCGATCGTAGTTGGCGGGTGGGAGTGTAGAAGGTCAGGCGGTTGTTGAGGTACCTGGGGCCTAGGTCATGGAGGGCTTTGTGTGCGTGGGTGAGGAGGCGGAACGTGATTCTTTTGCTGACGGGGAGCCAGTGCAGGTCTCTCAGGTGTCCGGAGATGTGGCTGTGGCGGGGGTAGGTGTCCAGGATGAGTCGTGCGGAGGCGTTCTGGATGCGTTGGAGTCTTTTCTGCAGTTTGGCTGTGGTTCCGGTGTAGAGGGTGTTTCCGTAGTCTAGTCAGCTGGTGATAAGTTGCATCTTCAGTCGTCCTTGGTCATTCATCTCATTTCTAATGAGTACTCGCTTCCTTGCTCAATACCCCGCTTCTCCTTGCCAACTTCGTCTTCTCATAGCTTACTATCTAAAGAAAACAAAACATGCCTATGCTAACTAATGAAGCTTTCTCTCTCCACACCTGCAGTGGAAACAAAATACAAGTACACACATTCTGCATTGAAAGTTAAATGCAAATTACATGTGAAACTGTAAATGTGAGCAGGGACCAAACTGTTTCCTAAGGCCCACTCTAGACAATTTTAGCAGTGCGCTAGGTTACAGAATATGTACACATTTCTACACACACAATAAATGCAGCTCCTTAATACATGTATACATTTTAGAGAATTACGAAGTTGTCATTCGAAAAGCACCTGCATGAAATAATTTCTTGTTACACGTATACATATTTAAACATTAGTTTACAAACATTCAAATTTAATAACCTCACAATGGGACACATCTATGTTAACTTATCTAGTAACATTAATATGAAAGTGTCACATAAACCTTTATTAATCATGTTCTATACACGAGTATGTCAGGTGAAATACTTTAGATATGCAATACTCTACTCCCTTAAGTAATGTTAGTTAAACAAAATATATTTGAGTGCTGACTACGCATGAATATGATGCACTCCTACAATATCTTCAGATGGGATCAAGATTACACTTCTCCACTGAAAAAAGACAGAGTTACCCAGGGATTACAGATGGGATCCCGATGGGTCCCTTTACA
Source organism: Triturus cristatus (assembly GCF_964204655.1). NCBI lineage: Eukaryota > Metazoa > Chordata > Amphibia > Caudata > Salamandridae > Triturus > Triturus cristatus. The sequence goes on from NC_140593.1 coordinate 772,466,703, forward strand.
ATTGAGGGATTATTGGTGTAATCAGTATTTTCCCATACATTCCTGATTTCCCCCTTGTGTTTTGCTCACTGATTTTGTCTACTTTTAGCAGCGGAAATCTCAGGGTAAAACATAAAGGATCTGCAGTGTTCTTGTGGATCTCCTGAATTTCATTAATTCAGTATTTACTTACTTTGAGATCTGGGAATAGCAATTCTTCTAAATACTCTTGGCACAGATTAAAATAGCAAATTTGCCAAACTCTTTCTTGCTTTAGAGGAAATCATGTATTGTTCAAGTGCCACAGTCTTTCAAACTAAGAGCTCTTTGTAAGAATGCTTCATACAACATAAATGGTGAAAAATGCCCGGTACTTGTGGCCCTCGTTGATAACATTGAGAATGTTGTCTCTGCACAAGACCCAACTTCCCAAGATCGACAGTTATCTAGAAAGGCTACAGTTCCCAGAGCCAGAAAAACTGCAATAAGCAACGGAATGGTGTGGAAGAAAAACAGGAAACGCCATGTGAGAGGTAAGTGGGTATATGTTACAGGAAAGGTTTGCTCGCTACCTTCCAAGCAGACAACTACGCTCCTCTACAGCTGGACTACTGACGGTCCCGAGATTTAAGCGTATGAGGGTAGGCGGAAGAGCCTTTAGCACGGTAGCCCCCGGTGAGTGGAATAAACTCCCTGCGTACCTGCGACAGTGCAACTCCTTACTCGAATTCCGTAAGGGACTCAAGACCTGGCTATTTCCTAAAGCTTAATCTAGGCATGTTTATTCGGTCCTCCTCTATCATCTCTGATGCTCTCCTCTCAGTCTAAAGCACCAAGATGCCCGTAGGGCGATAGCTGCGCTATACAAGTTTCACAATCAATCAATCAATCAGGAGAAGATGCTTCTCTCTTAGTCTGAAGCTTGTAGCAGGCACTTGGGGCCACATTTACTAAGAAATCACGCAGTGCAGCAAGTAAAGTGGCTCCGCTGCATTGCTTCAACGGAAGAGAGGAGAACAGTGCCAAATCTACTAAGATGTAGCACTGTTCTGCTCTCTCTCTCTGCTGGTGCACTTTTGGCTGCAATACACCAGTGCAGACAATGTTGCTCTATGGTGCTAGGATATCTGTATTGTGGTAAGTATAGTTTTTGTACAAGAAGGAGTTCTCTGCATGAAACCATGCATTTTTTCTAAGAATATCAGCAAAAGATCTATTGCTCTAAAATCACTCTCTTCCTAGCTTTCAGAAACAAACTGAATTGTAAAAATAAACTTTAGGTTTCCCTGAGACAACAAGACTACTCCCAGTAACTAAAACCATTGGAATATCCATTAACAATGGGATTCATAGTAGTGTGCTACTTGTTGTAACATTTCAACGCCTTGTCAGGGTACTAAGGGCTATATAGATGCTATTAAAATACAATACCATAGAAAACAATGCAATTATGTCTAGTTATTTAGCGAACTAAGGGCCATATGTAGGTAGCATACAAGTTACCACTTCTTAAATACCGAACTTTACCGATTCGGTATTTAAGAAGTGGTAACTCGTATGTAGGTAATCATTCGGTAAATACCGAATCGGTATTTACCGATTCGGTAATGAGGCATACCTTCCCATTGATTCCTATGGGCCTGGAGGCCCATAGGAATCAATGGGAAGGTATGCCTCATTACCGAATCGGTAAATACCGATTCGGTAATGGGGGGAGCACATTCAAGGGTGGCAGGGTGTCACATTGACACCCTGTTGCACCCCTGATTCCTGCATGTGTGCACATGTGGCGCACATACATGCCCTAAGGGCATGTATGTCTGCCACATGGCACTGTTAGTTCAGCAAAATATTGCTTTTTGCAATGAATTCGGTATTTAGCACCAACATATATTTGGTGCTAAATACCGATTTATTTTCCTTACACATCACTCATTTGAGTGTCACCTACATCTCATTTCAGGATTCGGTATTTACCGAATCGGTAAAATTACCGATTCGGTAATTTTACCGATTCGGTAAATTACCGAATCCTGAAATGTTCCCCCTACATAGCACAAGCCTAAATACCGGTCGGTAACGGGATATTTACCGAAAATCGGCCGTTACCGACCGGTATTAGGCTACCTACATATGGCCCTTAACCCCTTCAGTGCCCGCCCCTTTCCCCGCCCAGTGCCGGCCGTTGCATTAGCGGGCGGGGTCTATGACGAGCTGGACTCGTCATGGGCACAGCGCCACCGCGGCCCATGACGAGTCCAGCTCGTCATGGGCACTGAAGGGGTTAATGAGATAGAATCTGGTTTATTTTTCTTTATTTACGTTATTATTATTTTAGTGCTAGTTTAGCATTTTGTGAATAAGGTGCAATCACAGGTATTTAATGCAATCTAATATGAAACCAAGGCTTTTGTAAGCACAATATTATGGAAACCTTTTTCTAAAAAGCTATTTTACCTTCCCTAGTTGATGTAGATTATTTTACTTTCATCCTAGTATAATGATTAAATGTGTGTGTGTGTGTGTGTGTGTGTGTGTGTGTGCCCGTGCATGTCTTTGTGTACATATGTGTGTGCATTTATGTGTGTGTGGGCGCGCATGTGTACATTTGTTGTCATGTATTGTCAGAAACTATTACATGTCATATAAGTCTAAATATCCTAGCAAGATATGATGGCAACACATTTTCTACTATAACTTTACTGCAGGTACAGATCTTCCCTGCTGAAACCCCACAGTCAAACACTGACAGGGCTTCTCTACTCTACAAAGATTATGAGGCTAAGAATGCTCCCGAGCTCTGAATCTCTATGAATCCCCAGGTTCACAACTAAGCAGGAAGCGTTGGCGAGGGCACTTGTGCATCTGAGCAGCATTCGGAGCAGCCAAATCCAATAAACTGAAGACACCCAGTCAACAAGAAATAAAAAAAGACGGGTTATAGCACTATATTCTGCTGGAGTAGGATTTTACAACTACCAAAATGGCGTCCCCTGCCATAATAAAAATTATAGCAATATTAACTTGATTTTATACAGCACTTTATACCACACTTTTGATATTTCGAATTGTGTAAATAATAGGTGTTATTTTTTATTATTGACATCATTGGGGTGACTGGAACTGACTGACGAGTGCTCGTTCTGCTCACAAATCTGTAGGAGGTCAGCGTGGCTTAGTCCAGGACTATAAGAGTGGGTCAAGGCCGAGTCAGTTTGGTATTGCCCAGTTGTGGCTCCACTGACCCTCAGCGTTCATTGCACATGAAGATTGGGGCATGGCCATTCTGGGCTGCCATAAAGTGGTACCTTACTCAATCTTTCACAGCCCACCTTTCCTCCTAGCAGGTAGTCCTTTGCATGGCCATTCTGGGCTGCCATAAAGTGGTAACTTACTCAATCTTTCACAGCCCACCTTTCCTCCTAGCAGGTAGTCCTTGAGCAGTTTTACTCCGACTTCTAAGTCAGTTGTCGGAGTTTGGCTCTTCTTCAATAGATGCTGCCCTCTTGTCACATGCTGGTCCATACAGGAGCATATAGGATGCCCTGGTATGTCTTCCAAGGCTACCTTTGCCAGCGTGCCAGTGTTCCACTTGTGTGCATATAACTTGTGCAGTTTCTGTAGTTTATCGGCTCATAGATGACACTTTTTCCTGACTCGTTTGCTTGCTTGCGCTTTTATCGTCTTTGTTTGACAACAAAATCCTTGATGGTAAATCCCTTTTTCCGCCCCACTCCCATTGACGGTCCCATTGTACATTCAACATTTACAGGTTCCGGTCTGCGAGGCATCACAGCAAATGATAGTTGTGACATTTTGGACTAAATGCACCGATCAGTCAAATTTTGAAAAAAGGATTTCCTAGCGTATAATTTATTTTCATATCTGTGCACTGCCATTTAAATGTTTGTTCTGTACACGCAAAGGCTATGACAGTTAATCTAAATCTACTATTACCCAATTTAATGTCTCGAGCTGAGGGAGAGGTTCAATCACATGATTTAGGGGTTTCCATGACCACTGTAGCACACGTTGGCGGGCTATAAGGCTTTTAGGGGCATATGTATCAAAGGATACATTTGCGATTCTCAAATAGCGATATTTAGAGAATCGCTATTTGAGAATCGCAAAACGCTATGTATGTAGGATTCCTTAAATGCCTAAGGGCATGTATGTGTGCCACATGGCACTTTGAAAAATTCAAAAAAGTGCATTGTTCAAAGAAATCGCAAATTACCACCAACTTGAAGTTGGTGGTAATTTGCGATTTCTTAAGGAGAAATTGCACAACTTGGGTGCTTTTTACATCGCATTTAAGGAATCACAATTTGCGATTCCTTAAATGCTTTCGCAAAATAAGGAATCGCAAACTTTGCGATTCCCTATCTTGCGAGGGCCTTTTGGGATGATACATCCCAAAAGGCTTTTTCCCGTTCGCAAACGGGCCGATTCTGAAAATCGGGCCGTTTGTGAACGGGAAATGGGCTTCATACGTATGCCACTCAGAATGGTAATGCACCGTTACTACGCGGACATTACTACAATGTGCTTTTTCTCCGCATTTTTTATTGCGCGTTTACCATTACTACGCATGCTGCTACACAGCATGCTTTTACTTCGCAGATGCTTTTAGTACGCATTACTTTACTACGAGCTGTGAGAGTTACCATGAGACGGGACGTGCAAAGAGGAGAGAGAGGTAAGAGGGAGTGTGTATTTTTTAAGGGTTGGTGTTTGAGTAGTAGTTTTAGGGTAGTGCAGGGGGTAGTGTTTTAGGGTTTAGGGTAGTGTTTGTGTAGTGTAGGGTAGTGTTTTAGGGTTTAGGGTAGTGACAGGGGGTCATGTAGGGTAGTGTTAAAGTATAGGGGACGGAGTGGAGTAGGAGTAGGGAAGTGCTGGGGGTAGTATTTTAGGGTAGTGTTGTAGTGTTTGTGTAGTGTAGGGTAGTGTTTTAGGATTTAGGGTAGTGTTGGTGGTTTGTGCAGGGTAGTGTTACAGTGTAGGAGACGGACTCGTAGTAGGGGTAGGGATGTGCTGGGGTAGTGATTTAGGGTTTAGGGTAGTGTTGTAGTGTTTGTGTAGTGTAGGGTAGTGTTTTAGGGTTTAGGGTAGTGTCGGAGGGATGTGCAGAGTAGTGTTTCAGTGTAGGGAATGGACTGGTAGTAGGGGTAGGATTGTGCTGGGGTAGTGTTTTAGGGTTTAGGGTAGTGTCAGGGGGTCTTGTAGGGTAGTGTTTCAGTGTAGGGGATGGACTGGGGTTAGGGGTAGGGTCGGAATGGGGGTAGTGTTTTAGGGTAGTGTTGTAGTGTTTGTGTAGTGGATTAGGGTTTAGGGTAGTGTCAGGGGGTCGTGTAGGGTAGTGTTTAAGTGCAGGGGACGGACTGGAAGTAGGGATAGGGTCGTGATGGGGTTAGTGTTTTAGGGTTTAGGGTAGTGTTGTAGTGTTTCTGTAGTGTAGGGTAGTGTTTTAGGGTTTAAGGTAGTGTGAGGGGGACGTGTAGGGAAGTGTTTGAGTGTAGGGGCAGGACTGTGGCGCAGGGTAGTGTTGTGCTAAAGGTAGTGTTGAAGGGATTAGAGGAGTGTTGAGAAGTTTGCGGTGTGCAGGGTAGTGTATTTGCATTTAGAATTTTGCTTAGTGTTGGGGAGTTTATTTATTAATTAAATGTATTACAAAAAATTAAATACCTTTCTAAGTGTTTGGGTGTTAATTAAAAGAAAAAAAGCTATGTAAAACTATGCGGTGTATTAAATTACATACCGAGTATTAATTTTCAAAATATATTTTAAATTACTCCTCCACCCAAAACCCCTATTTCACTGCAATGCCGTCCCAGGGTTTAGGAAACGTTTAAAAAATATATATATTAAAAAATGTTCATCTTTGCGTAGTAGTGGTATGTGAAGTAATTAACAGTGCATTAAAAGCAGATTTTTATATTTTAAATGCTTTTGCGTGCTAATGGTTTGCGCATTAAAAATATGCGAAGTAATGGTAGTTGCGATGTAAAAACATTGCACTAAAAGCATGCGTAGTAATAGCATGCTAAGAAGCATCATATATTCTTTAAGAACATTTGGTCCTATTGGTACATATTGTCCTAGAAAAAAAACACATGTTGGGAGAAACAAGGGCCTTAACCCCTTCCCCGCTCATGACGGAACCGTTCCGTCATGAGCCACGGTTGGCGTGTGCTCATGACGGAACGGTTCCGTCATGACAATCCTGTTGGCGGCCGCTCCGCCTGCGCGGCGCTGTTTCCCCGCCTGTGCGGGGCGACAACGCAAATGGGCGGAGTCATGACGGAACCGTTCCGTCATGAGCACAGCTCAACTGTGGCTCATGACGGAGCGGCTCCGTCATGAGCACAGGCCCACCGCGCTGCCCCCCTGCCCCCCCCAGCGCTGCAGCGGAATGTCCGCAGCAGCGAAGGGGTTAAAACACTTCTCTGGTACTCAGTTCTCCTTTCATTCTCTCTTGGGTGCCCCTGGTCCGTTTGTGATACTTTTTGTCAATGAATGTCAGTTGATGCTGGAGCCTCATATACCTTTGTGCATGGCCCAAGCAGCACCCCTCATTCACAGATAATGGGAGATAGGGAAGGTGGGAAAATGACGTCTCAAGGCCCGCCGTTTCTTCCTGCAGGCAAGGCAGAGGGAGCAGAAACAAATCTGCGGAGTAGATCGAATTTATTTGGGAATTTCATGTTACATCAAATTCTCGAAATTCCCTAATATTTGGCATTACACAATATTGCATACATTTTAGGTGCAGTAGCCTGGTTCCCCCTCCGTCCCTCTATTGGACCCATCCCCTAGCAACCCATAGCAACGACAGTGGAACCTATGAGACGAAAGAGGAAAGGTCCTGTGCCCCTCACACCACACACAGCCTGTGCATATTCCCATCCCCTGTCAAACATGACAGAACCCCAGGAGAGGCACACAGGAGGGAGGCCACAGGCACTGCCATAGGGCTGTGGGCTGTTGGCAGCAGGAATTTACCAATGCTTTGACTCCAGTGTTTATGTCCTGAAAGAAAGGAAATAAAAGGAAGTAATGTGATCATACATGCATTCACAGTGTTTCCTCTGGTAAGTGATTTTAAGAAGGGCTTCAGATGTGCCACCCAAGGAACCTATGTTTTCAGCAATCCATATGGTAATTTCTAAACCGTAATATCCTAATGAAGGGTGGAGCATAGTTAATTGATAAAACATGTTAATGTGCGGTTATTGTTATTGTTATTGTTATTGTTATTGTTATTTTGGATTTATATCGTGCCCAATCACCTACAGGTCTCTAGGCGCGCGGAAATCGATGGTAACTGACAATAAACTAGGCAAACACAGAATGAAAGGCACTTTTTTGATCTAGTTTGCAACTACTAATAGTAATATACGTAGTAGGTAACACAATACTTGTTAACTAGTCAATGAATGTTATTTTTCAGTTCTCAATTTTAATCACCGACTGTAGGTCTGTTGCAAATAATTATTCTCTGAGGTTTATACAACTGTAATCAAACGGTAAGGTTAAATCTACTACACCAATCAGAGTATTTGAAACCCACTGGAATGATGCAGGTGAAACCGGAAATGACTGTCACAAAATTGTCTAACTCTTTTGAAACATTGAGGGGTGCTGAATGGAAGAATATTGAGCTTTACAGACACATTCGTTTAAGAGAAATGTATTAGCAAAGATAGAAAACTGTAATTAGTAGTGATCTGCATATGACACTGAAGTGCTCCTTGCTTCTTCCTAGATAAAGTCAAGCATTGGCAAAGCAAATAGGTATGATGTTGGCAGCCAGCCTTTTAGCTTTGTCTATAATTGTCTATTAAAAACAAAAGAGCCCTAATAGGGAATTAAGCCTATGGCTGAAGTGGGCTGACTCACTGCCCCATGCTGTATGCTTTAGAGGGTGGAAGAAAAATGTGAATGACTCACCAATAGACCAATGGAAAAAGTGTGCTTCTTCCATCACAAGATCAAGACTCTCTACAACAACTTTGATGACCAGAACCAAGGCACAGACACAATACCAACCACTAGCAATGCCACCCATCTGACACCCATCTGACCATCACCGCCTGGACTCTGGTCACCACAGAAGACACCGCAAAGACCATGAGGAGCATCCACTCAGGAGTCCCCACTGACCCCTGCCTACCGCACATCTTCCACAGAGTCACCTCCACCATAGCACCTGAACTAGGACGTACAATCAACTGCTCCCTCAAAACAGGCACCTTCCCTCATGACTGGAAATGTGCAGATGTCAAACCCCTCCTCAAGAAGCACTGCGCAGTCCCGACAGACCTCAAAAACTACATACCCATCTCCCTCCTCCCTTCACTGCCAGAGCCACCGAGAAGATCGTCAACAACCAGCTCACGAACTTCATAGAATCCAACTCGATTATCGTCACTTCTCAATCCGGATTCCGCAGCAACCACAGAATCCAAGACTGCCCTCCTAGCTGCCACGGACGACATCCGGACTCTCCTCGACCAAGGCCACACAGCAGCACTCATCCTACTGGACCTCTCAGCAGCCTTCGACACCATTTCACACTGCGCACTAGCCGCCAGACTCCATGATGCCGGCACACAAGGAACTGCCCTAGACTGGATCCGCTCCTTACTCGCAGACAGAACTCAAAGAATCAGAATCCCGCCCTTCCTCTCCAAATACACAGAGATCAGATGCAGAGTACCCCAAGGTTCTTCACTCACCCCCCCGCTGTTCAACATATGCATGGCCCCCCTTGCAGCCATCGTCAGAAAATATGGACTCAGCATAGTATCCTACGCAGATGACACTGAGGTCATCCTCTCCCTCACCAAGGAACCCGACATCACCAGACACAGCGTCCAGGCAGGAATGAAGGACGTCGCATCCTGGATGAGCAGCAGCTGCCTGAAGCTCAACTCAGAGAAGAGAGAAGTCCTCATCCTTGGATCCACCCCCTCTGTGTGGGATGACACCATGTGGCCACGTGCCCTCAGCAACCCTCCCACAGTCACGGACCATGCCCGCAACCACTGCATCATACTCGACTCCTCCCTTACAATGAACCGATAGTTCAACGCCGTATCTTCCACGTGCTTTAACACCGTCAGCATTCTCCGCAAGACCAGCAAGGGGATCTCCCCCCGAAGACAGGAAGACCGTCACTCATGCACTCATAACAAGCCGACTGGACTACGGGAACACCCTCTACACTGGAATTAACAAATACCTACTCCATAAACTCCAGACCGTCCAGAACGCCTCAGCCAGACTCGTCCTCAGCATTCCACGACACAACCACATCACCCAGCACCTATGAGACCTCCACTGGCTCCCCATCGAAAAGAGAGTGACCTTCAAGCTACTCGCTCACGCCTTCAAATCCCTCCACAACACTGGACCCTGATACTTAAACAAAAAGATCTCCATCCACGCCCCAAGAGAAACCTTCACTCCGCCAACCTCGCCCTGGCAAAATCCCTCACATCCGGCGAGCTAGAATGGGAGGAAGAGCCTTCTCCTAAATCGCGGCCGAGACCTGGAACGAACTACCACTCAGCATCAGACGAACCCCCACACTGCAAACATGCAGGAAGAGCCTCAAGACCTGGCTTTTCGGATGACTCTGAGCTGCCCGACACCCACCCCCAGCGCCTTCAGACCCTCACGAGCGAGTAGTGCGCTTCTAAAATCCCTGATTGATTGATTGTGCTGACAGAAATCGCTATACATAAGTACATTACATATAAAATGTAAACAAAATTAAAAGGTTGTGGCTGCAGCCAGATGTAAAGAATACTGCAGATTCCATAATACACAGAAGAGGAAACTGGCTTAATGATGAGTTTGGCAATCCATAGGACCTCCAACCCCAAGGTAGCATGCTGACTACTGCCTCACCGGCGGTCTGACCACCGTCTTACAACTTTAGTGGTTAGACCGCCATGGGACCGCTGCAACCACTGGGGATCCGCAATCCCTTGGTGTTGATGTGCCAGTCCGGGGCAGAAATATGCTGGCAGTGCCCCTGCGGCACCACCAAGCATATTATGACTTTCCTGACCTCCACACTTTCATGGCTGTGAACCCGCCATGAAAAGTGTTGCAGTCAGAAAAGTGAGGGGTCCCTACAGGGTGCCCTTGTGCATTGGGGTGCATGCAGGGGGACACATGGTGTGTCCCCTGTGTGCATGCACCTGCGTTCCTGCACGGCATGGACTGCAAAGTCCATGCTGCGCAGGAATGGGCTTTGGGGCTCACGTCATGGTGCCTTTTTAAAATGCACCACCTTGGGAACAGCAAAGGACCGCCCACCAGACCATGAGGTAACTAATCTGGTGGGCAGTTTGGCAGTGTGGTAGCGGGAAGGTGGCATGGCGGTCTGCTCCTACACCGCCAAACTCATAATCAGGCCCAAAGACCTTACAATAGACTGAGCATCTGAACAAAGTACATGTTCTTCAGCTTCGATAAAGTAGAATTAATGCTTCCAAATATTTTATCAGACATTTACCAAAATTAGACAAAATATACACAAATACCCCATTATTATTTCTCTGCGTATATATTTATAAGGTCAGATCAGCATGATAACCTGAACAACCACGATTAATTTGAAATTGACAAAAAAATTAATGTACTAGTGACAAACAGCTCCTTTTATTAATTCAAATGCTTTGCCATGCACATCAGAAACAAAATATTCATAACACAAGATAAGCATGAAAATGTTTGGAAATCAGAAACAATATACATTTTGTGCACAGGCACAATTTGGACAGATGCTGTAGTTAAATGTTCATTGGTACTCCAGCCACCAGGTCTCAAAATTAAATATCATTTTGCATATAGGGTTGAATATTTAGATATGAAAAATAGTTGTTAAATATCAGTCTGCTTCTTAAAAGAATAACTGAAATAATTAGTCATGTAAATTAGTTAGTGAGTGGATGAGTGGAACATGGGTATTTTAGGATAAGACGAGCGGAACAATTAATTTGGAACACTCTTGTGAATGACTATTCTGCGGACTTTGTTTTCTTCATTTTTGTCTTTGTATGGTGTAATTTACTTGTCATCCAATACATTGCAGCTCATTTATAAAGGTTTTTTTAAGAGTCATGCAATAAAGAGAAAACAAACATAACAGTTAAGAAAGTTTTCTATAATGGTCAGAGATAATCTACTAGAAATATAGCCACAGCAGTGATCAGAATTATTGCTAGTCTTAAAAGTCTCCTTGTGCTGTAATCAACATTTACATCTTGCATAGGCCTTTATGAGAATCTTTCCACACATTTTACAGAAGTGGTTAGTGAGAGAGACACTTATGACTGAAACCATTAATCAACCATTGGAATAATTTCAAAAAAGGCAATCAATGTGACTCTGTGTTGTTTGTTGGAATTCACCATACAACCCCACAAAGAATTGGTCATAAAGGTTAAAGGATGCCAGCTAAAAGGATCAACAGGCTCACAGGATTCATTACCACCCAAAATGCTGAAACATTGGGTAATTTTCCTTTCTCTCTGACAGCTGCCATTTATAACTTCTTAAAAGCAGAATAGCTCTCAGGAACAGTCCTACCTAGAAGAGCAGAAAATCAGGCAGAAGGCTCTCCTGCTGTGATTCTTGTAGATTTCAGCGCAGCTTTTGATACGGTTAACCACCGTATCCTGGTCCAATGACTCAGAAATCTCGGGGTGTCCGGAGTAGCCCTAACCTGGCTGCAATCTTTCCTGGAGGAAAGATCTTTCCATATATTTGAGGGTGAGGCTATCTCGAAATCTCTGTCTCTCCACTGTGGGGTACCCCAGGGATCGTCCCTGAGCCCTACTCTTTTTAATGTTTATATGGCTCCTCTTGCGGACATCGTTCTTCTCTTTGGAGTACATATTGTGAGCTATGGTGACGATACCCAACTGGTCGTTGCCCTGAATCACCCAGACAAGGCTTCTATCTGTCTTTGCCCCTGCCTTGAAGAAGTAGCCAAATGCATGAGACACTCACATCTAAAACTGAATGGTGACAAGACTGAGCTCATGCTCCTTGGCAATCCCTCTCTTTTTATAGCAGATACCTTGTGGCCAGCCTGTATGGGCCCCGCTCCTGCCCCTAAACCAGAGATAAAGAGCTTGGGGTTTTGGCTAGACCAAGACCTTAGCTTCAAAGTCCAGGCCAGGAAGGTTGTGGCCTCCTTCTTTGGCATCATAAGGATGCTTCGTAAAGTGCTTCCTCTGCTTCCCTTCCAGGCAAGAAAGCTTACGGTCCAGGCTCTTATTCTTTCACGCCTGGACTACGGGAATGCCCTATACTTTGGGGCTCCAAACTCAGTCCTCGTCAAGCTCCAAACAGTGCAGAATTGTGCCACAAGGATTCTCATGGGGACTCTGAACCGGCGGCCTGCAAAACCGGCCATGAAATCCCTTCATTGGCTCCCGTTTCGGGAGAGAGTCTACTTTAAGGCCTTATGCATTTCCCATAAGATGATAAGAGGTAAAGGACCTGCGATCATTTAATCGTTGGTCCAGCCCTATCGAGCGAATAGGGCACTGCGTTCTGACGGGCTACACCTGGCCGTTGTCCCCAGAATTACAAGGGCCAGAAGCGGTGGCCGCCTATTCTCGTACAACGCCGCCAAATTATGGAACTCCCTCCCTCTTTAGTTATGAAAGGAACTCAATTACATGGCCTTTCGTAAGCTGCTGAAAACATGTCTCTTTCCTGAGTGACTCTTAAGGCTTCAGCTTTACCGCTTCAGCGCTGGGATGCCTCCGGGGAGCTACAAGTGCTGCTTCATTCATTCATTCATCTCCAGCCTCTTATCAAGTGGGGTTTGACTAAGAATGAATACTAAGCTGATGGGACTATATATTTTAGACAATGCGAGGATGGCAGAGAATGACACTATTGCCAAGACTATTCCAGAGACTATTAGGGATCTGGCAGCAGTCAATGGTACAACTGATTGTCCACTGTGCTTGCAGAGACCTATGAACTGTGGCCTAAAAACACTGCCATAAAGTGGGGTGAGTCTTTCTTGGGGTACTTAGAGCAGACCGTTGCACTCCCTCCACTTGAAATGAGACCAAGACTGGAGAAATGGGAAGTGGCTGAAGGCTCAGCGATCTTAACACTGTTATTTGATCAATGTACCATAGCTTTTGCCTCACTCTTGTATGTGTAACATTGACATGTTTTTATCTATAGAGAAGACTCACACTTGGCAATTTGATTTTAATCATCACCTATTAATGTCATCACAACAATATCCTTACTAGGGTGCTCTTTATTTGTGATGCAATGGTTGATTTTGTGTAACTTCATCAATCTAAACAAGTAGCTCGATTTTGTGTTTTCTATTTGTGGCTAGAATCATGGAGCAGAGCACATGTCCTAAATTAGAATCAGAGTATAAGTCCTATCGGTGGTCTTGTTAATTATTTAAGGAAAACAATGTGTTCTCTTAAAATATCTCTCACCTACCAACCACTCCCATCCCTCCATAGTCAACACCCTACAAAGTGCTCCCACGTCTTCGTCGGTCGTAGCACGCCCCGTCCCGCAGCGGGGAGGGAAGAACCTGATGATGAATCATGCCACCATGGGCCACTTTGGTGGGTGAGGGTTATTTTAAGAAACCTCATCATTTTCCTTAAATCATTATCAAGACCACCGATAGGACTTATACTCCGATCACCAGTGAACTTCTTTTGGTTTTTCACATTGGTCAGGAGGTTTAGTCCACCGTGAACCGTACCTCTCTCTCCCCCCTTTTGTTTGTTCCACTGAATTAGTATCATCCAACAAAATTTCAGGCTGAATATTTGTGTAAAATTAACCAATTATTTTTACAATTGAAAATACTGATACACAGTCCTAAACTCCTTCAGTTTAAACAAGGAATGACCATGGCCAAAACATTCATTAGTTCACATCTTGACTGTCGAATCATCATTTACTTAGGTGTTCGAGTCAACCTCTTACAGTATCTTTAACAAGTGTGTGATGCAGCGGCAGCACTGCTACTGGGGCTCCACAAGGTTGACCATGATTCACCAGCTGAAAGCTCTCTTCACTGATTACTAGTAACCCCAAGATGTTTTGGATCTATGCTTTTAGTACATAAAGCAGTTGTCATCGAATTCCCAAGGGTTTAGCAGTACTGTTAAAGTGGTGCAAACTAACTCAACTCCTAAGATTCACCGCCTAGTTGTGACAGTCTGTAACCTAGCCAAAATGAATAAAATGGTGGTGGAAAGGCATGTGTAATTACTGCCCACCTCTTGATTTCACTTCATTTAAACCTGGAACACCAATCAAATATCTTACAATTTCTAAAACACCTGTAGATTTGGAGGTTTCCATCCAAATAGTGTTTTACTAAGTCCTTGTAATAGCAATGGTTTTTATATTTTATATTTTATACATCTCTTTTGTGATTTGGCACTGCTTTAGTTGACAAACGTTATAATTACCCAATTTATAGTGCTAAATTTGGCTGTCTATGGAATAACAGAAGGCGGAGTCTGCATTGCCATGATTTGATTTCATGACCTCCGGCACATCACGTCTTGTCAGCAGCCAGAATGCTGTCTAATCTGACTGTGAGTCTGAGTCTATAGCACCAAGAAATCTCTGTGGTCCTGTGCTTAGTGATTACCCATGAATAAAAAAAAAGACAAATTCTATCATTAATATGAGTCTCATTAGGGAGAGCATTTCTGAAGGTTCCATGTCTTTCTGTTCAACATCCATAAAAAAAAAAACCCTCCCCAAAATCCAATATTACTGCTTTGTGCATCTACAGCATGAGGCATTCTCATTTATCCATGCTTTGTGTAGTCTTTGATGCAACTTATACCAATTATGAATCACACCCTTACCAAATACATAAGCCGTTCCTTCCCTTTGTCTACCCCCTCCTGTGCTGCCCGCCGTCCCTTGTGCTCACACTTTAACACCATGTTTCATCCCATTCACTAACTCGGGTCTAGATTATTCCAGCGGTGCTAGATCATTTGTCTTCTGTGGAAGTATAGCATAATAATTATTGAGTTTGGAGGCTTCTAGAATCTTCAACATTCTAAATCTCTTTGGACATGAAAATTCCTTGTAATCTTTGCTAAAAGTATGCAGTATTTAAAATTAATCTTGCATTCATTCTCGATGCCTTGCAATGTGTTAGACCTGGCATCTTTAGATGTGTTTCCCCTCTCTTTTTTCTTTCTGACCTCTTGTTTTAGTTTTATGCTGGACTTCATTTTTGTTGGTTTAGTGTCTCTGCACAGTTTTTTCACCCATATTCAGTGCTAAAATGCAAGTGCTCCTACTGTAAATTGTGTTATGATTGGTTTTCGATGATTGGCATATATGATTTACTAGTAAGTCCCTAGTACAGTACAGTGCAGTGTGTGTGCACAGAGCCTGTACATCAAATGCTACTAGTGGGCCTGTAGCACTGCTCAAGTAGCTTTTCAAAGGTCTCTCAAACCTGCCCCTGCATTGTCTACACGCAGATTTTACTGCCATGTTGACCTGGCAAGTGCACACACTTGCCAGGTCCTAACCTTCCCTTTTTTTACATGTAAGTCACCCCTAGAGTAGGCCCAAGGTAGCCCGATGGGCAGGGTGCAGTGTATGTGAAAGGTAGGACATGCAGTTTTGTGTTTTACGTGTCCTTATAGTGAAATACTGTGCATTTCGTTTTTCGCTATTGAAAGGCTGTCTGTCCCATAGGTGGTCGTTGGATCTGATATGTAACAAGTGCAACTTTCAATTGGGAAAAGATAGATAAATGGAGTTTAGGCTCCCTGAGCTCAGAATTTAAAAACACATCTTTTAGTAAGGGTGGATTTTAAATTGTGTTTGAAAATGCCACTTTTAGAAAGTGGGCATTCTCTTACATATCCGTCCTTTGTGCCTCTGGCTGTTTGTGTATTCACCGTTTTGGAGTGACAGGAGCTGGGGATGTGCATTCACACTAGACAATCACAAGGGGGGTTGAGGTGTGTCCTGCATTTCATTGGTAACTCATAGCCAGGCTGAATAGAACTTTCTGCATTTACAGTGGTGGGAGTTTTTACTAGCACCTGAATAGGCTATGTCTGCTCTGCACAATACTGTCTCCACCTCCTGTATTGAAGCTGGACCAGGGAAGACAGAACTTGTTTTTACTGAGTCAAAGATACTTTCTGCCTAAGACTTCAAAGGGAAAAGTAGTATGAATTATGGGGCCCTGACCCCTGAACTTTAGAACTCTTTTGGACTAAGGAACCTACCTTTGCTGTGTTGGCCTGCAGTGGCTGCTTCTGTCTTGGGCAGTGAAAGGACTGGACAAGACTTTCTGCAACTTATGTTCCTGAGTTACTCCAAGGGCTTGAGGTAGAGCTTTCCCCCTGTTGCCCCTTGTTGCCCCTTAGGAACAGCACAGACTTCAAGATCATCTGCTACCAGCACTGGGAACTGTGTGTTTTGTGCTGCCACAGAAGAAAAAGTAACCCGATGCCGGCAACAACGTCCCTGCTGACTCCACGACCCATTGGCACCTCAGAGAGCACCGCCCCGCTTTGCAGGGCAACCCTGGTCTCACTGGCGATGACGCCCAATGCTGCCACCGAGCTGCTGCTTGCACCGTGCCCTGAGGGCACTGCACTTTGCATCGCCTTGCTTCACATTGCCTCCCTGGTATCCTCAACACCGCTGTCTGCACCGGAGCCTGGGGCACCGCTCGTAAGTTACTCGATGCACGGTCCCACAGCGCAGCCTTGGCCCTCTGGTGCCATAGACTCTAGATCTTCTACTGCCGAAAGCGCTTCAGCAACAACACCCCCACCATTTGCACCATGACCTGCTGGCACTGAGACAAGTGCCACCCCACTTCCCACCGCAGCCTGGTCGCACTGACACCACTGGTTGCTATCCCCGAGCTGCTGTCTTCACCGTGACTTGAGGGCACTGCACGCTATACCGCTCCACTTCACACCGCAGCCCTGACACCTGCCGACGCTCCCGAATTCAACCTCACAGAGTTTGATCTGCAATGCGTGTGACTTCAAGGGCACGACGACTGCTCCACTGACCTCCAGAACAGATGCCTGCCGATGCGGGTGATGCTGCCTCTTCAGAGCTCATCACAAGGTCCATACCACCGGATTTCCAAGGTACTGTTTGCAGGTCTTCACGACACTGTAGCTGGCCCGCGATGCCACGGTCAGCCTGAACTGTTGGGTTTGTTTGTTCACTATGCCGTGATAGCCCCGGACAGAGCTATCAACTTCAAGAAACTGTATTTTAAGGCTATGTTTGCAATATTCCTATTTTGATTACTTTATGTTGGATTTTTATCGTTTTGGTCTTGTTTTACACAGATAAATACTGGCTATTTTTCTAAAACTGATGTGTTGTCCTTTTATAGTATTTTCACTGTATTACTGTGTGTTAATGCAATTGCTTTAGACATTGCCTCTAAGATAAGCCTGACTGCTCGTGCCATGCTACCAAGTAGGTGAGCAGGGGTTGTTTTAGAAGTGTAATCCCTTTATCCTGACTAGAAGGAAGGGTCCCTACCTGGACAAGGTGCATACCTCTGCCAACTATAAACCCCCATTTCTAACACCATGCCCTTTCAATATCCTTTCCCACAGTTTTCCTTCAAATTGATAACCGTGTTGCTCTTTTCCCTATTTCACCATTGCTTTGCTGAGGATGAAGGCTTTCTTACAATCTAACACATCTCCACCTTGCTAAGTGCTGCACACAGTACTTAATCTGAAAAAAAGGGCAGAGGTCGGGGACGTAATATTAAACTACGTGTAGAGAAGTATAGATTAACTATTTCTAGCTTCACATCTACGTACCTTTAATATACATATATATATATATGTAGCGTGTAGCTACATATAATTTTGAGTTACGGATAGAAAATCTAGACTTACTTATCTGCCGATGTTTTGTTTCAATATTTGCCCTCGATATACTTTTCCATTTACATTTCTGGGCCTGATATTCAGGGTGCATACCTTCTTTCTTCAACTACCTACACTCCTTGTTTCTTTATATTGCTCTTGTGGGTTATTTTTCATCCCTGCTTTCTCCCTTTGTCACTATTTTACTGCCTCTGTTACGCTGCTTCATTCTTTTCTGCCTTTTTCTCTTTTGCTCTGGGTCAAAATCTGAGGATGAAAAATTTGCATTGGTCCCTTAAAAATGGGTGCTGATGCCCACCACTTTTAACCACCAGCAGAAATTAAGTACAGGGAGCATTTCTGTGTAGTATTAATTCAAGAAACTCGTATGGCTAGAAATACTTTGCAGGTGTACAACTTTGCATGTGCAAACCAAAATAATTAAATTTGTAAAAAGAGCACAGTTTTCAGATTTCACCAATGTATATTTTAGTATGTTTATTATATCTTCTGATAGCCATTCTTCAGCAGTTTTTCCTGCAAATTACAATTGCTATTAAGAGAAACTCAAATTTTCACAGCAAAAGTACATTATTAAGTGCATTATTAAGCGCCAAGACACCCACGGGTATAAGTGTGTGCTATATAAATTGCAATAACATAATATTACATTACATTATGTGTAATTGTTTTTTTTTAACATTCACAGCAACTCAACTTCTGAGGGGACGTATATTAAGAAATGCTGCAAAGGATTCTGCATTGATATTCTAAAGAAATTGTCAAAAACAGTGAAGTTCAGCTATGACCTTTACTTGGTAACCAATGGGAAGCATGGCAAAAAAATCAAGAATGTATGGAATGGAATGATTGGTGAAGTAAGTTTTGTTAGGTAAAAAAACCCTTAAGTAAAACTTGACTCATGACTTTTTAATCCATTTGAAAAAGTATGGTTTTGCTCTTATTGAATTTGTTTACTCTTCTTTCTTTATCTTCCGTATTTGACTAGGTGGTGTATCAACGTGCGGTCATGGCGGTGGGCTCCCTCACAATTAATGAAGAACGCTCAGAGGTGGTTGACTTTTCTGTTCCATTTGTTGAAACTGGAATTACAGTCATGGTGTCAAGGAGTAATGGCACTGTGTCTCCATCTGCTTTTCTAGGTAGGTTTTTTCAGAGAAGCCCAAGCCACTTTCCTGATACATGTGTCTATGTTTCACCGTGTGCCGTGCACTTTGTTTGCATGTTAGTGTGAAGGCCTCTTCTTGTTGCTTCCATTCTTGTCTTCAAAAGATCATAGTGTGCTTTTTAAGTAGATATATCAGAGGGCATATCAGAGCCGTCTTAACAGCCTTATAGGCCCCCGGGCAAAGCAGTGCACTGGGCCCTGCCTTCACAACTACTCATAGGAATAAAAATGTTTAATGGAAAATTAGTGTTAAATTCTGGTCTGCATGGGGCCCCTGGGCATTTGCCCAGCGTGCTGATGCCTTAACCCCTTCGCTGCGGCGGGAATTCCGCCGCAGTGCTGGGGGTTGCGGGGGGGCAGCGCGGTGGCGCTGTGCTCATGACGGAGCCACTCCGTCATGAGCCACGGTTGAGCTGTGCTCATGATGGAGCGGTTCCGTCATGACTCCGCCCAGTTGCGTTGTCCCCCGCACAGGCGGGGAAACAGCGCCGCGTAGGCGGAGCGCCCGCCAACGGTCGTGGCATGACGGAACCGCTCCGTCATGAGCACATGGCAACCGTGGCTCATGACGGAGCGGTTCCGTCATGAGCGGGGAAGGGGTTAAGATGGCATCGGGGCACATTCTTAATCAATAAACATGATCAAAGAGCTCAAGGGTTTTTGGAGCCTCCGTCAAACCTCAAACTAAGAGCTGGAGTTCATGGTGAGGAATCGGCCTTTACGGTTTTTCATGCAGATCCTTCACCTTTCTACTTTATTCTACTGCTGCTGACTTCACTTCTCGCATGAACCAGTTAGAAGGATACAACGTCAACTCCTAGTTCCATTCCTTAATCTTGACGCTCTATGTTTAGAATCTCAAACTAATGTTCTACAATAAGCCTCCAATCTCCATGTATCTAACCCGCAGGTTACTTTGCCTCCCAGTATCCACATGCATATACAAATTTATGTATATATGTTGAGGAATTGTATAGTCTGACCTAGCAATAAAGCGGCAGTCATTTATGCAATAGGAGAGAAGTACCACTTGATTATAGATACTAATGCTTGACATCTCATAAACCAACACTGGCAAGCCAATTGGCCTCGCTTATATGTAAAAGTAGGAAAGAAAGATTGGTATGCACCTTTGTATTACAGCAAAACAAAACAATGTTGTAGCTTATATTTCTTCTGCAGTTATTCTAGTGAACACTAGATGGCACTTAAAAGTAGCAAACTGGTGTTGCGTGGCTCTGTTTGCAATGCTGCATTAGCAGCAGGAAGAATGGCGAATCTATTGACGGCAAAACCAAATGCTCTTGTGGGAAGATCAAAGACAGAAAGGGAGGTAAGCATCAAATAGGAGCAAGGCAAATGAGACTGACATGAAAGCCATCCAATCTTGAGCAAGTATTGGCACTCTGGGATATGGTATACACTGCTGTCTTGCGACAAACAGCTGGAGTTGTCTGTAGCAAGAAGGCAAAATTTAAAGCAAATATTAACCAAATTCAATTTGAGCACCCTAATTTTTAAGAGTAATTGGGCAGCACTTGCTGCTGTGCTGGTAAATTGACTGGACGTTTGCGGATGTGGTCCGTCGGCTGCGCTGCCGCCTCTGGTGCAGGAAACCAGGGTTCGGGCCTCGAGGTCGCGTCCACATCCTGTGATTCTGGGCAAATCACTTAATCTCCCCGTGCCTGAATGTGTAATGTAAATAAGGTGCTATTTAAAGCGCTCCAATACCTTTCGGTCGGGTTCGCGCTATATAAATATGCAACAACAACAAAAAAAAAAATAATTGTAAATGTAGTGTCTTGTTGCTAATAACTACTCATTTTGGGCTGATTCTCATCATAAATTCAAATAGAGTAAACCGAGAGTTTTCCACTCTGGGAACCAATGCAAATGAGCTCCTGTAAGAAGCTATAAAATCTAGCCTTCCAGGATGAGAAAGAGTTCATCGACATATTGTGTGAGGCACATGGGTAGCTCGTTTCAACTTGCAGAAAAATGCTTATCACACAAACTGTTCTATTGTACGAAAACGAACCCCAAATAAATAGTCTTTTCACATCATTAAACAAAGTATATGATTCATAGATTTGCACATTTTGTGTATTGGGTTTCGTATTGGTATCCTTCAAAAAGAACAGAAATGGTTTACATAAAGTATATAGAACAAGATAGTTGTACTTAAAATGCACAAACCAATTAGAATATGCAAAAAGGTCCTTTACATAAGTTCAGATGAGTACTTCCCAACCAGATGAAGGTGACATTTTATAATATAATAAAACATAATGCTCAGTCAAAATTCATAAGACAAGCCATCACTGTGACGACTTTTATACTTTCACTTATCGAAAAGAATGGGAAAACTTTTTTGTTTGACCTTGCCTGAGACAATAATCAAATGAAGCTTCAGAGTTACAGAGACTAAGAAGGACAATGGCTTGCTTAAATGTATCCAGCCTTGGATCCTTGACAATAGGTACAGCTTTGGGATTCGCTTGGAACAGATGAGAGACACTTAGTAGAACAGTGGCATTCAAACCATAAAAAGTTATAAGGTGCATTTAAAAGAAGCTACATTTATTAGATACAGTTACTAAAAAAGTATATACTTTAATCTTCAAATACTACAGCAGAGCACTCTAAGTGCAGATCAAGCACTTCTGAGGAAATAGACAATGCCACCTGGAGTCAGTCTGGACCAAAAAGAACCTTGGTAAACTGAGGTTGAAATTTCTCCTTCTGAAATCATCTGTAATCTTCTGGAGTCCCATGAATAAATTGGCGAAAGGGTTACTTTTCTTGAGGTGGTACAAAGACATTCATGTACGACATGCAGACCTCTCAGTTGGCCACTCACACACTTGGGAGAGGATGTGGTGTCTAAACACATATCGATGTTGGGAGAGGATGTGGCGTAACGGCCAGAGCTGCTGACTTTGGGACTGGGGAACCAGGTGCGAGACTTGACTTCCGCTCAACACCCTGTGATTCTGGGCAAAATCACTTAATCTCCCCATGTCTACCAAAAATGAATGTGTACTTGTGTGATTTAACTGGGGCTCATGTACAATGCTCCAATTCCTATGGGTCGCGTTAGCGTTAAATAAAACTGCACAACAAAATACAGTGCTACTCGTCCTCTAGACCACTGTGTTATTCGCATAAAAGCACATTACCCTCACCAGTATTTTGGTGTAGTATCATGATAATGCACAGAATCATTGTGAAACGGATTCTATCAGCAAAAAGCTATAAAAAAACCGAATGCAAATACATTTAAAAAAAACTCTGGAAACGTAGCTTAATGTTACTGTTCATTTATTGGAAATGTATGCAAAATCTGGAGGTAGTACTACGTGGTAAGTTATTACCAATATAAGTTATTAACTCTATATTTTGCACCAAATCCAAAAAGAATGTGTGGGGTTCCCGGAAGCAGTGGAAGCTGGTGAAATTTTACGTTGAAGGGGCCTAGATAGCGGACTCAAATTCACCAAATAAATTTGTACTACCGTGAGTACCTACATGGATTTAAACAGTACTTTCGTACATTACAGTTTCCATAGGGAATTGCACTAAATTCAGTTTATTAGTGGCAACTATTGTAAGCTAAGCCATTTGGTATAGTCTTTTATCGCTATTTTAGAAAATACAAAACCTTTTCTTTCACTTCTACCTTCCATTTTGTTTATTTCATTCCTTTCTCTATACATCCCAGAATAGTTTTAATTATGTGATATGAATTAGGGGTGGGCGGAATTTGCGTAATCGCGTTACGCAAATCTCCGCGAAACGGTAAAAAATCTCCGCGAACACGCAGAAATTCCGCGAACACGCGGAATTGCTTGTTCGCGATACTTTTTTCATGTTCGCGATCGCTGTTTGCGTGCTCGGGGTGAAATATCTCGCGAACACGCATATTGAGAACGCGAACAAGCAAAAAATTTCGCGAAGTCGCGGAACGCAGATTTTTGGGTAATTTCGCGTTCTCCGCGGAACGCGAAATTACGCAAATTCCGCGAACGGAACGGAACTTACCGCCCAGGCCTAATATGAATGATAATCAATCTGGAAAGTTCACGGAATATTCCTTAAAGATCAGAAATACGCTTCTGGTTAGACCAATGTTATAGGCTCAGACAGCATCATTGCTTCTCAGATTGCAGAGGCATTAGTGGGTCAGGCAGCCAACAAATCTCTTGCGTTATACCTAACACAGATCATCAAGCCACGACAATAAAGCAAAACATAGGGGTGCTAATACAAGATTCATGAAATGCCTTCATATGAGTCACCTGAAAACAGCCACACCAGTCAATAAGTACCCCTTAAGACCAAGGAAACGATGCCATAAGAACAGCAATAAGCATCTGGAACACAATATGAGTAATAACGCCTTGTATGCCTAAATTTAAGTTTACCATTGTATGGACAATTCAATCAACCCCTCCTAAAGAAAAGACAACAAAGGCTTTTCATTTTTCTGTAATACACACTGATTTTCAAATAATGCCAAATTTTCATTTTTTTCTGTATAACATCAGTGATATTTTCAGAAAATATACATATGTGTTATTTCAAGTGCCAGCTTTATATTTTTTAAAGCAAACTTATTTCCCCGAACCAATGATTCATGCTTTCTGAAAAATCACTCTATTCATCCTTCTGTAATAAATGTTTATTTGAAAAATTAACTAATTTGTCCATGAACTTCAGTTTATATTTTCCTGTTAAAGCTTGAAATTTGTGATCAAATACGAGCTGTCACTCACGAGAATGGGACTATTTTCTTCCCAAACACGTTATTTCCCAAAAACGCTTGTTGACCCAATTTACAGATTGTTAATTTGTGGTAAATTAATTGATTTGTAACTGAAAATCGACCTGTCTCTTTCTGAAAAATTGTTTTTTTCCCTTAAAATACTCGCATTTATTTATTTGGTAAATTCACATAATCTACATATGCAAAACTCTAGTAATCACCTAACATTGTATTGATATTGTTCTGGAACTCAATATTGCATATTTTGACTTTTTTGTCAACTTGTCATTTTGGAAAGACATACCAATTTCCCCCAAAAAATATTAGACATTTTCTCAAAAGGCTGGCAGTTGTCCTCAAAATTGGGTTTTCACTTAAATAAATGCAAATTTCTCAAAACTAGCATTTTTTAAAAGACACATATAGGGGGAAGTGGCGGAGTGAGGCGTTAGCCGTCATGGCTTAACGCCTCACTCCGCGACTTCTGAAACGCAAGGCTGCACCATATTTACAACGATATGGTGCAGCCTTGCATTTTCCCCCTGCAATGCCGCTACACTTAGCAGTGTAGCGCCAATGCAGGCACCCTTGCACCATAGTGCAAGGGTGTCTGCATGCAGGGGAGGATTGTTTATGTGTAGGAAGGTCCCCCTTCCTGAACATAAACAATCCTGAAATGCCATTTTGTCACTTTCATGTGTGCTGCTTAATGCAGCACACATGAGTCACAAAATTGATTTTTTTTAAAGATTGTTTATGTACAGGGAGGGGGATCTTCCTGTACATAAACAATCCATAGCATTTTGCTTTTTCCACGTATGGAAAAAGCAAAACCAAGGATAAATAATGCATTGCTTCTCGTTTCGCTAACTTAAGACCAGGTTTTACCTGGTCTTAATTTTGGCGCAGCCTCCTATGTATGCTGCCCTTGCACATAGGGGGCAGCGTAAAAATCAATGGGTGTTGCGGTGGAACGCGCACCGCAACACCCATTGCTCTCCCTTTTCACTGAAAGGGGGCCTTATTTACAAGGCAACATTAAGCCACGTTAAGGAGCTTAACGCTCTTGTAAATAAGGCGAAGCTCATATCGCCACGGGAACGTCAAAAAAAGTGACGTTCCCGGGGCGATAGGGGCTTGTACATATGCCCCATAGTTCCCTGAATTAGCAGCTTTCTTTTGTTAAATATGTATTTTTCCTATAGACAATGGTTATAAATGACCACGAACGCAGCATTTTGTCTCTGAAAGAGGGCTGTTCAGTTTGGTAAATATGCTTATTTTTTCCCGCTCACCGGCTTCCCCACTATGAAGATATATTTATTTTGTCATTTAGTACCAGTTTTCATTTTTTGCTTACCTTTCTGAGAACGCATACCAATTTTTGAATTGAATACCTGCTTTTCTTTTTCAGCAATAAAGAGGATTTTGTTTTGCTCAGAATCTTTTTATTGAACATATTTGGCACATATTTAACATTTAGTAGACAGCTGCATTTCGTGCTCACATAGCATTACAGTAGTACACAATTAGTAAGCAGGTGGCTAAGTGCCATCCAATGCAGTCCATCCTGCATACGAAAAGAAAATGGATCAACAGATAACAAAAATATAAGACAGTTACTGGTCCAAGCTGAGTAGATAGGGCCAAGCATGGACGTCATTTGGCGGGCACCAGGGGCGCTGCTGCGACCCCTGGCATGCCCCTTCTGACCCCTGGTTAGATAGGGCCAAGCATGGACATCATTTGGGGGGCATCAGGGGCGCTGCTGCGACCCTTGGCATGCCCCTTCTGACCCCTGGCACTGCCTTTGTGACCCCTAGCATCAGCTGCGCAGAATTAGTGGCAGGACAGAAGCAGCTCATCCTTATGTACAGCGGTGGGGGCTAAACTCACCTCGTTTTTTGTACATTTTACAATATACTGATAGTGAATATTATTACATTATTCGCTATTAGTTTCATTTAAAAATAAAATGGAGTCCAGATAGCTGCAATATGACTTCCCCTGTCAACTGAGGTAAGTAAAACAAGCATTTGCAATGCAATAGCTCTCGCATTCACACTATTTTGAGCTGTTAGCATTGTAAATGACAATGCCTTCTATTTATGTTTTGGGTTTTGAAACATAAATACAAGGCATAGTTATTTACAATACTAATAGCTTAAAAAATGCAATCAACCTCACCATCTATACCAACAGAAAGGGCGCTTTAGATATATTAGGTGAAAGAGCAAACACCCCGAGTGGCGCAGATGGAAGTACCTCATAATACTGAACGGACAGCAACTTCACCTGAAAGCAGACAATGTCACAAAATGAAGGGACCGGTGCACCGGCGGTATTTCATCTCAATGGAAGAAACAGGAGTTGTCAATAAAACGCACAAACAGCTGCTGCTCTTCACACAGTTGTGCTGGTGCTTTTATTGGCAGCGCTGACAGGGGCAATAGGTGGTGCAATCTGCAGTGGCCTCCTCACGAGGGCCCGACACTTATTGTTTTACAAATTAAGCACTGTGCACGCTGCGTGCACTGTGCCTACTCTATAGAGAGTGTGTTCGACCTACCTACATCCTTACATAGTGTGCACCCGCCGCGTGTCTCATGTTTATAACTATACACATAATGTTTAGCATACACACATCTCTTTGTGCATAACAGGTGCACGACACATGCCTCTGTTTGTACACAATGTGCAACCTGCCTCTGTACATGTCGTCTGCATCATTCTTGAGCCTGTACATGCCACGTGCACCCTGTTTACATCTGTAGGCGTCTAGTGCATCATGCATACCAGCCACACCTACCTCTGTATATATCGTGTGCGTCCAGCCCACCTCTGTACGCACCACCTGCCACATGCCTGAATCTGTACACACGGTGCACATCTTACATGTACCTCTGTAGACACCGGGTGCGCCTTCAGGTGCTGCCGTACACATGGTGTGCACCATACCCACAGACTTGGTGCATACTGGACATCCGCTGGGCATAGGTATTAAAAGTAAACTATCAACTCCGCGTGTAATTCACACAGTAGGAAGATTGTTTTTTGAACAGTAGGGACAAACAGTGCGTCTGCGCCAGAACCCGTGGTATGCCCACCCTGGAGTGTTAAATGTGGCATGGTTTCAAAGTGATTTTCAACATGCAATTCATTGGCTGCTGCATTCAGACCTAAGTGTGAAAATGTCAAATAAAACCTAAAAAACTGCCTTTTATTGCAACACATGGTTCGAACCATGCGGTCTAGGGGTGGTGGTGGTGGGGGTCAATCTTTGTTCCGATTTACATACTGGAATTTTTTAATCTCCTTTCAGTCGCCTCGAATACAGTTATAAAATGTGTCTCTCCCAGATTTGTATATTTTACTTTTCCAAAACTGCGCACAATTTCACTGTAGTTTCTGCCTAGCTAAAGATTTGAAAACTGGCCTATCTCTTTAAATGGGGAAAATCCAGGACTGATATTGTTACTTAACTTCAACCTACTTGATTTTCAGAATAAGACTTTGGGATCGAGCCGTAAAAGTAAGTTGACTTGCAGCAGTGCGTATATAAACAACACGGCTGATGGACGATGCAAACGCGGTGTGTGCATCGTTGTCCTAACTAACATCCTACTCAAAACATAGCAAGACTGTCACGCGCCCTAATGCATACAAAGAAACTGCGCCTGCCTCATGCTGATTCGGTAGTAATAGGCAACCATAATTTGGGGTGCAGTGGGCTGCTCTAGTACCCGGACACTGGTGCAACTGCCCGTACTGCACTAAACATAGCTATGCCGCTAGTCGAAAGGAAGGAAACAGACGTAATACGAGAAGACAGAGGGACAGTTTCCAAAGCCGAAAGAAAACAAGCGCAATGAAAGCAAATCGTGTGGGAAAATAATAAAATAAACAAGCGTGGACACAGGCTAGAAAACGCCTTCCTCTGTACATGCAGCGGGTACTGCAGCTGGCTAGAAAAACAAGCAAGCGAGCCTCGCGCAAGTAGGGGGTGGGGGGGAGTGCGGCCAGAGCAGACAGCGTTTCCCTTGCGGGAGCGAGCGCAATAATTGCTAACATATGGCGCCGCGCGCTCCCGCAAGGAAATCACCAGACATGCACGCGATGCATTGAAAGCAATGCAACGCCTGCACGTTTTTGCCTGCACAGCTGAATCGATATCAAGAGGTCTCTTTCCTACGTAGCGCATGTGCGCTGCGTAGGCGAGACCTAAAAATGATTTCAAATGTATGTATGCTATGTGCGTGCTTGCAGTTTTGAGTGTGTTTATGTGAGAGAGAATATGTGTCTGTGTGAATGTGTGCATGTGTAGGCAGAGTGTGTGTGTATGTGTGAGTGTGTGTGTATGTGTGAATGCATGTGTATGCATAAGCATATGTATGTGTGAGTGAAAGTGACTGTCAAGGGGCATGTGAAATCACTTCCACTACCCTTGGCGTTTTGGTGAATTGACTCCTTGGGGCCACGTATCAGGGTGGTCTTCTGTTATAGGGCACGAACTAAGGGAGAGGTGTCAGCAAGAGACGGATGGAGGAGTAAGAAAGGTTAGATGCCCAATACTGTAGCCGAAGTGGGGTCAAGCAAAGATTTGTAGCTCCTGCAATCTCAGTGGAAAGAAGCAGGTATGTTTCAGGCGTGTGCGGTATGTTACCAATGGGTACCCAAAAAGTTAACATTTGGCCTCAGTATGTGTGAAATTATGAGACAGTTGTTTCCATTGCTAACACATGCCAGAGGCGGGTGAACCACTGGCAGTTGAGGGGCCAGTTGTCTTATTCCGTTCGAGAGCGATGAGCCGTCGTGCTGCATGGAGCTTGTGGCTAATACGTTTCAAATCGGGGTGAGTTATTTCTCCTATTGCAAGGAGTCGTATGCCTAGGATAACCGTGATGGTATGGTATGGGATATCCTATAGTGGCTTTGATGTGTCCTTCTTTCCAACAGGTGGCAATAAATCTGCATGACCACCAAATATGGCAAAAATCCCCTAATGCCTCCGCACAGCACCAATATTCAAGAAGCTGGGGGCAAGCCAAGCCAAGCCACCCCTGTCACTATACTGGGTCAGGAGGGAGGGAGAGATTCATGACTACTTCCCATTCCAATTGAGGGTGCAGAGGACCCTTTGTAGGCGAAGGATGTCATCCTGCAGGATCAGGGTGGGCAATGTTTGGAATAGATATAAGGCTTGTGGCAGGATATTACTTTTTATGGCTTTAATGCAACCCAGCAAAGAGATATGACGATGTTTCCATCTTCTAAGGTCTTCTAGGATAGCCTTTGGAAGTTGTGGCCGGATGGCCGGCATCCAGGAGGACAGTATAGATGTCAGGTTGAGACCCAGGTATCTTATCATGTCAAACGCCCACTGAAATGGCAGTAAGGTTTGTAACGCGGGGGGATTATGCGGAGAGATTGTCAAGATAAGCACAAAAGACTAGGACATATTAATTTTAAAGCCGGGTACTGTATCAAATTTGGCGAGATAGCAGAAGTTCATCCGTAAATAAAAGTATATTGTGCCGTTGACGCCCAAAGAGGATTTCTACCACGTCATCAGTGTGACGAATGGTGATGGGGAAGGGCTCCACCACCAGGGTGAACAAAATGGGGAACAAGGGAAGCTCTACTGAGTGCCCCTAAGAATGTTATTAGGGGCTGTTTGGTGCCTATTACCCATACAGTAGCTGTACAGTTTACATATGAGGCCATGATTTTGGCTATCATACCCGGTCCCATACCGATCTTGCCCAATAATGCTCAGATGAAGGCCTGATTAACCCTATCAAAGGCCTTCTTTTCATCAAGCTAGAGGAGGCAGGCTAGGATGTTGTGACAATGTGATTTCTCTATTAAGCACGCAATCTGGCGCACACTGTCTGTCCCCTGCTGGTTGCAGTGGTAGATAGTGCTGTAACCGGGTAGCCAGTAGTTTGGTGAACATCTTTGCATCCATGTTGAGGAGGGCTATATGGCGGTAGAAGGAGCACTGAGTGGGATCTTTTACTTTGTACAGAGTGTTTGGTAGTAGTCTTGAAACACCTGCTGTTTGTCATGTTCGTATATTGCCCAACCTGCATCCCCCACCAGCAGTTTGGTGATATGAGCTTTGGCCTGCACTTGCTGAAGCCGCTTAGCGAGCCTCTATCCCACTTTGTCCCCATAGTAGAGCTGTTTGAGGGAAAGGAGGGAGCATTCCACTTTATTGGTGTGATGGACACTCAATTGCCAGTGTACCATAGCCAGTTGGTGTTTGTTGTGCCAGGGCGGAGTGATCCTTCTTCTCTAGAGCTTTAATCTCTGTCGCCAGGTTGGCCTCCACCAGTCATACCTCCCTTGCTCTGGCGATAGCAATAGTTGAGATTGCCCACATGATGGTAGCCTTAAAGCCATCCCAGAGTGTAGGCAGCAATGTTTCGGGCAGTGCTTTTAACCCAAAGTAGTCTGCAATACCTTTTCAGATTTCTGCCTGGTTAACCGTATCCTGTAGGAGTTTTTTAGAAAGAAACCATCAAGGGGGACTGTGCGTGAGTCAGGATGTAGGAGGCCCAGATCAGCTCTAAATGCTTGTGGTCTGAGATTGATATGTCTGAGATTTCGGCTGTGTAAGATTGCGCAGAAGGGAGTGGGTAAAAAAACATGGTCAAAGGGCGAGTATGTGGTGTGTACATGAGAGTCGAATGAATAATCCCTGCTTTCTGGGTGCCTATACCTCCAAGTGTCCATTAGCCTTAAGTCTGTGATGCTCCTCTTTAGTTGTGCAGACATTGCCCCAGTGCTATGATATGTGACTGTGCTTCTTTCGAGGTCGGGATCCCACAGAAGGTTTAAGTCACTCCTCACAGTGATGTCTCCCCACACCCCAGCCAGCTGGTCACGCACCAATTGGCTCAGGTAAGGGTTCTGGGATTGGTTTGGAGCATATACATATGTAGTACCAGGAAGCACCTTTGAGAGAGAGGTGCGGAAACTTGCCTTGATGAGTACTCCCACTCCTAACGTTTTCGTGGTTGTGTGAGCTCAATGTCTCAATAGGCACTTTGGGAGTGCCATACAGGCCAACTGGAGATGGGTCTTCTGGAGCAGGATAATGTCTGGGTTGTTTTGCAGTAAGTATGCCTATACCTGTTGGCGTTTGTTGTGTCAGTTGAACCCCTTAACATTAAGGGAGAGTAATTTAGGGCCTGTGGACACCGCCATTCATGGATATCCCAGAATTAAGCGGCTGCAGATAAGGAGCCCATAGAATTAAGTAGGGCATAGGATTCAATCAGGCCCTGGGACAAAGCCGATCCCACCACCCCCATGCTGCAAGGAGGGCAGACCTGCCACTCCCAGAGTACAGAACCATGACAACTATCTTTGCCCATCAATGATTGGTCATGTACCTGTTCACAGAGGTGTGATACCTCCCCCGCTCTGCCCGCAGTATGCCGAAGTCACCCATGATTGTCGAGCTTGACCTAGGGAAAGAAAATAAACAGTGCGAATCAGGGGTAGTCAGACATCAACAGGTGTTCCAGTCTGTACTGGCAGGGCAAAGCAAGTTGGTCCCCAGGCCCCCGCAGCATTAGGGATCCATGTCTTTGGACAGCTATACTTTCAAGCTGTCCAGCGAAGGGCAGTCCAACGTTTCTATACTCAGCAGTCATGGGACTACACAGAACCCGAAGATGAGGGGGGTGGCGAGGGATCTTTTTTTAGGCTTTGAAAGTGTTGTATGATGTCTCGCTTCGTCTCTTGTGATGCCGCCTCTTTCGATCGTTTGTCAGAGTGAGGAGGTTGTCTCGTGGTCCAGACAGGTCGTAGGTCATCTCTGGCATGGGGTTGTGATGAAATGTGTCCTTACCCTGGGTGTCTATGGAGCGCCCCAGGAGCTTTTTCTTTGCCTCCACTAAGGAGCACAGAGTGTGCCGCTTGTCTTCCCATGTGAACAGGCGTGTGAAAGGATGCCCCCATTGGTATTGGATACCCATCTCGCGAAGCTTATCAGTGATTGGTTTAAAGTCTCACATGTGGCGTAGGTTGACTGGAGAGAGATCATGAAACAGTTTGATGGTATGGCCCCAGAATAGCTGGTCTTCCTTGCCCCTGGCAGCTCTCAGGATAGCTTATTTTTCTGTAAAGAAGTGGGCATGTGTCAGAATGTCGGGGATGGCTGCAGGACGTCCCGGAGCTGAGGTAACCAAATGGGCCTTACTCTGACCTGGCAGCAGGATTTCTTTGTCTCATCGGATCGCTTGTAGAAGTTCGGCGGTGAAAGCCATGATGTCAGGACCTTCTACATCTCTGATGTGTTTCGGTGTTTTGCCAACTCCTGTTTTCCAGGTCCTCCTTAGTTTGCAGTTCTATTTGCTGTTCTTCTAATGTCACCACTCACTGCCAGAGCATCTTCTGATCTTCAGAGCGCGCATCCACCGTATATTCCAGGTCATCGATCCATCCCCCAATCTCTGAGACATTGCGCCGGATTTGAACAATCCAATTTCAGAACGAATCTCCTGAAAAAACACTCAATGTAATCCTGTGAGATAGGCAGCAATGGCGTGTCCCCTATCACAGATGCACCCGAAGTGCCCAGCATCTCCAAAGTCTTCACAGGTGCTTTGTTCCTGAGGGAAGTAACCTCATTGTCTTTGGTGGCCCTGGAGCGCTGCTTTGCATGTCAACATCAGGCCACAAGTGCTTCGTTTATGGGGCAGGCCAGGGCAGGGGTGACACAGAAGGCCAAACGAGTACCCGGGCTACCAGTGATGTGTGGGCTTGTTGGTAAGTCAGACCAGGACAGTGGACGTAGAGGATTGGTGTGCAAAACTGATCCTTTCCAGATATGGGGGGGGGGGGCACAATGGAACCTGCCCCTGGGTATTGTTTCCCTTCGGCGGTAAAGCATGTTTCCAACCCAGGAATTGTCAGACCAGCTTTGCAAGGAATGCTCATAATGCAGCGTATCCACAACCCTCTCAGTCTCTGCCAGAAGGGTTGATGCTAGCACCAGGTAAGTGTCAGCAGGCAAGACACCTCTGCTCAAGCAGCCGCACTGCTTTCCTAGCTCAAAGTCCACCACATGGCCCAGCACCAGGGAGCCAGGAGAGCTACTGGAAAGCGCCCCTTGTGGGCTGGCATATCAGCCCCACTTCGGGTGCTTACCAGCTTTGCATCAGTTGTGAGGGCCTCATACTCCAGCCATAACCAGGCAGCGGGACCACAGTAATCAGGCATCTCCCTGCTTAAGTAATTGCTCTCAGGGGTCAATCATGCAAGGCCATATGAGTAGGAGGGAATGTTCAGAGGGAGGAGGCCGGCCATCCCCTCCGTAAGCCACCCACTCAGGGAGCAACGCCTCAGCGTGCCAGGGCAGAGGCCATCAAGCTCACTTGTGGGATGGCGGCTCTGTACAGAGCAGGCCCACAGTATGGTCTGTTGCTGTCATCCTGTGTCCTTATGGCGGGCGGATGAATCAGAGCTGATTCGCGTAGCCAAGGTTTGGTCATCTCAGGAGGCACAACACAGCAGACCATCCTCACCGGAGGCCATCCCCCTCTTCAGTCCTCCGTCGCTGTCCTATGTAGGGCGGAGTGTCTCAGTCAGATCGGCTGCCAATCGTCCCAACCAATAGGCCCTCACTCCCAGAGGAGCGAAGCCGGATCCCAGCACTCACCTCAAGATGATGGCTCCGCAGTCATTGTTTGCTGCTTCAGGGGGCCCCACCACATCAGGGGCAGGCGAGCGCTGGCAGACTCCAGGGCTGATCCACACTGATTCCCTGCTCAGACAGTCTGTGTGGCCCCCTC
This sequence comes from Triturus cristatus, assembly GCF_964204655.1. Lineage (NCBI taxonomy): Eukaryota > Metazoa > Chordata > Amphibia > Caudata > Salamandridae > Triturus > Triturus cristatus. The sequence continues at coordinate 772,500,366 of NC_140593.1, forward strand.
AGCTTCAGCCGGACCTCACTCCCCACCGCCAGGACCACAGGTAACGGGAGGCAGTCCCGCAAGATGGCGGCTCTGATCCCGGTAGGCCACGGCCACCAGACTCTGTCGCAGTTGCTGAAGCAGTTCTCAGGTGGAGAATAGTGTCCCCTCCAGACATAGTGGGAATCAACAACGTGTCGCTGCAAGTGCAGCTGCTAGGATGCTGCCCTGGTCCTGAAGAAGCCATTAGAAGGCTTACAGGGGCTCGGAGGGCAGACGAGATACATGTAAATACATTCCCCGCTAGGCCACGCCCCAGTCATGAGGATTTTAAACAAACAAAAGCTTCACACTCCCTTTCCCTTACTTTCAGTTTTCTTTAATTTTGGTGCAAATAAGTGAAGTACAGGTATATTTGTTAATTGTCCTCCAAACAAAAACATCCAAATGTTTGGGGAAATGTACTTCTTTTGTCCTCATACATCAGCCATTCATGTGAGTCGGAAAACAACATATTTCGTTTTTCAGAAAAACATCAGATGGCTGTCCTATGTCTGGGATAATCCCCATATTAGAGGAATTCCCATGACTATGCCAAGTACAGTGATGATATGCCTAAAAACTGCAGACTTATAAAAACCATATACGGAAAGGCACACATGCTCATATTGCAACAGGAAGACATACATTCAGGTGCACAAAGGCACACTCTGGCAAATACATTCACGTTTGCGTACCCCCTTAACCATCTTCTGTGCATTAAGACATCCATGCTGTAATGATGTTCTTAACTCAATACACAGGGTTCTAGTGTATTTGCTGGGTTCACCAATAACTCTGGACACCTTCTTATATGTTAACAATCTTCTTTATTTAACTCGCGGGAACCGAGCGCCGGGAACACTCCCGTCTCCCTCAACCTTCGCGCTCTTTCCCCCTGCGCGCCGCGCTCTAAACCACGCTCCCTTCCCAGCGTGCCCTGGCGCTAATCACTAGAGCGCAACGCTACATATCTCCCCCTTTTAACGTCTTTAACAACAACAACTTCGGAGCACCCCCCCTATGGATCAGTCTTACTTGGTTTGCATTTCATAGTCCTCAAACCTTCTTGGCATCTTGATCTCTCTGCCCGATCTTGTATAGTTCTGTCCTTTCTTGGGAGCCACCTGTTCCTTCCTGGCCGGGGATCCCCCTCCGATCGTACCTTCTCCTTGTTCCACTTCTACTTGCTCCAGCGTCTCTTCCTCCATGTGGCGCTCCTTTAAGTTCTTTTCCAACGCCCTCAGGCTCTGGCTCTACCCCCTTCTCCCGGGGAACTTTAGGTTTGGTTCTTCCTCGGCTTCACAGTCCTCACTTTCCGGTGACTCCTCATTTGTGGGACCTTGCATCCTCCTGTCCTCCGGTACTTCCCATTTCTCTATTCTGTTGCATTTCGCCATTTTGTCCTGCGACCATACCTTTCCGTCGCTCAATAAAGCCGACCTGGTGTACGTTTCTATGACCTGCAGCGGCGGGCTGAATTTGCTCTCTCCTTTTCTTTTCAGCGTGGCCTGTTTTACTCTCACCCACTCTCCCTTCTCCAGGGTCACCCCTTTTGTGTTCCATCGCTTGTTATAGTACTCTGTGTATATTGCCTGTGCCTTGTCCAGGTTGCGCCTTACTACTGCTGGCGACCATTTACTCTGTACCATGAGATGTTTCCACGCGACGTTGTCCTTTGTAAAGGGTTCCCGTCCTCTCAATATCTTGAACGGGCTGTACCCTGTGCTGGTCGGAGTAATGCGGTACGCCCAGAGCATGCGTTGGAGTTCCTTCTCCCACTGCAACCCTGCACTGATAGCCGCTTGTATGGAACCCATTATTACTCGATTAAATCTTTCGGCCAGCCCATTACCCGCCGGGTGGTAGATTGGAGTATGTTTGACCTCGATTCCATTCCTGGACATGAAAGCGTTCCATTTCTCTGAAACGAATTGTGGGCCATTGTCACATGTTATTACTTTGGGTATTCCTTCCCTCAGAAACGTGGCTGTGAGAAATGCTAACACCGTCTCTGTGTCAGCGCTGTCACAGACCTCCACTTCTGGCCATTTCGAGTATCTGTCCACCGGCACAATGAGGTACTTGGGTACTCCCTCCGCGTTCAGGACTGGGCCTAGGATGTCCACCGACAGCATTTCCCAGGGATTCGACTCCCCTGTGAACTTTCCTAGTGGTGGGCGCAGTAGGGTTTGTGTCTTGTCTGCCCTGTTGCATTGTTCACATGTCCTGACATGTCTTTCCACTTGAGCATCCATGGCTGGCCACCAATACGCCTGCTTTGCTCTTGCCTTTGTTTTCAAGATCCCTAGATGTCCCTCGTGTAGGATGGATAAGAGGTGGGTCACCATGGAGCTCGGAGGGACCACCTTGTCCCCTCTCAATAGAAACACAGGATTGTCACCAATGGACATCTCTTCTCGGACTTCCCAGTACTTCCGCAGCTCACTATCTAGGTGCCTCTTTTCCGGCCACCCGTGTGTCACATAGCCCTTCACTGTGTTCAGGGTTTCGTCAGCCGCGTACGCGTCTTCCCATTCTTGGATGCTGACCGCCCCTTCGTGGTCCTGCGTAACTGCGACCACGTACTCTTCCCATTCCGAAGGTTCTCCACCTTCCGCGGGTTCCATGGCCGCTGCCCTGCTCAAGAAATCCGCCACCTTGTTTCTAGATCCGGGGATGTACTCCACATCGTACACGTAGTCCAGCAGTCTCAAACTCATCCTTGCAATGCGAGGCGTCGCATGCGCGTGCCCACTCGAGGTCAATTCTTTCACCAGGGGCTTGTGGTCGGTGCGGAGCAGGAATTTCGCCCCCCAAACGTACTGCCTGAACCGTTCCATCGCCCACACCGTGGCTAGCATCTCTTTCTCTATGACGCTGAATTTTTCCTCGTTCGCCGCTAGAGCTCTTGAAGCAAAGCTGACAGTGGTGACCTCTCTGCCTCGGGCCTTCTGCATCAGGACCGCCCCTAGACCCTTGTCACTGGCATCCGTGGTCAGTATGGACAATGAATCTCGATCGAACCCTTCCAAGGGGACAGCTGTGCAGATGTCTTGCTTCACCCTCTCGAATTCCAATTGCTCCTCCTGTGTCCACTTGAATGCTGTTTTTTCCTTCAGGAGTTGCCGCATGTTGTGCGTCTTGGTCGCGAAGTGCGGGACGAACTTGCTGTAAAATTCAGCCATGCCCAAGAAGGAGCGAACATCTTCTTTCCTCGACGGCGTGGGTGCGTCTTTTATGGCCGCCATGTTTGCCCTTTTTGGTTCTATGCCCTTTCCGCTGATCTCGTGGCCCAGGTAGGTCACTGAGTTGACTCCAAACCTGCATTTCTGCCATTCCGCTGTGAGGCCATTTTGGGCGAGGATCGCCAGCACCGTGTGCAGTTTCTTGTCGTGATCTTCCAGGGATTTCCACATCACTAGGATGTCATCCTGGAAGTATTGGACCCCTTCCACTTTTTGGAACAACCTGTGCATCAGTTTTTGGAAAACTGCTGCGGATGCAAGGCCGAAAGGCATCCTGAGAAATTTGTAGCACCCGAACGGCGTGATGAACGACGTTAGATGATTGCAGGTGGCATGCAATGCAATTTGGTGATACGCAGAGGTGAGATCTATGGTGGAGAACCACTTGACTCCCTTGGTCATCGCTAACATCTCATTTATCCTGGGTAGAGGGAACTTGTCCACTAGAATGTTCTTGTTGAGCTCCCTCAGGTCCACGCATAGTCTCACCTTCCCGTTGGGTTTCTGGGCAACCACCAATGGCGCCAGCCACTCAGCGCTCTCTATCGCCTCTATGACTCCATTTGCTTCTAGGCGCCTCAATTCTTCCTGAACTGCCTCCCGGCTTCTGAAGGGAATATTGCGGGCTCTGTGACTCACTGGTTTGGCTCCCTCCTTGAGTTGTATCTTGTGTGTAAATTTTGTCATCTTCCCTATGGTCCCTTTGAACACCTCGGGGTACGCCTCCATCCACTTGCCTTCATCTCGCGGTGGCTTGATCTCAATTAGCAATACTTGTTTGGAGCCTCCCGGGTTGAGCTGTATGCCCAAGTTCCCTTGATCCTTCCATCCCAGTACGGAGGGTCCTTTCTCTGCTACATACAGCTTCCCTTCTGCTCTGCGCCCTCTGAACTCGAGCATCAACTTGCGATAACCCACCATGGGTATTGGCTCTCCGGTGAACGTGACCGGGTGGATGTCGGTGGGTAGTAGTTCGTCTCTGACTTTGGAACTAAATTCGTTATTCCACACTGCCCTCTGGATGATCGTGTATGGGGAGCCCGAGTCTGCCACTATGTGCACTTGTACTCCGCCGATCGTCATCTGTAGTGCTGGCTTCTTGGTCCGTATGCAGTTCACTCCCAGTACTTGGTCATCGATACATAAGACCTCGTCTTCTTAGTCTTCTTCCGCTTGGGGCTCTTCTTCCCCGTCTGGGTCTTGTGCTACGTACTTCACGTCTCCTCTGCCGAGTTTCCGCCTGCACACCTTCTCGTAGTGCCCCACTATTTTGCAGTATGCGCACCTGGCTCGAAACGCGGGGCAAACTTTGTTGTTGCCTTGGTGTGATTGGCTGCCACACCTGTAGCACCCCTTCTTCCTCTCTTCCGGTGGCTTCTGGTGCTTCGTGGTCCTTTGCGGTAACCTCCTTTGCTGCCACCTGCCGCTTGAAGCCTGTTGTTTTGGGGCGTCTGGTCGGTCCCCGTCTATTACCCTGCAGACTGGCGTGCAGTCGTTGCCTTCTCTTTTGGCCGCTTCTGCACATCGTTTAGATAGTTCAGCCTTCTTCACTAGCGCTACCACTTCCTTTAGCGGGACATCCCCATTGACCCACAGTTTCTCCTATATGGCCGTGTTGGTGGTGTGCATGATAATCTGATCTCTAATCAGTTCGTCGTGAAGTGCGCCGAATTTGCACGTTACCGCCATCTTCTGTAGCGCCGCGACGTACTCATCTACTGATTCTCCATTGATCTGTTTTCTCTGGAAGAAGTTGCATCTGTCGATGGCCGTGCACACCACCGGCCTGTAGTGAGCGTCTAAGTCATCCAGCGCGTGTTTAAACACTTCTGTATCCTCTGCTGGCCTGGTCTCTTTCACCAAACTATCATATACCCTGATGCTCTCCGGGCCTAGGTTGTGTAGGAGTATCTTCTTTTTCCTGGCACTTGAGAACTCTCCTTCACTCTCTTCCTCCAGGGCCTCAATGTAGTTCAGGAAGTACCGTTTCCAGTCTTCCCAGGGCATCGCCGGGTTCCCTCTTTTCGGCAGGAATGGTACTAAGTTGGTGAGCGACGTTGTTTGCGCGCACATCCTGCCCCTCTCGCCGTGGGCTGTACTGTCCCTGTCGTCTTCCCCTGGTGGACTCCCTGGCGTGCGTCTCCCTCTCTGTTCGCTCTCTTGCGTGGGCGAAAGGCTGTCTAGCCCCCTCTGCGAAGGCCCTGGGGTCGCCAGGTCTGTCTCTGTCTTCCCCCGTGGGCACTGGGTCGCTGTCGGTGCACCATCGTGCTGTGGCGTCGCTTCTCCCGCTCAGTCGCTCGGGCGCCGCGGTGCCGCTGGCTTCTCTGCGGCCCGGTGATGCTCCTCCCCAGGTATGGCCCTTCCTCTAGGTGCGCCTTGTGCCTGTCGGAGTGCTGCGTCTCCTTACCCGGTCTGGCCTCCTGTGCTTGTGGCCTCCTCGTGCCTCTGGCCACCCTGTTTGCCGTGGCTGTCGCACTCTGCGCTTCCGAGCTGCTGGTGACTCCTGGCTGTTGTCCCTGGTGCAGGATGACTGGCTGCCTCTGCCACGCTCGGTTCCTTTCCAAGGTGCCTGGGTTCTTTGCCGGTTTCATCCCGACCTCGTCGCCATTGTAATGATGTTCTTAACTCAATACACAGGGTTCTAGTGTATTTGCTGGGTTCACCAATAATTCTGGACACCTTCTTATATGTTAACAATCTTCTTTATTTAACTCGCGGGAACCGAGCGCCGGGAACACTCCCGTCTCCCTCAGCCTTCGCGCTCTTTCCCCCTGCGCGCCGCGCTCTAAACCACGCCCCCTTCCCGGCGTGCCCTGGCGCTAACCACTAGAGCGCAACACTACACATGCTCAAATATGACCTTCCCAGGACTTCTTAGATTAGTGGTCTGGAGTCCTCATCACATCTCGCCAGCTCCACTTCCTGTGGAACGTTTCTTAGTGGAGGAGGAGACTGATTCATCAGTACATTCACAAGTGGAGCTGGTAACATCTTTTTTGTCCCATCAGCAGTTGAACTGTGGTCCATTTGATTGTTGTGCTCTGTAGATATTCGGCCAATATTTAAAAGAGTGTTTGACCTGGGAGCTGTGACCAGTGTTTTTCCAGGTCCCAGGGGGTAAAACACAAGCTCCTCAAGCAATGGGGAAACTGACACATTTGCAAAACCGGTTTAGACTCATATGACACACATTATTCCAGCATGAGTCAAACAAGATATGCAGGCTTATTTTAAAATCAGATTGGGCATTATCAAATCCACTAAACATCACTACTACCTCCTCTTTTATTTTGTTATTGTAGAAGTAACTTTCAATCGGTCCAAACATTCAATGACATCGATTCATATCCTGTGTCTTCCCTCCATGTGGATCAGGTGTCATTATGAAGGGATGGAGGGCCGAATCTAGATTTATCTAGGCCTGAGGAGAGCAAATATTGTTTGCTATGCGTTTGTATTTTTGCGCTCTCTTTAGGCTTAAATGCATCCTTGTGTGCAAAGCGGACTCATTTCACGTTAAAATACAGCGCAACATGTAAGTTTGACATTTTTCATAATTATTCATAATTTTGTTTTTCTTTTCTGCAATTTTGCATAATTATGAAAAAGAAAATCACACGTATTTTTCCCACCCCTAGATTTAGTCTCTGGATCAGGCAGGAATATAACTATTCTATTCAGAACATCACGTTATCTTGTTTTTTTCTTACCCGTTTAGCACCCTGCAGTGGTCTACATGTAGCAATATACAAAATTCCTTATTAAATAATAAATCTGGAGCTTCAGGTGATGTAACTTGACAATCCGAGGAGATAGGGATCCCTGTAAAATTTGATGGATTAGTTCTGTCACACTACATTTTCATGTGTCAGTTCAGATATATTGGCTGTCATGTATGTGAACTCACCATATCCACCAATTTGTGCATCTGTTTTATAGGTGTCAACAAATCCTCAGCTGTACTGTGCATGGAATATACCCTTTCTAGCCAGGGACATAACCTGCATTCAGAAGTGCATCTGTGTTTCATTAATATTTTCAGGTTGTACCAAGTGGTATTGGTTGCCACTATGCTCAACACTGAGGGATTAGGGGAAACCCCATTGGCATGTGTCTAGTTGTCCTGGAGAAAAAGGGTCTGGCAGTTACTAAATTACTATAGGTATTTAGCTTGGCAAAAACAAACACACAAGGTTCTCCTTTTGTGTGCAACTGCCATACAATATTAGAATTATACTCTGAGACAAACCTCCTTCCTATAAATGACATTTATTGTGTTTAGGAGCATAAGCACAACTTGCCTTGTCCATGCGTGTTGAAAGAACACTTCTTTTTAAGGTGCCCCCATCACAATGCCAGATGTCACATTTCGAAGGTGCTTTAGAGAGAAGGTACTAAGAGGAATATCACTGTGGTCATGTGCAACTAACTGTGCTTGTGCTGTCACACTAACAAGCATTCGGAGATCTGTGAAAAAATGCAACAAAAAAGTATAGGTCTACGTTGTAAGATCCTGAAATGATTGAGCTACTGAGAGACTTAGAACACAAATCAGTGATTACAAGGCAATATCTTTACTTGGTGTATCTAGTAGTTTGATGGACACCCACAGCAAAGATGGCAATCTCATGAGGGATTTAATACTTTACTACCCCTTTCTAAACCATAATTTACTGCTTCCCACAAGTTTAGTGCTAATCTGCACTTGTTATTCACGATAACATTTCTTGGTACCCAAATGTATATGGAATACAATGATATCAACACTGACTAGGCTAGAATTCCCAGTAGCGGCTATTACCGGACGAGGGTGGTAGGGCCGGGGGAGGGAAATGGAAAAAATAAAAAGGACTTACCTGAAATGGACGGATGGCCTCATCTTCTCCTCATCTTCCGGTCTCCAGTCCCAGCCGGCAGGAAGCACCCAGGCACACAGGCTCTCCTGAATTAATCACAATGCTGCGTTGTGATTGGTGTGAGCGCCGTGGTTTGGTGCTCAGACGGGTAAAGGGAGGTTTTGCATGTTCCTAACCAGGCTGTGTAATGCAGCCTGGTGGTGAAGATGCAAAGTGCGCATGACAGCATGGCCAGCCCGCTTGGAAAGGTCAAGCAGTCATGTGCACTTAGGGAGTGCAAACCACTCCTCCCCCTGCGCTGCCCAGCCCCACCCGCGAGCCACTGACTTCCATAGGAAAAATACAATGATAATAACGATACATTATTATCATTTTCTTTTTCTTTTTGAGCAGTGGGGCAATGCTCCCCCGCCTTGGGGAGGAGCCACCACTGGATATCTCTCAGTAAACCTCACTCACACATTTCAGTCTTGTGATATTGTCTCAATTGCTTAAAATCTTGGCAAGCCCCATTCTTTGACCTATGGTTTGACAACTATAATCCTTCACTGTCGACTAAGGATTTAGCAGGCAACTTGGCTAAATATTGTGTTCACATTTTAGGTATACGTTTTCCATAAGATCTCAAAGTTGACCTCTCTGTAAAATATTCACTCGATCCCACTATACTGACAAACTAATGTACTATTGATCAGTTCCCCAGGCCAACCAAAATACTGTCAACAGCAGATGTTTCACAACTTCACCTCTTTCTTAAAGATAACTGCATCCTTCCCCTGGGTCAGTCAGGATTTGTGACTGGATATTGGATTGAAACTTTGCTTACTGCTGTCTGAGATCATGCCTAGCACCTTCATCTTCAAAGACTGTACTAACATCTGCTGCATCATTGTGTAATTGGTCTGCATGTTCATGGTCTTGTATTGTGTGTAGAAAATATTATAATTTGCATTCACCACAGGTCTCAAATTTGTTAATCACGCATAAACAAATATCAAAAGATGTTACTATTGGACGGGGGTTGTAAACAGATTTGCATGGTGTGCTAATATTCAAACCTAGCATGATTTTCTGTATAGTTGCCACTTGGCTACATTAAAATGATTAAATCCTTGCTCAATTGCACCACACAAGATTACTTTGGCAAATGGAGGATGCATGAATTCTCAAATTCTCTGTTTTGATGCTGATGTGTCTCCTGGGACTCTAGCGGGACAACATGGATACTTACTGCTTGTCATATCACAAAAGCGCCGGGACACTCTTTGCGAGTAGCTGTGCACTTTAGAAATGTGTAATTCTGGTCCATTCAACTCAAAACTGGATTGCCTACCTCAGTGTTTTAAATGCACCCATAGTAGTGTTAAAGTAAGCCGCAAAAATATTAGCTAGTTGAAATGTAACTCTGTGAAGTGATACATGCCTTCACCTAGTTTCTTTGAGTACCCTGATAATTCCAGCGAAAGCATTGTAACAATGGTCGAAGAATACAAAGACGAATCAGCATGAAGGGGTACAGAAAGAGCATAGCAAAGTATGAGGTTACATTAAACGAAGATGATATTAGGTATCAAACTGAGATCACAGTTTCAAAGAAATCTTGCTGGTGTGACAGAAACCACCATAAATAAATCAAATGAAGGCAATCATAAAATTAAAAAAAGAGATATAGAAAAAATGCCTCCATGATAACATTGTACTTCAGTTATTAATTTCTAATCAGCATCAACCTACAAATACATCTTCAACAGTCATTTTCACTCAAAAGCACGTATGCCACAAGTTGTTCTGCACACTGACTCCTATGAGTGTGTCTAAATGTTTTTTTAAATAAAATGTCCTAATATTTACTATTAAATTTAGACCCAGAAGTATGCAAAATCGGTAAAATAACTTAGTGTAAACTGCATAAGAGCGTTTAATTTAGAAGGCACAAATTCAAGCAAATAAACGAGAAATGGGTAAAAGAACATCAGATAAGGAAATTTGGAAAACCTCGAAACAGAAATTAATGAGGCTCAATGTTATACGAATAAGAGATATAATGAATCAATTATATACATTCACATATGTATCCGAGAATTTATGTTAATATGCCCCTTTTCTATTATGCACAAATATGAAATTCCAGCAGATGGCGTTGCAAGAATAGGGGGCTGGGCAACATTTGAGAATCAATTTGTGATATTCACAATTACTGCCATCTGAAGTCCAGAGCAGAAAAATGTTTTAAAAAACTTGCATACTCATATTGTAGATATCATTTTTACCTATAACTTTGCCACATTCAATCAACCTTGTTATCCTGTTATATATGGTTTGGTATGTGTTTTACTATTTTGAGTTAGCAAATTATTGAGAAAACAATGTGAACATATGATTTTTTTTAAAAGACTTGGAATGCTAAAAGAAGAGTCTGTATTATGGCCAGTAACATTCTACAACTCAATCATCAAAATGTTGATATGTACAGGCTTATACTGTAATGTTTAACTAAAGAATTGTTTGACTAATATCAGGTTGTATGTCGCAATATAAAATGACGAGGTATCAATCTGCAACAATATCGAGTGCCTGCTATTGACAAGCAACGAATCATCAAGCAAATTATTTAAATTATTTAGAGCTAAGTGCAAATTTACTATTCTTCATTTCACATCCACCTATGTCAAATATATGTATTTCATCAAGGTATATGAATGTGGAGTTTACCAGAAAGACAAACAAACTGGTCACAAAAAGTGGTTGCAAATTGTGCACCTGTTTTGTGCAACAAGTCTTTAATTTTGCAATGTAACCTCTGCACTAATGGGCCATATTGAAAAATCTTCAGTCACAGAGGGTCACAGAATATTAATTTATTTATCTATTTAAAATTCTTCTCTTGATGCATAGAGCGCGTCATCTGTCTGGGCCTGGCTACTTGTCCTCCAGGATTTCCCACTGTAACCTGCAGTGAAACCTGCATTCCGCAAATTACTTCCTGGCCATGGTTCCTATGGTCCATTTTGCTAAAGCTGGAGGGTGGTCCTTCTCCTGTCTGGGGCCGGTGCACTGGAACAAACTCCCCTTAGAACTTCGCTAAACAGAAAATAAAGGATCTCTTAGGAAAAAGCTCAAAACCTGGCTTTTTGCTGAGTAGCCTATACTCTTTTCTTTCCTTTCCCTTACACACCATACAGCACCGGGACACTCATTTGAGTAGCCGTTTACTCAACAAATCCCTATTCCTCATCATAATAATCCTCGTCATTAGGCAGACCTCCCTAATACATTTTAATTGGGCATCTCACTTTTGCAGCAGTCTGTGTTTGGCTTCAAACACAAGTATGGCTGACTCTCACATTATGCAGACTGCCATCAATGGATTTGAAATCCCAAAGCAGGAAACATATTTTTTAAAGTAGCCTGTGGTACCATTGCTGCTTTTAAAGAAGCATGGCAGTGGTCCCTTCTGGGTCATCTTTGTTAATCAGTTGCCACCTCCTTTGAGGAGTCAGCCACTTTCTTAGTAGTTTCTCACGACGACTGTGGTGGCAACCCATTGATGTACACCACTCCGAAACACAATTAGATAGGGCCTCCTCCTTCAAGCCGCTACCTAATTGTGATTATGAATGGGTTGGTAAATCCATTTTTCAAGTTGGAAAAGCTTTTCTGATACGCTATTCGACAATGTCCAATAGTACATCATAAACTACGTTGTATAAAGCCATCGTGCAGTCGCACACCTCGCAATTTTGCAACTCACATGGCTTGTGACCGCAAAATGCCTTTGTACAGCTGGCTGTAAGAGTGGTAATCTGTGCTAACCTAGATATTGTTGCAAGTTGATATTCAATACTCAGTATTTTGGCTGCACTCCAATATATTGCTGGTTAAGTGTACAGAAATGATCAAACTGATTAATTGGTTTATCCCAAATTAGGTGGTTTGCATGCACTGGAACCAGTATATAATGTAGCATCTCCTGATTGCTTGTAATCTATGGGGAGTCAGACTTTTTCCTCCATGGCCCAAGGATGTGGTTGAAGTATCTTACTGGCTTGTACCATTTTGATGACATGCAGTTTCTCAACATTTCACTGCTGACAGTTATCCTTGCACTAACTATTAGAATTGTCGTTGTGCTGTGACTGGTTAATGACCTGTGTTTTTGTTTCTTTTCTGTCTCCGTTCTGCTGCAGAACCTTTTAGTGCTTCTGTCTGGGTGATGATGTTTGTGATGCTTCTCATTGTGTCCGCCATGGCTGTGTTTATATTTGAGTACTTTAGTCCTGTAGGATATAACAGGAACTTAGCACAGGGCAAAGGTAAGCACATTTTTTTTTACCAACATAAAGGGATAATTATCTTTATCCCCTGCCTGTAAAATTAAAAAGTGTGCAAAATATGTTCTATATGTGTAAATGTTACGTTCTTACAACTGTGTATGCATTCCCGTGCTATGTAGTACGGTGGATGTAAATAGAAACAAAATACAGAAAATATTCTTCTACCACTAAATGTGTCTAGCGAATTTGTAAATTTTCAAAGATACTCTTTAAAATGTCAAAATGTGAATTATTATTTTTAAACATGTGATTCTTAGGCGCTTCTTTGTGTCTCTGGTGGGAGCCTGGTGTTGTGCAGTGCATTTTCTTAACATGTGCCGCTTTGCATTGAATGACGTATGATAAACAGCTGTAGGCTGTGAATGTGGTGATTTTTTGAGAGTCCTGTCATAAAATAAAATTGTATATTTACAGACATACTACTACGCATGGATGTAAAGGTTTGTCTTCTGACGGGCACACATTTACATACATGCTGCTTGGAATGTCATGTGACATCTGCTTTTTCCTGATAACTCACTAAACACAGAAGTGCTACAATCAACAAACTGCTTAACCCGTTAGAAGGACGAGGAAGTAGTGTCCTTCACTAACCCTCCAATGGGAAGACTATAAAGTAAAACAAAGGGGGCCACAAGGGGACAGGAAAGACATTACTTGTCTTAATACCTCCCTCACACACTTTGCAGTGTCATGCTTCATGCATCAGACGTCCAGGCGCAGACCAACACACTGGATGGAGTGCGATTTTTTTGTATGTATAAACAATAGTGGTGAGGGTAGAAAAACGTGAAGGAACAAAACACACAAAAAAACACAAAAAGGGACCAAATAGTGCAGATAAATAAAATGAAAACTACCAAAAGGGGAAACAACAGTCTCCCTTTATTCATGTAACCCCTTGGTAGGATTAAAACCTGAAAGGTGGGATATTCAGGTGAGGTGAAGGCCTCTATATCCCTACTGCCGATACCAACATGTTTCTGCCAGTGCTGCATGCCCAGCCAGGTCACTCTGGCATTCGTCAGAGTATGGATCCCTAGTTTTTTTTGGTCTTCACCCCTACACAGGTATTTTACCTCACTTAAAAAAGACGGAAATTTCCAATTTTCTCGCTCTCCGGTAATTTCCGAGAGGAATCCTTTTTAAGAGTTCACAAGTACTGCTCTGAACACGGGACCTTTGTGGGAACGTGGTCTTGTAGTCAGACTTACTCCAAAGAATCACCAATGGCCGTTTCCACACGCAGGTCCACCGCCGATCTGCTGTTTCCTCACTGGAGAGTTATTGACAGGCTATAACTCTGCATTTCTACAGCCCCACAGAGTTACTTCTTCCTTTCCATCTCGCAAGGGGGGTTACTCATGCTCTTTGGAGAAGTAAATTACTCAAAGTTACCAGGATGGGAAGAGGTTGGAAAGGAGTTTGTAAATGCCAAGAAACTCACAATTATGGTTGGCATTGACAAATAGCTAAAGCAAACCACGTTGTGAACCTCCCACTCGCAGCCACACATGTGGGCTCCCTACTGCTTTGTGGTATGAAATTGTACAGTAGTAAAACCATCTACTCCTGACTGGTATCCTTTTGTGCATAACTCGGGCATTTTTGGCTCTACCCAAAAGTTTACGGCCTTAAACAGATTTAGTGTGTGAAATCCCAGCTGAAATTAAATCAACGTCTCAATGTTGCCCATTAGTGACTATTATTGTATTAAGACTTGATGAAGCATTTTTCTAAACTTTAATATTAAAAGTCAAAGAAAGGCTAAATTTAGCAAGCATTGGTAATGCATCGGTTTCACCTATGTTATGAATAATAAGCTGTTTTTATAAAAAATGAATGAGGGAGAAAGAAAACAGCAAGTTTGTTTTAGTAGCTGGTGTTAGACCTTGCTTTGTCCCTCCCTTAGGCAAGATTGTATTCAGATTAAATATGTTTATTTAGAAATATTTCATATTCATCAAGACAAAAATGATATTTGGACGCTTCCCTGTAGAGTGGTATTACAAGTCCTTGTCTGCAGGATTGATTGTGCCGAGCCTGGTAGACAGAATGGGCAGAGAGGCAAATTAATAACATATATTATTTTATAGGTGGATGACTCGAGAGCTGGGATCCTGGTTTGAGACTTAATAGCGCAATATCCTGTGATTCTGGGCAAATCATTTAATCTCTTGGGGTGATAAGTTACACTATATAAATGTGCTGGACGGAAGGGCAGAAGGAGTAAAAAAATAGTTCCAGCAAAGTTGATGTTAACAGTTTTTCGACTACGGGAAACTGATTAGAGAAGCAGACAAGTAACAAACATTTGTAAATGCAGGGAAATATGCTACAGCCAATAGAAATGGAGGAAACATACATGGCAAGTACATGAACAAAGAAAAAGCCAGTACAGAAAGGGAGCAGGATGTTAGCCCCTTTTAAGATTTATATTAAAAACAATAAAGGCAAAACCAATAAAGGAATAGTGTGTGACCATCTACACTTGAGCTATTCGATGACATGAGGGTAACATTTTTAGAGATTGATACAGATACTTGCATATTTTCCACAGGTACAGTAGAATTTACTATCCAGGGCACTACTACATATTGGGCGGTAGCTGGGGATCAGACTACTAGGCCTAGAGCAACTGATTCCAACCATTTTCTCCACACCATTTACCCGCCATCACCAGTTTCTGAGCCCGCTGCGTGTTTAACCCGACACACACAGAAATAGCAGGTCCATCACTGAGTGCTGGTCCTGATTTTGTGCCCTTTTCAAACATATTTTACATCTGCTTTCATCAGGTGGAAAACATGCATAGAAATACTTTGTTTTGGCATGTTCCATCACCTGGTAAAACTAAGATTCATGCAAGGATGCCTACATACATCCAAGGGTACTTTTGTGCCTCATAAAGGATGCATATTTCCACTTCCATGTGGAACTAAACCGGATTTCTACTGGCTGAACAGAATTGTGAGAATTCATTGGAATAGAACAGATACAGTTCCACTTCAGAATAATCAACGCTCAGTTAAGGTTGGCAACAAAAGACCTGTTGGTATGGCCTTCATGGTTGGGAAACAAACTGTAAAACAAATTTAAGAAATATTGTGGAATATCACAACTCAACCAAATCTGATCATCTTGGCAGTATATCAAGTAAGAATGATGCATGTAGTAAACGTATCTTTTAAATAGCATTTGCCCTGGTTCGACATTTAAGCAATCCAAGAATTCTATGAACCATCAGATTGAGTGTCAGGCTGGTAAGTAAATAGCAGACTAAAAACAGTAGATAGAAGAATATGAATACTAGATTTCATTTGTGGAATACTGAAAAATCTGTGGAGTGTCAAAATGAGTCTGTTTGGGATACTACAGATTTTCCAGATCCTAAGCAGAGCCTGGTGCAAGGAAAATCATGATTTTGTGAAATACATTAATTGTAATGTGATGCTGAAGTTCTTCATTGTTCACAAAAACAGCAACGTCCAAACAGTCTTTTGGAAATTATTCCAGTATTCTAGAACATGCATAAAACTCTAGAACTGACTGGCAGCTTCTTTCTTTTCCTCCTGTGAATATTTTGAATAAACCAGACAAAGCTGAAATCGGAAACAATCTTCAACCATCGTTTTTCCACTTCTCATTCCCTCCTTTTTCCTGAGCTAAAGAGTTAAAACAAAATCTCCATACTCACTAAAACTTAACCTGTCAAGGAAATAAAGAAAGAAATTGCATTATAGGGTGGGTAAAATCATTGGAGAGAAAGTATTAGCCTCTGTGTCTTTAATAAAATCCAGATTTTCCATCCACCAGGCTATAGAGTATCTGCCTTTTCTCACAAGGCACAGAGGCAAATATTATGCATGGTTAACGCTTTACCATAACATTTACCACATTGACTTAAAGTAAAACCTCTTAAAGGTTGAAACCATAAAACGGTCATCAGATCTTACATTATCATTTCATCATCCCCCTACTGTAAAATCCTTTGAGGTCATAGTGTCAAACACTGAGACATCCACTGTGGCTTCCTATAGAGCCTCCTTTCACCATCCTGCTAGAGTTGGGATTAAACTGGTCGATGTAGCCTCTTAAAATAAATCTTTGTAAACCACTTGTCCTCCGCTCAAACGTTTCAAAACATTTCACCTCACACAACCAATTGTAGCCCCTAAGGTAAGGATAAAACATACTTGGGGACATAGCATTTGCCCTCTTCCTCAAATAGAAACATACTCCTTTTGATTGAGAACACCTTTCCTTAACTACCAAGGCTTTTATGTTTGATACTGTCCTATATGAGATCAAGCACAACAGGATAGCCAACTTCATTGACAAACTATGCAAAGCAAGTGCCACATTGTCTCTTCAAGTTTGTAACAACAAAATACCTTTATTCATCAGAATAATGCTTAACTACTGGTGGCACCTCCAACCTCACACTCCTGACCAATCGTGGCCAATGCATTCTAAACTTTGGCCCACAGAAATTGGAGATGTGTACAAATTAACCGTACTGGTAGATAGGTCTCCATGAAATTGCTTTGTGAGGAAATTCATCACATGCACTATAGATGCCAAAAGAGGATCCAAATTCCTTACAAAATACCAGCAAACCCATTTAGTGTCAACCTAAGGGCCTTTGCTGTTTCATGTGCTCAAGAACCTCTGATGAGTTTCAAAGCCTCCCCTGATAGTCTAAGCACTTGAAACACTCTCCTCAAATCCTCTACACCATCACCTGTATATCATATTACAGCACAATGCAACGGTACTCCCCTTGCATGTTTGTCCGAAATGCAGAAAACACTGGCAACAGAACCAGCTCCTCTATCAATATCATCATAGAAAACCATGACTGAGACCCCCAGAAAGAAGTCACCATCCCTAACTCCGCTCTCTCCCCTAACTTTCAGAAAAAAAACAAGGGACAATTGCAAATGGTGGAACTGAATAGGGCTTCGCACTAGATTTGGGCAAATATGCCCTCCCTCCTCAGCCTTCAAACTCAGTCTCCAACTCTAAAATGCTGGAATATAAGCATTCAACTGGTTTATAAATAAATCAATTTTTCCACACGTCTCCTGGAACCTCTGGAAAATTCCTCTGTTCAACATCCATTTGCTTGAATTGTAGAAATTCCTTGAATTCCAATCACCCAAAACATTACTAATTCTTGGAATGTGCTACACGTCAGCAAAATCCCCCTGTCCTGGCAATAATGTGAAGATTCTGTGGCTATCTCTGCCAAACCTATTGAATGAGGGGTTCCCAATTTATATCACCACCCTTACCGCAGAAAATATTATTCCTCTGTAACATAATGCAACATTTCACCTGATCCTTTGCTAAACTCTTCACTGTAAAAGATCCAGCTACTGGCTCCAAACAGTATGTAGCCTCTTTTCTGTCATCGACCATTTCCCTCCAGTATACACCTCTGTGCATCTTGCACCTCAACTATTCAAGTTGGCTTCTGATTAGGTAGCTATTTTCTTGTACCAACAATTGCCTCTCTTTTTCTCCATCTTGAAATGCTGTTAAACTAACCAATCTTTAAGGGCCATATTATCAAGGAACGGCGATAACATTATCGCCGCTTTAGAGGCAGGAAACCACCGCTAAAGCGGCGATAATGGGCTTGATAATATGCCTTTGTGAATTCCCATAGAAGCCCAGGTTCACACCAGAACCTGGGATTTTATGGGAATTCTCTGCGGCATATTATCAAGCCCATTATCGCCGCTTTAGCTGCAGTTTTCTGCCGCTGAACCGGCAATAATTTTAACGTGGTCCTTGATAATATGCCCCTAAGTTCCCTCATATGCATCACTGATCTCATACAGTTGTCTTTTTCTGCCAAAATATGCTTAAAATATGTTTTGTAAGCACTTCAACCTGCTCCATTCTCCTTTACTTCAAGAATGCCTGAACCACTTGACCCACCAACTCAACATAACATCCAATGAATTCATTATTAGACCTTAGTTCCTTTTATTGCACTGTTGACTATATATTAGAACATTGGAATGTTGGAAGCTCCATTGAAAACAATGGAGTGCTCCGGGCTCATAATGGCTGGTATAAGCCCGGAGCTCCAACATTCCAATGTGTCTTTGTTCACATCTCTGGCTGTGAACAAAGGCTTCAGGGAGCCGGAGGGGATTTCAATCCCCTCGCGCTCCCTGAAGACTTTATTTGTTAGAACATTCTGCCCTCTAGTGGCAGAATGTTCTAATAGCCTTATAGCCCTTCGTAGCAGGGCTATACCGGCAATTAAAGTCCCGCTGCTTTGTTAAAGTCCCTCGCCTTCGGCTCGGGCCTTTAACGCTGCAGCGGGCCTTTAATAGCCGGTATAGCCCGCTACGGCGGGCTATAAGGCTATAATCTTATATGATAACCTCATAATTTCTTAACCTTCTAAGCTTATCTCTCTCTAAGATTCGGCAAACGTTCAAGTCTGCCACTCAGTTTTATAGGTATAGACATATGGGGGTATATTTACTAACATTTCACGCAACACATTGCAGCAAGCAAAGTTGCTGCGGTGTGTGAAACAGAGAGAGTAGAAATCCACCACATCTACTAAGATATGGTGCACTCCTGCACGCTCCTTGTGCTGGTGCACTTGAGGGTACTTGCGCCAATGCTAGTACCCTCAAGTGCACCCATGCACTATGCTGCAGGAGTGCCTGAGTTATGAGCAGATTGTTTTTTGTCCAAGAAGGGGTACCTTCCAACACAACAATCCTTACAGGCACTTTCAATTTTCTACGTAGAAAAAGGAAGTAACGAGGAAAAAATAAAGGTTTTTCTTCTCATTATGCCTGGGTCTGGGAGATGACCACTTTGACTCAATCCCATGTTTACTGGCCTTAGTAAATCTGAGATTACATCCATATCAATGAGTGGGTGCATGGGGATGCCCATGCTTCAACCATGGAACTCCTCTCTTACTTAAAGTAATGCAAGGCAGTGCTATGCTCTGTGTTGCGTTACTTTGTATTTACTAAACCACACAAAGACCTACAAAGTGGATTTACATGGCTTTGTGAATACCAGAAAAGGATTTGCGTTCCCTTGTGACGACTTGAATCACGCAAGGGCAATGTAAGACCTTAATATATCTGGCCCTGTTCTCTTTCTAAGCATACTTGTCACTGCTGTGGTTCAACTCTCCCCTCTTGCACTTTAGGCTTTATTTCTTTGTGGAAAGTGTCCTTGGTTTCATTAGTGATTCCCATAAGGTTTGTATCCAAGCATAAATACTTTGGCTTAGTCTAGGAAATCAACCCTACCTTCTCCAAGCCAGGTTAACAAACTTCACATTAAATAACCTCCTAATATCTCTGTGCCTTCTAGAGATAATTAAAAGTGCACACTTACATTGATATCTCTTAATACATTTCTTTCCAAACAACATGATATGTGTTGACGCACTACCCCTATTACTGGCACATTGCACTAATTTTGGATCCGTTTTTATCAGTACACTGACTCTTCCTCCTCACCACGCTAATGGCTTCATTAGTGTTGCCCAACAGCCAATCCACCCTCTGCACCTATGGGTGTAATTCCTCAACCATGACATGTTCTATTTAGATATGCTTGTTCTGACATCTCAAGAATACTGGCCAAATACATTCAACAATCTGCCCTGGCAACTCTCTAAACCCCTATCCAAACCCTTTCTATAGTCTTTGCCAGACCTATTCAGGGATATCAACACCTTTGTATCCAATTGTGGAGTTGCAGACACCTTTCTTGGTTAGGTTAGTCTTCTTCTTTTAAACCTTTAATTTTTACATAACCTCTTAAGACATTTCACTCTGAATCCAGAACCTTGACCTTCTGCAGCATGCTGAGCTGGTGTCCACTGTGGATATAATGGATGATGAACCAGCTCACTCAAATCCTTAAGGTCTTCGTCAGTGTTTCTCTATTTTTTTTTTGTTGGTTTAATATCTTTCACTTTTGAACCTGTTGTGGATTTTTCTTTTGTTGATCCAACATCGACTTTCGATATGTTTGCTGCTCTTCTGAGTCGTTTTTTGCCTTCTCCTGTCATCTCAGCCAATTGCACTTCTGAATCCTCATCTGACAAATATCTCTCATCCTGAAGATTTCCATGGTGTCCTCTCCTACTGATTTTACCTAAAAAAATCCTCAATGGTGAAATAAATGTGTCCACATAATCATGCACTTGTTTGCCTAATTAGACAGCCATCACTTTAACGGCTACATCATCATGAAGCAATAGTTGTTCATCCACTTCACCTTACCTGGCGCAATCATACTTCCCAACCTACATAATCTCCTACTGTCCCTCACTAAAAGTCAGCCCCAATTTCTATTGTTTACAACCACTACCTGAAGAAACTGTCATATAGTCAAGTCTTCACCACTAAACAGCTGACTAATGGTTGTGTCTTCTGACAGGATCTCCAATCTCTGCACCCCAAAATATGAACATTCTCCTATTCCGTGCAAACAATTTGCTACATCCCAACTGTCCACAATGGCTGCCTCGCACTTAGGAATGCCTAGGCATATGGGAGCTCACTGGAGACCAAACACTTTAACCCTCCCGTCACTGACCCATGCTTAGCTTCCTCGCCTTGCTCGGCTTCCCCACCCTGAGCGTTCAGAGTCACCTGTAGGCATACGCTTGCCTGCTCTTCACACACAACTGGTCCATTGTTTTCACACATGCACAGTACATGCCTGCATATCAGCTTCAAAACCACTGACTGACTGATGGGTACTGCTCAGATTAACCTAAGCTAACCAAATCCCTGTTTCAAGCTGTGTGCCTTAACAAGCTGACATGCTAAAACATGTGCCTAATGCTAAAAGATATTTAAAAATAGCATATCTTACCATACTCTTCCTAATAGTAAACATATTTTTAAAAGTACTGTCAATTCTCTTTTAAGGTGTCAGGATATTTATCTAGACATCCGCTCCTCTTTCCACACTTATATCCTAATCTAGAGACACACTCGAACATCCTCAACATCCAACACAATCACTGCACTGTGCTATAAGGTTTGTACCTATCAGTCCATGAACAGAAACTAAATAAGGAAGATGGCTGCTAGTTCCAGGGTTATTGCATGTTCTAGAATGTTGATATGATTTCTACATGAATGTTCTGTCTTTGTTGCTGAGTCTATAGGATCAATAAAGAGAGAAAATAAAATTGCCCTCAGCACTTTGCTGCAATATCGCTGTTTTAATAACATTGTCAGACACATGCCTTTTGGCAATGCATGCAGACATTGCACCTTTCGCATATCCCAAGAAGGTCTGCAAGATAGCTGATATCCTAAAGTCCATGATGAACTTAAAAAGCCTAATGGGACCAACAAGTACCATAAACAATGGCAGTGAGATAGTGGTTTGTCTGAAATATGTGCCACAATCCAGAAGTATGTATATGTGACATAAAGTGACACACTGCAGCTTGAAACAGTGATGTGTTCTCAAATATAACACACACTAACTTAGCACACAGGGAGCTCTGCTTAAAACACACCATTCAGAAGACAGCTCTGAAATAGTTGTTGAACCAAATGAGTTAAAAAAAAGTCTTTTGTCCGAGACAGAAATGGTTTACAGGGTTGACTGCTTTTCCATGTCAGGATGTGAATGAATTAGCTTCTACTAATGTGCCTGATGTGGTCTTTGTTAGTCTGAATGTTCAGAGACTTCTCTTGTGAAGAATTAGTTTGCCGTAATAGTTTATTTTCACCAAAGTAGCATTATCTCCCAATATGACTACAGTGCTATATATTAGTTCTAACCAGTTAGTTCCATAGGAAGATGAGTAATGTTTTTACCTTCTTAAAGGACTGATTTAATTTCTGTTTGTGGCATGGGGTGATTTTTCAGACATTGGCAACAGGTCTGCTTCACCGTTTGGAATATCCACCATGTTAGAATTTCTCATCTGTAAGGGGACTTTAGAGGATTTTGTTCCTTTAGGACAATAAAACAATCTCCTGAGACAGTAACTATTATAATGTATCATAATCTAGGAACTATTGGAGACTAAAGCAAGGCAACTGTTGTACAAAAGGATGGATTTTGCCTTTCAGTGGTGTGGCTTTAAAATCCTCTGCTCTTTAATGTTTAACCAGATCATGAGTTGGCAATGGAGAATAAATGACTCTGACTGTGAACACAGTGCTTAATCTGAGCTGGAGCTTTCCGGTGCTGAGCACCGGCACCTAATTGTCAATACCACACTGAGGGCAGTCTGCCACATGGTGGCGCTGCTCATTTGATTTAGAGATGAGCAGTCATGTGATTTAGAGATAAGCAGTATAACAGTTGTTTAGGAAAACAATATACATAAAAAAATTGCTAATACCTGCCTCCCAAGGCATCCCTTTAGCTTTGGGGACCCGGAACTGGATCTGAACTGTCTCATTTACATGCGAGAGAGATGGTTAGTAGTTGTTTTGGCAGCGATGACAAGGGCAATGTGTGGTGCAAGCTGCGGTGGCCTTCTGGTCAGAGCCCTGGCACTTAATATTTTACAAATTAAGCCCTGTGAACAAATCTTATCTCCCTGTAGAGAACCGCTATAATACCTACCCCATCTTTGGTTTATGTGTCTGCTCCAAATGATTGGTCCAAAACTAGGAAAGGTGAGTTTGTGATTTTGCTTCTAAGGACCGTGAAACATAAATATGGTGAAGTCAGTCTGCTTTGGTTGCTCGAGGAACAGATCTCCTGGAAGCTGCTTTCTTTGATATGGTCATGTGAATAAAGTGTGGTAGTGACCCTTGGAGGATTTACAATTGACTGAAAGCACTAAGAATACTGAACAGACGTCTGTGAGTTGAGACGGAAAAACATTTTGCTTCAAGCTGATAGGTCCTGATGACGGATTAATTTAGTATTGCTTGAAATTTTAGAAGGCTGCACAACAAAGGAAATATGGGGGTACTAGAATGTATCCCATTTAGCTAATGAATTGCTGGGTGATCTTTATTGGCCTTGTTCCAGGGGACAGACCCTTTGTAAACATGTCCTAAAGAGGTCCTGAAGATATGTATTTAGATAGGACTAGCTTTACTTTTTTCTTCCTTTTTCAAACCCAATCAAAACCATGCCCATTAAACGCGTCTTGACTCTCTTGGAACTTCTGAAAAACAAAAAAGCTGCATATCGTGGTCAACCACAAAGTCAATCCCATCCGGCAGCTTCCTTATTAGGTATAATCGGGCATTTCATATTTCTGAGGTATCTCTAACTTCCGAAATATGTTGAAATCCTAACATGCCAGCTCAAACTGAGGGGACCTGTATTTCAGAATGTCAGTGCCCTTGCTTGAGTCATCCTTGTTGGGTATATCTCTAGACTTTTGGAGCAAGAGAAAAATGACGTAAGGAGCCTTGCCTGTATGCAGCCATGATATTTGATCTCCCTGAAGATTTCGGAGGGACAACAATTCTTTTAAATTCAAAGACATTTTCCCAGACGTGGTTCATGTGCTTTCCATGCCACCAGAGTCGAGCTATCCTGGCTGATAAGGGGTGATTCCCCAAAACTGGTCCCAGGAGGCTTGCTTCTGGTCCTGGGAGGACCTGGCCTGGCAGGTCCTCCCAGGTCTCCTCTTTGCATAAGTTTACACGATGGTCCCTCTGGAACTTTTGTGATCAATATTTGTTCTTAAGAGTGGAGGGTAGTGCTCACATGGTACTAATCCTAGTTTGTACTGAGCTGCATGCACTGCCAGGCCAGGCAATAATGAGTGCCTAAGTCCCTTTTAACTCTCTGATGAACACTTATAAACATGTTCTGGATGGGTGTCCAGGCTATTCATTTTCACTTTCACATAAGCTTAGATTCTCTTATTAATCTTTCTTACTTTTTCCAACATGCAATTTGCATTATTTCGATATAATTTGGTGGGGGCATTTAAGTACACTATTTCTTTAGTTTATCTTGATTTGTTAAACCTAAAACCTTTGCATAATGTTGTCTTTGGTTTGCACACTGAGGCTTGCGTACTGCTCAAGCTCATGCGCATATTTACAAGCCACTTGCGAAGCCATAGCATCAACTTTTGTGATGCACTAGCGGTGCTCTCTGCTGCCCCCATATTTAAAGGGACACATAAAGCCACCCTGTGTGGCTTTTCGTGTCTTTGTAAATACGGCTCCATTTCATGC
This sequence comes from Triturus cristatus, assembly GCF_964204655.1. Classification (NCBI taxonomy): domain Eukaryota; kingdom Metazoa; phylum Chordata; class Amphibia; order Caudata; family Salamandridae; genus Triturus; species Triturus cristatus. The sequence goes on from NC_140593.1 coordinate 772,525,010, forward strand.
AGCATTTTGTGTGAAAGGGGCGTGCCATGGGTTTTGCTGTGGGTGTTCCCACCCAACACCCATGGTTTCTGCCGCATGCCCAGATTTACAACCTTTCATAAACCTGGGAATGCGTCCGATTGCTGCGCCTTCACAGGGGAGGCGTAGGTAGGCGCAATAAAAAGAAATGTTTTAATTCCTCCTCGTTTTTTCCTCTTTCTATGCGCCCTGCATTCTGCAGGACACATAAAAAGAGGAAATCAACTCTTGTGATTGTTTTTGTGCAGGAAGGTGTCTCTTCCGATACAAAAACAATCTCCCCTGATATGCAGACACCCTTGCACCATGATGCAAGGGTGCCTGCTTTGGCGCATGACATCCAATTGTGTGCCAGTGCAGGGGAAAGTACAAGAATGCAACATATTATTGTAAATATGTTACATCCCTGTGCTTTGAAAGTGACTCAGTGCGGCGCAGTCAAATGGATTGCAGTGCCACGCAGAGTCAGTTTCTTGTAGGCCTGAAATTTCTACTTATGCTGGTCTAATTTAGGCTGTGTGGAAGCCCTGCCATACTTCACGACTGTGCAGACTTAAACAAAACGATTTGTGGTAAAAATTAAACATAAGCCGAACGACCAAAGTGAACTTTATTTCCCAATGATAGATGAGGCTTGTGGACTGACTGGCCGAATGCTGAGCCAGAACTACAGGCCGTTCACTACAGTTTGCCTAGCTGAAAGCAATCTATGTTCCGGGACGAACAGCCATGGGCCTCATTTACAATATTTTGACGCACAGCAGTGCAGCAAGCCTTCCTGCTGCGCTGCTCTGCATCAAAAGAAAAGGGCAGGAATGCGCTGTATCTACAAGGTAGGGCACATTCCTGTCCTTTTCCCCTGTGCTGACGCACAATGGGCTGCCATGCTCCAACGCAGGCAGGCCTTGCGCCATGGTTCAAGGGTGTCTGCATTGTAGGGGGGATTGTTTTTGTGCAGAAAGTGATACCTTTCTGCACAAAAATAATCATGAGAGGTGTTGTCCTCTTTCTAAGTGTGCTGAAAATACTGGACGCATTGAAAAGGAAAAACAAGGAGAAATAAAGGTATTTCTCCTCGTTGCACCTCCCTTATGCCTCTCTGGGGAGGAGTAGGAATCTGACGCATTCCCATGTTTACAAAACCTTGGAAATCTGAGAATGCGTCAGGTTCCATGAATGTTGTATGGGAACCCCCACAGCAACACCCATGGAATGCCCATTTAATGCACAATACTGCGTGAAAGGGGACCATATTTACAAGTACATGAAAAGCCGCGCAGAATCGGTTTTCATGGCCTTGTAAATTTGGGCCAGCACACTGTGCCAGTGGAGCTCTCGTGGCGCAAGGGACCTCTTAAATGAGGCCCAAAGCATTCAGTAAACTGAGAGTCTTAACCGATAAGGGCTGGTCTGCAAAGCAATCAGAGTGGACAGGAATGAAAAAGGCGGGAAGGGTCTGCTCTGTATGGCCTGGAGTACAGAGGAGGATGTGTTCTTGATGTTCATGCAATTTTGCACTTCAGGGTTTTAACAATATTTTCTTTTACAGAATGCAGATGTGCATTTTGGGCCAAATGAGGAATCTGCAGAGGTTAATTTGTGGATTCACAAATCATACTTGTTTAAGATTCCTTGGTCCAGATTCAAGGCAGCCAGCCTATTATTTGTACTCTGTTTGTGCTTAGCACATTCTTGAAGAAATAGAAAATGAGCAATATATCAAATTAATGTCATTCCAGGAAAAATGCAGTCCCTTCTCTCCTTCCTGTAGTGCTTACACTACCAATTTTTGATATTAAGGATAGCCTGCGATAAACATTCTACAACACTAATTATTTGCTGGTGTTGTTATGTAATGAAGGGCTCCTGGTTTGAGGATTGGGATTGTACAGCTATGATTTGGTGTCACTATATAAAACAGATGATGCTGCATTATGTGGAAAGAATGCACTTTCTTTGAAAATTCCTTATTTAGGGCAATTGATTTTTAATTTAAAGCTTCCTGTTGTAAAATGATCAATGTAGCCAATGAAGACGCATTAATCTAAAGCTCTGACGCACATAGGTTTGCGCAGTCCTAATAAAATGCTGTTGCAGCATTTTGTAGCATGTATTATGTATTAGGTACACAGTAATAAACCTTTTGAAAGTGTTAGGAAAATATTGTCTTTTAACAAAGTCACTGGTACACAACAAAGTAGTATGTAACTTCAGAAAATACAAGGCTATAAGTAATAATAGACTGAGCTCCTTTATGCACCATCATTGACTTCAATTTCATCCATTTTCATAGTGCCACCATTACAAACAGAATTCAGAAAATCCAGTCTTTCACCACAAACTCCATAGTATACATTTTACACATCACATCCTAAATGTTACGTACATGCAATTAAATTCTTAGTGTGAAACAAACCGTAGCTGCCGCATTCAGATGTCACATAATTCCATTGTGATCCGATTGAAGTGTGCAAATGGTTCAATGGTAGGATGAAACCGCCCAGAAAAACAGATTACATTAGCAGTGACATCAACAGGGAGATCAGTGATGATGTTAACACATCAAAAGGGTTAGATGGAATCTCAGATGTGATGTGCATACAAAATTTACATGCCCTGGCTCAAGATCCTCTGTTAGCAACTTGTGGATAAATGGCAAGCACAGTGGATAAGTAAGGCCGTGGTTACCTGAGTGGTTGATTTAGAGAGTGAATGTTGTTGACATGAGAGTCAGTGGTTGGAAAGGCAAGTGAGTGAGGTAGTGAGATATTAGAAGAGCAGCTGAATGTATGGGTAAGTGTGTTGACCATAGTGAAACTAGAGTGTCAATCAGTTAGAGAATAACTGAGTTTGTGAGTGAGGATCAGAGAGGTGCCTTGATATGACCATTAGGTATTCAGTGCTATATTATGCCTACAAAGTATAAAGACATTTTGTCATGTGCCAAAATCACGCAATATGCCCCAAGTCTGCCATAATACGCCCAAATGTGTTATCTTATCCTTGTTACACCAGCACAGTTCCATAGTTCAATGGAGTGTCATCCGATGATCCATTAGTGCCAAATGATGTGCCAAAGGACTGCCATAAATTTTCTATAAAGAGTCATAAAGAGACTTAACACTGCATGGCCCATATATGGCGTCCTACTCTCTAGAAATGTTGTCCCTTGCCCAGTAGCCAAGCCATATCTCCAAAAGTGTGAACATAGACCCAGCTGCTGGGGGCATGGTGCGAGCAGCCAAGATGGCGGACGCATCTTAACGACACACCCCAGACCTCGACTGCTATCCGGTTATATTCTGCGTCCGGGGCCCACTATCGAGTGCCAAAACTAGGTCCTTGCACTGCCCGTATTGCAGGGGGAAGCCCGATCATATATGATACTTAGCTGGGAGCGTTGGGCCCACTCAAAGCTACAAAGATTGCACCGCCTGACAATGTGGAATAGGGCCGCTCCCTGGCTGAAAAATCAGACAGACCTCCCATGCAGGGCACAAACAGCCTGCGGTGGCATGGGACTACAGACCTGGAGAGGTACCAGCATTTCTGGTATCTGCCTCGAGGAGTATCGGCTGGTGCTCCGTTGGGCCTTCAGACTGGCCATAGAGCTTGGAGAGTGTGGGTACCGCTCGTGGCCTTCTGGCTGAGATGAGGGCCCTGATATCGGCCATTATCTTGTCCTCTGTTTGGGTGCTATGTATTAGAGGTCCCTGAAGGCAGAATCGGACCACCCATGGATGCGGCAGGGCCCTGTGAGCCCGAACACTCAGCAGAGACAGAGACTCCTCCCCGGCTTGACCTTAGGCCCTAGGTGTCGGAAAAAACCCACGCCCGAGGCCCTGGATGCATTGGGTGCAAAAAGAACAAATGATGAACGAAATGCTGAACAACATCAAACACTCAACCTCAGTGCACAGATCTGGGCCAAAATCCATTGGTTTTTTGCTCACCACGCCATTCCAATTTGGACCCAGACATATGCAAATCTGTCTTGACCCTGCTTCTCATTGGAACAGTCCAGCCCAAACTGCCAGGCCAGGTCCTCCCAGGACCAGAAGCAAGCCTCCTGGGACCAGTTTTGGGGAATCACCCCTTATCAGCCAGGATAGCTTGACTCTGGTGGCATGGAAAGCACAGGAACCACGTCTGGGTATACCCATCCCACTTTGGGTGACAAATCCAAAAGTAACAAATCATGGACGGAATGCTAAATAATGTCAAACAATCACTCCCAGTATAGATATCTGGGCCTAAATCCATAGTTTTTTTTCTGGCCAGGCCATTCCAGTTTGGACCTAGCCATATGCAAATCAGTCTCGACCTTGCCCCCCATGGGAACAGTCCAGTCTGAACTGCCAGGCCAGGTTCTCCATGGACAGGAAACAAGCCTCCTGGGACTGGTTTCGGGGTAACACCCCTCATCAGCCAGGATAGCTTGACTCCAGTGCACGGAATGCATTGGGGGCATGGCCTGACGCAACAAGGCATCTTGCCCAGGACTATACAACACTTCCAGTGGAGGGCAGATGGAGACCTCTCCACTAACAGGCTGTTGAAGAGAATGTAATTATTGCCCTTCAGTAGGGCTTTATTGGATTTGATGGACTCCCACCAGCCACTCATGCAGCCTCTATTGGAGCTTCAAGGTAAGCAGGCTGGGAGGTCAATGCCTGCTGCCCCCTCCTGGGAATCTTGGGGCCCACTTAAAATGGGCCCAGCTGTTGTGCGCAGCCTCAGAGTAGTGCGGTGGCTAGAGGCCCCCCCAAAATGCTTTCTTGGCCAGGCCTTTGAGTGCCGTCTCCCCATGGTTGATGAGCTCAATCCCCGGCTGTTTGTGCTGCCTCTTTTGGATATCCAAGGCCAGAGAATCAGTTTCTTTGGCTTACCCCTGGGACATTTGGAGCCAGAGACTGTGCGGAGGTGCGATGGAACTGTTGTGGCTCTGGAGATCTAGTTCTGCTGTGCCTTTCTTACCCCCTTGTCATCGAGGCCATAGGTGGAATTGTTTCACCTTATCGATAGCACAGGTGGGGGCCCAATCAAATATTGACAAGTTTTCTACTTGCCCCTTCAACTCTGCCAGACAACAGATGGCCAGGTTCCCAAATCTGTAGCCACAGATGTGGCTGGGATCCTGCAGGCCATCCAAACCTCTCAATAAGCCCATGAGATGAAGATTTGTTAGGTGGGAACCGATGTTGGCCTCCTCCGCCAAGACCTCTGCAATGTGGCAGAGAGGGCCACTGAAGTGGAAAGCAGAGTGTCCATCCTTGAAGATGGCTCGATGGACATCAAGGCAAATGTGATGGAACTACTATCAACTGTTCATACCCTGGAAGCCAGAGCAGAAGATACTGAAAATAATTTTAGGTGCAGGAACCTGCGGTTTAGTAAGATTCCCAAAAAGGGTTGAAACTCCACACCCCTTCATCAAAAAATGGGTTAAATCATGGGGTGCTCTCATGGTTTGTGGTGGAGCGAGCATACCAGGTTTGGTGCAGAGACCTCCTCCTGAAGTGCTTTAACACCCTGTCATCGACAAAATTCTGAACTTCCATTATCCGAATGTCATCCTGTGACAGGCACGGACCCACAGTAAGCTTCACTTCCAATTGACCTGTGTTATGATCTTCCCCGATTATATAAAGTCCATCCAGAAACAGCACAAATCCTTTGATGCTGTCAAACAGAAGCTTAAGTTGATGTCCCTCTAGTATATACAGCTCCTACCAGCACAGCTAAAGGTAATCCATGGATCTCGCTCTCATTTTTTTGATACTCTGGGAGCGAACGGCAGAGAAATGGGCCCTTAGACAATATGACCTCCCCAGCTTGACAGCCAGAGAGGGCCCTGAGCCATTGCTTCCAACGACTGCCTGGACCCAGAATTGCCACCAAACCATGTCCAGGGAGGAGAAGGGCGGTGTAGATGTTTCGCCGAGTCCACGGACACCGATCCTGGCTGCACCCAGACTGGGAAGGAGATGCTTCCTGCTCCACTGGTGCTTGATGGGGCTTCCGTGACCTTGAGAGCGTACACCTCAGAAGAGGGACAGTCCAGGCAGGGTCCACTCTAAAGACCATATGCTGTTTGTTCCTTGCTACCGGCCTGTTTTGACTAATGTAAAGTAATCTTGGTGAGGAGAACCACCTTGAATACCCTGATATGTGATCCATTTACTTTATTGAGGGATGTTAGGCAACACATGCTTCTAGGGTGTAAGTGTGGGTTGGGGGTTGTTGCTTTTGGGATGTGTTCTTCAGTTTTATGTTCTTTTTGTTGCCTGCTTGTTGGTTAGGATTGCTTCCACACATGCACTTAGCTGCACACCACGATTCCCAATGTGGATCCAACCACAATTTATTGCCCCATCCCCAAATTTGCCCAATGGCTAAATTAAGTCTTATCTCATGGAATGTCAATCAATGGCATTTTAGACCACATCAAAAGCAGGGTACTTAAGCATCACCAACCTGGTATTGGCATAATGGTAAACACTCACTTAATGGGCTGATTGTGTCCCTTCCTATACAGTTCGGTTATGACTGGGATTTTCACTCAGGTTTTAGTAGGTGCTCCAGGGGGCAGTGATTTTAATTCACAAACACTTCCCTCTGGTGGTGACGCAGATCCTCCATGATTCACAAGGCCACTATGTGGGGGTGTGGGACTTTAGAAGGGAAACCACATAACATTGTAAGTGTATGTTCCCTCTCATATGCACAAACTCTCAAAGGGGTCATGGAGGTGATTGCCGCACTACCATTTGGGACATTGCTCTTTGGGTAGGATTTTAATGCCACCCTTAATCCAGACCTGGATGTATCTGTCCCCTCGCCACGCCATCGCACAGGGGTATCCACGGCTTTGACGAGCTGGGTATACTCTCTGGTCCTATCTGATATCTGGTGGGTGTGGCATCCACGGGACAGGGTGTATACTCACACTTCTGCATCTAAAAAAATCCTATCCCACATTGATTATAAATTCCTCCCTGCCACAGGTCTGGCAAGCCCGTCGGTCATTAATATTCTCCCCTTGGGAATTTTGATCACTCTCCCCCGGTGCTTTGGGTAGGGGCCCCAGCACATTTTAAAAGACCCATAAGGCATCTTAACACCTAGTTCCTCAAAGATGATAAGTTCTTCAGCCACTTGCCTGGAAGAGCTACAATAATGCACTGAGATTAAAAAAAGGGACGATATGGGGTTCGGGCACCCGATGGGCAGTGGTCAAGACTACAATTAGAAGGGTGGCCAAAGCTTACCCTAAACATTCAGAGAGCGACAGGTTTCATTGTATAACCGAGGTTCAGTCCAGTATACTGGCATGCGTCTATTCAGAGGGTATATGAGCATGCTGACAAAAGTGGTGAGATTCTGCACTGGCTGGCTACTAGAAGAGCTGGTTTCTTGCTGATCGCTTCCATTGACGACTCATCAGGGAACCTTTTACACACCCCAGAGGTGGTAGCAGGTGTCTTTGCAGATTTTCATAAAAGCCCATAGGCCGATCCCCACCTGTGAACTCACACAACCTCTCTTGCCCTACGTCCCTCATCCCATCCAGGTCCAGCATGCAGATTTTGAATTTCCCACTACCTACAATGAAGTACCTGCTGCAATGTGAGATCTGAACCCATGTAAGACACCTGGCCCTGATAGTTTCCCCCTTAAATATTACTGTGAACTCTGAGATAGTGTTGCTCCACACTTGCTCCAGTTATATAAGGAAGTGGAGAAAAATGGCCCTTCCTACTGGACCTTGACCTGGCAGCTGTTGTGGTCATCCGAAAGTCAGGCCATCAGGTGACAAACCTTTGTCTCATATGCCCTAAATCCTTGATAAATATTAATATCAAAATCTATGCCAAGATCTTGGCAACTAGGCTGCTGCACATCCTGGGCACCTTGGTACACCCAGACCAATGTGGCCTTGCTACTTCAAGAATGCCTTTGACATGGTGGACTGGGTCAACCTCAATTCGGTGTTGCGCTACATGGGTTTTGGTTCAATTTTTCACAACTCAGTAAAATTCTTGCACACAGAATCATCGGCGCAAGTCCTCAATAATGGAGTGGTGTGGCGTGCGTTTCAGACAGGGTACTAGGCAGGGTTTCCCTCTCTTCCCACTCCTCTTCACCCTGGCTGTAGAAGCTCTGGCCAGCATAATTCGAAGTGATGCCCAGATGCGAGGATGGAGTGGAGTAAGACAATGGAAGACAGAGTTGCAATTAATGCATACACCATACATCTGGCCCATGTCAATTGAATATTGTGCGCCTGTTCGAGGAAGCCTCAGGGCTCTGGGTAAACTGTGGCAAATCACTTTTAGTTCCTTTGTGAGGAAAGAATGTTGTGCTCACACGGCAGTCTCTTGTATTCCAAATAGTCCTCTCAGCTTCAAATATCTGGGGGTGCACATAGCAATCTTCCAGGTGATTAAATCGAGTATTAACACCTAGACTACTCTTTCCCTTAACACTCTGCGCTGGGTGAACTCATAGAAATGATGATCCTCTATACAGCACTCAGTAAATGTCACCATTCAGCTTGCGATGGTGGCCTGGGAGAAGTGGACATCCAGTGGTAATACTTGGCATACCAACTCCTAGCTATTAACGACTGGTTGACAGGAGGATGGAGTGACCCAGCCTACCAACTAGAGGTAGCTTGCCTAGGGTTGGACGGTGTTACACACCTTAGCCGGCCTATTCTCCACCATTTGCAGGAGATCACCAGAACAGTCTTTCTGGTGTGGCAGGAGACCAACAAATTTACAAGGTGGGATAAGAGATTAACTCAACAGACACCCCTCGGTGGGAGGAGGAGGCATTGGCTGGAACACACGGCTGGAGGGGTTCCGACAGTGGGATCTGATAGAGGTCACAGTCCTGGGGGATAAATGGCAGCGCTTCCACATGAATAACAGTCTGTAGCTACTGTGAACAACAGGATTTTTGGCAAACTCAGGGTGTCACACCAATTGTTGTGTTGTGATTCTGTGAGCACGGGCAGAAGTGAGCCCATCAGTGTCTTTTTTCTGTCCTTTTGTGTATTAGGGGCTCCCACATACACTCCTTTCAAGACCTACAAACCCACTTTAGACTTTCTCACACTCAATTCCACAAATATTTGCAGCTAAGGCATGAGCTTGGGTAGCATCAGGCATACTTAACAGGCTTGCCTGAGTTTAGTCCCCCGGAGGCAAAACTATTGATGGGCTTCAGACCAATCACAGGTTAACCTGAGATGAGATAACTTTAGATATAGGTAGATATAATAGCTCTTTGGGCTGGCCTTTGAAATTAATGGCAAAGCACCCCAGATCACAGGAAAAAAGGAAGCGGCATGGCTGCTGGGCCTAGTATTTGATGAACACAGCAAGGAATGGTTTGGTCAACCACACAATCCCACCACTTGGATAGAAGAGAACGTTCCCTCAATGAATGGCTATCACAGAGGTGGAAACCACAATAAACACAAGACAAACAATGAACCATAAGGAGAACAACAGGAAGCAAAGACAAAGGGCTAGAAATGAATGAGAGTCTGTAATGGGGAGAGGAAGGCTGATATTCACCAGTAGGAAGAATGACGCCTTAAAGCTTTTGAAGGGAGTGCTATACCTGTATAAGGATCAGAGGGAACCAGAATCAATGATAAAGAAAACAGCATGATTTTCAAGAACAGTATAATTTCTGACAAACTCTTCTGTTGAAGGGAGTCCAGGGGTGAGGCCTGTATCAGGAATGAGTCCTTAGGTGAGCTAAGAACCATGGCTATGATGTAGTCCAGGGAGATTGAACCTTTTCCTATATATGGTGCAACAAGGACTCCAACAAGGATTCCATGTACATGCAGTCCACAATTTGCGCTCCCCTCAGTGTTGATTGTGTCCAAATCGTGGACTGCATGTACCATGATGCAAAGGAGCACATTTTTCTGGGATATCATGTAGTGTCCAGCCACAGCCTTTTCCCTGCCCAAACTGATTTTCATGACCTCCTCTACCATTTATCACATATTCCTAATTTTCCTTTTTGTAAAAATTGTACTGCAGCCAAATGATTACACTTCATCCGGCCTGAGCTGGAGGGTATGACTTGAGCCGGAGAGTATGGTCTGGGTGCAGAGGGTAAGACCCAGGAGCAGAGATCCAAAAGTCGTAAAGTTAGACTTTTGTTTCAGATTGCCTTTGTGAATCAGCCCAATGTGTTTTAACAACTATTAGGAGCAAAAATTGGGTTCGCTACACAAATAGAGTGGAAAACACACATTTGTATTTGAAATCAAATATTTGTGTCAGCAGACAATATTCCACTTGCTAGGATCTTAGAGGAAAAAAGAGAAAGAGAGGTAGTACATTAAAGAGATTCGCTCCATTACTGGCGAATGGCTAACAAAAGATGACTCAATGTTAGTAGAGTTCATATATATATACTAGATGGGTAAACTTTCTTATTCCAATCATTTCAAAGCTTCTGTTTCAAAGAAAGAAAATATATCTAACTGTGAATTAGTTGAATCATTATTATTTTTCAAGGAGCTGAATTCATTTGCAAGATACTAAGCTTCCCTAAACAAAAACTAAAGTTAAACACAACATATTGTCTTTCTTTAAGTGCTGGTAAAAAGTGTTGTCCCTAGACCATTAATCTGCACACCTGACAAGTGTACCGTTATACGCCCATCCTTGATAAATGCATCTACTAATGAATCTTACCCAGTGTGTGAAAATAAACATTGTACCACAGAACACTCTGTGTCAGCAAAAAGTTACACTGTCACACATTGCACTTCATTTTCTTTCTTTATATATGTCTTGCTAAACCTACTTTATAGTGTTAATGTCTGCAAAAGCAAAGCACTTTTTAGAGTGTGTTTTTGATTTCCTTACAATGCACTTTGCATTTAAAATATTACAATTTTGATTTAAAATAATACATGTTGTTGCATAAAACCAATATTAAATATTAGCACATTAACCCAACAACATTTTTCAAAAAATTAATGTTAAAAATGGGGAAATGTGAGGGGAGAACATGACGGCAGTTAGTTGAGCTGCCGCTGCACTCGGAGGTTTTGCTCACCTTCATTCTATGGTGGGAAACATCGTTTACATCGCATTCACTACAACGCGATGCTGTTACATCGCGGTCGTTACAACGAACGCGATGTAACCACGCGGTGCCATTACAACGCAAGTCTTTACATCGACTTGCGCTAGATGGCATGCTAACATTACAAATAGTGTAGTTTACTATCCCAACACCTAGCCTACTGTTAAGTGGACTGGAGTTGGAATAGTAAATTACGCTTTTCTAATGTTAGCACGCCATCTAGCGCAAGTCGATGTAAAGACTTGCGTTGTAATGGCATCGCGTAGTAACATCGCAGTCGTTGTAACGAATGCGATGTAACTGCACGCGTTGTAATGACTCGCGTTGTTACGTCATACATCCCTAGCGTGAACGAGTGCTGAGTGCGGAGGGGTCTCTCGTTACTTGAACGATGTGCTGGGTGTTATCATTGCTTTTCCGCTACTTCCTGGCACGGATGTGCATCGGTATCGGTTTTGGTTTTGGTTCCTCTTCCAGCCCGGGCTCGGCTTCCTCCTGCCTGACGCGGTGGGAGGCGGCAGCGCTGGAGCTGGGGAAGAGCCGGCGAGCAGCAGCCCACAATCTCCTCCGGGTTACCCGGGGAAGAGGCAGCACTAGCAGCATTAGCTGCATACCGCCCAAGCTGGAGAGCGTCGTGGAGATCGATAGGAGTGGCACGGAGGAAGACGCTGGAGCACTGCGGCAAAAGAGCCTGGAGGAGCAACCCCAGGCTTGTGGTGGTTTGTCGGTCTATGGGGGCCCCAGACTCAGGTAGGACGTGCCGCAGTTGTTGCTGCTGCAGTTGTTGCTGACGCCCCAGCCTCTGCTCAAGCTCACAATAAAATCATCAGGAAGGGAAGGAAACGTGGAGGGGGAAGCCTAGCAAAAGTAAAATCTGTTGGGAAGGGAATTAAACAACCCTATGTGAAGAGACAGGAGGATAGACTGGATGCAAGTGCGGACAGTATTAATAATAGTACGAAAAACAGTACTGAGGAGGGTCAAGGTAGTAGAAGCGTTAAGACCACAGTAAAGAGTACCTCGACCGTTTTGTGTGGAAGTTATAGAAAAGAGTACAAAAGCGGGCAGATCTAAAAGCACTCCTTCAGAAGCCAGACTTAAGATCACCCCTTCCCTAAAATCTTATTTCAAAGTTCTCCCAGAGGTTCTGTGCTTTGGGAGACTGGGAGAGATTGGAAAATCAGGGAAAGAGAAAGGGGAAACAACTGAACCTATAGAGGGTTCTGCTCACACAGAAATATCAACAGCAGAAAAGATAAAGTTCCGGGTTCCCCCACTTTTTGGAGAATCTGGATTATTTGGCACTGAAAATCTTTCTTCGGAGCGGAGATACAGCACAATGGAGGTGGTAGCGCAGGTCCCCCAAATTGAATCCTCGGATACCCCTAACGGTTTATCTAAGGGATTGGCTCAGGAGGTAGGAGGTGTAGACAGCGAAGTGATGGCTCATAATCCGGAAGAACATTCGATTTCTTCTCTGGAGCTCCTTCTGGCCACACTGTCGGTAGATATCAAAAAGGGGTTTGAGGTTTCAGCCGCAAACCAAGGAGAGATAAGGAGTTTTTGCGAATCACTGGATAAGAAAGTGGACCTTTTAAAAACCAGGCCGGAGACATTGGAATCTAATGTGGGTGTACTAACAGACCAGCTCGATGTCCTGAAAGCAGACATAGTCACTCTCAAAAGAGATGAAGGGGTCCTGCGAAATAGGCTGGAAGTATTGGAAAACAACTCTCGTAGAAATAACCTGCGATTACTGAATGTCCCTGAGGGGAGCAAAGGCGAAGATCTTAAGTCCTTCGTGATTACACTCTTAAAAGAGTCTCTTGGATTAGAGATTTCAGTAGATGAACTGGCCAGGGACATCCAGAGAATCCACAGAGACCCCTTCAGACGAAATCCGAATCGACCTAAACCAAGAAAGATCTTCATAAATTTCCACACTTACTCATTGAAAGAGAAGATACTCAACCTATCTCTCAAGTATAAATCACTGAAGGTTAAGAAGTTTTCATTCCAGATTAGATTAGATCTCGCCTGAACAACGCTAGATAGGCAATGGGAGCTGGGTAGGAAGCTGGAGGACTTTAAGAAGCTAGGAGCCGAGGCTCAACTCAAATTCCCTACCTCTTTAAGGATCATGTTTAATAACAAAATGTATAATGTGAGATCCGTACAGGAGGCAGAGGAACTGCTTGCTAATATGCAGATGAGCAAGGACCAGTGAACTGTTCGGCGAAATCTTTTGAGTTATCTTTGTACAATCTGTTCTAGCTTTTCTTCCAGTTTCCCTAGGCTCCCTTCATAGTTTTTTTTCAAAATATAAATATTCTCTTATGTAGCAAAATAATGGGGAGTAGATATTGTAGAACACAAAACAATAAAAAACATTTATTTATATATATATATATATAAAAACAAAATAAATACATAAATAATAAATGCGAGTAGAGGATTAGGTCTTTCCTTTCCTTTTTTTTTTTATCCACACCTACTTCGTTGAAATTAGGGGTCAGCGTTATTCAGGTTCTTTACTTTTCTCTCAGCATCTTCCTTTTTTTTTGGGGGGGGGGGGGTGGGCACCTCCGGAATGCAACTATTTGGACTCCATTGGTCCGGATGATTGGGGGTAGGGTTCTCCATGGGTGAGGGGGAGGAATGTTGGGTCATAGAGGTAGGGGGAAGGGGCAGCAGTGGAAATTTTTTAAAAAAATCCTCATTCCCATGTATTTTGATTTGTCCAACTTTATAGCTAATGAAAATGGTGTTGGAAGTGGGTAAGCTCGCTTGCGGGTGCTGATGTTTGCGCCTCAAGCCTCGACCCCGGTGGACAAACGAAATCTAGAACCACCGTGAGCTCTTTTCAGATTCTTTCCTGGAACGTCAATGGCCTGCGCACTAGTCCAAGACGAGATAAGATTGTACAATATCTATGGGGCTCTTCAGCGCAGGTCATTGTCCTCCAGGAAACTCACTTACTAGAAGAAGAGATGATATCTCTGTTAAATTGTCAAAGCTGGGTAGGCTCTGTTGCATGTACAAGTCAGTCAGCAAACATTAGGGGGGGTTTCAATCATATTTTAAAAAAACAGCTAGGGCTCATATTCTATCCCAGATAAAAGACCCAAATGGCAGATGGGTCATTGCTAAAGTTGTAAGAATGGAGACCTTGTTAACTTTAATCGGATACTACGGTCCCAATCACGATGACCCCTCTTGTCTGAAATCTATTTTTTCACATTTACTTGATTTCCCGGAGCCAATGGTCATGGCTGGAGACTTTAACATCGTTTTGAACCCTGCACTGGATACATTCCCAAATAATAGAGCTGTAGTATCTTCTAAATCTCGGGAGTACTTGCTTGGGGCAATGAGGCAGTTCACCTTATCGGACATCTGGAGAGACAGATCTGGACAGCAGTTAGGGGTGTCATATCGAAACTCTAAATATCGGCACCAGTCAAGAATTGACTTTGTTTTGGTCAGTTACTCATTAAGGAGCCAGGTTAAGCATATTTCATACCCGACACCCCACCTTTCAGATCATTCTGGGGTTCTCCTGGTTTTGAATTGCCCAGTTTCTTGTTCAATCAGGACTTTGTCCTTCAACCGAGCTTTACTTTTGGAGGAGGAGGAAGTCTCCTTTCTTTCACAAGAAGTGGGGTAGCTCTTGGAGGTGAACTCTGGCACAGCTCCAATAGCCTCAGGTTGGGATTCTCTAAAAGCTTTTTTGAGAAGCCAGATCACTAGTAGGTCTTGTTATAGGAATAAAAAGTATAAAGAAGAGATCACGGATATTGAAAACAGGCTGAAAAACGCTGAAGTGACCTTTCAAGCCTAATATCCCCCAAAGTCCAGCAAGAGAAACAAGACAAGGTTAACAGATTAAAAGCCCAGCTCCAAAATATTTTGAACTTCAGGCTTACTCGAAGATGGGAAGCCAGTAAGATCTCTCACTTCGAGTATGGCGAAGGAGCGGGCAAACTCCTTGCATGGAAGAGTAAATCTGACAGAGCGAGGAGCTATATTAAGGAAATTAAAAACAATAATGGTACTCTTGCTACTGATGAGAAAATACGTGATGCCTTCCTGACCTTTTTCCAATCCATTTATCGGGAGGATGGTAGCGTAGATAGCTACAGTGCACAGAGGTGGCTTGGAGGCATCTCTCTTCCCTCCCTCAACTTAGAACAGCAGCAACACCTAGATAGGGCCTTTTCCTATGCTGAGGTGAAGGACGCTATCGCTGGCGGTAAGAATGGAAAGGCTGCGGGTCCGGATGGGCTTCCTGCTGAGATCTACAGAGCGATAAGTGACCAGGTCATTCCCATCATGACCAACCTTTTTAACCAGATATTGCAAGAAGGACTAAACCCGCCAGATTCATGGAACTATGCCACTATAGTCTTGATCCTGAACCCTGGAAAAGTGGCATCTAATTGTGGGTCTTATAGACCCATTTCTCTCCTGAACACCGAGTATAACATTTTCACCTCAATATTGGCAGCAAGATTGGGTACAGTGGCGGGAGACATTCTGCATCCAGACCAGAAGGGCTTTGTTAAGGGCCGTCAGCTTTCGCATCTTA
The DNA here is from genome assembly GCF_964204655.1 of Triturus cristatus. Taxonomy (NCBI): domain Eukaryota; kingdom Metazoa; phylum Chordata; class Amphibia; order Caudata; family Salamandridae; genus Triturus; species Triturus cristatus. The sequence continues at coordinate 772,540,743 of NC_140593.1, forward strand.
CTTACTATCTACTTGGAGCGATTGATTTTGCCTCTACATTTTCTATCCCTTTGGCAGCTATGACCTTGGATGCCACCAAGGCCTTCGACAGGGTGAATTGGATATACCTGTCAGAGGTCTTAGAAAAATTTAATCTGGGCGAGAAGTTTTGCCGTACAATACAGTCTATCTACCGGAGACCAACCGCTAGACTTCTTGTAAATGGCAATATTACTGGCTCTTTTAACATATCCAGGGGGGCTAGACAGGGCTGCCCATTCTCCCCTCTCCTTTTTGATTTATATATTGAGCCATTTGCTCAACGGCTCAGAGAGGACCCCAAAATCCAGTCTTTCAAGTATGGAGAGTGGTAGAGGAAGGTATCCCTTTATGCAGACGATATTTTAATTTTTACAGTTTATCTAGACACAGCATTTCCAGCAGTTATTAGTCAAGCTCAGGAGTTTGGATTAGTTTCAGGCTATGAAATGAATGCCGCAAAGACAGAGGTCATGGTCTGGAATCAGGAGGTATATCAATATCAGCACCAGATAAGCCCCAGAATGAGATATCTTGGGGTGAATATCCTGCAATATATAACCAAGATAGCTGAAACTAATTTGACCATGGTGGCAAAAGAATGTGTGAAGTTAATGAAATCTTGGGCTTCGCTCCCTCTTTCTTTTATTGGCAGAGTCAACTTGGTCTAGATGTCAATACTCCCAAAAATCACCTTTTTTTAAAATAGTATTCCTCTCCATTTTGAGAAATCACAAATTGATAAAATTCAGAGGGATATCAACTCATTTATTTGGGGATACAAATTCTCCAGGATAGCTTGGAAAAAGTTAAGACGTAGGAGAGAGAAGGGAGGTCTTGCCTTACCAGATATCCAGCTTTATGCCTGGGCCTTCCAACTCTCTCATGCTCGTACGCTTCTGAAAATGACGACTAATACTGGAGCAGGAGGGATGTTTTTAGCTATGCTTCGGGGGGCACATTTATTGGTGGAGGGTTTTTTGTTCAAATTTGGGGATCCGAAGTTTTAAAAAAAAATCAGGCTTAAGGCTTTGCAGGGCCTAGGTAAAACATTGGCAGATTTGAGGAGGTCAGTCTCTCTTGGATATTTTTATAGTATGGCTCCCCTATGGGATTCCCCCAGCGGTCCAGAATGTTTGAGGGATGTCAGAGTCTCCCCCCCAAGGCTTACCTTCTGCTTGGTGGGTTGTTCCTGCAGGGACGAAAATGAACTACCACCCCGTTCCCCGCCTTGCCCTAGTCGAGGTTCGGGCACCGTCTAGGATAAGGGGGTACCTGGGGTAGAAGCCAGAAAGGCGCAAGTCTAGAAGGCACTGGACCCCACGCTGTGAAGGAGAGAAGGGAACACGGTTAGCTTCCTGCCCCGTTTCTTCTTCTGCCTCCTTCGTGTCGTGCCCCGTCTAAGCAACCCTGTTTTACCTGGTACGGGGTGTAGGGAGCCCGGCCTCCGCTTCCTGTTCTGGTTGGGAGTGGCCGCTGGATAGAGGGCAGCTCCACGGACCAAGAAACCAGAAGAGCGAAACCAGCGCTCCTGCGCAACTAATAGCGTACTCCAGCTTGTTGGAACATAGCACGAACCAAAATCAAGGAAACCAAAACCAGCGCTCCTGCGCAAATAATAAACGTGCTCAATCCTGTGGGGTCAGAGTAAGTGCCAAAATAAAGTAAACAAAACCAGCGCTCCTGCGCAAATAATAAACGCGGGTATCTTCCCCGCACACCTTCCGTGGTGTAGTGGCAAGCAAAGTATGTAGGGTTGTGACGGCAGAACCCGCCGTCTTTCTTGCCAAGAATCGCCTGTAATCAAAGAACAGTACCTGTGCCGTAGGGGTTCCGCAGCAGCGTCCCTTCTTCGGCGGATGGTGTCTTCTCCGGAGTGGCGTCTCTCCGTCTGTGGCGATGACGAGAATTCAGAGCGGGTCTTCGCCGGAGTTCCCGGCTTTCATGCGTGAGCAACCGGAAGTGAGTACTTCGACCTTCCGTGTTGTCCCACAGGTGCTAGACCGCTAACCTCCTTCCTCGAGGAGCGGGCAGCTCGCAGAATCATGACAGCACCCACCACTAAACAGGACCCCCACCCGGCAGCCGGCGGGTCACACCGCGGTGGCAGGCCGAGGACAGCCAGGATGACCCAAGTGAAAGGCCCGAACCAGCCGGGAGGCGTGGCGGACATGAGAAAGCGGCTCCCACGACCTTTCCTCCGGACCGTAACCCTTCCAGTCCACCAGGTAGAAGAGTCGACCCCGGGTCCTCCGGGAGTCAAGAATGGCCCGGACCTCGTATTCGACGTGGTCACCCCGAAGAACCGGAGGAGGAGGAGCGGAGGCAACACAATCAGGGTGAGTGGCTCGCAGGAGGGAAACGTGAAAAACAGGATGGCATTTCATGTGAGGAGGCAGTGCCAATTTCATGGAAACACGGTTGATCACTTTAGCAATGGCATAGGGCCCCACAAACCTGGGCAACAGTTTCTTGGAACCATGAGTGTTGACATGTTGTATGGACACCCATACCCTGTCGCCCACCGCGAACTGGGGTTCGGCTCGTCTGTGCCTGTCCGCGAAGAGTTTGTAGGACTCCTTGGCTTTGGCCAGCTCGAACCTGGCTTGCTGCCACAGATCGCGAAGGAACCCATGATACGTCTGGATAGTGGGCAGAGGACTGGTGAAAGGATCCTCCCACGGGGCCGTTCGGGGATGCCGTCCATGGAGACAAAAGAACGGGGACATGCCGGTTGCGGAATGTCTGCTGTTATTATAGGCGAATTCCACCAGCCAAAGGACGTCCGACCAATCGTCCTCCACAGACAGGAGCAAACATCGGAGGTACTGCTCCATGGTCTGGTTGGTCCTCTCGGCCTGGCCATCGGTTTGCGGGTGGTAAGCTGTGGAGAGGCGTACCTCCATGCGCAGAATGCGACACACCTCATTCCAAAACTTGGACACGAACTGAGACCCCCTGTCCGTGATCACCACCGACGGTATGCCATGTAAGCGTATCACATTGCGCAGGACGATACCAGCCAGTGCAGCCGCCGAGGGCAGTTTCTCCAACGGGACAAAATGGGCCATCTTGGTGAGATGATCCACGATCGTAAGGATGGTGGTGAATCCTGTCTTTGTCCTGGGTAGTTCCACCACGAAGTCCATTGATATGGTATGCCAGGGGTACGGAGGTACAGGGATCGGATGCAACAATCCCACCGAAGGTTGAGAAGTACCCTTTCCTTGGGCGCAGATGGCACACCGCGCTATGTAGGTGTGGACATCAGTGTCTAGAGTAGGCCACCAGAAATGCCGTGACAGCAAGTCCTTCGTTTTCCGACGGCCCGGGTGAATGGCTAGAGGGTGGTCATGGCACATGTACAGGGCCCGTTGTTGGAGGTCCGGCAGAGGCAGGAAGTACCGGTCACCCTGGTAAATGTACCCATCCTTGGAGGTGAGACCTTCATGTACCCCCATCCATGACGAGGCGGACTTCTGTTGCAGGTCGTCACGCAGCTGGGACAAGAAGCCTGATGATAGTACGAGCCCCAGAAAACAACGGTTCGGGATGATCGGTGTAGGAACCTCAGCAGGTAAGGTATCATCGGAGTCCGAGAGCCGTGACAGGGCATCAGCCTTGGCGTTGTTTTTGCCAGGTCGGTATGTGATGTGGAACTCGTATTCGTTAAAGAACAAGGTCCACCGCAGTTGTCGAGCTGTCAGGGCCCTTGCTGAACGAAGGAACTGGAGGTTCCTATGGTCAGTGAAAATGGTAATGGGATGTCTAGCGTCCTTTAGGTGGTGGCGCCATTCCTCAAAGGCGGTTTTTATGGCTAGTAATTCACGGTCGGAAACCGTGTAGTTCCGCTCTGCCGGCTGTAGTTTCCTTGAGTAGAAGGCCACTGGGTGCAACAAACCCGTGTTGGTATCTCTCTGGGACAGCACCCCACCCATGGCGTTTTGAGAGGCGTCGGCCTCCACGACAAAGGGCCGTTCGGGGTTTGGATGTAGCAAAATGGGGGCCGTAGAGAACCGAGTCTTCAGGGTTCGGAAGGCTCGTTCAGCGTCGTGGTCCCAGTCAAACCGGACCCCTTTTCGTAGAAGACGAGTGATGGGGGTAACAATCCTGGAGAACCCCTCGATAAAGCGACGATAGTAGTTCGCAAACCCCAGGAACCGTTGTACCTGCTTCACCGACGTAGGGGATGGCCATTGTCGAATCGCTGCCGTCTTCTTGGTGTCCATGGTAACCCCCTCCGGGGTGATGACATGTCCCAGGAACTCCACGGCGGTGGTATGGAAGACGCTCTTTTCTATCTTGACATACAACCCATGGTGTAACAGTTGTTGGAGAACGGAGCGTACATGAAGGATGTGTTCCTCCTGGGTTGTGGAGAAGATCAATATGTCGTCGATATAGACGACACAGAACCGGTCGATGAAATCCCTCAGCACCTCGTCGATAAAAAACTGGAAGGCGGCTGGGGCGTTGCAGAGTCCGAAAGGCATGACCTGGTATTCGTACAATCCGTACTTGGTCCGAAACGCAGTTTTCCACTCATCTCCCTTTCGGACTCTGACGAGATGGTAGGCCCCTCGGAGGTCCAGCTTGGTGTAAATGACGGCGTTTTTCACCTGATCCAGCAGGTTCGTGATCAGAGGTAACGGGTACCTGTTTTTCACCGTGATGGCGTTCATCGCTCTGAAGTCGATGCACGTTCTCAAATCTCCTTCCTTCTTTGCCACAAAAAAGAGAGGAGACGACACCGGCGATCTGGAGTGGCGGATGAACCCATTGCGTAGGTACTCGTCTAGATACATCCGTAGGTGTTCGTTTTCTTTCTCAGTTAGCGAGTAGATGCGACTACAGGGCAGCTTCGAGCCGGGAATCAGATCGATTCTGCAATCGAAACTGCGATGCGGAGGTAACGTGTTTGCCCCCTTTTTGTCGAACACCGCGGCTAGGTCCAGGTACGCCTCAGGTATTGTTCCTTGTACGGTTAAGACCGTGTTGGTAAGGGGCAACGCGTGAGCCCGTATACTCGATGAGTGGGGGGTACACGGTCGGGAGTAACAGAGCGACCTACAAACATCGGAATCCAAGTGCACCACTCTGGTCACCCAGTCAATACGTGGATTATGGGCCGCTAACCATGGAAGACCCAGGATCAGGCGAAATTGCGGTGCGTCAATTGCATCAAAGGTAATGGATTCTGTGTGCGTATTCGGGAACGACATCTCGAGAAGCTCTGTTTGGAAACGGATGAGCCCAGAAGTAAGATCCGTCCCGTCCACCGCTTTCACAGCCTCCGGTGTCTTCTTTGGTACCCCAGCCATTCCTAGGCTGGCCATATGATGATTATCGATAAAATTGCCTGTGGCGCCGGAATCGATAAGGGCTATCACCTGCCATGCCTGGCCAGATGGTGCCTTTAGGGTGACTTCCACTCCGAAATGATGGCAACTGACTCCGTTACCTGGGGTTGATAGCCTAATGGACGATGAACCCAGTAGCCGGACCCCACCGTTTACTGGGTTTCTTCGTTTCCCGACCAGTCACCCCTGGATATAGGAAGCGCAAAGGGTCTCTTCGGCCTCGGTTTTGAGGGTTTCACAGGGCATTCCTTCACGAAGTGTCCGCATTTGCCACAATACAGACATAGATTCTGTCGCCGTCTCTTCTCACCAAGGCTTACCTTCTGCTTGGTGGGTTGTTCCTGCAGGGACGAAAATGAACTACCACCCCGTTCCCCGCCTTGCCCTAGTCGAGGTTCGGGCACCGTCTAGGATAAGGGGGTACCTGGGGTAGAAGCCAGAAAGGCGCAAGTCTAGAAGGCACTGGACCCCACGCTGTGAAGGAGAGAAGGGAACACGGTTAGCTTCCTGCCCCGTTTCTTCTTCTGCCTCCTTCGTGTCGTGCCCCGTCTAAGCAACCCTGTTTTACCTGGTACGGGGTGTAGGGAGCCCGGCCTCCGCTTCCTGTTCTGGTTGGGAGTGGCCGCTGGATAGAGGGCAGCTCCACGGACCAAGAAACCAGAAGAGCGAAACCAGCGCTCCTGCGCAACTAATAGCGTACTCCAGCTTGTTGGAACATAGCACGAACCAAAATCAAGGAAACCAAAACCAGCGCTCCTGCGCAAATAATAAACGTGCTCAATCCTGTGGGGTCAGAGTAAGTGCCAAAATAAAGTAAACAAAACCAGCGCTCCTGCGCAAATAATAAACGCGGGTATCTTCCCCGCACACCTTCCGTGGTGTAGTGGCAAGCAAAGTGTGTAGGGTTGTGACGGCAGAACCCGCCGTCTTTCTTGCCAAGAATCGCCTGTAATCAAAGAACAGTACCTGTGCCGTAGGGGTTCCGCAGCAGCGTCCCTTCTTCGGCGGATGGTGTCTTCTCCGGAGTGGCGTCTCTCCGTCTGTGGCGATGACGAGAATTCAAAGCGGGTCTTCGCCGGAGTTCCCGGCTTTCATGCGTGAGCAACCGGAAGTGAGTACTTCGACCTTCCGTGTTGTCCCACAGGTGCTAGACCGCTAACCTCCTTCCTCGAGGAGCGGGCAGCTCGCAGAATCATGACAGGGACAGATAGGCAACCCCTTTGAGAGAAGCCGGTCTGGCAGTTTGGGGGGACCTGATCCCAGATGGCACTATAATTATATGGGAACAACTAAGGGAAAGGGTCGGGGGCGGGTCTCTCCAAATTCAAACATCTCCAGCTGGTCAGTTGGGTCCAGTCACACTCACAAACAATTCATGGAAGCTTATGAGGCGGAGGCAACTATTTGGAACATCAGCTTGTGACTAGACCCCAAGGGAAGAGGGAAGTCTCCTTTTGGTATCAGGCTATATTGGAGGAACTGGACGGTGACTTTAAACTTGCTGCGGAACTGTGGGAAAGTTCTTTACCCGCCCAAGACTGTGACACATTGTGGCAGTGTTGGAAAGGCGTTCGCCGGCGAGGGGTTCGATACACGTCTTGCCCACCCCTTTGACCCACCTCTCCCAAGTAGGCCGAACCAGGCGCGCACACCCTGAGCTTACACTACGAACAGAGTGACACCACACGTATTCTTCGTAGGACGATAGGTTCTTTATCGAAGGTTTCAAGGGATCTTTATGATCCAAGTTGTAAGTAGTACATCAGCGGCACAAGAGACTACCAATCGGTGGTAGGGGAATGGGGGTAGCGGGACAGTCTTTGAATGTAGTGTCTCTGCAAAGGACCCTGCGGATAGCTCACAATCCTCGAGCTGGAGGGTGTTGTTTCTCTTGGCGATCTCTTGCCAATTCTTCCTCGAGGGGAGAGCCGCGAGTCACTCAGCAGGCACAGGTAGTCGGAGTCCGGGAGCCGCGACCTCGTCAGCAGGGCTCAGGTGGTTCGAGGGTCGGGGGCCGCGAGTCACTCAGCAGGCACAGGTGGTTCGGAGTTCGGGAGCCGCGACCGCATCAGCAGGGCTCAGATGGTTCAATGGCTGGAGGCCGCGAGTCACTCAGCAGGCCCAGGTGGTTCGGTATTCGGGAGCCGCGACAGCGTCAGCAGGCTCCGATGGTTCCAGGTCTTCTCTGCCATTCGTCCCTCCGGCACCCCTTATTATACTCCCCCTGCCCTTTGAAGTCCGGAGTCCTCGCAGAGAGGGGCCTTTGGTGACTGAGGGGGTTCGGCGGGATTTCCTGCCGCTCGTTTCTTTGGTCTTTTCAGGTGGGTCTGGGAGGGACCCCAGACGCTCGGCAGGCGAGGCGCCTGCTCCCCAGGGGCCTGGTGGCCGATCGAGTCCTCCCGGGGGAAGGCGATCCGAGGTGTGACTGGGCTGGCGCCTCTTGGTCTGGCTCGGGGGTTCCCGCTCCCTTGGTCGGACATGCGTGGTAGGGTGTCGAGTCTGTCGGGGGCTCTGGCCGGCCCTCGGGTCTGTGTGGCTGGGGCGGCCGGAGTCGGAGATGCCGTGTCTTGGGGTGGTTGCAGGTTGGCTGGATGATCGGGAGGGCCTACGCCGTGAGGCCGGTCTCACAGGCAGCGTTCGTTTACAATTTTATATGAAATAGTAAAACCATTATGGTTAAAAAGGAACCATTTGATCACCATTCACAGGGCTTATTTTTCTCCATTCAAACTTTCAAAAATCAATAAAGAATTGCCTGTATGTTGTAAGAAATGTGGACTGGCTTCGGCCTCCGATATCCATGTTTAAAGAGTGCTCTGGCCCCTTTCTGGGATAGTATTGGAAAATTTTTGTCGGATAAATTGGGAAGCCTTGCTACTATTGACTTACCTTTGATCATTTTTGGTCTGAAGGATAACGTCAGCGGGCCTGCAAGTTTGCTACTTTTTTATGCCATTCTCCTAGCTAGGAGACAAATTTGTATAAAATGGACAGACCCTACCGCGCCCTCCTTTTTAGACTGGCAGTCATCTGTCTTGGCGGTTTCCAGGTTAGATTTAATGAGATCTGGCAGCAAAAAGAAGAGAACATTTTGGAATATACTGGAATCAAGATGGGACCCGAAGTTGTCTGTATAAGGGCCCCCCCCCTTTTATTTTTTCTGGGTCCTATGATTATGCTGAATTAATATTCTATGGGCCAGGTCTGATACTTTCAGTCTGGGACTGGAAGATTTAAGACGAAGGTCATCTAGCTCCTGGAGCTTGTTAATAGAGTTATCTCAGTTGGTGTCTTCACTAGCACACAAGCAAGTCTATGTACCGGTAGGCGGGTCTTTCCATTTCTAGACGCTTACACCTCTCAGCTTGCTGAGTGTGGGTATTGACAACTTGAGTGTGCATTTGAAGCGAGATTGGCGGCGAATGAGGAAAAAAAAAAGAAATTTAAAAAATGGGGTCTCTAGTTGGCAGAGGCATGTGCGCTGTCAAAGTGGGAACCACCGCTCTAGTCAGGGTAAGCTAGATACACACTAAAAGATAAACTGTGCTCACTCTCTAGTAGCTTGGCACAGAGCAGTCAGGCTTATCTAAAGCGGCAATGTGTAAAGTATTTGTGCAAAACACACACACACACAGTAACTTAATGTAAACACTACAAAAATACCCCATACTAGTTTAGAGAAATAGACAATATGTAAAATATTTGCGCAGCACACACAGTAACATAAGGAAAGCACCACAAAAGACTCCATACTAGTTTAGAGAAATAGGAAATAACTTTATAAATAGATCAAGACTAAAACGACAAAAATCCAATAAGTCGAAGTTGAGTTGTGAATTTTTTATAGAATAAAAGTGTTACTAGTGCTTAGGAGCAATAAGCACCTATGAGGGTTATCTGTCTGTGCTGGACCAAGACAAGGTCAGCAGTTCAAGCTGTCCGCAATGAAGCACGGGCCGGGGAAAAAAGCCACACAGGCCCGTTGAACAGAGTACCTTGATTTTGGTTTGCAACAGTGAGATGCAGGGTGCAGAAGAGCAATGCATCATTTCAAGCCCGCAGTTGAGGGAATGGGTCGATTTTCTTCGCACAGTGGTGGCAATGCATTGGGCCCATTGAGCGACTTGCCGGTTCCAAGTGTGGCAGTTCTGAAGATGATTCGGCTAGTTAATTCACGCTGGAGGGGCGATGCTCCGATCTTCTCCGCTCAGTGACAGCAAATGCATTGGTTCCGAAGTGGAGGTTCCGAATGCAATGCGGTGGTTCTGAGCATGATGCGTCGATTCTACTCCCACAACCGGGTTTATGCACCAGTTCTCCTATGAGCAGGCTGGAGATGTGTTGATTTCCCTAGTCCAGGTATCTGGGTCTTCTTCCTGTGAACCTGGCACAGGAGCAGGTGTAGAGACTTTGATAGCATCAAGCAACAGGAGGCAAGCCAGCAAACACTTGGAGATCACTTCAGTTGCAAGACAGAGTCCAGGTCCAGGTCAGAGAGCAGCAGACATCAGGGTGGCACAGCAGAAAAGCAAGCCTCAGAGTGTGAGTCCTTGACGCACCACAGCAGTTCTACTGACAGAGTCCAGTCGTAGATCCAGAGTGTCAGATTTGGTGGGGTCAGAGCCCCAGTACTTATACCCATTTGTGCCTTTGCAGTGGGTGTGACTTCAAAGAAGGTTCTTTGAAGTGCACAGAAGCCCTTTCTTCCCAGCCCTTTCTGCAGACTATCAGTAGGTGGTAATCAACTGCCTATTCATGTTTAAGTGTCAGCTCCTCCCACCCTTCCTGTCCCGAAAGAGCCATCAGAATGCAGATGAGTACTCAGACACACATAACCTTCCTGTGTTTGTGGCTGTCTAGAGGGAATGTTCAAAGTATAGCTGTCATCCACCCCAGACGAGTATTTGAGACAGGCTTCAGGCACACAGAGCTGTTAGAGCAGAGAAATGTCCACTTTCTAAAAGTGGCATTTGTAAAATAGCAATGTCGAATCCAACTTTACCAGTAAAGAGAATTTGTCGTTACCATTCCAAAGATATAAAACATGACACAGCCACTCCTTTCTAATCAGAAATTACAGCTTAAACCTGTATTGAGGAATTTCCAATGTTAACCTATGACAGGAGTGAAATACAAACGTAGGCAGTTTTCACTACCAGGACATGCAAAACTTTAAAGTACATGCCCTACATTTTTTACTTACACATCACCCTTCCCTATGGGCTACCTAGGATCTACCTTAGGGGTGACTTATATGTAATAAAAGTGAAGCTTAGGGCTTGAGAAATGATTTGAAATGCCAAGTTGAAGTGGCAGTAAAACTGCACATACAGGCTCTGAAATGGCTGGCCTGAGACATGTTTAAATGGCTATTTGTGTTGGTGGCACAATCAATGCTGCAGGTCCACTTCTAACATTTAATTTCTAGGCCCTGGGTAGATGAAGTGCACTTTACTAGGGACTTATAGGTAAATTGAATATGCCAATTGTGGATAAGCCAATGTTACCACATTTTAGGGAGAAAGCACATGCACTTTAGCACTGGTTAGCAGTGGTAAAGTGCTCAGAGTCCTAAAGCCAACATAAACAAGCTCAGAAAAAGGGGAGATGAAAGGCAAAAGGTTTGGGGTGACTCTCCAGAGAGGTCCAATTTCCAATAACGAAATCAGCAAAAGAGGATGGGAAAAGGCAAAAGGTTTGGGTTGAAGACAACCCTAAGGCTAACAGGTCTGATAAGAACTATGCATTATAATCTGTTTAGAGGAATGTAGTCTCCTATAAAAGTCAAAGGAATCATAAAAAACAATTAATATTTTTTTCTGCCAGAAATAATTGGCCCCCGGAACCCACCTGACTTGAAAAGTCCTTTTTAGTCTTGATTTTAGTCTCTGCCTTTGGCATCTGCTTCTGCTTCTACTCTGTTTATTAGTTAGTATGCAAAGGATCTATTGAACAGTGTTAACAGCAAAGAAAAGGGAAAGGAGGAAGGTGCCTGACTGAGGCTGAGCCTTCTTCTCAAGCCAACATGAACACATACTGACAATAAAATAACTAGCCTAAACCCGGCATAGCTAGACCGATAGGTCTTAGAAACACTGTGAAAACATAATTGCGTATTAGTCTCAGCAAACCCCTCAGCAGTAAGACACTGTTTCTTTTTTATGACATTTCACAACTGACCACTTAATGAGCCTGATATAGACTTTAAACTGATGCTTTTGTTGATCAGCACTTATCAAGAAAGCCGCACTGGTTTGTAAACATGAGGCTCTATTAGCATTAAAAAATTTACCTTCTGCAGTTATTGATCTCTCTAGTTTGATGTGTGAATCACATAAATGTGCAACAGTATGTGTAATTTCTTTAAAGACTTTAGGTCCACTTACTCATGCATTTATTTAATCAATGATATTTCTAATGATCATGCATTTTTTACTTTAAAGGTTTTCTGTCTCTCTGAACTATTTCAGAATATTTTATAGTGATTAGAGTAAAAATTCAGTTTAAGTCTGCCTTTTCTGAGATCATTCACATAATTTTAAATAGGAGTATGTGTTCCATCAGACCAGCACTTATATTCTATTTCTTAATATGGAGTGTGGAATTGTTTTTCTTCAGTGATGTTTTATGCTTGACGTGACAGATGAGGGCATTCACATGCTTTTCTATAGCCCTGTCAGATGCCATGTTCATGAGGATTTCCACCATCTTGGCCATATGTGCGAACTCACTGTTTGCCATTTCTGAATACCGATTTAATACAAATCGCTATTTGGAACTCACTAAATGAGATGTACGTAGGAGAGGATTCTACTATTAGCTGTTCCTACAAATTCTCAATCACAGTTTGAAATTCCCTATTTGGAAATTGCACCGTTTCGATTTCAAAATAGGAAATTGCAATTTGGAAAACTTGCATTTTGAATGCAGAATGATGATGTAAGAATGAGTAAATCCAGAAATACAAGGTATGGCAACAACTCAGAAGCCTTTGAAGGTGCTGGAAGGAAGGTGTGTTCCTGTGTGACTACTGGCAGTGAAAATCTAATTCCCAACAACACCATGTCTAAGAATGATGGGGATAAGGATTTTGGCAGCAGGAAGCTGAACGTTTTAATTTTCAGATAAGGAGCTGGAGCAGTTTACAGAGGAATGTGTGGCACACATGGACCAGCTGTTTGGAAAAACATAATTTTCTGTACCTGAGTCCCAGAAAACCAAAATTTGAAGAGTATTGTGGAAAAAGTTAACTCTCCTGATATCACCAAGAGTACCATACCTGAAATAGGGAAACACTGGTCTGACCTAAGATCTCATACTAAAGAGAAGGTGGCCAGCAGGATGGCTGAGGATTGTGACACTGGTGGTGGACCCTCCGTTCATCCTTCTCCCACTCCAATGGATGAACCTATTGAGGGGACACTTGAACTTGAAAGTTTGGTGAGAGTGTCAGACATTGACACCTCCAACCCTGCAGCCAAGATAAGTCATTTTTTTTGTTTACATTTTTACATAACATGTTGTCTGTTAGTCTTGAATTAAAACATCTTACCTACCCAAACTCCATTTAAATGCTGGCTGTAATTTGGCAATACATTGTGGGAGTTGTAGTATATCTATGTTACATGGTGTACTGTGTGTTGATTAATAAACAACACATATCTATATATAATCTCCATGTCACAACCGTAAAAAGCACATTTTCAACAATATTAAGCAAACTTAGTAATCATTTATTTACAATAACTATATACACACTTTTCCACAGACCACACCCAGGACGTGTCTGAAACCATTGAGGCGGATGAAGCAATTGACACACTTGTTTAAATTGAGGACAGCACAATTGTTATTCCTACCCCCATAACTCCTACTCCAACTAATAGGAGAGCAAACGTGTCACCACTACCAGACTTTGAGGAAGGTGATGAGGAGCAAGCAAAAAGCAGGAACACAACTTCTTCTGTGTGCAGGACACACAGATAACGTAGAGTCCAACAACAAACAGTTCACAATAATATTGTCTCTGATGACATGTCAGACAATTTACAATAAGTTGGTGGCCTGGAGAAATAAATTGTCACACTACAGCACCTGAAACCCAAACAGAAAAAAAATGTAAAGAGGCATCTGCAAAGCATGTGATCTTTAGTTCTGCAATTGCAGAAAGGGCAAGAGCGTTGGATTGCTGCCATGGAGAAGGATCAATGTCTGCGAAGCTGCAGGCACAAGCAGCATACGGCACGCTATGACGCATTTACAAAATCCATCAATTGATTGGCAGTAGCCACCATCACTCTTGCCAGAAGAACTGTGAATATCCAAAATGACATGGGGCACTGCTTCCAAGATGTAGCACAGAGGTTGATCCAAGTGACCACAGCTCTGGAGAACATTCAGACACATAACCTGTCTGTCCCTAACATTTTACCACCGCCTGAAAGTGAAGATGATCTTAGCCTCAGAGCCACATCTGTGCCAGATGGATGTTGCACAAGGCGAACACACTGACACACATCTGGACCAGATATATCCCCTACTGCACAGCCAAGTCCTGCTGAGAAGGCGACCAACACAAGATGGTCAATAAAGTGACGTTTGTATACACTCAGATTTACGAAACTAGTTTGTTATGTTTGTGGTTTCAAAATCTTTTGCTTTGTTTAAAATATGACATCCTATAAGGATACAGTTGACGATACACAAGAACAAGACATTGTTACCACCTGAATAAAAAGGTATCTTTAAGTAATGAAAACACATTACCATTGTGAGTTGGCTATTTTTTAAATTTTGTCATCATTCTTACCTATAGATAGTTGTTTGTATTCTCTGCATTGTGCTAGGCCCCCTGCTGCATGAGCCTCATCCTGCTGATACTGAAGTGATAGTAGGTCGTCATCTGAGTCTGATTTTGGCTCTATGTTGACTTTGTGAAGACCCATCCTCATGTCTATGTTGTGGAGAATGGCACATGTGGCAATGATTTTGCAACAGGTTGTTGGTCCTAAGAGTAATACTCCACCAGCCTTGAAGAGGCATCTTAATGTGATTGGAATATTCCAAAAGTGTGTTCAATTATTGATCGCATTGTTTTATGTGCCATGTCCTGCCTTTCACTTCTGGTTCTTGAATGCAAGTGTGGTGTCAGTATCCAAGGGCACAAGGCATATGCTCTGTCTCCTTAAATTACAAGAGAAGAAAAAACTATTAGAATATGTGATAAACATACTTTTGAAACCTGTATGAATTGAGTTTGCAATCCGCTTACCAAGTAAAAACCCATTGCCAAATACACCCTGAGACAGACCGATATTTATTCCACTGTGGCGGAACATAAAGGAGTACTGTGTGGTGCCTGGGAATCTGGCAACATGGTCATTCATGATGCATGAGACATCGTACACTACCTGTATATTGAATAAATTGGTGCTTTTCCTTTTTCTATAAATTAGTTCATTTGCAGCGGGGAGACATATGGCAATGTGTGCCATCAACACAACCAATAATGTTAGGAAATGATTCCACCCGATAAAACATTTGTTTTGTGTGTTGTATATCATGGGGAGTGTTTGGAAAAAAAATACATATTAGTTGACTTTGACAACCATGATGTCCAAAAATCTTTGGAAAAAACCAAGAAAATGCACTTTATGGCACTCCCCTGACACTATGACTCACTGGTAACTGCAAGAAGTTAAAAGGTGCAGACAACACAATACTTGCACAAGTGATTGTATTGCATTGCTTCTTTCTGACTGTTGGGGTTTGTAGCTGAGGATGTAAGCAATTAAAACCGATATTGCCTCACTACTCCTCACTCTAAATATCCACTCCTGTCTCCTCCTCCATCTCTGCCTCCTAGACAAAATCCTCATTCTCCTCGCCAAGACCTATAGAGCCACCATTCCGAAAGAGCCGGGTGCATTTTAGGTGTCTTTTTATAGTTTGCACTTTGTTACCACCTGATACACATTGATGGTAATTGCATTTCCTGAATGGCCATTTTGTGCCACATTGAAATTAGGAAATCCTTCGTACATATTGTTAGCAAATTCACTATTTGGTATTACCAATATATGATTTTCAAATTTGAAGTGCAAAAAATACAAATCCTACATGATGGAAACTGTAAATTGCACCATCGCAAATGCCTTTCACACATACCAAAACACCATTTAGCATTTTTCTAACATCCTGAAATAGTAATTCACACCATTAGGAAATGCAAAATGCCATTGTACATATGGCCCCTTGTATTCTTCAGGTATAGGTACCACCTCTCTGTGGACAGGGACATTTTGTTAAGATAAAATTGATATTCTCTTTGCTCTAATGTTTATGAAAATATATTTGCGTGCAGTCTTTCACTACCCTCATTCATTGACATGCTCAATGCTTCATAAGTAAAATAATCATTAGTGGTGGCCAAAGTTTGCCAGAAGGCAGGTGCAGGTGCTATATCAAAAGTCAGTCTGCTAAATATCAAAGCTGGATAGTCTTGATTCCACCTCATGCTTCTTTAATCCACCACCGGACACTCCCTACCCCTTTATGTCACTCTTGCAGGTTCTTTTATTTTTCTACTTTCTCGCTGTCACTGTTTTTCAGTCTTTCTATTCCTCCTTCTCCCCCTCCCTATTATGTTTTTCTCTCTCTTGCTCTGGATCAGAGGCTGTTAAAAAACAATAAGTGGCAGTCCCTAAACAAGCTGCTTACTCCTATCACACACAACCAGCCGGCCCTGTCTGCCTACGCAGTGGGCCTACTCTTATTGTGTTACAGCTGACCTCTCATTCCTACTTACCTAATCCCCCGCCTACTGATATCTCAGGCTTCCTCCACTGTATACCACACTGTAGCTGTCATGGCCCCGTACAAACCTGCTTATGACCAACGGTCTGAGATTGCTGCTTATGTAGGGCAACTGCTGGCATCTGCTGGTTCTGTTCTTAGAGTCTATCCCCATAGGACAGCAAGGGAGGTGAATTCTCAAGTATTTCCTCCCATAAATAGATAAACACACTAAACTACTTGAGGATGATGAAGTCACAACTATTGTATTGCAGTTCAGACACGTTTGAGCAGAGGGTCATCAAAAGGTTTTTGAGAGGTTGTCTCACCCTTAATGTATCGAGGCATGCTTCATCATTTGACGACATCTCACACTGGGGTAAGAACAATGCCACCCCAGCGGACTCAACCGAGGGATACTATTTTATACCCTGCGAGTTTTTATAAAACTATTTTCAGGGCAATTTCTTGGGTCCTGGTTTTTCGGCAAGAAAAAGTATATACAACATACCAAGAGATATATTCAAAGATTTTCTTTATTTGTGAGCACACCTGGTATGATTAAAACATTTTCCTTTGATCATGTGGTGAAATGCAATGAATCACCTGACCTAAAAAAAGCCTGCTTACGAGCTATGGTCCACAGTCAAACCATGAAAGCTTTCCCTGTATCGATGGGTTATGCTGCTGTTTTATATATTTTTGGTCTCTGTTTAGGAGTAAATGCTGCGTTATGATGTGTTGAAGAAAAAAATATGTATTGCTACACTTTATAGAATTAGAGTAAGGGTGTGGGTCACACATATTTAATTTTGTCTCTTATATACCTTTCTCAAACGAGGGACTGGTAGGATGTTATTGTTTACCTTATCCACATGGCTTGAATGTATAACATAGCTTGTAATTCCTCTACTCTGAAGAAGACCCAATACCTGTAGAGGCTGATAGATGGGTCAAAACATTTTGGTAATTACAGGATTTTTTTTATTTAATACACTCCTGTTCTTGTAAGCCCCGACCCAGTCCTTGTGGACTTGTACGCCCATCCTACCTCACTTTTCTACCCTTTCCTCTATCTTGCATTGAGAGTACTACACAGGTCACTCCATTCTCCATTTTGTCATTCTTACCCCTCACGATTGTCATGCTCAATGTAAATGGACTGATGAACTATTTGAAGCAGAAACCATACTGTCTTACTTAGCAACAAAGAAGGAGGACTTTGGCCTCATACAGGACACATATCTATGAGTGGCAAAAACAAAAGAAGCTCAGGCAAAACTGGGTGGGTAAGCTTATTTATAGTTGCAGGTCCCCAAGCAAAACTATGGCTGCTATCATCCACTCCAAGGCATCCAGCACTAAGAAGTATGGCATAGCCATTCCCAAAGCCATTGTCATTCACAAAGCACTCCCTTGCTCAGTCCTCCACTCCTGGACAGATAATGAGACCTGCTATGTGTTTGCTAAACTCAGGGTTGGCTCAGATTTGTCAGTGTGCATTCCATTTACCCATATTGGCCCAAAGTCAACAACATTTTCCAATCTGAACTGCCCCATCACAGAATTGCATAGCTCTGAAATAGTGATAAATGCAGACTGGAACCTGGAACCGGATTCTATTATGAACCGGACAAGACCCATGAATGTACATAACAATAGGGATGGAGCTCTCCTATAAGATCTTTGAGATGACTAAGGGTTATTGGATATCTGGCGCCTACTTTACCTAACATAGAGTACTCTCTCCTTTCCGCTATCCAAGGTACCCAATCTCATTTAGACTACTTTCTGACCTTCCACACAGTTTCCCCAATGAATTTGGACTGTGCCATTCCTGATGTCTCCCTGTCAGATCATGCCTGATCTGTTTGGACGTGGAATTTACAGACACCCGTTAGGAAGCCCTGGTGTTTTAATGTGGCACCTGATAAAATTGTCTCAGTTGAAGTTTTACATGGCTACCTATCTAAGAGACAACTAGGGCTCTGTCGAAGTTACCCTCTCAGGATACCTGTTGAAAGATGCGGTCCTTTACAGTTCGAAGGCTGAATTCATGATTTATAAACTAAAGACTCACCACTATGAGCACAGGAAAAAGTGGGCAGACTCTTGACCGGCAGGGTATCACCAATGACTTCAGGGTGTATTACTCTAAACTCTACTGCTGCAAACTATGGGAGGAAGGAGGCCATGTAGAGGCTTTCCTTGCCAATTTGGCCCTCCACAGTGATGATGGCAGAGATCTTAGTAGGAGAGATCTCGAAGGAGGAAGCACAAGCCCTCTCTAATATACCATATAATACAGCCCCTGAAGATGATGTGTTCTCATGGGAATTCTACTGCTGGTTCAAGTATGACATTGTAAACCACCTCCAAGCTGTATTCCAGGAGGTGGGACATGCAGGGTCCATATCGCCTCTGTTCAACAGGTCTGGTATTACAGTCCTACCAAATATGGTTTGGGATCCTCTACTCTGCAGCACTTACCACCCAATTTCCCTTTTGAGCACAGACATCAATATTTTGGCTAGCATTTTGGCTGCAAGGCTCAAATCAGTAATTCCAAGCTTGATCCACCACACCCAGGTGGGATTTGTCCAGGACGCTCCTCCAGTAACCATTTACGTTCCCTGGCCCACTTCTTGTTGATATCTAAGGACTCCACAGAGGCCATGATAGACCTGCCCATAGACAACGAGAAGGCTTTCAATCACATAGAATGGAAGTATATGTTCCACGTTCCATACTAAATGGAGCTGGGGGATGACTTCATCACGAAAGTCCAATAGCTTTAAACAGTGCCCACTGCTCAGCTCAATTGCGGACAATCTGAACACACTAATAGTTAAGACAAATGCAGACTACTTGAAATGGAACTACCGTCACTGCTCCCTATGGGGATACTCGCAGGCTGCTAAAATGGTGGTAGACCCCCTCTTTACCTACGTTATGGGAATGGTACTCATTTTAGTCCTGCCTCCTATACTGCAGGCCATAGACAAAGACATCAAAACCTTAATTGAGGGTGACATAAAACCTTGCCTGAGATTTGAGCACTTGCAGGAGAAGCAGTGTGATGGGGCCCTTGCATTGAACATTACTACACAGCATTACACCGCATCTAACTTTTTACATGTGGCTTAGCGCCGCCGATCACCTTTCTTGGTTCAATTGGAATGCAAAATCACCCACAGTGGTGCTGACATAGATCTTCTGTACTGCTATAACTCGCGTTCTGTGTTGACATCCAATCCAATTGTTCAAAGTATCGTAAGGGTTTGGAATCACTCCCACAAGATCTTACAGTGTCACACTTGGTTGCAAAAAAAAGTACTTCTTTGTAATAATCCAGCCCTCCAGGTGAGGATGACGACCAATAATGTAGAGCGCAGCAGGGCTAGTGACCCCAGACAATATCCTCCAAGCTTGGGTCTTGAAAATGTTTGATGCTTTGCCGGATGAGTTCCACTTGCCTCAGTCCCACACCTGGTGATATATATAATTCAGTCCCACACCTGTGGATACTTGCAATGGAAGCATTGCCTGTACAGCGTACTCGATGCCAGACTATGGTAAAATTGGTATACACCCAATGGCATATTCAATTTACCTATAAGTCCTTAGTAAAGTGGTACTACTTGTACTCAGGGCCTGAAAAATAAATGCTACTAGTGGGCCTACAGCATTCATTGCACCCCCCCCCCCCCACTAAAAACAGCCCTTTTAAACATAACTCAGGCATGCCTTTGCAGCATGTGTGAAGTTTTAAACTCCCATTTTGACCTGGTAAAAGAAAACATTTGCCAGGCCAAAACCCTTTGCCCATTTTAATACATGTAATTTACCTCTTGAGTAGGTCCTAAACAGCCCATAAGGCATGGTGCTTTGTATTAAAAAAGGTTGAAGTGTACTTTTTAAGTGTTACATGTCCTGGTAGTAAAAAACTCAAATCCTTTTTTCGCTACTGCAAGGACTACCTCTCCCGTAGGGTAACATTTGTTTGCCTTATTATATTTAATAAGTGATAACTTTTGTTTGGGAAGAGGTGGAAATATCATGTTTGATGTCTAAGGAATTGCAATTTTGAACCCTCTTTAATGATAAACTCGGATTTTAAGTCACAATTCTGAAAATGACACTTTTGGAAAGTTGAAATTTTCTTGTCCTTACCATTTTGTGCCTCCAGTCTGTTTCCTGGGTCAGAAGACTAGGTGTAGTTGGCCTTTATGTATTTCTCCCAGACAGTATTACAAAGGGGAACTGGCTGTTGGCAGGATGGGCCATCTAGACCTCTTGGGAGGAGCGATGCCCCCCCCCCCCCGCTACCACACTTGCACTTTAAAGTAGCTGCCTCAGCACACTCAAAGAAATTCACACTAGTCTTTTGTGACTCCAGACATTCAGGGACTAAGGCAGGAAGGATGGAAATTCCAGAACCATATGTGGGGAGAAATCTAGAAGTTTCTCCCACTTTAAAGTTGGCAGCAGGTATAAATAGTAGACCCTCAGACCACTTCTTTGGTACAATTATGGACCTGTGAATACTACAGAAGAAGGACTGCCCTGCTGCCAGTGCTCTGCCCTGATGCTTGATGCCTGCACTGAAGTCTTATAAGGAAGATTGGACCTGCTTTCTTCATTCCAGGCAGAGTGACTCCAAGGGTGAGTTGACTGACCTCCTGTTCTGAGCTACTCGAACACAACAAGCTGCAGAGGCCTCCCTGCAGCTGACCTGCTGCATTGGGCCTGTCTGAACCTTCATTCGGACCTGCCTGAGCCCTGCAGGCCTCTGCTGGAGTGAGTTCCTGAACCCCAAGAGGTGCCTTCTTATGCCCTTGACCCGTGTATGGCAGCAGTTGAGCTCCTCCTGTGATATAAAGGAGAAATTCTGAAGGTTTGGGCTCTTCACTACCGTGAATGAACTATTCACACTGAGATCTTGCCACCAGCGATGACCACAAATGCAAAGCTCCAGTGGACCCGACTCTTCGCGCTACAGTGACTGCCAGTGGCAATCGACAATGTGAAATCTGCACTTTGAGCTACAGCATCGACAGCCAGCAGTGACCACCGACCTGAAGCTAAAGTAACGACTGTCTGCGAAGCCTGACAGGATTCGTGTGCCACAGCAATGACCGTCTACCATGCTGGACAGGATCTTCAAGCCTACTCTTCCCTCACCTCATTACCTCCTCCAGGAGAACTGGGCTCTTAGCGCAAGACTTTTAAATGGTAACTTTTTCAGCAGGACTATCCTTGTCCCTGTATCTGGCCAGTGTTCCATCGTGGTCGACCTGTGCTTGTGACTTTCCTCGGTCTAGCATGACCAGATAACTGGGAGTGGCACATTGTAATTTTTGGCATTATACTTTCGTAAATTTTACTCTATTTTTCTAAATTGCTTTTGGATTTTTTGTGCTGTATTCTCACCTTATTACTATTTGTGAGCTGCATAAATACTTTACACATTGCCTCTAAGTTAAGCCTACCTGCTTTTGTGCCCTGCTACTAGAGGGTTAAGCATAGGTTAATTAAATGACCTTTTGTGGTTCACCTGAGAGGGAGTGTGGTGTTGCTTCAACGAGGGCTCACAGCCCCTCAACCTAAAACCCAATTTCTCACAGTGGGTACATCAAAAGTAACCAATAGTTGTGCGTGAGGCCTCTGAGCATCTTCAGCCCTTTGTTAGAGATAACAGTAATCCTACTTAAGATTTTCCAGACTGGCTTTTAATTATTCACCATAAGTATAACCTCATGTAGTTGCATTTCTATCATGCCAGCACTATTTCATATTGTTTTAAAGTCTGCATACAGTAGCTTCACTTCAATTCTATAGGCATTTGTTTCATGTTCCAGTGTAGTTCTGGAATGGTTGACTGGCAGGAGAATTTCTCGAAGGGCCATCATTGACAGCATGAGGAATTGTAAGTATGCCAGTGGCTTCTTTGTCTCAAGTCCCTTTGCCTGTCCGAGGGGGTATACATTTGGTCCGTGTTTAAGCTTTGCATAGTTTTGCTCCGAAGCTTCTGTTTGTGGCTGCACCATGATTCACTATGATGATAAAGCAACGTTCAAATACTGAAGCATTGGGCTGTGCAGGAGAAAAGCTGTGTAGTGGGAACATAAGTGCTGCAGAGGACTTATAAAAATATCCAAGAAGGGTAGCAGTGCCGCAGATCCCACTGATCCATTCCATGTTCTTATAGCTAAATGTGGGTTCCCCGGAAATAAACTACTAAACCTCTGCTGATTAGGGAGATCTATGTGCTCATCAATTGAGATGGCACCCCTCTAGTAATTTTGCCTCACCAATACTGCTGGTATCCAAGTCAGGCCAAGCCGATCAGCAGACGACTGTTACCTACCAGTTAGCGATAGGCGTAACCTGCGTAATTTCATGTAGCGTAATCACACAAAATTACCAGAGAATTACGCAAGATCACACAGAATTATGCAAACAGATTAATTCTGCATTTGACAATATTTCTTAGTGCAAAAATGCCCCTTTGCATCCACAGAATTCAAATAGTGAGCACAAACAGCTGCTCACGCTCGCTAAATGTGCTCCTCAGGTAGATTTTTCCGCAACTTGCGCACAGCATTTAGTGATATTTTCTTAGTGCAAAATGCACTCTTGCATCTAAAATGGATGTGAGGATGCATGTTTGCTCTAAGAAATAGCACTAAATACAGGAGAACATGAATAGCGAACATGAGAAGGGGTTTGCACTCACTAAATAAGCTCTCACAGTAGGATTTTTCCCCCCAAATTACGCGAGGAGGAGAATCACCTAATTATCTGTAATTCTGCATCAAGGAGTATTGCAGAATTACCAAAATGACTATAATTACTCTAGCAAAATTGACATTCCTTCCAGGCCTACTACCAGTCTGGAAGCACCACCAGCCATGGTATACACACCCACTAAGGTCCTCCGACCTGTCATGGGAATTAGAAGGATCTTAGAATTCGCAGCACACTACCAGCCCTTCCTTCTCTGCCAGACCAGTGGCCACCAGCACCTAACCCCCTCCCCAGCGGTCCTACAACAGTCCGATTAATTTTCCAGCATCACTTTGCAGCACCAGTTCTCCACTGGATTTTCCAGAATGTAAGGTACAGGCTGATGCCTTCAACAGACATTGGTCTTCGGTAAGGCAGAGCGTGACCAACAAGCAGCTCTAGGGTGAAGATCAAAGCAACAGACAGAACCCTCACAACATGGTTCTCTCCAAGTTCTCCATTGGACAGCCACCTCATAAGTGTCTCCAAGTATAAAGGTACTTCCAATCTCAACTCTCCGTTGCATTCTGGTCAGGCCCGCTATGTAGCAGCTCAGAGTGTCATACCCACCAAATCCCCTATGGCTGAGCATGCTCAAAGCCTCCTGTGCACAGCACTGATGGGGCCTGGAGCTTGTCACACCACAATGAGCCCTACAATTCTAACTCCTGCATCTGCTCAACTTGTCTGGCACGCTAAGCATTGATGCTTCGCAAACTTGGTTGAACAGGGTATTAACAGCGAAAACAGGTCAGGTCTGGAGCTCACTTAGCAATGGCCATCTTTTTGCCCACCATGTTATGCCTCTACCTATGCTAATCAATACCTACATTAAATCTTGATTCTGCATTAACATTGCATTATTATACATTTGTTGATCTAGGTCGACAGATGATCCCTTTAAGTCTATGCAGATTTTTCTCAAATACAGCATACACATGTAAACCTAATAGCACACATTAGTCCATGAATACTATTTCCAAGATCATTAAATCAGTTACATTAAAAACATGATGTTTTAGTGTGGATGAAGAACAAGAAAAGATCCCTGCTTCTCAAACATTATATTTCCCAACATAATTCACACTCTAAAATTATTTAAATGTAACTGGAAGCCCTTTTCCATATCCCTTTGCCTAGTATGGGATATCCCAGACCTGGGGCCATGTTTGAAAACACTGTTATGCTTTATGACTTCATATTCATTTTACTGCATTCTTCATTAACAACATAGCCAATGGTGTGTATAATCGTACTAATCTTCTTTCAGATCATTTGTGGCACATCAAATTAAAATTTAATTAGAGATGGCTTTGCAAAACAAATGATCGAAATTACATACATTTTTCTATATGATTAAAATAAGTCTATTATGCACAGCCACGTTCCTTAAAAATCCCATTACCTCTGTCATTCTGCATACTGTTCTGACTATCTAGGGTTTATTAAATTGTTAATGGTAAACAAATCATAGCCTCAGAAGAAAATGAATATCTTACCTTTGGGCATTAAAACGCTGATGACATTGCTGTAACTTTGCTGATTGCGTTGGATCTGTAAAAGTAGCTAGGCTGTATTTTTATTTTTTCTGTTCTTCTGTGCCAGCCTGGAAGTAATTATAAACAGCATTAATCATCATATATGATGTAAAGAAATGGCGATCATGGCCCTTAGACGACTGTATTCAGATCAAATACTGAGGTTCCGAAATTTGTAGATGAGAAATTGCCACGCTATTAAAAATTTCCACTTATTTATGAGTTATTTGATAGAGGTTAATTATATTTCATTAACTATAAGGGAAGCAATAATAACATTGTGACACTGATTTTTTGTGTATTGATGTGTACTAGTGCCACCAAGTCCCTATATAAAATAAATGCCGCTATTTGGGTAACATGGAAGGGAACGTGACCCATTCTGAGTAAAATGTGTCCCTACCAGCATAGGAGGAATTTCTTGAATTTTGTTCATGCCTGCACCTCCTAGCTGGTTGTTGTAAAAGCAGAGTAATTTCCCTTTCATTCTCAAAAAAGACTTTGCTCTTGAGGTTTAGTAACCACATGCTTTAGCATTGATGCAAGGATATTCTTGTCTGATGATAGTAGAGGGGGACCAATTGTTTAGAATTTGAACCTGGTGTAAGGAGAGCCCTGCTTTTCTATCATAGCTAGTAATGGAAGTTGACCCCTAACATGATTCCTCTATAGCATAAGTAAATCCCTTTTTATTGATAATGTGTTATTTTACTAGTCTTAATAAACTATAGTGTTACTATTTCACTTGATGCATTGCTCTTCTGATTGAGATACTGGTTTTGGGTTGCATCTACATGTAGTGTCTCAGAGACACAGCAGGTGTTTGCATCTGCTTTTTATGCCCAGAGCACTTTGGTAATAATAATCATACGGTAATTTGCAAAAAGGCAATCTTATAAGATATAACAACACTATTATTACTAATACAGAACCTCGCAAACAGTACCACAGGTACATGTTACTGTTACAGATGTAATAAAACAATAAAAGGTAAACAAACAATACATAGCATACAAACAGGACAACCACCAATACTTGATTCAATACACTCAGCCCTAGCGGAACCTTCAGCAGATTAGTCAGTTTGCCCCTCAAGTGAAGTTTGCTAACATATACTATAACAGTAGCCCCATTCATTTTCTGATCACTCTCACTGCAAGTAAGAATCTATTCAGGCAGAGAACTGTTACTCTACCCGTATCCAAATAGAGGAATCAGAAGGCTGGGGACACATGCCGAAATCCCAGATTAAGACAATATGGTTTTAGCAAACTTGATCTTGCCCACATATACAGCGGGCAGCTGAACAGAGCATGTTCAATGGTTTCCACATCAGAACATTAAGTGAAAAATGTATAATCAGGATTCCCCTTGTTCCATTTACAGGTGTAGCGGGGAACATCCTTAACATCTCGGTTAGTACACCGCGATGCAGTTACATCGCAATCGTTACAACGACTGCATGTTACCACGCCATGCCATTACAACGCAAGTCTTTACATCGACTTGTGCTAGATGGCGTGCTAACATTACAAATAGTGTTGTTTACTATCCCAACACCTTCCCTACTGTTAAGTGGACTGGATTTGGAATAGTAAATTACGCTTTTCTAATGTTAGCACGCCATCTATTGCAAGTCGATGTAAAGACTTGCGTTGTAAAGGCATGGCGTGGTAACATGGCAGTCTTTGTAACGACCGCGATGTAATGGTACGCGTTGTAAAAACTTGCGTTGTAACATCGTACATCCGGTGTAGCTGTTCAAGAGCAGTGTACTAACCCTGAATTTAATAAAGAGTGTTTTGGCCAATTACAGAGTAACCTTGTCAAGATATAATTCAAACATCGGAATAAACCATAAACCTCCCTGAGAGGCTATCACTTTTAGAGTTCTGCACATGTTCGGCTATTATGCATACCTAAAACAATTTTTAAACTATACTTTTTGCTGATGAGTTGATAGAAAGGGGGTTAGTCCTCACTGCATCCAGCCCCAGATTAGGAAGCCATTTTTTAATCTGGCACAACTGTGGGAGAGTCACGTTTTTGTCCAACAAAACTACATCTTGGAGCCCTTGTCTATAGGATTCCAATTCAGGGGTAGACCATAACCTGACCCATTAGACCAAAGGTCTCAGGGCTGCCAGAGCACCAATCCATTTCAGTGCTAGACCAAAATAAACAGGAATGAGTAGAGCACTCTGTGGTAGAGTGAGTAACAATCTTATAAAATGGTGTTCACAGGTCATAAGCGGAGTTGATGGGGTCATACCACAAAGCTCAGCCCCTACATGGCAGCTGACTGGACAGCAGCCTTATAAACTGCTGGGATTGGAGAAACTGCCCTCTGGTGAGGGGGGGGGGGGGGTAGCCCTATTCATTTTCGCAATAGCAGCTAATTTATGCAACATGGTAGCCTTACTCTTCTCGATGTGCGCGGACCATGACAGGGAATTACTGATTCTAAATCCCAAGTAATCAAAGTGATTGACTTCCTCCAATACATTGTCCCCAAGTTTCAGATTTTTACAAAATGGTCATAAATTTTGTTTTCTGTTAATTGATCTCTAAACCCCTTAGCTTACAAAAGTCAAGGAATTTATTTAGTAGGTTCTGAATTCCAGCTGGGGTTCTTGATAAGAGCAGGGTGTCATTAGCTAACAACAACCCAAGAATGGGTGGGGGGGGGGGGCACCAAGTTTTTGGGCATCGTGGGTACAATCAAATAGCCATTTATATACTAGGAAAAGAGCGTCTGCGCAAGAATGCATCCATGACGCACCCCTCGGGTAACAGGAATGCTCTCTGTTGAGCCCCTATCCTTGCTTCGCCTACCTTGAGCATACTTTGTCTAATTAGAATTCCTACCAGGGCAGAAGGAGCCCCCATCGAGCTGAGAGAGTCATAGAGACAAGCCCTCGGAACCAGACTGAATGCTACTCTTAGGTCGATTAAGACTATATAAAGATGTTCCTTCTAGATCTTAATGTATTTCCAAAGGATCAACACGAGCCTAAAAACTTGGTCTATTGTTCCAACTTTGGTTCTGAACCCAGCCTGTAATGGGAATAGAATATTTTAATTTAAAGCCCATAGCTGCAATTTGGCTAGGATCTGGTGACAGTTCACCTTTTGGAGAATATTAATTAGGCTAATGGGCCTATAATTACTAGGATCAGAATTGGAATTATTACTCCCCCTCTCCAGAAATCAGGAAAAGGAGCACTCAACATTACAGCGTTTGATAGAATATTAATATACGGGCCCACATCTCGATCGATACAAGTCACCCAGAATGAAATCTAGACCTAGTGCTTTCCCCAGCTCCAGGGTATCTATGGCCTCTCTGGTGTCATTTAAGGAAAAGAACTCCTGGCACTTCAGAACTGCTACTTGCCCAAGTACACTGATCTATGCTACATATCCCCTGGTCAGTGAGGGGGTGTAGTATAGAGATCAGTGAAGTGCTGGACAAATACTTGTTGTTTGATATGATGTATAGTCAGGGTACAAGCTTTCAGCTTTCAGCCTGCTGTGGGCAATTATATGCCAAAATGAGGACATAACTTTCCTCTTGGAAGCCTCTAATAAGTGCAGCCAGTTTTAATCATCCCAACTCTTTTTGCTCAACGCTAATACCCCTTTATAATAATGTCTTGCATCTCGAACCCAGACTCAAAGATCTTACGGCAATCAACTAGAATGCTTTGGCTTGTCTGCATTCCTTGGTGAACCAAGGAAACGGTTTTGGGGCATTATTTTTGGTCTCACTTTCTCCTGTCTCAAAAGACGTTTTAATGAGCCAAAAAGATGCCAGTGAATGCCATGAATGGGAATTGCATACACAGCAGCATCCTCAAATGGTTAAAGGGCTGAGGAAAAAATATTGTAGATTGAGTCAATCTGTGTGGGGCAATATTGTAATTTTGGCCACTTAAGGGCCCTCCTGATATTCTCAATAATGATATTACCATATACACTGATCAGTGGGATAGGATAAAAAAACTCTTTCATTTTTAAATGCAAGGCATTATGATCTCTTTCCTTTCTGGTAGTTGCTTCAAAATCCACAAGGCAGTTCCAAAAATGTAATGTCAGCTATATATAGTCAATTGTACTTTTCAAAGATCCCCTAGAGAATGTATATGCCCTTCCCAAATCAGAGTCTGACTAGCCATTGCATGCACGATGTACTATGAGCAATGGTAAATAAGACTAATTGCATGACTACGACTGAGCAGGATGTTAGAGGGGACACATTTAATTCTGTAAAGGCCAGACTTACACATTCTATGAGTGACTCTGGGTCTGATCCAAAACCTGGAGATGGGAAGCATGGATAGCCCTGGGACGCTGTGAGGTCCGAAATTCAGACATGATCACAAAAAAGAATCTGGATGTTTTCATGAAAGAGATATGATTCACAGCTGCTTTCACTGTTCCTTTAGACATCCTCATTCCCACTGGTAATCTCATCAAATGTACAGAGTGCACCAGCAAGATAGGGGATGGACTCTATGTTATCCCCAAGTACACCTTCTAGAACACCATGAGTGACCTACCAACATTCACAACATTTGCCTTCCTCAACTGCAACTCCTCATCTTGGGCAGCCACATTTACCTTCTCTGTAACCCCTCCTGGACCCAAAAATGATTTCACAAAGAAAATCTCTGACCTAATTAACTCTGCTTCTGCACACCCCATATCCCTTCAAGACTTCAACATTTCTAGATACTCAAACAACAAGAAACTTAAAGATGCCATCAATATAGTCCTTAACAACATGAACATCTAGCAACACATCGCCAAACCTATATTTTCCACAGGAAACACCATCAACCTAGTCATTACAGTCTCATTATGAATATGAACCAGTTGAAAGTCCATAATAGACCTGGAAGGGACCGATCATCTGGCCTAACCTTCCCCTGACTTTGTCTTTCCAACACTTTAAGGATACTCTAAATGAGAAAAACAAATAGCTCCAATAAAAACAAGGCTATGCGGGTAGAGCTCGGCAAAGGCCAGGAGGGTCATGTCTTGTTGAAGCTCTGATAGGACCTTTCCTAATTCGACTCAGCATCAGAGACAGAGAACAAACAAAATGGCAATTAGATGGCTGGAGCCCAAAGACACTAAACAGTGTGACACTGGGACCGATCTGACACAGACAGACAGCGGGCAGTGAAGACAGGGAGCACGGATGGTCTTGCGCTGTGGTGAGGCTTGTTAAAGTGGTCCACATGCAATATTTAAGAGATTGCTGGAGAGAGGTAATATGGAGGTTCAGCTGGCCCCTGCTCTCTGGGTGACGAGGATCAAAAGGAGAAGTTCCTGGTGTGGAACTTTTACGGCCCCAGGTAAAAGTCAACAAACAGAGAGGCGGTCTGGTTTGACTGGGGCTGGTGGAGGCTGGGCAGCGGCCCACAGATGAGGGGGTTCCCGGGGGGCTCCTGGCCAGATCAGACTAGACATGAGCCCTGAAGATGATTGGAGGAGAAGAGTTGCGCAACATTACTTCCCATAAAGCCAAGGGAAGGGGGAAAGAATGGAAAAAAATGATAATGAGTTAAAAATGAAACTGAAGCACCACCCTAATCTCAAGGTAAAAGCGGCAGGGTATCTTAATCCCCCAAGGTGGAAATATGTGGTTGAGAGCTGAGAAAAGACAACTGACCACATTGAATATATCATCTTCTCCATAATTCCACAGATGTTCATACTGTTGGGGGCTGTGTCCTTGGAAAGAACATCGCCCATGAACCTAACCACCTCCTTGGAGCATTGTCAATAATGTTGATATTCCTCATTGTGCGAGAAGTGAGGTGCAGCGGAAGGCCAATGTTGAAGGAGCACCTGCCCTATGACACAACTTTGTAGGATGCTAAAGTGAACACCTTAAAAAATACTCTCTGTTACAAAACCAACAGTGCCCTGCATGTTAGCTTGACCTGAGTTCTATAGAAGTTAACCGTGCTGAGGTTAACAAGTGGACATTTCATAAAACCTCTGCCTTAATTATTTAGACATAAAGCCTTATATCCCAGGTAAGAGTGCTGTACTCTCAATTCCTCGGGTTTCCCTAATGCGGCCTGAGAAATCTACGCAAAAAATCAGTGAAAAGGTTTTTTCACTATGGCACCACTAGCAGAGGCATCTTATGAGATAGACCATTATGAAAAAAGTCTGGCCCTCGCAACATGATGGACCTCACAAAGGCAAATCACATTGACACCTTGCAGACCTTTGAGACATAGTTGAGAGGTGAAATCAAACAAGAGCTGGTGAAAGATCTGGCAGAACTTACACTACTTTATGATGTCAATGCAGTAGGTATTAGAATACTAGATGCAGAGGAAAGTACACAAAGACTATATAAAACCACCAGTTACTTAAAACACAGCTTTACACTCTTCATACTCAAATGAACGAAAGCTAAACGACCTAGAAAACTGTATGAGATGGGAAAACATATGAATTTAGGACCTACAGGAAGATGTAGAGGGCTCTGACTTAATGGACGTCATCACACCTGGCTTGTTCCCTGTCACATAATCCTCAATGGTTAAGAGAAACCGGAACTAGATAGAGTGCATTTTGTTGGTACTCTGAGAAATGGCATGACCAGGAGTCTGAGGCATGTCCTCATAAAATTCAACAACTTCAAACTGAAGAAATTATACTTCAAGCAGCACATGTCCTAGATAGATGAATGTTCAAAGACTTTGATTGCTCAGTGTTTCAAGATCTCTCTCCAGCGACTCTCGCTCAATGCCAGCAGTTTTGATCAGTCAATAATAAACTGAGAACTGAGTAAATATGATACCACTGACTGTGAGCATCGAAACAAAACCCACCAGGTGCCTAATGCAGTGGAAGCTCCAAAGTTCTTGGATCTGGCCGCTGAAGAACCATCAGTGGTTGGAGGAGCGAAGAGAAATGGGGCTGGGTCCAATCATCTGGAAAGAATGATGGAAAAATACAAAACACAAGACCACAATGAATATGAGGCCCAAAACAACAAACAAAAAAACAAAGACTGAGTGACAATAAATGAATAATTGTACTGTGCAGCACTGGACTATAGATACTAGAAATAATAACATTACAGATATATTCACAATCCCTAAACTCTATCACTCCAAGTATGAAACCTGCCTAGACAGAGGGTGAGCTAAGAAATCAAGAGACCACATACAGATCTCCCCACTTTAAATTGTATCCATAACACTCCATTGAAATGGCAACTTCTGGAGAGCTAAATGTGACTGGGCATGACCATTATGTATAAAGTGAAAGAAATGTCCAAGGTCGGCACTCAGAAATGGTGTCACGTTGTAGTGGTAAGAGTAGTAACCACTGGATGGTAAGGTGGGATGTCTTATAAGTAGGAGCCTGCACAGACTCCACAATTTGCTTTTTCTAGTATTTACATTTTTGCTGTTGGACGCTGCCCTATTGGTAGCAATTGCGGTATTCTATGTGCAAAGGAAATGGAGTCCCCTGGGTACAACTTACTCTTTGATAAAGTTTAAAAAAAATATGGACTACTCCCTACACTTAAAAAATAAAACATCCAAGGTTACCTTTTTTTTCTTATTAAACACATCCAATTTTCCTTTAACCCGTTCGGTGCGCGCGTGGGCCAACGGCCGTCGCGAACACTACCTGGCTAGTGCTGCGCACGTCCGTTGGCTGACGCGGCCCCGCCCACTCATTAAAACTCCCACACCGCGGCGGAATTGGCGCCGTGGTTAACGGGTTAAGGAAAACAGGCTACCTAAAAGGAACAGATTGCTTTATTAAAAAGTAATCACAGACTTTGTGGTCTAAGAACCTCAGCAAGCTACCTTCTCTGGGATGGCTGTGATTCCTAATGGGTGTCAAATTGTGTCCTGCCTCATTAATATTCATGAGGTAGGTCTATTTGCGGCCTATTAGGAATTGCTATTTGGGAATAAAAGTACTTCATACATTGGTAATATAGATTTCCTA
The DNA here is from genome assembly GCF_964204655.1 of Triturus cristatus. Classification (NCBI taxonomy): domain Eukaryota; kingdom Metazoa; phylum Chordata; class Amphibia; order Caudata; family Salamandridae; genus Triturus; species Triturus cristatus. The sequence goes on from NC_140593.1 coordinate 772,573,240, forward strand.
ATTGCGATTAGGAGATAATAATAGCAATTCGGAAATCAATATTCCTAATGTTTGTACATATGGACCATGCTGAGGGGGATCTTGTTCTGATGGGAGACTTCATTGAAGTATGGGATCCCCAACATGATAGAACAGGGACTGGTGCACAATATGGAGGGGCATACTCAAGAAAACGAAAGACTGAAATATAAAATGTAGTCCTTCGCAATGCCTGGTGGGATTGACATAGTGATGACCGATGTTAGACATGTCAGCCTTCGTTTGGTCTCCCCCCAAAGTTTTTACCTTCACTCTTCCTGTTTGGCTGAATTAGATTTTATTAGCCTTACCACTGCCAACTATTGCTAGAGTGCTTGTGCTAGCGACTTTAAACATGGTGAAATTGTTTTACATCTAATTGGTACATTATCTTTACTTGCAAGTTTATAGTAAAGTGGTCCAGGGCCTGTAAATTAAATGCTACTAGCGGGCCTACACCACTGATTGTACCACCTACTTAAGTATCCTTTTAAAACATATCGTAGGCCTGCCATTTCAGTCTGTGTGTATAGATTTTCAATACCATTTTAACTGGGCAAAGAAACATTTTGTGAGGCCTAAACTTTCCTTTTGAATACATATGTCACCCCTAAGGTAGGACCAACGGCCCATAGGCCAGGCTGCATTGTATTTAAAAGGTAGGGCATGTGGGTTTAAGTTTTAATTGTCATGAAAAAGTGAAATACTCCTAAATTAGTTTTTTACTACTGTGAGTCCTATCTCTCCAATTGGATAACATTGGGATACCTTATTTCTTATAAAAAAAAGTGCTAACTTTTGATTGTGAGCAGGCAGGAATATCATGTTTGGACTCAAATTAATTGTAATTTAAAATCGTTTTTAATGGTAAAGGTTTGTTATTAAGTCACCCTTTTGAAAATGCCACTCTTGGCATTTGGCACCTTCTTGCCCAAACCATTTAGTGCCTGCTGCCAGTGTCCTGGGTCACATGAGTGTGAATGGTTCTGCCTTTGGGGTTTGCATATTCTTCCAGACAGTGGGACAAAGGGGACTGGGGTGTAGGTGGGATATATCTGTGGCAGGCCAAGGGTTCTCTGTCCCCCACAGACCCATCCAGCACTAGGGGACTTCATTCCTGATCTCCACACGTGCCAGGAGGCTCGCTTGAAGTATTGGCCAAGGAGGGGGCAGGGGCCTTCTGCCGATGTGCTCAAAAACACCTTCAGCAATTCAACAGGTGGGGCTTATCTTACTCATCCATTCAGCACTAGGGGACTTCATTCCCCATCTCTACACATGTCAAGAGGTGAACTTGCATTTTTGGCCCAGGAGTGTGGGGGCCTCCTGCAGACATGCTGGAAACCACCTTCAGCAATACCACAGCGTGGGACTTATCTCTTGCATGTGAAGTGGTACTCCATCCTTCATTTTTACATGTGCCAGGAAGTGTGCTTGCAGTATTTGGTCCAGGAGTGGCCTTCTGTCAACATGCTCAAAGGTGCCTTCAGAAATCCTGCAGCGTGAGATGCACCTGGGTCACACCCTGGCAGCACCCGGGCAAAGGTCGTGCCCATCTTTGCTCCTCATCATCTTATATAGAAGAGACTGAGCTGGGCCACCCCTCTTGACTGTTGCTACTAACAACATTGAGGAGTTCTTTGGTAATTTGTTTCACCTATGTTTCTGTTTCCTTTTAGTTGGGAAACATGGGCAAAAGGAAATTGATTGGAGAAAAAGACACTGGCACTGCAAAACTTCAACCTGGTACCCTGATTCTTTTTTAGCTCATGCTGCAGGTGTACTCACCAAGGAAATAGACTTGGCAGAGAGGCTCCTGTCACTTGACCTGGGAGTGGGGCCAAGTAGCCTTTGATCAAGCTAGGCACCTTTGACGCCTGGTATTCCTGATGATGCCACTTCCAATTGTGACAGCTCGCCTTTCGTTGAGGATATTGATCAAGCCCTCTGCTGCCTTTAAGCAGCTTGTCTGACAACAATGTTCCTTCAAGAACTAGCCTTTGTGAACCCTCAGCCAGAAAGAAAAAAAAAACAAAACAAAGGGGCCATTCCTAGTCCAATTAAAAGTCGGGGTCAACAGCTCATTCTTCAAACAGCTAATGCAAAGCGCCAGGACCTATCACACTGCAGACAGATACGCCATCCTGCACTATTAACAGAGGGAGTGAAGAGGCATAAAAATTTGATTAGGAATGCGCCATGGAGGAAGTTGAATCTATAGTAGCCTCCTCAATTGCTCCCTTGGTGGATAGTAGTAGTTGTTGGTGCAGTCAGTACCTACAACTAATTGGGTCAGTTCCAACGATAAAAGCTGTATGACTGACCGGAGACTTTTAACGCCCACTGACACATCTCTTACCACTACTAACTTGGTCCCGTCTGTATTGAGAGTAGGGCATTTGAAAACTTTGAACAGTGAAACAGGCGGGCATGGTAAGCAAGGACAAGGAGGGATTAACAGTCCTGTATCTAGTTAAACCCCCACGAAACAATGTCCCAGTGTTGCTTCACCCGTATGCTGCCCTGTTTGAACCTGCCCCCCAATTGCTATCCTTACATGGCAATCCTGGTTGGAGTACTGTCTCTTACCCCCTACTAGGGAGGAATCCAATTAGAGCTTAAAAATAAAGTATGTTGCAGGGCATAAGAAGGAGAAGTGTAAACAACTGCAGGATATAGAGAGGGAAGTGACAACTTTAGAAGCCGATATGGTTGCCTCTGCATCCTCAGACGTCTCCCATGCATTGGCTATAAAGCAGAAAGAATACCGAGATATAGCTGAGGGCGCCGCTGGGGCCAATTATTGAGCCACTCAGCACCGTCTTTACGATATTGGCGATAAAGCAAGTAAGTTGTTGGCGTGGCTGGACAGGAATGATTTGGCCAATAAATGGGTGGCAGAGAGTTTAGACTTGCAGGATTCCAGCACCATGATAAGCTTGGGATTGCAGGTGCCTTTGCCAGTCATTTTAAGACTGTTTATACTCCCTCATCCACATCCACCCAGACAGAGGCAGCTGAATTGCTTTCCACATTGCCTTTACCACAACTGGATCTGCAGGAGGTGTCAGACCTCAACGCCGATTTGATCTCGAAGGAGGTTTCCAAAGCCATTGGTGCACTACCTTCTGGGAAGGCTATCGGTTCGAGCGGCCTCCCAATCAAACTTTACAAAATTACCGCCTCCGTTTTCGCGCCCTTTTTGGTGCGTATGTATGATGAAGGAGTATCCTTCGGTACTTTGCCAGCTACACAGAGACTGGCCAATATTGTGGTCATCCATAAAACGGGCAAACCACCGGACCCTGCTCCTCGTATATACCGATCTCTCTTCTGGACCACAAGGTCAAAATATTGGTCAAGCTCTTGGCCCTTCGCCTCTCCCCATGTCTTCATAAGTTGATCCACCCAGATCAATCTGGCTTTATGCCATCCAGAAATACCGCTCTCAATCATTATTTTTCACAGACGCTTAAGGCTGCTCCCGAGCGGTCGCTCCTTTTAAAATTTAAAACTTTTAAAAATTTCAATATTGCTACTGCTCTATAGAATTTCCCTTTGTGTCCGTCCCCCCCCCCCTCGAGCCAGATTAGCACACCTTATGGGCTGATATTATTTACAAGTCACGCTAGCACCTTTATTATTCCTCCTCGCTTCCCAGGGGGGCTTGGCCGTCCTCGAGGCTAAGCTTATCGGGTCCCGGGTTGCTGCAGTTGGCGGCCATCTTGGGTTGGGCGCGATTGGACGAGCGCTCTAGTCGCTCTACTTAAGGAGGGGCTATTTTCCATAGCAGGCGATTATTTTTCACAGACGCTTAAGGCTGCTCCCGAGCGGTCGCTCCTTTTAAAATTTAAAACTTTTAAAAATTTCAATATTGCTACTGCTCTATAGAATTTCCCTTTGTGTCCGTCCCCCCCCCCCCCCTCGAGCCAGATTAGCACACCTTATGGGCTGATATTATTTACAAGTCACGCTAGCACCTTTATTATTCCTCCTCGCTTCCCAGGGGGGCTTGGCCGTCCTCGAGGCTAAGCTTATCGGGTCCCGGGTTGCTGCAGTTGGCGGCCATCTTGGGTTGGGCGCGATTGGACGAGCGCTCTAGTCGCTCTACTTAAGGAGGGGCTATTTTCCATAGCAGGCGATTATTTTTCACAGACGCTTAAGGCTGCTCCCGAGCGGTCGCTCCTTTTAAAATTTAAAACTTTTAAAAATTTCAATATTGCTACTGCTCTATAGAATTTCCCTTTGTGTCCGTCCCCCCCCCCCCCTCGAGCCAGATTAGCACACCTTATGGGCTGATATTATTTACAAGTCACGCTAGCACCTTTATTATTCCTCCTCGCTTCCCAGGGGGGCTTGGCCGTCCTCGAGGCTAAGCTTATCGGGTCCCGGGTTGCTGCAGTTGGCGGCCATCTTGGGTTGGGCGCGATTGGACGAGCGCTCTAGTCGCTCTACTTAAGGAGGGGCTATTTTCCATAGCAGGCGATTATTTTTCACAGACGCTTAAGGCTGCTCCCGAGCGGTCGCTCCTTTTAAAATTTAAAACTTTTAAAAATTTCAATATTGCTACTGCTCTATAGAATTTCCCTTTGTGTCCGTCCCCCCCCCCCTCGAGCCAGATTAGCACACCTTATGGGCTGATATTATTTACAAGTCACGCTAGCACCTTTATTATTCCTCCTCGCTTCCCAGGGGGGCTTGGCCGTCCTCGAGGCTAAGCTTATCGGGTCCCGGGTTGCTGCAGTTGGCGGCCATCTTGGGTTGGGCGCGATTGGACGAGCGCTCTAGTCGCTCTACTTAAGGAGGGGCTATTTTCCATAGCAGGCGATTATTTTTCACAGACGCTTAAGGCTGCTCCCGAGCGGTCGCTCCTTTTAAAATTTAAAACTTTTAAAAATTTAAATATTGCTACTGCTCTATAGAATTTCCCTTTGTGTCCGTCCCCCCCCCCCTCGAGCCAGATTAGCACACCTTATGGGCTGATATTATTTACAAGTCACGCTAGCACCTTTATTATTCCTCCTCGCTTCCCAGGGGGGCTTGGCCGTCCTCGAGGCTAAGCTTATCGGGTCCCGGGTTGCTGCAGTTGGCGGCCATCTTGGGTTGGGCGCGATTGGACGAGCGCTCTAGTCGCTCTACTTAAGGAGGGGCTATTTTCCATAGCAGGCGATTATTTTTCACAGACGCTTAAGGCTGCTCCCGAGCGGTCGCTCCTTTTAAAATTTAAAACTTTTAAAAATTTCAATATTGCTACTGCTCTATAGAATTTCCCTTTGTGTCCGTCCCCCCCCCCCTCGAGCCAGATTAGCACACCTTATGGGCTGATATTATTTACAAGTCACGCTAGCACCTTTATTATTCCTCCTCGCTTCCCAGGGGGGCTTGGCCGTCCTCGAGGCTAAGCTTATCGGGTCCCGGGTTGCTGCAGTTGGCGGCCATCTTGGGTTGGGCGCGATTGGACGAGCGCTCTAGTCGCTCTACTTAAACGGTTAGGCATGCCTCCGCGCAGCGGACGCGGGCAGCGGACGCGCCGGACCTGCGCCGGAGTCGCGCCTGAGTCCAGCCCGTCTGCGCCCGTCCGCGCTCAGCTGGGCTCAGGGCATGGCAATCTGCTCATTCCTGTACAACACATGGGTCCTAGGATCAGGTACACTAGGAATGATCTGATGTCACTACATGCCCCTAGATGTTTGGGTTGTAGCTATCGATGGGTAGAGGGTACCCCCTATTTGAACTGTGCTCTCTGTGGTGCGGCCCGTGTAACCAGGGACCAAACACTGTTATCCATGGCGCTGCTTAACTGTAGGTCCATACCCTGTCATGCCACTGAAATCCACTCTTTGATCATTGACCATAAGCTGGATGTGTTGTTTCTCACAGAAACTTGGTTAACCTCTAGCTCTGGTCCGGATATTGTAAAAGCCCTTCCATCTGGATACCTCATACTTCATCAGGACAGGCCAGATGGAAGGGGGGGAGGGGTAGCCATCCTATACAGAGACAATTTCATGTGCAAGGCTGTGGATTGCGGCTTTAATAATTCAGAAAGCTGCCAATTTGTGTTGCGACTATCCCCCACTTTCTCTATATCAGGCCTCCTTCTTTACCGGCCTCCTGCTATCATGGGTAACTTTGTAGACTCTTTTATCGAAGCAGTCATACCTTTAGCCGCGGCATCATCCAATTTTTTAGTTATCGGAGACCTGAACGTGCACTTTGATGACCCTCATGATAGATGGGCGAAAGACTTACAAGGCATGTTGGGTGCACTTGACCTTCACCTTGTTAACGTCGGCGCCACCCATGAGAGAGGCCATCAGCTGGATGTTATTTTTGCGAATTCAAAAAATTTGCTTGCCCTACATCCCTTGGCTCTTCCCTGGACTGACCACCATATGGTTCCTTTCAATTGGCAGTGGGTGAAAGGGAGAGACCCGGTACCTCAACGGCATACTGTGGAACGTATCTGGTCGAGGCTGCCAGTGGGAAGTTGGGCAGCCGAGTTAGCAAGAACCTGTCCTCCCCCTGCTACTGACCCCACTATGGCGGACCAGCAGGTGGGTAATTGGATCACTAACACCTTGGATTCCCTGATCCCGAAAAAGAGGAGGCCTCTCAGAGAAAGAAGAGTTGGCTCTGCCCCCTGGTATACCCCCGAACTTAGGGTTCTCAGAACTTCATGCAAAAGATTAGAACGCGCTTGGAGAAGAGAGCGGACCGACGAAAATCGGAATGATTACAAGGTAGGGATGAGGAAGTACAAGGTGGCTTTGAAGGAGGCTAAAAAGAACTTTTTTAGTGTTCGGATCGAGAAGGCAAGCAATTCCCCAGGGGAATCTTTTAAGATCTTTAAAGAGCTGCTGAAGGCCCCGGTTCCCCCAGTTGTCCATGACAACCCGCAGGAGAAATGTGAGGAGCTCGCCAACTTCTTTCATTTGAAAATCGAAAAGATTCTGTCCTCACTGCCAGCGATGTTGCAGAGCGTGGAAATGGACATCAGCTCAACAATAAGTCCCGCTGAGCTGCTATCGTTCGGCCCCTTCTCAGAGGAGGAGGTCGAAAAGGTCCTGAAAAAGATGAAGAGTGGGTCTCCAAGTGACCCGGCGCCTATGAAATCCCTTAAACAGGTGGCAAATGTTCTTTCCACTCCGCTTGCGGATCTTATTAATCTTTCGCTTGCACAAGGAATAGTGCCTCAAAGGTGGAAATCCGCTGTTGTCAAAGCACTTTTGAAGAAACCGGGACTAGATCCGTCTAATCTGGCCAATTTTAGGCCCATTTCACTCTTGCCCGGTTTTTCTAAAGTCGCAGAGAAGCTGGTCAATTACCAACTTTCTCGCCATCTTGAAGACCACCATTTGCTAGGGGATTCCCAGACGGGTTTTCGCCCTGGTCAGGGGACAGATACAGCCTTACTGGCAGTGGTGGAGGAAGCAAGGAGCATTCTCGATTCAGGGGGGTCAGTGGCAGTGATCCTCCTGGACTTGAGTGCGGCCTTTGACACCGTTAACCATCAGGTGCTCCTCCAACGGCTGGCAGAGGTGGGTGTTAAAGGGATGGCCCTTAAATGGTTGAAATCCTTCCTCTCAGACCGGTTCTATCAAGTCTGGGAAGGGGGAGAACAGTCCACCTTGTTCCCTCTTCAATGTGGAGTCCCGCAGGGCTCATCTTTGAGCCCTACCTTATTTAACACCTATATGGCTCCCCTTGAAAGAGTGGTCTCCCCTTCAGGAGTGAAGATCATCAGCTATGCTGACGATACGCAGCTGGTTGTGGGCCTCACCCAGCTGGAAGAACAACCCGAAGTCCTTCATGACTGTCTCTCCAATGTTCATCGTTGGATGTCTCAGTCCGCGTTGAAGCTCAACGGTGACAAGACTGAGCTGATGGTGCTGGGCAAGGCCTGTCCCTCTCTCATCACCAGTTGCTGGCCGCGGTCCCTGGGTGATCCACCATCCCCCAAGAAGGAAATCAAGAGCTTGGGGGTTTGGTTGGAGGAAGATCTATCCTTCAGGACCCATGCTAGGAAAACCGCGGGGGTATGCTTTGGCTTGCTGCGTTCTGCTCGCAAAGTGCTACCTCTGCTCCCTAACTCTTCCAGGAAGCTTTTGATTTGCGGCCTAATTTTGTCGCGGCTTGACTTCGGGAACGCACTATTTTTGGGCGCCCCAGAAGCAACTTTCAAAACCCTTCAGGAGGTGCAGAATGCAGCAGCGAGGGTGTTAATGGAAGTGCCGCGTAGACAATCAGCTGCCCCCGCCCTGAAAGCGCTCCACTGGCTCCCTGTTAAGGAGCGGGTGAAATTTAAGGCGCTATGTACGGCCCATAAAATCTTGTACGGCAGGGGCCCTTCTATTCTGTCTTCTATGGCACGCCCCTACAAGCCCACACGCCCACTGCGCTCGGATCAAAGACATCTGATGCAGACCACAAGAGTAAAAAGAGCTCGCTCCGGGGGCCGACGCTTCTCGGTGCAAGTAGCGTCACACTGGAATTCCTTGCCCCTTAAGATCCGCGCTGAGCCCAATATCCTGCACTTCAGGAAACTACTTAAAACACACTTATTTCCAGTGTAGGATTGAGTAATAGCCTTTCGTGTCTGTGTTCACAGCGCCGGGATGCCCCTGGGTAACTGCGCGCGTTACAAATTTTATATAATAATAATATAATAATCTGTGTTGTTTGTTTGGGGTGTTGGGCCGGGCCTCCACTATTCAAGAGGATTCAGTGATAGTGTCCTTGGATGCTAAGATGGCCTTCAATATGTTTGAATGGCCCTTTCTGTTTGCGGTGCTGGAGAGATACTGGTTCGGCGCTCATTTTATACCCTGGGTACACCTGCTTTGTCTGCACTTTGGCCCAGGTTACGGCAAACGGAGCCGGGTCAGCCTTTTTTGAGTTGGGTAAAGGCACGCGTCAGGGATTTCCCCTGTCGCCTCTTCTTTTTCCCTTAGCCCTAGGACCTCTAGCCATATGGATTAGAGGTGACCCCCTGATTCGCAGTTTAAATTGGTCACCGGATTGGACAGACAGAATTTCCCTCTATGCTGATGATATTTTACTTTACTTGGCCCGACCCCGATTCTCAATCCATAGCGTGCTATAAATTTTTGCCCTTTTCCAAAAATATTCCAGATACACGATCAAATGGGATAAATCTCTGGTTTATGTCTTCAGCGGTGAGCCTCCGATCCTCCCATTGGGTTGTCCGGCCAAGATCGTCACTGAGGGGTTTCGGTATCTGGGTATATATATTACCAAAGATGAAGGTGTTTTCCACCGTCAAAACATAATCCAGCGGTTCCATGCCGATGTGCAACACTGGAAATCTTTACCTCTCACACTCCTAGGTAGAGCCGCTCTTTATAAAATGATGGCACTTTCCCGCTTTCTTTCTGCATTGCAGAATACAACTTTTTTTCTCTCTATTGATTCCGAGGTATGCTCCTTATTATGGAATAATGGTACTCTCAGAATCGCTCTCGCCAAGCTCACTAAAAGCTGGTATGATGGGGGCATAGCCCTGCCTGCCATTAAATATTATTATTGTTGGTCCTCGCAGCTGGTGGTTTTCAACCACTGGATGCATCGGCCCATGGCGGAGCCGGCATACACAATGGAAAGGTATAATATGTCTTTGGGTAAATTTCTCAAGCCTCTGTATGGCGGAAAGAAATATGCACCTAAGTTCACTCCGACCTCTACTACGGTCTCTTTATGGTACTCGGTCACGGTGGCATTGGGATAGAAAGGCAAGATTACTAAGGCCACCCCACTGCTTGAGTCTCTTCAGCTAGGCATGCTCTCGAGGTTCCCAGGGTTGGACAAATGGGACTTAATTGGCCTTTCGACGGTGGGTGACCTTTGGACTAGGTGATTTACAACAGCAATACCATCTTCAGGCGGGGGAAACTTTCCGGTACCTTCAGGTATGTAGTGCATTGCAAAAGGAGCTTCCCAGAGGCTCCGACCTGCCGGTTTACTCACCGTTAGAGGACAGATTACTGGATGATTACCTCCCAGAATGAGCAATTTTCCTGACATACCATAAGATTCTTAATAATATGCCCGACTCCATGGGTAAACTACGTGGCAAAATGGAATGATGAGGTGGGAGAGCTCGATGACGAAGAGTGGAGGGAGACCTTAGCATTGCCTCGGGAGGTGGCGATATGGTCTTGTTTTAAATTGATACAACTTAAACTGCTGCATAGGGCATACTACACCAGTTCGGCACTCGTTAAGATGGGTCTCTTGTCTTCTCCGGATTGCCCCCGGGGCTGTGGGCAGCTAGGTACTTTTCTACATCAATGGTGGGATTGCCCCACCCTTCAGAGATATTGGGGAAGAGTGGTTTCTGCCATGTCCCAAATATGCCATAAATCAATTGAGGTATCCCCACGTCTCTGTCTTTTGAATGTTTTGGAAGCCACTGACCTAACCAGGTATGAACGGCTCTGGGTCACACTGGGATGTATGATCGCTAAACGCAATATAGCTAGAACCTGGCAGGGGGGGGGTTGCACTCATACGCGGATTGGGCAGTGGACATGGACTGGTGTATGCAAGCTGAGAGGGCGGTGTATGAAAGCAGAGGTTGCCCGGGTAAATGGACCAAAGTGTGGGGCCCCTGGAATGAAAGTAGAGGTTATATCTGTACCCCACTCACTGAGCGACTGATATTGTTGATACTGTAACACCATAGGCTGGCAGTCGCAGAGATTGATGATACCAATAAGTTTTCCTTTGACCCAATGAATTCTTTTGTTTCATTCATATATCCTGCTGTCCTCAGGAACTGTATTTTGTTTGGTAACTGCACCAGGTTTGTTTTTATTTGATTTATGTTTATTTTCAATAAACAGAGTTATAAAAAAAAATATTAAGTATGCTGTTGGCTGACCCGGTACACCAACTTTTGAGTATAATGGAATTTTACTAGTGAGGAAAATTGGGTGGATTGGCACTTCAACAAACACGTAGAAGGGGGCTGTGTGGTCATAAACTGCAGACATCCAGATTTGACTCAGCACCTAATCCAAACAGGACACAGGATTAGTAAATTAGGAGCAGTTGCCGGCATTGTTTCTTTTGTTTTCGGTTACAAGTCTGTTCCTCTTCAGTTGGGTGGAAGTGGGCTCTAACCACCTCAAGCAGATGTGATTGGGGTCTACTTTGTCCCTACTTTAAATAGATACCTTCTCCTAACAGGCTTGGATCGTAATTACTGATGTTCCCTATCCTGTAAGAGGGTAGGATGCCCATCATTGATGGGGCTATGGAAGTGGGATCCAGGTCCAGTTATCTTCAATATTCTGCAGTTGATTGGTTCCATCATTATTTGTATGATGCTCATAGCTCATCTGACATTGGTGACCTTTTGACCATTGCCACTACCCACCCAAAGATTTTCTCTTGGAACCTTGCAGACCTCAAGAATAAACTCTTATGCCAAGACTGGTGTAAGTTTGTAGACCAATTTGATATTTGCCTGTTCCAGGAGACCTGGGCTATAGCCACTATGTTTTGAACAGGCTTTGCTATTTTTGACCACCCAGCATCCTCATAAGGAAAAGGCCGACCCTCGGGGGGTCTCACAATCTGGATTGAAACCCCTTTGTTATGTACATCAAAAGTAATTTGGTCTTGCCTTCCCTGATATTTTGTGTGTTGTCCTGAAGTTTACTTCTGGTGATTACTATTGTATGTACAACGTTTACTGTAGGCACATAAGTATCAAGGTCAATTCATCCATTATCGTTTTGATTAATGTCCACCTGTCAGCTCTCCCTGCTGGCTACTTTAGAATTGTGGTGGGTGATTTCTATTGTAACTTTGAGCCCCTTTGTATTGACTATGGCACCCCAAGTGGTGAAGAGGATGAAGCTTGGGCAGTGACTGCTTTCTCACTCCTGCCTATTACAAAATGGTCAGCTGCTGCCCTACATATAAATGCTTTTACTTTGAACAATGGACTATAAGCTTGCAATGTGAGAGCACTCTCTGAAAAGAGGGGAGGCATACATTTAATCAGCAGGGCAGTACTAGACCTTATAGACTATATTTTGTTGGATATATGATTGTGGCTGCTAATGACAGATATGGAGGTGATTCCTCTGTAAGATAGCAATTACAATGCCTTAGATCTCCCTTTGAGACCTTTGGGTTCTATCAGCTCTTGTTCCAATAAAAAATACATTTGTCAGGAGGATCACAAAAGTGACATCCTGGTACACCAAAGTTTGTAGAGCATCAAGGTGTGCCTTAACTGATGTAATTAAAGATGGCAGAAAAACTCCAATCCAGGAGGTCAGGTATTCATATAAAGCCTCAATATTAAGGGCTAATAGAGATTGTGAATTCGCTGAATGGAAAGCATTGTTGACAGCATTTAAAGGGAAAGATCATTGCTTCTTTTGACATAGGGGCTTGGAGTCCACCACTTTAGTAGTTAGTTGTTAGAAATAGGATTTTTGGTAGGCTAGGGCATACGACAAAGCCAGACAAAAACTACCCCTCTAGTCAGGATAAGGGAGTTACACTCCTAAAATAACCCCTGCTCACCCCCTTGGTAGCTTGGCATGAGCAATCAGGCTTATCTTAGAGGCAGTGTGTAAAGCATTTGCACATAACGAACAGTAATACTGTGTAAGCACTACAAAAGGACACCACATCAGTTTAGAAAAATATCCAATATTTTTATATACTTAAGACAAGACCAAAAACGATAAAAATCCACAATACAGTACTTAGAAATCTTCAGTTATCAAAATAAACTTGAAAAACAGTTCCTTGATGTCAATAGCTCCGTCCGGGGCTGTCATGAACAAACAAATCCAAACAGTTCTGGCTAACCGCGGCGTCGCAGGCCAGCTACGGTGTCAGGAAGACCCGCAAACAGATCCTTTTAGAAATGCAGGGCGTCGGCGACCTCTCGTTGAGCTTCCGCAAGCACAGCGTCGGCAGGCGTCGGTTCCGGAAGTCGGTGCAGGATTCGTCGGGCCCTCAGGAAGTCACACGCACTGCAGATTGAACTCCTCTCTGTTGAAGTCAGGAGCGCTGGAGTCGGCACGCGCCGGGTGCTGCAGTGCGAAGTGCAGCGGTGCGGTGCCGTCAGGTCACTGTGTGAGCAACGGCTCGTGGCGGCATCAGATGGCGTTGTCGGTGCAAAATGAATGCGGTGCTCGTCGCGGTGCTGGCAGGTCGCAGTGCAAGCAGCGTCGTCGTCGTTGCTGAAGCGCTGTCATCGGCTGACGAACTGGGGTTGATGGCTCCGGCGTTGGTAGGCCAAGGCTGCCTTGCGGGATGAGAGCCGTGCATCATGTAACTTTATGAGCGGTGCCCTCGAACCACGGTGCAAGCAGCGGCATCGATTTTGGCTTGGAGCAGCGTTGTCTGGGATACCAAGACATAGTCGTGAAGTGAGGCGGTGCGGAGTGCGGTGCCCACAGGTCGCGGTGTTAGCAGCGGCTCGGTGGCGGCATCAGCAGGCGTCGTCGGTGAGACCAGGGTCACAGTGCGGCACTGTGGCAGCACCCTCACGGTGCCGTCAGGACATGGAGTCGGCAGCAGCGTCGTAGGGTTGCTTTTCTTCTATTGCAGCACAAAACACACACTTCCCAGTGCTGAGGGCAGAAGAGCTTGAACTCTTTGCTGTTCCTGAGACTTCTTGAACAGGGGGCAAGCTCTACCTCAAGCTCTTGAAGAAACTCACAAAAGTAGTTTGCAGAAAGTTCAGTCCAGTCCTTTCACTGCCCAAGACAGAAGCAACCACTGTAGGCCAACACAGCAAAGCACACAGCAAAGTGGTTGTTCCTCCTCACAGCTTCTCCAGCTCTTCTTCTTGGCAGTCTTCTTAGTCTAAAAGAGTTCTAAAGTGCAGGGGTCTGGGCCCCAGTATTTATATCCCAAAATACTTTGATCTCTTAGGCAGAGAGTGTCTGTGCCCAGCCAGAATCAGTTCTGCCTTCTCTGGTGTGACTTCCTGGCAGAAGGTAGAGACGGCATGGTCAGAGGCAGACCAAGCCCTTTGAGGTGTAAGGAAATCTCCTCCCCCTTCCCCAATTGCAGCCCAGGTCTATTCAGCACTTTCCTTACCCACCTAGACTATCTGGAGCCACTCCTGCTCCCCAGCCTTCTGTCATTCAAAACCCAGACAGGCAATCCACATTCCAGCAGAGGCACACGGGTTGACTGAGCAAAAAAATACCTACTTTCTAAAAGTGGTATTTTCAAACACAGAATGTAAAACTCACCTTCACTAAAAGATGCATCTTTAGATTCTGAGTTCACACATACTAAACTTTATTTTCGTACCTAATTCCCCTGGCCAGTTATGTTTATAAGATGTTATAAACAAACTCCCCATTCTGTCCTATGGGGAACAGGTAGCCTTGCAATAGCGAAAAACTAAATTGGCCGTAATTCACTATCAGGACATACCACCCCCCCCCCCCCCCCAGGTATGTCCTACCATTCACATACACTGCACCCGGCCCACAGGGGTACCTTCTGCCTACCTTAGGGGTGGCTGACATGTAAGAAAAGGAAAGGTGAGGGACTGGCAAGTATCTGCCCTGGCCAAGTCGACATGGCAGTTACAAACTGCGTGCAGACTCTGCAATGGCAGGTCTGAGTCATCGTTTCAGGGCTACTCACGTGGGTGGCACAATCAGTGCTGAAGGTCCGCTAGTAGCATTTGATTTCCAGACCCTGGCACACTCAGTGCAGTTTACTAGGGACTAACAAGTAAATCAAATATCCAATCATGGAAACACCAATCCATAACACAATTTACCACAGGAGCACTTGCACTTTACCATTGATCAGCAGTGAGAAAAGTGAGCAGAAACACTACCCCAGCAAAAACAGAGTCAAAACCAGGAGGTCAGAAAGCAAAACCTCAGGGGAAACACGCCAAAAGATGCCAAGTCTAACACTAGTAATATAACTGCAGCTGCTTGTGTCAACCAGTTCTCCAAGCTGTACGCATGTGATATGAGTGTGAACCACTTTGAGTGTGAAACAGTTGGGAATCTAGTCTCTGCAAGGGATAGTAGCGTAAACAATTCTGAACTAGACATTGTGGGTGTGACATGCACATAATGTGTCCGAGTAGAGTCACTGGTTACTGAAGGGGGTCATTGAGCAGCTGGTACCCCTCTGGGAGTTGTCACAGTTAGGCAGGATGATTGTGATATTAGGCCCATTTCTGGTAGTGAAGTTGGCAACTTGATTGACCGGATCATCCCTAGTAAAGCTCCGGGGCTAGAAAAGGTACTGGGGGACCTTCTGAACGCTGACAAAGACATCTGGAGCTCCAACTTTGCCTTTTACTTTAATACCATAAAGGGCAGGTTCTTTCATGCCCCTCACTTGTGCGGGGGCAGAGATTATCCCGATCTTTTAAAAGGGGCTCAGGTCTCTTTCCTCAAACTACTGGCCTCTTAGCCTGATTGATGGCTCTCGGAGCTTTTTGGCCGGAACGTGTTGGACAGATTGAATGACTGGAACAAAGATGTGAGCCTGTTGACTGCCCTCCAAGCTGGGTTCAGGACAGAGACCAGTACCATTGAACAGGTATTTCATTTGCAATTAATCTTCTCGAAATATAGTACGCTGGGGTTTGGACGTCTATATGTAGTCTTTGTGGACCTTCTGTCTGCTTTTGACCTTGTAACAATGGAGGCCCTGTGGAGGGTTATGACTGACCTGGGTGTTCTCAAATGCCTTTTTGATGCCATCATCAGGCTTCATTTAAAAAAACTTTGTACAGGTCAGATGCGGTTCCATTGGTGTATTGACATCCCCCATTCCAGTCACCCGGTGTGTAAGGCAAGGGTGTGTGCTTCCCCAAACCTTTTTTTATTATACAGCAATGATTTGGTGGCCCAGCCTGAGCTGTGCAATCATGATGCCCTGAGTCTCGCTAACAACAAGGTCCCAGCACTTCTCTTGGTTTCAAAATCCCCAATGGGGATCCAAAATCTTTTAAACCAGTTTGGAGACTTCTGCAGGCATAGAGGCTTGGAGATCAGTCTTAATAAAACCAAGTGTATTGTTTTTAATCCCTGCCCGGCAAATTGCTCACACCTGGTTCTCAATGGTGTCCCCCTGGAAAGAGTCCATACATTTGATTATTTCGGGTTCACGCTTACTGAGTAGTTTGGTTGGATACCTCACATTCAGAAGTGTAGACTCAAGTTGGAGCCATATACAGGGGGCATCATGAGGGCTGTAAGTGTCTCTACATTTCAACCAGTATCCCAGCCCTCGAAATATACAATTTGCAAGCCCTTGGAGCATTATTATATGGTGGGGAGTTTTTGGGTCACGAGAACGTAAGTGATATGGAGCTAGTTGAGAATCGTTGCCTACGTCTCCTTACCAATCTCCCCGTCAGTAACCCACTCATTCCCCATTGGCTAGAGCTGGGCCAGAGATCTCTCATTAATAAAGCAGGCCTTAGACCATTCTTGTACTGGTGAAGAGTCTGTACACCGCTGAGCTTGTGCCTAGAGGAAATATTGAAACTACCTGGGACTTCAAAGAGTCCGTGGTTCAGGTTCCTAAAAGGCCGCCTAACTGAGCTTGGGTCCGAGAATCTCTGGTCTACTCCTGAGATTGCAGTGGGGATTCTGAAATTCTATATTCAAGGGGTCATACTGGCATTTTGTAAATGCTGAGATCTGCAGAAAAGGGAGGGTGGGCTCTCTTACTACTGCCTTCCTTGAGTTTGAGGACATCTACTCCTTGGAAGGTTATTTGGATGGGATTGAGACCCAGCTTGCTAAAGCATTGTATGTGAAATTTGAAATTGGAAGCTTGCCACTTCATTCAGTTACAACAAAATTGCAGCATTCTTTTTCCGAGTCAGACATGTACTGTCCCGTTTGTCCTGAGGTAAAAGAATCCATTGAGCATGTTTAAATGTTTTGTCCATAATATCATGAGTATAGGAGGGAGTGACTATTGCTGCACTGTCGCAATCTGTGGATTTCAGGTCAGCTACTAGAATATTGAAAACTAATACTAGCCAAACAATCATATTTTCCATATCCTGCTTTTCGTTAAGCATGTGAAGAACCAGACTAAAAAGGCTAGCCCCTTGAAATAAATATTACCCTGAGCTGCGTATTGTATTGTATGACTTTACGATTCTTACTAGATATTTATGTATTCTTTTTCACTCAGACTATCATTGAACTCTTTTCTTTATGCTGCTATTAAATTGATTTTACATCAAACTATTTAATTAATGGATATAATGGTTTTATTGCTTTTATTGTACTTGATATTTCATTTTGTGTCCTTTTATCGCAGTCTTTGCTGAATAAAAATTTATGATTCTAAATTGTTTGTGCTCACTACTTTAAACAGGGTGAAATTGACTTACACCCAATCGGCACATTATATTTATGTGTAAGCCCCTAGTAAAGTGGTACTATGGATACCTAGGGCTTGTAAATTAAATGCTTCTAGTGGGCCTACAGCACTGATTGCTCCACCCACTTTAAAAGCCGTTTAAAACATATCCCAGGTCTGCAATTGCAGCCTGTGTGTGCAGTTTAAAACTTTCATTTCGACTGGGTAAAATAAACATTTTGCCAGGCCTAAACCTTCTTTTTGAATACATATGTCACCCCTAAGGTAGGACCTAAAGGCCCATAGACCAAGGAGTATTGTATTTCAAAAGCCGGGCTTGTGGTTTCAAGTTTTACATGTCCAAGAAGTGAAAACCTCCTACAATTTGTTTGTTACTACTGTTAGGACTATCTCTCTGGTTACATAACATTGGATTACCTAATTACATATAATAAGTACTAACATTTGATTGGGAGCAGGCAGGAAAACATTGTGGACTCAAATTATTTGTAATTTAAAATCTTCTTTAATGGTAAAAGTTTGATAAAAAGTCGTAATTCTGAAAATGCCACTTTTAACATTTGGCATTTTCTTGCCCTAGCCATTTGGTGCCTACTGTCAGGGGTCACATTACTGTGAATGGTTCTGCTGTTGGGGTTTGCGTATCCCAGCCAGACAGTGGGACAAAGGGGACTGGGGTGTAGTCAGGATGGCTTGGGATGGAACTGTTCCCTGCCCCACTTACACTTCAAAGGATTTGCCTCCTCCAGCACACACAAATGAACCTGACATTAGCCTTTTATCAACCAAGACTTCTTGGAGCTTTGGCAGGGGAAGAAACTTCCAGAATCAGATGTCCCTGTTCCCAGGATGTCCCCCCACTTAAAAGGCTGAGACCTGGAATGGACCCTCAGAACACCAATTCAGTACGCCCCTGGGTCTGTGGAAGACTTCAGAAGGACTGACTGGTCCCTCAAACACTGCCCTGCTTCAACCAGAGGATTGCCCTGCTATATGTTGAAGGAGTACTGGACCATCTCCTTGAACCCAGGACCACTAGAAGTGAGTTCAAGGCGCTATTTGACTTGCCTCCTGTGTAAGCTACAGGGCCATAACAAGCTCATGGAGTCTGTAACTCTGCACCTGGATTCTGCTGGTGCGGTAAAGTGCACAGAGTCCTAATGCCAACAAAATAGAATTCCACAAAGCAGGAGAGGTCAAGGCAAAAGGTTTCGGGTGACCCTGCAGAGAGGGCCAGGTCTAACAAGGAAATTAATTAAGCACACAATTAGCAAAACAGTTATGACATAAACATTACAGAGGATACATTAAAGAAATAGAGGAGGGGACAATTCTTTGTAGAGAAAGCATACATTAGATGCCTTGTTTACCCATTTTGCACAGCTTTTTACTTGGTTCATCCACTTTCACAACTGTCACAACAGGTCTACCAAGACAAAACCTGAACCCCATGCTCTTGAACTACCAATCCAAGAAAGTGAAATTGAAGCAGCCGTGAAATCATTGGAAGGCAATCAATTGTCCTATCCAGATGGATTTACAGGAAGCTTCTATAAAATGTTTGCACAAAGCCTAACCCCACTATTAGTCAAGGTGTTTAACTCATTTGCGCAAAGGGAGGGGTAACAACAACTATGACTGATGCAGCAAAAAGCCTCCACATCATATCAGCTGATAGCCATAATGAAGGTATATGTTAAAATATATACAAAAATCATTACTACTTGGCTAGAGAACATCCTAACAGATTTAATAAATCCAGGCCTGTCAGGATATCTTAAAGACATGTCAGACACATTACGACTTGAAAAGTGTCATTCACCTGGTTGAAAAGGCTAAATAAAAGGCAACACCAGCAGCCCATGTCAACCTTGACATGGAAAAAGCTTTTGATTGGGTGGATTAGAACTTTATGACACAAGTATTACAAAGCTCTGGATTTGGCCCCTGGTTCATTACAATGAAGCAGGCAGAATATCAGTCCCGGGCTCTAGATTATTGCTTAATAGAGGTCACTTTCAGCCCCTGCAGTTGTACTGAGGAACCAGAAAGGGATGCCTTCTTGCTTGCTTCTTTTTGCTCTCACAGTAGAGCCGCTGGTGGGGATAATTTAGCACGCCCTCCTAGATTTTGCAATTTCGTGATGTGCGGAATGATCACAGAATCAGCTGACTGGCGCGAGGACTGCAAAATGTATCTTTTTGGCTGCAAAAAAGGTCTCCAGCAGACAGCCAATAAAATTGTGATATTTTATTGGCTGTACGCATACATGTCACCACATAAGGCTGCTCAGCTGTAATAGCTGCATGCTTCTGCCGCCACATTACAATGTTGTCGAATGAAAGACAAGAAAATGAGAGTAGCGCTTCTCTGGCTAACTATGTAAAGGCTACAAATGATGCACTGTGCGTGCATCATTTCGGTCCTAAGAGAATGATCTTTAAATATAATGCTTCAAGACTGGCTGAATAAGTATTGATGGCGAGTTGCCGGCATTCCGCCGAAACTGGAACGATTGCTACTGAAGGGCCAGGGCACACAACATGGCCAAATTCCTTTTCTGTCATTAGGCATAAATAAACGATGGTGGCATCCATCAACATGCTCATCCTGACCTGAAGTGCGTGAGGATAGCTTTCACTGAATCTGAGACATCCGCTGTCAATAAGTGTCTGTCAAGGCTGAGGGATTTCGTTATCCGCTGGGTGTACACACAGAGCCTGTTGGCATTTAATTGCCACTTCTGTTGCCCCTCGTTTTCGGAAGCATTGTGTCCCGCATGTCTGCATGCTGGAAAAATAAATATCTTCAGGGTAATCTAGACTGAGAGGCACGGAATCCATTTGCATTTAGGATAACTTGAGTCCTCGGGTTAGCACGCATCTCAAATTCAAACCTCCCAGGTGATGAAGGTAGACACATCTGTTACAATAATTCCAATACCAGAAGATGCTTCTCTATTCCACCTGGCTTCCATTTAGGTGCTTCTTTACACTTAAGAGCATAAAGGATGGTCTATTCATCTCAAATCTGCCAAAATTTGTGTTAGTGAAATAAAATTTGTATTGCATCAAAGAATATTGTATCACAAATTATTGGTTACAGACTGGGTTTTCAGGAGCAATTTTTATGTAAACTAGACCAGATTCTTTATTTTTGAAGTGGCAGCCTTGTGATTTCACATTGCTTGGTTCACGGATGTTCAAAACAAAACTACTCAATTGGGAATGTTGTTTACCATTTTCAAGAGACAGTCGGGGTGCCTGGCAACAACATTAAACATAGGAATCGTGTAGGCATCAGCAGGGTGTAGTCAAAGGGGGTGTCAGGGACTTGCCAGGAGCATGTGGTGCTGTGGGGTGGGGGTTCTCATGTTTTATCTGTGATGCTGAGGGCGAAAATGTCAAACTTCAGAATCTGCCTGCTCGATCCCCCTCACAGCTTTTCAGTATCAGGAGCAGGGGGCTGAGAGACCCAGTAAAGCTTTCAAGGCCGTGAAGAGAGCCCAGACCAGGCATCAGAGGGAACTGGGAGTCAGTACACGTGACTTGGGAGGGGGCTGTGTGACTGCAACCAGGGAACTCCCTCAGTGCAGTGTGACTGCACTGAGGAGGGAATGGGGCTGTGTGACTGCACCCAGGGAGTGGAGGGGGGCTGTGTGAAGGCACCCAGGGGGTGAATGGGGTTGTGCAGGGGGCAGTGCGACTAAAACCAGGGAGTGAAGGGGTCTGTGTGACTAAAACCAGGGAGCAAAGGGGTATGTGTGACTTAAACCAGGGAGCGAGGGGGACTGCATGACTGAAACCAGAGAGATAAAGGGGCTGCATGACTTAAAGCAGAGAGTGAAGGGAGCTGTGTGACTGAAACAGGGAGTGGTGAAAGTGGTGCCCCAGCAGGGGTGCATACATGGGACCTAGAACATCTCACGGAGAAATATGGCCCCATCCCATGAGATTAGGATTGAAGCTGTGGTTCCGTAGAGCTGCAGAAACTTTAAACATGCCTATTTCAAAGTGAAATACTCTGCTATAAAAGGTTCCATTGATTTAAGGCTGAATAGGCATTATTACGAGTAAAATAAAATGCCGCAATAATGCCTCAGAATTTTCATTTTTGTGCAAATCTATACTGCAAATCTATACTGCAATATCCTGGGGGGGGGGGGTCACATGAGTCAGTGTAGTTGGCCGTTGGACTTTGTTTATTCCTCCCAGACAGCAACACAATAGATGGATTGGATGTGCCTGGGTGGGTCATCAACTGGCAGGATGGGAGGGGCAGAGCTGGGCACAGCTCCACTTGCAACTGAGTAGGCTCTGCCCTGCCTTCACACAAAAGACATGTCACCACTGAATTGTTCATGCAGCCAGCTTGGAGCCAGGACAGGGGAAGTAGGATACTTTAGGGGCTTACAAGGGAATTCTCTAGAAACTTCTCATACTTCAAAGTGGGCATCAGCTGTAAATATTGGACCCTCAGACCCAACTCTTCAGTACAACCCAGGACCTGTGGATACTACAGGAGCAGGAATGCTGTGCAGCTTTGCTGCCAGAAGGACTGCCACTTGTCTGCCTTGCTACTCTGCTGCCTGCTTGCTCCGAAAGAAGATTGGACCTGCAACCTCCATTCCAGTCTGATGTGACCTCAAGGGTCAGCCAGCTGACATCCTGTTATTGAGCTACAGAGGCATGCAAAGCTCCAGAGTCTCTCTGCAACTGCCCAGCTAACATGCTGTCTGAACCGACAACTGGAACTGCAACTGAACCTGCCTGAGCCCTTCTGGCCTCTGCTGCAGTGAGTTCCTGCCCCCCAAGTAGTGCCACTCAGTCCTGGACCCTTGCTCTCCTGAAGTTTTGGGCTCTTAATGAACACGAATGGGCCCATCCACGCCATGATATTGTTGCCAGCACCGCCTGCCAATGCAAAGATTTGGCAAACCTGACTCTTCGTGCCACAGCAACCACCAATGATGTCCGTCAGCGCCAAAGATTGTTGTTTAGTTTCTAATAATACATAGGACCTGTGCGTTTAGACAACATAAACTAAGGTATTGGTGTCCAGACTGATTAGACATCCCCAAAGAATATGTTAACCTTTAGAACAGCTATCTCACAGTGCCACCATAAGCCCCCTAACCTTACCAAGAAGCAAATAGTTTCTGGCAGCTATTGGACATGACAATCCTTGATCCTTCAGTGATCGTGGAAACAGTGCACTACTTTTCACCTAGTTATTCATGCTCACTTTGTCTCAGAGAGATACACAGAATAAACAGTTGGGAAGTTTTCAATAAGCATTTATTGAACCAGCATCATTCTAGAATAAAACATATTTGCTGCGACAATCTTTAGACAGAAACAGATATATAAGATTATGAGCACCGACAGAGTAAATAAAAGGTAGAATTCTACCATGGTGCTAAAACACAAAATGTATCCAGGCATATCAATACATGGCAGTAATCAAGTATACTCAAACAATGCAAATCCTATCTAATTGTCCCTAAGTGTACCACGTATATATGTGGGTATAAAGCCAAGAATCCCCTAGGAAAGAGCCAACCCCATTACCTGATGGGAAAGAATGAAGGACCCCCGTCTTGCTCTTGCTCTGTTGTAGGACACCCCGCAAGGGATGTCAGACCACTGCTGAAGATTCTGCATGCAGGAACCTCAGCGTCTTGTGTCAGTGTGGAAACTTTTCCTCTGGTTACCCATCGAAGATGTGTTTCTTTTATACCCAAAAGGTACTCTCAGGGGTTCAACCTAGATACGCAATGACTTGCCATTATGTATAGTGGACCTGTCATCCAAGGATGATGATACCAAGGACCTTTGTACAGAGTTATTATACAGAAGATGGTAAACCTACTGTCTACATCCTGGGCAGAGGATTAAGATATGAGTATAGGAATCCTCATGCATAATAAATTAGGCCAGTTTCGGAGAAAACTGATTGACATTTAATCTGCACATAACTAGGTAAAAGGTCAGTGCCAAAACCGTTATGCAGAGCAAGGTAGGACGAATGTAGGTAAAAGGTTGTGTAGCTACCTAGACCTATATTATGGTATACTGGGGTTCATAACAATAGGAACTTCACGCTGCAGCATCTACAGCTCGTGGTGACCACCAACGCGAAGCTCCAGCAGTGACCATCCACAACGTCTGACAAGATCTTGGCGCTTCACCGACAACCGTCCACAATGTCCGTTCTGCTCTTCATGCTACATCAACGACTATCCGTAATGCGCTCCCTGCTACTCGTGGCTCCTTCCACCGAGAACAAAACTCTTTGTGCTGGTCTTTGAAGGTAAATCTTTCAGTGGGACTAACCTGGTATCTGTCTCAGGCCTGCGCTCCAACGTGGTCTGCCTGAACCTATGACTTTCACCTAGTCGCGCCCGACCAGATAACTGGGAGTAGCGCTTTGTGCTTTTTGGCACTATAGTTACCTGAAAACTTTAAAACTGACTTCCATGATTGGATTTTTGTCATTTTGGTTTTAATTAATTTATTAAACTTTACTCTATTTTTCGAAATTTTTGTGGAATTTTTCTTGTATTTTCACTTTATTACCGTTGGAAGTGTTGCATAAATACTTTACACATTGTCTCTAAGTTAAGCCTAAGTGCTTTGTGCCAAGGTACCTGGGGGTTAAGCAAAGGTTAATTTGGGGTTTGCTTTTGGTTCACCCTGGCAGAGATTGTGGTTGCTGCTTAAAAAGGGTTTAAGCCCCCTCAATCAGTAGCCCCATTTCCAACATGCATGTTTTTCAAAAGATAGAAAAACATAATAATTTGTGAAAAGTTGACAGTTAAAACCGACTTTTTAGCATGGCTTTGGGTATTCACCTGTGCCTATTTCTTCAAAAAGGATGTGTTTGGTTGTACGAGAATATCATGTGTGACTTTTTCACTTTTGACTCACTTTAGTCGTTTAATTAGATGGGTTATCGTTCCTATCTATTGTTAGAGCTCTTAAGCTACCATATTCTATGCTTTTAGAGGTCCATCCAGCCCAGATTCTCAAGTTGTATTGTGGGGTTTTAGTCTAATTTTGTTGTGGGATCAGCAGGGCTATAAATCTCAGAATGCAAAGAAACCCCCTGAGCTTGAAATGCTTCCCATGCATTGAATAGGGAGACTTGAGAGCTAAGAACTTTAGAGGTCTGGCAATTGTTACTTTGATTACAACTGAGAACGTTTTAAAACTTTAACATTAATTCTTACATGCCAATGCCAAACATATATAACATATACTACTATCTGCTTTTACAGATCCCCATGGACCATCGTTCACCATTGGAAAAGCAGTATGGCTTCTTTGGGGTCTGGTGTTCAACAACTCCGTGCCGGTGCAGAATCCAAAAGGGACGACTAGTAAAATAATAGTTTCCATATGGGCATTCTTTGCTGTCATTTTTCTGGCCAGCTATACTGCCAATCTTGCTGCATTCATGATCCAGGAGGAGTTTGTGGATCAAGTGACTGGGCTGAGTGACAAAAAGGTAGGATTTTAAGATATCCCTGAAAGTAAGAAGTTTAACTATTTGTTCATACTTGATATGCCACTTTCTTACAGATTGGTAGAAGTGTTCCAGAAACATAGTTACCAACCTTGCAAATAGTTAGAATGTTAACCAAGACAAACTTCTCCAAACATATTAGTGAGAATTGAAAGCTCAATATTGCTAGCCCATTTTCACCCAGTGTTATGGCCAGAAGTACTCGAATAACATTTTGTTTCACCTTGAAGTCTTTCAGAAATGCATTATACTGACATTTTACTTCTAACAATACATTCCTGATATTGGTGCCACCTTCTGCTAATTTCCATTATGATCACGAACAATAAAACTGTAGGCTAATGTGAAGATAGCGTAGGTCTAAAGCTCTTTGGGAATTCACTCTTTTGCATATTATACCTAACCCTCACAGGGACCTGATTTGTATGTCCTTCAGAGAAAGATGTGGCCATGTGGCCTTTAATGAACATTGGAGATCTCATGGCTTAAAAAGCTGACCTCATAGATCTCTCAAACATCCAGCAGTGTGTACACTTCCAGAGTCATACAAGCTACTCGTTCAGGTGATATTGTGCCCGCTATAACCATTCTTTGAACAGAATGGCTTCCTGAAGGCAGTTTACGAGGATTTTCAACACATCTGCAGTGTAGAACCAACTATTCTTAATTCTCTTAGTGATCTTCGGTGGTTTCCACCATGCCACTCCCTCCCAAGTACTACCAGAGCCAGGAATAAGAGGAAGTCCATTGAAGAAGATCGAGTGTTCTTTGAAGGAAAAACAGACCATCCTGTGCTTCTCATTTCAATATCAGACCCTTTCCATTAAGTGCGGAGTCCCTCAGGCACAAGAATGCATGGTCGAACTGACTTGTAGGGCAATCAGTCAGTGCCCGATGGGCTGGTCTGACAAATCAGTGTGGGGGACGATTTTGTGGCTGTTTGTGCCCCTCTTTTTTTTGTCTTGTGGGACAGTTTTTACTAGTAATGTTCCTAATATTACCACAAATATTGCCTGCAGCAAGAACAACTACACCTTATAAAACACCTCTATTGCATGTTTTTACAAGTTCAAAACCCTATTTGCCAATATGGGCCACTTTTTTCAACTCTTTGATGCACTAATAGGGGCAACTTTTAGTTTGGTGCCTTGCCCTATTTTCACAATATGCTGATTTATTTCACTTGAGAAGTACTAGAAGTTTATTTCAGTAACTGAGTCTCCCCTAACGAGCTCAAGTGGTGCATGTTTTAGAGATTTCCACTGGATTGTGTCAATGAATAGTTTGCAGCGACTCCAGACTACCTGATTTAACTACAATTTCCACATAACTCGGTGGTCCGTGCTCTGCTGCAATTTGGAGATTGGATGATGTAATACAAGTGCAGTCTACTTTCCAATGTATTCTGGTGAAACTAAAAACGCAGTATAAGGTTTTATGCATGGCCCACCTATTCATACAGCAGAAGGTCCCTAAATTATTCTGCAGGAATTTAAAACAATCCTGATAGGTGAGGACCTCTCTGCTAAATTGTGCACAAATGGTTGTAGATCCAAAATGTTGTAAATTCAAAACACTTTTTTCAGATTTACAAGAAAGTGACACACCTGTAAAGATGCGTCACTTTCCCTGCGCCACTATGGATGCGCCATATTTAGAATACAGCGCACCATGGCGAAAGGATTCACAGATGCATCAGAAATTCAGACGCATCTGTTGACGGAAAAGTCACGCATTGCTGGAGTCGTGTCCCAAGCACGACGCAACTCCAGCAATGCAGGGGGAGACCTATCCTCATTGTGCTGCGTCTCTCCTGACGCCTGCTTTAAGCAGACGTAAGAATTTGACGCCGTGGAGTCCTAGAAATGGCGCAGTGAAATCTTTTAGATTTCACTGCGTCACTTCTATGAGGCTTTTTTGCGTTGGTAAGCCCATCCTGCATACATTAAACCTGATGCAGGTATAATGTGACGCAGGGCTTTACAACGTGACGCATCTCCCTAGATGCGTCACGTTGTAAATGGGCCTCATTTTTACGCTGGTGCTGTGTCACAAAAAGTGACGCAAAAATGATGCAAGAGGCTTGTAAATCTGCCCCCTAAAAGAGATTTTTTTCTGTGAGATTCAGTCAACGTAGGAATGGATCTCTGCAACACTAAGGACTATCATGCTTTCAAAAAGAAGCTGGAGAATGTATTTCCGTGCTACCTCATTTACTGTCTATTCATTAAACAAAAGTAAACAGCACATTTGGATTACTTAGTGTGTTTACCATCAATAGGGCATATTTAATGCTTTTTATAGTGAGTGAGAAATTTAAATTGAAGGGTGCTAGGGAGGTCTGAGGTTACTGGGCTCCAACTGTAGCAACTGGTATATTTTGCTTCTGGTGTCCTGGGCCCCTGTGCTGCAGAGCCCAAACTAGAAACCAAGAACCACTCTTAGTACCCGATGTGTGGGTTAGAGACTCAGAAGTCAGCAACACAAGAAATAATACTCAGTAAATCAGCATCCAATTGATTCTTTTTCTTAAAAAAAAAACTACCTTAACACTCACTGAATTAAATACTATGCACAAAATTACAAATATGCACAAGATGACAGGTGGGAATACCTATATGGACACCATCCAAACTACAGGGGGCACAGAACATGGAAAAGTCACAACGATCAAATA
Source organism: Triturus cristatus (assembly GCF_964204655.1). Classification (NCBI taxonomy): domain Eukaryota; kingdom Metazoa; phylum Chordata; class Amphibia; order Caudata; family Salamandridae; genus Triturus; species Triturus cristatus. Next base: position 772,600,847 of record NC_140593.1, read on the forward strand.
ACCCTTTAAATGTGCAGTGCCGTATACCGTTCTGAGTCGCCTATAGCAGTTTGCTCCTTTGTCAGACCTGACAGCCTTAGGGTGGTCTTCCCCCAATTTTGCCTGCCTCCCTCTATTTTCTGACCTAATTTTGCAGATTTTAAGACTCTGTGTACTTTATCACTGCTGACCAGTGCTAAAGTACTTGAGTTCTCCCCCTAAATATGGTATTACTGGCTTAACCCCAATTGCCATATTGAATTGACTGATAAGTCCCTAGTAAAGTTTCCAGTGCCTGTAAATTAATTGCTAAAAGTAGGCCTGCAGCACTTGTTGTGCCACCCACTTAGGTAGCCCTCTAACCATGACTCAGGCCTGCAGTTGCAGACCCTTGATGTGTAGTTTAACACTGCCACATTGACCTAGAAGATAAACCCCTTGCCAGGCCTAAACCTTCAGTTTTCATACATACGACAACCCTAAGTTTGGCCCTATATGACCCCATATAACCCACAGGGCACGGTGCAATGTATTTATTAGCAGGGCATGTATTTTTAAGTTTTATGAGTCTTGGTAGTGAATAACTCCCAATTTTGTTTTTCATTACTGCAAGGTCTATCTGTCCCACAGTATAAAATTGGGATTACCTTATTACATATTATAAGTGTAATTCCCAATTGTGGAGAGATATACTTTTTAAGTTTGGTGTCACTGAACTCACAATTTAAAATCACAACTTATGGTGAAATTGGATTTTAAGTCACAGTTCAGCAAATGCCACTTTAAGAAGGTTGTCATTTACTTATTTTAGCCATTCGGTGTCTGCTGTCTATCTCTGAATACGTCTGGGTTGGGTGACAGCTGTGCTTTGTGCATTCCTTCTAGACAACCACTCACAAATCAAACTTAGGTGAGACTGATGGGCCATCTACATCCTGATTGACTATTCTGGGCAGGATGGGAGGGAGGGACTGACACTTACACCTGTATAGGCTGTGTCCTGTCAAACAAAAAGGGCTGCATACACCCCCTGTAGTGAGCCTGGGGCCACGGCAAGAAGGGAGGACCTCTGTGCACTTCAAAGCTTCCTTTGAAGTCTACCCAACTTCAAAGGCACAACTGGGTATAAGTACTGGACCTCTGACACCATGACTTCAGTACAACTCTGGGCCTATGGGGGAAACCGCCTAAACCACGTAGTCTGTACTATGTGTGGCTGAACCCCGCTGGCGTAACTGAAGTACTGGGTATTTTAAGCCCAGCGGTGCAGGGGAACACACCCTATGACTTCGGGGTTCTTCCTGTTTCAGACCTACAGAAACACAGAGTCTTCTGGGTGAAGTCAAAGATCAGTTTATTGGCTGCAGACCAATTACAGGTATCCTAGAAGTACAACAGCGTGTATGTTCTCAGGAGACTGCTGAAAATCACATAAACGGGCTTCTCCTTAAATACAGAATTTCCTGCCTCAGGCATACATTCCTAGGTTTATGGTATGGTAATTTAAAGTATACATTACAAACGAAAAGGCAGAGTCATGATGACCATCCCACATTCCAGTTAAGCCAGCCCGTAATTATTTACCCAGCAAGGCTCAGATCCCACATCAGATATCGATAGGCCCCAATAAACATGAGCATCTCCTGTTTTGGGAAACAAGCCATAAAGCAGGAACAGTCAGGTGAGAAAGAGATTAGCTGGAGGCTCGTGTAGGATGAAAAGACTTTATGGTGTGTCAAGCCCTGATGCTAATCACAGGTGGTCAGAGGACGGGGAACTCGTGGGACCAGCTTGACCTGGGGCAGCGGAGCCAAGCTGCCCAGGTCACAGAAAAGTCAAAGGAAGGCACATGTGCTCTAAAAGGCCCGTTTTCGCTTCATGCTATATAGCCTATGTGAGGGCAACCATAAGATGGCCACCAATACAAAATGGAACCCACGTAGTGATGTAAAATAGCGTATACACAGTGCATTCATAGCTAAAACGTTACACAAAGCACTTGTACATACCGCATTAACCATTCGCGGTCCACTATTACCGAGATAGACAGGGGTAGGGCCCTGCCTCCTACGCGGTCCCAAATTCTAAAGTACGACAGACCCTCCTTTTGCCCTTACATAGGCAATAACTATACTCATTTCAATCCGAGTCTAGGTCAATATTCACGAAGTCATGGAGATGTTGCTGTAGCATCATCCTATTACTTAGCTCGTCCCTCGATACAGGTTTCCTTACACATAATGTAGCACAGAGGCCACATATCGCGGGAGCACACTGTATGCACAGACAGAACAGGAAAAGGATGGCTAAGATCATTCCAATGACCATCAGAACTTTCCAACCCCAGGCAGATATCAGTTCCCAGAACCACCCCACCAGTGACCAATCTCCTTTGTCCACGTGTATGGACTCAGATATTTTATGCAGTTTGGAGATGGCTTGATAAACTGTTGGAGCGTTGTCTGGTATGAAAATGCAACAACTGGATTGGATAACCTTACATACCCCACCACGGTCTGCAAGTATGACGTCTAGAACCATGCGGTTCTGCAAAGTCATGAGGCGATCCGCTTGGAGCTCAGCTGTCAAATTACCAAGGGCACCAGCCGTAACATTAACAGTGGATTCAACCACACAAGTCAGTTGTCTCAGGTTCCTACTATTAACCATAGGTCCCCAAAACGGCAGGAAACCCAAAAAGAAATCTCCCGCTTCCTGACCGGCAGTATCCTCCTTACTAATCACGCCTCTCACAACTCTGGTCTTGTGATAGTCGGAGGCGGCAGTAAATGTTGGCGGTAGCAGATTTGCAATATAACATGTGCCCGAGAAATCAGGGGGCAACCATGTATATGCTCGGTCCTTGCAGATAAAATATGTACCCTTGGCAGCCAGAAACACAGGGGAAAACTGTGACGGAAAAGTGTACGTTTCAGTACAGTCACTTCTTCCCAGTTGAGCTCTAGGATTCTGACCATTACCTTGCAAACAGAACCGACCTATGTGGGGTACGACCCAGATTGGGGATGAGATTTTCCGTTGTCTTTCACCTAGACTAATACTATACCCCGTCGCGTTCCACCCTACATAAGCTCTCAATTCTTCTTTGGGAATGGATGAGTATGCATCGATATCTCTGCTCATATCGGCAACTCCTTTCATTAAAGCTTTATTATTGGTGCTAGGTCTGATGGAACGCGGTTGTTGCGGGGAGTACGCATCTAGTGCATAGAGAAACATGGTCTGGAATGGCCATGATGATCCATTGTAACTATACGGCAGCACCAGATAGGGAATACCCTTATTAATGGTATGTGGCATTAAACCACACACCCAGCAATTGGTTGTATTCATGACTAGTTGGTGCTGGTGCAGGAGCTGAATAAACGAGTTGTTTACAAACTCAGACCGTCTAGCTTGTTCATGTTCAGGCAGAGGGTGAAAAGAGTGTGAGGAGACAGTAGGAGGAGGTATAGGCTGTACAGTGGGGGCAATGGGCTCTTGAGAGGAGAAGAATACAAATCCTACAGTAAACACTACCATACTACATAATACAAACAGGCATAAAAATACAAAACGTTTGCTCCTTATTGTTTTACATATTCTTGCTTTAAAGTTCATTTCCTCAGTGAGTCTCTCCATCTTACAAAACTCCATCCTCTAATCGTGCCGCTCGCGGCGGGTGAGTATCTTCTGCTAAGGAGTACGCCTGTCAGTCCAGGGAACGCCCTAGACCAACCAGAACCGTCGACCTAACGTCTTCGGCCTGTACCCCAAAGTCTTGGCACCGCGACCCTGCGGCTGAACCCGGATGGTGGTTCGAAAAACAAAAATCAAGAAAGTCCTTCAGATGGGAGAGCTCTGGTTATCAAAAAATAAAAAGGTAAAAGAAAAAGAATATTTATTTGTCCATAGGCCTTGGTCTCAGATTGTAATGGAGACGGCCAGGTACTGTTTGGTCTTGGAACAAGAGTTCAGGCTCTGTGGTGTCCAATCGAATTGACGGTGGCACAGCTTCTTGCAAAATATCGTCACTTTCCTGCGCTGAAGTTGTGCCTTTTATGCGTGCATCACTGAACGGCACAAAACAAGGTACAGTGTCTGTTTCAGAGTCTGCGATACCCTCCTGGACCCACTGGTCATACGGCAGAGGCAAAGGGATCCTCTTCACGTGGGCGCCGTGGATCCAGTTCCTTTTCCCCTTTACTCGAACAGCTGATCTTGTAGACAGTAGCACGAGATGTGGACCAATCCAGCGGGGCTCATCGTTGGTTTTCCGCTGAAAGTTTTTGATGAGCACCCACGCGCCAGGGTCAATGGGGTGTCCTGGAGCCTCAGAGGCCGGGGGTAGAGTATCGTGCACCTGTTGGTGTAAAACACGCAGTTTAACCGTCAAATCATACAAGTAATCAAGCAGTACTGGGTGTTCGATTTCACTGAATTTCATCGGTCTTGGCACACCCCATACATTGGCCGGGCGGCCAAAAACGACCTCGTAGGGACTAAGTCCTACCCGTGAATGCACGGTCATTCTAGTGGACAGGAGTGCTAGAGGCAGAGCGTCAGGCCATTTAAGACCTGAGCTTGCTTGGATTTTGGCCAGTTTGAGTTTTAGAGCGCCATTGTAGCGCTCCACTAATCCAGCTGATTGGGGGTGATTTGCAGCGTGAAATTTCTGCCTTATACCTAGTCCCTCACACACATTCTTCATCACTTGGCCCACAACCTCACTCCCATTATCACTCCACACCATTCTTGGCATTCCAAACCTAGGGAAAAATTCCTTCACAAGGGCTTTGGCTGTGGATAGAGCAGTGTTATCTTTTAGAGGATAGGCCTCTATCCATTTTGAGAAAGCGCAAACAACCACCAATACATATTTCAGGTTGTTGCACCTTTCCATGTGGATAAAATCTAGCTGCAAAACTTCAAATGGATATGATGGAGGCGCAAAATGACCAGCTGGAGTCGGGGTTCCCCTACCAGGGTTGTATTTCAAGCATACCATACAATTCTTGACCACATTCTCTGCACACTTAGGAATTCCAGCATTCTGCCATACTGGAGCCAACAACTTACAGATTCCTTTCATACTGATGTGTGCCATTCCATGTGCCATAGTAACCACTGGAAGCACATATGCATCAGGCAACAACCATCGCCTATGTTCTGACAAATCAATCCAACAACCATTCTCATCCAACTTACCCATACTTTCTCTCCACTTGCTCAATTCCTTCTCTGTGGCTTCAGCTTGAAGGGACTTTACACTTTCTATTGTGTTTTCACACATTCCAACATCACCAACCCATCTGGCAGGGCCTGCAACATACATTCGAGTCTTCACATCTTTTGCTGTTTCTTTCGCGACTTCATCAGCAAACGCGTTACCACGACCAACATCATCGGTGATTTTCTTGTGTGCACTGCATTTCATAATCGCAACTTGCAACGGTAGGGTCAGCGACTCAAGGAGATCATTCACCAACTTGCCATTCTGAATCTTAGCTCCATGCGAAGTCAGGAACCCACGTTCTTTCCACAATCGCCCAAAATTATGAGCCACGCCAAAGGCGTACTGGCTGTCTGTATATATGTTCACTTTCATTCCTTCAGACAACACGCATGCTCTCGTAAGGGCAATCAATTCTGCTGCTTGAGCCGAATTCTGTGGCACACGCGCAGTTTCAACAATCGTGTGCAAAGTCGTAATAGCATATGCAGCAGTCGTATCACCATTCGGAAGCTTGAAACACGAACCATCCACCCATAAAGTACCATCACACTCAGTTAGGGGAGTATCTTTAAGATCTACTCTCCCTTTCATTTCTTCTTCTGTTCTGAATAGACAATCATGTTGCTCAATCTCATCTAGGTCTGCTGGAATTGGTAATAGTGTAGCTGGATTCAATGTGTTGCATCTCTTTATGTGTATATGATTTGCTAACAGTGTCAGCTCATAACCAGATAATCGCGCACTAGTTAAGTGTTGTGTCTTGGTCCTGTTTAACAATGTGTCCACAGCATGTGGAACCATAACAATCAATGTGTTATCCATTACTAGTCCAGCAGACTGTCGAATAGACATAGCTGCGGCGGCTGTGGCTCTCAGACAACTTGGCAATGCCCTCGCTACAGGGTCCAAGGTTGACGAAAAATACGCGCATGGACGCGGTCTGTCGCCAAAAGGCTGTGTTAACACTGATAATGCGCAACCATCTTTCTCATGAACATACAATGTAAAAGGCTTGCTGTAGTCAGGGGTACCCAACACAGGAGCTGAACACAATGCATTACGCAATTCCAAAAAACTCTTCTGACACTCTTCAGACCATGGAATAGGATTCGGTGTGTCTTTGCATGTCAATGCTAACAAAGGTTTTGCCAACAAGGAAAAATTAGGAATCCAATGCCTACAGTATGAAGTAATGCCCAAGAAAGCACGCACTTCCCTCTGTGTTCTTGGCACACTCAACTGTGCAATGGCTTGAATTCTTTCTGGGGTCAGTTTCCTTCCCTCCTTCGATAAGAGATGACCTAAGTAGGTCACTTCTTGTCGACAATATTGCAGCTTTGAGAGAGACACTTTGTGATGGAAGGCAGACAAATGACGCAACAATGACAAGGTAGCTTCTTTGCAAATCTTTTCAGTATCCGCGGCGATTAGTAAATCGTCAACATACTGAATAAGGATAGCGCCACTAGGTAAAACAAGTGCATCAAGCTGCGCTTTTAAAGCTTGGCTGTATATTGATGGACTTTCACAGTAGCCCTGAGGAGCGCGTTTAAAGCGGAAGCTGCGACCTCCTAAACTAAAGCCAAAAATGTCTCTGCTCTCCTCTGCAATTGGGATGCTAAAGAAAGCATTCTTTAGATCGATTACTGAGAACCATGCAGCGGAGGCTGGAATCATAGTTAACAAGGCAGTTATATCAGGGACAACTGGAAACTGTGGTACAACAATCTTATTAACCTCTCTAAGATCAATCACAAATCTGTAAACAGGTGGCTGTGAAGGGTCCGTTCGTTTTAAGACAGGTAAAACAGGACTATTGCAAACGTTGCCTCTTGTCTCTTCAATCACACCCTTCTTGATCAAATCGCTGACAATTTCTAACAACGCTTTCTGACCTTCATTGGAGATCTTATACTGGGGAATGCGTGGCAATCTGACATTGGCTTTTAAAGTGACCACATATGGCGGTATTTCCAAAAGAGCCACATCATTTGGACCAGTGGCCCAAAGGACATCCGGAAGGGATGACAATTCAGGTGGCATTGCATTTTTAGACAAATACATCGGGGAAATCACTTTCTTGCCTAATGTAAGTTGTACTCCTGAGGGAGAACAATATAGCGTTGCATGCAATCTTTTTAGCAAATCTAAGCCTAGCAAATTTTCATCACAACCTGTCGTTAGAATGAGGGGTGCTTTTAGCTCACAAGGTCCAACAGAAAGTGACATAGGACTAGAAATCGGGTTCTTAACTGGGGCGCCAGAAAAACCTAATGAGACATTCATTTCGCCAGACAAAGGCGCGCCAGGGAGTTTTGAATGCATGATTGAACTCTTTGCAGCACCAGTATCCAGCAGAAAGGGCTCCGTTACATTTGCTTCAGTTACTTTAACATAAGGTCCGCTCTGATCCACTGGCACTGAAACAACTCCCTCTCTCTGTCTACGGCTGTCCTAGTAATCATCATCTTCTACATTGTCGTCTTCCGCATAATAATCGTTATTGTAGTACTGAGCTGTATTACCAGTCGCGTTGGCTTGCTGATCAAAGCTATTTATGGTATTTTGAGGCGGAAGAGGACGCGCGTTCTGGAGAAAATTTCCACGCCCTCTGCCTCTAGGAGCTTGCTGACCACCTCTACCTCTTGCGCCATACGCATTACTGTTACGCTGCATTAATTTAGGGCAACTATATTTAAAATGACCTTCCTCTTTGCATTATGAACATTGGTTGGGACCTACAGGGATTCGTGGTTGATAATACCCATTCATTTGCTTATTATTCTGAAACTGTTGGGGCTGCTGATAGATACCTTGTGTTTGCCTATAATTACTCTGTCCTCCACGTGGTGGATAGGCCTGCTGCAAGAGGACCTTTGTCTTTAGTTCTTTCGTTTTCTTATCTGTTCTATCCTTCTCATCTTTGTCTCTATTCTCATAATACTGTGCAGTAGCCAGTATTTGCGCTGAAGAGGAAACAGCCCAAGAACTTTCTGAGTCTTTTAATTTCTTACACAACTCGGGAAGTAGATTCTGCACAAATTTATTAACGAATAACCGTTGGCCACCTTCAGTGCTCATGTCTTGGCCACTGTGGTCGATAAACGTTTCTTCAAACCTAGTGAAGAAATCAGACACTGTCTCATCTTTCTTCTGCTTGCATGCGGATAGTTTATCCCAATTTACGCGCATCGCAGGCATTATAGTTTTCATGTAGGTAATAATTCTACCAGGGAGCTCTGCTACCAAAGGCTCAGGTTTTGCACCACCAACTTGTCTAGCGTCTGCAGCAACGATATTAGCCCATGTGTCACCCAATTCTACAGCGTGATCTACATTACGAATGGATCCCCATAAAGGCTGTGGAACCACATTCCCAAACAGCATATCTATGTCGGCCAAATTCATGACACACGACTCTGCAGTTTGGGATAACTCCTTATAATAACCGGTAGGGTTTTTACGGGGGTCAGGCAATGTCTGTTTAAGCGCTATTCCTTCAGATCGTTTCCAAGGGACATGCACCCAAACACGCTGAAAATGTGCTGGGACAGCTGGATTAGCATTCGGATCAGCAGGTCTCCAAACTGGGGGAACCTCACGCATCGGATATTGGCGCGCTTTTACCTCCTTCCCCAAAGGGAAATCCTGGTCAAACAATGATTGCTGACAATCGCCATTTCTAAGGGACAGTAAAGTCGCAACTGCTTTATCTACCTTGGGGCCCACAATTACACCTGTTTCGAAATCAAATCGCACTCGACACAATTCCTGTGGGTTTGGGTTTGCACCCTTATCCTCCAATTCCTCACAGAGGAATTCACACATTTTATCAAAGACATACCTCTGTTTTGGGGCATCCCATTGGCGAAAAACGTTAACAACCGATTCCACATCATAGAGTGAAGGGAAACCAATCCACCTACGCGCCAAATGATCTAACACCTCTTTCTCTTCGGGACCAGGTAACTGACTGCGCAATTGCTTACGCTGTAAACCAGGTGTCGCACTAGATGACCCAAAGAGAGGCGACATTAAACTAGTAACTACATTAGCCAGTCGTTGTCGTGCTGAAGGAGAAGTTGAGGCGAAAACAGGGGGATAGACAGAGGGAAGAAAAACAGATTCAGATACAGGTACCGGGGTAGTGCAAGAAGGAGCGCCAGGGGAAGCCGCTGGCGTGCTAGGCAACGTCGCAGGAAGCGCGGGGGTAATAGGTAGCAAAACTGGCGGCCCTTGAGAGGGCTGCACTGCAGGGATAGGAGCCAGGTGAAGAGGAGCTGGCAGCTGCGGGAAGGCTTGCGGCATATTTACTAGAGGCTGCGCATTTACAAGCTGTGGAGGTGCGGTGGCATTTTGCGCATATGGGGGTGGCGAACTTAACAAATGGGACATTAGGGAATCTTTTTCTTTCTCTTTTGTCTCATCTTGCACAAGGGGTGACAAAACAGGGTAACATTTATCAATCCCTAGTTTGCGCTGTCTGTGCAATTGCTCATTCATTTGTTCCTCCTCGTTATCTTTAAATTGCACAGCTGCTTGCATCACTGACATACCTCTCTCTCTCTTATTTCTTTTCGCTAGCTTAATTTCCTTCTGTTTGGCTTCCTTTCGCCATAGGCGGAAAGGATCAAACATCGCCGGCCGGGCTTTCTTTTTAAACAATTTAACTTCCAAATTATCTAAGATATCTGTATCGAAACTACCATTTTGGGGCCATTTTAAAACACCGTCCTTTCTGGTGTATCGGATCCATATTTCATTATATGCAATGGGGCCCACGCCATGTTTTACATAAAGCTCATAAGTTGGAGTTCCAATTGGAGGAACCGGACATGAATCCTCTAACTGGAAATCCCTTCCACAACCCAAACAAAACAATCTACAAAATACACTAGAACCAGGCATCTTCGCTCACTAGTCTAGTTTCAAACGTCAAAGGATTATCGAATACGATAGTCTCGTGAATACACGAGTCCTCTGGCTTTGGGACTTGCAAGCACCAAATCAAAATGATCCCGAAGGATACCAAATTCAAACTAGGAGACGCTCCACTTATACTTAACTGAATATTGATGATTGATGGCGTCACCAGAAGACTCTCTCGATTGTTTCGCTCTACCAAAAATCGTCAAGGGTCCAAAACAGGGCGATTAATCAGGGCAGCAGTCCTTCGTAGCCGTCGGGACGCGGAAAACCTCGCAGAAAAGACTTTCGGACCACGTCGACATGCAGGGGTCGATGAAGTGGCGGCCTTCCTCCAGAATTTCCACACGAAGCTCTTCACGAACCTCTGGCTTGGACCGGTACCGCTGAAATCGTCCCGAGTTGGGCGCCAACTGAAGTACTGGGTATTTTAAGCCCAGCGGTGCAGGGGAACACATCCTATGACTTCGGGGTTCTTCCTATTTCAGACCTACAGAAACACAGAGTCTTCTGGGTGAAGTCAAAGATCAGTTTATTGGCTGCAGACCAATTACAGGTATCCTACAAGTACAACAGCGTGTATGTTCTCAGGAGACTGCTGAAAATCACAGAAACGGGCTTCTCCTTAAATACAGAATTTCCTGCCTCAGGCATACATTCCTAGGTTTATGGTATGGTCATTTAAAGTATACATTACAAACGAAAAGGCAGAGTCATGATGACCATCCCACATTCCAGTTAAGCCAGCCCGTAATTATTTACCCAGCAAGGATCAGATCCCACATCAGATATCGATAGGCCCCAATAAACATGAGCATCTCCTGTTTTGGGAAACAAGCCATAAAGCAGGAACAGTCAGGTGAGAAAGAGATTAGCTGGAGGCTCGTGTAGGATGAAAAGACTTTATGGTGTGTCAAGCCCTGATGCTAATCACAGGTGGCCAGAGGACGGGGAACTCGTGGGACCAGCTTGACCTGGGGCAGCGGAGCCAAGCTGCCCAGGTCACAGAAAAGTCAAAGGAAGGCACATGTGCTCTAAAAGGCCCGTTTTCGCTTCATGCTATATAGCCTATGTGAGGGCAACCATAAGATGGCCACCAATACAAAATGGAACCCACGTAGTGATGTAAAATAGCGTATACACAGTGCATTCATAGCTAAAACGTTACACAAAGCACTTGTACATACCGCATTAACCTTTCGCGGTTCGTTATTACCGAGATAGACAGGGGTAGGGCCCTGCCTCCTACGCGGTCCCAAATTCTAAAGTACGACATAACCACAGCCGTCTAAACCGTGCATATGCCTTTACCATGCATATACGTGGTTCAGATCTCCATGGTATTTAGCTCTCTAGTCTGCAGTCTGCGGGTCGGAAGTGAACTGGGCGGAGGGTCTGAAGAGAGCTGGTGAGTACCTTTGTTTTTAGGGTGGGTCGTGGGTAGTTTTGTGGGCTGGGGGTGGGTCGGGGTAGTTTTCTGGGCTGGGTGTGGGTAGTTTTCTGGGCTTTGTTTTTAGGGTGGGGGATAGGGGGTGTGAGTAGTTTTGTGGGCTCGGGTGGGATGGGGTAGTTTTGTGGGCTGTGGGTGGGTCTGGGTAGTTTTTGGGTTGGGGTGAGTCGGGCTGGTTTTCTGGGTTTTGTTTTAACGGTGGAGCGCTGGGGGTGTCGAGTAGTTTTGTGGGCTGGGGTGGGTCGGGGTAGTTTTCAGGGCTGGGTCGGAAGTAGTTTAGGGCTCAGGGCGGGGGGTTGGGAGGTTTTTCAAATATGGGGTCAAGGTTTTAGGGTTTAGGACATGGGGTTAGTTTTCTTGGCTGGGGGTGGGTGGGGTGGTTTTCTGGGCTGGTGGGTGGATCGGGGGTAGTTTAGGGCTTAGGGCGGGGGCTGGGATGTCTTTAAAATATAGAGTCAACTATTTAAGGCTCAGAGCGGGGGGGTTAATGTCAGGGTGGGGTATTAGGCCTCAGGGCACGGGGGGCTGGGATCTTTTTAGTGCTGGAGTGGGGTTTGTTATTAGCGCTTTTAGAAGTTAGGCCAGGCTGTTGGGCTATTTTTAGGGCTGGGGTCGGGGTAGAACTCGGGACAGGTGACTGGGTTTTATTACTCAGGGAGGGTGTTAGGGCATAATCTTAACCACGCATATGATTTTACCAATCATGCCTTTACAACTAAATCTGTTGTAAAGGCATGCGTGGTAAAGGTATGCGTGGTTAAGACACGGTCATTATTAAGACCGCGTTGGTAAGGCAGGCGTGCTTAGGGAATTCGTGGTTCTGACATACGACTGGGCCTGTGACCTCTCTGCTAGGAAGAAGAATTGCTGTTTTACTAGAAGGACCGCTACACTGCTGGAGTGCTGTTTTGCTGGACTCTGCCTTGCTGTGCTCTTGCTTTGCTGAGCTTCCCTGCTCCCTGCTGTTATCCTGTCTGGATGAGAAGTACTGGATCTACAGCACTAGATCCCAAAGTGGCTCCAAGTTCTTGCTGGCTTGTGTCCTGATCTAAGTCTCAGAAATGAAAAAATGAATTTATAAAGTGCGTTAAACCCTAGGGTATCTAAGCATTATGCCCGAAAAACCCAGCTTCTAAGCATAGAAAATCCAGAGAGTTTATGATGAGAACATCCATGTTTTAATGATTTGTGGAATAAGGCAAAGGAGTAAAGTCTAGCAATGTGGGCGGGCAGGGAATTCCATAACTTGGCAGCAGCTTTGGAGATGGATCCACTGCCCCATCTGACTTTCCAGAACCTAGGCATGGATACTTTCCTAGCTGAAGAGGACCTGAGTGACATGCCTGGAGTGTACCTGAAGAGGAAGGAGAGCTGTGTGTACCCTTGGTGATGGAGAGTGAGGAAGACTAGGCAAATAGCCTTAAAAACACTGTGCTTACTCACATGAAGCCTATACAGCGCTCTAATGTCAATTCTGACAGATAGTTGTTGGGACTCAGGGACATCAAAGACTTCAACTCATCATCCTACAGCACCTGGACTGGTCTAGGGACATCGTCGAAGCAGAATTGCTGTTTGACGAGGGACAGCTCCGGCCGTACCGGCAACTCATGGAAGTATACGATCTACCCCCAGGCCAATTCCTGCTTCACCGTCAACTCCTCAGCCATTTTCGACCATATGCAGATCTTACACGGGGGGAGCCTCCCACACATCCAGTCCTCCACACAATTTTACGAATGGGACAGGGTCGACACCTCATTACATGGTTATACAAATCAATCCGAGACCTAACACCCCCACTGCTGATGCCTCTCCGAGCCCTATGGGAGGAGGAAGCGGGACGACCCTTTCATGACAGCGAATGGGACAGGGCGTTAGAATTCCCCAAAAAAGTATCCAGGAATGCCCGCTTTAAGAATATCCAGTTTCACATCCTACATAGGGCTTACCTGACGCCAGCGCGCCTTCAACGCTTCTATCCCGACACTACCTTCCTTTGCCCTCGTTGTCAAGCGGGGGATGCTGCCTTTTTCCACATGTTCTGGACCTGCCCGGACATACAGAACTATTGGTCATCTATCCACTCGACACTCGGGGATCTTACTGGGCTGACCCACTTGACTACCTGGGAGGGATGCGCGCTGGGTATACTGGGGCGGAGGAAGCGACACAAGGTGCCGATGCGTTTCGTCTTCCTAGCCCACCTACTGGCCAAACGCTGTATAGCCATGCACTGGCGATCCCCTACCGGTCCCCCGCTCGCGGCTTGGGTAGGGGCGGTTCTTAAATGGGCTGCAGCCGAGGAGGACGCAATACGGGAGGAGGAGGCCAAAGGTACCCGAAAAACCCCAATCTCTCTAGAATGGGCGCTCCTACTACATCAATTCAGACAGTCCCAGGCCCCGGATGCCCCGGTCACCGACATGCATACCTCCGACCCCGTGTCGCCCCACACGACGCAGGGCCCCACAACGGGGGATATCCCCCATTGTCCCCCCACACCACCCTTAAGCCAGTTGGGTCCCTCCCTGCTCCCCTGACGTACCCATCGGCTCCTCACACCGGATTGCGCGCACGCTCATCCCCCCCTCGGTGGGAGGCAGCAATACTGTAGGATGGTCAAGGGCGGGCTCCGGACATAGCCTTGGACACATCATTCAGAACTTCATGGCACTCCCCAGTTTGGCTCTCCTCCCCAGTTTTTACTTTACTGGCAAGGAACTGCTACAGTACAGACCGCATCTACACAGAACAAGACACATACATGCTTTCTATATCGCAAATGGTGTAATTCGTTACTCATGTAACATGCTCATTTCCACGGAATGTGGTGTATGTATGCTTATCTTCATAAATGCCAATAAAAAGAACGTTAAAAAAAAATCCTACAGCACCTGGACTTTGCTTGCAGGAAGTCTTGCCCTCAAAAGTGGTGTCAACCTAGTCCAAAGCCCTTGGAAGTGGGTATGTATTGCTGCTACAGCCAGAACCCATGCATCCTCATTGGAACCGGTGCATCTTTGCCTTTGCGTGGGTCGGAACCGGCGCATCCTGATCGAAGTGTGGAATGGAGCTGGCACTCCGCATCTGGAACCAGTGCATCTCCTTTGGAATCAATGCATCGCCTGCTGAGGGAGCAGTTCCTGCGCATCGCCTTCGGAATCGGAGCTTCGCACTCGGAACCGACCCATTGCCACAATTACATGGAGCATCTCGACACACCTTGCCCACGGCATAGCTTGACTTCGACGCATCGCTTCAGCTGCACCTCCAATCTTCTTCAATGTCGGCGCAAGCCCAAATCAAGGCACTGTTGTTCAGCCAGCACAAGTGGGTCCCTGTCTCCGGCCCACTCTCTATCGCGGATGACCTGAACTTTTAGACTGGATTTGACCCGGTCTAGTGTGACCAGATAGTCCTGGTTGGTGCTTTTATTCTTTAACCACTACATTTCAGTTTAATCTTGAAAAATTCATTTCTCGACTTTTACTTGTTGGAGTTTCGTCATTCAGGTCTTGTTTGATTTATAAATGCATAATCTGTTTCTAACCTGGTGTGGAGTCTTTTTGTGGTGGTTTTACTGTGTTACTGTTTGAAGTGTTGCACAAATGCTTTGCAGATTGCCTCTTAAGCTAAGCTTGACTGCTCTGTGCCAAGATACCAGAGGGTGAGAACAGGATAATTTAGGGTGTGTTCTGAATTACCCTGACTAGGATTGTGGTTTCTGCTTGGGCAAGGGGCATACCTCTGCCAACCAGAAACCCAAATTCTGACAGCCCTGATATGAAATTATTTAAAAAAGCAGACCGACTGCCCTTGTCAGAAGATGTATTCAACAACAGGATGTAGGCCATTCAAGCTTGGACTCGGGGAGTTCCTCCACATAATACAGGGCCACTATCACATGACTCAAGATCTCCCCAGTTGAGGATGGTGTTCGTCCTATGGAGGGAGAAGATTACAGAGCAGTGATACACACTGATTGACTGGTTTCTCAAAGCATCTACAGCTGTGCGTGTGCCCCAGTGGTTTACTGTAACTCATGTTTCAGGCTTTCTTTGCTACTGTGGGTGTTGCTACTGTGATGGCCTCTGTAACAGGGCAGCAAATGTATGGTTTCAGAATGCTGCACTTAAGTGACCTGGCTCCTCTTTGTTATCTCTAACCTTAATGGGCCATATCCAATGGGTTCCATTGATCATGGTTGTGTGCTTCAGATTTTCTGGACTCCTGGCCTTTAAATATTTCCTATGATGTTTCCCTGTTGGTTCTTCACAGCCCCTGGCATTCTCTCTGCTCAGCAGCATTGGGTTGCAAGAGAAAAACATGTCCTCTTATTCAGCTCTTGACTACTAAGACTACAACGTTGAAAACCAGTGTATAATCTTTGGAGAGGAGTATAGCAGGAGTAGTTAAGGCTCTATAACTGCTCTAAAGCAAATCCAACGGGACGGTTTCAGAAAGAGGTGACTCTCTAAAGTTGTTGCTTATCTGACTTCAATTCTCTTTCAACCTACATTCTTTGTTAGAGTTTTTCAGCATTATTGAGAAGCCCTCCCATCATAAACTCAAGGTTTGGACTCAAATGTTTATTGAATTAGATGTGGATGCCTCAACAAGGCTATGAAAGACATGTTTATACAGGGTCTAATACTAAGTTAGTCTGGAATCTGTTCACAGGTAACCCGTTGCAGAGGTAGGCCTTTAAAAAGTTGTCTATAGCCTGTAGAAGCCTTATTATGTAATTAATCATTCAATAAGAAATGTTTCACTTTCTTTTTTACTATAGTGTGAGTCAGTAGTGCTTCTCTAAAAGTCTGTAGTGTTTTGCTGTATTTACACAGTAGACAAAAGCTGCACCAGCATCAGGGAAGTAATTTTCATATAGATAGTTACATAATTTGGAGGTCAGTATATATTGCAAACATTAGTTCAGAAAGAGAGAAAGGGTTTCTCTAATAGGAGTCCTGACCTCTTCATCAACTGCATTTTAAGTGTAGAAATGGGCAAATATCAATTTAGGTCTTAGGGTTCAAGATGATTGTTTGTTCCAACAACAAAATCAGCCACTTCCACCTCTGAAGATGATCTTAACTTGAGAGTCCAAGAAGCTCTACCTATAAGCACCAACGGTCATGAGGCAGGTCTCATCTATTAATTATGACACATGGCTTCTCTGGTGCCTTATGATATTTCAGAAATGCTGGTACACTCCATGTTTAATTACCAGGATGATTTATTCATCTATTGGTTCCTCATTTTCCAGAAAGACTTTGGCCCTTTTTATGTTTCGGAGGGAGAGATATCTCTGGGTGGGAAACTGATCAACCTAATTGGAAGCAGCCTGGTGCTTCCGCACCAGGATTTACTGGGTTCAGGAACATTGGACTCCATTTAGCCAGCAGGAAAACCTGACAGATAAAATAGTTTTGCTCTTGGGCTTCAAATGCAACCCAAACCTTGTCCCTAGGCCACCTCTCCCGACCCTCCTATGACTAGGAGTGGGGGTGCTTCCCCAACGTGTCCTATCATCTTTCCAAAAACCTGCTTATTCCCACCCTCCCCTACATAGCCACCCCACCCCTAGTTCACTTTTATGGACTGCTGATAGCAGGTGAGAAATGTGAGCGGTAATCCCCCACCAGACTGAGAATTCCTTCTGGAATTTCACCTACAGGAACAAGGCCCGCACCGTAATCCCACATTTTATGGAGATTAACATGTAGCCAGCTTTATGTGCAGGGATACTGGTTAGAAACCTTATATCCTGCTACCCAATATCTCACACATGAATTGTAGTTTGGGTTAACGTGTGTGCATCAGAATCAACAACATACATGACAACAGACCTGATTCAGACAGGAGACTCCAAATATTTGAAGCCAAATAAAGCTTTTAGGTGTATCCTGCCTAAAAGTGATACTGCTCAATACAAGCCAATGGAGAACATGCATTCCCTCGATTTACATTTCATAATCTCCCACTTCCTACTTTGAAAATGTTTGCATATATGCAACAACTACTATCAACTGATAATGAGACGACATCTAGGATTGCGTGTTTGATGCACCTTGTGTAGGCTAGTCACTGCATGCTCATCATGTTTAGAAAGATTACATTATGCCTGAGGACAAGGGGCTTTTGAAGAAAACTTAGCATTACTTGTCTAGGTGTCCGTCAATTCTTGCTTGAAAGAACCCACATTCTCTTACACCCGTAAAACCCTCTTAGTTGCCTTCCCAGGTACTCTAGACCAGGCTTGTTGTATTTCCAGGGTTTTGTAGAGTTTGTTAAAAATAGAAATGGAAAGCACCATATAAATAAGACCCGCATTAAAATTGCATCTGGTTGTACATCACTGGCAATTACAGTTAACACAAGTGGCTTAGCTTGAGCATCAACATGGTTTCACAATGTATGGTATTGGAAGTCAAGACGCTGAACCCATGCCCAGCAGCTTAATCCGGTCAAAGAGAATTTTGTTTTGCCAGCAGATCATCATCACTAGCTTTCAAAAGTTTTTAAAACTACCCTGCTTAGGGTAGAGTGTAAAATTATTTTTACCATATTTGGGACTGGACATTTTGTTGGATCAGCTTAGCATGCTGTGCGTTCGGGGTCAAGGGACTATTTTACATTTTGCATCATGAAGACCCTCGTTTTTAGTCGCCTGGTAATATGAGGTGGGAACACTGATATCTGTTGGTATCACCACCTTATTTAGCAGCATTATGAGATTGTGGCCTGAATGAGGAATAACATGCCGGGTTTACTTGCTCTTTTGGCATGTTAATCTCAAATTCCTGACCCTTTCCCGTTCAAATTTTGCATCAGCTTGGAGCAGATGGGTAAAGTGAATATTAAAGGAGTTGCTCTCAAGGTTACAATTCTACACCTGGTAAAACTTGTAAATGTGTGGGTGGTAATTCCAATAAAATCACATGGAATTTCCAGTCCAAAACAACTCTACACAATTCTAAATAAAGTCCTAAACACCATACATGGGACTTCCCTAGAGGTTTCTCTCCTGAAATACCAAAGCTACTTCCCATGTGTGGTTCCTCAAAGCTGACAATTTTGATATCAGCTGGAAGCATTGCTGATGGGTGTTCAGGATTAGAGGTAATATCATTTTTTTGACTTGCTCTTATTGGTTTAATCCCAATGAAAGTAGAAGAATATGTAAGCAATTAAAGCAGATTTGGAATAAGATCAGAAAGCTGCGCTCCAAAATTAGTAGTGTTTCCTAGAGGGTAGCCTAAAACAGAAAATTTTAAATATTTGCCAAGGATAGGAAGAAAGAAAATCCCTATAATTGAAAGGATGAAAAGGCTCAACTGCCAGCCTTCTCAAACATGTAAACACGAAACAGGGATTCGTTTTTAGAAACTAGAAAACAAAATATGGGTGAGGGAAGTGAATAAAGCCGCGTTTCCGTCAGAAACAAATATCTTGAGCAGAACCTCCATCTTAAAATCATGGTTGCACCATGTGTTTAACACCTGGGTATTTTTCACACAAATTAAACATAATATTGAGTGTGTAGAAAATCTTTTTTTGACTATTATAGAAATTTAGTTTTCAGAATACGATTCTTTTACACATTGTATCGAGAGCTTTTAAGGGAGAATTGTTGCAATTTAGAAAACAGATTCATTTCAAAGATTGTCACAGTAGTAGTACGAAAAAAACACAATGGGCCCGTTTCACAAAGCTACAATGAGACGAAAGTCTAACTTTACGACTTCGGTATTCACAACAGGCATTTACTACTCGTAAATGCCCTTTGTGAATACCAAAAGTTGCATTTTACGACTTTTGGTATTAACAAAGGACATCTACGAGTAGTAAATGCCTTTTGTGAATACCGAAAGTCGTAAAGTTAGACTTTCGTCTCATTTTACCTTTGTGAATCGGGCCTATTGTCTGTACCAAAGTAAATACCATGTACTACTTGAACCAGCAGAGACAGATATAGCCTTACCACTGTAGACCAGAGTGGTAATGTCTTCAGTCTTTAATTTTCCCTTTGCATCGTCCCTCGAAATCCCTCCCACGTGGCCCCACCGCTGTTACCTGCACGGACCGCGGCTGAATCTCTTAGATTTTTCTGGCGTAGATGAGTGCTCATTTGGTTTGGTTTTGGCACAGGAAAGCTTCAGCGCCTGGTGAAGGGGGCTATATTTCCTGGAGCCTACTCTCCCATAGTAGCCGATGACTTTATGGACACATTTTAGTTGCCCCAAATTCATGATCTACTGTTCAAAGAGGAGTGCAATGAATCAATATTCTCTTCAGACCCAGACATCTCCTACACTTGCAACGTCTTCATATGTTTTTGCAGCCAGGGATATATTAGTTGGTTAAAACATGTTGCAGCTATACTGCAGGGAGTTGGTGACATTGTAGCCATGTGGATGCCTACAGCTTTGTCTCAAGTCTTTTCACAGAAAATTCATATAGCTAGGAAAGAGACTCTTAAGATGAAACAGCAGAACTGGCAAACAAGAAAATGGGCTTCACAAAACTAAGCATCCGCCAAACCTACAGCACAAGGAATCAAAGCTGTGTCTAGGTCTGCACATATTAAATAAATAAATCCTGTGATCTGAAAATGGAGGGGATAGTGGCCCTAAGAATCTCGGGGGATATTATCAAGCCCATTATCGCTGCTTTAGCGGCCGTTTTCGTACGAAAAGCGGCTATAATGGCATTGCACTATTAGCAAGGACACGCTAGCGCGTGTTTCCTTGTCTTAGCACCGGTTTTCCTTACGCCATGCATAGCATCTCTAATGAGAGGCAAAGTAGGCGTTTCCAGGAAAAACAACATAAAATATATCGCTGTCTGTCCTTCGCAGTATTTACAAGCACACCCAGGACACACATTGCGATATTAAAAGCCGCGCTAACCGTGGTTATCGCCGGTATTTTACGTCTGAGAAAATCCTGACTTCACTATCTTTTACATTGGAGGTGGATATTACAGATAAATCCACATCTCCCTATTACTAAGGATTCCCCTATCGCTGCAGGTTTATCGCTGGATTCACAGCGATAAACCTGCATTTTGCCGCAATCGACGGATTTTTCATCGCCGTGGAGATACGCGGTGTAAATAACGCAATATCTCGACGATCAAATCCGGCGTTAAACATCGTTGATGATATGCCCCTCCTCTCTATCCCCTCCACTCACTTTAATTCATTGGCATAATTTTACTGCAACTATCCACGGCACGGCATTTTGCCATGCACACCATTTGCATAACTGCAATGTGTATTTTATTGTATCTATTTCTAAACCCAACTCTACATCCATTGACAGTGAACCTTTCCCTACCCTGAAAATGTGGGATACTTGACTTCTGCCAAGTAAATTATAGCAATAGCCAAGATCAATAGTTCAAGACTGCTGGCCCCACAGGTATGAACAAGTGATCACTGTGGAAATGTGTTGCTTCCCACATTCGAACTCTGTGTATGGTATAATACAGAGTACGAGTCTGTCCATGTTTGGGTCTATTATGTGACAGTCACAAATTCACAGCTCACCATGTCAGTGGAGGCAATTGTACCTGCTCCCTTGGCAGAGGACCACCTGCTGGATTTAGAGATCTCTGCCTGTCTAGCAGGGATCTCTGTGCCTTCAGTTGTGTCAGAGTTATGGCAGCTCCAGTGAATCATTGATCCTTCGCAGTGTACACCATGTTTGAAGCACCTGATTGGCAAAGTGTTTTCTTTTTCAACAACAAACTCATTGATCAATAGTCCTGTGGAGGATGGCCATCAGTCAAAGTTTTCTGACGGAGGAGCCAGCTGAGGCTACAGTGGAGGAAAAGTGACAGTAAGTAAGGCAAGTGAACCACTTGTTTAGTAAATGAGTTGTTTTCCTCAGTTGTTGGTCAAAGTCTAACTACCTCTTACTTCAGCAATGCAACCTACTCTTATAAGGCGTCTTGAACATGGGCAAACAGTTACTGTGACACAATGACAACCACAATTCCATTACAATACACCCAACATTTGTCAATGACTCTTGGTCCATACATTTCTTATTTTTGCCCCATAATAGCTTTGCCCACCTTTTCTGTTTTTGTTTTTAAAGTGAGCTAAGGGACCTGCTCAGGTGCGATGCTCCATAATGAACATGCATGCTTTCCACCACTCTATCTCCCTAACTCTTCATCTCATTCTACTTCCCTTTCCTTGCATCAACTATTATGCTTCATAGGAAGCCACCTCAAACTAACATTCCTTCCCCCTTCTCTTTTTTAGGGCTGGATACTCTCTCCCACCCTAGCAAAAGTATAGATCAACAGATCAGCCCACTCCAGCCATTAGTTGCTTTCCCTTTGTCAGTCAATAAAACTTTATTCGGTCATCAGACCATAAATGCACAGAATTCATAGGTATAGCCCAATAACATTTTAAGTTTCAAATCTTATAAAACCATCATTATGCATAATGAAATCAGAAGAAATACTATGGCAGCACAGACCTTCTAAAGGGTCTAAAAACGAACTTTCAACTGGTCAATTCGTAGAACCTGATACAAGGGAGTACTAAAGTGTTCGGGCTGTGGCACTAAAATGATATATGTGAAACAACTACAGTGGTGCTTCTTCTGATACAATAACACATAAAAGTACTAATGTGACTGTACTCCGTGCCGGTCAGACTAAGTCCCTCCCCCTCCCGGCATAATGTAATGGGAATATGCCATTCTATTGACCTATTGAAAAAGATGTCAGGGCCTGTCTCTTGGCCTTTCTTCTTATTGCCCCCATGTGTCCCAGGAACTTTGCAGTCGGGCACACAAATAACGATCTCAATTTCAGATTTAAGTATGCGCAGCGCTGCCTCGTAGTTGTGGGTTCCAAGCTGTTTACATACAGGGCTGTATGTGCCAGACGATAGAAAGCTCAATTTTTTCCTGAGACCAGAGTATGCAGGACATCCAAAGAAAACATGACCAATTGATTTAGTTGGGGTAAGGCATCAAAGGCAGCCTTTGGTCACGGCAACGTTGCCTGCCCAAGAGCTTGTGAATGTGTTCAGGAGTAGAGCACCGTAACTGAATTTTTCATAGAGCTTTCTATCGTCTGGCACCTGGATAAGATCAAAATATCCTTCCAGAGTGCACCTCAACTTCAAGTCCATAAATTACTCGATTAGTCTACCTCGCCTGCTGTCCCCGAGTTCATTCTGCGCTACCCACTCCCAGTACAATGCTTTAATTTGTTTCCTAATAGGGAGTTCTGGGCTGCTAGCATTACCCCCTTGTACCCCGATGCTGTGAAGGAGATTTCTGATGTTTCTAATCCAGCCTATTTTTTGGGATGTGTTTAATATGCATACTTTTTCGAAGGCGAGTGCGTACAGTGCCAATTCTGGAGTGGTTACTATCCTCTGCCAAAATAAAAGCCGGTGGAGTTTTGCCATTTTTTTGCCAGGTTTGATTCCCATATCTAATTTAAGTGGCTAGAGTGGCGTGCTTGGTGGGAGGGACACCAAGTTCCTAAGGAACTTGTTCTTGGTCACTGTCAAGTCACTCACTTTCTCGAACCCCCACAGCTCGGCCCCATAGAGGGCACTACTTACAGCCTTGCTTTTGTA
This sequence comes from Triturus cristatus, assembly GCF_964204655.1. Lineage (NCBI taxonomy): Eukaryota > Metazoa > Chordata > Amphibia > Caudata > Salamandridae > Triturus > Triturus cristatus. The sequence goes on from NC_140593.1 coordinate 772,624,058, forward strand.
AATATCTAGTGCAGGTGCTACCAGATTTGTATAGGAGCAGCAGTGTTCCTTCCTTAGGGCCCCTGTTACCTGTGTATATATAAGGTAGGCCTTGTTTGGATGTTGTTTCCAGATCATATCTTGGACAATCTAATACCCAGGTAATCAAAACAACTCACACTTTCCAGAGGTATACCACCTAGGAATACACGCCCCTTAAAAGTTATGTGTTGATTTAACATCATCAATTTCATTTTAGAGGTGTTTATTTCGAGGCCCCTCGCATCCCAAAAAGTCTTGAATCGAAAGAGTAAAGTTTGGAGCCCCATCGTTGTTTTGGAAACTAGTGTCGTCTGCAAAAAATAGAGTTGAAATTTTCTCTTTCCCTAAGGTGGGCACATCCGCTGTTGTTGCGGCTAAGAAGTCGAGCCCTTCGTTAATGTAGAGAGAGAATAGTGTTGGGACCAGGACACAGCCCTGTCGGACCCCCATACTGATTGTGATGGTGTCAGTGACTTGGCCCTGTCCACCCCATCTCACCCTGGCATAATTATCTATAGTGGAGGCTATCAGTAGCTTCAGGATTTCTTGGGGGATCCCCATCTCCTTCAGCACCTGCAAAAGCTTGTTTCTAGGCATGAGGTAAAACGCAGACTTCAGGTCTATAAACGCTACGTATGCATTCCCCTTGCCTAATGTAAACACCTTCCAGAAAAGGAGAAATAACCAGAATACCTGGTCAATTGTTCCTGATTTTTGGAGGTACCCTGCTTGGAACGGGGACAAGATGTGGTTGTCGGCCATCCAGTCCTGAATCCTCACTAGAAGGGAACAGCAGAATACGTTTTGGATGCAATCGATTAAACTTATGGGCCTGTAAATAGATGGGTTGCCCCTGTCGCCCTTTTTAGGTCTCGCCAACGCAGCACGCATGTGCTGCGTAGGAGAGAGACCTAATGCCATCGGCACAGCTTTGTGGGTAAAAACGTGCACGTGTTGCAATGCTTGCAAAGGCAACGCGTGCACGTCTGGCGATTTCCTTGCGGGAGCGCGCGGCGCCATATGGTGGCGCCATATGGTCACAATCATCGCTGCACGCTTCCGCAAGGAATCGTGCAGGCCCCCTCCCCCTGCTGCCGTGCGAGGCGCGCGCTTGTGCTGGTACTTTTTAAAGATAGAACTTATAATAATCATGCCTGGACTGGTGTAATTGAGAAAAGGGTGACCTCTGGTGGACAAAATAGGGAATCTGGCTGAAGTGAAAGGTTATCCTCTGTAACAACAGACACCCTGTCCTTTCTGTGCAGTTTGTGCTTAATGCTCAGCCTTGTTTTTAAATGGCTTAATCCTCTGGATAACGCAACAAAGACTGCGAAATATGCCTCTGTTATATCCAATTGTGCGACTAACCAAATCCCAGACGTATTGTTACAGCCTGCTTTTGGCGCCAGTAGAGATGCACTTTAAGTAAATTCTCGAGTACGCTGTTGAACCACAACTGGTACTGGCAGGCATAACTATGTTGATGCCAACGGGTCGACTATGGGGGGTAATGTTTTGCTTCCTGTGTTATTTCATAAAATATAGGACAAAGCCCTGCTCAGGTCATCCTGCCTCAGTTGGCCAATGGAACAACAGCATTGCAAACCAAGGCCCCGTGAACACCTAAAACCCCGCTCTCTCACCCAGCAAACAGTCATCCCACACCCGAAACCGGCTCCAGTCCCCTGCTGCGCCACACAGTACAATTAATCAACATCACCACAATGGGGCACGGCCTCACCGTGACTCGGGCTGCAGAAGACTCAAGAAATACATCAAAAAGTCTAATTAAATCCGTCTGAAGTGAAGAGTACCATATATATTCGAAAAAGGTACTTTAAATCATTAGACTTCTTCCAACATGTCAGCCCGTGCTCGTAGCGCAGCAATGATCGGGCCGACCCTCTGGTGGCTAAGCCGCCTGCCCGGCAACATTGCTTCCCCCTAGTTTCCCTGGGCCCTCACCCTCCCTACCTGATGTGCCACAGTGTCTCCAACCACATGGGCCAGGCAAGTGAGTCCCCTGGAAATGCCTCAGGAAGGACTCTTGCCCATGGCCCAGGACAGATGCCTGGAAGTTGCATCGCAGTTAAGGCCCGGGCACAACCTCAGAGGCCATTGTCATCCCTCTGTGCCCACCGCCCATCAGCCGGCGTCACCAGGCGACGTGCCTGTCAGTCAGGGCCCGGGCATCAGCCACAAACCACTCCCGACCCGAGCTCGCCGCCCCTGCCCTGCTAGGGATTTACCCAATCCAATGACGGGGCAAGCAGTGGGGGAGCGGGCGGGGTATTGATGGCAGCTGAAGCAGCCCGGACTATCCAGCGGGGTATGGGGAATCCAAAGCCGAGAGAAGCTGCAGTGTGAGCGGTTATACAGCTATCAAAGCTCCAGTCCCGGCTTTAATATTACTAACTACAGCAACATAGTGCATTGGTGAGACAGAGAGGAGAGGGAGCGCCTAGCCCAGAGTACTTCGGAGGGCCACTTAATCCCTGACCCCCCATCCGGTACCTTGTAGGTTGGGGTTTGAGCATCCAACACCTTTGCCGCGTCCCACCTGTGGCTCTCCCCCTGCCCCGCAAGTTATACTAAGACGATGGCCAGCCGGATGAGGGGGGGTTGGATGCACGATAACGGTTTCACCGACCATTGAACTCATGGTACAGATGGCTATGTGGCACTTCACGGGGGGTCCATGTAGCCTAGCACTCACCTCAAAACCCCATGCCTACGGTACCTACGGACCCAGGGGTCACGAGGTGATACACCGACTGTGTGTCCAGCAGGGAAGCAAAGAGGACGGTCAGTGGGTGGGGGCAGGTATAAATACCAGACTACCCCACCCCGTACGCAGCAGAAATGACCCAGCTAAGGCGCTGGATGTGGGGGATTCTCATAGGGGCGTCCCAGTGAGTGGAGCCTGGGGATGTGCCGGAATGCGGCACTGAGGAGGCCGCCCTCTAAATAGGGCACATTGCATGTACTGCGGGCAGCTGCATTTCACCAGCACTACATAAATCATTTGTGGGTGCAGCTCAGTACCTGAAGAGATCAGACGTGTAGAAAAGCCATGCAGCTTCAGAAACAAAACAAGCATTGGCATAGCCAATAGGTCGCGGCTTTGGGAGCTTCTAAGTGTTTAGTTATCCAGCACAATATCCTTGGTGCAGCAACATCAACTGCTGCATGGTTAAACACTTATAAATTCCCAAAGGCGAGACCTGTTGGCTATGCCAATGTTTGTTAAAGATAGGGATCACCTTAACTCCTTTCCAAGATTGTGGAACTGAGGATCCTCTGGCGTTGTCATTGGAATGCACAGTTATGTAAGCTGACCAGTTGTCCTTGTCAAGATGGAAGAGGTCCCCTGGGATCCCATGCCGCCTTGGCAGGTAAAATGGCCTTTATGGAGGCCATAATTTCCTGCTTAGTGAAGGAAAGCCTTGTTGTATGCTGGGACATATCAGGAGACTTTGGCTCTGTAGCGGGGCAACAAGTGTTAGTGTACAGAGCACCAAAGTGCTCTAGCCAAATGTTAGCCAACACCTGATATCGTCAAAGCCCTGCCCACTGATTTTTTGTGCCACACACTGGACAGACCTTTAAGAAGAGGTGGAGGGTTGGCTGTTATATATCATAATAGCCTTGAGCCCACATTCTCAAAAGCATCCAATCAAGCCTGTGAAGCTCTGTCATTTAGCGTACGATTCTCCCCCCAGGATACTTTTAAAGCCATGCTGACATACCGCCCTCAGGGCCTAAGAGGCGCATTTTCTTGACTCGATTAGTACTCCTCTGGAGGAGGGGCTGTGTCTCCAAACTCCTTCACTATCATGGGAGACTTCAACTTCTATCTGGAGGACGCCTTAGATTTGGACAATATGAGGTTGAAGCAAATAATGAGCGGAGGTGGTCTAGAGCAATGGGTAGTTGGCCCTACACATGTTGCGGGGCATACCCTGGATGGCATATTTTCTAACAACACTGGTCTCGCACTGTCAGAAATATTGCCACTCCCATGGTCGGATCATGCGGCCATCATTTTTACGCTTTTACAAACGCCTCACAACCAGTCCAAACCCAAGCCCAGGGACAGCATTGCCATACGGGCTTGGAAAAACATAGATAGCACTGACATGGGGAATTTTTTGACGTTATCTACTCCAATTCTTCCAGCGAGTGTGGATGAGGCTGCGGCGTTGTACTCGAGGTGTATCGAGACCGCTTGTGATAAATTTGCTCCAGCTAAGTTGTACACATCCAAGCAAGCTCAGCCCTCAGCACCTTGGTTTTTTGCTAACTTGCAAAAGCACAAATCAGACTGCAAGAGGTTGGAGAGGGCTTGGAGGAAAGGGGACAACATTAAAAATAAAGAAGAGTATAAAGAAAGCCTCACCACCTATAAAAAATTACTCCTAGAAACAAAAAAAGCTTACTTCGCGGAGCAGATAAAAGAGGCCAAATCCTCGTCCAGAGAACTGTTTAGGACCATCACTAACCTTACGAATCCAACCAAATCTATCTCGCATAGTAGCCCTGCACTGTATGAATCGCTAGCCTCCTTCTTTCCTAATAAGGTGGAAGTTATCTTCTCCTCCTTTTCCAACTCTCAAGTAGAGGTGGGTGACGTGGCAGCTAGCCCCAGGTCGGTGGCTATGTCGGCATCAGACAGGCTAGAGGGTTTTAAACCGCTTGAGACCATGGTCGTAAACCTTTTGCTGGCATCTCGGTCAGGGTCTCCCCGGGACCCTTGTCCAGTGGCGGTGTTTAAAAACATCCCTGAGGTCATTGCGACCACCCTTACACCCTTGTTTAACACTATCATTGACTCAGGCCAATTTCCCAGAACCTGGAAATCCGCTTCAATACTTCCACTGATCAAAAAAACGAATTTGGATAAAAACGATCCCAACAATTACAGACCCATATCACGACTCCCGCTGCTGGTAAAGATGATAGAGAAGGGCATCAATAGGCAACTCAGTACATTTTTTCAGAATACCAACGCGCTTGATCCCACTCAGTTTGGCTTTCGTGCAGGACACAGCATGGAGCTAGCTCTTATCAAAGCCACTGAGGAGGTTAGAGCAGCGGTCGATCAGGGAGGTGTGGCGGTCCTTATTTTACTGGACCTGTCAGCGGCCTTCGATACGGTCCATCATGATGTTCTGATGGACCGATTATCGATGGCGGGGGGTGCAGGGTAGGGCCTGGAGCCTCCTGAAATCTTTTCTGGCAGACAGATTACAAACAATAGATTTGGGACAGGATAGATCTAAGCCTTTCGCCCTCCCATGCGGGGTGCCTCAGGGCTCCTCCCTCAGTCCCACGCCTTTTAATATATATGTTAGTCCGCTAGTGGCACTGATAAGATCCTTCGGACTGGAATTAACATCTTATGCAGTTGGCACACAAATTGTGCTGTCCATATAACGAGGGACAGAAGCAGTAATGGTCTCTAGATGTCACAATTGCCTGAAAGATATCTCTGGCTGGATGGCCTCCAACTGCCTGAAATTGAATGCAGGCAAAACCAAGGTCATTATATTTGGGAACAATCCCAATCTTTGGACACCTGACCTGTGGCCTGAAGAAATGGGCAAACTGCCAGCCCCCACGGTTAGAGCCAAGAACCTGGATCACAAACTTGACTTTGGAGATTAGGTCAGCGGAGTTGTATCGACCTGCTTTTACCTCCTCAGAGTCCTGAGGAAAATTAAATTTTTCCTTCCAGATGAGTGTTTTAGGACAGCAGTCTCAGCCCTCATTTTGTCAAGGCTGGATTATTGCAATAGTTTGTACCTGAATTTGAAAAAAAACATCTTCACAGACTCGTGCAAAATGCGGTGGCTAGACTGCTAACAGGCATACCAAGGTTTGTTTCAGCTAGAGATGGACTTCGGCAATTGCATTGGCTGCCAGTAACAAAACGAGCACAACTCAAAGCATTGTGCACTGTTTTTAAGTCACTGATGGGTAGTGGCCTGGAATTTCTGAGCACGCGCTTTGAATGGTATGTTCCTGGTAGAGCGCTGCACTCCTCGGAAGGAAAGCTAGTAACTGTCCTCCGAGTGAAAAAAGCTAACTGGGGGCGCAGCAGCTTTTCTTTTTGTGCCACGAAAGCCTGGAACAGCTTGCCGTTGCATATTAGGAAAGCCACGGCGCTCCTTCCTTTTAGAAAGGGGCTGAAGACATGGCTATTCTCGGTGTAAGACATTTTACCTTTGGATTCAGTGAGTCAGTGCTCAGCGCGAGGACACCTTTGGGTATAAGTGCGCTTTAAAAGCTCCTGTAACATAATATAACATAACATAACATGTTATTTGCTATGGGGCAGCTGATTGTCATGATTTCCTCTCCCCACAAGAGCCCAGAATTTCTTGATCGGATTGAGAGCAAGCCTCCCCATGTTCTCGCCACTTCCTCTCATCCCAGTTGTGCTTAGCCCTTGCGGGGATGATTTGTATACTTTCCTCAAATCTCACCCCAGTGGCATTTTTCTAAGTCTATTGGCTGCAGCCTGTTGTCTCCATAGTAAACTGCATTTGCATGTGAACCATGGGTTCACCCTATTTATTTCCTTACGCTTTGGCCTTGGATGGTGGGACTGGGCGACAAAGTTTCTGGCTAGCTGGTCAAAGAAGTTTGCGTGCAAAGCACTTAGATTCACCGATGGACTCAACTCATCTGGTGAAGTTTGGATCACACCCAAGTATTCCTCAAGTTCCGTTTGATGCTACTGAGTTTGTATTCATCCCCCATATCCATTGGCCGCTTAAGGCGACACCTGTCGTTCATGGGTGCTACTTCTTTTGTGGCCATTTTGTTGATTACTGTGCTCTCTTGTTTACCCCATGGGTATACCAGCCTCAGGCTAAGCGGATTATGGTCACTAACACAGTTTTTTGGCTATGGCCATGTCAATTACAGTTGGCCAGAGCCTAAGGTCCACAAAATGTAGTCAATGCGACTGGCACCAGTTGGACCGATGAAGGGAAGTTCCCCTCCTCTATCTGTGCATGTCCTCCCATTTGTGGCCCACAGCATATGTTTTAGGGTCGGTGCATTCAATTGTAGTGCTGAGTGTAACCACAAGGAGAACTGCCGGGAGTCATAACCTCAAATGATCACCTCAAAACAATTAAAAGCTATATGAAGAAGGGAAGACAAGAAGGGGCGCCAGGCCCAAATGGAATACCTCCCCGTGCTTTATAAACAAGATGCAGATTATTGGGCAAAAGCACTTAGTCCACTGTTCTTTGAAATAAGGCAGAAAGGCCTACTTCCTTCGTCCTGGCGGGCTTCGATAATTTCGCCCATTTTTAAGTCAGGTGATAAGACTCTGCCTAGGAACTATCGCTTAGTTGCCTTTTTGGATAATGAGGCAAAATTCTTTGCAGGCACTCTGCTGGATGAATTGCAAAAGATAATTCGATTATTCCCTTAAACTAAACTGGCTTCTCCAAATCTGTTGGAACTGTGTCAAACATAACTACCATGACACTGTTAACAGATAAGGCAGAGACTACAAAAATGTCACTATACTTGTGCTTTATTAATTACCGGGCCGCTTGTGATCACGAAAATCGCAACAGACTTTGGTCAAAATTGGCCGGCTGGGGCATACCTCAGGCTTTACTAAACCTGCTAATTAATCTGCATACTGGGATCTTGATTCGGGGTCGGGTAAGCCTTATCAAGAAAGATACCAACAACAAAAGGTCTCAAGCAAGGCTGTGTGCTGGCCCCGACCCTAATTAGCTTGTTTCTTGCAGACCTTATCCCGCTACTAATCGCCAGCAATTCACACTCTCCAAAAGTCAGTAATCTAGTTTTACCATGTCTACTTTATGCTGATGACTTAGTTCTGATCAGCCAAACGAAGGTGGGTCTACAAATAAAATGAATATTAACTTGGAGAAAACCAAAACTATGACAATCAAAAAGAATTCTAAGAAACACCTGTCTGGTTTTGGGGCAAGACCCGGATAGACTCAGCAATAGAGTATAAATACTTGGGGGTGATCATCGACAAAGGTGGGCATTTTGCAGCCCAAAGGGACACAATCAAAAAGAAGGGAATAGCCCTAGCAGTCTCGTTGAGAAACCTTAACTCTAAACTTAGCGGTCCCTCACTTGCCCCATTGGTCGAAGTAATATAGGCAAAACTCCTGCCTACAATAACCTATGGGAGCGAGGCACAGAGGGGAAGGGACTCCAAGATCTTGGATGGTGTGGTTGCCAAAGTGTACAGAATAACTTTGGTCTACCAACAAGAGTCTCTCCAGCCCAGATTAGGCTTGAGTTTAGTGTTCAAAAACAGACCCTTGCAAGACAAGGTGCGACAGTCATATTTTGGGACAAAGTAAGAAAATCAAAACCAGGAACCCTAAATTGGTATTTGTGGTCAGAACGACAACAGGAAAAAACCACCAGTGACAAAATGCCTACTAGCAAGTTTGACCACTCTGGGTCTCATCCAGCTATGGGAAACACCCATAAGCCACTGCCTTCTCAAAACAATAACAAAGAAAATGGTAAAGAGTCTGTTGCAGGGATTTTGCTTATGCGCAGAACTATGCGCAGGAACCCAGGCCCTCAGTGAATTGCGGTGTACCAAAAACTCACCTCAGAACCCAGAACCCCTCATCAGGCCAGCATCAGTGTCCCATTCGTTATCCGAGGTTTAGCTCGGCGGTCCCAATGTATAGACAACCCAGAACAAGCGACTTAGTATATTTCTCGGGAATGGTGGGAATCAGAAATACCTTTTCGTAATTATTCTCGCACCAGTCCACAACAGAGTAAACAGAGACACAGTAAAAGTTTAAAGAGTTTATTTTATAAACCTCGTGTCCTAAGATGCAGCAGTTTGGCTAACATTAGCAGACAAACGATTAAAATCAAAACATTCAGCATAGTTACAATACCATAGAAAATGAAAGGAGCAATCATACTAAAATGACAGTGGCTCTAGGCCACCTTCCTTTCTCTAACACACTAATAGTATTATTAGACTAATGAAAGGTCTCTAGGCTTGAATGGGGAACCCCATACCGTAAAGATCAGCTCAGAGAGTTCACATCACAGGATCAGCTATGCTCTGCTCCTAGGAACGCTCTTCTTCCGAATGTGTGAAAACATGTAACACTGCAATATTAAAAGCACTCGACTTTCAGGTATTTGCAGCTGCGTGCGTGTTATGGCTAAACTAGTGGGCCGTTCAACCTGAACTTAACAACATGCACCGTCTAGCGACCCAGACTGTTTCTTTCACACTGTGTACAGACCAAGGTCGCTGCTCACTGTTTAGGATGTTAACAACAGACTGTTCTCATGTGAAGCCAAGTCGAGTAAGCATTTCTCAATTTAATAACATGTGACTACAGTGTCGTGTGCAAAAGCAGCAAAAGCGGCAAGATGGCTTTCTAACATTTAACACGGTTATGCTAACTTAGCGTTGTACATAGGTAGATAACGATCGTCACTACACCCCCCCTTGATTGGACCACTAACCAGTAGGGGCGCACTTGCAAGAACGCAGAGTTCAAGTTTGATAGAACAGAACCAAGGGCATGAACTATAAGTTCATATAAGGGAAGTGAAAAAGTTCGAGAAAAAAAAAACAAAGAAAAAGGGTAAAACGGAGTAAAAAAACCAAGTAGATTTGGATAAAAAAAAAACATCATCGACGGACGTAGGACGAAATGAAAGTAAAAAGTAAATCCATCAATGTATAGGCACAATAAGTTGCAACAGCTTCCAAGAGGAAATCATTGGAACGTTCCGCAAAATTATCTGCCAACCAGTTCAGGACGGGGAAGGAACATACATGCTCCTCAACCACCGGAGCCTCCAGCACCTGGCGAGGACAACTGGCATGTTCTTCAAGATAACTTCTTGCTAAGAAGTCAATCGCAGCCGTTCCGATGTCCCAATTCCCAAGAACTCCATGCGCTGCTGCACAGGCCATAATCCCGACACCAGAACAGTCCAACTCATGAGCCACTAAGGGGCTCATTAGCCGATCATAATCCGGGTCAGGAGACACCGAGTTTGACAGACACAAATCCAGAGCCCATTGGAACGGACAATCTAGGCAATGAAAGACTGGCTACACACAAGTAAAGTAGGCAAACCGGAAGGATAATCCATAGGCTACGCTCAAAGTCGCCAGCGGTAAAGCGCCATAGAATTCAAGCATCCGGTTACGAAGATGGAGCAGCCGGGACATGTTGTTGTGCGACGCAAGTTGTGCATCCATAGCGCAGGGCGCAGATCAACAACAGTATTCCAGCTATGAGGGCGAGAAGTAAAGGGAGACCTCCGAAGACACTGGAAAAAATAGAATGAAAAAAGGCCGGGATCACTCCAAAAATAGTTTGAAAAGAGGTCACGAGGCCGGAGCCCACAATTTTAAAAAAATGGGCTATGCCACTTGTGGACGAGGCATTAAAGATAGTCTGTATCAGAGTCCCAAAATGAAGCGGCAGATCCGTATTTAAAAGAGCTTGCACCTCAGTGCGCGTGTTTGCTACGTGAAGGACAAATGTTTCCCGGGACGAAGTCAACGCGACTTCTTTTTGAGACAATAGAGCCCTTATTCTGCTCATCTTGTTGAACTCTGCTTTCAAGGTTGGAATGGAAGGCCAGATGGATACATCCAGCCAGCCATGCGGGGGTGGGAACAGGACATTATTACAGCAAACTACTCTCTGTGATACAGTCACTATGTAGGGAATTCCCACTAACATCCCACAGCAAGCTTCAATATTTAACAGCAAATAACTACCGTTAGCAAGCAGCGTTAAATATGGAGTAATAACTGGCACAGGAATCCCTTTCAGGACGCAAGCTAAATTAGGGGCGTGCACATTACATGCACCATGCAATTGAATGTGCCTACACACAACAGAGTGATCTGGAGTGGAAGTGCACTCTTCACCATTCAAGTAAACCTCCTTGCCGTCCCTCACACATCTGTATGTGAAACGGAGCGACCAAACTTCATGCAGGAAGGCAGTACCTAATTGTTCGTATCTGCCTAGAGCATAATGTTTCATGCACAAACTAAACTTAAACAGGTGAAACGGTAATGTGATCAACCCATGTACAAGCCACACAGCAGAATTCAATTCGGCAACAGAGAAAGGCAAAGGTTCTAACTTTTCAATGTGTAGCAATGAATATGTAGCATCTTTCATGGACATGAATTGCTGTTTTGCAGTTAAATTAAAAGGAAGGAACAAAGATGAAGTATTCATATAATCCCAAGGGACTTTCCCTGCCTTTAAAGTTTGCAACGTCCATGCAAACTGCATAATATAACGCAACTGATTTTGACCATGATACAATACAGACAAATCATCCTGCACAATGTCTACCACAGATGATACAATATTATCTAAGGTATAAATTCTAGAAGATAGGGTGTTAATACTATTATCTATTGCAGCCAACACGTTTTCCATATTGGCTTGATCAATAGCACGTAATCTGGATGCAGCCTCAATTTGTGATAACTTCCAAACTTCGTTATAAACAGCATACACCCATCGTTTGGGCCTGCCAACTGCAGGACCCTTAAAAAACCATTCAAATCTATTTTGTCATTTAATCGTGCTAAATGAAGTTTAACAGACGCTAAAGTGGAATGTTGCAGCCAAGACTGGCATAACTTCCCTACTGAGTAGGTAGTTACAATGTGAGAGGATTCAAAACGGGGGTCCACACGAACCCGTGTATACCCCTGCTTTAATCCCAGAAACCTATGTTGACAGGAGTCCGAACTCGCTTGCCACACCAACCACCCTTCCGGATCCAATTCAGAAATATTGAAGGATGTGTTGGAAACCTGTGTCTGCAACTTAGCAAGGGATAGATCCGTATGATTACCCCAATTGGGATAAGCACCCAGATCCGAAACGGAGGGAGAATTTAATTTTTTAGACGTAGCCAATCCAAAACAGGTTGTCTGAAAAATTGAGGAATTTAAAAATAACATGTGATTCGGGATAAGACAGGCACGATGCAAAGCTTCTGTTCCCTGTACTTGCCATCGTTTGGAACCCCAAACCGATTTAAGATCGACTGTAGCTTTCCACAGATCATACCCGCCAATTGCCAACTCGTCCATAAAGGACTTGGAATACAACAATTTGGTGTGTGTCAGCCTAACTTTAGAAGCAGACTCAGGCGCAACTTTAAAATAAAAGGAGGCCGGATTGGACACACTAAAATCAGAAAAATAAGTGAACTTTTACACTAACGTGGCAGAACTGCCCATCCTAGGGGCGGGGCAGTGTTCCCATTGTGTAAAATTTACAAAATTTCTAAACTTATTTGCTTTATGTAGGAAATGCGTGCCATAATGTTGATAACAAAATTGTTCATCATAATTAGCAGTATCTAAATACAAATCCTCAGCATCAAATGCAGCATAATATTTCAAATCAGAAAACAGTGCTTCTATGGCTTGAACATCCCAATCATCTGAGTGAATGTTCTGCTTAACGACATCACCCATAGAAACACGAAATACATTTGGCACATTAATCACTTCAGTGGGGCCATGAATTTGAAATTTAACGGCATCCCAAGCGATCCCATCACGTACAGGCCAGGCAGTAATGTTCACAAAAGTCTGGTCCCTCTTCATAATGTGTGATGAGGAGTGGGGGGCCAAAGTTCCATTAATTAGTCGAATCGTAGACCGTTCATTCAGGTAGTGTCCATTGATAAGTCTAAAAAACACTACCACAAAGCCAATGGACATAAACAAAAAAACACATATGAGCACCAGCCAAATGTAAGTCCAAGGGGGTATTAAAAAATGTCTTTTGAACCAAGCCACAAAAATCGAAACCTTGGACGGGGCAATGGAAGTAATTGAACGAGAATCAAAAGAGTCTTGTGAGAGGGCAACTGTGGTGGATTGTAAAACAGGCAAGGTAACATCCGCAGGATATGCATACTCAACTTCTTCAAGCACACCACTAGGTGTTTGTGGCAACAAGGGACCAGTAATGGCATGCATCTCGATGGCAACATCAGGCACTGTGTCAGAAGCTCGGGCCACAACAGAATTTCTCAGCATCGAAGGGCAGGAAACCGCCGGAGTCATACTAAGAAGAATCGGCCACTCGCTGTAGTTTGACATTGTCAATCAAATGTACCTGTTATCCTTTCGACCAGGAAGTGGAGGTAAAATGACTGTTCTAGTACCCTGCACTCCAAGCACTGGAACCAGTGCACAATAAGAGGGGCCGAACTCCTTCTTGTTCTCCACCTTCTCACGGACCAGATCACCAACTCGAGGTAGCCAGCCGACTACCGGAATCTGAAGTTCAGCTTCAGACGAGGAGGGTACGTGTTCCTTCGCTAGATTGTTTCTGGCTTCTTGAAGAGTCTGCAATACAGCACAGTGTTCATCTACGTCAAAGGGTGCGGCTGACGCCGCCATGTCTAGACCATCAAGGTCTGGAACAAACATTCGAACACCAAAGAGCATCATGTATGGGGTCCGCCCACCCAGAGACCTTCTAGGGAGATTATTAAGTGCACGTTGCACGTCATACAAGTGGGCAAGCCAGTTCCGGCCAGTACCCAAAACTCTGGGTGTCAAAGATTGCTTTAAGTCACGGTTCATTCGCTCCACTACACTATTACCCTCAGGCCGGTATGGAGACGAAAATTTGACTTGGACCCCCAAATTTCTCATGGCCTCTTTGGACGCCTTAGTGGCGAACGGGCCCTGATCAGAATGAAAGGTTCCACATGCAAAACTCCCAACAAAGACACGCAAATCTTTTATGACAGTGAGAGAATCAGCACTCCTTTGTGGCCATAACCACAGAAAACGTGTGCACGAATCAACTGCAACCAAGATGTATTTGTACGCAGTATCAGAGGTAAAAGGACCGCTGTGATCTAAATAAACACAACCCAATGGTTTATTAGATATGTACAACTGAGTTTGTGATGGATGCGCCGCAGTTGAAGGTTTAATCTGCTGGCAGATGTCGCAATTAAGAACATAAGCTCTGGCCTGTTTGTACAAACCGCACCACCAGTAACGTTGTTGTAGCAGAGATACAGTAGCTGCAACGCCGGCATGCGTGGACGCAATGTCCTCGTGAGCCGCTAAAATCAAAGAAGGTCTGCAGTCCGCGTTGGGAATCAATCTGTCACCAACGTCATTAATCCTCACTAATGGGACTTTATCAGGACTGGTAACGAGCAGGGAAACCTCTCGGTGGCTTCGTTCCCTGCTCTGTAGCAGCAATAGCTGCCAAGATGTCATCATCGATCTTACTTTTGGATCTTGTAACTGCTGCTACTAAGTATGTCGCCACTGCTGTTTTTGCTGCCTCATCAGCTAAGCTGTTGCCGACAGCATGGACACCAACACGTTGGTGACCAAGAGTGTGAATTACATTCACGAGAGGCAGACGGTCTTTAAGATCTGCCACTCGAACCCAAAGCAGTTTATGCTTAATAGTGCTACCTTTGGAATCATGGTAGTCATTCTGAGACCAAAAATGTAGAATGTTGTTGTAAGATTGAACACAATAAAAGGAGTCACTCACTATAAGTGTAGTGAGTCGGGGATCAGCAAACTCCAGTGCAAGCACCAGAGCACGAAGCTCTGCCAACTGAGCGGTACAATCACCCAATGACTGCGTATGCACAACATCGGACTGGAATTCACCATTCACAAAAGTACCGACTACAATTGCGCAAGCCGCTGAATAGGCGTGTTTTGATCCAATGCGGGTTGCGCAGAACCGTCAGTGTATATGACACAATGGTAATCCTCGAGCGGGCGCAAGGACAGAGGAGCCGGATGAACAAATTCATACTGCAAAAACTCCTGAGTCTGAAGTGCCGCGTCAAAGATAAAAGTGACGTCCGGCGAGGTCAAGGAAGTGGCCCATTGTATCCACCTTGGATGCAAAGCTTTAGAATTCGGTACACTCGCTTTTGTCACCGCCTCAAGGGCAGGATAGGGTGTTACCACCAACATGCGTTTTCCTTGCGACAGCGCTCGTTCTTTCAGAATTGCCATCTGGACTGCTGTCAGAACCTTCTTGACAGCGGAAAAGCGCAGTTCAGCTGAAGTGTACAAGTGAGATTTGTAAGCAATGGGGACGGTGTCGCCCTCATTGAACGTTAAGTATGTGAAACCAACTGCGCCGGGCACTATTCTTATGACCAGGTTAGTGTGGTTATCACGTGTCCGTAAGTACTTAGAAGCAAGAAGATCAGCTTGCAATAACTGCAATATAGCTGAATGCTCTGGCAGCCAACAAGATTTGGAAAAAGTAGGTTGTACCAAGGCATAAAGCAGCTTGATACGCTGGGCATAATCCGGGATGTAAGTTCGACCGAAATTCAGAAAACCCAGCAGGGATTGTAATTTCTTCAGTGAAGTAGGAGCACGGAGGCATGCGCATTCTCTAGAAAGTGCGGAGCCAATCCTCGACCTTCATTGTTGAGTTCGTACCCCAAGAACAACACTTTATATTCCGCAATGTGTGACTTCGCAAAGTTGAATTTGTAACCGAAGTCTGCAAACAAAACAATAATGCGATCAACGCGACGGAGATGCGGGTCCAACTCGTCATCCGTGAGATAAATGTCATCCACGTACGAGTACGCATCCAGGTCTATACCCTCCAAGAGGGAGACCACGCGAGCGGCAAAGACTCCTGGGCTGTTCTTATAGCCCATTGGTAATCTTTTGAATTGTTTTTGTTTGCCACCAGAGGGGAACGCCGTCCACTCACTACTAAGAGAGGACAGGTTATGGCTGTAAAAGCCATTGGAAATGTCAAGTGTGGTTTTAAACCTTTTTCTCACGAGACTATCGACGAAAGCCGAACTGTGTGTGTTCTGTACTGCACAGGTCCGGCAATCCAAAACTAGGCGGTACGACCCATCAGGCTTCGTCACAGTGAACAAGGGATTATTCATAGGTGACACACATGTTTCGATTACTCCCTGATATTCCAATTGTTCAAGGATTGACGCGACGTGAGGTCTAGCTTCACGACGCATGGGGTATTGGGGTTGAGGTTGGGGCGTAGTCCGCAATGGAATCTCATGGCCAGGAGACAATTTATCCCAGCCAACCTGATTTCGATATAACGCAGGCGCTTGCACCTGAGCCCATTCCCCGGCGTACTTTTTAGCTAGGACCTTAGGCACTGTGTGCGCAAAGGACGGGAGGATTACTTCCTCCCCTATAGGAGCATCTAAAACGGAAGCCGGGGGCCAATCTGCCTCCGCCAACAGAATATCATAGGTAGTGGTCAGATTATCCCAAAAAAAACCTTGAATTGTACGTTGTATGTCACCTTCAATTTGAATGACTATATTATACAGTCTATCAGGGGGAGACACCCGAGTGTCAGCAGTTTCAATATTCACAAATATATCAGTTGCTGTCGCCACCAGATATGGACGCAGTGCTTGTCGCACTACTGTAACTTCTGCCGCGCTGTCTAGCAGCGTTAGCGCCCATGTCAGGTTCTGAAGCTGCGTCCATACCATCTGAGGCATACCTCGCTGTCAGTGCAGCAACTTTCTTCTTCTGAAACGGGGGTCGTTGACGTGCAGAGTCTTCTTGCTTGCCTTTGCCGTCAGTCTGTCGGGATTGCTCACGTGGTTGCGGTGCACCCCGACTTTTGCCTCCGCCACCGGACTGTGAAGCTGATGTTTCCTGTGAAGAACGAGGAGAACGTTGGTCAGAAACCTGAAATCGATCAGGTGACTTAATAGTAGCACGATCACGCAGATCATAAGTGCGTTCACTACTTGACTGTACTGGAGAGGCAGGACGAGACCCCTGTTTCTGTTGCTGCTTCTCCTGTTTTTTCGCCCGCCAACTTTGTTTTGGAAAATTAGGGCGTTCGTCCTTACCAGACGAGTTTGCCTTCGTCTGCTGTATCAAATCAGGATTCTTCACAGTTGGTTTAACACCTAAGGCGCTATGACCAACTTGTCTATAGGCGTTCGCGATAATTTTCGCGAATTCCCTCGGCTTGTCGTCTTCGTTCACTGTCTCTAATTTATTAAGCACTTGGAATTGCATAGCATCTCCTTTGAGGTTGCCCAGTATCATGGTAGCAACTACATCGAACACACTGACAAGCCGCATTCCCAATTCAATAGCAGCCTCCGCACCATGATTCTCTTGAACACGTTTAATAACGGTGGGCAGTACCGACAGAGACGGAGTGCCAAAGCACTTCGAGTATGTCGCTGCAAAGACCTTACCCCAGTTTTCACAATCGGCCATATCTGGGACCAAGTCTTTAGGCAAAGCGATGGTAAGGATCCTGTGTTTCTCCACAGGATTCGTACGTGGATAAACTGCTTCTATCTGATCAAATTTCTCAGCAAGCCAATAAGGGAAATCATCCCTATTTTGGGGTCGCTTTCCTACAACCGAATTGACCATAACAGGACTAATAACCACCGCGTGGTGTTCCGTCGGTTGTCCCGCAACAGCAGTAGCGACCACCTGCACGTTGCGTGACACGTACTGCACTAAAGCTCTATGTACTGTAATAAGGGCAGTGTGCAGTACACGCAACTTATCCACCGTCATCTGTTGGTAGCGGGGATGAGACGTATATCCGGCTAATACCGGCCATGTGGCCCCTGCAATCGACAAAGGGCCCATTCTCGCCGGTATAACCGCATGGGGAAGGGCGCCATTAAACCAAATGCTATGCTGCCAGGCAGAAATAGGAATTTCCTGAGTCCTATATGGCGTATAGTTGGCTGGTAGCGGCGTGGCAGTATAGGTGTGGAACGTATCATCGTCCTCACTCACCGCCGGCAAAGTAACCCAAGAGTAGAACAACTCAAACGGAAACAACGCATCGGTACTTACCACAAAAATCACAGCCATACCATCGTCCAGCACCCCATACTGCGCCAGATGACGTTTCAGGGGTGCCCGGCTATAAGCCGGAATATCGACCGCCATTAGGACACAAACAGTAACTCTACAGAATATTAGTAGCACTAGGGTTCAGATTAAATAACCTTTATAATGATCAAGCTTGAAGGAACCTATTTAGTCGAAACACAGGTAGGTCAAACCGTCACTCCCGTCTTCCGGAAACCAGAGTGAGGGTGTTGTGGACTAATACAAGCACTACTAAGGCGTCTCAAATCAATAGACCAAACGTTAGGTGCGCCATGTTGCAGGGATTCTGCTTATGCGCAGAACTATGCGCAGGAACCCAGGCCCTCAGTGAATTGCGGTGTACCAAAAACTCACCTCAGAACCCAGAACCCCTCATCCGGCCAGCATCAGTGTCCCATTCGTTATCCGAGGTTTAGCTCGGCGGTCCCAATGTATAGATAACCCAGAACAAGCGACTTAGTATATTTCTCGGGAATGGTGGGAATCAGAAATACCTTTTCGTAATTATTCTCGTACCAGTCCACAACAGTGTAAACAGAGACACGGTAAAAGTTTAAAGAGTTTATGTTATAAACCTCGTGTCCTAAGATGCAGCAGTTTGGCTAACATTAGCAGACAAACGATTAAAATAAAAACCATCAGCATAGTTACAATACCATAGAAAATGAAAGGAGTAATCATACTAAAATGACAGTGGCTCTAGGCCACCTTCCTTTCTCTAACACACTAATAGTATTATTAGACTAATGAAAGGTCTCTAGGCTTGAATGGGGAACCGCAAACCGTAAAGATCAGCTCAGAGAGTTCACATCACAGGATCAGCTATGCTCTGCTCCTAGGAACGCTCTTCTTCCGAATGTGTGAAAACATGTAACACTACAATATTAAAAGCACTCGACTTTCAGGTATTTGCAGCTGTGTGCGTGTTATGGCTAAACTAGTGGGCCGATCAACCTGAACTCAATAACATGCACCGTCTAGCGACCCAGACTGTTTCTTTTACACTGTGTACAGACGAAGGTCGCTGCTCACTGTTTAGGATGTTAACAACAGACAGTTCTCATGTGAAGCCAAGTCGAGTAAGCATTTCTCAATTTAATAACATGTGACTACAGTGTCGTGTGCAAAAGTAGCAAAAGCGGCAAGATGGCTTTCTAACATTTAACGCGGTTATGCTAACTTAGCGTTGTACATAGGTAGATAATGATCTTCACTACAAGTCAATCCTGGATCGAAGACAAGGCAGCCCTATCCAGAAGGTTGCACGGCTGTATGATCCTGAGCTCCTACTCCTCTCTAGCTGCTCAAAAATACCTAGCCCTAGGGTTTGCCAAATCCATTAAATTACAATTCCTAAGGTACCGGCTTGGCTTGCTACCATGCATAAAGCACTATCCACACTGGCTAAAAACCAATCCGAATCCATCTGTCACCTGTGCGGTGCAGCGCATGAAGATATGCTGCACCTGCTCTGTATGTGCATAGAACTAACACAGGAATGGAAACAGCTTTTAAAGCCACTTTTTAACCAGAGAGGTATCCGCACACGGAGGCAGGCTGTGATGGCGTGCTTCACACCAGAGGACACGCAGCTGAACTACCCCTGGTAAATATTTGAGACAAGTAGAGAAGAGAATGCCACAGAATCGAGATGCTGACCTCCGGCCGGCAACTTTAGACAGAACAACATTATAGCCATAAAGAAAAGAGTCGGATGCTGCTAAACAAATGTTTTGCACTGATTTTATTGATTTTCAGTAAATAGTTTTATACTATTTTTAAAAATGCAACTTAAAAATTAAACACTATGAGATACTCTGTAACAATGGTTCTAAGTAACTGTGCTAAATAAAATACTTGACATCTTGATTGGTGGAGATCAAGGGATGGGACTGACCATGACTTATCCTCCTCATTAACATCATGAATGTCCTCCTTATCAAGGGGCTCAAAAGTCACATTAAAGTCACCACCTATTATTAGCGGATGCTCGGGCCACCTTGAATCCAACAGCTCATGAAGAGTTTTTACAGTAAGGGATTTGCCCCCTCTAGTGCCCCTAGCATAGACATTGATAATGTTTAATGTCTTGCCTGATCGGCCTTTTAACCTAACTGCTAGGATGTCTGGGCTATTAATGGGAAGCTCGCTGGTGGTGCAATTTAATGCAATGCTGATCAAAATCAGCAAGCCTCCACATGGTCTGCACTGTTTCGATGCTATGGCCGGCTTATGGAATGTCACAAATCCTGGCATGTATGCAGGTGTAAGGCTCCATGTTTCCTGCAATGTACAAATGTCGTGCGAGTTGAGGAGCTCGGTCTACTGGGGCAGGCATAGCTTATGCCGACCACATTCCATGAGACCATTTTAAGCTGGTGGTGACCTACAGTCTGTGGCAAGTCGGAATGAGCATAGACATACTGGGCCTGTTCTCCCTGGGGCACTGTTTGATTATAGGTATCGATGTCTGTCGTGTAGTATGCGACTCACCCTCCTGTGTTGGTCTGTGTGGATGGCGTGGTCTGTGTGGTATTGTTTGAGGATTCTGACCCAGCCCGTGAATTTGTTATTGATGTTATCTCGGCTGGTGTTGGCACATTAAAGTTTATGGCTATCCCGTGGGCTCTAGCTATGTCGTATATGAGTGTGGAGCCTAGATGTAGTCAGTTATTTTCAGCCAGTCGTGATGTCGGGGACTGCCCTGTGAGAAACGGGTTAGAGGTAGATCAGAGGTGATGGAGAACACCTGCGCTTAAACTGAATATTAGATGTTGGTGGAGGGCATGTCCTGGCTTCTAGGGCACTTAGATTAGGCACCATGTTTCCATCAGCTAGTGCGAGGCCTATGGCATCTACTGGGCTGTTGGCAAGGACGCATCTCCTGACCCCCTTGATTTCTTACCATAGACAGACACCCCGTTACGTACCTAATCCAGTGCATAGTTTAGTTCTTAAGGGAGTCCTCATTCTCGTATTTTGCCACTTTTAGGTATGTTTGTCATGTATATTAAATGGGGACGTGATACAGGCAGTTTGGGTTGAGATCTTAGCTGGTTGGGTATCTCGTCCCCCCACCTTTCCCAGAGCAGGTGAGTGGTGTCTGAGTGTCCTCACAAGCAGCACAGTGCCTTTATTAGCCCCAGTAGCCCCCTCTCCTTGTTTCATCCTTGGTGGTAGAGTGTTGTAGTTACCTGTACTGCAATGGCCTGTGGTGGTTGAGGGAGATGTATAGGTTGCTGATAGGACTAGGTGTGGAGATTGTGGGGGTTGTGAGGGATGTTTCCAGTTGGCAGCTGCCCTCAATGATTGTACTGTTGATAGAGTATCTAGGGTGCCCGGGCCTTCTAGTCTGTCAAGCAACCTATGGATAACCCCAGTGCAAGTCCCTATTGTGACTTTGAGGGTGAGGATTTCCCTTTGAACGTCGCTTTTAGAGATATAGGTTTCTTGGGACATGAGCTCTCCTCCCTCGGTACCCTCAGCTTGCAGGGTGTTGTCTTCCATATCTATCTCAATGGCTGCCCTGTGTTCCTGGTCACCTGACGTGTGCCAGGTGACCAGTGGAATTGATTGATCTAAAAGGGGTAGAAATCTGTTACCATATGGGAAGTCGGCTGTGATCATATGCTCAGCACTACCTGTGCTAGTCTTGTTGTTATTTGTTGTTAGGTGACTTAGCAGTGGCCTCTGGTGGCTATTTCCTACTAAATGCCAGTTTGAACATGCTCGTAATACGCCCCAGTTTTAAGGTGCTAGCAGGTGCGAGTCTGGGGTAGGTCGTAGGGTGAGGTTTGGGTACTCTGTCGGTGGCAGTGGGATCAAGGAGCTCCTCACATTCAGTCAGGAGATCATCAATGTGATTGAGCACACAAGGTCCCGCTGCCGGGCTCAAACTTCTAGCTTTCTTTTTAGTTTTCTTCTTTTTCTGGGCTCCTCACACCTCTACCTCCGCAACCTTTCTCTTCCCCATTTCACCTCAGTGATCAGGAAATGAGGCGGGAAAGCCCACCAGCAAGGACGAAATAAGAATCCTCAATAACGTTTGAGATAGCACAGAGTAGCTTTTTTTTAGGGGTCGAGTCTCAGCAGTCCTCAGGAGCAAGATATTAGGGGGGTGGCACAGCCCATCCTCTTTGGGGCTCTGATGGGCACAGACTGTGGGGAACAAGCTGCACCTTTGTGGCTGCAGAGAGGCTCCTCTCTCTCCTTCAAGAGCGATGTCAGTAGGGGGACTGAGTCCCACCCCAGCACAGCACAGCCCAGCAGGGAAGCGGTGGCAGCAGGAAGGAAAATGAAGTGTTCCATGCTGCGGGAAACAGGCAGCACATTTATGGCTGCAAAGAGGCTCCTCCCTCTCCTTCAGGAGCGATGTCAGAAGGGGGACTGAGTCCCACCTCAGCACAGCACAGCCCAGCAGGGAAGCGGTGGCATCAGGGAAGAAAATTAAGCGTCCCCGTTTGTATAACTGCATTTTGCCTTTGCACATGTACACATAAACCTAAACAAAAAAAATCCTTCCCATATATTAAAATTGTTAGACACATGCACTTCCTAATGACTGCTAATCCATATGTATAGTAGGGATACATCAACTAGTTTCACAACTCTCCAGACATTTTTTGTAAATTACAATGTTCTTTCCTCATTATAAACCAGCTCAAATAATTATTTCTAAAGAAAAGAAGCATAACTGTTAAAATTGCAAAAGTGCATATGCAAATTTGTATACTGAAGCCCCACCGTCTCTGCTTGGTACGGGTCATTCTTCCCATGGCCGCAATAACGCAATTCTCCCTAGAGGGAGCTTCAGGACACCTAGTGATGACTAGTGGAACTACGGGTCGATGTAAGAATTTCAATGCCTTTGCCTTCTGAAGGACACTTAGTAGTGACTTGTAAAAAAATATAGCTTAATTAACACATTTCAATGCTTTTGAATTTGACTTGTGAGGGACACCTGGTAAGGACTAATGGACCTGCAGCTTTATGCCAGAATGTCAATGCTTTTGCTTTTGATTTGAGAGGGACACCAAGTAACCACTAGAAGAATTGCAACGAGCCTTCCGTAGCGTGGCTGGTGCCGCGACCTTCTCAGAGCGGCTGGAGCCTCGAGCCAGGAGCCTTCCTCAGCACTAGCATTCCCCTGCACGGCAGGAGTTAAGAGTATTCTCTCCGGAGCCGCGAGCGTTGTTTCAAAAACAAGGCCAGAGCCACCATTATTATTTTTCTGAACGCGGTAGAAGCCGCAATTCAATAACGATTGCGGCCGGAGCTGCCGCAACATTTCCCTAAACAGCCAGAGTCGCCAGTATCTCTGTTAGAACGTGGCAGGAGCCATTCGTCTATTCGGGTTTTTTTGTGTTTTTTTTAGCGAACTATTCTCTAACGCGGCAGAAGCCGCTAATTCGTTTCCACCATAGCAGGAGCCACCTAAACTTTTAGTTAACTCGGCATTAGCCACAATTTGTTTTCCTTTACTTTACTGCGACAGTAAATACTATCAACGGAATCAGACAGAACAGGAACAGGAAAGAGCAGGATCGTAGCTGCAACTGACCATCCCAAAAGCCCCCGTTCAGCCGGGTCTGGAGAACACCCTACCGGGGACGCACTTCTACAGAACCAGGGTTGCAGCCAGGCATTGGAACTCACTATCCCAGGTTCCCCTGCATCGCGCTGGCACAGCTGACGCCACTGATGCCACTAAAGCGGAGGGTGGACCACAGCAGCGCGAAGCCCAGACCAAGGGCAGGCGGTCCTGACAGAGGCTGGGCTGGAATATCCCCTTGAAAATTGCTATGCGAGGATTGAAAAATAGTACTTACAGTTACTGTGTGACAGGATTGTTTTTTTTTTCTTGTTTTGGCCAAAGAATGGGGAAACAAAAGGCAGGGGACGTTGTTAACCACGATCATAACATTAAGAAATCAGGTGCAATCAAGCATGGGGTCAGACTAGGGGCCACAGCTCATGATCGAACCACTCTGGCGGACATTGACACATTAATTGGCGAAGTTGAGCAGCTGCTCACATCAGGTAATACTAAAGGTAATACTAAAGGTAAAATCAAAACGGCGAAAGTTCCGGCTATGTTTAAACCATCAAGTGTCCCCAGGGCTACTAACTCCGCCTCTACCTTGTCTGAGAGTTCTTATTTGCTACGAGCATCACAATCTGGAAGCCAATCTATTGAGCCTGCCCTTGTTTTAGATAAGGGTCTTGCACCATCCAAATCTGCTGATACGATCTCTGCTGATTACTTGACTAAGTCCCCATGCCCTTTATATCCAACTATCACAGTAATCCCGAATGTCCCATGCTCTAACCGGTTTGGTCCTATTGAACCTATGGATGTACCTGTAGGAGTTGAACCTTCGGAAGCTATAACACAGGTTACATCCCTCACTACTTCTCTGCCAGGACCTCAAGGTGCAAACGCAGCTATGAAGAGCTCCCTGGTGGATAATGAACTGCTGTATAGTAAAATGAACGAGCTTTGTACTCAACTTGGGCTACTATCAGCAAATGTATTGACTCTCAAATCTAAGCTTATGTGTAGTTGCTGCTGCAGTTGTATGAATTCTGGGAAACCACTTAGCAGGGCGATTTCTTCTTCTTCTGGGGTAGACAGGGATGCAGGGTTGGTTACTGACCCCGTTCTTGGAAGAGACAAGGAGAAACATTGCATAGAGGTTCCTACTAGTCCCAGTCCTTTTAATAATACCACTTACTTGACATCTGTAAAACAGATTCATCAAAAGGAATTATTCCCTACGGCCATGAGCCCCAATTTTTTATTTACGAATCCCCCTGCATTATTACCCAAGTGGGTTACTAACCAGTTGTTAGTGCTTGAATCTTCTATCAGAAAACGACCGCTTCATTCTGCTTCTTCTGTGGTCCCCCCCTCTCGTACTATGTCAACCGGCTCTGCTTCTTGTCCTCCTATACGGAGTTTTCTCCTGAAGTCTGATCACCAATTACCTAGGGACAAGGGTAAATCTAACAGGTCCATTTTCATGGTACGGGTTCCAAAATTGAGTGCAGGTGACAGGGAGGATACGAAGGCATTGATCAATAAGGTGATCTATTGGTTAAGACACGAGCGGAATTGTCTATCTATAATAAGATCTGACATTGTATTTGCAAAAAGATGCCCAACTCCATTCTTGCAGCATGATCATATCCACATTGTCCTATGCACTAATCATTTAGTTGAAAATGTAATAAATTTTGAACTACGTACTTGTGACTATGTTGGGAAAAAACAAACGAATATAATTAAAAGCAAACTCCCCACTGCAGAGGGCTCAGACGGGTCAACAGAATGAGGGCTATGTTAATGCAGCTGCTGTTCCTAATACTGGCACTTCTTCCCTACTGTCTCCCATGAACGCACTGGACTGACTGTATAATAGGCCTGTGTGCTTAAACAGCAGTTTGGGCAGTAAGAGCCCTGGGGTAACGGGGGTTATAAAGACTGACTGTGGCTTAACCCATGCTGTTGATCAAACGTCCTCTTTGGGGAGTCTCAATATTAAGGTTGCTTTGCAAGACAAGGCCCATAGTACACTTGGGATGCATGAGAATGGTGATTGTAATATATTACAACCCTTTGATGAGTATATTAGACCCCAAGGTATGACAGAGCCTAGTATTATTACTAACATAGTCGATGGTTCTAATAATTTTCTTGGCCTAAATTTATTGTCCTGGAATGTTGCAGGTATCAGCCTGAAACTATGTGACCTGGATTGGCTGAGTTATATTGCGAGTTATGATGTGTGTCTACTAAAGGAGACATGGGCTACAGAGAGAGTTTATATAGATGAATACACATCCCTAAATGTAGATACTAAACCAGCACTTCACTTTGGTAGAGCCAGTGGAGAGCTCTTAACCTTGATTAAGAATGGTTGCTTCAGCACCTTTACCACTATAGAAATAGACCGCTTAGATTTAATGGGAACTTTAGTTACCCTACCCTCTGGTCTTTCTTTGGCAATATTTAATATTTATGTTAGGTCAACTCGGTCTAATGACTCGTCTACGACTCTAGCACTATTAGACACTATACTGGATAACTTATCCCCAGATACAAGAATTATAGTGGCAGGAGATTTTAACAACCCCTTTGAAGCCTGCTCTCTTTTAACTGAGATTACTGTGGAGGAAGATGAGCAGTGGAGAATTCCTAAATTGTTCGCGCCCCCAAGGAAAAACCTTACATGTGCATTCCAAATAGTTTCACTGGTTATTGGCAGAGGTCTTAGAGCCCTCAATGATCGTACTATCTCTGACCCTCTGTGTGCACCAACATTTAAGAGAGGTATGTGTGCCAGTATAATTGATTATGTATTAATTGATGTGAGAATGTGGACCCTATTAGCCGATATGAAAATTAATGTTAGGTCTGATAGTGAATATTACTCTCTCGAGGTAACACTTGTTGGAGAGCCTCTGGTACATGGGTGTGCTGCCATGAACACAAATGTCCCTGTAGCACTAGTAACCCAATAATCGTTGAGCCGTTAAATGGCCTAAAGTTATAGCAAATCCAGAGGTCTACTTAAAACTTTACAAACAGTTTGTTACCTCTTTTGACCAATATGAGAGGATAGAGCCAGCAAGAATACCTATCTTATCAGTCCACACTCAGCTGTTTGATGGTCTCCAAAATATATTTTATAAAGAGGTGACAATTACGAATACAGTACACTCTAGGTATCATTTCTGGTTTTACTCCGCTTGTAAAGTAGCTAAGAGTTCACTAAAGTCTGCTATTGCTGAAGGTGATAGAGGTGAAATTTGCATCGCCAGAGGAATCTACAAATCCCAATTTAGACAGGCTAGAAGAGATTGGGAACACAAGTTCTGACAGGACCTACTCATAGCTAGTAAAATCAAGGACAGATGATCATTCCGGAAATTAGTAGCACAAAATCACCTTGAAAGAGCTAAGTACCCGAGTTTTATTATATCTCCCGAAAATTGGGTGGCCCATTTTTCATCACTTTACTCGCTAAGAAAGTCAGATGACATTGATAGTGTGATTAATATAGTAGAGGGTGCTACTTTACCTCCTATAGTGCAACAGCTGTATAGCTGCCCTGTTAAGTTCAGTCTTGAAGAGACAAATAGTGCAATGCAGTCTCTTAAACTAGCTAAAGCACCGGGCCTGATAAAATTCCAGGTGACCTTTTTAAGTCAGAGCCATTTATCTGGTCAACTTATTTTAACCTTTTATCGAATCTCGGCCGGGGGAGAGATCCCTGATTCATGGAGGGGGGCAGAGATTATAACGATTTTTAAAAAGGGTGATGCTAACAACCCAGCTAATTACAGGCAAATTAGCCTGTTAGACAATGCTCAAAAAGTTTTTAGTCGACAAATACTGAACAAATTAACAGAATGGATGGAAGAAAAACAAATACTTTCGCCCTTTCAAGCAGGCTTCAGAACTAAAATTAGCACCATAGATCAGATTTTTAGATTTATACTATTGTATTGGAAAACTGTCCTTTTACGCAAGGGTATGTCGTACGTAGCATTTATTGACCTTAGAGCTGCCTTTGATCTTATCCCCCGTTCCAACTTGTGGCAAGTTCTTTCTAATATAGGCGTTCCCAGTAATCTTGTACATCTATTGAGTAAATTACATTAGAATAATTATGCCCAAGTACGTTGGGGACCAAGTGGCAAACTGACTAATCGTATTCCAATTGAACGGGGTGTCAGGCAAGGCTGTGTGCTTGCCCCCACTTTGTTTTCTCTTTATCTAAACAATGTGGTCAAGGTTTTGGAAAATTGTGTAAATTACTCTCCATTGCTAAATAACAGGAAGGTACCGATCCTACTTTTCGCGGATGACTCCCTACTCATTTCAAAGTCTCCCAAGGGTCTCCAGACCCTGGTTAATACATTTCTAGGCTTCTGCAATGACAGGGGACTCGAGCTAAATGTTAACAAAACAAAATTTATGATTTTAGGCAAGGGGACCAAGAAAGGTAAAACGACTATTCGGGTTGGTTAAGACGTCCTTGAGAGGGTTGATAATTTTGACTACCTAGAAGTACGATTTATGGATAGTTTTAAATGGCTAGATCAGATCATGAAAAGTAAACTTCTTATTGAGCACTGGTCAAATGCTATTTTGAGAACACAAAAAAGGACGGTATCTCACGTAGTATCCCCCGTCATGGAGATTTACCGTGCTAAGGCGCAAGGGGCTGCCCTTTACGGGGCTGAAGTCTGGGGTCATGTCGATATCCAGCCCCTGGCATTGGTAGAAAACAGATTTGTTAGCAAAATGTTATGCCTTCCCCATAGTACACCCCTTATTCCACTGTATTTAGAACTGGGATTAAAAAGAGTAACAGATCTAGTGGCCCTGAAAGTATTGACTTATTGGGTTCATCTCTGGTGTACACCCGAGCTTGTTGATTATAGGGATTCCCTGTGTGAAGTTCTAAATATGCCAGGTGCCAGATCACTTCCATGGATTAAACACGTGTATTCGTGGTTGGGAAAGTTAGGACTTTCCAGATTTGGGGCAGATCCTACTAAATTAAGAAAATTGATATACACCTCCTCAAAACTACCTATTGGAACTTTATTAATGAATGTATATTAAGAAAAAGTTCTGCAGGATCTTTGACTAACACATTTCTTGATTTTAAATCTACTCCACTACTAGAGGATTACATGGATTGTATACCCTTTTCTTTCCCTAAAAGTCTCTTCATACGGTTTTGTATGGGGATATTACCTATAAGATCATTTACCCACAAATGGAATCAAGCACAGCCAGTATTGACCTGCTCAATGTGTAACCAGTGTGACGAAAATTAATCACATTTGCTATTTTTCTGTCTGGAGTATTCCTCCCCTCGTAGGAGGTGGATTATTCCAATTTGTCGCAAACTGGGGATTGCACAATATCAAATAGCACTAAGGATTCTAAAAACTGACCTCTCCCTTAGAACTGTTGTAGCTGTTAGCAATTTTTTAGAGGCAGTTTGCCAAATGCGCAATGCAATTAAAAAAATTAGACCAGTGTAAAGATCATGAGTTGCACTTTACCGTTTACTTATATCAATGAACTGTTTTACTTCTTGTACTGTTCTATTTGGTGTGATTTTATGGTACTGTTTGCAGCCTAGTTTTATATATAGTTTTAAAGCACCCGGCACTTTACATCAGGGTCTTTCACTGATGAGAGTAGATATTATACATTGCTGCTATTATTGTATCTGATTCTGAAGCATTCTGCATTTTAAACATGGACGTATTGCTACCATGGTATATATATGTGTATTTTTATTGTAATTTTAATGTTTGGGCTGTTGGTTGAAACTTTGATGGTTGTAATAACCGAATACAGTTTTATATATATAATTGCAACTTCATTTAAGAATTTCAATGCTTTTGCATCTGACTCGATAGGGAAACCTAGTAATGACTAGAGAACTACTGCTTCATGTAATGAGTCCAGTACTTTTGCATTTGATTTGTGAGGGACACGTAGTAATGACTGGTGGAATTGCATCTTCAAAAACGACTATCAATGTTTTTGCATTTGGCTTGTGAGGTAGAAATGACTAGAGGAACTGCAGTCTTGTTTCAGAATTTCAATGCTTTTGCATTTGACTTGTTAGGGACACAAAGTAACAGCCTGTGGAACTGCACCTTCATGAGAGAATATGAATCCTTTCACATTTGACTTGTGAAGTAAACCTAGTAACAGCTTGCAGAACTTCACGTTCATGAAAGAATATCAAAGCTTTATTAGAGTAGCAAAAGTGGATATGTACATTTTTATGTTGAAGTCATAGCCCTTCAATTTGTAAAGGAGAATTTAAGAAGTTGCATCTTAATCAAGAGGGATAGAAAACAGTGACAACAGGAGAAAGCAAGGATAAAAAAGAACTTGCAATATTGAGATAGAGAGGTAGGGGGTGTCTGTTGGTGGACGAAAGAGGCATAAGGTCAATTAAGACTATGCACCTTTGGTATATTCATCGCTCTGGATATTCATGGCACTGCACATGGTCCAGACCATCTATTTGAGCTCTGTCACTGTTTTACAAACTATTCATTGGCTACTATTCAGTCCTCTTAATCTCCCCACCATTCAGCCAAATATTTGTTTGTCAGCCCAAATGTCCAAAACCCCACACGCTCACCTCAGTCTAACTTCCTCATCCCTATTGATAACCACTGATTTATTGTCTGGGGTTTAATTAGTAGGGGAATTTAGGAAAGGAAGTTATGGGGGGTGGGCAAAAAGGGAGGATATCTGATTGCAATGTATGTGTGATGTACTATAAAAAGAAAGCTTTAATAAGAATCTATTATACCTTACAAAATGTACTAATTTGTGAAAAATAAAAAAAGATAATCTGTGAAGATGAATTAAAAAAACTGATAATTTTAAATACTGTGTTTCACAGTTATTTTGTTCAACATGTACTTCATATGATTATTTGGCTCAAATTGGTTTAATTTGTTTTATAGTTCAATAAAGCTATTGCAATTTAACGAATCATCTGCTTTTACAACTTCCTTCTATAAAAATGTAAAAAAGGGAAATCCATATCAAAAGCATAAAATGCCACAAGAACGAGCCAAGCATTTCCGGGAATTAATTTTCAAAGTAATTATAATTTTGACTCTTTAGAATGAAAGCCTCGAGATGCATTCAAAGAACGACTTATTAAGGGAAGGACATTTTAATTCAGAAATGTGTAATTGTGGGATTAGTTCCACGGTGAACATTGACAGTAATGTTTGGGTTTGCAGTTCTTCTTATGTTTTAGCCCAGGGGCAACATGTTTCAATAGGTGTGTTTTCGTAGTACTCTCTTGTTCATTTTCTTTACTAATCATGAGCCTTAATAAGCTGCATGTGCTACACACATTAGTTAAATCACATCATTACTAAACAGCATTGGAATTCATTAAAAACATCACGGACTGTAACAAAATGGGCTTTTCTGCCTCAGCGCATAACCAAGCACATGTTTGTATGATCCTTCAGGGCGTAAAGTGAATTCATTTAATGAAAAGGAAAATGTGCTGTCTGTTAATGACAGGCCCCTACTGCACAATGCTTTAGTGATATATTTGCCAAAGTGTCCACCAAAATGCACCACCAGCTACATACTACACCTTTACCAGTCTCCTGCCAGACATGTTTGCTACACTTTGGGCCTGATGACAATGAGGCTCAAAAAGCCGGACGCTTTCCCAGCCTCATTGTGGTTTCATTTCTGATCACCGCAGTAAAATGCAGGAAGTCAGAAATTAAACCAGACGGTCATTCCGGCTGGATTCCAACAGGCTCAAGGAGCTCGTTGTCCAGTCAGAGATTGGCCTGTAATCCCAATAGATGGCGTTTCCGCCATTGGTATTACGATGCTCGGTTTCCGACAGGCTTTCCATGCCATGCTTTCCAACATTGAACGCCTGTCAGAAAGCGAGTTTGGTGGGCCCTAGCAGGGTCCCCTTCTATTTGGGCCTTTGCTTAGGGGCCGTGGGGGCACCTGTGGTGCCCCCCAGTTGATCCCTGCACCGTGTGGTGCCTGCCACGTGGTGCAGTGATGAACCCAATCTCCCATTTCTCTACAGGAGCTTGTGGTAAGGCCGGGTTACGGCCGCAGCACAAGCTCCCATAGAGAAATAGGAGTATGCGACTGCACCATGTGTGGTCGTATTGTAATTGCGGTGTCGGGTCCGCCAATCGGAGGTCGGTCGGTCGGTGGTAACTCCCACCAACATCGTAATAAGGCCTTTTTGTGAAGCTATAATTTGTCACATTCCCTATGACTTCATGCAACATTGATGTCAGCACCCCCACACTAAAACTGTTCCAGCAACACTAGTGAAAAGGTTCTCAATTATGTCCCCAAGTCCAGTTTAAAAAAAAAAAAAACCTTGCAAGTATTTACAAGCAGGACTCTGGCTGAACTTTTCAGTATATTTGCTTATGTTTTTTTTACTTCACAAAGCCATTTCAACAGAGAATCTGATCCCTATATGTAATCAAACAAATCATCCCACTTGTGTATGACTTTCACACAAATTGAGAACTATGGATGAGGATTAACAGCCAGAGCTTGCGAATCACGTAATCTCCATCCTTGAATTAAAATAAACCTGACCTCATATTATGTAACCTGGTGCTCATGTTAAGTTCTACAATGCACTTAGGCATTGGTCACTCTTTATAAAACTGCAATATATATATATATATATTCACTGAAAAAACCATAGGTTTCACACATGTTATAGTTAGCGGAAATTTTACTGATAAAAAACCAATGAAATTCCCCCGTTATAGTTACTGCAGGCAACTATAACTCACGCGACCGCAATCCTCTGCTGATGCTAATACTGTATTTAGACACTTATTTGCCCATGTCTTCTTCCATACATTTTTAGCTATACATATATTACAAATATTTTTTTTTCATAAAGACACATATGTCATCAGCAGAAGATTGCGGTCGCGTGAGTTATAGTTGCCTGCAGTAACTATAACGGGGGAATTTCATTGGTTTTTTATCAGTAAAATTTCCGCTAACTATAACATGTGTGAAACCTATGGTTTTTTCAGTGAATTTGCAAGGTTTTTTAAATGCTAATTCCTAACTATAACGTGTGTGAAACCTATGGTTTTTTCAGTGAATTTGTACGGTTTTTTAAATGCTAAGTTACTTTACGCCATTCGTGGCGTGCGCGCCCACTTAACGCAGTTCGTTCTGTGCGTGCACGGTGCGCTTCGCGCACCGTGCGCGGACAGTGAGTACGCGGTGCGCTTCGCGCACCGCGTGCCCACTTTACGCAGTTAGTGCCATGCACGCACGGTGGGCACGCGGTGCGCTACGTGCACCGCGTGCCCACGTTACGCTAGATGGGCCATGTACGCACGATGCGCTTCGCGCACCGTGCGCACATGGAGGACATACGATGCACTTCGTTTTGAAAGGTAATATTTTAATTTTTCGTATATTTTATAAGCCATGCACAAATGGTGCCCTTCGGGCACCATTTGCACACGGGGTGGAGAGAGTGTGGATAATTTTTATTTTTATTTTATTTTTTTTAAAATTTTAGTTTTTTTCACGTTTGTTAAGCCATGCACAATTGGTGGCCTTCGGCCACCAATTGCACACGGGGTGCAGCGAGTGTGGATGATGTTTTTTTTTTAATTAGTTTTTACCGTACGCGTACGGTAAGCATAATCGGCGAAATTACCGAAAAGATAAAAATTCCGTTTTTGGCCTTGGAGGATCTTTGGGGACTCCCTCAACATGCCTATGTGTGTGGGAGCTGTCTAAACAGCCCCTTTACATGTTTTTGGGCTTTAAATTTTAAAAATCGCTCTCAGTGCGAGAGAGAAAATGGCGGCCGCAGCTTCCTGGTTTCGGCCGATTCGAATGTTTACTAAGATCTAAGAGCCAATCAGAATCGCGCTCGCGCACGCCACCGTACGCGTACGGTAAGCGTACCGTAAGCGCACCGTAAGCTGGCTCAGATATATATATTGATTTAAAGGCTATTTTCTCAGAATCTACTGAACAGATTTACACCAAACCTACAAAAGGCACTTCCTTGACCTGAGGACTACCTCTCTGCCAAATTTCTAGTAATTCTGTTCAGCCGTTCGGGCTGTAGCCCTGTCTAAAGGTCCTATGGAAAAATGCATGGGAAAAACGCGTTTTGGGACTCCCCTTTTATCTCAGCCCCCGCTTGACGAATCCCCCCGAGACTTTCAGGGTAGGAGCGGAGCGTAGCGCCCCACCTATTTTGAAAATTTCGCGAGGATTCGTCGACCGGCGCAAAAGTTATTCAAAATAGAATGTTGCGGATTTCCTATGGAAACGTGGTCCTAACTATAACTACCTACTGGCGACCGCCAGTAGGTAAAATATATATATATATATATATACACACATTCACACACATATATGTATTGTTGTGATCAAGGCCGCAGGATGGCTGCCGAAATGCGTCATATGGACTGCTGAATCATAAAATAAACAAGCACATAATTACAGAGTCTGTGCCCGACCTATTTTGTTCATTGTAAAATCAGGAGATGTTTGGACAGACACACACATACACACACACACACATGCACGCACGCACACGCACACACAGACACACACACACACCCCTACTGGCGGTCGCCAGTATGTAGTTATAGTTAGGACCTACTTTCCATAGGAAAAGCGTTTTTTGTTTTCCTAAGAACTTTGGTGCCGGATGATGAACCTTCGCGATATTTTCAAAACACGCGGGGCGCTCCGGTCAGCTCCTATCCTGAAAGTTTCGGGGTGATTCGCCAAGAGGGGGCAGAGACAAAAGGGGGGTCCCGAAACCTGTTTTCTCCATGTTATTTTCCATAGGAAACTTAAGACACAGCTACAGCCCGAACTGCTGAACGGAATTACACCAAATTTGGCAAAAAGGTAGCCCTTGGTTCAGAAAGAGCCCTTTTTGTTAAATGGTGTAAATCCATTCAGTAGTTCCTGAAAAATTCAAAAAAAGGAGGTCAGAAAATCAATTTCCCATAGGAAACTTTAGACACGGCTACTGCTGGAACTGCTGAACGGAATTGCACCAAATTTGGCAAAAAGGTAGTGCTTGCTTCAGAAAGTGCCCTTTTTTAAATGGTATAAATCCGTTCAGTAGTTGCTGAGAAAATCAAAAAATAAAAGTTTTGATATATAGAGGCGCGGTGGATCCACGCACCCTCCTGACCACGAGCTTTATTCTAATTGGCTGTCAACACTTCAAACCAGGAAGTGTTGGCAGCCATCTTGTGTAGAACCGAGTCACAAGAAAAGAGAAAAAGAAACGTGAAAAACAAGAAAAGGGGGCAGGGTAGAAACACCCTGACCCCCTAGGCCTGCTCAGGCGGTCCCACAAGGACCCCCAGGGCCCCAAAAAGCATGTCTTAATTCACGCTGGGTGCACAAATCTGGCCGAAAGAATTAAAAAAATCGAAGCGCAGGCTCCCGCGCTTCGTTGTATTGAAGCCCCCGGGTGGGCCAGGTCCCGGGGGCAGTTAAAAGAATGTGTGGGGGGCCCCCAATCCCCCCCAAGCTGCCCCAGAGACCGCCACCTCCCGGGGCGTCTTTTTTAATGGGTGGGGTCCTCCAAGGTTCCCCAAGCCCCGGGGCCCACCACCCCCGGGGCTTTTTAAAAATAAAATACACCTGTGTTTGTGGAGGCTCTAGCCCCCACCACATGCCCCGGGGACTGCCACCTGCCCGGGGCTGTGCAAACATTGGAAGGGGTCCGTGCGGCCCCCCTCCTGGAGCCCTTGATAGCCCTGGGAACCAACACCCCCCAGGGCCGGTTCCTGCAGTGTCCCGGGGTGCCCACCCCTGGGACACTGCTGTTTGCTATGGCAGGGTGGGGGCCGTACGGCTCTGGCCCTGTCATAGCAAACTGTGGTTTGGGTTTTGAAAGCGAGAGCAAGAAACCTGCTCTTGCTTTCAAAAATCAAACCACATTGCTTTTACACACGGGAAGCTGCATGTCAGCAGCAAACCCATGGGGAAAAGCAATGCCGGCTCCCGCAGGAGGCGGGGAGCCGGCAGGGACCGTGGGGGCATTGGGGCTCCCCCCATGGTCCCCAACAAAGTGGCCAGGCCACACGAGATGGGGTCCCTGGGGCAAGGGGTGGCCCGGGAAGGGGCCACGCGGCCCCTTCCCCCATAATGAATGTAAACAAAAAAATACACAAAGGCTGGCCCTGGGGGATGGGGTCGCCGGGGCCATAAATGAATTGAGGAGGGGGGCCAAGCAGCCCCCTCTAAATATATATATATTTTTTAAAACACTGGCCATGCCCCAGGGGATGGGGTCCCCGAGCTGAATATGGCCACGGGAAGGGGGCCACGTGGCCCCCTTCCCATTTACATTTTTTTTTTTAAAAGGGTCAAGGCCTTGGGGATGGGGTCCCCAGGTCCCAAAAAAAGGAAAGAGGAGGGGGGCCAAAGAGCCCCCCTTCTTAAAAAATAAATAAAAAATGGCCACATCTCGGCTAGGCCCCGCCCCCTCCCTGCAGCACTCAGCAAACGCGGCCCCTGGCACGTTGTAAATTGGGGAATTGATTCCCCTTGAATACTGAGGGTCCCTGGGGGCCAACTAGCCCACCAGGTACCTCCAGTACGTGCCAGGGAGCTGCGTTGCAGAGAGGTGTTCAGAGCAGCCGCGGTCGGTAGTAGGAGTAGCTGCAGAACGGTGACGTGGGGAGGGGAGGGGCAGGGTGGGGGGTAGTAAACTATGGATTACGGAGGTTTACTGGTAAATTAACATATACATTAATAAAATGAATTTCGTTGCGTGCACTGATTCCCCAAATGCGATGCAGTGCACGCAACAAAATTTGTTTTATTAATTTATATGTTAACTTACCTGTATACCTCCATAATCCATAGTTTACTACCACCCACCCTGCCCACATCACCGCCCTGCAGCTACTCCTACTACCGACCGCGGCTGGTTCAGAGGCCACGCCCCTCTCTGCAACGTAGCTCTGTGGCGCTTACTGGAGGTACCTGGTGGGTTAGTTGGATGGACCCCAGGGACCCTCAGGATTCAAGGGGACTTAATCTCCCAACTTAAAACGCACCACGGGGCGAGTTTGCACAGTGGTGGGGGGAGGGGGCGGGGCCTGAGGTGACATGTGTGCAAACACGCCCTGTGGTGTGTTTTAAGTTGGGGAATTAATTCCGATTCAATCCTGAGGGTCCCTGGGGGCCAACTAGCCCACCAAGTACCTCCAGTAAGCGCCACTGTGCTGTGTTGCAGAGAGGTGGCCCAGGCCATACCCCTTTTTAACACCTCTCTGCAATGCAGCTCTGTGGCACTTACTGGAGGTACCTGGTGGGCTAGTTGGACCCCAGGGACCCTCAGGATTCAAACGGACTTAATCTCCCAACTTAAAACGTGCCACTGGGCATGTTTGCACAGTAGTAAAGGGAGGGGGTGGTGCCTGAGGTGACATGTGTGCAAACACACTCCGTGGCGCGTTTTAAGTTGGTGAATTAATTCCCCTTCAATCCTGAGGGCCTCTGGGGGCCAACTAGCCCACCAGGTACCTCCAGTAAGCGCCACAGACCTGCGTTGCAGAGAGGTGGCCCAGGCCACACCCCTTTTAACACCTCTCCTCAACGCAGCTCTGTGGCGCTTACTGGAGGTACCTGGTGGGCTAGTTGGACCCCAGGGACCCTCAGGATTCAAGGGGACTTAATCCCCCAACTTACAACGCACCAGGGGGCGCGTTTGCAGAGTGGTGAAGAAAGGGGGCATGGCCTTTGTCTACCTCTGTCTACCTCTCACCAATCCCTTTGCGTGGGGCTTGCTGGAGGTAAAGGGTAGGCTAGTTGGCCCCTAAAGGACCCCCAGCAGTGAAGGTCGACTGCAATCTCCATCCAAGAGCATGCCAGGGAGCGTGTTTGTAGAGTGGTGGACAAAGAGGGCGTGGCCTGGTACAAGTACTTACCAATGTGCTGTGTGGGACTGACTGGAGGTAATAGTTTCTATGGTTTTGTATGAGTGAAATGTCCAACTAACTATAACACCCCTGAAACCTATGGTTTTTTCAGTGAATTTCTAAGGTTTTTTAAATGCTAATTTCTAACTATAACATGCCTGAAACCTATGTTTTTTTCAGTGAATTTCAAAGTTTTTTTAAATGCTAATTTCTAACTATAACATGCCTGAAACCTATAGTTTTTTAAGAGAGAGAGAAGAGAGAGAGAGAGAGAGAGAGAGAGAGAGAGAGAGAGAGAGAGAGAGAGAGAGAGAGAGAGAGAGAGAGAGAGAGAGAGAGAGAGAGAGAGAGAGAGAGAGAGAGAAAGAGACAGAGAGCCCAGAATGAACCCCCGGAACTTATCCCATAGTCTGCTGTAGAAGGGTGGTTTTCTAAAATTACTTGTATCAACACCAACATTTTTCAGGAGCATTGGGATTTTGGTAAACAGATCGCCTAGTCCACCAACCTACCCTGAAAAGTTTTCCAGCTCCAGTGCAGTTCACCATCTGCCACTTTTATGGACACATCAATATCATTGCCACAGTCTGATAAAGACATTTTGAGGGGTGTTATCAAGTTCATGACATTTACAAACAATTTCTGTTAGAAAGGAATGCAAAAAATGGTACCATCCTCATCCCCATTAAAGCTAGGTGGGTTAAAAATGTTTGTCGCTCTAAAAATTGGGTTATGGTTTTAAAAAGTATGTAAAACACTGATCTAATATACTTGTGCTGCAACACAGCTTTTATTATTGTTCTTAAAACCCCTGCTCCTGCATTTTGCTCGGCCAAAAACAATAAAGTGAGTGTTTAATGGCTGCTGCTGGATGCTCCAGGCTGCAAATGTAAGAAACAAGCAAATGAGGGTGCTAAAGAAAGACAATCAATGATAAGCAATGGGCAGTATCTAAGCCCACTGGAAGTTCTTTGTAAGCTTACAATATGTCTGTTTTAGCCAGGCACCTCGTCTGCTTGACAAGCTTGAACTATAAAAAGAGCTGGCTTCTTTCCTTTAAAAAGAAATTCATTTATATGCTGCTGGCCTGAATTATATGTATAATCAGAGTCACATTGATGTTGAGCTGCAGGCAGTGGTTGCTAGTTGCATGGTTTTCCATGTGGGCTGCCAGCACTGTGCAGGGTGAGCCGGGCAACACCAGGGAGGTCCATGATCCTGATGCGAAGGGTCCACAGCATATCTAAAGGTAACACAAATGGAAAGATATATTTTTAGTTCCAAGGCAGGGATTTAATAGCACACTCTACCTAGAGTTAGCAACTTCAAGTCCCCTGTAAGGGAGAAGGTGACATGCCCCTTTCGAACTTACATAATTGTATCATATAATATACATTAATTAGCACAGTGTTACAATATATCAGCACCAATAATAATACCATCTAGTGTGCCAAATAAAGAACAACACATTTCAGAGAGGTGTGCAGATACAGACAATGGGTGACATGTCTATGAAGGACACAGCACTGTGTGATGAAAGTTCAGCTGAAAAATATCATCTGCTACCAAGCATTCCAAAACTACGCAGGGCTTAACAACCCAGACAATACCACGACTGTGCCATTACCACGAGTTCCATTACAATGCAAGTCATTACATCAACTTGCTTGATGGAAGCGCTGGTCTTTGGAATTGTTTAAATTACTATTCCAACTCCAGTCGGGGTATCCGTAGGGATGGTGCTGGACTTACAATTAAACACCACATTCCCTGAAGCCAGTCGTTATAGTGATTTGCCGTGAAATTGATCTTGTGGTAACATCGCAGTTGTGATACTGACTGCGTTGTGAAAGGCACTACAATGTAATGCCTGCATTGTAATAGATGTTTCCCTGAGCTGAGTGGCTCTTGGAACACAGGGGCTCCACAGGTTCTAATTGTAGCACCCTCCATGTGCAGGGATTTAGTGGTGGGTGCTACAGCTGAGTGTCAGCCACTCCAGTTGTTCAGACACCGGTTTGTTTTCAAGAAGGGCAGCTTGTGAGAGAGATGATGAGCTTGTGTCTCTCTGTCCATTCCTTGCCTGAATATTGATGTATAGGTAAAGCACCAACAAGCCAACACTCATAATCCCTGACACCCTACACACAAAATAGATGTCCTTTAGGGCTGATCTAAAACATGAATGACACTCCAACCAAGCCAATTGCTAAAGGGTGATGGTGACTCATTGCCCCACTCTGTCTGTGCTAACGGTGAGCTTATGTAGAGAGTCACTGATACTTAAAAAAGCAGTGACTAAATGGCGATTCCCAATGCCCCTTTTGTATGAATCTGTTACCATTTTTAATATTTTGTGTTATTTTAGAACTCCAAAAATCACTCTCTGTAAAAATTCAGAAGGCAATCAAATCCTCACAGCCTTCACATCTTCTAAGGTTCACAGTTCAATTTTTTTCAACCAATCATTAAAGTTCAAGACTTCTATTTGTAATGTTAATTTAGTCGTCCACATTTTTACCTGTGTACCTTGTTTAAAAGTGCACGCAGTTGTCACCAAGTGCTTCGGCTGTGACCTTTTGTTATGTTCAGTGTGTACTAACCCATATTGTTTACTATTCTGTAATTACTTTGAGTTGTTGGAATTAGATGTATTTGGACCTGCTACCTTGAAGTTTGAACAAAGGATAACTATGTTGCTTAAACAATCTATTGGGAGATGTATACTTATAGAGCATTGAAGTGTGTGTTTTCCTCCCTTACTTACCATAAAACAGCTGAACATAGACATTTTGAAACGTTTAAGTGAGGTAATTGTTTTGTTTCTTGCACTTGCTCTGTTATTGTGGACTGCATGACTTTATTTTTCTTTTCTGCTTTTTGATGTGCAACTGCTGGTCACAATGTCACCTTGACCAAGCGCTCCTTTTTTGGTGTTTTATGAGAAACATTGATATTTAGCAAACTGTGCATAACATCCTAGAACAAGACAACATTATTATGCGATAGATTAATGGTTAGTCAGATTATCTGAGTGAGTAGGTCTTGTGAAGGCATAATAGATTTAGTGGCATCTTTCCAAGGAAATAGCGGAACTCGGCGCTGCAGCTAATTTTCCAGCACTGTAATACACCCTTTCCAAAACACAGGGATGTACAACAATACGGCACACCCCTGTGATTTCCCTAGCGCTGGCACGAAAAATAACCGTGGAGCACCAACGTGGACACCATTGCGCCATAGAGCAAGGGTGCCTGCATTGCAGGAATGATTATTTATGTGCAGAAAGGTATCCCTTCCTTCACAATAAACAATCAATAATGGTCTTATGTTACTTCTGGGTGTGCTGCATTTTGCAGCACACCCAGACGTGGCAACTCTTCATTATTTAATGATTGTTTACGTGCAGGAAGGAACACCTTCCTGCACATAAACAATCATTCATGGCAGTTTGCTCTTTCTATGTGTGCTGCACAATGCAGCACACATAGAAAAAGCAAAAACAAGGAGAAATAAAAGTATTTCTCCTCGATGCGCGATTCTAATGCCTGCTAATGTAGATCCATGTAAATCTGGGGCAGCGTCAAAAAGCAATCGGTGTTGTGGTTGAATGCCCACACAACATCCATTGCACACCGCCTTCATGCCGATATCTGTGTGAAAAGGTACCATATTTACAAAGTGAAGTTAAGCCACAAAAAGTGGCTTAACAGCAGTTTGTAAATATGGTGTAGGGCATTGCGCCACCTGAATGTCAGTAAAAGGGACATTCAGGTGGAGCAATCCCCTTATAAATATGCCCCTAAATTTTATTAAATGATCTGCATTGTTACCATTTTGGCTGCAGATGATGGTACCCAGTTATGGGGAAGAGCCAAAACCTAATCTGGTAACAGTAGCGGCTTGTGGAGGGAGTTCGG
The DNA here is from genome assembly GCF_964204655.1 of Triturus cristatus. Taxonomy (NCBI): domain Eukaryota; kingdom Metazoa; phylum Chordata; class Amphibia; order Caudata; family Salamandridae; genus Triturus; species Triturus cristatus. Next base: position 772,665,458 of record NC_140593.1, read on the forward strand.
TGGGGCAGTGAGGCGGGGCGGGGAAATGTAAACACCGGAATATGGATGAACGGAGGTAAGTACACATTTAAATTAATAAAATAAATGTTGTTGTGCGCGCTGCAATGCAAAATGCGATGCAGCGCGCGCAATGGAATTCGTTTTATTAATTTAAATGTGTACTTACCTCTGTTCATCCATATGCCAGTGTTTACATTTCTCCACCCTGCCCCTCCCCCGCCCCGCCTCACTGCCCCACCGAACTCCCTCCACAAGCCACTACTGTCTGGTAATTGCCCAATGACATCAAGTGTGCGACTCAAAGATCACAGGTTCATCATATTCTAGAGAGGTGGACCAACTATCTTCTTTTTGAGATAAATTATTTTAGAACTAAATACCATAAGTGTTTATAGTAAGTAAGGGCCATTTCTATTTGTTTGGATTCTGAGCACTGGAAAAAGTTTTAAACTTAAAGATTTGTTCCATGGCTTTGCATTGCATTGTGTTGGTGTGGTAGGCAGTGTACATAATACACTGCTTTGACCAGTAGGCCATCAAGCAATTGGCAGTGGTTAGGCAAATTGCAAGCATTCCGCCCATCAACATTTGTGTGTTTCATGTACTGCCCTAAGTGACAAGGGTATGCCCAGACGTGGGTCCCGTGCTCACTGTGCCACTGGAATTAGGGCTGTGGATGACTGATGAGCCCTAATCAGGGAGAAACCGGTCCTAGGTTGCTTGTATTCCAGTTCAGGGAGGAACTGGCTTGACAGCTCAGGCTGGACTGCCCCCATGAGGACCAGGGTCAAGAGTGATTTGCATATAGCTGGGTCCAGAATGAGGTGACAAGGTGAGAAAATGAAGTATGGGTTGGAATGCTACCTTGAGTGATTGCCAATGGTTAGACAAATTGTAAGGATTCCTCCCATCAACTTTTGTGTGCTTCATCAAGCTGGGTCTTCATGAGAAAGATCCTAGGATCTCAATTCACCAAAATGCAAGGGCTAGTGAAAGTGACATCATACTTCTTGGGAACAGATGACATCACAAACTTGATCCTTTGCCTCATTCTCTCTGTGATTGCTCAGTTGAGCATGGTAACATAACATGAGCGAAGTGACAGCTCCTGGTAAATCCTGCTGCTTTTCTGTTTCAGGAGAACCAGAGTAGATTATGGGCCTTATCCAGCCTAGGTCACTCTATCCTGTTCTTCAAACGATCCTTTGACTTTGAAACACGTTTTTCACAAAGATGGTAATTTGGAGTTTTTCATCGAAAATAGTGGGACTTTGGAGAGGACTAATACCATCTCGGTATCTGAAGCTTGTTTCGAAGAACGGACAAGCAAGTGTAAAACATGACATAAATGAATGTATATATATATATATATATATATATATATATATATATATATTATGCTAAATATATTGAAACAAGATTTTCACTGCACTGCATGGGTTGCAATGTTCTGATTTGATGTCATTGATTTGTCATGGAGACTGAACAAGGAAGTTCACATTTTATACCCAGTTAGAGGCACTGAGTCATAGTCTTTTATGGTAGAAGGGACACAGTCCCTGTTGATGGGGCAGAGGGTGGTCCATTTGTGATTTTGTTTTGATGTATCGAGGCACATTGTATAATTGGAAATACGGCCATTTACTTTCCAATATTGTATCACACTGAGTGGCTTATTTGCAAGCCCCTTTCTCTGCTAGTATGTCACTTTTTCCCATGTTAAACGTAATGCACCGGCTGCGCAAGGGGCTTGTAAATGACCTCTATGTCGTTTAAAAAACACGCCCCATCACATAATGTGAAAAAATAGTGCCTCATTTACAATATTTTGATGCAGAAAGCCTTCCTACTACGCTGCTGTGCATCAAAAGCAGGAATGCGCTGTATCTACAAGATACGCCACATTCCTGTCCTTTTCCCCTCCGCTGGTGGACAGTGGGCTGCAATGGGCCAACGCAGGCACCCTTGCGCCATGGTGCAAGGGTGTCTGCGCTATAAGTGTGATTGTTTTTGTGCGGAAAGGTACACCTTCCTGCACAAAAACAATCATGAGAGGTGTTTTCCTCTTCCTATGTGTGCTGCAGAATGCAGCACACATAGAAAAAGAACAACAAGGAGAAATAAAGGTATTTCTCCTCGTTTGTGTAGGAATCTGACGCATTCCCAGGTTTACAAAACCTTGGAAATCTGGGAATGCGTCAGTTTCCATTGATGTTGAGTGGGAACACCCACAGCAACACCCATGAAACTCCCTTTTCACGCAGAGTAAAGTGTGAAAGTGGGCCATATTTGCAAGGTCATGAAAAGCCACGCAGGGTGGCTGTACGTGGCCTTGTAAATATGGGCAGGCACAGTGTGATACCGGTATGTCAAAAGAAGTGACGCACTGGCGGCACCATGGACTTGTAGATAAACTCCATAGTTTTCTATTCTCTCCCTACCTCATGCAGATCACTTCTCCTTCAAGTGATTGTCCCATAATTTATTTATTCATGTATTTTATGTTTTTATGAAGTACGAGCCTTGCGGAGGGCTCAGGGAGCGCAGCACATAAAAATGCAAAACAAATATATCATAGTTGGGTAACAACACAATGAAAATAATTTACAAGAATTTAAAGAGGTAGACTAAAATGTGTTTATGTTATGTAACATTAAAACTTTAACAAAGGCGTAACATGCAATACACAAATGCCTTCCTGATGTTTCCATTAGGAAACCTGCGAGTGGTGCAGTTTACAGGCATACAATAAAGGAAGTGTTGCCATTTCCAAAAAATAAATCATAACCCTGCACTCATGCAATGGTGTAATTCTTTGGATGCAGGTTTGTGGCTAGTCCGAAAATGAGTCCCTTAGGCGCAGATTTACCAAGGGCTTGCATTGTGGTTGCATCACGCAGGCCAACGCAGGGTGACGCAAGCCTTTAAGTGAAATTTACCCACCTTGTGTGGCTCACTAAATCTGGAGCAGCGCAAGGCAGCGCAAGTCACTGCCTTGCATTACTCTGCCCAAGAAAGGCGGTCCATGGGTGAAACGTGGATGTTCCAACGTATCCACCCATGGACTTTGGCGCATTCCTAAATTTACTAACACTAGTAAACCTGGGAATGCATCAAAATCCTATGCCTTTCCAAGAACAAGGAGAAATGTGATTACTTCTCCTTGTTTTTTCCTCTTTCTCTATGTGTTGCATTCTGTGCAGGCCTCAGAGGACTCTTTTTGTGCAGGAAGGTATCCCTTCCTAGACAAAAACAATTCTGCCTGCAACACAGGCAGCCTTGCTCTATGGCGTAAGGGTGGCAGCATTGGCACTGCACTCAGTGCACCAGTGCAGATAGAGAGCAGGGATGAGCCATATCTTAGTAGCTATGGAACATTCCCGCTCTCTCCATTTGACTCAGTGCAGCAAGTTGTCTTGGTGCGTTGCATCAAATGTTAATAAATCTGCCTGATTTTTCAGCAGTGATAGTTTTTACTACATCTTCATCATTAAGATGACATATTCCTATGAACAAAGCATATTAGATCTGAAATGAGGAAAAAACTGAAAATTGTAAATCATTATTTCTATCTTTCTTCCTCCTTCAGTTTCAGAGACCGAATGATTATTCACCCCCTTTTCGTTTCGGAACTGTCCCAAATGGAAGTACTGAGAGAAATATCAGGAACAATTACCCAGATATGCATCAGTATATGGTCAAATTCAACCAGAAAGGGGTGGATGATGCCTTGGTCAGCCTGAAGACTGGGTAAGTTAATGACTTTTTGGACCACTTTTCTGCTTAGAACTGAGCTACATACATTGTTCCAAAGCTCTTATACTGCTGAGACTTTGTTCACTAATTTTTACATAGGTGATGATTTCAAAGCCTTTATTTTGTGCAAAGTAAGAAAATGTTTTCTCATGAACTTCCCGGAACTTCTTCCCAAGAATATGGGGTCTCATTTATGGCATTTTGGCATAGGGCAATGCAGCAAGGAACCTTGCTGCGCTGCCCTATCCCAAAGAAAAAGGGCAGAAATACACCGTATTTTAGAAATAAATGTGCATTCTTGTCCTTTCTGCCTGCACTGGCGGTGTTTTGACAGCCTAGCGCCAAAGAAGGCACCCTTGCACCATGGTGAAAGGGTACCACCGTTGCAGACAGAATTGTTTTGTGCAGGAAGGTGGACATTCCTGCACAAAAACAACGTACAAGGTGTTTCGCTGTTTTGTTTTGCATTCTGCTGCACACATGGAAAGAGGAGAAAATTAGGAGAAATTAACATATTTCTCTTCGTATTGCCTCACCTTGGAAGGCTTATGGGTTTTATGCTTACCAGGTTTACATCACCTCCTAAATCAGGGGCAGCATCAAATTCTGTGGGTGTTGCATGGGAAAAACCACTGCAATGCCAATGCAACACCTTCCATGCACATTACCTATGAGGCCACTTAAAACCATACAAAGTGGCTTTGCGTGGCTTCATAAATTGTTATGAGACCCCTGTGTCATGCATGTACAACTTTACATGGCGCAAAAGTGGCGCAGGACTCTCTTTAACAAGCCTCATAGTTTCAACCTCCAGCTAGCATAGGTTTCTGCATGTGGGCTTTCAAGTAAAAATGATGGCTTTTGGAAAGCTTTTAGGTTGTTTCAAGTAAAAGGAGATCATCAACATTCAACTAGTTTCAAAATCACCAATGTGACAATGGGCAGAAGACTCGCGATACGATTTGAAGGCTTGGGTGAAATTTAAATTATGCCAGCATATTTCATGTAATTTCTTGAATCTCCTTTTATACTCCTTATGACAAATTCCCCAAATTACACCATTGCACCTCTTTTTCGTAAATTATGCGTGGTAAAAAAAATTACGGCAAGTGCACAGGGATAGCAGAACGCAAGTGGCTGTTGTTAGCAGTGCTATGTAAATGCATCCCCGCTGCAAAAAGTGATGGGAGGATACATCTGGCTCTTAAATATAGCACAAAATAACAGATTTGCATTTCACAGAATTTTGTATAATCACAGGAAAGAAAATTACACAAATTTTGTTCACCCTTAATGATTTGTGATAAGTTGCAATCAAACAGATTTTTTGCAGGTGGCGATTCTTGTAGTGTAGAGATGTAGTGTTCTTTGAAGAGGTGTGATTTCCAAACCTTTCTTCTTTAAACCTTTTCACAATCTGAAGCACTCTTTTAAAATGCTCCTAGTTAAAGTCCACAGCCTTGAAGTAGTTCCTTTTCAATCCATAAAGTCATTTCTGCTCTACCACGCTTCCCTTCCTACACACTGTTTATAAATCATCTTCGCCGCCGCTCATGTGATGCAATACATAGGGTTTGTTTTAATACTTTGCATTCTTATTCACTGTTACATGAGTGTTTCTTTCCTGTGAACATTTTAAAAGGCACCACTACCCTCTGAGGCTGGGTGGGATATATAGAAATTCTCCACAGAAATGAATAAAATAACCTAGAATTACAAGTCTGGGTGTTTTTTATTATAAAAGCCAAATAACACGACACTATGCAGAAATAATATCTGTGAGACACTAACTCAGAATTTGTGTTGCCAGCTTTTGTCGCTTCCTTGCTCCTTCCTCAGCTACTGAAACCAATCTTTATTTTATAGTGTGAAGCATTGTAATTAGAATTTACAATGTGTGAAATATAAAAGAATGTTTGGTAAAAGAAGGAATGGAAAAATATGAATTTATGTTTCATGTTTTTAATTGAAATATGCGAAACTATGTGTAAAAGAAAATTATATTAACTTACATTAAAAATAACTGAAATTCACAGAAAAAAAACAAAATGTAAATTGATTTTTAATTAGGTGTTGAAATGAAGTAAGAAATAATATTTAAAACTGATAAAACACTGAAATTCGCCATTTACATGTGAACAAACTATAACTTGCGCCTTGTCATGCATTGTTTTTGACCTCCCATGTTACATCACTCATAACACTTTAAATGTCATCATTGATGACAATACTGATGACAGCTGCTACCCCCTGCAGATGGCCAATCCCTTTTACACACAGCCTTCAGCCATGCTCGGTGGTGGGTTGGCCAGTGCCCAACCCACTGCAGGCAGCTAACCCTGACTGAGCAATGCTTGCAGCCTGCACAATGGTAGTATAAAAATTGTTAAATGTTTTTTGTTCCACAGTATCGCGATGGCATACTAAGGGCTCTCTGGACCGTAGTTCAGCCCCTGGAAGCACAGTACCGGGGATAAAAAATACACATTTTTTAAAATTCAACCTAAGAGAAGGATCCGTTTGGGACCCACCCACCCACAAGTGCCTTCGGGTTCATGCTCATCCACCTCCCTTATATGCCCTTTCAGATCTTTTTACTGGACTCCGGAACCAGTAGCGGTACGTGGAGGGAGTTCGGTGGGGCAGTGAGGCGGGGCGGGGAAGGGGCAGCGTGGGGAAATGTAAACACCGGAATATGGATAAACGGAGGTAAGTACACATTTAAATAAATAAAACGAATTTCGTTGCGCGCGCTGCATCGCATTTTGCGATGCATCACCTGCAAAGGAATTCGTTTTATTTATTTAAATGTGTACTTACCTCTGTTCATCCATATTCCGGTGTTTACATTTCCCCACCATGCCCCTCCCCCGCCCCGCCTCACTGCCCACCGAACTCCCTCCACGGACCGCTACTGTCTGGAACTTAGTCCACAAGTCCTGTATTAGCATCTGACAGAATGTGGAGGTCAGCCAATCAGATCATTTTGGTATTGCAGCACCAGAATGCCCGACACAAAGAAAAGCATCCGTGGTCAGTCAGAAGCAACTATAGTTCGAATTTTTTGGTACCGCAAGAGTAACCCGGTAGCACCACAGACCTCCCATGGTACCAACAGTCCAGCTCTATCTAACTTTTCCTGAGGGTTAAGCAATTCATGCTCTATCCAACCTCCTCCTCCTCCTTTAAATGCTAATTTCTCAAAAACTGCCAACCTGATTTACACCAATTCAGAAAAGCCTGCTATGCAAAGTCCTAACTTTGTGCCGAATTTGGTGTAATGTTTTGAGCCATTATGTTCAGGTTTCGAGAGCAACCATTCCTGCAGAAATTAAAATGGGAAATCATACTTTTGGGACCCCCTTTTTGTGGCCCCCACTTTATGGTCAGCTCAAATATTTCCTTGAAGGAACCACAATGGGTGAACCTTTTTTGGGGAAATGTATGCATATTTGTAAAACGGTGCCAAAGTTATTAAAGAAACCAAAAAAATCTGGATCTTTCTACCCAATTGGCCACATAATTTTCAGATTTCAATTTCTGGAATTCCTTTTATTCTATTATGTCAACATTAATTCGCCGATTTTCTAACTTAGTAGGAATTTGTTATAACCGCCTCCCAAGACATTCATGTCCCCTCTTTCAGTCAGATTGATTTAAAAGTGCCTTAGTGCATGACTGACTATAGCATGTGAGCACAGACTTTCTGCCACTGGCAAATTAAGCAGACCATGCTGTAAAATTCAATCTGATGGTGAAATTGACTAGTTTGTCTGACAGTGGTAGCCTAGAGCGGAAGGATTAGAGTTAGAAGTAGATTTCAGCAGCCCTGAGCCATAAAGCACATTAGCAGACAGGATAAATGTATGCCAGTCTGCCTGAAATGTATTGAGCACTATAGTGATTTTCCACCCAGACAGTGTGTCCTCTTCCTCTCGACAAATCCATGACTAGGATACCTATACAATTACCTATGAAATTACAGAAAAGGTGAAGTATTTGGGACAGGGCATACTGTTGTGTGGGTAGCAGCAACAGGAAGGCACTCCGGTTACTGTCAATGTTTGCTGTTCCTCCACACATTTTGGTATTACAGAAAAGGCTTCATGCCTCCCTTCTATGATAGGGAATGGTCAGCCAGCGGCATTGTTCAATGATGACATTCTTAAAAGTGGGTACACTTATTGGCACAGGATTGCTTCCTAAGCAAAAAAAAGAACGTAAGTTATCGCTAGCTCAGTCCCTATTACAAAGGTACAGGGGGCCTAATTTATGTTTTTTTTGCTGTAGGGCAACGCAGCAAGCCGTGCTGCTGCGTTGCCCTATGGCAAAAGAAAAGAGCAGGAATGCGCTGTATCTATTAGATACGGCACATTCCTGTCCTTTTTCCCTGCGCCGGCGCTCGATGGGCTGCCTTGCGCTAGCGCAGGCACCTTTTGCACCATGGTGCAAGGGTGCCTACATTGTGGGGATGAATATTTTGGGGCAGGAAGGGAAACCTTCCTGCACAAAAACAATCACAAGAGGCTTTTTCCTCTTTCTATGTGTGCTACAGAATGCAGCTGTCATAAAAAGAGGAAAAACGATGAGAAATACAGATATTTCCCCTCATGCCTCCCTTACATCTCCCCTAGGGAGGCGTAAGTTTTTAGCGCTGCCTTAGACTTACGATTTATCATCAATCTGGGGCAGTGTCAAAAAGCCATGAATGTTGCTGGGAGCGCCCCCTCCAACACCTCTTTCGCTCAGTTTTCTGCATGGAAGGGGAACATATATAGGCCATGAAAAGACATGTAACATGGCTGTACGTGGCCTTATAAATATCCCAGAGGCACATTGCACCACTGGAAAGTCAAAAAAGTGACATTCAGGCAGTGCAGGGCTTTTAACACGGAGCTTAGATGGTCCTGGAGCATCCTGGAGTATCTAAGTATGCCTGACGGTTTTGTGAGGTCCTGGTCAACACCTTGACTGGGGCTTCCCATAGGTCGTGCACCAGTTTGTAAGTTTAAAAATATGTCTTGTCCTACAAACACAGAGAAGATGTGGAAGATAAAACATCTGGCATCATCTGGTGCTATTAACCAAGTTATCTTTCTCAGTATTATCAAGTAGGGCAGGCTTTCTCTAAAATCAACAATTAAATGGTGTAGCACAAGCGCATAGTCCTGAAAATGCAAGGGGCCTATTGCATTCTTCTCATTATGAGTGGCCTGGTGTTTGGTGCAATAAAATCCAACTCAAGTGGGTCAGAATATATTGGGTAGTTTTTGGCGAATAACACACAGATTTGTGTTATTTACAAATCATATTTGTCATGTCTGTTATTTACTGGGAATTTTCTCCTGGTAAATGTTGACAGTTTGACTTTTCTAATCTTAACCTGGCAAAAATTGTTGAGGTGCTGTGTTGGTTGTAAAAAAAACATAATTCCAGTATGTGTGGTAACAGGACCAAACACACACATTTGGAATTTAACAAGCTACTTGTAATGAGGGCCTAAGTTTGTACATGCAGAGCCCAAAATAGATATTGGGAAATTGACCGTAGAAGGGGCAATACTGCAGATTATTGATTTACCTCTATTTAATCCTCACTGGTGACCATTTGAGGCACAATTTGAAGTCAGACTTTAATATATGAAAATGAATGTCAGGATTCTCATTTGAGATGACAGGAAATTGTAACAGCAACAGTATATCATCTAGGAGTAAATTGTTGTTGATGCCAATTGGATCGGTTGATGTCTAGGTTACGAACAGTGGTCTGTTTCTAAAATTATTCATGAGTGTAGGAGGCTTTGGGCGCTAGGCCCACATGCAGTGGAAATGATGATACAGAACCATAATTGGAACTGGCCCAGGGCACGTGCGCCCGAACCTTTTTTTTGCAGGGTCACCTGACTGGTGACGCCTATGATGGGTGGGTGTATAGTGGGGGTGAAATACAAGGCGGAACACTAGAACGTGTTCTACATTCCTACCAAACTTTAATGAAAAGAAACAAACAGAAGTCCCACCTATGAGAAAAACAAACAACAATACACAGCACCAAAGAGTCTCTTCAGGCCTTCTGACGGGCGGTGCTGGCGCTCTGGACCGCACGGTCAGGAGACTTTGGTCCACCTTGCCATCAATCAATCAATCATTGTACTTATAAAACCGCGCCATATACCCGTGAGGGTCTCAAGGTGCTGGGGGGGGGGGGGGGGATGCCGCTACTGCTCGAAGAGCCATGTCTTGAGGAGTCTTCTGAAGGTGAGCAGGTCTTGGGTCTGTCGTAGGTGGGTAGGGAGGGTGTTCCAAGTATTGGCAGCGAGGAAGGAGATCTGCCGCCGGAGGTCGTTCGTTGGATGCGGGGGACAGTGGCGAGGGCGAGGCTGGCGGAGCGTAGCTGGCGGGGGGGTTTAGAAACTGAGTCTGCTGTTGAGGTAGGCTGGTCCGGTGTTGTGGAGCGCTTTGTGAGCGTGGGTGAGCATCTTGAAGGTGATTCTCTTGTCGACGGGGAGCCAGTGTAGGTCTCTCAGGTGGGGGGTGATGTGGCTGCGGCGAGGGACGTTGAGGATCAGTCGGGCGGAGGCATTTTGGATGCATTGCAGTCGTCGCAGGTGTTTGGCCAGGATTCCTGCATAGAGTACGTTGCCGTAGTCCAACCTGCTGCTGACGAGGGCCTGTGTCACCGTTCTTCTCGTTTTGGTGGGGATCCACTAGTAGATCCTGCGGAGGGTGTTGTAGCAGGAGGAGGAGACGGCGTTGACCTGTTTTGACATGGAGAGGGAGGAGTCGAGGATGATTTCTAGGTTGCGTGCGTGGTCGGTGGGTGTCGGTGCTGTTCCCAGCGTGGTCGGCCACCAGGAGTCGTCCCAGGCTGAGGGGGTGGATCCGAGGATCAGGACCTCTGTCTTGTCTGAGTTCAGCTTCAGTCGGCTGCCTCTCATCCATTCGGCGACGGCCCTCATTCCCCCGTGGAGATTGGTTTTGGCGGTGTGCGGGTCCTTGGTGAGGGAGAGGATGAGCTGGGTGTCGTTGGCGTAGGAGATGATGTTGAGGTCGTGCTGGCGGTTGACGTGAGCGAGGGGGGCCATGTAAACGTTGAACAGCGTTGGGCTGAGGGATGAGCCCTGAGGTACGCCGCAGATGATGTCGGTGGCTTCGGAGCGGAAGGGGGGAGGCGGACACTCTGGGTTCTGCCAGAGAGGAAGGATGTGGTCCAGTCCAGGGCCTTCTCTTGGATTCCGGCTTCTTGGAGGCGTGTCTTTAGTGTGCGGTGGCAGACCGTGTCAAAGGTGGCTAACAGGTCCAGGAGGATGAGGGCTGAGGTTTCGCAGTTGTCTAGTTGGATCCTGATGTCGTCTGTGGCGGCGATGAGGGTTGTCTCGGTGCTATGTTTTTTTCAGAATCCGGACTGGGATGAGTCTAGGATGTCGTTGTCCTCGAGGTAGTGGGTCAGTTGTGTGTTGACGATTTTCTCGATGACCTTCGCCGGGAACAGGAGCAGGGAGATGGGCTGGAAATTCTTGAGGTCCTTGAGGTCCGCCTTGGGCTTCTTGAGAAGGGTGTTAATTTCGGCGTGCTTCCAGCTTTCCGGGAACGTAGCTGTATCGAAGGAGATGTTGATTACTTTCCGTAGTTGGGGTGCGATGGCTCCGTCTGCTTTGTTGAATATGTGGTGTGGGCAAGGGTCTGACGGTGATCCTGAGTGGATGGAGTTCATGGTCTTGCGTGTTTCGTCGTTGTTGACGTTGGTCCAGGAGGTCAGGCGGTTGATGCGGGTGGTGTTCGTGGAATCTGATGTTGTTGGGGTGGTCGTGGTGGTGTTGAAGCTGTCGTGGATGTCAGCGATCTTGCGGTGGATGAAGGTGGCCAGCGAGTCACACAGTTCTTGTGAGGGCGGGATGTCGTTGGTGTTGGTGTTGGCGTTGGGGTTGGAGAGTTCATTCACGATGCTGAAGAGCTCTTTGCTGTCATGTCCAGGAGGGTTTTGAAGGACGATCTCTTGGCTGATCTGATGAGATGGTGGTGTCTGCGGGTGACGTCCTTGTGGGCTGCGTGGCTGTCCGGTGTTCGTTCGTGGAGCCATTTCTTCTCCAGTTTCTGGCATACTCGTTTGGACGTCTGGAGTTCTTCGGTGAACCAGGTGGCTTTTTTGCTGGTGTGGCTGTTGGAGGGTTTCTTGAGCGGGACGAGGGTGTTGGTGCAGTCGTTGAGCCACTGTCTGAAGTTGCGGGTGGCGGCGTCTGGGTTTGTGGGGTCGGTGGGTGGGTTCTGGGCGAGGGTGGTGGCCAGCTGGTCTTCGGTGACTTTGTTCCAGCAGCGGCGGGGCAGCTGTTGGGTGTGGTGGTGCGTGGTGGGCTTCTTGTAGGTAAAATGGATGCAGCGGTGATCCAGCCAGTGGAGTTCGGTGGTGCGTTCGAAGGAGACATGGTGCTTGTGGAGAAGATGGGGTCAAGCGTGTGGCCGGCGGCGTGGGTGGGAGTGGTGACGAGTTGTCTGAGGCCGAGGTTGTCGATCAGAGTGGCGGAGTTGGCGTTGTCGTTGTTCTCGAGGTGGAAGTTCAGGTCTCCGAGGAGGATGTAGTCCGTGGCGGTGAGTGCGTGGGTGCTGGCGAGGTCGGCGATGGAGTCACTGAACTGTGGTCGGGATCCTGGGGGTCTGTAGACGAGTGTTCCTCTGAGGGTGGTGTTGGGGTCAGTGTGGATTCGGAAGTGCAGGTTTTCGGCGGTGCGGAGGGTGTTGTCTGAGTTGGTGGAGACCTTGAGGCTGGACTTGTGGATGATGGCTATTCCTCCTCCAGTTCAGTTGGTGTGGTCTCTGCGGGCGATCTTGTAGCCGTCCGGAACGGCTATGGCGATGTCGGGAGCCGAGGAGTCGTTCCACCAGGTCTCGATCAGGAAGGCAACATCTGCGCAATGTAGTTCAGACCGGCCTGGTCTCATGGTGTGGGAGTCTATTTGCACAGTTCAAATAGAAGTGCATCTGGAGCGGTGGTGGAGTCCACTTTGGAGATCTTCTTGAGGGCACTCAGGCTCCGGTGGACAGCAAGCCGGGAATGACTGAGGATAACTTTGGTGAATGAGGGTCTTCCTCAGATAGCCGCGGGGTGACAAATCTCCATCTGCGACCTCCATGATTCCTGGTGCCTGTCGTGGACCTGCTGCCGATGCATCTCTCTGGTTGGGCTTCCCCTGTCACGGGAACTCCGTCGAGGCCCTTGCCCCTGGATTGCCAAGTGACTGCGTGGGCTTTGCGGGCCTCTCGTAGACTGCACTGAGGGGTCACTGCGGAACTCCCAACAGTGCCACGGCCAAGCCTTGTGTAACCCCAAGGGTGGATAGACCAATGGTCTGGTGCACTCTTCTTCGGCAGGCCTCAGATTTACGGGGGCACACAAAAGGTTCCTGGGTGACTTGCCTCCCCCGGCGCCAGGAGTGTCTAGTTGAACTCCGGATGTCTTGAGTGTTTGGATCCACTATGGTGGTGCGATGCTCCTTAGATGTTCTTGGTGATGATGCACCTGGATGATGACTATGATAATTTTCTTACACTGGGCAACAGGAGGCTATCTCTTGCTTTAGGTGAATTCGTGGAGTATGGAGGACTGGAGGGACTTCATGGCCACTTACGGTTTTCTTTTGGCAGGTGCACTTGCTAGACTTGATACCATTGATGCCAAGCAGCCGGTGACAGATGAGTGGACGGTCGCACTGTGAAGTGTGGGGCCTGGACGCAGATCGCAATTGCTAGCGGCTTGCGGTTGGTCCTCCCACGGAGCTTTCTCCAGTGACGTCTCTGCACCACGGCTGCTGGCTTGTGTTGATGAACACCTTCTTCAGTGCTGGCATGAGTCCTCTGTCCTATCACTCTTCTCCTTTTACCTCATGCATGCCTGTGGTGGTTGTCTGCCCTGTGGCATAGTGCCATTCTCCTCTCCTCCTTTGCGAAGTGGCGTCCTGCAATGCTGTTCTCCCCCTTTGTAAAGTGGCGCCCCGTTTTTCATTGCTTCCGACCAGGTTACTCACTCAGATGAGGCATCCAGCCACATGTCTCATGTTTGAGCCACATGGACATCTCGCTGGTTGTGTCTGATTCTTAGGAATATCTCTATTTTACTGCGAACCTGTCGCAGGTCTGTCTTGTCGGTAGGTCTTGCTTCTTCTCCTTGAGGACCTTTTGCAGGCCCCATCCCCTCCTCATGGATATTCCCAGTGCTCCTCTGCATGGGTGGCAGGTTTCCTCTTCACTCGAGGGCATCGTGCTTGTGCCTCGTGCCTGTTCCACCGTTGCACCTGCTCCTGCCTCTGCTCGGGCATGCTTGGCGGGGTCGTTCCCTTCATGTGACATGCTCCTTGCTTGCGGTGCGATGTGGCGTCCGACCACGTATCCCCTTTCGTTGGAGCACAAGTTGCGGTGGCAGCTTGCCACGTAGAGTGTGCGAATCTCCTCTTGCCTCCATCTTGAGACAGTGTGAGGGAGGGCACTCTGTGCTGTCTTTGGGCCACTGCGGGGCTTCATGGGTGCAGTGGAGATGTAGAGGCTCTCCCTGCTGCCTTCAGCATTGCTCCTCTGTGGAGAGGTCTCTCTCTCCTGGGTGCCTGCCCATGCTGTCTCTCTTCTGGGTGCATGTGTCGGCACACCTTGGACTCCGCACTCTTGGTCCTTCACCGGGTGCCCTCTTCTGGCACTTGGTGTGCCCATTCTGTATCTTGTGGTGGTGTCCATTCACCACTCAGGGGGTGGCACAATCTCCTTGCCTGTGGTGGTGTCAGACAGCCACTGGAGGCTGCATGTTCTGTGCACGTTCTTCACGTACTTCAATGTGGTGCTTGCTGTCTTCTTGTCTATTTGACGCTTGTCTGGGCTGGTGCAACTTTGAGCTTCTTGGGTCTCTTGGTTGTTGCTCTAGAGGCGTACTGCTGCTAGGGGCATGTGGTGCACTCAGCATCAGTCCTGCCTGGGTGTCTCTCAGCCTCCCGCTGTCTTTCCCCTTGTGTGGCAGCTCAGAGTGCAGTGTGGCATTGTGGGTGCTTTAAGTGGTGCCTCTACTGCGTTCCTCACGCAGAGGGCCTTGAAACTCATATGGGACCTGTGCAATAGAGTGGTGGGGTAGTACCTACAAATGCACTGGAGCTTCTTCTGTGCTCTAATGCTGCTGCTCAGGCATGGGGACCTGGCGAGGGAGAGCAGTGCAGCTCACCTTGGGTCAAGTCTCTGTTCTGCTGTGCATGTTGCACTGTTCACAGGAGTGCAGGAGCCCTAGCACCTGGGAGCTGCAGTGGTATGCTGTGCACAGTTGTGCCTCGATGATCAGGCGCTCCTCCTTTCTTTTCTTTCTGGGATGGCAGGAGGTAGGCTACTTCAGTCAGCCTTTTCCTTGGGCTTTGAGCCTGACAACCGAGTTAACAGTCACACTCAGTGTGAGAAAACAGCACGAGTTTACCGGTGTGGTAGTTGTTCCGTGTTTCAGGTTTGGTTTGGTACTTCACCACAAGGTGGCACTGCATCACTTAGCAGCAGGAAAAACCCAGAATGGAGCCTAAAGGCACACAGCCTTTGACGGGAGCTTTTGTGACTGTGGGAGCCTCCCACATGGTGCGTGTGCTTTACTGCATAGAGAAGGATTGCAGGAGTATTACCAGCCCTCTTCTGTGCAAGACAACAGGGTGCAAGCCCTTTTCTTCCTCCGAACAGTGATGTGATGCTGCAAGCCACCACTAGGGGTGCTGCAGCTGCTTCATGTGTGCCACAGGGTGGTGGTTGGGAGACTCTCTCTGATGCAGAAAGCGCTGCGGATGGCTGCAGGCCGGAAGGCTGCGCACCAATGCTCTTCCTGCTAAGCCAGGCGCTGTCTCACTCGATTACCGTACTTGAGAGTGCAGAGGTGTGTGCTGGTTGGTGCGCTGTTCCTTCTTTGCTCATGGCGGTCCTTCTATGTGCCTGCAGCCCCTTCTTCTTAACCAAGTGAGAATGGGGCAGTGGATCGTTCAGGCAGTGCGGCTGCTCTACATTCTCTTCCTGCTCTGGCCCCTCATGCTTGGGGCACTGCTTAGTCCATCACCCTTCTGACCCTTCGTGGCACTTCTCCACTGGGCCAAAAGGTGACAGGCGGCATCACCAGTCACCTCTGCAGGCAGCAGTCATGACTCACTAGCACACTTGCTTGCAAGAGGCGTCAGTGTACCGTTGCCTCACCCTCCTTTCCTCCCGAGCAGATTTCAGCTGTCCTAGTTTCTTTCAGGTACGGGGGGGGCACTACGGGTACTGGAATTGTCTCTGGCAGTGTGGGCGGCTCTTACTTGTTAGATGCGCTCGCTCTGCTCACTTGTGGGCATTTCATCTGCTTCAGTGTTGACATGATTTTCTTTCTGCCACGTGGACACTGTCAAAGCGGGGAGACTTCTTGCCTCTTGCAGGAGGGTCAGCAGTGAGGAGGCGCCTCGAGTGTGGGGGTAGCTGAGACGCTATCCTCCTTTGTTTGGTTCATTCACCACTTGTTGCAGGGTCGGTTAGCAATACTGCTGCAGGGGCATTACCATGAAAGCGGCTGCAGGGGCTTCACCGAAGGCTGCTGGCATATGCACTGGGTGGCCCTCTTCTCACCCAGCTTTGGTCGATGACACACTGGCAGTAGGTGTGGGGGCGAGCCACAGACCTGACACGTGGGGTCAGACCCGCTCGTCACCATTGTAGGGTTTGGGGCGCTAGGCCCACATGCAGTGGAAATGATGACACATACCCATGATTGTAGTGACTGGAACTGGCACAGAGCATGTGCGCCCAAGCCCTTTTATTTGCAGTTTCACCTGACTGGTGACGCCTGTGATGGGTGGGTGTATAGTGTGGATGCATCACTAGGCGGAACACTAGAACGTGTCCAGCAGGACACTACAATGAGCATTACGAAATGCCCAGTTAGATTACTCACTGAAGAAAAGTTATGCATCGAAATAGAAAGATACTTCATCCAAATGAACCCTGGTCAATTTGGTACAACCCAACGGGTCCACTTTCAAAACTAAGCTGTAAAAACGAAACAGAAGGAGTCAACAAGGACGTGTACATGTCTTGGATATGACTCCATAGAACCCTCAAGATTGCAATGTCATTGTCCAAGCAACTCATCCATATCATGTATTATGCGTTGCATGCTGGGGCGGGTAGTTCTGGCACGAAAATGGAAATAACACGATTAAAAATTTCAGGGTGCAAGGAATAAACCTGGACTGGTAATTATAGGGAGTATTCAGACGGTAACAAAAACAAAATGAACTGCCAAGTGAAATGTAATCAAAGAAAAAAGATCTCGCTTGATGCGTCCGTTGTTGCATTTCACGGAGCTAAATTGCTTGTATTTTAAAGACTTTATTCTTTCCCTGCATGCTAATGTATGGAAAATCGTTCTTTTGTCAGAGAAAATGGATTTAGATTTGGGTGACTGAACACATGTTGCATAAAATGATTATTCATGTAGTCGTTTAGTTCGGAACGTTCCCTTATGGAAGTGTTGCACGTGCGGTAACATGAAAAAATGCGAGAATCAAATGGCGCATTTCCATGATTTAATTTTAGTTCTCGAATGAAACCTTAGAGTGTGCTACTGCAATGCATAAAAGTCATGCATTTGGAAAGCCCTTTACAGCAGATCTCTATTGCTGACTGTGTAATAAACATATATTTTAATTGTTATTGCATTTGAATAGAAAATGTATATAACATGATTTGCTTACTTCAACAACAACGAGCGCCCCGGAATGTTAGTCGGAATGTGTCGCACTCCATAACATCCCAGGCCTAGGGTTAGGATTTTATCTGGTGTGACTATATCAAATCCGTTCATTTTGAGGTCGGCACAAGCAGCCGCGTAGCTAGGGGGGTGCGGGGGGGGCGGTCCAGAGGCGTAGCTAGAGCTTGTGGCGCCCGGGGCTATACCTCAGATTGCCGCCCCTGGGGGGGGGGGGGGGGGAGGGGTGCTGGGGAAAAAGGACGGCGAGCACTTGAAAGAGGTCCGAGAGAAACGTAGTATCGCCGCTAATAGTTCATCATACGCGCAGTCGGGTTCTCATATCACCATTGATCAGTGACATCCCAGGCTGTGCAGCTCCTTTAAACCTATCAGCCACTCGTGGATTTAAGCAGAGCAGCTCCTAAAACTGACTTTGCAATGGATCACTAATGGGCACTATAATCAGCTCCTTAAATTTCAAGGCAAAAGCATGGATCAATATCTCAGAAATGCTCAAAGTGTGAACGAAAATATATACACCTTTCTCAATAATGGCCATAAAAAAACCCTAAAGATAATCCATGTCAGCAATGCAGGTCCTGTTTACAGCACAGTACACCGTGTCACGACGCAGATGTTTACAGTTCATCTTCATTACATCTTTCATTACATGAGTATTTTCTATTTTTCTAGTTATGAGCTATATCGTTCCTAGACAACAAATTAACTTCTATTCAAATAAGAAGGCATCCTGAACCTTTCTTCTGACTAATAGAATTGAGTCTACAAACATTTTTTAAAAATAAGATTGAAGTAGAACATAAATAAATCCCACAGGACTATTGATGGAATATAATACAATTACCCTACTTCTCGTTGGCATAGGGTTCTCCATGTCCTGTTCACACGTAAACAGAATAGGGGCAGCTCTGGGGAGTATAAAGTTACATACTGTTTATGGTGCATGTTTTACATGAGATCTCTATCATTGTGTATATGTGGAAGAATACTACTGGATAAGCTCAGAGACACCCCTGCCTACTACTGTACTGGGTGAAAGATAGGGCAAACAGACTGGGGTCAGCACTAGGGAGTACTGTGTGTGCATGCTACTTATGGAGCATGTTCTACATGAGATCTCTCAAAACAAGGGTACCATTTAGTGTGTATGGAAAAATGCTACTAGCTAAGCTCTGAGACACTCCTGCCTGCTGCTGCCCTTGGAGAAAGACGGTTCACACAGAATGGGAGTATGCCTCTAAATAAGAGTGTCATGGTAGAGGTACCATCAAGTATGTATGGGATAATGATAATGGCAAGGCTGAGAGACGTCCCTAACTATTACTACCCTTAGACAAAGAAGATGGAAAAAGAATGGGACATCATAGGGGAGTCATGTGTGTGTGTGTGTGTGTACAGCATATGGTGCACGCCTCTACATGAGTTCTCTCACAGCAGAGGTACCATTTAGTATGTATGGAATCTCATGCATTATTGTGCTTTATGCATCATCATGCATTCATTGGAAATTCATGATAATTAACTTTCTCCAGTGCATTTTCAACACCCTACCCTTTGTCAGACACAGTCCCCACCTTCTTTGCATGTGCTGCCCCACCACACTTAGTCTCAACAAACATGGTGCCTCCAGAGCAGGTCAGAATTGAAGGTGGTATGACATAGTGTGCCTAATAGGGAATCCTGTGTGAAACATACCTCATCAGTAACAAACATCTTATCTAACAGCAAGAATGCCCAAAGGCTTGGATGCTTGCTTTACAACTGCAGATGTTACAGTCCGCATTTAAAAAGGACTTCATTAATCCCTGCTCCTAAAGCAAAACCTTTCCACATTTTCAAAATTACACATCCAGACACAATGAATCATACGTTTGTGAATTAGTGCATAGAAAATGTTATACAAGGCAAAGACCACCAAAAGGTGTAAGATTCATATACCACCCATGCTGGTAGGCACTTTTTAAGAGTGCTTGGTCCGGAGAAGGACAGACTCAGAACATAACACAAGTATTTAGGATCGACTTTAATAAAAATGTATTTCTACCCAAACAAACCTTTCTTAGTAACATCAAAATAGAAAGACTGGGAAAAAACACATCATTTTCTAACATGTACCATGCAGCTCTTAGATAGCAGTTCATAGCTCACTGTTCTAGATTACGAATGTAGCTTATGAACTACACAGTAACAACAGAATCTCTGTGACAAAAGCAGTAACCCACTGAGCTGTGCCCATAAAATATTATTCTTTGATATGCATGGCACAGGTCCTTTGCAGCAGGCGTATTACAGTCTTGCCAAGTACCACACATTAGGAGTTGGACTAAGGCATTTTAGTACTGATGTCCACATCACCGCACTAAAATTTGTTAGTCACGCATACTATAGCTCCTGGAAGAATCACAACACGTTGCTTCATATTATGACAAACGCAGCTACTACCAGCACCTGTTGCGCTACTGGTTGTCCAGCGCCGCAATTAGGAGCTTATAACCGACTACACTTTGGTTGTTAGGGAGTAGCGTTGTGACCTATAGTGTCAAAACTTCTCTAAAAACACACATATACTTCTGCCCTGCAGCTTAAATACATTTGTACCAGGCCCGGCCCTCCACCTGGTGATCTGGTGTCACTGCAGAACATAAACACAGCCAGGATCCGGCACTTCTGTACCATCAACAGAAAGCCTGCAACGAAAATCCCAGCCAGTGGCTGAATTTTGGTTTGTTTTCCTGTTACCATGCTCACCACGCAAATAGCTTTGTGAGACTCACAGCGTGCTCTCTATGATTGTGCTGCTGGCAGGCAGCTGGCACTGGAACAGTGTGGGGGAATTTTTCTGCTGTGAACATCCCAGATTCTGCCCTATGGACAGTTTGCCTAAAGATAGCAAGCAACTTAGCCATCACCAGCGCCTGGCCTTCAATCACGAAGGGTTCCCTGTAGACTGTCCAGTGGGCAGTGGCGGGCGCAGTTTAAAGGGGGCACTGATAACTAGTACTTAGGAGCACCTTGTGTAACAGCAAGAGACAGTGACTAAGAAGGTCAAAGAGTAGCCTTGCCTGGCAGGCCTTGGGCCTGTAGGTAACCTCAGCAATGTCTGCAGACCGGTCCACCACGCACTCTGCAGGCTTTGCCCGGCAGCACCTTCAGAATACTACAGGTGAGTCCAGCGCACCTGATCACTAGACTAACTTGAGAGCTGCAGCTGGGGCAGTACCAGGCCGGACGAGGGGGATGAGGGTTGGAGGACTAAATAGGTTTATTCAGTCACTAGTTTTGATTGTCTTCACCTTCAGGTAACAGCATTCAAAATAAAGGCACACTGTATGTTTAAAGATAAATCCAAGTTAAAGTAGTCAGTAGGAAATGCATTTGTTTGCATTATGAAATCTTATAGATTAATTCCGTCACTGCAGATTAATGTAACCAGACAGTAAAGGAACAGATTTTTGGCTGGCAGGGAGGTAAGGAGTGGTGGTTAACGACTTCTGTATTTATAGTGCTACGATGTCCAAGCTTATGACTTAAAGCACAATTCATTATTTTAACACAGTTTAAAGTGTTTTTGAAGTGTTACGTTTTGCTGTGAAATGTCATTCAGAAGTCACTGCAAACATGGAATGTCACATCAGCAATGCAAATACGTGGTCGCTACGATATTAACCCTCTGGGCTACCTTACACAAGTGAAAACTGCCACTAGACGAACCTCCCATCTCTCCCCAGCAGGTAAATCAATCACCAGAGTTAACTTGCCATTTTGTTTGTTGCCCAAAACTGCTCAATATACAAGGAACTTTCTTCTGCTTTAAACACAGCTACACTGCTACAAAGCTGCAAAATAATGTTCCATTACCGAAGAGAAAAATAATTACATGTGCAGGCCCATTTAAAACACTTTCCCGTTACTGTGAAGGTTTGTCCCTGGGTCCAAGGGCAAGGCCAGAGCCTGCAACACACTCTCTCTCTCTACACATGACACAGAAAGCACTTCTATTCGGTGCGCTGTCCTCCTTTCCCTAACGTCACCCCCAGAGTGACGCGTATTTTATCTTTTCAGAAGTGCCACCTCAAAAAACAGTGTATAAACTAGGGGGAAACGAACCTGCTGTTGCTTGAATCTCCCAACGACCCGCACACAGCACAAGGAGAGTTGAAAGTAAAAGTATTACTCTCACACGACCTGCCCCAGCCAGGCGCCCGAGGTTCAACTGACTCACTCAGTCAGAGTGACACGTGAAGCAAGTCACTCGCTAATGGCAGTGGTTCCTAAACTTTTTCAAATCACGGCTCCCTTGACGTATTGGCTGTTGGCCGTGGCTCCCCATTTGTTACTCTTTTTTTGCGGGTGGGGTGATGGAACCCTGGCCTTGGAAGTACTTCCATTTTTCTCCCTGAAAATAATTGGGATGAAGCCGATGAAGGTAAAATATCATACAGCCTCTCTCTTGCCTGCAGACCCCACAGTGGCAGCTGTGTGCACATTCATGGATGCAGGTGCTAGAGGGTCTTCCATCCAGCCTTTGCTGGACACTGTGTGCCAGATGTGCTCTTACAGCGTCTCAGAGATGACGTGTTTACTTTTTGTCTCCTCTGTCTGTCCGCAGTGTGCACACAGTGTGCACGTGGAGTAGTGGTCATCCTGGGCCTGCTCTTGCTTCTCCACTGAAGCTCACTCATTATGCCAGCAGTCTCATTCTACATCCCGGGGTGGAGGGATTGACCGTCTCCCCTCAAGCCCCATCAGTTTGTCCAGGGAAGGAGTTGGTCATCTTGGACTTGCTGACCCATAGAACCTCTATCCCCCTCAAGTACCAGTAGCACTTAGTCAATGCCGCAGCAGGAGGGGACTTACCTTGGTCCCGCTGTCACTCTCCCCTCTACTATTATTCCATCCAAATTTTCTTTTAACAGATTTTACGATTCTAGCTTTTTTTATGTTGATAAAGTGATCATGTTTTAATTTAACTGACCCATCTTAACTGTATCACTATCAGTCCAAATTTCAACTATGTATATATTACATGGATAAAGCAATGTACCTGTTATGCACTCAAAAATCCATACAAACACAGACATACAAAAATAAATCACAAACCATAATCATCATTATGTCCACCTGTGTTACATAACATGCATTACAAAAAAAGTCTGACCTATTTGCTTCTTAGAATATGTTCGTTCATAATTGCAGATCCAAAGCATGCTCTTAGCTCTGAGCAGGGCAATGCGTTTGTGTGCAATAAAAAAGAAAGCCTAAAGGGAACAGCGTATGAAGATACGTTGAGTGTCACTAACTGGGAGCAAGTCTAACATCTCGGAGCACAGTGTTTCTCTAGGATAATCTGAAAGACCCCAACTGCGCGTGCACTTGTACAATGCTAAAATTCTACACCTAATAGCCACGGGGGAAAAATCATTTTACATACGAAAATCAAAAATTTCGATTCCTACAAGTAGTTGGTTTCAAGGTGTGGCTACAAATTACGGACAGTTTACAAACTGGTTATATGCTGAGTTGAAGCAGTCCACTGACGCAAGAAACTCTTAATTCTTGCTCTTGGGGAAATGTGGTTTTTGTATTCTATCCCTCAGAACTTGTACATGGAATATCCTCGCTTTAACACTGCAGAGCAAGTGTGAACAACTGTTCAGAAAGTCACTGATATTCTAATTCAATTTGATCGCTAACAACACAGGATGAGACGATGCCACTGTGTTTACAAAATCACCGCCTGCAGGCTCCGCACACTTAGTAACAGCAAACACGCGTCCATGTTGCTCCTTTCTAATAAAACAGTGAGGCACCTTTGAGCACACGCACTCTTTCTTACCTTTGCAAGTCAGCTGCCTGGGCCATGCTATCCGCGCTTGGCATGGCCATTAAGCTGACCTTTGTGGGCTACCTCTGGCTGATGCTGGCAGTGGCTCTCCTGTTGGCGCAACTTCTACATCGGAGCGTGAGCACTGCCTACTTCCACGCCCTGCATTGTCTTGCTGTGACCTACTAAAGAGATCGGTACACCGAAAGGAAAACTTCAGCTGGAACTGAACTGCAGAACAGAAAGCACGAGTTTCAACTTAGGTCGTAGAGCAAAGTAGCAGCGATGTAAAAGGAAGGGATTAGTCCAGTGGTTCCCAAATTGATATGCATCTGTTTGCGGCGCCCCTAACGGCGCAGAGGAGCGTCCCGGCGCACAGATTGAGAACCACTGGCTTCTGGGCAGTGGGCTGAGACTGGGAGAGAGTCGGTTCGGGTCAACAGCTTGTGAGGTGTCAGTCACTGGATGCATGCATGCACGTCACCACGTGCGTTGGTGCGTGCAGCGCGCTAAACAACAGGACAGTTTACAAGTCTGCCATGAGTGGGCTCTGCATGATAAATGTTTGCAGGGCCGTCATTGGTAGCGCTTTCGCGCGCTACCAGATTGACGGCCCCGGACCCAAACATTTAGGTACACTTTTAAAATAAGCTAATGTGGTGCGTGCAAGGCAGTAGCATTTACACACACTGGCTAATCAAGGCTTAGTTATGCTACGCAATGCACTTTGGCTGCCAATGATTATTTTGTGTCGTGTTGATTTCGATACCGGCCACCCCTAAAATAGTGCCGCCTGGGGCGGACCGCCCCCCCCGCACCCCCCTAGCTACGCGGCTGGGGCGGTCCGCCCCAGGCGGCACTATTTTAGGGGTGGCCGGTATCGAAATCAACACGACACAAAATAATCATTGGCAGCCAAAGTGCATTGCGTAGCATAACTAAGCCTTGATTAGCCAGTGTGTGTAAATGCTACTGCCTTGCACGCACCACATTAGCTTATTTTAAAAGTGTACCTAAATGTTTGGGTCCGGGGCCGTCAATCTGGTAGCGCGCGAAAGCGCTACCAATGACGGCCCTGCAAACATTTATCATGCAGAGCCCACTCATGGCAGACTTGTAAACTGTCCTGTTGTTTAGCGCGCTGCACGCACCAACGCACGTGGTGACGTGCATGCATGCATCCAGTGACTGACACCTCACAAGCTGTTGACCCGAACCGACTCTCTCCCAGTCTCAGCCCACTGCCCAGAAGCCAGTGGTTCTCAATCTGTGCGCCGGGACGCTCCTCTGCGCCGTTAGGGGCGCCGCAAACAGATGCATATCAATTTGGGAACCACTGGACTAATCCCTTCCTTTTACATCGCTGCTACTTTGCTCTACGACCTAAGTTGAAACTCGTGCTTTCTGTTCTGCAGTTCAGTTCCAGCTGAAGTTTTCCTTTCGGTGTACCGATCTCTTTAGTAGGTCACAGCAAGACAATGCAGGGCGTGGAAGTAGGCAGTGCTCACGCTCCGATGTAGAAGTTGCGCCAACAGGAGAGCCACTGCCAGCATCAGCCAGAGGTAGCCCACAAAGGTCAGCTTAATGGCCATGCCAAGCGCGGATAGCATGGCCCAGGCAGCTGACTTGCAAAGGTAAGAAAGAGTGCGTGTGCTCAAAGGTGCCTCACTGTTTTATTAGAAAGGAGCAACATGGACGCGTGTTTGCTGTTACTAAGTGTGCGGAGCCTGCAGGCGGTGATTTTGTAAACACAGTGGCATCGTCTCATCCTGTGTTGTTAGCGATCAAATTGAATTAGAATATCAGTGACTTTCTGAACAGTTGTTCACACTTGCTCTGCAGTGTTAAAGCGAGGATATTCCATGTACAAGTTCTGAGGGATAGAATACAAAAACCACATTTCCCCAAGAGCAAGAATTAAGAGTTTCTTGCGTCAGTGGACTGCTTCAACTCAGCATATAACCAGTTTGTAAACTGTCCGTAATTTGTAGCCACACCTTGAAACCAACTACTTGTAGGAATCGAAATTTTTGATTTTCGTATGTAAAATGATTTTTCCCCCGTGGCTATTAGGTGTAGAATTTTAGCATTGTACAAGTGCACGCGCAGTTGGGGTCTTTCAGATTATCCTAGAGAAACACTGTGCTCCGAGATGTTAGACTTGCTCCCAGTTAGTGACACTCAACGTATCTTCATACGCTGTTCCCTTTAGGCTTTCTTTTTTATTGCACACAAACGCATTGCCCTGCTCAGAGCTAAGAGCATGCTTTGGATCTGCAATTATGAACGAACATATTCTAAGAAGCAAATAGGTCAGACTTTTTTTGTAATGCATGTTATGTAACACAGGTGGACATAATGATGATTATGGTTTGTGATTTATTTTTGTATGTCTGTGTTTGTATGGATTTTTGAGTGCATAACAGGTACATTGCTTTATCCATGTAATATATACATAGTTGAAATTTGGACTGATAGTGATACAGTTAAGATGGGTCAGTTAAATTAAAACATGATCACTTTATCAACATAAAAAAAGCTAGAATCGTAAAATCTGTTAAAAGAAAATTTGGATGGAATAATAGTAGAGGGGAGAGTGACAGCGGGACCAAGGTAAGTCCCCTCCTGCTGCGGCATTGACTAAGTGCTACTGGTACTTGAGGGGGATAGAGGTTCTATGGGTCAGCAAGTCCAAGATGACCAACTCCTTCCCTGGACAAACTGATGGGGCTTGAGGGGAGACGGTCAATCCCTCCACCCCGGGATGTAGAATGAGACTGCTGGCATAATGAGTGAGCTTCAGTGGAGAAGCAAGAGCAGGCCCAGGATGACCACTACTCCACGTGCACACTGTGTGCACACTGCGGACAGACAGAGGAGACAAAAAGTAAACACGTCATCTCTGAGACGCTGTAAGAGCACATCTGGCACACAGTGTCCAGCAAAGGCTGGATGGAAGACCCTCTAGCACCTGCATCCATGAATGTGCACACAGCTGCCACTGTGGGGTCTGCAGGCAAGAGAGAGGCTGTATGATATTTTACCTTCATCGGCTTCATCCCAATTATTTTCAGGGAGAAAAATGGAAGTACTTCCAAGGCCAGGGTTCCATCACCCCACCCGCAAAAAAAGAGTAACAAATGGGGAGCCACGGCCAACAGCCAATACGTCAAGGGAGCCGTGATTTGAAAAAGTTTAGGAACCACTGCCATTAGCGAGTGACTTGCTTCACGTGTCACTCTGACTGAGTGAGTCAGTTGAACCTCGGGCGCCTGGCTGGGGCAGGTCGTGTGAGAGTAATACTTTTACTTTCAACTCTCCTTGTGCTGTGTGCGGGTCGTTGGGAGATTCAAGCAACAGCAGGTTCGTTTCCCCCTAGTTTATACACTGTTTTTTGAGGTGGCACTTCTGAAAAGATAAAATACGCGTCACTCTGGGGGTGACGTTAGGGAAAGGAGGACAGCGCACCGAATAGAAGTGCTTTCTGTGTCATGTGTAGAGAGAGAGAGTGTGTTGCAGGCTCTGGCCTTGCCCTTGGACCCAGGGACAAACCTTCACAGTAACGGGAAAGTGTTTTAAATGGGCCTGCACATGTAATTATTTTTCTCTTCGGTAATGGAACATTATTTTGCAGCTTTGTAGCAGTGTAGCTGTGTTTAAAGCAGAAGAAAGTTCCTTGTATATTGAGCAGTTTTGGGCAACAAACAAAATGGCAAGTTAACTCTGGTGATTGATTTACCTGCTGGGGAGAGATGGGAGGTTCGTCTAGTGGCAGTTTTCACTTGTGTAAGGTAGCCCAGAGGGTTAATATCGTAGCGACCACGTATTTGCATTGCTGATGTGACATTCCATGTTTGCAGTGACTTCTGAATGACATTTCACAGCAAAACGTAACACTTCAAAAACACTTTAAACTGTGTTAAAATAATGAATTGTGCTTTAAGTCATAAGCTTGGACATCGTAGCACTATAAATACAGAAGTCGTTAACCACCACTCCTTACCTCCCTGCCAGCCAAAAATCTGTTCCTTTACTGTCTGGTTACATTAATCTGCAGTGACGGAATTAATCTATAAGATTTCATAATGCAAACAAATGCATTTCCTACTGACTACTTTAACTTGGATTTATCTTTAAACATACAGTGTGCCTTTATTTTGAATGCTGTTACCTGAAGGTGAAGACAATCAAAACTAGTGACTGAATAAACCTATTTAGTCCTCCAACCCTCATCCCCCTCGTCCGGCCTGGTACTGCCCCAGCTGCAGCTCTCAAGTTAGTCTAGTGATCAGGTGCGCTGGACTCACCTGTAGTATTCTGAAGGTGCTGCCGGGCAAAGCCTGCAGAGTGCGTGGTGGACCGGTCTGCAGACATTGCTGAGGTTACCTACAGGCCCAAGGCCTGCCAGGCAAGGCTACTCTTTGACCTTCTTAGTCACTGTCTCTTGCTGTTACACAAGGTGCTCCTAAGTACTAGTTAGCAGTGCCCCCTTTAAACTGCGCCCGCCACTGCCCACTGGACAGTCTACAGGGAACCCTTCGTGATTGAAGGCCAGGCGCTGGTGATGGCTAAGTTGCTTGCTATCTTTAGGCAAACTGTCCATAGGGCAGAATCTGGGATGTTCACAGCAGAAAAATTCCCCCACACTGTTCCAGTGCCAGCTGCCTGCCAGCAGCACAATCATAGAGAGCACGCTGTGAGTCTCACAAAGCTATTTGCGTGGTGAGCATGGTAACAGGAAAACAAACCAAAATTCAGCCACTGGCTGGGATTTTCGTTGCAGGCTTTCTGTTGATGGTACAGAAGTGCCGGATCCTGGCTGTGTTTATGTTCTGCAGTGACACCAGATCACCAGGTGGAGGGCCGGGCCTGGTACAAATGTATTTAAGCTGCAGGGCAGAAGTATATGTGTGTTTTTAGAGAAGTTTTGACACTATAGGTCACAACGCTACTCCCTAACAACCAAAGTGTAGTCGGTTATAAGCTCCTAATTGCGGCGCTGGACAACCAGTAGCGCAACAGGTGCTGGTAGTAGCTGCGTTTGTCATAATATGAAGCAACGTGTTGTGATTCTTCCAGGAGCTATAGTATGCGTGACTAACAAATTTTAGTGCGGTGATGTGGACATCAGTACTAAAATGCCTTAGTCCAACTCCTAATGTGTGGTACTTGGCAAGACTGTAATACGCCTGCTGCAAAGGACCTGTGCCATGCATATCAAAGAATAATATTTTATGGGCACAGCTCAGTGGGTTACTGCTTTTGTCACAGAGATTCTGTTGTTACTGTGTAGTTCATAAGCTACATTCGTAATCTAGAACAGTGAGCTATGAACTGCTATCTAAGAGCTGCATGGTACATGTTAGAAAATGATGTGTTTTTTCCCAGTCTTTCTATTTTGATGTTACTAAGAAAGGTTTGTTTGGGTAGAAATACATTTTTATTAAAGTCGATCCTAAATACTTGTGTTATGTTCTGAGTCTGTCCTTCTCCGGACCAAGCACTCTTAAAAAGTGCCTACCAGCATGGGTGGTATATGAATCTTACACCTTTTGGTGGTCTTTGCCTTGTATAACATTTTCTATGCACTAATTCACAAACGTATGATTCATTGTGTCTGGATGTGTAATTTTGAAAATGTGGAAAGGTTTTGCTTTAGGAGCAGGGATTAATGAAGTCCTTTTTAAATGCGGACTGTAACATCTGCAGTTGTAAAGCAAGCATCCAAGCCTTTGGGCATTCTTGCTGTTAGATAAGATGTTTGTTACTGATGAGGTATGTTTCACACAGGATTCCCTATTAGGCACACTATGTCATACCACCTTCAATTCTGACCTGCTCTGGAGGCACCATGTTTGTTGAGACTAAGTGTGGTGGGGCAGCACATGCAAAGAAGGTGGGGACTGTGTCTGACAAAGGGTAGGGTGTTGAAAATGCACTGGAGAAAGTTAATTATCATGAATTTCCAATGAATGCATGATGATGCATAAAGCACAATAATGCATGAGATTCCATACATACTAAATGGTACCTCTGCTGTGAGAGAACTCATGTAGAGGCGTGCACCATATGCTGTACACACACACACACACACATGACTCCCCTATGATGTCCCATTCTTTTTCCATCTTCTTTGTCTAAGGGTAGTAATAGTTAGGGACGTCTCTCAGCCTTGCCATTATCATTATCCCATACATACTTGATGGTACCTCTACCATGACACTCTTATTTAGAGGCATACTCCCATTCTGTGTGAACCGTCTTTCTCCAAGGGCAGCAGCAGGCAGGAGTGTCTCAGAGCTTAGCTAGTAGCATTTTTCCATACACACTAAATGGTACCCTTGTTTTGAGAGATCTCATGTAGAACATGCTCCATAAGTAGCATGCACACACAGTACTCCCTAGTGCTGACCCCAGTCTGTTTGCCCTATCTTTCACCCAGTACAGTAGTAGGCAGGGGTGTCTCTGAGCTTATCCAGTAGTATTCTTCCACATATACACAATGATAGAGATCTCATGTAAAACATGCACCATAAACAGTATGTAACTTTATACTCCCCAGAGCTGCCCCTATTCTGTTTACGTGTGAACAGGACATGGAGAACCCTATGCCAACGAGAAGTAGGGTAATTGTATTATATTCCATCAATAGTCCTGTGGGATTTATTTATGTTCTACTTCAATCTTATTTTTAAAAAATGTTTGTAGACTCAATTCTATTAGTCAGAAGAAAGGTTCAGGATGCCTTCTTATTTGAATAGAAGTTAATTTGTTGTCTAGGAACGATATAGCTCATAACTAGAAAAATAGAAAATACTCATGTAATGAAAGATGTAATGAAGATGAACTGTAAACATCTGCGTCGTGACACGGTGTACTGTGCTGTAAACAGGACCTGCATTGCTGACATGGATTATCTTTAGGGTTTTTTTATGGCCATTATTGAGAAAGGTGTATATATTTTCGTTCACACTTTGAGCATTTCTGAGATATTGATCCATGCTTTTGCCTTGAAATTTAAGGAGCTGATTATAGTGCCCATTAGTGATCCATTGCAAAGTCAGTTTTAGGAGCTGCTCTGCTTAAATCCACGAGTGGCTGATAGGTTTAAAGGAGCTGCACAGCCTGGGATGTCACTGATCAATGGTGATATGAGAACCCGACTGCGCGTATGATGAACTATTAGCGGCGATACTACGTTTCTCTCGGACCTCTTTCAAGTGCTCGCCGTCCTTTTTCCCCAGCACCCCTCCCCCCCCCCCCCCCAGGGGCGGCAATCTGAGGTATAGCCCCGGGCGCCACAAGCTCTAGCTACGCCTCTGCACAAGCAGCAGTTGGAATTACCTACATCAGTGATTTTCGGGCCCTTCATGCAGAATAGAGTTGTAGGGTCATGTAGAAACTGCTCGACTTGGTGATGATTCAATTGTCTCCCCTTTGTGGAATGGAGAGGGTGGCAGGGGTGGGCTGTGTTGTGGCCACAATATAATGATTGGAGTATTGCCTTGGAAAAATATTTAATCTATAAGTATCTACAATCGCTATGTCACAAAGGTAAGTGGATGTGTGTTAAGTAAAGTGGAGCCCATTACCTAAAGCATTTATGAGTAGGATAAGTAGTCCTACAGAAGTACTCTTTTACAGACTGTTCCATGAATTGGCACTGGAATATACCCCACTCTAATAGCAAAATTGCAAAGACGGCACAGTCTTTTCCATTTGCAGAAATTGTATATGAATATTCCCTGAACATTCTCTTTATTTTTGCATTTTAGATGGTTTGGGGCCCATTCACAATGGCAGATGAGTAAGTGTATGTAAAAGAGAGCTACAGTAGTACTAATTTGCATGCCTTAGTGAATAGGCCTCATTAAACTTATACTTCCACGAGCAGGCCTACCTTGACAGTCCAGTATTAATCCTACATTGTGGACTCAATATTTTTGTAGGCCAATATTTTTGACCTCAGTACTGTGACATAAAATCTCTATAATGTACTGAAGAGTGTTACTTATACTGTTGTAATGTAGACTTATTAGGTCATTTGTAGCAGGTTAGTTGCCTTGTAATTAAATGGGCTCAAATCTAAAAATCAATTAAACACCAGTCTAGCTCTTTGAAGGAGTTTTGAAAGTGAACACCCACTTGCCTCTGATCCCAGCCTTGGTTTTGTACATTTTCAAAGTGTTTAGCACTCCTATGAATGACTGAATGAATGAATACGTTTTATTTATTTGATCACTTAAAATCTTTACAATAAATACTTCTGATGCAAAATAACCATTCCTATGACCATAACATCACATTTCAATTAAAATAATTCATTATTTAACAAGCTGATATACTAATACTCCTCCTTAGTTCTTTTGGTTGTTAGAGATCATCCTTTATGTGACTTTAGAAAAGAGTCAGGCAATGCAGAGTTCAATTTATTATTTAAGATAGTTATAAACTTTCCAAACCGTGCAAGTTCCATGGTGTCATTTGTGGTGAAGCAGAGGGACGGCGCACCAGTAAAAGTTGTGATTCCATTTCTTAAAAATATTGGCCTCAGTAGAGAATGGCGCGCAGTTGAAAATTTAGGCCATCAGCAATGTGTGCAATTGATTCTTACCTATTTGCAGAATCTGCAGTTCTCGTTGTCAGATTGTTTCTTCCCCAACTAGTCTATACAATTTAATTGGCAAAAGCATGCATCTTGCACGCAGAATTTGATTTCTACATTGCCTACTAAAAAGTTTTAGGGAGTATGGCTACATCTTTTCTTGCCGTTCTCATTTACAGATGGGTTGGAATGGGGGCCTGGTTTGAATTTTTGTTAAATCCACTTCCCTGGATGAACGTCACACGTGCTTTTTTAATAAAGATTTCAAAGTCACATATGGAATAGTGTGAAAACTAGAATCCAGAAGTAGGTTTAAATTAATAATGGCAGAAGCCAGGCAAATTAACCATGGATTGTTCTTTTGCTCAAAAAGAGCTTAGAGCTTCATCCTAAATGTGTCAGGTTGAGAGTACATTTTTTGTGATAATACTTATTTAAGGATAACTCACATTCCAAACCCTGTCTTAAAAATCCAAATTCTAATCGCAGCTGTGCCTGAACTGTGTGTTGTGGTAGGCAGAAGATACGTTGTTAGGTTATTTACTGAATTTTATCATCAGTTGGGAGAGTTTTGAAGGGAATGCCAAATGACCATAGGAGACCGATGGAATAAGGTTTGCTTTTCTTACTCTAAGTATTTCTTCTGCTGCTGAGCTATGTAACCGGCAGTTTAGTTTACAGAAGGCATATGTTAGATTAGAGACCTTTTTCCATGTTTTTTCTGTGTATAATTGACCTGCCAGTTGCTGAGAATCATACGCCTAAGTAGTTGTATGTTGCAACGAATCCTATCTTTAACTGTCCTGAGGTCCAGTATTTGGTGGGGTTATTCTTCGATTTTCCAAAAATCATCAAATTGGTTTTACCTGCAATAACTTGTAGTTTATTGTCTAAGTTGCATTTATAGTATTTATCCAAGGTGCATTTCAATGCCTATTTTAGTTTGATCAAGAATAACCAGATCATCTGTATACTGGATGAGTTGAAACACATGAATGACAAGTCTCGATGGAAAGATGTATTTCAATGGTGCATCCCCCATATCCACTGTGTAGAGATTAAATAGAATTGGGACCAAGACGCAGCCCTGTTTCAAGCCTTAATTTATATAAATTTGTTTAGTCACTCTTTCGCCGAATCCTAACTTAACTCGTACCACAGTAGATTGCTATCTACTCTATCAAAAGCAGCAAAAGTGTCCACAAAGCAGGCTAACAATGGCGGTCTGGAGGGCAGTGCTGAGTGATGTATTGTGTATGATAGGACTACGATGTTGTCCTGCATGGAAGATTTTTGCCTGAACCCTGTCTGGTAGAATGGCATTATTGTTTCCTCTTTTGTCCATTCCTCAAGTTTAGCCAGTAGTATCTTGGCATAACCTTTTCCTTCCACATCCAGAAGAGCAATCAAACAATAGTTGACTGGATCAGTGTTGCTACCTTTCTTATATATTGGATGGAGAATGGACCCTCTTCATGATTCTGGTACCACTGCATTGGTAAATGATGAAATGTAAGGTGGGGTAAACAACTTGGCCCAGAACTCAATCTCGGCTTTAAATAGCGAACCTGGGAGGCCATTTGGCCCTGGTGTTCCATTTTTTGTCATTGATTGCAAAGCCTTTTTTGCTTTAGCCTCAATAATAATTGATTTGTCCACTGTTATTTTTCTTTATGGGGTCCTGTGAGTGTCTTGCATCGTGTTGGGTGCATACAGACCCTCCACATAAGTAATCCACTGTGACTCCATTCTCACGCTTAAATAATTTATTGATCTCGTTAAGGTAGTCCGAGAATTTTGTCTGATTATTAGAGAATAGGTGCGTCCATTGGGCTTCTGTGTTTTGTTTTTCTGGCTTAAAGCATGGCCCGATAATGTTTTTTTTCTAGTCTAAGCATCAATTCCAACCTTTTGTTCTTTCTATATTTTTTAAGTTGCCTTGCTGGTACGCGCACAGTTATTTTGCATCTTCTTACCCTTATGGTACACCAAGGTTTTTTTTCCCCCCTGTTAACCAATCTGTGTGCATTTTGCCCGCCTTTATGCTCTATTCTTGTGCCCTTATGTCGTGAAAATATAATGTTGTACCACATCCTGGGAATTGGTGTTCTTTGTTAATTGGGTCTAGCAAATTCTCTTTGAATGTCTTTTTTTTTTGGGGGCTAAATCGTGCCTGAGGGAAAACGTTCCACTTCACCCTGGGCGCGCCGCCAGTGGCCGAAGGAGGTCAAAGGAGGTCAGGCTGGGCCATCCCCCTAAGCACCCTATTAAGGTGAGTGACACAGAGCTATGGGGAGACGTACAGCTGCATCAGGTCCGAAGACCTCCACTACTACTACCATTGAAAGTATGCTCGAAAAAGCTGTTAGCATGATCTCATCGGAGATCGAACTAACTGAGAGGAGACTATCTATGGGCCAGTCGGCACCTCTACTGCACCTGCCTGGATGTAATTCAATTGCCCCTCTTCCCAGTATCACCCAACGTACTAATTACATTATCCAGTAATCAAGAAATGTTGCCTGTGGGCTTTGAGATTGATAAGGATGATGTGGAAATTCCTGACTGTCAACTACGGCCTCAAGTTAATGCTAGTATTAGAAATGTGGTCACCAAAGCATTGGGGGGAAAAAGGAAGAGAGGTACGTCAAAACTCACTAGCAGTAAGAGGAAACAGCCACTCTGCCTAAAAACCCAACCTACACCCTTGAGTTTGTGGAGACGAGGAACTACTGCCGTGACTGCGAGCCCCATCGAGCAAACAAACACCGGAGACTTGACCACATCAGAAGCAGCAGTTAACTCTATCCACACTCAAACTGAGCATACAACTGCCCATGGCATTTGTGAAAGGTCGGGTGATACCCTAATCGACACTATAGTGGACTCTGTTTATGACCGTTTAAAAAATTTGGTAGATAAACAATTTAATGCCCTTTTTAAACGTCTGGACAGATTGGAAAACCTGGTTAAGAAACCAGATATTCACAAAAAAGCTGTCACTACTGTTGATAAACTCAGGGGGAGCAGCACCAAAAATGAATGGAGCCAATTGATCAGGGTATATCAAAGGAGAGTGGTGATTGTATGCTTCCTATTGTTAATACTGCATGTGATTAGTGTGGCAACTCTAAGAGCAGTTATTTTCCCAAACCTATCCCCAGTTTGATCCCCTTGTCAAACGCAGCACTTGGCAATAGGACCATTAGCAATAGTTTGTCTCGAAATATAGCATCAGCCACCCCTGTGCCGTTGGCCCCCGTTCTTACAAGTATGGCAACTGCTCCGAACGTTACTCCCATTCTTGAAAATCAGGTTAAGAATCCATCTGAAGATGTTCTCCACTTACCACCTGAAGCCTGCCCTTATGTTGTAATTTTAGCTGGCACTCCTCCCTTGAAGAAAGACCAATCAGAGTCCTGGGAACAACTCAAGAATAAGAGTATTGATTGGTTATTAAAGTATAAGGGCCTAGGGATGGTGAACGCCAATGATATTTTAATGGTGCGACGTGTAGGATGGGTAGGACCCTCAGATAAGAACATTACAGGTGACTGTATAGTCGTGAATTTCAGACGTCCCTCCCTGGTGAAATGGCTACTAAGAGTACAAATGCACCACAATATTGCCCCAACCAGCATACATTCACTACCTCTGGGCTTTTTCTACAAACCTCCTCTGGGCATACGTAATCTTACTATCCCGACACACTTCACACAGAATCAGTTTACCGTTCTGTCTAGTCTGGAGAGCCAGGATTGACTATCAAGTCAACTATTGACTACTTCACCAGAGTTAGTGGAACCCTTAATAGTCTGTCCGGTTGTTACGGAACTCAGATCCCTGGATTCTAACTTAAATGTGCTAAACTGGAACATTGCAGGATTAAGATCCAAACTGAATTCCATTGAGTGGGTTGATCTGGTTAGTAATTATGACATTCTGATGTTCCAGGAGACATGGTGCACAAATGAATTGTTCCTTGAAGGATTTGCATGTTATAATAGCATTGTACCCAGCCCCAAAACAGGTCGCCCACATGGGGGGTTATCAACATGGATAAAGATCTCAGCTGGGGGTAGTATAAAACCTCTGGTGACAAATAACGAGAACTTTCAAGCCACGGTTTATTCACAGGGGGCCTCGATCTGTTTAATTAATTTTTATAATAATGATTTTACATCACTACCAAATAGGAATTTTATTAATCTGTTTGAATTTATTGATAAATTAGAAGATGAGCAGAGGTATGGCAAATTGGACGGAATCTGCCTAGGCGGTGACTTTAACGTACGATTGCATAGTGGTATTGACAATACAACCATTGCCCCGGTTAGGGTCAACCTATGTAAAAGAGGGGAGGAACTCTGCAATTATATTTCTTCCCGTAATTGAATTAATGTAATGGAAAAGGCAGGCGTTGACTCACATAAGGGTCCACTGCCTACCTACAGAGGACGTGGCTGTTCATCTATTATAGATTATGTTTTTATATCATCTTCATTGGTAAACTTTTTAGTAAAGGCTGAGGTTTTATGTACTAGCCAAGGTGACCATAACCCAATTTTAACAACCATTAGACTTTTTTCTAAATTTATTACCCAAAGGGAAATAGGGGCTAAACATTTGGAGGCGTCAACTGACAAACTTAGAGTGATTTGGAAAGGCATAGATAGTAAAGCATGCATGATAAAATCGTATCCCCTACTGGTAGAGACGTGCCAATCAAGCAGCACCCTGGGTGCAGGGATAATTGAGGCCTTTAGTGGTTTATATGTTGGTATCAAACATATAATTTCAAGACCTGTTACCAACTCAAGCAAGAATCCCAGATGGTTTTTATGGCATATGCTCGCGGGCTAACCGAGAACTGCGTGAAGCACTAGCGGCCATACCCTGAGTTAGATTATTAAGAGCCTGCTATAAGAAAGCAACTAAACTACGCTCAGACGAGATATTGAGAGAGCGTTGGGATAACCTTGCTAGTCCTGCCTCACTTAAGGATGTAACTGGATTCTGGAAAGAAGTTAAAGCCATGAGGTCTATGGGCTCAAATATTACTCCCATAAACTGTAATATAACTAGCGAATTATGGGAGGAGCATTTTGCCAGAATCTACACAGCTTCCACAAAGATCTCTAATAGTCATACCTGCCCCCCAGTTTTAAAGGTTGCTATAACTGTAATTAAAGTGGAGGATGCCATAAAACAAAGTACAGGGAATAAAGCCCCAGGCTCGGATGGGCTACCAATCGACCTTATAAAACATGAACCAGATTTTTGTGCTCCCCTTTTAAGCAATGTTTTTAATAACCTGACCAATACGGCTATTCCGAGCACTTGGTCGACCAGTATTATTGTGCCCATATTTAAAAAAGGTGACATATCCAATCCTAGCTGTTACCGCCCAATTTCCTTGATAGACAATACTTTGAAGATCTTGGGCAGGGTTGTCTTTAATAAGATCAGGAAATGGGCTGAAGACAACCAAATTTTAAACTGTTGTCAGCTGGGCTTTAGAAGTAATGTTGGAACTGTCGAACAGTGTTTGAACTTAAATCTTATTCTGGGCAAATATACGATCGCTCAAAAAGTTCCACTTTATTTGGGTTTTATGGATTTAACCTCAGCCTTTGATTTTGTTAGTAGATCACGTTTATGGGAGATTCTTTTAAATTATGGGTTGGATGAGGCCTTGGTCCTTTTTTTGGCGTATTTGCACAGGGATTTAAAGGCACGGGTGAGGATAAGCAATGATGCGGAGGTTTCTGGTGATATTGTCATTGGTAGAGGGGTTAGACAAGGCTGTGTTCTAGCCCCTCTACTTTTTATTCATTATATAAATGAATTACATAATTCCCTGTCTAAACTGACCAATGATGTACCAAAAATTAATGGCAAATTATTCCCTGTGCTTTTATATGCAGACGATGCGGTCCTCATGGGCCGCACCCCCAACGCACTTCGCACTTTAGTTACGGGGTTCGTGTCTTTTAAGGCCGAACTGGACCTTTGCACTAATTTAAAAAAATCTTATATAATGATGTGTGGGCCGAAAAAACACTGCATTAATTCTATAACATCGGGCAGCGAATCCCTAACACGCACAAGCACTTTTCCTTATCTGGGCTTAGTTTTTTCAGAATCAGGCTCTTGGCAAGTCCATGTAGCCCACAGCAGAAGCAAACTTTCCAGAGCGGTTAATTCTATAATTAGCATTCGGCAGACAAAACAAGCAGAAGTGGTGTTACCTTTAACCCAGATATATAAATTGCAATGTGTATCGACGGCCACCTATGGTGCTGAAGTCTGGGGGTATGTAAATTGTAGCGGGATCCAAATTGAAGAGAATAGATTTTGTAGAAATATTCTCGGGGCTCAAATTTCATCTCCAACTTACATATGCCACAAGGAATTGAACCTACATTATGTGGAGGATTTTATTAGGTCTCGTCCAGCTATATTCTGGCTAAAAATATGGCAGAACCCCGCTGCGATTTTAACAAGAGAGATAATTATAGATTGCCTTAAATGCGATAAGGGTGGTAGTATACCTTGGCTTGTTACAGTTAAAAACAGTTTAGCCAGTGTGAAGTTGGAGCAAATTTTCTTATGTCCATTAGCATTGGAAGGCATGAGTACAAAATCACTTAGGGGGGCGCTGTATGACCTGTATCATAAAGAAAGACAGAACATCGAGCATCATAAATCATCGATTGTTAGGTATTTGCCCTTTCTGGAGGCACGGAGCACTCAACATCGTATGCCACAGAAATACCTCAGAAAGAATATAGGGAGATGGAAAAGGAGCTTGCTTTTCCGCCTTAGGGATGGTAGTATAAAATATTCACTTTGCTTCCCGATATAATTTAATAGCAACCTTGAGCAGTTGTGTTGCCCATGCGGTATTAGTAGTAAACAAACATTGTTACATTTTTTACTTTTTTGTAAATTTTACGCCAGATATACAAAACAGCATTTAATTCCTTATTTTAAGGCATGGGCTATCTTTGATTTTAAATTAGCATATTTTGAAATTTTATGGCTAGGATGTGATGATTTGATTTTCCGAGTAAGCACGTTCTTACAAGCTGTGGTACGCTCACATGCTTCTATGAACAAACCCTAATGTGCCACAAATTAGTTTATTTTTTTTTAACACTGCCTAGTGAAATTCACCTTTAATCTTTGCCCTTATAATAGTCATTAATATTGCCCGTAACTAAATATTTTGATAATGCTGCTAGTATTGGTAGAATTGAAAATGGGGTTTTTGTTAAATTATATCTGTACCTTGATGCCTATCATTGTCTGATTTATTTCACGTTATCGCACTTTATTTGTAACATACTGCTGACTTTGCACATTGGTCTAAACCTCATACTTTGTTATTAATGCTGCTAGATTTTGCAGGTTCGTCCAACCTTTTTACTGTGATTTTACTACCGTAACTTTGTATTTGTATTGGATGATACTGTACATTTATACGTTTTAAAACTTGTATTTTATTTGCTATTGGTAGTGATGAACTGTGCTTTTATGGATATTTTTATCCGAATAAAGATTATTTGGCTTGACTTGACTTCACCCTGTTGACTAACTGGGCAGTCTCAATTCTTCTTGAGTCCCCCAGTCTGATGATTCCCTTAGAAGTCGTTATTCTAACATTAAGCCAGCTATCAGCGAATAGAGGTTGTTCTCATTGCGTTGAATGATTTCAAACTGTTCACAAATAGATAGCAACAAATCTGGGACAAATATATGTTCAATTGTTGTAATTCCTCTATACAAGCTTGCAAAAACTAGTTTTTAGGTCTCGCCTGACCCAGCGCATGCGCTGGTCTGGCGAGACTTATTGAGAGGGCTCCAAAAAGTGCTACCAGGCCAGCCTAGAGCTACAGTGCATGTGCGCGGGCGCGCACGCCGCGTTTTACCGCGATTACTTTCACTTTTGGCCGCACGGCCGCTTTGATGTTTGATCGCGATCACTTTCACTTTCGCGGCCGCTTTGCATAGTCAATAGGTCTCGCTTTTGGGATCTTATAAGTATTTAGTTATGCAACTGTTGCATGGCTAAACACTTATAAGGTCCCAAAGGCGAGACCTATTGGCTATGCCAATGCTTGTTTGTGCTTGGTAATATGCCTAGCGGCGATTTACGAGAATGTCACGCAGTGCAGCACAGCACAGCAAGTCACCTTGCTTCACTGTGTGACATTGAAATGGCAGGAATGCGCTGTATTTAAGGTATTACAGCACATTTACCCTGTGCTGGAACCCTTTTGGCAGTCTATCGCCAATGCAGCAACCTTACACCATGGTTCAAGGGTGCCTGCATTGCATGCAGGATTGTTTTTGTGCAGGAAGGGACACCTTCCTGCACAATAACAATCCTGAGAGGCATACTCCTCTTTCTTTGAGTGCTGTATTCTGAAAGAGGAAGTAACAAGGAGAAATAAAGATATTTCCCCTATGCCACACCTGAGAAGGCATATCTTTTTGTCACATTCCCAGGTCTACCAGCTCTGGTAAGTCTGGGAATGCATCAAAAATCATGGAAGTTCCCCTACAGCACCCATGTAACACCTTCCCAGGACAGAGTAAGGCAACACAGCGATTTGCGCAGTGTTGCGTTACTCCGGATTTATGGAGCCTCAGGGCCACGCAAAGTGCCCTTGCATGGCTTCATAAATCACATGTAAGGCTTGTGTCGCTCTTGCACCATGTTGCGTGATGCAAGAGCGATGCAAACAGCCTCATAAATAGGACCCCTACTTTGTAAAGATGTCAGATTTGACC
This sequence comes from Triturus cristatus, assembly GCF_964204655.1. Lineage (NCBI taxonomy): Eukaryota > Metazoa > Chordata > Amphibia > Caudata > Salamandridae > Triturus > Triturus cristatus. The sequence goes on from NC_140593.1 coordinate 772,706,182, forward strand.
CAGCCAATAGTATGTTAAGTTGTTCGGCTAATGGGTCAAGACCAACTAAAGGACAATGCTGGGCATTGTGTGAGTAATTACCCAGACAAAGCAAATTAAAATCCACTGTTAGGGTCAATTCCCAATCTCCATGGATGTGAAGGAGGTAATTTAAGGTCCCACAAAAGTTTAGCATTGTTTGCTTTCGGTTTCCTCTATGTAAATTTAAATATGTAGTAATAAGTAGTATTTTTTTGTAATGACCACCTATCTTTAGATGATCAAGTGTGATCACTTGGATAGTGGCTCCTTGGGTTGTCAAAGCTCAATTTTTACCCTTAATGCAGTTGATATGTAAATGGGAAGCCTGGCTGGTCTGCCATATTTGATGGCTTTTATAGCCTGCTGATTAATTGTATAAACCCCCTCCATGTGGTAAGGGTGTGTGGCCCATGTTTCTTGTGCACAAAGAATCTCAGCAGTTTAAAAAAAAATCCATTTGTTAAACTCATTAAATGCTCTTTAAGCCAGCCACATTCCATGAGATGACCTTCAAATATTTGTTTTTCCTTTGCGTTTTAGCTGTCTTTTCAAACTTTGTTAGGAATGAGAAGGAGCTGTTAGTGTGGAGGGCAGACAGCTCCAATGTCTTTTTTGCATCTTGATGCAGTGGGTAATAGGCTTTATAACGCAGGCATTACTATCCAATGCCTTAACCACATATGGCTTACCACTCAGTTTTTTCCCATGCACGGTAAATGTAGTTACTAAGCTTGGTAAATGGTTCAAGGCTAAACCACACATTATACTACCCTGCTGATTGCCAAAATACCAGTGTCATCCATAGCTGTAATTACTACAATATCATTTATACAGCAATGACAAACCATGGTTAAACATGCACATACTGGTCTCTATAAACATAGGTCTGTGAGCTATTTACTCACATGAATTCCATTCATCTGTAATCATGGTCACACAAACTATACCATGTCTGACCACGGTAATGCATTGTATTCCCATTTATAACTATGGTCAGACAGAGGGTATTGGTAATAAGATTTTAAATAGTTTCAATGATGCGTATCTGTGGTTGGCTTCAGTATATGTCATAAACATGTATGGGATGATCATGTCTGAACCAAAAACAAATGTTGATCAAGTCAAGCATGAAACTTTTAGAAACAAATTGTAATTATTAAAAGTGCACATCAGCATATAGGTGAAATTCTCACAGAGACATGTACTTTATTGCTTGATTAATCCTGCAAGACTATGCCTTTAAGAGGCACACTATTCTCCAGTTAGGAGTGTGCACAATTCCCATGATAGTTTATCATTTAGGTTAATTTAATATTTATCTGTATTGATTCTGAAATATGCTCCCATTTGGTATGCATTTGGATTATTTTGTTAGTGACAATGGTTAGTTTTCAAGGATAACAAGGGTTGTCCAGAGAAAGAGGGTTCATGGTGCATGAGATATCAATGAGTCTCACTTGTAGTCAGAATAGACCATGTGGGTGAAGACATCTGCTTCATTGTTTCTCTGGCTTGAGGGTTCCATCAGGTTCAAACCATACAAGGCGTTCTGGAGGTGAATATGTGTCTGAAAAAATGAAATGACTCATGATTCTCCTGAAATATCCTCATTCATCATGGCCCACCTAGTGTGGGAACTGGTGCATGACTCAGCACACCATACTCTGAATTTCTAGGAGATTCAAAGTATTCTTCAGTCATTTTGTTGCATGCACATTTAATTCAATTAGTGATCTGCAATAAACTCCACTGAAGACTTTCGGTCTCTCAGAAGCCCACCTAAACCCAAGGTCTCAGAAAAAACAACTTTGAGAATAATGCAATCTCAAAGTTACACCTCAAAGTCCATGGCATTTCAAAAACATGTCATAAGTTCACTTAGGACATATGACCTCTCACCCTTTGCCCTCAAGGCCAGTGGTCATTTGCAAGTCAGTTTGTGATATTTGTTCCCACGCAAACTTAATGACTGCACACAAACTCATCATATGCCCACTGCTCACTACGGCCTTTGTTAAATCAAATCATGACTTATCACAAACTATAAAGTATCAGTGCCTCACAAAAGCCTATTTCAGTACCAGGGAACTCTCATACACTTAGCTTAGGACCTCTGACCATAAATTCACAAGCAAGTTCACAGCACACGTATCTGAAAGAGAGGCTTTAAAAGTACATTCCTGTTAGGAACAACACTTTTACATAAAGTCTCCTCATGATCTGTAGTCTTTCACAAACTTACCAAATAGCACATGCTCTTTAATCAAATCATGTCATGACCTTCAGGTACTGGGACGCCTGGGGTTCGGCCCGAAATTCTTGGGCTGGATTAGGCTGCTCTATAAGGAGTTGTGAGGTCAAGTTAGGGTTAACAATCGCACATCCCGAACTTTTACCTTAGGAAGAGGCACCAGACAGGGCTTCCCCCAATCCACCCGGATTTTCTCCTTAATTCTAGAACCGTTGGCATCCTGGGTGACAAGGAATGTATTACTTAGAGGGCTGAAGTGGGCGGAAGGGCATGAGGACAGGATATCTCTATATGCAGACGATATCCTGGTATATCTGGAGTCCCCCCATAAGTTACTACATAGGCTTTTAAATATTTTTACCAATTTTGGCAAGTACTCCGGTTATGCCATTAACTGGACTAAATCAGTGTTGTTTGTCCTTCGGGGTCCAGTTCCAAGGCTTCCCCCGGGATGCGAGGTCAAAGTGGCCCTTGATGGATTGCGCTACTTGGGAATCTTCATCACCCCAGACCCCCAACTCTTCCATGAAAAAAGTTTTGCTGTCCCATTAGAGAGATTTCGAAATGATGTCATACACTGGAGATCTTTGCCGCTCTCTTTGTTGGGCCGAGCGGCCCTGTTTAAGATGCTGGCTGTCCTGCGCTTTTTATATAAACTCCCAAATTGCCCCTACAAGATTCCCGAATCATATTTTAAAAGCATCAAGAGTGAGGTCCAATCGTTATTGTGGAATGGAGGAGCTCCTTGCATAGCTCTGCACAAATTGACTAAAGGGTGGCACGACGGGGGAATTGCACTCCCAGATATACAACTCTACTACTGGGCCTCGCAACTGGTGGTAGTAAAACACTGGTTGTACCGCTCTCTGATAGACCCTGCCTACATGTTAGACAAATATCAGATGGGCAGAGAGGGATGCCTAGGAGTTTTGTATGTGAAGATCCGGAGAGGGAGATATCTGGGCCCAACGTCTCGAACAGTGGAAATTTGGCACCAGGCGACTAAACGTCTTGGCTGGACTGATGTATTGAACAAAGCCATGCCTTTGTGGTCAATCCAAAATTTAGGCCTCCTGTGTTACGAACCGGGCTTTGATAAATGGGACATGATTTGACTCTCCACCATAGGCCATCTAGTTAAAAAGGTAAAATCCTTACCTTCTGTGAACTACAGGAGAAATATGAATTGGCGCAGGGGGAGGCATTTTGTTACTTGCAGATCCGCCTTGCTCTAACAGCAGCACTCCCAGATATGGAGAATCTACCGGAATCGTCCCCATTGGAGGACTGGCTGCTCTCTGAACCAATCCCAGCTAAAGCCATATCACTAACATACCGCAAATTATGCGATAACCTGCCTGACCCCTTTCAAGCTCTCCGAAGTAGGTGGCAAGCTGACATAGGCGACAATGAAGACGATGACTGGCAAACAGCGCTGATGTCCCAGAGGGAGGCGGCTATCGCGCTTTGCTTCAGTTTGATTCAATTAAAAATCCTATATCAAACGTACCTCACGGGGCTCACATTAGCGAGAATGGGAACTAGACAGGACACATTTGTCTGCACCGATGTCACCAAGAGGCAGCCTTCTACCACACGATATGGGACTGTCCGTACATACGACCTATATGGGAGGGGGCAAAGACGCATATGGCAAGACGCAATAGGGAAAAAGATTAACCTTACTCCATCGTTGGGGCTCCTTAACATCTGGGAAGCGACTGATCTCACGGAGGTGGAACAACAGTTTGCTACTTTGGGGTACACGCTAGTGAAAAGAGCAATAGCAATGAGTTGGGTGCTAGCGGAAAGACCATTGACAAATATCTGGGCGGTCGAATTGGATAAGTGTATGATTGCAGAAAAATAAGTGAATAAATCTAGAGGGTGTCCCAAGAAGTCGGATAAAAATGGAGTGGGTGGAATGCACATCGAGGGGACTTATGTATATCAACGACTGTAGAAATGGAACTGTCAAGAAATAACACTTATTCGTCTGAAATGATTGACTGATTCACTGCTCACTGTTCAATTACATGCACCTGATGTCATAAGGTTGAAATGTATTCATTCCGATGTTTGTGATTATTTGAAATTTGCAATTAATAAAAAAATCTATTAAAAAGAAAAAAATATCATGTCATGACCTGCAAACACTCTCAATCCTTGATCACTACTATTATACAAATGTCAATTTATTTTAAGGACCTCATTTGAAGTTCAGAGGGAGTTACCAGCCCAATCAGGACCCTGGCTCATAGGAATTGCCACACCTTTGAGTTTTCCAACATTCCCATTTCGAGATGAATAACCTGTTGTGATAAGCACGGAGAAATATCATATATTCAGAGTTTACTTAATTTAGACTGTAGCATAACACACAATTAGTGAGTATGCCCCATTCCAGGGTGCCTATATCAGAACTGGCCCCAAATTGCCCAGCCGGTAACAACTCTGTACTCATCACCAGCAAGATACACACAATTAGATGCTCAAAAATGGGCCACACCTTTGTGAGCAAAATGTGTCTCACAAATGTGCTGATTTTCTATGGTCTCAAGTCCAGGTTCACAAATGGATGCTTCAGCCAGTAGGATGCCTCTGTTGAATTGTGAGCAATCATGGATGCTGCACTGGATCTTTATCAAAACAGCCAGTGCACACTGCACACCCACTGCTCTGTTATGCTTTGATTCCCGTGAGCCTGTGACGGGAGCCTGCTGATGCCAGGAGTCTGCCACCCTCACCTTCATAGCCACACCACCCATACAGCAGATTTGACAGGTATGGTTCTAAAATGTCCATTTGTGTAAATACTATGGTTGACATCTTCAGCCCTAATTAGAGGTGGAAATGTAAGTCAGTAGTTCATAGCACATGTAGCATATGAGCCATGGTTAGTAGCAAACATTTTCCCATGGAGCAAAAAGTATAGTAAATGGTGTGACCTAGGCATGTGTTGATGAGGTTTGGAGCATTTGGGGTGAGATGGGTGTAGGGCAAGCAAAGCATGTATATTGTGTGAGCAGTGAGTCATCCAGTCATTCTAAGGGTGACATTCCAAAATGATGCCCATAGTCTCTAGAAGACTCATAGATTTGGCAGTGCTATGTTATACTGCATCTGAGTCACTATCTCTCTACTCTACCAAACCTTGGGGTAAGCCTTCCCTTCTTTCTATTGCTACCCTTACAGAGTCAAGCAATCAAAGGAAGTAACTTGAGCCTTGAATTGAAATGAAATAAAATTGCTCAATGTAAAACCAGAAAACCTGCGATCAATACTGGCTTCCCCAGTTGACCAAACTTTATAATACTAGGCATTTGCTATATTTCACTTTGGCTCCTTTTCATCATTATTGCATATAAGAGCACCATGAAATACATGATTTTAGGATGTGCGTTGTACAAAACCTACTCTTGTGCTTGATTTGATAAACTATAATGTTGTCCATGCTTAATAACAACTAAGGCCACCCAGAGGGGTCCTTATGACAACGGACTTGGCTGTTTGTTAACTATTGTCGTTGTCAGGGCTGTGGGATGCATGAATGTTTCTACGTTCATGTTTGAAAACTATCACTTTAAAAAAATACGTCTCAATGCCCTGATATTATCTTATGTACTAAGGTGAAACTCTTCAGTATGTTCATGAAATACACGTTTTTCAATTTTGACGAGATATCCACAAAAATTAAGGTGTTCCTTAAGTTAAATGGTGCAGGACGCCATCTTTGCTTCTTTTATTTTACGTCAGTGAACCTGCCATTAAAAGCTTGCCCGTTTATTTAACATCTTTCTGAATGTTAGTTTACAGTAAGGTAAACAGCAGCCAAGGCCAGCTTTAAGGTGGTGCAACCGGTGCAGCCGTATCTTTCACTGAATTTGTTGGGGGGCTGTGTTTAAAGGTGCACTGTTGGAGAGTGGTAGTGAGGGAATTCATGAAGAAGTAGGCCATGAGGGGCGGTGCCAAAATAGGCTGTTACACTGGGCGCCACCAACGCTAAAGCTGGCCATGGCATGAGCCTAGTTCTGCTGTTCATCAGGGGTCCACATGTAAAGATGAGGAAGGCCAAAAGAAGCAGTACTTTGGGTATCACTGATACGAGCAGTGGAGGATGGGTATGCATGCAAAAGTCTTCAGTACAGACAGAGGTTATTTTGTCCCCTGCCTTCCATGAGCCTACAACTGCTTCAGCCCTTTGCTAGGTAGGGATATGGGGATACTGACAGTGTGGCAGGCACATGTTTCAACACATCTCTATTATTCTGGGATAAACTGGAATCTGGCCCTACCACATCCACGGCACGACCTACCAGTCCAATATATTTGCAGAAACAAGATGCATGAGCATAAAGAGGTTTGCGAACATGCAACACACAATGCACAAGTGCAGCTTCCCTCTGTGGAATCACTTCTGTGTAAAGTGCATCCATTTCCCTGATCTGGGCTGAGCTATCTCAGATCAGAGATTTGTGACTAGTGTCCAACATTCAGATATAAAAACAAATTATTTAAAAGCTTCCAGGTGGGCAGGGAGTGAGAGAGAGCGAGAGAGAGAGAGAGAGAGAGAGAGAGAGAGAGTGTGTGTGCGCGCGCTCATTTGGCTTGAGAGTAGAGGCTCACATTCTCATTCTGTAACTGTGCTATCTGCTCAATTTTTAATAACGGTTTTACTCTGTTGTACTGCAGACATTAAGACGATAAATCATTTAAACTCTGACGCCTTCATATCCAATAAGCATATTCTGCACAACCTGCAGGAATCTTCCTTTATGAACATTGACCTCTAGTCTATGACATAGACCGGTGAATGCTGTCATCATTTCCCACCTTCATATAATGAAATTGATAACATGTTCTGGACATAAGGGTGATTTACTGCCTCTCTGTTTGTAATTGGAAATTTAGCTTGATGTAAAAATCGCAATTGATCTGAACCTACTTTCTTATTCCTGACCCATCTGTGTAAACATACATAATTCAGTTCTCTGACAAGTTGGCAAATGGCTTCCTAAGTACCAGAGGCGACCAATTGTATATATATTTCTGATGACATTTATCAACAGGATCTGCAACACTTGACACCATCTCTTCAAAGGTCTCCCCCAGCCAAGGGTTCTTCTTTCCCATGCTCTACCCCAGCTCTACCTTTTTCCTATCACTTTTCATTGTACCTCCTTGAATGGTACACACCTCTATTTAGCTGTGGCTAAGTTTGAGCTCTATAATTCCCTATATATATAACACAACAGAATGGTGGTAATAAGACCAGTGCCAGCAGGTTCAATGCTTAGGCCTATCAAAACCATTACATTTATTAATGACATTGTAGCATTTCTAGATGTTATGATCTTTAATACAAATCTGCCATTGAAGTCATGTCTCTGAATGAGTTGGGATAATGAGAAGCAATTTAGGAAAACTAAGGGACGGATGTACAATTTTTCCCATTCAAAGCTGTAACTTATTTTGCTGCGCTGCATTGTTCAAGGGGGAAAACACAGCACAGTGCCATATCTAGCAAGACTGGCCTGCTGTTGCTTTCTTCCCCTGCGCTGATGTGCAGCCTTGCAGATGCCAGTGTGCGCTGTGCACTGGATGTGTGGTGGGCCCTTCTGCACACATGCAATCTGTAGGTTTCTTTGAGAAATGAAAATATTTCCCCATGTTAGTGCCTGCTTCAAAAAGGTGTTCGTTTTTGACGCAAAGCACTGTCTGGATGGTGTTTGACGCAAAGCCCTGTCTGGATGGTGTTTGACGCAAAGCCCTGTCTGGATGGTGTTTGACGCAAAGCCCTGTCTGGATGGTGTTTGACGCAAAGCCCTGTCTGGATGGTGTTTGACGCAAAGCTCTGTCTGGATGGTGTTTGACGCAAAGCCCTGTCTGGATGGTGTTTGCGCTGATTCACCCCAATAACACCCAATTGATGCAAAGTGCCACAAAGCCGGCCAAAGTGCTTGTTGCAGTCAGCACAAAATACCATTTGCAGTGGAAAATAAATACCCTTGTGAAAGTTTAGGTGGCTTTGCACCAGCGCAAAGCCTTAGTTAATTGGGTGTAAATTTCTAAGCAGTGCTTTTTGTTCAATGGTATCAAAACTTCCACATAGTGTTAAAAGGTACTGGAATGAGTCAAGAAAAAGAAAGAAGAGATGAATAGCCAGCAGATAAAAGGAACCATCTGTCCATATATGATTTCCTTGGCCTGACCTAAAGTAGTGTGTCAGATTCTGGGAGATGTTATAAAGTCAGCATGAGATTATTCTTGAGAATGCTGCACTCTGTGTAATCTGCAGTGTAGGAGGGAGATTTGTCAGAAATATTTAAATTCCTTACCTATTTCAGTACAGCCGAGGAAGTGAATCATATGCCATCAGTGACTGTGCTCCTCAGTGGTTCTTGACTTACTGTTAAACAGTGAAAACTCAGAAGTCATACCAAAAGGTTATTGCTGTTTCATAGACAAGGTGATACATGCATGAACCTACCTGCTGTCGGTTTGTTTTAATTATTGCTGAAGAGTGAAAGACTGCACTATGATTGAAACAAATTAATTTATAACAGAATTGGTGTCAAATCCATGTGCTCTCCTTTTTCTGTAGAAGTAACTTGTTTAAATTCAGCCACCTACAACATTTTATAAAGATTGTAAAGCATTATATATGTTTAAATATTACTACATTGTCAACTTTTTTCAGTTATGTGACTAGTAGGTGTAGCGTCCTTCCCAGCTCGGGAGCATGTAACACACCACACCACACATGGATCTCTTGTTTGCACTTTTTTATTCTTCAGCATGCAACCCTTAACTAAGCACACTGCATAACAAACTTTATTAACCACACCCAGTCACTCCCACCATACTACATGATAGTGTTAAGAAGCCTGCCCAGGGCCTCTAGAGGCCCCATACATATAAACACAGGACAAAGTATCTCCCACATCATTAAATAAAAAGTACTAGCAAATATATACACATCATAACTCCTTGATGAACCATTGAGGTTCTCACACCAGTCTTCCGCTCTATTTGTATGAGATAAAGGAGGGACAGCTTCATCTGGCATCTCTGGGGAAGAGTTTGATGCTTGACTTGGGCACTCAGGTGGACTTGCCTCACTCAGGAGGTCTGGAGCGGACGATCATTGCAGATAAAGGCTTAAAGTCTGAAGAGCCTCAGATTTTCCAGGTCGTTGGGCACTTACCATATGTCCCTGGCTTACCACAACTCTTAGCTGTTCAGCGTCAAACGCCCTGCGTGTTCACTTTTGCTTGACAAGAACTCAGTCTCCTTCCTCGCAGTCCATGTCTCAAGTGCATCGGCACTTATCGGTGTAAAGCTTTATTTTGCATTTGCCAGAGATGCCAATGACACAAATCTTGCCAGTGTCTATTGGTCCATTGTGGTATCTTTGTTCCAAGTGCTCCATGAGGAGTGGAACATTAGGCATGAAGGGCTGGGCATAAAGCAGATGTGAGGTCGATGCCTTCCAGCACAACACACTGAACCATCTATCCAAAGTATTTATAAATCATTGAACAATGCTATCTGCCTGTAGCCAGGGAAATGTATTTTTTCGATGTTTGATGTTCAAACGTTTAAAAAAGTCTTTGAACTCTCTGCTAGTGAACGGTGTACCATTGTCGGATTTGAGAATGGCGAGAACATCCCAGGCTGTGAAAATGTAATCTAGCCTCTCTATGAATATGTCATGTGTGGTTGATGATAGGTCTTCCACTAAAGGAAAACCTGAGTACTCATCAACAGCTACCATGAGATGATGTCTATTATTGAGGGGTCTGAAACAGTAAACTACAACCCTCTCCCCAGCTTGCTTAGGTGGATCAGACATGTTTCACAGGTGCTGAGTCATTTTGGGAGACAGGTGTTGCACAGATTACAAGCTCCCTTTCAACTCGTTACTCAAGATGCGGGAACCACACTCGATCACAGAGGGCTCGATTAGTTGCAGCAATGCTGCGATGTCCTTTGTGTGCTGGTTTAATAACTTGTTGTCTCAGGCTTTCAGGGTTAACTGTTCTTGCCCCTCTTAGTATGACACCATCATATGTAACAGAAAGTTCTTCCTGAACATTCTTGAACTTCCGGTACTCAACATCATCTGCAAGCAGTCGAGTCTGCTTCCTCGATGATTGCTTTGTAATGATTTCCTTGAACTTAAGCATGTCTTTGTCAGTACTGATAGCTGTCAGAATCTACTCAATGGAAAGAGCTGCAGGTGCACTTAACCTTACTATGAAATTGAAATAGGGCTTGGCTGCTTCAGACGTTTTACTATGATGCTGTAGTGGCACTCATGAAAAGTACGCAGCAGGATTTTGATCTTTCCCCGGTTTGTGCACGATAGTGTAATCATACTCCTGCAGGCACAACCCCCACCTCTTGATGCTAGTGGGCAAGTTGACTTTCAGATTTCCGAAGATGGTGAGCAATGCCTGATTGTTAGACCAGGCACCATTGGCGTGGGACTCCCCTGCATGGTTTACTTTTCCTCCTGTGTTTTTGCTCTGTGTTGGACTCCATTTTGCTGGTCTCGATGCTTTGGGCACTTTGCCACTGCTGTTCAGTGCCAAAGTGGAAGTGCTCCCTTTGTAAATGTGTTGTTATGGCTTAGTGATTCCATGATTGGCATATTTGATTTACTTGTCAGACCCTAGTATAGTGCACTGTGTGTGCCCAGGGCCTGTAAATCAAATGCTGCTAGTGGGCTGCAGCACTGATTGTTCCACCCACAGAAGCAGCCTGTAAAATATAACTCTTGCTTGCCATTGCAGAGCCTGTGTGCAGTCTGGGCTGCCATGTCAACTTGGCAAGTGCACCCACTTGCCAGGCCCTAACCCTCCCCTTTCCTACATGTCACCCCTAAGGTAAGCCCAAGGTACCTCTGTGGGCAGGGTGCAGTGAATGTGAAAGGTAGGACATGCCCTGGTGTGTGAGGCATATCCTGATACTAAATTACTGCCAATTTAGTTTTTCACTATTCGGGGCTACCTGTTCCCATAGGAAAGAATGGGGAGTTTGTTTATAATATCTTATGAACATAACTGGCCCTAGGAACAAGGTAGACAAATAAAGTTTATTATGCCTGAACTCAGATTGTTAAACTGCATATTTTAGTGAGGGTGAATTTTACATTCTGTGTTTGAAAATACCACTTTTAGAAAATAGGTATTTTCTTGCCTAACCATCCAGTGGACTTCTGCTAGGTTTGTGTATTGCATGTCTGGCTTTTGGATGACAGGGCCTGGAGAGGGGCAGTGGTTACAGAAGTCTGATGAGTCAGGGCTGGCTGAATAGACCTGGGCTGCATTTAGAGTAGGGGGAGGAGATTCACCTGAATGGGCCTGGTCTGCCTTTAACAATGCTGTCTCTACCTCTACCTCCTGCCAGGAAGCTGCACCAGTGAGGACAGAACTGGTTTTGGCTGGGTACAGACACTCTATGCCTTCAGAGAACAAAGGATTTTGGTGTATAAAAAGAGGGGCCCAGACCCCAGACTTTAAGATCACTTCTGGGAAATCAAGAGTAACCTTTGCCAAGGAGAAGTGCCGGAGAAGCTGAGGAGGAATACCTTCCCTGTGCTGTTTAATCTGGGGTTGGCCTGCGGTGGCTAATTGCTGCCAAGGAAAAGAGAAAGGACTTTGATGCTTGGTTTGTTTCCATGCTTGAGGAAAAGATCTCCAAGGGCTTGAACTGAGCTTGCCCCCTCTTCTAGAGGTCTCAGGAACAGCAAAGACCTCATCATGTCTGTGAGCACCATCTCTGATCATCCCCGCTGAAGAAAAGGGTAACCGACTCATCGAGTCCGTCACAGGATTGCATGTCCTGAAAGCACCGCCGAGAGCAACGCCTCGCTTCACAATGCAACCCTGGTCTCACCGACTACACGCTCTAAGGGCGTCACCCACTCCATTGCTGCCCGATCCGAACATCGACCGGCTCCGTCGCAGCAATTGTGACCTGCCAGCACCGCAGTGAGCACCTTCTCACCCTTCAACGCAAGCCCTGGTCTCACCGACTCCATCAACGAGACGCTGCCAGCACCGAATCACGAGGACATCATCCGCCGCAATGCTCTGCTTCACAGTGCGACTGTGACGTTTGCCCCAACCGACACGCACCGACATGCTGGTCGCAGCAAGAAACCTACTGTGTCCCAGTCTGTCGACACTGTTAGCTGGCCCGTATCATTGGGGTCAGCTGGAATTGTTAGATTATGTCGTATTCAGTATCGCGGTAGCCCCAGGAGGAGCTAATGAGTCGAAGAACTGTGTTTTATTGATTTTCCTGCAATTTAAAGGGTATTTTGCACAAGTACTATTTTTCACGAGTATTGTATGTTGGAATTTTATTGTATTTGATCTTGTTGGTTTAGATAAAGAATTGCTATTTTTCTAAACTGGTGTGGTGTCCATTTGTAGTGTTTTCACTGCATTACTGTATGTGTTCTCAAATGCTTTGCACACTGCCTCTGAGATAAGCCTGTCTGCTGGTGCCAAGCTACCAAAGGGGTGAGCAGGGGTTATTTTAGGAGTGTGTCCCCCTTACCCTGACTAGAAGCAAGGGTCCCTATTTGGACAAAGGTACCTACCTCTGCAAACTAGAGACCCCCATTTCGAACACCCGATGATCCTTGACAAAGGTTAAATGCTTTCTGTACAGAAACATGTGGAAGTGTTTACACGCCCACACTACTGCTAAGCTTTCTTTCTTCGGTTGAGAAATAAGCATGTTCAGTCTGAGATAGACTCTGGCTAGCATAGGCCACAATGTGTTTTCTGAGCATTGGGCTGTCCTTTGTGTTGGGCAAGGATCACTCCCAACCCCACAGGGCTTGCATCCACAACAATATTTGTATGAAATTTTGGATCAAGGTAAGCCATTTAAGTTGCATTTTCAATCAGTTGTTTTATTTTCTTGAAACTTCTTTCACAATCAGATGACCATTCAAACGGAACATCTCACTTTATTATTTCTCTTAGAGGGGCACTCATAGTTGGAGTTTCACTTTTACTCCACATACGTCAAGCGTAGACTGCTTCTTGAGGTGCACATGGCACATACGAGCAGTTTGCTGAATCACAGCAAGCTCTCAGGGAGAGCAGTCTTGTGGGCCAGGAATCCCATCCTCGTCATCAGTTGTGGCATTCTTCCTAGCTCTGGAATACGTACCTAACCACACCACACATGGAGCTCTGGTTTACACGTATTTATTCTTCAGCACGCAACCATTAAATGAATGCACTGCGTCACAAACTTTATTAACCACATCCAGTCCCTCCCACCTTGATTACGTAAAACTTGTAAGGAGTCAGCCAAAGGCCACTAGAGGCCTCATACATATAAACACTAGACACAACATCAGGATCATAAAAACCAGTCTGTATATGTTCAAACTTTGCTGAGAAGTTTTAGATCAAAGTTTTGAAATCTCATTCTGCAGCACTTTCTGCAGTGGTTCTGCCCTGTCCATCTCATTTTTTTAAATCAGACCACTTCTACAAGGTTAGGAGTTCATAAATTGAAGGTGCTCTTGCAAGGTTGTAGTCCATGTAATATACCCCTCAGGGTTGAGTGCACAAAGATTTTACTGTGAGTAGCTCGGCCTTACACTTGGAGTTCCAGGATTTTGTCAGGAGTAAGACACTGAAAAATTATCCTGATTTACCTTTAGGTCAAAGCAATAGAGCTTTCATCTCAAAAACAGAGGCTCTGGCTTGGATTTATACACCTTCCCAAAATGTTTGTAGAACTATACAAGGTTGTTGATGTTGTTGGGGCTGAGTTAAGATTTGTGCTCCAGTTGGTGAAAACCATGGTCTGAATTGAACAATGCCTAAAACAATTGTAAATATTGTTTTTAATGCTGTAAAGACTGATGATTTTAAAATCTGGAATCTGAGCAGGGTGATGAATGTGTTGGATCAATTGGGTTTGGAAGGAAGACTGATCAACTCTGGAACTGTCCAGGATGGGGATAACTATTCAGTGGGGTTTGGTGAGACCATTGACACATCTACTCCATCTGTAATGTAATTTAAAAAAACTCCAATGAGACCAGAATAGTTCAAGGACTATGTAGAATTCTGTATTTCTTTCTTTTGCATTGTGATCTATTTAGTTGTGTAAATTAGTTGATGATCTTAGTTTAAAATGGAAGATGTGAGGTATCTTAGAGTGCATTCCTTCCTGTTTCCTGAGGGTTCTAGTACTCCTTAAACTAAAAATGGTGGTTTTGACAGTTGAACTTGACTGATGGATGGGGCAGCAATAAAGAAGATGTCTAGCTCAACGTACTAGGGGTGTCTTCATTTCACATAGCAAAACAAGCTTCTGATGATGCAGCAATTGTCTTATGGATAATTACTGCATCATCATGGACAATGGACAGGTTGTTTCTTATCTTTAGTAAAACGTGGAGAGTCAAGTTTCAGAATCATAGTCTGGGCTGCAGTGTGACTCTGCATCCAGCTCTCTGAGTCCCCCAGGATGGGCCTGCAGATAGTGTAGAAGAAAATCAGGGCAGCAGCTTTTGCTAGTCACTGAATCCCTGACAGTGGGAGCATCCAAATCCAGGATACTTTAGTCCCTATTGTAACTAAATGGATAGACTCTCCCTCCATCCTGTTCAGACCCACCAGAGATTTATAGCCCTTTTACATCAATTTTCCTTCATGTTTACAGTTCCGCTGATTTGAAGCCGACTGAATAAAATGTGTCTGCCTCGTTCCACATTACATAAGCAGCAAAAATGGTACAATAAGCATTTTTGTGTCCCAATACCACTTATTGAAGAGTCAATAAATGCTTGCACAATAAGATGCCTGACTAAGATATTGCTGAATGTTTTTATTGCTAGATTAAAATTACATTCTAACTTTGTTTTTTACTGATTTTGTATAGTGCAGATTATTTTTTTAAGAGTGTGAACAGCAACAGAAGATTGGGCTTCTTGGAAGCATGACACACAATTAATAAGAAATATTGCAATGCATAATAATATTTCTCGATACACAATGGTTGAGACATGGCTAACAGACAAGAGACCAGTTATTTCTTCTGAAATTGTATTACAGGAGGGCATTTCTGTAAGTTGGGGTGGAGCAGTTTAGATGCAGACTTTGATCTTCATTAGATCAAGGTCTTAGGAAGATGGTGAGATAAGATACCTATAGGGGAATAGGATAATGGGTGATCAGATGAAAAGTGTTTTAGGAAAGGAGACTAAACACAGAAAGGGGTGTCGATGGCATCAAGACGGACGTACACAGGGAACAAAGGGTGACAACGCTATAGGCTGAGGTCAGAGACTTAAGCTTCAGGCTCAGAGAAGCGATTAAAAAGTGACATGGATATATGTGTTTAACTTTACTGGCTACAAAAGGTAGCGAGGCAACTGCAACCGCTTTAATTATATTTTATAACAATGTTACGTACATGACACAAGGTGTGTGCGTCTTGGATTTTCCTTAGGATGGTGCAATGAGGGGATACTTTTCAGTAAGGCACACAGGAGGTGCTGCAAAAGGGGGGAGGGTCGACCCTGGGAACCTTTTCCCCACTGATTATAGAGGGTCTAGAATTTACCCCTCTTCAATGGCCAGTGCAAACCATAAATGTTGCACCCTGAAGAACCCTCCTCACAACGCTATCTGGAGCTGTGGAAGGTAAGAAGAGAAATTGACCTACTATCTGAGCCCAGAAGAATTGGACCTGCTCCCTGTTGCACCCAGGACAAAGAAGTGAACACGAAGGTCCAGTTGGCTGACCTCCTGTGCTGCTACAGGGATATAAGTTGCAATAGGTGTTTTTCCAGAAGTGACTGGACCTTGCTTGTTGCCTCTGCTGGTGTGAGTCCTGGGCTCTGAGTGCTGTGCCTAAGACCCTGGTACCCTTAGGACTAACCTATAAGAGCTACTCTAGAAAGGGCTTGGACTTAGTATATTGTAATCAATTTCTATGGGTGTAAGTACCTAATGCAACTCCCACTCTTCCCCTGATTAGCCTATATAGTAACAGCAGCTGGAAGTGTCTGGCGAAGCACAAGAAAAGAAACCTATGTACTGCAGCCCCCTTTCCTCAGGAGCCCAGCCTACATTTTGGAATGCTTCACATGCCCCACTTTCAACACCTCAGTCATGGCCACTTTTTCCATCAACTGGTGCAACATGTGTTGCAGCTGATGTCTTGTGAGGGCTGCCTGCACCACCAATGCTTTGCTGGGTCACAATCCTGTATCAACTAGGCCTGTATTTCACCATCCTTCCCTTGCAGTGGCAGGTACTGGCAAGTTCTTTGAGTTGGGCATTGAAACGGTTAACGTATTCATCAGATTACTTCTTTGTGCGGCATAGGTGAAATCTGGGTTCATCAGAGGGGAAAATGGCTGCTCAGTGCTACAAGGACAGTGAGGTTAGTATAGAGTGGGCCTCCTTCAGATATGGTCCTTGACAGGTTCTATATAGCTTTGCCCGCCATGTGGAGGAGCACAATTTTTGTGATCATCATCAGTGCTGGTGGCAGTATAATAAGTTTCAAATAATTCCATCCATAGCTTCCATTTTGGTGCTTGTGCGGATGGTAAGCCTATTTAGTGAAATGGGGCACAAAGGGGATGCAGGTCAAAGGAGCCCACAGGCATAGCTGCCAGGTTTCCCAAGTCCATGCCTGATAACGTTGATCTAGTCCAGATGTTTTCCTTTCAATTCTGGGACTTGCAGTCTTGTTTCATAATGGAAGAAACATGACTGCAAGCCTGAGACTTCAAAGCAAAAACCTGGACTAGAGCAGCACATTATACATTGACCTGGGAAACGTGGCCAGACAGCACAGGTGCTGAACGTCTTCATTGGCAGTGAAGCGCTGAAGCCAAAGATGCTGCCAAAGAACAATACGGACACATCTATTTAACTTTACTGTTCACAAAGAGTGCAGAGGCATGTACTGACCCCTTTATTTATACTACTGGAGGGGCGCTTGTGGATTCATGCATCTGAGAAAGTGCAGATGTTAGATGCGTGAAGGGAACGCATATGCAGGTATAACATACCTGACAATTTTGAATTAACATCCAGTGTGGAAGGAGAAAGGACATTACAGAAAGCAGGGTCCTGGAGAGGGGCAGGACTTTGGGGCTTTGGCACTACCTGGTCAATATTTCTACCCACCCAACAGCACAAATAAATCACCTAGGGCCACCTCCTCTGTTCTAGGTGGGTTCAAAACCAAAATGGATCAAAAGAGTAAGGTTTCTTCATGCAGAAAACCGATGGGAAATTTGTGTAAGAACTTCCAGCTCACCTTGGTGTTCAAAATAGTCTGATATAGTTTGTTCAAGTGACGCCCGTGCGAAGAGAAGTCATACGACTTTATGCATGGTAGTAACTTGTGAGTGGGCAGAGCTGGAATAAGGAGGGAAATCAACACACAGTGGCGGCTCCTCCGCTAAGGCAGAGGAGCGTCGCCCCACTGCCAGGAGCAGCAAAGAAAGGAAAAAATAAAATGATAATAACAAAATGTTATTATCATTTAATTTTGCTTCCCGTGCTGTGGCAGTGCGTGAGGGGGCCGGGCGGAGCAGAGCTGCAGGGGAGGAGTGGTAGAACACTCCTGTGCGCAATGACTGTTTAGTCGGCCCTCTTATTCCACCCAAAACAGTCATGTGAACTTCCCTGTTCTCCATGCAGGCTACATTACATCCTGAATGGAGAACATGCCCACCCCTCCAGCTCCTGGCTGAATTCTGTGTCACTGCACTCAGTCTTAGGGGTGGGACTCTAGCTGCCGGCTTCCTGTTCCGACCTGGAGTCGGACACATGCGAGCAGGAGAGAAGACGCAGGACCGGGCGGCGGCAAGGTAAGATGTATTTATTTATTTTTAAAGCAGCCTGCGCTTGACCCCCAACCCGTGAGCCATGCTGGCTGCCTCTGTTAACACACTAGGGTTACCAAGTCAAAAACTCAAGCCATTTATGAAAGAAGGTGGACAAACTAGGTTGTGTGTAGGTGAAATAAGTAGATTGTTTGTCACTCGAACCGAGAGCACGCATGATGGTTGGAAAATGAATGGAAACCGAAAAGAGACCAGGGAAGCATACAAACACATAAGAGGATGCAGAAAGGATAGTGAAACATTGCTTACAAATGGAGCAAAAGAATGATTCACGTCGATAAGGGCCTACTACGAAACTGGTTAAGAAGTCATAAAAGGAGGCATTTTATACTTTGCTCCAAGAACCTTACAGTTAGGAGACTGAAATCTGTAAATTCTCTGACAACAAATCATACATTGGACAAAGAGATGTAATATATAAACAGGGCTACTGGAATTATGCGACTGGGGAGGGCAATATTATGCGGCAGAGTTGAGTAAAGTATGTTGCAAGAAAAGGGAAATTATGCAGCCCAATGCATCACGTTTTGTGATAGTATTACTTCATTAGTTTGTCATTTTTACACATGTTAACACTGTCTGGGCATTGGTTGCATTTCATTAGTACCAGTCCAACACCCAACTATAGTATTAAGCAACAGAAAGGTGACCAGTCAGGCTTTGCATAGGGCCTTCTACTGTGCAGCAACACGTCGCTGCCTTGCTAGTAAATTTGTCATTACACTGTACAATTCCTTTAAGAAACCAGTAACTACTTCACCACTCGTACTTCTGATTATGGGCTAACCCCTTGACTCATATGAACAGAACATTGGTAATAATAATGGGAGTTCACTCATGTCAGGCCTAATACTTTGCACATAGGTAAAATAGTTTTTAGAAAATTCAGGCATGTAGCATGCCTGCTGCATGGGGCCTGCGCTCTTCAGTACTGCCTTGTGCATAAGTTTGAAGTTCACTGAAAAAGAAATGCCATTTACTTCTAACGATCTATTTCTTCAATTATGGTGGTAACACACAAACATGGTTATGCACTTAGGGGCCTGTATATAAGAGAGCCCTGCATCACTTTTGCACCAAGTGAAGTGGTACATGCATGCCGCGTGGGCTCTCATAAAGACTATGAAGCCACACAAACCCACCCTCTATGGCTTTGAGTGGCCTCATAAATCATGAGTAAGGTGATGTAATGAATATCGTTGCATCACCTTACTCTGCACCTGGGAGGCGTTCCATGAGATTTGCAATGGGTTTTCCCACGCAACACCCATGGAATATGAAGCTGCCCCAGAGTTACAAAAACATGTAAACCTGGTGAAGCACTAAATCCGTATGCACCGAGGTGAGGAGTATTGAGGAGAAATAACTTCATTTATCCTTGTTTTTTCTCTTTCCATGTGAGCTGCAGCACAAATAGAAAGAGGAAAAAGCTTCTTATGATTGTTTTTGTGCAGGAAGATGTTGGTAGTCCCACCCTGACACAACTCTGTATTCAGATTCAGTGTTGTAGCAAGGGGGGGTAGTCCGGCCCTGGGCGCCATGAGTTTTGGGGGTGGCTGCCTCCACCCCGCTCTCTTTTATGCAGCCACAAACGCAGAAACTGCCAGCACCCCAAACCTCCTCCTCGGTTGGCAAAATCAGTGACCACCGTGGGAGATGCAAGGGCTAGCTACGGCACTGTTCAGATTAGAAAGTGTTAGAATTTATGAAACTCTTCTGCAGGAGTCACTGGAATAGCAGCGCCAACAATTTCATGTATTAAAACTTTTATTTATGTCATTTTGTATTGTGGGATCAGCGAGCACGAACTAATCCATCCTAAAATGTGTGTTTGTTGAAACTAGTAGGAATCAATATGCGTGAAGCAAAATAGCTGACTGGAGTGGAAAGTGGCTTTCATTATTTTGACTCAAAAAGGGTACTACATGAATATAAGCTTTCTATACCTGGAAATGAAAAATGTATATCTGTATACTTTTACAGAAAAATAACAATTTAGTTTTTGCAGAGTATGCATTTTTTCAGATAGTCATAATGCATTTAAATAATGTATGATTTCCCTATAGACCACTTTCATAAAGGAATACATTGGAAAGTATACTCCAAAATATATTCCAAATGCGCTCGTAAATGAAATATGACTATTTATTTAGGATCAGTTAAGCACAGTACGTTGTCGTCATTTTTTTAATTAACATTCAGTAATTATTGTTTTTCCTGATATGAGTAAATAGTGTGTACTATGTTGAAGAGTGAAAGCCTGACAAATAGTAAATAGAAAGCACAGCATATTATGAAGTAGATTGTTTAAAAAAGTTACCCTTCAATATATATCATTTTGGAAAAAACAAAACAAATATAAATTAAACAGGGGGAAAGAGAAAACCGGTGTAGTCTCATTCGTGTTAGTTGCCACTTCATTTTTTAAATTTACATTTTATTCCTTGAATTTTTCTCATCTTGTTCAACTCAAAAAGAAACCACACTCATGGATTTTAAAAGCAGTGCTTGATTTGCACACAAAAACGTGCAGTGGCCTACTTTTTTGGGGAGCTTGTTGTAAATAAAATAAATAGTCCATGTAAGTTTCCAATTGCCATCTTGTACATGCATCTATTTCATTGTTATTCTTTTGCTGTTGTTTTTACTGGTATTAAGAAAGGGAGATGTGTTATACCTGCTGCTCAATGAGAATATAAACCTCTATACTGACCTATTTAATTTATCAAACGACCAAACCAGGTTTTAAGTTACCAGGACCCTCTGCATATCATACATTTACATGAAAGCCACAGTTATTTACTAATGAACATATTATTATGCAATTTTATCGTATAAATGAGAGTACGTCACAGTATGACAGTGGTAATGAATGAATGATGATAGTTAGTATTTTTATATTTCTTTGTACTTATGTGGACTCTCTTATGTTATATATAATTGTTGTAAACAATCACAAAAGAAATATTGTGAAAATTGAAAATATCACATATGTTACAACAATATACAACTGTGTGACATTTTAGAGATATGTACTTAGATTTATATAGAATAAAATAAAAAAGACTTTCATTAAAAGATAAAATTGCACAATAATATGCTCTTTAGTGAATAACTGTGGCTTTCATGTAAATGTATGATATACAGAGGGTCCTGGTAACTTAGAACCTTGTTTGGTCGTTTGATAAATTAAATAGGTCAGTATAGAGGTTTACATTCTCATTGGTCTTTTCATTCCTCCCTCCTCTTGGACCTAAAAGTAATTTAGGGAGGGCCTCCTTTTCCTCTTACTTATACCTGCTGCTCAGCCTGTGTGTCTGTGAAGTGGAATGTTGGTGTGAGAGCTGGTTATGGAATGTTGGATGAGATCCCCACCAGGAGCAGCCTCACTGCTGCTCAGCCCATCTCCAACTGACACTCCCAAACACAAACATTCCATTCAGCCACATCCTCTCTCCCAGGAACTCAGGCTGAGCAGCAGCAGTATAACAGAGCTGATTGCTGAAACTGTTGAATGCTGTCGCTGCAGAAAAGCAAGTTTACCTAGCCTTGGTTCCACCTCATTCCTGTTTCTTCCACCACCCAACACTCCCTGTTCTCTTTATCCCACTCATGCAGAGCTTTTTCTTCCCCATTTCACGCTCTATTTATCTTTCCTCCATATAGCCAAGTATTTTTTTTCTAATTTTATTCACCTTTTTGGATTCTAATAAGAAGATTGCATATGCTATCTCAGTTATGGTTACAGAATTATGATGCCATGCCTCTTTCAATGTAAACGTTGTGAGTATAGAACTTGATTTGTATAGCTTGGTGTTCAACCAAACTATTGATATTTTTATAGCACAGTACATATATATGGACTTCACAAAATTGGCTACCAATATATATCAGCAAGATAAGTTGTTGTGGAGTCAAAGCAGTACATCTATACCAGGAAACGTATGCTTACTTGGCATTATGTTGGAAGTCGATACTTTGAATAAGATGAAAGTGCAGGGAGATATTCTGTACCACCAACTGTATTGTTCTCTCTCAGACTGAAGTTATGGCTGAACTATATTGGCTCAGTAAATAACTCATTTTTGAACATTTAGATACCAGAACTAGTGTACAAGGAAATGCTGAGCAGTATTCACTGGAAGTTTTCTGAGTGTTTTGTAAAAGTATTTATTAATTCGAAATGTATGTAAGTGTGTGAAAGAAATATATTTTCCAACCTTATTTAACACGTTTGAGCGCAGTGCAGAGTGCTTGCATGCGTTCGGTGATGAAAAGCCAATATAGCAATGACATGTTAGTGACTCCATTTAAAAGTGTAAGAAAGAACTCAATCTTCTTGACCTTGAACACTATGCAGTTATGACTTGTGCTTGTTGAGCATTCTGTGTAACAATGTGTAGTGGTTGGTTGATCCAGTGTAAGCCAAATGAACCATGAAAAATACTTCTGCTGCTGGGAAAAGTAAGAAATAAATATAGACTCAATGTTTGGGGTCATTTCACATAGTGTCCCAATAATGCAAAGCATTTGTTTTGCAGTTTTAGCCACACCAAAGTTTTACAAAGTCTGTAAATCTTTGCAATCCTTGTGAAGTGCGATGTTTGTAAACTTCACGAGATATTGCAGATATTTTATTTTTTGTGAAATGTTCTGTGGAAGATGCTCACATATTAAAGGGGGTCGGGGAATCCCAGGTTTATCTTGGTCAACTTCTTCAACAGTTCAAGCATATTTCAGATGTTGCCTTCATCTCAATATCTGCTCCAGTGAGGACCTTTTCACTGCTCCTTTGGTTAATGTTGTGTTGATAAGGTATTTTGAAACAGTGCAATGATGTGCACAAAGCAACATTATGAAATATATATTTTATTGGGAAAACCCCATTCTAATTGGAAATAAAGTTACCAAAGCTACTTTTTAGAAACTCACAGACATTGATTTCTCCAAGTTTCTGAAGGTGGGCTGTGTGCCTTTTTTATGCCCGTGTGACAGGTGTGGAAGGGTAGCACGGGAGTCCGAAGGAAGAAGCAAGATTCTAATGGCTTTTAACTGCTCTTTTATTTCGTTTTTTATGACTGTTTCTTTGCTCAAGTCTTTACGTGACTTGAATGGAGGATTTTCCAAACAAAATACTGTTCCTTGGGAGGGGATCCGGGAATGGTCCGTCTGTTCACTCTTGTCCACCTCGGGGTTCCGAGTTAACTTCACTGGAGAATAGGTGGACCCTTGTCGTTGGCTCCTGGGTTGGACCTGTCACTTCAGTCGAATGGGGCGGTATGTAAGATAAACAAAAAAAAATAGGCAGGAGTCAGGCGGGGATATATCCTTTGCACGTAGTCTGGGAAGGGGTAGTAAGGATACACCAGTGAAGAGCCTTAGAGCGGGTGACTTAAGGGTGTGCACGTGAAAGAGGGAGGGGATGGAACCTTTCACCCCGCCGGAGTTTTACACCTACGCCCCGGCCCTCAGGAGTCTCTTTTCTCTCCCCCTCCTCCTCCTATGTTTTACCGTTCCAGCCCGCTTCCCGGCTCCGTACCTGAGAGAGCCACACCCCTCCTGAGGTGTGGCTGGGTGAAAAACCGGGTCGTTGGCCTCCGGGCTCTCCTTCGTCCTCGCGACCTCTGCTACCGCCGTCCGTACTCCTCTCGTCCTCACGACCTCTGCTACCACCGTCAGTACTCCTCTCGTCCTCCTCGCTCCTTCTCCCGGGTTGTCCTCTCTCTCCTAGTCTCTCTCTTCCGGTTTCTTCCCGTCGTCCGTCGTCTCCGCTTCTTCTATCTGCCTCCCTCTGTCGGATTGGTTCTCTCCGGTTGACGTCTCCTCCGGGGGCGTGGCTCATAGCTGAATCCCTGAAGTTAAAGGGGCAGGAAGCCGGATCGGTGCTCTCCCCTGACCAAACGGAGGCATCACTGGAGTCCCAGTCAAAAGGCTGTAAGGTAAACACATCGTTGTTGTCAAGAGGAGGGGACCACCACTCTTGGCTACCGCTGTACGCCTTTGTTGGGGAGCTAGGAAATGCGACGTCCGCCTGGTCACAGCCACCTAAATCTCAAACAATTCCTGAATTTCACATTGGGTGAAATGTGCAACATTTTTGCCAATTCACATGGTGTGCAATTCCATGCAGTTTGTGCCCACTGGAAACTGATTTCAGTAGAAAATGTCTTGCAGATTGATGTTTTTCTCCAGTAACAAGATGTTTTCTCCTCAAACTCCTGGGGGGGGGGGGTTTGTGTATGGGAGGTATATCCTTCAGAGAAACGTTAACTAAAATCCCTGCAAACTATATTTCATTTAATGCATGTAATTTCATAAAAAGTGCTCACATTTCACAGAAAAGTATTGTAAATATTGCAAACCCTACTCTAATATCCTATATATGGATCCACTTAAGCATCTTCATTCTATAGTATTCTATGTTCTATTTGTATGCATGTTTGGAATAAAAAATGTGTATCATTATTTCTAACAAATCCTACCCACTGCAAAATTGAGATTTCTAGAATATTTGATTTTCAATGTGTTAGGCTGGTGCACACTTTAAAAGCGAAAATGGCATAAGTAGTTTCAGGATCTGAAACCATTGATGTTGCTACTTAACCTGCTATCATTAATTTCCTCTTTATGTCCCAAAATTGTAAATAACAAGATGAACCTTCTCATTTCAGGCTCTATGCTGAAATGTGCCGGATCATGTGAAATTTTGCATAGTACATTTGTATCTTCTAATTAATTATATATTTTGAACTGAAGTAAGCTGCAATGTCACTTAAAAGGCATATTCAGATCAAAAAGTTTAGTTTGCAGTATCAACGTTCAGCTGGACATCTTGAAATACAGTACAATATTTCTATTATTCTTTGAATGTCAACCAAAGTCCTATTGCATTATTTTGAATATATATTACAAAAATATCAGACACTGAAAATTCCAAATAGCAAATTCACAGGAAATAAAATGGGAATATAGAAGAGAATAAATACATTTACGGATTAATTACTACAACATTCCTAATTGCAACTCAGTTAGTCTTGTATTGAGATTTTAATCTCTGGATTGAAATGTTTGCAAACCATAATTTAATAGAACTTTCAATGAAATCACACAAAGAATTACTATACCAATGACAAAATTCATACCTGAGGTCTAGTCGTCCGGCTTAATGATGAAAATATCAAACACAAAACCACAGAGACCAACTGGTTTGATAACTCAATATTACCTTTTCAGGTAAGACAACCATGAATGTACAGTGGCCTGTGACCAAATATTCAAATATGAAAAATAGCTAGCATCGGCATAACATCAAACCACAATAAAAGGGAAGAATCATTAAAAGCACAGAACACGGGAATAACCCTTATTTTTTAGGTCTTGGGGCAGAGATTTTTACCTGTCTGTTGTGAAAAGACTGATTGTGTAAAATACAAATATTTAAAGTGGGTCAACCCAGTGATAGTCATTGATTAGCTTTCATATCCATCTCATTTCCTTGATTCTTATTCAATGGATATTCTACCTTGTGTTTGTCCCTCCACTTCCCGTTTTTTGTGTTTATAATTTTCTTTTTTTCCGGGTGGCTAACAGTTGCACACTCCTTCCAGACTGTTTACTCGTTTCTTTTTGTTCTACTGTCCTTTATTATTTTCATTTAATTTACCATTTGAAAAAGCTGTCAGTCTTATAATAGTAAACAAAGTTAGAAAAACAAAATGGGCACTACATGATGAGCAGGTGTCATTGTGTCACAATATGTGCAGAAACCAGCATTAGCAAACACAATAGCTTTGCACTCAAATCTTAATGGTGAAACCTATTCTCTTTGCCAATGTTTATTCTTATTTATTGCTGTAAGTAATGTACCTATAATGTCTGGGATGGTTGTGCTTTGAGAATATGTCCTGACCAGTTTGTTAGACCTGACATTCACCCAAACGTTTTGCCTTCACTCCCTTACACTGCTGAGCTCGTTTTTGATGGATTAGGACTTTGTGGACTTTGCCCATGCTAACCAGTAGTAAACTGCTTGTGCTCTCAACTTAAAAATCGGCCTTCACCAAATTGACAAAATTAATTTATTTGTAAGTCCCTAGTAAATGGTACTACCTGTACCCAGGGCCTGTCAATATAATGCTACTATTGTTGGGCCACCTACTAAAGTAGCTTTGTAAAACTTGTCTTAGACCTGCCACTGCAGCCAGTAGTGTGGTTTTCAACTGCCATTTCAACCTGGAAACTTAAACCTTTTCCCAGGTCTAAACCTTCCTTTTTAATACTTATGTCATCCCTAAAGTAGACCCTGGAGGCTCATAGGGCAAGAGTATGGTATTTAAAAATTAAGAGAGTGTATATTTAATAGATACACGTCCTGGTAGCGAAAAATCCCTAAAGTAAATTTTCAGTGCTGTAAGACTATCTCTCCCCTACACTAACACTGGGTTGCCTTATTTCAATTAATTAATGCTAACTTTAGATTGGATGCATCTAGAGATATGTGTTTTGCGCTCAAATGAATTGTACTTTAAAATTCTCTTCAATGGTGCAGCCTGATTTCAAGTTCCTATTTTGGAAATGTCATTTTTAGACAGTCGAAGCTTTAACCTTAAAGTGTCCAGAAATACCAAGTGCACTAAACCAAGGTCACCAATGATGGTGTACAGAAATGTTAAAATGGATTCATACTCATAATACAATGTAATCACTTATTTGATGAAAAATATCCAAAAAGAAACAATTCATCCAAGGTTTCAAGAAGTCCATTAAACGTAGAAGATAATTCTGTCTGTTTTATTCTTGATAGTAGCAGATGCATTAAGATTCATGAAGAAAATGAAGATGCTTATTAACAGCAACAAAATAATCACCGTGGAGTATCCCAATGCATTTCGGGCTATAACTCTAGCCATTCTTCAGGGGAATTGGATTCATCAACAGTTCAGAATCTCACGCTCCTGTAGTCTGAAGGAGCGTGAGATTCCAAACGAGTTCCTTGACACACCCTAAATGTTTTTGCCTGTTTAGTCACGGATTAGGAACACAACTGGTTTTACCTGCTAGCTCGTTCCTCTGTTAAGGCTCACCGTCTTGTAAATTGCGTATGCAGCAGGAGACCACCTTGAGAATTATCTCTTGGAACTTTACCATGAGAAATCCAAACAGCGGACAGAAATCCCCATGCGACTGTTGATGACTCCAACAGTTGCTGGGACAGAACTCAACTCCTCCATCACTGCTGCAACCTTTCCCAATGCCTAGAAACATGCCAAATTGAGGCCAATACTCAAAAAACACTCCTGGTGATCCCAGTGAACTCACAAACTACTGACCAATCTCCCTGCTTCCATGCCCAGCGAAGGTACTGGAAAAGATCATCAATAATCAACTCACTACAGACCTGGAGCAGGACCAGCTACCATCCTCCTCCCAATATGGCTTCTGCAGCAATCACAGCACCAAAAGCACCATGATCGCAGCCACAGACGACGTTCAAACCCTCCTTGACTGAGGAGAAACAGCAGCTTTGATAGTCCTCGACCTCTTTGCAGCCTTTGACACCGTATCTCACCACATGCTGATCAAGAGACTCCACCACATCCGCATCTACAGGGACCAGCTCAGATGGATCACCTCCTTCCTCACGGAAGAACACAGAGGATCCACCTCCCGCCTTTCACCTCTGAACCCAAGGACATCAGCTGTGGTGTACCCTGCACTCATCCCTCAACACATATATAACCTCGCTGGCCAACATCGTCAGATCCCACGGTCTTAACATAAATTCCTACGCAGACGACACCCAACACCAACAACCCCACCACCACCAGAACCAACTTCAACAGATGCATGACAAATGTCACCAGCTGGATGAAGAACAACTGCCTGCAGCTGAACAGAGCCAAGATGGAAGTACTGTTCTTTGGCAACAGCAGCAACACATGGAACGACTCCTGGTGGCCATCAGACCTAGGACCCACGCCCATTTCCTTCGACCATGCCAGAAACCTCGGAATCATCATTAACAAAAAGCTCCCCATGAAATCACAGATCAACGCCATCTCCTCTGCCTGCTTCATCACTCTATGCATGCTATGTAATATCTTTAAGTCGCTACACCTACACACGAGATGCACCGTGACACAGGCCCCCATCACCAATCGACTGGATTATGGCAAAACCCTCTACATAGGATTTTGCAGCACATCTCCTACAGAGACCTCAGACCATACTGAAAACTGCAGCCAGACTCATCCTGGGCCTTTCCCGACGAACCATCACACCCCACTGCAGGAAACTCCACTGGTTTCCCGTACAGAAGAGATGCCAGTTCAAGCTGTTGACCCACTCACACAAGGCTCTACAGAACCAAGGACTCGCATATATTAACCACCGCCTGAACTTCCACCAACTGTTGAGAAGACTACGCTCCACCTACCTTTCACTTGCCCATACTCCCCGCATCTACTCAAGCAGAAGTTGAGGACGCTCCTTCTTTCACATCGCAGCAAGGACATGGAACAGCACCCCCCACGCACCTCCGGACCATCACCAGACTTTCAAAGGCCCTCAAGACCTGGCTGTTCGAATAAGCCTCCGGAATCTGCAAGCGCCTGGATACTGTATCGGGTGATTAGCTGCACTTTATAAATCCTTATTGATTGGTTGAATGATTGACAAAAAAATCAATCAGTAGAACCGGCATTATGAATTTTTAAAGTTTTGACCTTTGCCTCAAAGATCAAAGTGTCAACCATGGTCATCTAGTCACAAGAGACCGGAGCAAAGTTGAAAGTTATGGCCGGCTGCAGTGGAGCATGGTTCGGATACATCAGGTATAATACCTTGTCTCCGCTTACCTACGGACTTAAAGGAATTTTTGAGGACAAATTTCTGAGAGGATAAGATCAGTGGGGCAATTCAGCTGGGGATGTCCGAGAAGTAGGCACTGTCATCGGGGCGCTGTTGAATGGAATTGCGGTGAACATTTCTATGTTCATGCTTAGGGCCCGAATACAACCCTGGTGGTACTCCGTTTTTGTCCTTTGGACTGCCCGCATACCAAGCAGTCTGACTTCCAGATAACAATACCAATCGGGGTGGGAAGACCCCCTCCATACCACCACCACCAAGATCTGAGCTCCAGCAGCAATGGGGACAGTGGCGGGCAATGCTGGTAGTGCCGGCATGGGCCCTGCCATGTGACTTATGACCTGCCTTTCAGTTGACCTTTTAATAGCAGGCACACTGCCATGAAATGGTCAGCAGAAAGGCAGGTAAAGGGCTCCAGGATGAATAAGCCCCTGTGGATTGTGGCTGGGTCCCATGTTGTGCCCTCCTATGCCTGCACTGTCGGTACACGTACTGTTTGCCATGCACGACATGGTGCATGGAAACAATTTGCCTGACTTGCTGGAGGTGCAGCAGAGTGGCTGGCATTGGCTACAGGCTCTCTCCTAGATCCGAAGCATGCCGCCACCGTGACTGCACTGCCGACACACTTCTAGCCCCACGGTGATGTCGTAATGGGGCTGTAGGGATGCCGCCGGCTTGGCGGCATGTTCTCAGCCACTGTGGACTGGCAGTCCTGCCAAACTCATATAATGCCCCTTAGTCTCTTTTTCATTAATCAAAACTCTCCAGCAGTGCCAGGCTGTAGCCGGCAAGGGCTCCAGGAGGGTGGATACCCTTTTGAATAGGAGTCACTGAATAGTATATGCTGCTGCGCAGAAGAAAGTAGCAGGAGCTACTGAGAAGTTAGGCGGAATGGTGATGCACCTTGGGCAGATCATCGAGCAGGTAGGTCCCGGTGTATTGTTAGTGGTCAGAGCACCTTTAGATGGAAAACTTTCCAAGGCCCAAGTTTTGTTTTTTGGCTATTTGGGCACCTTAAGCACCACTTCCAAAGGTCCAGGACTTGGTGGGCATCACTTGGTGGGCAAGACTAACTTCAGGCAGGGTTCAAGTGCAGGTTTCAAGTTGTTGGAGCTTTTAATTTCCCTGTAGCTCATATCAGGAGGCCAGCCAACTAGCCCAAAGAGTCAGTCTGGCAGTCCTGGGATCAAGCAGAAAGACAGACCTCAAGCATCAGGACAGTCCTCAAGTAGAAGCAGGGAAGTTCTCTAAAGTACATAGCCGGACTCAAGCTGCAGGGTAGTCCTCTAAAGTACAAGGCAGTCTTTCTGGTTGTACTCTGCAGGTCCAGGAGTGAACTAAAGAGTAAATCTCAGGGTCATATTTTTATGCCTGGTGCCAGCTTTGAAATGGAAGAAATGTTTGACTTTTTCCCCACAGGAGTATGGGGTGTCAATAGACTAGTGTGAAGTTCCTTTTGACTGTGCTGAGGCAGCTACTTTGAAATGTAAGTGGGGCTGTTTTTGGTCACAAGGGGTAGATTCTTTGGTGGTAAGGGTACCTCAAGATATCAGTTGTTTAAAAATGAGTCAGTCCAGCTTACGAATTAGGGTGTATAAATTTTTGTCTCGAAATACACATAATGTCAGAAAAATGATATGTAAATTATGCAAAATGCACTTTTGGGTACCTTGAGTGAAAATTAAACCCATTGCAACCCCGCATTTAAAAGTCACCCGAGAAACGGATACATTGACTGGTTCACAGAGAATATGTCTCTTGCAACACATTTTCTTCATTGATGTGTGTCCGCTAGAAATTTTCTACTCAAGTTACTATTCTTCAGCAAAACATTACGTGAAATTTCGCACTAGTGTAGTTTCTGACATTTTGCAAAATGTGCTTAACATTTGTTTTTTCAAATTGCGCATATTACACAAGTGTAATGGAACATTTAATGTGGGCCTACCTAAGACCTTACCATGACATCCAATCGAGTTCAGCCTTTCCATTATCATATGGTGGTCAGTGTTCTTGTGCATCACTGAAGTATCTAATAAAATCATGGCATTACCATCCACCTCAAGCCAAAGGTCATTCGCAGAAAAGCTGAATTAAGTCTAGGTTTCTGTCCGGTCAGAAATCTGCATGGGTTGGATCTGAAAGATTATGTACTGCAGCGTAATCTCAAATCTCATTGTTACAGATTTGACAACTTTACCAAAGAAGAGAAGCAGCAAAAAGGACCATCACTTATTTCTCCCTGAATCAAGGAAAAAAATAAGCCTTAGCGTGTGTTGTCCACCCATCGGCGATAATGGGCTTGATAATATGTCCTTGTGAATTCCCATAGAAGCCCAGGTTCTGGTGTGAACATGGGCTTCTATGGGAATTCACAAGGGCATATTATCAAGCCCATTATCGCCGCTTTAGCGGCAGTTTCCTGCCGCTAAAGCGGCGATGATGTTATCGCAGTTCCTTGATAATATGGCCCAGAGCTAGCTAGGCCACGCACCCAGAACATCTTTTGGAAGCTCAGGTCACATACTGGCTCAAGCCAGCCTGGAACGAAGAAAAGATGATTTCTGGAAAATGTTGTACATCAGACAGCAGTAAAATATCAAAAATTTGGAGCTTAGAGAGTCAATAGTTATGAAGCAGACTAATTTCCAGAACATGTCTATTTAGGGACACAAGCAATATACCACGGAGGGCACAGATTGTCAAGGTAGTTCTGAGAGTCTGAGCACCCACATCTGAAATCTGTTCTGCATTCCATAATATCAAGTTCCTGTTAGGCCAACTCAGCCTTCTTTTCTTCTGCAAGAATTGAGTGCTATTTTATTGGGTAACAGTGACAGCTATTAATTACAGCAAACAGAAACAATATTGAAGTGTGTTACCAATTGATAATAGGAGAACAAACTAGTATTATCATTGACCCTTGTTTACACATACCTGTCCTTGATCACATGAGGCCAATTGTACTAAGATTGGATTTGCAGAAACCGGTTGCAAGTAGCGCACCAAGATTATGCGACTACAATCTATTTTTGAGAATCATATAACCCATGTACTAATAGGTCAGTTTGCAGCATAGCGGGTTGCAGAATGATATGCTTAATTATTGATCATTAGACAGGTGAAAATGTTAAACCTCCTGCGATTCGCTACAATCACCTTTATGGTGGTCTGCAAGGGACAATAGACCACTATCCCCAAGATTGCATTTCAAAATGCAAAAAAAACTTATTTTTTTAAGCTGCCCAGTATCCTTAAAGGAAATCTGGAATTTAATAAATAAAAATAAAAGGTTTTCGTTTTTAAAAACTTCAGTGAGAGTTAGCAGTGGTTCTGTGGACTACTGCCTTCTCCCCAGAAAGCGGTCACTCTGATTCCCAAAAAGGAAATGGTCTCAAGGGTACCCCTTCCCTTATGCAAATCAGTTACCACACCAACGTGGGAATCTGTAACTGATTAGTGGTTTGAGACCGGAATTGTAGTCGCAAACCATTGATACATACCTTACCGATCCCTTAAGGGTCAGAAACCACATTTTATGATTCGGAAAAACACATATCACAAAATGTGGTCATTATAGTGGAAAATGGGAATTTTTGGTTGCAAACCCAGTGATTTTGTGAATAACTGGATTTAGCACCTCATGAGCCATAGTATATCTGCCCATAGTTCTAATGAAAAAATAAAGAGTTATAGGTCAAATAATGTATGAAACTTGAAGCCATGCTGCTAGACAATAGATCTTTAGAATTATTCTCTTTCCCGGTAGGAATCTGAATATGTAAATTAATATGCAAATGAAAGTGGTTTCCACATGTTCAACTAAGGAAGGAACTATAATGTTCTTTGCCTTGCATAAGTTTAAAAACCTAAATCAGGCATTTTTAAAGTCTGCAAAAGTAAATTGGGAAAGTAGTAATACGTAAAATGCAACGGACATGCAGTATAGTCACACAAGAAATGTTAATTAAAAATGTAACTGTCAAAGCAGCACACATTTCATTATCATGATTTAAATGTATTCAGTTGTACATGCTCTCAGAGTGGTAAGCTTAGCTCTAGAATAACGCCACATCAACAGTGGTTGCTTAGCAAAAGGGGCTTCAGGGAACAGTCATGCCACTCGTGAGTGGCCACATAAATCCCCTTGCCTGTGTTCACAATGCTTTCATGGGCCAGGTCAGCCCTTAGGCCTCTCCAGGCTCCCACTGACAAGAGCAGGAGGGGCTGAGTGTTCTTTAAAACCACAGGATTCTCCAGCTGGATGCTTACATTGTGTGACTCAGGCACAATCCAGTTTATTCAGCACACATATAGCTCATGGCTCAGGCAATATTGTATATCTGCTAGAATGGGGATGTCATGCCGCACATCAGTGCATCCATGTGCCAAATGAAAGACCATTAAGAGCAGAAGGGGCGAGTTCTCAAGCCCTGTCCCCGCTTCTGATAGGGCTGTGTTTCTAACACTGGCAGAAACCGGTAGTGGGTTTGAGGTAGGTCTTTTCTTCTCTATTTTTGTCCCTGTTGCTCTGTCTGGCTCCTCGTTTCAGCACAGCAATAGTGTCTTGCTGGATCTTATGCCCATCACTCTATTCTTGTCATGTTGCCGCCGCAGAAGAGTCACCAGCAGAGGATATAAGGTGAGAAAATAAATAAAAGTGTTGATGCTTTGTTTGTGGGTGAATGAGAGTGTGAGTGACTGCATGCATATATGAGTGTATTAGTAAGTGAATGAGAATGAGTGTGAACCAATGAGGGTCCGAGTACATGGGCTTGCGTGTATTTGGGAGTATGTGTATCAATGAGTTTGTGAGAGAGAATCAGTGAGAGTGTGAGATGAAGTGAGGGTGAGAGTGAGTGGGACTGAGTATAAGTGAGAGTGAGTGTTTAGGAGTGAGGGGGACTGACAGGTTTAGAATGAGGGAGAATGGAGTGAGAGTTTGGTAGGGGGTGAGGGAGTGGGGGTGGGTGTGAGGAGAGGGTGAGAGGATGAGAGTAAGGAAGTGAGTGAGGGAGTAGGTATGGGGGAGCGAGAAGTCAGAGTGACAACGAGGGATCAGTATAGCCAATGACTGAGAATGATGGAGTGTGGGGTTGGAGTGAAGTAGAATGGGGGAGGGAAAGTAAGGTAGAAAAGTGAGAGTGAAGGTCAAGAGGAGTGGTGGAGTGACGGAGAGAGAGACAGGTAGTGGGATGAAGGAGTGAGAATAAATTAGTGGGCGAGCGATGGAGTATAGGAGTGAGAGCGAAGAAGTGATAGTCATGGAGTAAGGTAGTGTAAATGAGAACGTATCAGTGGGGCAGTCAAAGTGAGGGTGAAGGATTGGGAAAGTCTGGAAGTGAGAGTGGAATGGGGAGTGAGGAAGTAATGGGTGAAACTGGGTGGGAGTGATGGAGAGTGGGGGAGTGAGAGTGAGTGTGCGGGAGGGGGTTGAGAGGGTGGGAGTGAGTTTGAATGTTTGTTAGGCTTGTTAATATGCCACAGGTCATGGTATACTTACAGTTTTTTTTAGCTTATTGGGCACCTATTACAACATTGTGACACTGGCATATTAGAGGTAATTGAATGCATAGGTGGCAAAATGCAGGCCTGGCACACTGGAGAAAGATCCTGGCTTATGGGCCCACCCATGGGTAATTGCTGGTCCTAGCATACTTGAGGCATTTCTCGGCCTATGTGGGCACTCATGGCAAAATGTAGGCCCAAGCATACTGGAGGCAATTCTTGGTACATGTGGCCCTTAGGGCAAAACTCTGGTTCTGTTGTATTTGATGTTATTGACT
This sequence comes from Triturus cristatus, assembly GCF_964204655.1. NCBI lineage: Eukaryota > Metazoa > Chordata > Amphibia > Caudata > Salamandridae > Triturus > Triturus cristatus. The sequence goes on from NC_140593.1 coordinate 772,741,028, forward strand.
TCAAGGAGGGCAACTATGATATATGAGGGTGGAGGGTAAATTATCAGAAATATTGGACCTGAAATACCAGAGGTCATTTTGACATATAGGACACCAATGGCGTTAGGCAGAATCAATGGCAAAATCCAAGTATTGACATATTGCACATAATTCTCATGACAATGGCCCACTGAAGGTCATTTCTAACACAAGGGTAGGGGGACTCATGACATATTTTTGGGAGTCAAGTTACTGTAATCTATAGGCTTCATTGGCCAACCATAAAAGTAACTGAATGTTTTATAAGGAAGTTTATATGAAAACTGTGTTTTAAAATGCTCTATTTTACAAATTTTTTCAAACAGTTTCTTGAAGGCAGATACCCCCTCTCCTAGAAGACAGTAGGCCTACTTTGCTCGCTAACTGGAAATCAGTGCAAGTATTACGTCCCACTGGTCTCAAATATCAGCAGCCACCCTCAAACAGGGTATAAAAAACGAAGAGGATAGGAAAGCATGGTGCTCCCAGTGTTTATTCTGCTTTTAACGAGGATTGTTTTTTCATGAGGTCTAAGTTTGAATTTAACTTCCCAAGATTAAATCTGTTTTTATCACAGAACCAACCACCCAGCAAAATAATTCACTTCATTGTCAAAGTAGCTTGTTTGTCTAAGTACATTACATAATTACAAATACTGTTACAAATAAGTACACTTTTAATGTAGTAATTTATAAGGTAATATCTGGTCCTAACCCAATGATGTCTGCTAGAGATCCTGTGCTTAATAAATATCAAATTAAATCAAATCAAGTACATGTAGCACATTTTTATATTGTGAAAGTATGTTTTTTCAATCTGTTATTTTTATTTGCAGAGTTTTATATAGTGCTGGCTAGACCCTTAGGTATCAGAGCGCTTTACTTGAGGACCAGCGAGTTACTGGTTACAAAATTACATCAGTTATAGGAGCCAAGAGTAAACATAGCTGAAAAACAGTTATTACACAACAGCAAGAGATATTAAAGCAAAGCATAGCCAAGACACATGTCAAATGGGGAATGGAAGGTAGCAGGAGAATGGTAAAAGGGGTAAGGAAAGCAGATAGTGTCAGGCAGACCGGCAAGGGGGAAAGTACTTCAGAGGGACATAGCAGTCAAAGTGAGAGGCAGACAAACCGGCTGGGGACCAACGATCCAAAAGACGTGGGGCTGGCAAAGGGGAGGTAGACACAGGAACACGGAGGGAGGAAGCGGGGGAGGGAAAGGAAACACAATGGGGAGATTAGGAAAAGACTATGTCCAATGTCAGGCTGGGTAGGTGACGACTGAGGGGGTGAACCAGAGCCAAACTCCACCAGGCATCTGCCATGTTGCTCGGTCTCCGCAGTAAGTACAACATTCATGGTTTCTGCCCGGGGAGCATCGTCATAGTTCAATCGGCAGCACCAGTCCCGGTGTTACTGGGAAACCCTGAGTGTGTACAGACATCAGGGCAGTACCTGCTCCGTGGAGCTTGTCCAGCTGGTTCCACAGACCGTGCTGCAGCCCATTCCGTGCCTCCCTCAATAGTTCCTAAATTCCAGTGCGGTCCGTCAATGAGGTGGGGAGATGTTTGGCAGGCTTCTGCACTATCGGGTCAGAAGTGCGTGTATGCGGAGTGTTCCTCAAAATGGCCACTTCATTGGCTGGAGGTCCCCAGGCAAATTCAGGCATTCCCTTGTGCAAGGGGGCAGCCCACCTCTGGGAAACTCATCTGGTGTCTGTCTGGGTGCCCCTGCGTGTTCCCATCTCTCCACGTGCAATCACAGGGAGTGGGGAGGCTCATCTTGTCGTAGTTTGTCTCCACCGCGTGGGAAGCAGTGCATGTCCTTTAAACAAGGAGGTCACGGCCCTGATCAGATCAGCTGTTGCAATGACCCTTAACGGTTCCCGGGGCCGTTGAATCCTCTGATCTGTGGTTGCTCATACGGGGTGACCCTATAGAACAAGCAGCACACAGCAGATGGAGGAACAGCAGAGCCCTGACAGAAACCGTCAAAGGAAAACAAGCAGGAGCGAGTGGGTCTGAATCGGCGAAGAGCTCAGATCGAAACCGTTTGCAATTCTATATATATATAATTCACATTAAAATATATGCTGGAGTATGTTCTATTTCACGTAGGGATCTGTAAATGTAAGGAACCAAAAGGGATGTGAAATTCAGAGACAAAAACACATAATCCTGGTTTGGAAGCTCTGACCAACCACATAGGAATCAAAAAATAGCTTAGGCCATCTGAAAAAGTTGATCAAGGAAAACCTTTGAAAATACCTCTTGTTTGGCATTATTACGAGTGCCCCCTGTTGGATACGATAATTACTGCACCGAATAAAATCCGACACCCAGGTGTTGAGAATTTGTTGTATTTGATAACTATTGCCTAATCCGAATCTTCAGGAAACAGCCTGCAGATTTCAGTGCTTAGCGCATTCCCCTTTTCCACTTGCTAAGATCCAGCATGTGTAAGCTGCTGAAATGTAACCAAAGGTGGGAACTTTATTGCACCTGGTAATTAAAAGTTGCAATAAACATTACACCACTTGTAATTGTGATCGCTGTTTAAACAGGTGTTTCTGCAGAGAGTCAGCATTTAAAGGGCCACCTGTAATTAAGCCCCAAGTATTTTAAAGTTTTGGGTTTTTAGATTAAATTTTTAAAGGTGGGTTATTTGTAGCCACAGAGGAAGAATTACTTGAGGAAACATATCAATGGAATATTGGCCACCATGGAAATCTCTGAATTATTTTCATTCCTTCACAACTATGCTTTTCCATAAATCATTATACTTTACATCACTTCTCATTTTAAAGCAGCAGTATTTAAATATTCATTACCAAAAAAGAGTATGAATAAGGCCCATTTTGTGCTATTTTTTTTGTCTTCGCAACGGTAATAGCATATTTCTACTATTAAGAACAGTGCAATTAGACATACTTTGTTTGGTTTCTCAAGTTGCTTTGCATAATACAGTCTCTTCAGAAAGATGTGGTAAATCACGCTAGCTGCAAATCAGTCCACAGGGGTTATAAACATGAAGGAGTGGCAGCAAATTACTCATTACGCCTTTTTTTAATTGCTTTTACTCTAGTCAGTTTAACATTGTTTGGTATTTTTCCTGCTCATACCTGTCACATAAGGTGTGAACCAACCTTACAACCAACTGATCTGTATTGGGCTTATTGAAATCAACACCTGGACCCTGCCATTTTGCAGATTATACAGGTGAGGCAAGCCTTTAAGACTGTTAATTGTCAATGTGGTGTTGGCATTGGGATGGAGCACTGTGGAACACAGTTCTAGCATTATAACTTTGTGAAAGACTCCTAAATTCGTTTTTCATTACTACCAGGCTTACTTCTCCCAAAGGATAACATTAGATTAACTTATTACACTTAATAAGTGATAACTTCCAATTGAGAGCAGATAGGAATGTCATGGTTGATGTCTGAGAAAAAAATGTAATTAGAAAACCTCTAAAGTTGGATTTTAAGTTACAATTTTGAAAATGGCACTTTCAGGAAGTTGGCATTTTCCTGTCTTGTCCATCTGGTGCCTGCAGCCTGTTCCTGGTTCAAATGACTGTGTAGTTAACAGTTGGACTTTGTTAATTCCTTCCACACAACCACACAATAGAGGGATTAGGTGTGCCTGCATGGGCCATCAACTAGTAGAATGGGGGGCATAGCTAGTCTCAGGCCCATTTGCAACTGAATAGGGTGTGCCCTGGCTTCACACAAAGGACATGTCACTACTGCATTGTTCTCTCAGCTAGCCTGGAGCCTGGACAGGTGTGGCTGGAAACATCTCGCTGTTTTGCTGTCAGAAGGACTGCCACTCTGCTGCCCTGCTACTTTGCTGCTCTTCTCTCTTCTACCCTGCTTACTGAGAAGGAAGACCAGACTTGTACCCTTCATGAAGTGACTCCAAGGGTCAGCCAGCTGACCTCTTATTTTGAGCTACGGAGCCAGTCGACCTATTGCATGGATCTCCAACTGGATCTGCCTAAGCCCTGCTTGCCACAGCAGGAGTGAATTCCAAGCCCACAAGTGGTGCCCTCAGGTCCTGAACCCTTGGAGTTGCCTCAGTTGAGCTCTTCTGAAGGTTTGGTCTCTCCACAAACCAGCTAGTTTGTGCCAAGAGCTTGCCACTCACACTGCCTGCCAGTACAATGCTCCAGCAAACCCAAGTCTTTGTGCCACAGTGACCACCAATGCCCATAATCGTGAGATCTGCCCTTCGCACTACAGCAGTGACAGCTCGTGAATCCCCTGCGCGATCGCCCTGCAATGGTCAACTGGATCTTCTTACTACAGCTACGGCCATCCACGATGCCTGGAATCCTCCTCGTGCTACATTGACGACCATCCACGACACTCTCCCAGCTTCTCACAGCCCATTCTAGAGAGATAGGGCATCTATTAAAGTGAATCAAATGGTGCATGTTGCGTTTTACCCAGCCTGGATACCCAATAATAACTATGCCACACACTGAGCTTAATATTGCACGTCTTATTCATCTGCATGCAACCATCAACCCAACATTCTAAACCAGCCTTCATTGCATTATGCTCAAACACAGCTTTAGGGAGTCCATCAGTAGCCAAAAGGGTCCGTCGTTTCTAACTTGCAATACACTACATCTCCCCCTCAGTTAAATAAAAAATCAAAATGTTGTACAAAATATATATACATATATGTACAATGAAATCTTTTCAGTCAATCTTTTTGGTGCTTTATTTGTTTGACCTGATCTTGTCATTGAAACTGGGAACTGTCACCATCAATGTCCAGGATCTGCATCAATGGTGTAGAGGCAAAAGCAGTCACTGATGCTTCAGAAAGAGTCTCTCCTTCAACATGTAGATCTGATGAATGATGAGTTAAATGCTGAAAATGAGAAGAGTCTCTGGTAATAGACTTCCCTGGGTGCCAGGCAGTCACAATATGTCCCTAGGTAGATACCACTTGAGAAGGTTCTGCATCAAATGGAGCATCAGATTTTCTTTTATGATTGGGCATGTGAGCACTCGATCTCCTTTCTTAAAGACGATGTTCTTAGCATGTCGTCTTTAGTCAGCATACGCTTTCTTCTTTTGTTTATGAACCAAGTCCTTCCCACGAATTGCATTCTCGTTTTTCTCTTTCTGATTGGATCGTTGAGATAACTTGGTTACGAACGTCATTGTCACAGGACTTTCACCTGTGTCCGAGTAAGGTGTTGAACAATAAGCTCTTAAGGTTGAGTGTAACAGTTTTGAAATCAAGCTTCTCAAGAGTAACATGCTGCACTGCTTTCTTTAGCTTTCTCATACAGCGCTTAACAAGTAAATGTAAATGTCCAGTATTTGTAAAGCGCACAGCTACCTCCGGAGAGGTGTACCGGCGCTGGGGGCAGTCAGGAAGATTAAGCGAGCTATTGCCCAGAGTCACATTGTGCTGGGCTGATCTGCTGCCGGCACTGGGGATCGAACCGTGAACACCAGGATCCGGAGGCAGTCGCCCTGGCCACTGCGCCACACCTCTTCCTAATGGCCTGCAGCCACAGAGGTGTGCGCTCCTTATGCTTTATATTCAGATGCACTAAGAAATCTTTAAACTCTCAACTGTTTGAAAGATGGGCCATTGTCAGCCTTCACTATGACTGGAACACCCCATGTAGCAAAGATGCCATCTAGTCTCTCAATTATTCAGTCTTGAATGGCAGATGAGAGACCTTCAGTTATTGGAAATCATGACCATTCATTCACAATCACTATCGGATGAAGTCCATTCTCAAATAGACTGAAAAAGTCAATGGCTACTCTTTTTCATGCATGCTTCAACAGTTCTGACATGTTTATGGTGTACTGAGTAACTTTTGTTGAAAGGCAGTTGCATAGATGATAGGCCTTTAATTCTTTTTCCACCCTCTCTTCGAGATAATGAAACCAGACTCGGTCGCGGAGAGATCATTTTGTAGCAACAATTCCATTATTTCCTTCATTGGCCACTTTAATCGTTTTCTGTCGCAAACTCTCTGGAGTCAGGATTCCCGACCCTCGCAGTATAAATCCTTCCTGAGTTATGGACAGTTCATAATTGAATTGTTTTTATTGTTGATATTCAACATCACTGTTGGTTTCATGACTGATGTTTAATAATATCTTTCAGCTTAAGCATATAACTATTGTCGCTAGTGGCATTGATAATCTGTGCTACTGAAATGTCAGCTAGTGTGTTTGAATTTACAATGAAATTGATACAGGTTTCATATGGCTTGAATGGAGTATTGTAACTTTTTTATAAGCAATCTGGAAAAGTAGTCAGCAAGGTTCTGATTCTTCCCTAAACAATGTACAATGGTATAGTGGTACCCTTGTAATCAAAGTCCCCATTGTTCAATGCGAGGAGGTATCTTGGCCTTTGAATTGACTCAAAAAGTCAGCAAAGCTTGACGATCAGTTGCCAGCATATATAATACTTTCGTATAGGAATACATGGAAATATTCACAAGCCCATACCACGGCTAAACTTTCTTTTTCAGGTTCTGAATAAGCACGTTTTGTTTAGGACAAACTCCTGCTTGCATATGCCACAATATGCTTTTGAGCATTTGGGTGTCCGCTGCGCTGTGCAAGGATAGCACCTACCAGAGTGGGCTAGTGTCAACAACAACCTCTGTATAAAGCGTTGGATTGAAGTATGCCATTTTGGTAGTATTCTCAATGGCATGTTTGATTTCCTTAAAACGTTTCTCAGGGGGATCAGCAGTTGACAGTGCTTGTACTTTAGCAGGATCAGAAAATATATGCTCAAAGAATTTTAGCTTCGTCTTATGGTACTCACACATATCTGAATTCAAAGTCAAACCTGCATCAGCAAGTAAATGACAAAATGTATGGGAGCTTTATTGTGCTCTTTTTGTGTAGCTCCAAAAACTAATATGTCATCGCCATAATTGAACACATTCATGACAGGCTGTATGATAGGTAAATGAGGTCTTGAAAAAGTTCTGTAGCCGATGACACACCAAAGCTTAGTCTTTTGTATCGAAACAGACCAACATGTGTAGAAAAGGTTGTAATGTACCTGCAATTTTCTTTGAGTTTCAACTGATTATAACCTTTATTCAAATCAAGGCGAGAGAAGAATTTTGCACTATATAACTACGTTGTCATGTCAGCAATGTGTGGACCTGGATGTTGTTCTCATTCAATTGCCTTGTTTGCCTGACGCATATCAACGCATACGCGTACAGCTCCTTCACTGTCCTTTTTGGGAACTAACACTATGGGAGAAACACATTGCGGTGAACCAGTAGAACGCTCAATAATGTCATGCCTAAATAATGTCTCAAGTTCTTTTCCAACAGCTTCTTGTAAATGAAAAGCACTTCATCTATATCTGTGAGCAACAGAACTGACATCCTCATTAATATGCAACTTTACTTTCATAGTCTTAAGCTTTCCTAAACCATAAAAACAACAAAGGTAATTGACTTACTATTTGTGGTGAACATTCATGTTGTAGTTTACGGAAATCAGTCCCATATCAGCAGCTCTGCCAAAACTGAGTAGACAGCCACTTGACGCAGTACCTTGAATCACATGGAAGGGTGGTTGCACCTTCATTTTTTGTGTTTCTTCATCGCTACAAATGAGCTTGACTTTTTAAGGACGTCGATGCAGCCCATGCATACACTTTGGTTTTTGATGGCATAAGTTGCGGTAATGGAGACAATTCATTATACTTCTCTGCAGGCATAATGTTTATCGAAGCACCCCTGTCAATAATGAAAGATATTGAACAACCATTTACTTTCAGTATAATCTTTGGAAAAGGTTTGAATGACTTTGGTACTTTGGCATGTCGACTTTCCTTTGACTGACCATTTTTTTCACATGAGGCCAGTCCAACATGTGAACCCTTTTCTGAGGTAAATATCGACATGGACCTACCATCTTCTTCACTTTCAATTGATACTTATACAGAAGAACTGTTTGATGATGATTAAGATGATGATCGACTTCGTTCAGTGTCGATTTGTCTTAACTGATCGCGCCGTTTAGCCTCGTGGGTGTTCTTTGAGCGTTGCTTCTGGAATGTTCTGGCGGCCATTTTTGCTTTGCTCCATGACACACTTACCTTTTCTTTCACTTTGCAAACAGTCAAAAAATGGTTCTCCTTTCCACAGCCTTTACATACCTGTCCAAGGGCGGGACATTTACCTTCTGTGGAAATGAAAATCCACATCTAAAACACAATTTCTTTCTACATGTAGGCATCACTTTGTGCACTCCAGTCTTTTGCTTTGGCTTACTTTCCACACTCATAGCTGATTCAATCTGGGCACATCCGGCCTCCATTTCAGTAGCTTGTCTAGCAGCACGCAATTCAGCTCTGGCAGCCAATATCACTTGCTCCAGACTACAGGTTTCTCTCAGAATTCGTCACATTAGGGAATCTGACAAACATCTATCACTAACTCTAAGATGCATAGTTTCTTCATCATTACATCAATTGAACTTACAGTGTTTCCAGTTTCTACACAAATTCACATATGGTTTCACCAACTTTCTGTCATTCTTGACTGAAAATGTATCTTTCTTAATCAGCATTGGATTAAATTTGAGATTGAAAGCTGCTTCAATCGGACAATATGTGACTTGTTTTGTTAGTTCCAAGCATTTTCTTTATGACTGCTTTTACATCACCAGCAAGATTTTTTAGATACTTGATAACCTTTTTTTAATCAGTCTCTTCAAGTGCATCAATAAAATCATCAAATGTCTCAATCCAAAGAGTCCATCTATCGTCAATATTTAGCTTTTTGGCAATATCAAAAAGTGGCGGTGGTTTCAAGAACGCAGCAGCATTGTAGACACGTGTGGAACTTTATGACACTGTTTGGGGATCACAGTGAATTGGTTTATGGAAACCATCTGTGAGGCATGCAACGTGCTTGCCTCTGGATCGTCTTTAATGATAACTGGAAACGTGATTTTCTTCTTATTCTTCTTCGGAAAAAGCAACCTTTCACTATTCCAAAAACCTTGCTTGACTGTAACTCTTCTATGCCTTACAACGTCATTCTGAAACCCACTCAACAGCTTTGGTGGCACGCTGCTTTGGGTATGTCCAGCTCACTGAGTGCAGTGGTACGATGACTCTATTTAAGGAGTTTGGTAAGGCAATTATTTCTTCTTTTCTAAACATCAATTTGTGCTTCCTGACGGCTGGTTGATCTCCGCCTTTCATTGCTTCTGTTTGCAGCATTATTTATGCAATCGGTCATGGAGATAACAGCGGCCCAGGGGTGAGAAGGGGTGGAGCGGGTGAGCTCCGACACAACTGCGGGCTGTATAGGCCTCAAGGAGAACCCGCTGTGCTGATGTCTGGCCTCCTGCCCTGAAACCAGTGCCTGACTGGGTTTTGGCCCACTATACCCCCATGAATAAAAGATAACATACCCGGGGGTGCCAGACTCTTGACCTGTTCTGCTCATTAGGGCTGGATTAGGCTTGTTCGATTTAGATGGCACTTTAAGTGAAGGCTTGCAAATGCCCCCCTGAGGGCTGAAAGGGGGGGAAAATTTGAGGAATGAAGAAGCAAAGATTGACACTGACATTTTAAACAAAAGAAATTGTATAAAAGACTAGGGGTAACACACACTTGCCACCGGGACGACCGAAGGATAACTTCTGCTCCCAGCACTCCTGTCAGGAGGCCACACCCCCTCCGTGCTCTTAAGCGATGCGTGGCCTTAGGTGACACCAGGAGTCTCCTGGTAAAATGGGCAAACAGAAGGGAAGTCCAAATGGAGCTACCAAGCAAGCCAAAAGGCCTGTAGCGAGTGCAGCAATAAACTGCGTGGTGGACGACATAGACACTTTAATCAAGGAAGTTGAAAGCCTACTCAGTGGCCAGAACAAGCATTTTAAATCAGGCCAGAAAACGGCAGGCAATTTATGCAAAAGAATCCTCCTAAAAAATCTCCACTGGCTGTCAGCAGTATTAAGTGGTCAGCACATTCCAGAATCACTAGCAATGGGAAGCAGCTGGAGCCTATTTCCACACCTGTACCCTCCGTTAACAGCCATACAAACTTTATTGCTGAGGAAACAGTAGCCCTGGATATTGAATGCACCAATGGGTTTGAGCCTCTTGTTCCTAGCACTGAAGCCATTGCTAACAGGGACGCAAATTACATTGCACCCACCCTTATGGTTTGTGAGGCAGAGGCCAAGAGACGGAAGGGGAACAGCCTAATAAAAGAGGACACCCGTATTCTCTATAGTGAACTGAGCGACCTCAAAACAACTGTCAAGCAACTAACTTTAGAGGTACTTTCATTGAGTATGACAGTAGGGGCCCTCACAGATCAGCTCAGTAGGACATGCCCAGGCATAAGTAGAGGAATAGGAACTGGCAATATTCCACATCAGCAGAGTAAAGATTGGGTGGGTAAGGGTGGCAAAAACAGCGGTGCAGAGTTTGTTTTACAAGCTTTGACTGTAGTTCCTCCAAGTACATTCGAAATCCACCACACCCACCTACAGCAAAAAACGAGCACCCCCCACAACCTAACCAAGGGGAGGTTGCTGGGGAAAGTACAACATTCTGCAATACACATAAATGCCAGGTGGCTCAGGACAGCTTTGATTTGATTTGTAATTTATAAAGTGCAAACTTTTGCCCCGGGGGTGTCTTGGCGCTATAGAATCGATTGTAGCTGCAGAGCTGATGGGAGTTGTGGCTGATGACCCGATGACTCCTAGTCCTGGGAGAAGAGCCATCTCTTCAGGGCCTTTCTGAAGGGGAGTAGAGAGGGGGTGGCTTTTATTGTCAGTGGTAGGCCATTCCAGAGGACAGCTGTAGTCCTGAAAAAGCTCTTTTTTCCTAGGTGGTCGTCTTGAAAGGGGAGATTGTCAGGTTCATAGCAGAGCCTGAGCGAAGAGTCCTCCCTGGGATATACCATTTGAAACGAACTGGCCCCAGTCCATGCAATGATTTGTATGCCAGGCATAGAGCCTTAAATCCTCTGTGATTCCATGACCAAGGAGTGATGAAACGGAAAATTAACTCAGTAGCAGGAAGTTATGTGGCTCAAGACTGGGATAAGACAAAGAAAGGGTACTCACAGCGGGGCCCATCCAGGCATCCACAGTAAGGTGGATGCAAAATATGCGGTATAGAGATACGGTCCCATTCAATCGTGATATGGTTTCAGTTAACTCTTCAGATGAGCAACTCAGGGGAAGAAGGACGCATTTTTGCCCCCTCCCCTTCAAGCCGGCTGACATCTATGGCTGGATTTGAATTCATTTCTGCAATTCTGCCACACCTGTTCTGAATTAGGCGACTGCTGCCCGTGATCTTCGATCCTTACTCGTGCCACTAGACTGAGGTTTCAACTTGACTTCTTTGGATGGGAAGTAACTGACCCCATACCACGATTGAATGGGACCGCATCTCTATACCGCATAGGGCTGTCCAATTTTGCATCCACCTCACCGTGGGTACCCGGCTGGGCCCGGCTATGCATACCCATTCTTTTTCTTTTCCCAGTCTTGAGCCACACAACCTCCCCGGTATTTCCACCAAACACATTGGCAGTCCATTGGCCCTATCCACAAGTTCCATATAATAAGGTCCTGATGAGACCCCGCATTGCCCTTGGGGTTGAAACGTCGTTGACACATACTACAAATGAACCACCTTTTCAGCCTTTTAGCATTGTACTAGAGGACTAATTCCCAATCTAACATATTGGATTATGGTCGTTTGATAAATATAGAAACCTTTTTGACCACTCACTAGCACTCCCCCTCTTTTCTAAGGTTTTATTTCACTTCGGACACCAAGCAGTTTTTTGTTTTCATTTTCTGTTAAAAAATATCATCACTTCAGTAAAGGTGTTTTTTGACAATCCTACTAAATATAGTTCTGATTATTTTCCTGACATTCACCTCCCACACAAGTATATGCCAGGGTAATCCTTCTTTCGGATACATCAAGAACTATACTGTGGTGACCATGAAAAGGAAAGTATACAAAAGCACCCAAATTGAGGCAAAAAGGAATCGGCACAAAGGTTTTTGAAAAGATATATTAGTCGTGGCACAAGCCAAAACATTGAACAATTTTGGCATTTGATATCAAAAGGGCCAAAAAATGTAGTCCCAGAGGAAAACTTCCATATTCAGCCACAGATTTGGGAAGATCACTTCGGTCAACTATAGCAGATCCAAAATAAACTAATCAAGCACCTGTTGTGTACCCCACTGCATATCAGGACATAGATCAACTCACTTTTACTACTGAAGAAACACAGGGAGCAATTGCCACTCTGCAGTGAGGTAAATCACCAGGCCTTGACAAAATCCTGGGTGACCTTTATCTCTTTGAACCTGGAATTTGGGGTGTGATCTTAAATCTGAGTTTTAATGCCATATCAAAGGGAGCAGAAATACTGGATTCATGGTTAGTTTGCCCATATTCAAAAAAGGGGGCAAAAGCAACCAGGGGAATTATAGGCTCATCAGCCTTATTGATATTGCGCCGAAAATATTCTGCCGGCATTTGCTGGGGAGACTCCTTGTCTGGATGAAAGAAGGGAATATGCTGTCGCTATTGCTGGCAGATTTCAGAGTTAAAACACCAGCACAATTGACCAACTGTTCTGATTTCTACTGATCCTTTTGAAATACGTGACAATCAAAAAAGATCACTTACATGTTGTGTCTGTGGACCTCCGAGCCGCATTCAACCTAGTCCCCTGCGAGAAACTTTGGGCAGTACTAAACAAAATGGGGGTCCCGAGAAATTTACTGCAGACCATCATTAGACTCCATAAAGATGATTATGCTCAAGTCAGGTGGGGGAGAGAGGGGGCGTTGACCAACCAGATTAGGTGAACAGAGGAGTGTGCCAAGTTTGTGTCCTTGTGCCCACTCTGTTCACCCTTTATATCAACGGTCTGATCGAATCACTAACAAACTGTAGAGGCGATTTCCCAAAGCTTGCTGGACAAGCAGTGTCCGCACTGCTTTTCGTAGATGACACCTTGCTTTTTTCCAGATCCCCGATGTTCCAAAATATAGTGGATCTGTTTGGTGTGGCCTAATAGGAATTCGGTCTAGAAATAAATACTTTGAATACTTTCATGGCATTCAATCGACATAAGTCTTTCAGGAAGAGCATAACAATGGGTTCAACCATACTAGAGGAGGGGAAGCAATTTGACTTCCTGGGGGTAAGGTTGACCACCACACAGTCATGGGACCCACAAATTGGAAAAGGCCAGCTTTCACTTCAACACTTAAGCACTGCCCTAGTCAAAAAGTTAAGAAATTCCATTTTCAGACCACTGGCTCCAGTAATTCAAGTGTACCAAGCTCAGGGCACTGGAGCTACACTTTATGGGGCTGAGCTATGGGGCCATAATAATGTAGATCCATTGTAAACACTGAAAATGCATTTATGAGATCAGCGTTGGAACTCCTCCGGAACACCCCACTGACACTGATGCTCCTAGACCTGGGTCTAGGGAACGTCGGTCATGCGATTGCCTTTAGGCTCCTTGCTAACTGGATCCATATCTGGCCTAACCACACACCACTTTCCTTGAAAGAATCACTACTCAACGTATTATCACTCAACACTAGAGGGAGGATACAGTGGCTTAACTTTATCAAGGGCTGGTTGGATAGACTGAGCATGAGCGGTCTCTGGACGAACACCAGTAGCATTCAAAAAAGGATTTTGCCCATCCTCAAAAAGAGATATTGGCTTTATGTAAATAACACGTGGTTAAACAAAGGAACAGCAGGGGAGCTGACAAGCAGGTTCTTGAGCTTTAAAGATAACATGCACCAAGAAGAATTTCTGAACCATATAGAACCCCCGCTAGCTAAATCTCTACACTTAACATTTATGTATAGCATCCTACCAGTTAACAGTTTTTGCAGAAAATAGAAGGGCGCTGATATCTCGGCCAGCTGTCCTGCATGTTAACCAGATCAGGAAACTAAAGAACACTTTTTATTCTTCTGTCCCATATACACGCAGATGAGAAGAAATTGCTTAATACCGATTTGTCCGATTTTAGCCATAAATCGTCTGGAAGAGGTCCCTAGGATCCTAAAAAGTCACTGCACAGAGCTTACAAATGTTGCTGTGTCTGGATATCTTCTACATTCATGGAGAAGAAGAATTAGGAAAATGAAATCACTGAGCAATAATTGAACTATCTAGGAAACACAGTAAGCCCTTGTCTTCATGTTCTACCCATTGTCCAGGAACATTCGGAGAGATTCACTAGTTCTAGCTTGGGTAGTTTTAGAAGATTTTAATTTTTAAATACACTGATCCCATTCTTAAAACGGAATTTATTTGCAATATTCAAATTGATGAAATTTCGAATGTGGCACCTCGTGTAGTATTTTACTGATGTTAACCCAGCTGAGATATGAATTCTGGTCATAGCCTTTCACCAAGCAAGGCCTCAGGGGATCAGGGAATTATTTATAATTGCTGTGTATGTGGAAGTATTCATGTTTTCAAATCACATTACTACTTCTTTCAGATTGGGCTAGTTTTTAATTATTTTAATTATTGATATCACTTACTCATCCCGGTAATGACAATTTTAAATTGTAATTAGAATGATGAAACATTGCACATGGCACTTTACTTACCTCGATTGTGCACATAATACATCATGTACCCCAACACAACGGTGACATGATCTTTGGACATACCCTAACACTCAGTATTGTCTTAAGGGATAGGCCTCTCTTTTTAACTCATCTGTATAGAAGTACTTATGTTTTAGAATATTTACTGTTTTTATAATGGGTGATTAGATATCATTAGTTGTACTTATACGATTTGATGTGCTTTTTATGATATTTTTACAAAATCGAATAATGATATTACTACCTACCTACTAATCCCCTATCTTGTGGCTAGTTGTAGTGTCTTCCTCAGCCTGGATACCCGCCAATAACTACGCCACACACAGGGCCTATTATTACATGTCGTTATTCATCTGTATGTAATTGCCAGCCCAACATTCAAACCCAGCCTTGTATTGCATTTCACTTAAACGCTTATGTCACAGTGCTGGGGAGTCCATCAAGAGCCAAAAGGTTTCCGTCATTGCTAACTTGCAAGATAATACACAGGTGAGATAGCAAATGAAGAGTGGGAGAAAGAAAAGAGATGATGAAAAAGGTAGGAAGGGGAGAGAGAAAGATGAGAGACAGGGAAACCACAAGAGGTGAGTATAGATAATGAGCTGTGGGCCCATAGCTGGTGAACATTTTTAGCCTTAGGTTAGTTGTAACTGGTGAAGCTTATCAACTGTTTGGAAGAATAATCAGTGAAAAAGTGATGTGTTATGTGGAAATGATGTGTCTGCCTGGAAGAAAGCTCCATCCGAATAGAAGGTTGTGGATTTATATATTAGCGATCCCTTATGATCCAAAATGTGGTAGGGATAGGCAGGGCTCTGCCCATAAAGTGATGGCAGGATGTATTGAATAGCCATTGCTCAATTGTTCTCTCCAGAAAGGGGGTTGTATGGGATCATTGTGTCTGTAGGCCTCTTTGAGTGCTGATAATCGCTTGATTTAAGAGATGCCCAGTTGGCAGACATTATTTCAAGACAGGGCATGTCATATTCACCGATTATTTCCTCCTTTATGCTTTTCCGCTTTTAAAAGGAGCTAGAGCTAAACAGGTAAAGTGCTGAAACTACCCATGAGACCAATTAGCACGAATTACAGGCCTGATGAAAAGTGCCAGTGGTACTCCACTACACCCACCAGCACAAATTAAGTACTGGAAATACCACTGCAATATTTGTAAGCAGTTGAAGACTAACAATTTTGATTTTTTCGTTTACTTTGCACGAGTTCTGTCGCCACACTTCTGCTGGTGGTGTGAATAGCAGTATGAATTCATATTGATTACCAGAGGCAAGATAGCTATCGATGATTTTTTGTGATATAGAAGTGATAATTCAATTTATATCACGTGGTAGTCTTGTTTTCAAAGAATATGCATGATTTTTTTATTTTAAAAGATGCAGGCTAGGTAAAACTTCGAAACAAGATCAGTTCTTTTTAAATTCTTATTTCAGAATGGAAATGTTGGTCCAAGTGAGGGTACACATTAGTAGTCAAACTCATTCCATATTTTCTGCTTTTCTGCATCACAGACAGTAAATTTGTCTACTCTGCTAAATGCAGCATTTTATGAGCCTGGAGATCTCCCCAGATAAGTGAAAATAATCCCTGGGTATTCAGGTTTCTCTGGAAATTGATGTTGATTGGAATCGATGGAGTTATGGAAAATGTGCTTGAGCCTTATTGCCACAGTGCTGGAAATAAGGCAATGTCAGCACGGTAAGACAAAACAATCATATCAAAGCATTCAGTGATAAAGTATGCTGGTGAAGACTTACTTTATCACTTTATCATTTTTCACCTCCTTGCGTCAGTGACGTAACAAAGGCCCCCGCAGCCCCCGCACTCCAGGCCCTCCCCCGGCACAGTACTGAGAGCCCCTGAGTGAGTCCGAAGGGGGGCACCTCTATGAACTTTGCAGGGGGGCCCCCTCAAGTTTCGTTACACCACTGTCTATCTAGCATCCATTTTTTTTTAATGCTTAAACAATTAACATACATGCTTGTTACAGAACTAGGAGGCAGACAAAATATACGTTTTTAGAACTGCAAATAGTCCAAATCACTCTTTGCAACCACTCAAACGTTTTTTATGGTGTGCTTAACACATTTTAAGAGAGGTAAAATTGTACTCACTCATAATTGGGGTTTGTAACCCCATTACGATTTAGTAATTGGACGGGATGTTTTGTAGGTGTATCTTCCAAACACTTAATCCATATATAATAAATCAGTGTTTTACAGCAAAAGACAGGTTGTAAAACAGTGAAATATTACCGACCACCGAGTTTGGGTGGTAAGTCGCTCGTAAAAAGGAAGGGATCCCCTTGGCACCTCTTCCCCTTGGTAAAAGTGCATAATGTTTGCTGGAGATTAGGCAGCGGACCAGGGAACCACTGCCAACTCTCAAGAAAGTATGTATGAATGTATTTATAAGGTATTTCTATATTACGAACCTCGTCAAAAGTCATCAGAGTGTTGTAACTTTTTAAACTGTAATCTTTTTTTATAAATGCAGCCTGGTTTCTTTGAAGGAAAATGGGCTGCATTAAAAATAAAGTTTACTTTATTGAAAGGTGATCATGGACATGGTGGTTTGCAGACCTTAGTGGGTAACATCCCTATAATGACCACATATTGGAACAAGTAATATTTGTGGCCTATCTCATTAATATTCATGAGGTAGATCAGATTACAGCCCAAACCAAACTGGAATAATACAAACCAAACTGTTAATACCTACGTCCATTTGTAAAATTCAATACTTGTCACAAATTGCAACTATTTTTTTTTAAATCAGTATTTAGTACATCTGGCCAACGAATATAAATATACTTGAAAAATATTATGATATTATTGTGAAATGTATCAGGTAACACGCCAAAAAATAGCATATTTTGTTTGTAACATTGGTTGTGTATAATGCAGTGTTTATCTGGTGGTGGTCTTAGTACTTATTCCGAGTGCCATTCTAAATATACAATCGGAAGTGAAAGGTGTTGTAGCTGGTTTTACATTCACATGTTTAAATCAAATTTTGTATATTTTACATGGAAAATATTTTGCAATTTCGCCCACTCAGTGTCAAAGTGCCTATATGGACTAAGTAGAAATACTTTGGTCACAGAAAATTACTTTGATTTAGACTTTCCACATTCAATCTCATGTGTCAGACATAGGTTTGAGCAGTATACCAGGTATTTATTTTATTAATTATTTTTTTTAAAGTGTTAGTAGATCATTTGAATACCTTAAGAGGAATGCTGGCACTTTGGTGACCTAACTGAAAGCTGACCAAGGGGTTAAATGTTGGCTGT
The DNA here is from genome assembly GCF_964204655.1 of Triturus cristatus. NCBI lineage: Eukaryota > Metazoa > Chordata > Amphibia > Caudata > Salamandridae > Triturus > Triturus cristatus. The sequence goes on from NC_140593.1 coordinate 772,759,034, forward strand.
GCAAAGACAGGTTTGCAGTAGTTTATGAAAGTTGAATTGATTCTATCTGGAATGGATAGAGGGAGGAACAGAATTCCAGTTTGAGGAGATACTTTACTCGTTTGAGGTGGGACCTCACTGGCAGGCTTTCAGATCTTACGAAGGTAAACAATATCTGCAGAAGTGGATCACAGGGAACGCGTGGGAGTGTAAGGAACTAGCAGGTTCCATGCCATCCACAGATCCGTGACACTGTCAGGGGATCTTAAAAAATTAGCATTTGACTATAGTTTACCAAAGAAGGGCAGCTAAATGCCCACACCGAATTGTCGGGGAGTGCTATGCATTCTCCATGTGATTCATCTTAACCAATTCAGATACCTCTGCTCTGAAATATTATATCGGTCTTTAGGATAGACGCATAATTTATGATGCCTTATTCTCTTTTTTTTCCCATTTTGAACTTTGGATGCATTCCGGATGAGGTTTCCATGATTTATTCACAATTGGCACATTACTACGGAAACATACAAATTCCTTTCTTTTGTATGCTCCCTTAACATATATATCTTTCTAGATGATGACCTTAGAATAACATAGTTCGAAACGCCGTTGACGCCTACTCTTGGCATACAGTTATAAAGAAGCATTACCTGCCATTTTCTGTTCCTGTTATGTGTTGGACTGTATGTTTTAAATTGTGTTTCCTTTAAGCCATTGTTTTTTGTCTTACACAGCATATTATGTGATGAATTATGTCTTTTATAGTATTATGTGAGCACCATGCTATTTTAACTGTCGTTTTATATTTAGTTATTGAATATATTTTTGTAATACTTTTCTGTGTCGAGTACCCCCCCTTTTCAAGTCTTTGTTTGTCCTCAAAAAATCTTTTGCTTTGATGTTCTTCATTTGATTAATTTAGCTGTATTGCTGATTGCAAACTTATTTTTCTTGTTATATATTTTTCTGGAACCATTGTAGCTTCAATATTGAATACATACCCCAGGTTTGGGAAATAGGGTTACCCTCTGTTTGTTGTAATCTATCCAGAGATCTGTGACACTGTCAGAGTATCTTAAAACATTAGCATTTGGCCATAGTTTGCCAAAGAAGGGCAAATAAATGCCCTTATATGAAAGAATGGTGAGGTAGAACTAGAAGAAAAGAAGGCACCGTGTTTGGCACAATTTGGAACCTACTATCCAAGTAACTGGGAAGACCTTTGTAGGGAAATGCCATAACCCAGGCACTAGAAATTAAATATCTGCACAATTGTAAAACAAAAAAAAAATCGACTTGATATAGTAAAATCAGCTGGAAGTAACGCTGTTGTTTTGAGGTAGCAGGGAGAGTGATAGCAATTTTCATGCAGACGATCCCTAAAGAGGGTTTTGCGTAATGGCCATCATTTTTTGTGAACAATCTCGAATAACGCGCAACCTCATTTTTGTGCTTTGTGAAGAACATATTTGTACAGGTTTATGTGTCAGAGTCTAGGAAATAGTTAGTTTAGGAAAAGTGCGGCAGATGGCTTGCCAGATCACGTTTAGGTACTCAGCCTTATGTGCAGTGAAGGCACATTGCCAGGAGTTGACATGTTAGACATTATTTTAATTAATACTGTGTAATCAGGTAATTTTGTTCTGCTGAAGAGCGCTTGTATTAAAGCAAATTTCATTTATCATTCGATTAAAGTTAATTGGTTTATAGATGATGGATTTAAGCAGCACTCTAAATTTCAGATTTTTTCTTTGTCTTCCGACTGAAATGGCCTGTATTCATTATTTGCGGCCTGCAGAAAGGGTCTATATGTTTTTTCCTATAAATTACTTCTCTTTTAATAAATAAAACGTTGATTCTTGCGACAACCAGTTGAATGTTAAATGTAATAACGTGCTTCTGTTTATTGTCTATTAAATATCACCACAGTACTGTCAAGTTGATTATCACGAATTTTAGTTCTCAGTACATTTCATGGTTTATTGTTGAAGTAAGCTGAAACTATTCTGTGCACATACCTTTGTTGTAATTGCAAACTCATCCACCTGTTTAGTGGAAGAGCCGGTTATCGAAACGGGTATGGCCGTGCATAGTACTGACAGGGCCGCCTTTAACACTGGTGGCACCCTGTGCGACAATGTTTGTTGGCGCCCCCCCCACAATGACCATCTCTGTCACGGATTCTGTCCCTAAGGTCACTTTAACAGTGCCCCTCAAGTTTCCATAACCACTGTCTCTCAGATTCATGTATGTTTATAGCACCACTCCTACCAGTGTAAGGTGTCAGAGCACTTTATACCACACACACATTGCACAGAGCCATTCATATGTTTTTAAATCAGTGCATAGGAAATGTTACATCAGACAGGACTGCAAGGTGTAGTGTAGGAGTGACATGTCATCGATACTGGTAGACAATATAGTTTAAGAGTCCTTATTCTGGAAAAGCACAAATTCAGAATTTAAAACATAACATCATTGTTAGGGTTTCTCTTTAATAATAAGAATCGTTTTCTACCCAAATGAAACCTATTGGCAAGGTTGGGATGATAAAAGAATGGGCAAAACAATATATAGCGCTAACATATACCTTCCAGTTTGCATTAAGCTCTTTGATGACAGTAAACAGCTCAATGTCCTGTATTAGGATTTTCACTTATGAACGACAAGTAACAAAAGGAGCTCTCTTACAGAAAAAAAACCACTGGCTTATTTACATTATATGCACTTTGTTAACTGCATAGTAAACGTTCTTAGCAGCAGGCATTTTAACCCTTCTGTGCTACCTTAAAATGAGTCCAAAATTCCACTAGACAAACCTCTGGTCTCTTTCCAGGAAGCCGATTAATCACCCGAGTTATCTTGGCATTTAAATTGATGCCTGAAAATTGCTGGAGGCCAGGAAAGTGGCAGCAGGAAAATTATAATATACTTGCGAAAATGACGCCCCCCCCCCCCCCCCCCCAAGTCAGCATCCAGTGCGGTGGCACCGATCGCACCGCCCTAGAACCGGCCCTGAGTACTGAAATATGCTTTATGCATTATTTATTTTCGATTAAGTTCCTCAGGGACGAGATGAGGAAAAGGCCTTGAGATGCCCTCGACTGCTAGTATTAAATAAACGTTCTGTTTGTTTTAAAGTTATTTCTACACACAACAATTTTTTATCTTACTTTTCACAAATGTATATACATAAGTACTATGCCTTCCATTGTCGGGAATCATTTCCTAGTGCTCAGAACTATTGTGTCCAAAGCTGTTTTCGGTAAAGCTTTAAAACGTAAATATTTTTAGGCAGTAGTTGGTTGACCCAATGATTGCACAATCCTCCTTTTTAGCCGTCTTTCCTAATATAAGTTTGGCAAGTGGCCCACACAAAAGGTTCCTAGAGAGGAATTCATGAGAATGTCAGACCTCCAGACAAAAAATTGCATTTTGCCTGCTGGAGGACTCCCCTTACACTGACAAAAGGCAGTTTATCAAGCCTATGCATGTAACTAGTGCCATAACTAGGTGGCCCTTCAGGATGCTTCTGTAGCTTTCCTTATGGAAAGGTAGCCTTTGACAAAGTATTCCTGGCACCCTATTCGCTGATTTTTTAGTATTTTAGTTCCCTGTGAGAACATTATTTCTCTGTGGTTTGTTAGTTCTTAGTACCAAGTCAAGTCATGAGTTTGGTGTCAACATGAGTCCATTGGATTCATTTAAAAGAGTATTATTGTACCAGTTTGGTTTCCGGTGTATATGTTGCACTTTCTGGTTTCAGGGACTTTCACGGATAGCAGCTGATGCTGCCAGTTATCCAGTGCACAGTAGCATTCGGTGTTAGCTCAAAAGGTCAGTGCTTAACTGAGAAGGGGACGGCATCTTTGAGCGTGGGAAAGACTCACAGGAAATTGTGAATAATGAGGAATAACAAGTGAATATCTGATTAAATGAAAGGATACAGTTCAACATGTCACAAAGATCAGTCCTTCAAAGACAGAAGCATCAATCACACGTCCAGAAAAGAACCAATGGGATAACATTCTTAGGCTGGCCACATAGGCCCTGTCCAAAATATGTGAATGTAGTAAAAAGCTGGGTATCTACCTAGATTGTCTTTATCTTTTTCGTTTTCCAGATAATTAAGGTGGTAAAACAACTGTTTTACTCTGCTGAAGGTCTTAAAACAGATTCCTGGAGTGCCATCTTTGTTTTGCTGTGGTAAACAGGCCAATCCAATCAAGATTAGATTTTAAGAGTTTGACCTGCCTAGATGCTCCAACTAAATTTGCCCACCAGTTCCAGTTTTTCTGTAATACAGTAGTTTTGAGATTACTTTTTTGGCTACCCTTATGAAACTATTTATCTTTAAGACTATGCCAATAGTACATAAGGCTATTCACTAGGAAACCTCATTGGTTCCATGCCCTAAAATTCCCTGGCAGATTCTGACCAGATCTCTATTTTCAACTGATCTTTTCCTATTATCAATCCCCAAGATCCGAACCCTTCTTGGTTCTTTGCCCTAAAATTCCCTGGCACATCCCGACAAGATCTCTATTTTCAACTGATCTTTTCCTATTATCGATCTCCAAGATCCATACCCCCTTGGTTCTTTGCCCTAAAATTCCCTGGCACATCCCGGCAAGATCTCTATTTTCAACTGATCTTTTCCTATTATTAATCCCCACGATCTGTTACACTTGGCACCAAGTTTTCTTGTGTCTCAGTGCCTAGGCTTAAAATAGTGCCAGAAGGGTCTCATAAATGAGGCCCTATGTGTTTAAATATAAAACAAGTTGTATTTAACATTACTGATTTTTTTAGTTCGTTTCTCAAATTGACTCCTTACAATTGTTATGCAGTTTATTAAACTAAGGTAGTGAGAGGTGCTCGGGTTACCTACCAGCACTCTTCATTAGCCAGAGGTTTATTAATTCTCTTTAATTTAAGGTCCTATAAATATGTGGGCGAATCACCCACAGAGATGGGTACTAATTTGCCTCACTAAAAATTAAATATAAACATGAAACTGGCATTCCACCTCCAAGTGATAGAAGTAAGAGTTCACTCTCTCATCAGTGTACCAGGAAAGATTCTAAGCCATAGTTCAAAAGATCAGTGCACCACATACCAGAAAGGTGGCAGGATGGAAGTAGAACTGTGATGAGGAAGAGTAGCAGTGAAGATCACAGTCATGTATTTCATCTTCTTTGACACTATCCTATGTATCCAAAGAGCTAGCTTGCAGGATTATCATCCTTACAAAGATGTTTAGACAGAATATTGTGTCAAGAATTTAGAGGACAAACATATAGTGAAGGTAAGTATCTATTGATAATTCAAGTTTTACTATATAGAAGTCCACATGTATTTATGTTGACAATAAATATATCTTCATGGTACGCAGATGTGGAGCTAATAATAGAAAACCTAACTTACCTTTTTGACTTAATGATATTTTGGTCCTCAATATTTTTGGCGTGATATTCTGTGCACACAATACTTTTGTTTACGATATTCTGTCAGTGATCCCCTTACAAACAGCCACTTGGATACAATCATGCTACACATGTAGAAATGTATTCAGAAAAAACAAAACATATTTAAATAGACACTTCTCTCTAGCAACAGCTGGCTTACATAAAGTAGACAACACTGCCACATAGAAATGAAAGTAGGAGAAAAAGTCATTTGGGAAGGGTCAAGCCACTGTTCAGCAGATCACTTACAGGGACACACCCTTAAATTCCTCCCAGGCAATGTTCATAACTATAGGGGAGCGATGCATGATGAGACCTGGTAGAAAGCTTGCACGTAGCATATCATTTACATATCACACAGTATCATATTCAGATGAATTGCTAGCCATATAGCATATGTTCACAGTTGTGGTAGAACTATTCTCGTACTAGATAAAGAGTGAGTAACAAAGACGTAGAGAAACTGATAGAAGTTGTTCAAGAGATAGAACTCCAGCTGTACTACTCTTATCCCGCTCATCTCAGCACTCAAAGCAAGAGAAGTAAAACAGTAGGACATAATAATGGATGAAGAAGAAAGTTAAAGAAAACACCATGGGAATAAAGGTTGCGGGACACAGACTGAATAAAACTTAACATTTTCAGAACAAAGGAGAGGCCACACTTTCCTAAAAGTGAAATGCAGAGTGGAGGTCTACATTTAAAAGACCTTTGGCTGATAGAAGCTGCGATATCTATCTTCTGAAGGTTCAAGAGGGGGCAGATAGCAGGTTCCTAAATGCAAGAGGAACATCCTAAAATGGAAGGGAAATTTGACACTAGAGACCTCATTACGATGTCAGGCAGAAAGCCTCCTCCCAATAGTCGGAATTCTTTGACTGCATCGGAACCCTTCTGACCGACTCGGTCGGTTTACATTCCGACCGACCGATTATGATGTTCGCGGTTGTAACGTAGACCGGTCGGTCCTTCAGAATCAGTTCAGACCAGTTTTCGGAGTATCTGTGTCAGTTGTCATCGCATCGTACACCCCTATGGACAGCGTTTCCGTCCTTAGAATTACAATGTCAGTTTTCAACAGCCTTTCCGACTCGGCCTGTCCGACATGGAAAGGCAGTCAGAAAGTAATTTTGAGGGCCTCTAGCAGGGCGCCCTTCATCTTGCGGTCTCCGGTTGGTGGCCGAGGGGTTACCTAAGGGACCCCCCTGTAAAACCCTACACTGTGTGTGTGGCAGGCACAATGGGGTGCCTGTGACAGGGTGCAGGGTTTTCTGCACACACCCCATTTCCCCATACAAGCCTGTGTTTCAGCCAGTTGTCAGGCAGAACACTAGCGCCTATAGGGAACAATGGGACTCTGACTGGACAGTAATTGTCACATCGTAATCCGTCGGTCGGAACCGCCGACTGCAAGTCGGTCGGTCCTGATTCCGAGACGGTGTCGTAATGAGGCCCCAAGCATGTCTAACTCAAATGTCCCCCAGAGTAGGAATTTATGAGGTTCCTAAACCACAACAGGGAATACCCAATTGCCTCCAACTGTCTTCTATAGGTACAATCAGAAAACACCAACAAGAAAGTATCATTCAGGAAATATGTGCTGCTTAATGGATCACACTCAAGTAGAACATATCTCCTAAAGGAGCTAAATGCCTGGAGTTAAAAGACAACAGGAGCATTGCATTGGCCAATGACCACTTCAGGTAAACCCACTGATTGATCGTAGGTTGGAGCTTTGGAATTCGAGGAAGGAGGAAAAGTAACGAAAAGCCCCCGAGGCCAACAGGACTGCATAGAGTTCCCCTCCCACCTCCTTGAGATGATGTTTGGGAGTTTAGCATTATCTGCTTTGGAGAAAAAGATCTAAATGTGTGGAATATAAAATGGGACAAGTCTGCAATCAGAACAAATTTTACTGAAGAAAGCAACTTTCTTCTCAAGGGGCCCTAATCCTACGCATTCCCTCAATTCCTAGACATTTCCTCAATTAAACTGTCCCCATTTTTATTAGGAAGCAGCCATAACCCAATCTGAAATTGTTGATTTCAGGTAATAACATTTAATGGGCCACCTGCTCTGAAATCCAACAGCAAAGATCTTTGAATGAGAGCATGACCTCTGCTTGTCTTTGGTTTCTCCACAAATTCATGGTAGAAATATTGTGTAAAATCATACAGTTGGAATTCTGGTTTTGGAGCAGGTCTTGTTTTGAGGACATTGTTTCCCTCTTGGGTAATCACATGCTAATGGGTCTTCGTGGGCATGACCACAAATAGAAACTACATTGAGGCCTTCCCAGAAATTAACATAAACCTATGGCTACCTCATCCCTTCAAGTCAAACCTAGACTTAGAAATGTATTTTAGGGCTTAGTGAATGAAAGGTGTATTTAAATATCTGCAATTCATGTAATTAAGAAATTACATTTTGCCAAACTATTTTTTGATTTGACGGTCTCATCAAAAGGTATTTGTACCAGTACATGTCCTTGCTAATCCAACCTACCACCAATGAAATTTTAAGACACAGTTATTTATTTATCCAGATGTATGCCAGTTTACAGGCTTTAGGCCTCGCGTTGTTAACAATGCTGGCAAGGATGAGTACAAAGGCAAACAAAGCTAGAGTGACCACTATACTACAGGTTACTGGACGTTTGTGTGATAGCCTGATTCATTCTAGGTGTTGTAGCCTTCAATGAAACTAGTTAGGCTAACATAGCTGAAATTAATGATTTATAAGTGAAAGGGTCAGTACTGTACACAATGTCCCTAAGGATTTGGAGCGCGGTGTTCACTTCACACAAAGCATATGAGGGAGAAGCAATGTTTACTCTCCATGCGACCTTAAATTTCAGGAGAATTGCAAAGGTTACAGCGTCCCTTGCGAGCAACACAATGAAATGATGAGCTTTTGAAAACTTGGTAAATTCATGTACAATTAAGTAGGCTGTGTTCGCATCGTGGCCTATTCATTTAGGCAGTGTCTAATATACCTGGGTGAAAGGGTGTATCCTTTTTAAGGGGATACTGAGGCTGGGATATCTTTATCTTTCGGTGTATTTTGCAGTATTAAGCGGAGGTCAATATCAAGATGCAGCAGGATTTGACTGGCCTACCGGCAATCAGGCACTTCATGTGGGTCTGATCTGATGGTCAGTTTGTTCGCCTTTTTTGGTCAATTTTTGGGCTGATATATTGACTGGTGGAACGGTATTTACTCTTAATTTCCCTGATATTACCACAAACATTGCCTACAGCGAGCACCAAGTTATGCAGTCTCCCACATCTCCTCAACTGTCTTTAGAAGTTCAAAATTGCCCTATTTGCTAATGTGGGCCACACTTTTTAGCTATCTGATTCACTAATGGGGCCCACTTTTATTTCGGTGCCTGGGCATTTTTTGTGTCCTAGCCGACCATGAGGTGAGGAAAAGGCAAATATAATCTGGGTTCACAAAAAGCCAGATGGAATTCCCTCCTCACCATATCTGCAAAGAATTCAAGAGTGGCATAAACCTTTGATAAAAAGAATAACAATTGAGAGACACTATTATATCTTTAAATTCTAAAATGTATTCTGAAGAGAACCTTTCAAGTGGTTCTTAGACCGTTGAATAGGGTATGCTAAGTTTAGCCTAGGTATCTCAAAACACATATATTTCTAGTGAGCCGAATATTTTGCCTGTAAATATAAGTCCTGCAAGCAAAGCAATTAATATGCGACATATGAAGGTTTTGTTTGGGAGATGAAAAATATGGGTCACTGAATGAGGAACTAAGAACTGGAAATATACTGCAGTGGATTGTATATGTCTGCATGGTTCGCGCATATTTCCTGAACATTTGAACGTAAGGCCTCTCAGGACAGCTGAGTTTCTGTATTTTCTATACAAGTACAAAAACCTAATAAAATTTGTTATACAAATAAGAACTGGGAATGCAGCCTGCAAATGTAGGCTATAAAGTCTATTCCAGTGGGAATGGGAGTCAGGCACTAAGTTACAATTTTGGAGTTTAATAATTGAGATAGGATAGATTTGTATTTCAATAAACCATAAAGTGCCTCGAAATTAACATAGGCTTTTATATTGATTATAGAAAATGAGGATTAAGGAAATTGATCAATAAATTATGACATAAGGAAAAATATGCGGTTGACAACTGGGATAAAGATAAGATGTCCAATATCCTGTGAACACCAAGAGAAAATAGCACAAACCTATTAACCTCTAAGCAGAAACGAATTTGTTATAAGGCAGGTGTTTAAAAGTCTATTTGGCCCCTAGAATACAGCCTTTCATTGTTTTGCTTATCCTTCACTGTTGTCAGCGAAACAGAAAGACTTGACCTTCAGCTCACACATAGATGCCCCTGCTGCCTATTGGCTCACACGCTGAAGGACTGAGGACTCCACTGTCAGTGACGCCAATAAATGTCACTCACCACTACTAAACTCAATGCATGGCAGCTTCATGCACACAAACGTACAGTATGACTGTCTATACCCCCACCTTTCCCTTAACTAGAGGCTCTGCTTTGCCTCCCACTTCCAGCTCATTACGCCTTTATCTAATAGAAAGGCCATGGAAAACCTTTCTGTGATATATGTGATCTATGCAGTGGCATAGTTAGACCTTTGGTCAGTGTTTGCTGTGGCGGCATGTAAGAGCAGGGGGGTATTGGCAGATTCCCGCGAAGGCCGCAGGTAAGAGGAGGGAGGGGACTGGCGATTCCTGCTTGTCTGCCGCCCCTCGACGGCTGCAGTTACGATGGGGGGGGGGGTATTGGGAGGAGGCCGCCGCCCCCTTGCTACAGCACTGGCTGTATGAAGCATTGACAGAGGCACAACTTGCAGCTTTAAGAAAATTCATTTTGCAGGTTTCCTATACTTGTAGGTCGCTTCACCCAATTGGCTTTTGGGTACCATTCTCCCAGTGGAGGTGGTGATCAAAAAGAAACACTATGTCAAGGGAAAGCCATGATGCAACAAGAGTAAGAGTTGGGAGAAGGACAAATGGATAGTATTTCAAGGTGCTACATTCTCTCACTGATTAGTTTGCCTGTGAAATTTGAGTGCTCTGTGCCTATGTTTCATATTTATTTTGTTTGTAGCATGCACTGTAGAACTCCTTTGCTTGTAGGTGGTTGACAAACAAAACAAAAAACATAATTATAAGCATAAACATAAGTGTAGTGATTCTAGAAGAGAATAACTGGTGAGAGAATGGAACCCTGTGAATAAAAACTACTGAATCTCAAAAAAGTAATAGCACATGAGAGAGAGAGAGGGAGAGAGAGAGAGAGAGAGAGAGAGAGAAACCTGAGGATATTACATACTTACAAGCACGCTTTGTTGTTCAGTTTCCGGGAATATATAACTATGTTCTTTTTTACGTCAATTCAATTCATGGTGAGGCCCTTACAATGCAGAATATTGTTTTACGACAAAACACTCTTGTTCTGTTAGGTAATGCGTTGGTTATATGTTTGTGGGATAAAATGACTGAGAGGTTGATGTGTATAGTGGAGCATCAAGGTCGTTATCCAGCAATTTCCACAGGCCGATACAACGAGAAACTGAACTCCTGAAATCCTGTCCATGTTTTTGCATTCCCTGTCAACTGCCGGTCGCAGTGTGTGAGGAGGAGGGAGAGGTGTTGGATGCTGCATTGCTGTCTCCCGTGATTGCTGCGATTACCGCCAAGCTTTTTGATCTCACTGGTGCCAAATTGTTGCCTGCGGCCTCTTGCGGCCCACTGCAGCACCCCGTCCCTTGCTGAACTCTGCTTTTTTCACTATTTTACTTTTGTGCAGAGTCTGCCAGAGCCCACAGACTACAGACTAGCTGCAGCCAGCCAGGCATTGGGTGCTGCTGAGCTAGACTGACCCCCCCCCCACGGTACCCTGTTGTTATGCTCAGTGCTCAGTTAGCGCCATTCCACCAGGCGGTCGCTGTTATATCCAACTGGCACTGGAAGAGCTGAGGAGCGGAGAACCACGCGCGTGTACCCCTTGGTTGGGTGAGTGCAGTGAGTGCACCACCGTTAGTTGGTGGTAGCAAAGAGTGTGCCTCAGGCGGAGGTGGCACGGGTAGCTCTGGGTGCGGCTTGCGTCCGTCTGTAGTGCCCCACTCACTGGTTATTGCTTTTTTTTTTTACTTTTAAAAAATTCAATATTTAACAACTGCCACTCAACAACTCATCTGATGACGTTTGGTACCTAAGCGAACCATGTGCTGATAGCTGTGAGGAGCCGGGAGCTGTGAGGAGCGACTCCTTAAATCATCTTAGACTTCATTAACTGAGAGGGGCTGGGGCTGCAGTAAGTCCTGTTAAGAGTTTTGCTAAAAGTGCCCTACTTACGATCATTATGACCTCTAAATAATTACGCTTCGGGCGTGTGCTCCTTTCATCTCCAAGTCGGTCATATAAACTAAAGAGATCATATAGTGGCACTAGACAACTGCAGCAACTCTGTTATAAAGCCCACCCAGCTATTGCAGGCTTTTTTCGAAGGGGCCCCGGATCGCACCTGACGTGGCAGCAGTAATTCAAGATGGACAGTTTTCGAACTGCCACACAACAACGCTCTCTCCCCTTTTTTTTGTGGAGTCACTGGGAGACACTTGCATTTTTGTGGGGGACCTGAACCACTCCTGGGAAGGGGTGCAGGCACAGAAGAATGATGTTGTCAAGGATGGTCAAAGTGGGCAATCCTCGGTCGCCCCCTCATATGCAAATTCGGATTTTGTCTCTAGTGATATCCAACAGAGCCAGCAACAGTATTCTCCAAACAGGTTAAAGCAAGATTTTATGTCTGGTGGGTTATCTGTTACACCTGACGTCTTCTCATGTACAAAATTGTGCTCAGACTTCCCAGCCAACCCTCAGAGTCAACAACATATTTCTTCGGATGGTCAAAAGTCTGACTGTATGTTTGTTGTTTTACCAGCAGCTTTAACTGCTCGGAGGGGACATTTTTAAGCGAATAAGCAGGGAGGGTGGTCCTGATGGTATACTGGACAATGCATCTTCTATGGTTGAGAAGTCGATTGCATGCGAAGGGTTAAACCTAGGGGAAGACCTTACTCTCCCAGACATTGACATAGAAGCCCAAACAAGGGGCTGGGAAGTACCTCACAAGGAAGTCTTTCCGGCGAGCAGTCTCAGGGGAAATAATACTCCAATTATGAGTTCTTCTCCTAGGTGTCTCTCTCTGCCTCTTTTGTATTGTAGTACAAGAAATTTGAGTGGCACTTTTTTGGAATCCGCTCATGATGTTTTTTTACCCTGTACACAACCAAAGTTGGGAAATGAGAGGGATGTTGTGCCATCGGAATATCTCGTTTGTATTGAAAAAATTCTAAATTCCATTTTGTCTCTACTAGAGAAATCGGTTTTAAGTTCTGATCATATATTGGAAATGATCTCTGTAATGTTGTTTGAATTACAAAAGGCAACTAAGCTTGATTCTTTTCAACCCAAGCCTACAAAACATCCCCATATGGAAGAACTGGTAAATGGAACGCTTCCTTCTTCCGTCCCCGTGAGAGAGTCAAGAGATGTTTATGTTCAAGCGGGAACACCTCTTTATCTGTTTCCCCCACGTGAGCCCATGTGTAATCTTGAAAAAGAAGAGTTATGTTTAAGTACTCTATTGGGAGAGGTTGTATTGGGACCCCCACCTGAAAAGTCTATAATAAAACCCTTTACTTTGTTTAATTATGGTAAAAGAGGGAGCAATAGAGAAATTGAGAAAATTAGGGGTTCAGGAAAACAAGAGGGTAGGGGAAAGGGGAGGGGGAGGTTCTGACTCCCTCTTCCTCCCAGGCCTGTTCCTCAGACCTGCCTGAGAAGGGAAAGCCGAAAATATGGAAGAGGGGATGCCCCACAATAAATCATAAGGGGGAAAATATGAAAAAGAAACACAAAACGTTTAGGCGATTTTCTAAACAGAAAACGGCAAAATTGCACTTTTGACGGATTCTTTTAAACCAGAACGATACTCAAACACTAGAGGAGGAGGGAGACCCCAGTCCCCAGTCTAATGAGGGTGTTCCTTTAGAGCTCCACATAGTGCATATGTAAACGACTGGGGGAACGTGGGTATCTAGAAAATTGGTACTAAATTTGATGTCGCTGTCTACTCAAGTATTTCATACTCCCCTGATTAACGAGTTGGTTGATCACTCTGAAAGGGAACCAGAAATGGGAGGTGGGACTCCTATGCTCCAAACTTGGTCCGGGTTCTCTGGGGCTGAGGTGATTGAGAATCCAGAGGAGGCGTACCAAATGCGGAGAATCAAGCAGGTTGGGTGGAATAGAGCTCTTATAGGGAATACATCTTTACCCTTTAGAAGTTTAGAGGCCCCAATTTCCATGACGGTGCCGAATTCGAACATTCAGCCCAATGATGGCTCACATGTTGCCAGTCGTGGTGATAGGTTCCCTCTATGGATTCCCCCAAGGGATGCTTTAAAGAACCTCAGTGCTCTAACACCCATGGTGGATTTTACCTGGCTATTTGACAATTAATTTTATCCGATAAATCGAGGATCCATTCTTTGTCTATTTTCAGAAATAGAGGCATTAAGGTTGATATCAAGTAGGGATATTTTAAATGTGAAAATTAATTTACATGACTCCTTCTCTTATTCCAGAGTTACTTTTTGTTCTTTGATCATTGGCAACTTGGTTATGCAAAATTGTGAGTATTTCCTGAAAAGAGTGCTTGATATAGCACCTGTTCCTGAATATGAGAAATATCCCTCTATATGTTTTCCAACGCTGTGTTCGACAGCTTTCAGGGCCATTAAATCTGTGGTATTAGATGCAATGGGCCCCGAGTTTGAGTATTCTTTGGACAACAACAAAAATATTGTGGTTTCCCTGGATAGAAGGGGCCGCTCAATAAATCTGGTGTTTGATATGGTTGCTGTTCCCCAGGCCTTAGATGTAGAAGCAGAATCGGCCCATGGACCTGGGTCGCAGGAGCATTGAATAACACTTGTCCTGAAGCAGAAAGAAGCGCTCCTTTGAGGTAGCCTGGGTGGGTTACTTCTATCTTGGAATATGGCTGGCTTGGGTCACAACAAGGGGAAATTAAATTATTTGAAAACCTTGAATCCTCTAATCATCTGTTTGCAAGAAACTTGGTCTTGCAAGGACTTTGAGTGTGATGGTAATTTTACTTTTTCTTGCCATGCTAAACATTCTGCTAGAGGTCACGCTAGTGGGGGAGTCTCTATTTTGCTTAAAAATTCGATTAACTGGAACCAGAAGGTATTCTGCCATCCTTCAAATCTTTGTATATGCTTGAAGTTGGCTTATTTGGGAGACCTTGGTATGCCTATTTTTTTCATCGTGGAAAACCTGTATATCCCACCTGCGACAAATTTGTATCATCTGTTGAGTACTTTCTTCTTATTCATTCATGACATAGCCGTCAGGGAAGAATGTCCCCTTGTGGTAATTTTTGGAGACTTAAATGCCAAAATTTCTAACTCTACTCAAGTAATTAACAAGAATATCGAAAGAGAGGAAACTTGGCATATCCCTGAGATTCTTCTCCCCGAAAAAATAAAAACAGATAAACAGGGCTTCTCCTTGTTGGATAGTATTAGAAGCACATACCTTGTTATCTTAAACGGATGAGTGGCCATTGAAAAAATAGCCCAATTTACTTTTCACTGCTATCACACTCAGAGTCTTTTAGATTATGTAGTTGTGTCTTATCAAATGTTTCGGGCCTGTGAAAACGTATGTGTCCTACCAACCGTATGGAGTGACCATAGTATAGTGGCTATGACAATGGCTTTTGATCTACCCGTATTGGATTCGGGGAACTTGATCCAGGGCAGGGTGGTCTATAATAAAGTAAATGGACGCTCTTTCTGGACGTTCAAAAATATTATTGAAGTGACCTCAATAGTGAAGAAGGTTCATGTAGAACAGGAGGGTCTTGCATACGCGAATGTTATACAGCATTTTGAGGCCCAAATGGAAGAGATACGGAATCTAAGTTCCAGATCTGCTGGTCCCAGTCTGCGCAAACAGGGCAAGTCATCGTTGAAACTGTTAAACCAGGAAATTAATCATCTGGTTCGCAATCAACACATTGAATTTTCAATAGGTTAACAGCAGGAAATCAATCGCCTCAAGCGAATAAGAAGCACTGCAAACTTAGCGAAAGGAGAAGGGAGTTTGACGCCAAATGGATTGGGTTGAGGGAAGCCGCAAGGGCCAAAGACTCAAGAAAGTACTGGCACTTGATTGCGAAATACTGTGACTCAAGGCAGAGGGCTTTACCCATACCAATTCCAGAGAAGGAGTGGGTGGATTATATCTCTTTACTATACAAGAACAATGGCTCAGTAGCTCCAGTAGCGATACCCATGGAGGAGTCTTCTCTTCTGGAATATGGTCCCCCGTCAGGGGATGAGGTAGTAGGATTTATAAAGAACGCCAGAACCTCTGGCGCACAGGGGCCAGATTGAGTTCCGATTGCGTTAATTAAAAAGGAGTCAGCTGCATGGGGTTCTTTTCTGGCGACATTGTTTAAACATTGTTTTCTAATGAGTAACATTCCGCCCTCTTGGAAAGGGAGTATTATTGTCCCTTGTATAAAAAGGGCCCGAAAACGACACCAGCTAGTTTTAGACAGATTGCTCTGTTGGATGCTTCGGGCAAGTTGTTTGCAAAAAGTATTTTATGTCATCTGCAACAATGTGTCCATTATAAGAACATTTTTACCTCTAGAGCAAGCTGACTTTAGAAAGAATCATGGTACTCTGGACAACATTGCGGTTGTCCAGACCATTGTAGAAAAATATGTCTTCCAGCAAAGCATGCTAGTTTATATGGAATTAAATGACTTCTCCACAGCGTTTGACAAAGTTGATTGCCAAACGCTGTGGAGAAAGCTTGGCCAACTTGGCATACAACAGCACTTCTTGGGTCTAGTGATAGAATTACACACAGATACTTGGTGTCCGGTACTGATGGGAGGTTGGCTGGGGCTATCACGTAAGATTAAAACGAACAATGGGCTAAAACAGGGTTGCTTGTTGGCCCCTTTATTGTTTTCTTTGGACATATCTGATCTCCCCACCGCCTTGAACTTAGTGTGGGGGGATGCCCCCAAGATTGGCACAATGTCCATTGCCTCTTTATTATATGTGGATGATGTTGCAGTCTTTGATTTAATGCCTATTGGCTTGCAGCGTCATCTGGATGTCCTAACTAGTTATGCAGAAGCCCACTTCGTGAAAGCTAATATTTCTAACAGCAAAAGTTTGGTCTTCCGTAAGAAAGGCCATAGATTAAAGAGACGTTTTAAGTGGTCACTGGGGTCTGAAGAACTGGAGTTGGTGGAGTCTTATTTATATCTGGCTACGGTCTTTTCGAAAACTGGGCGAGATCTAGACCACGTTAATCTCTGTGTTAGCAAGGTTGTCTCCCAGGCAGGAGCTTTAAACAGACTCTCCATGTCTTATGCCTGGAATTTGGTTTAGTTTCCTCATATATTCTATTGTGGGCTGGGGGAGGACAGTACTCCCAGGGCTGCTTTGAGATTGGAAATATTTGATAAATTGTGAGAAAATTCAACATTTTTTAGGTCCTTCGTTCAAGCAAATTACTTATTTGGGCTTGCTTTGAATTTTGATTCCCCCATGTCAAAAACTGCATTAAAACTGTTTATAAAGAAGTTTGCACCATCGATCAGCTTCGCTAGAGACATCGTCTTGAGCCAGTCCAAGCCTCGTAATGAGGTCGAATAGACCTCAGCTCTCTTTAACATGGAACCTTCCTCATGGAATCAGAAGGCTAATCCTTTTATTAAGAATTAATTTGTTACCCGTAACAGATGTTACCGGTTTTTGGAACAAAATTCCTAGTGAGGAGAGAATCTGTGAAATGTGCCAAATGCAAATTCAAGATTTTAATCATGTGTTATTTGTTTGCACAAAGCTACAAAGGGCTAGGCATATGTTTTTAAGACCTGTTTATATCAAATATAATATTAATTCTGCCCAGGAGGTACTTTTATTTGTTTCTTCTCCTCCAAATGAAAAGGTCTGTTTTAAGATATATACATTTTTTTAAACATTTCTGGTTATTTATTAGATAATTTTTAATGCTATTTTTGCACATTATAATATCTGTTGGTTGAATATGGAAGAATTTTTGTATTGTAAGTTTTCCTTTCTTAATTTATTTGTGCACTTTTGTGGACCTCCGTTGGAGTTCCATATCAAAATAAAATAAATTGAATTGAAATTTTTTTATAACTCAACAAGTGCTTTTTAAATAACTTAACAGGTGGTTCTTTAGAGTTTGGCGGAGTGGGACAGCTGTCGAAAGTCGACCGTTTCCCTTCTGCCCTATTTAAAGTGTCTGGTCATTTATACTCTCTAAGTAGGATGTGAGGAAGTTGAAAATGTTATGAAAAATTGACCACCTATTAATATAGACATGTGCCTTAACGTTAACCTAAAAATGCGTAATAAAATAGACGTTAGAAAAATGTGTCATTTTTAAATGCGCCAATATGAAAATGCTGCTTATTTTTGCAGATAGCTTTCATTCCTATAATTATTTCATTGCTACACCCCATTATTCTTTTATTCTTCTCTGTCCCTTTAAGTTTGTACATGCTTTTCATGGTTAATGATTTAACGTTATAACTGAACTGTAGAACCTGACATCATTGTGAAATCTCCTGTTTCTATAGAAATGCATTTTTATTTTCCTCACACCATATGACTTCACTGTATTTAGATTATTTTCTCTGCCACATATTCATAATGATCAAGCATATTAATGAAAGAAAAGATTTTTGTGCAGCTTAAATTTCGTGATCTAAATAGGACATAGCAGATTTAAATGTTTCATTTCATAGAACAGCTCAATGTTACACGAAGGGACGCTAAGCAGCTAGTAGGGTAGGCTTGCAAAAAGGTTCTCATGAGAACCTTATTAGATGTAACTTTTTGTAATACGATGTAGCCATATCTGAGTACTTCATATCGACATGGACGTTTGCTCTGGGAATAGAGGACAAAGTCGACAGACCATCGGAAGATCTTTCTCCATTGGGTGTTGATAATATATCTGCCTGTTTTTGCAACATGTTTAGTGGCTTTTCTATATACTACGTGTTTCTAGCTGTAGAGTCAAGGAATTCTATGCACTCTTACCCTGCCATGCTGCTTTGCACTTTAATGGGCTAGCTTGAATTGCCGTAAGATATTTCTAACAGTGATTTCTTTTGATTTATTCTTACACTAGGCAAGGAGACTTTTCTCTCTTTAAATTAATCATAGCTATTGCTGTGATTCCCTCCTTCTATCTATCTTAACGGTTGCTACTGCAGCTGTTTGGAGAATTCGTCTGAGTCTCCTGAATGACTCTTTATGGGGAGTTCGATCTTTTCTTGGTTATCTTATTTTACTCCAAAATGTACTTGCTCTTTTCCAAAAGAACTCTTTATGGGTTCTCGCTAGAATAGGATAGGTCTTTTAGATTAGAATTAGGACTAAACCATGAGTGGAACATGCTGTTATTATCTATGCTTGTTCTCACCAAACTTATTTTTTAGTATTTTTGTAATTGGATTTGTTTGACTAATCTGAATAAAAAGAACAAAAATATCGACTAATATCTTAAAGAGAAAATAGACTTTTGAAACTTCATCAAACCTCTCTTTATTGACTGGACATCAAACTCAAATAATGATGACTATTTTGAGTGATGCTCTATTCTAATATGGTGACAAAAATTCATCGACTGAGGAAGGCGTGGAAACTCCAGGTTTCTTAAGTAAGTTTTAAGGTGACATTACCAGTGGAATTTTTTATGGGATTTACGCAATCACAGATAGAAAGACCATCATCTATTTTTCAAGGAAATCATCCTGCCTAAGTCTAGATAACCCTCAGATCTCTTGCTGTCAGTGGAAGTGTTTTTCATGTCAACAACCCCTTTCTCTGTGTGAGGCTGGAAGGAATGGTTGTAACAGTGTGTTTTTAGTTTTGAACTAAAGAGGTGTTTTGAATTGCAACAGGTTTTATACCAAAGTTGACAGCCTGTGACTGATAATTGCTTGGTCGGAGCATAGATTGCATACAAGTTGGTGGTACATGATTTGTTTTGCGTAGATATTTGGATGCTGTGCCTTTCCAGTATTTGAATGTAAATCATAGTGTTTTGAAGCTGGTTCTGCCCAGAACAGGAAGCAGAGGACACGTTTCTGAGTAGTGGAGTGACTGACTTGTGCTTAACAATTTCAAAAGAATGCATACAGTCATGTATTGAGCTTTTTTGCATTTATATGGAAAAAAACACTTGTATATAGGCCGACCAGCTATTCTGCATGAATAACCAGGATGGGCAAACACATGGAACTAGGACCAAGTGTTGGAGAGACCATAGTTTCTGACTGACTACATTGAAAACATATAGGACCTCTCTATCTATCTCTAATTTAGAGAGCTTTACTTGGCCAAATACAATTCCGTATTTCAGGTGTTTTTGTGTCAATTTTATGCAAGGCATTTATATCACAACAGGCAAACCCAAAATACTGCCACTGACCTAACTCATTTTACCCCTCCCAACAATATTATGATACTCTTCCCAACTTCCATCTGTGGCCACAATTTATGTACAGAGTACAATGCGCACTATTCGTTATTAAGGACCAGAGGGAGATGCTAGAAAATGAAATGGACAGAGAGAATATTTTGCCCAAACTGACAGGCACTGATCGAAACCAGCAGTGCCCCAGAGCTCCCAGTCATCATCCAGTTTAAACAGCGTTTATAATGGACCACGATTGAGAGCTCTAGAGTTGAGGCCAAAGGCACTGCAAGTTTCTAATAGTGTGCGCCAAGGATGCACCATGGCACCCACGCTCTTCTCCCTGTACATCAATGGAATAGTCGACTATATGGCTCAAGTTTACACCGATGCCCCTAAGTTGGCTGGAGTGAGCACCCCAATATTGATGTTCGCTGACGACACCCTTATCGTATCCAAAACACCGAGTGGTATGCGAAGGGCATTGTTAGTTTTTGAAGATTTTTGCAGAAATCATGGCCTAGAGGTCAATGTGACCAAAACCAAACTCATGGCCTTTAATCCTCATCCAAGTTACAGAGCAGGAAAGTTTGTCATGAGTGGGCAGAAACTTGAGGAAGTAAAAAACTTCGTCTGTTTGGGCATGCATGTGACACATGATAACAAGTGGAACAGACACTTGGAAATGGCCACCCTGAAGTTCAGGCAGATAACAGGAACCCCGATTGGTGAACATAAAAAATCCTACACTAGGCCCATTAAACCATTGCTCCAAGTGTATGAGGCAAAGGCCTTAAGTTCAGTGCTGTACGGGGCCGAGCTATGGGGTTTCGACACACTATCATCTCTAACAGTTGTCGAAAACAATTTTTTTCGTAATATAGTCGGCCTCCCGCAGAGCACCCCCTTGGTCCCGTTATGGTACGATTTAGGTAGGAAGGCAATTAAGGACATAGCCAAACTCCGCCCAGTTCTCTACTGGAGGAGACTCTGGACTACTCCAGAGCTTCACTCATATGCTATGGGCCTTATGGATGTTATACAGGCTGACACGTTTCATAAGATTGGGTGGCTAAGGAACCTCCGGGAAACCATGATAGATCTGGGTATGGAGGGACTATGAAGCGATCCGGTGGCTACCGGGTTCCCCTCAAAGAGATCCCTGAAAATGCTATACTGGGAACGGACATACCATCGGATCTGGAATGATTCTGCCTCACCTACAATGACCAGTCGTTTTTTGGAGGCGAAGGTTTCCCCAGCTCTTGAACTCTACTGGGATTTGATCACCCAACCCAGAGATCGGAAACTTTATTTCCAATTAAGAGCAGGTTCGCTCCCACTTAGGGCTCTAACTAAAGGGTGGGCTGGAGCAAGTGCAGGGACTTGTCCCATTTGTGGCCATCACGAGGAAACAATTGCCCATTTTCTGTTTGTTTGCCCCGTTTACGCCAACCCTAGAAGGACATGGTTGTCCCCTTTGTGTAAAATCCTTGCCACAAGGAGCTCTGCTGTTGCTTTAAGACTCTTGTGTACAAGCACTCTTCCAATATTATCAATCGCCCTATCTAAATATTTGGGATGGGCTTGGTCTTTAAGACATAGGGCTCTTAGGGAACCTGCGGGAGCACCTACCACAGGGACTCATGGGTAGTTAGTAGTAAATTCCCCTTTAAGAAAAGTAGCATTACCTTGAAATGCATTTTTAAAAAATGTTTCCATCTTTAGTCTTTTTGCCATGTTTAATTCTCGTCTTAAACTGTAATTTTTAGCATGCTGATATGTCTGGTTTTTGTTTTCTTTTTGTTCTTGTTTTTGTTTTGTCTTAATTAGAGTTTTAAAATATTTAAGGGATGATTTTATCTATTTTTATAAGGATCAGATTCTGACAATTGTGTTTTTTGTATATGTTTGTGTCTTTTATGGATTTTTTAAAAATTCGAATAAAGACTATGATGATGTTTCTAATAGTGCCTGTCAGTGTGTCAACTTTTAAGTAAAAAACTAAAAGTGTACTTATCCACTGCCTCGGTGTTTCTCTCCATTCTGTCCGACTTCTATTTTCTGCCTTCATTACAGCTATTACCGCTGGCTACCTCTAATTTACTACATGATGGAAATCTAGCAAAGTTGCTGTACAAGTTAGTATCAGAAAACACTTGACTACAAAAGCTGCCATTTTCGAGAAGGCATGATAGTTTCGTTAAGGCTGGTTATGATGAGTACAGGAATGATTAAGCTGCAATGATAAAAGAAAGAGTACATGTTGGAAGGATCAAACTATTCATGTAAATTGACTTACTTGGCCGAGATCTACTTTCGTAGGGGTTAAGCACCTGGATTTGTTAAAAATCCTCGAGAGCATTTATATTAGTTTTGCTTTATTTGTCCACCAAACCACTTTATGGTCTGATTTGCTGCCACCTCATTAGAGCGAAGCAACAGGATGGACAAAAAATTGTCACACTGTAACCTGAGTTCCAAGTGTTACTGTGTCTGGCAGTGTAAAAGGATTGGACCTAGAGGATGGCTATCATAGATTTGCAGAACATGTGATGCTAAGAGACAATCCTTGTCAGTTTTTCTTGTTCATAGGAAACCTGCACTCTAAATTGTCTCATCTGGCCAATATCAAGCTGTGAACCCAGTATGGACATGGGAATTCCATCCCAATAGTGCTTGTTAACTTTTAGGAACATTATGTGTTTTCAAAGTGATGATCAGTGAACTACTATTTGCTTCATATCTTGGGGGGGAATGAGGGATGGTGGAAAATATTTACATTATTTCCTCCAACTACGTATATATTTTTTGTATATTATGGGTATTATGTGAAGCTTATTTCTCTAGTACCGTGAGTAAATTTTCTCACAATGGTGTATCTTGCACTAAAAGTCATATGCAATGCAATTAATCTTGACATGACTCCATTGGCCCCAGTGATTAGAAATTATGGATTTGATGTCATATCATATGCTGACGACACTCAAATCCTAATTACACTGGGTCCTGACCCTATCGAAACCAAGGCACGCTTTAAAAACTGCATGTCCCACATTGATAAATGGATGAAAAGTAACCATCTCCAATTGAACGGTATCAAATCAGAAATTATGCTCTTTGGGAAAATGTCTGAACACTGGTCGCCTGATTGGTGGCCATCCGATCTTGGCACCTGTCCTGCCTCCAAAGAGGGGGTCCGTAATCTGTGTTTTTACATGGAGAATGCACTGTCCATGAGAGCCCAAACAAACCACATTGTTAGCACATGCTTTGGAATAATGCGCAGTATGCAGAAGGTCTTCAAATGGATTCCCACCGAGGCTAGAAAACCATTGATTCAGGGACTCATTACAAATCGAATGGACTATGGTAATGCGCTTTTGTTGTCCATAAATGAAAACGTATTAAATAAGCTGCAAATCTTACAGAACACCGCGGCTAGAATTATCCTGAACCTTCCGCATAGAACATCTTCCGCCCTATGTCTGAAAGCCTTACACTGGCTGCCGGTGAGAAAGCGTATTCTCTTTAAAGTCCTCTGTCTCACGCATAAACATATGTTTGGAAAAGGTCCATAATATTGGTCCAAAAAGCTTTACTGGTATAAGCCTCAGAGGACACTTAGGTCCAGCGCGGTGTCACTGCTCACCCCGTTCAGAGTATACACAACGAGACAAGATGGCAGATCCTTCTCGTATCTTGCACCGTCCTCCTGGAATAAAATGCCCATTTACTTATGCTCCATTCCTGTCCACAGTTGTTTTCGTAAGAGCTTGAAGTCGTGGTTGTTTGACCAGTAACTTCCTTTCCGTCTGACCAGAGTCGCTGCAAGCGCCATGAGACTCTTCGGAGTGATATGCTTTGCGCTATACAAGTGCCTCTGACTTGACTTGACTTGAATGCTAGCAGGAGACTTGGTTGAGGAGAAAACATCTCCACGCAGGTAGTTTTTTCTAATCAAACTAGTCTCCTCTGTTAAAAAATCATGTTTAATTCCTAATATGCCAAAAGTAGACGTTTTCATACATTATCTTAAAACTGATATACAAAACAGGGGTGCGCTCAGACCCAACCAATTACAGACTAATAGCGCTCATCGATGTTGAGGCTAAGATATATGCTTCAAACCTGTTGATAGGCCTAGAGGATTGGGTTAACACCATAAACCTAATCCCTAAAATGCAAACAGGATTCCGCACAGGGGTGAGCACCCTAACGAATCTATCTGCAGTCACATTCCTGGCCAATAAAGCTATCGCTAAATCAAGTTTCCTTCATGCGTACTTTGTGGATGTTAAAGCCGCCTTCGATAAAGTTCCCAAAACCAAACTATGGGCAAAAATGAAATCTTGGAGAGCTCCCACAAAATTGTTAGATTCAATCCTCAATCTCTATACAAGTACGTGGGTCAAAATAAAAATGAGGGGACGGTCGAAGTCTAACCAATAAAATTCCAACCACCAATGGCTTAAAACATGGGTGCGTCTTGGCTCCTTGCCTGTTTAACATCTACACGGCTGATCTAGAGAACTATCTCCGCTTAACACAAGGAGACCCCTGAAATTGGGTAATGTCCCAATAGCAAGCCTGCAATATGCCGACGACATTGTTCTGCTACCTCAAACGCCACGGGGCTTACAGCGGCTGATCACCCAGCTAGCAGAATACACATCCTCTGCCTTATAAGTCATTAACTTCCAAAAATCGAAGGTTATGTGCTTCTCCGGTCCTCACAAAAAACAACCTAAATTCACCTGGTCGATAAACAGTAACCTCTTCGACCAGGTGGAAATATGCAAATATCTGGGAGTATTAAAGGAATGGCATCTCAACTATAAGCAAAATCTGGCACTAGAGGAAGCAGAAGCAAAACAACTGCTATTTGCATGTAAAACCTTGCAGAAAAAACGCAGCACACCATCTATTAAAGGTTGTTGCAGCAAAATTCTTGCCCTCAATTTCGTATGGATCGGTAATGTTAAACACCAAGAATTCAACAGTTTTAAATACTGCACAATCTAGTCTTTTCAAGAAGCTATTTTCAATTCCACGCCACATATCTTAAGCCCAGACAAGACTTGAATTCAGTTTAAAAAATCAGATACCAGCAGGACGAGGGGCCCTTGTCAAATATTACCGGAGAATGAGGGCAGCAGAGGAAAATTCCTTAGCCCATCATTGCTGGCTAGTGGTCGAAAAACAATCCAGGTTGAATAACTCAGTATATAGTGTTTTAAAACAATCACTTTCTGCTTTAAAGTTCAAGGACGCTTAGCTCACGATATCAGCGTATCCGGAGTTCAAACAAATAACCTACAAAGCCATTGAACGGCAATCCCAGCTAATAGACAAAGCATCCTTGGCTCTCAAAACCCACGATGGGTGGTGATACCAACATACATAACTCTAAAACCCCAACCATATCTGCTGGAACACTTCTGAAGACAAAAAAAGTTGTACCTGATTTCATTGAGACGTAGAGCTTATCCATCTAAAGACCTTACCCCAAAATGGAAACGGTCCTGTCCCACGATGGAACGCCGCCTTTGTGGGTATGAAAACAAGTCACTACTCCACCTATTATGTATCTGTCCGGCATTAAATATTCGGAAAACCGTTTTACGGCCAACACTGAAGCGAGAACAAATAAGGACTTTCAGAGCTGCCTTTATAAAATGCTTAGGAGGTTCAACAGTCCAACTGGCATGTAAGGCGATAAAGTTTTTGAGCCTAGCGGCAATCAAATGCGAAAAGAGTGATAGATGAATTTAATATTTCTTCTCAAAATCACCTTGTTTACTCAAATCAAAACCCCGCAGCTCACATAACTATAGCAGCAGCACTTTATTTACAAATGACAAAACTATGTATCCCGCATTCAGCTTAACCCAAATACATTAGAAGCCTGTTTTCTCTAGTAGGGCCGGACATCAAATGCCCTTATGCAATTAGTGAAAATTGTTTTTAATATCATTTTTAGAATATATTTTAACGAGTTTAATGTAATGTCATATTCAAACTAGTACGGTTGTTTAATAATTTTTACGTATTATGTGGGTAAATTGCATCGTCCTTTTATGATTTTAAATGAAATTCAATAAAATTATTTTTCACTACTACATTATGAGCACTGGTCCCTCTAGAGCGCACGCCTGTGCGGCCACGCACATGGTCATTTGTGGCCGCGCAGGGGGCCCTCTAGAGCACGCATTACAAAGGGTCCTTCTGCTGATCAGCAGGAGAGCTCTTTATGGGCGTCTGAAAACCTACAAACATACAGGCGCACACAATGAAAAGAACAACTCGGGGCAGGCGAAACTGGCTTGCTTTAGTTAAAGCACAGCAGAATGAACCATATTTGACCCCTTTGGAGGCAGATTATTGTGGGCTGCCTCCAAATGTTGTGACATTTGTGTGTTGTGCTACAGAAAAGGCTAGGAAGTGAATACTGTAAATAAAAAGTATAAACATATTACAAAGAGTTACTTATTTCAGCAGGAACTATATTCTGTTTCTACATTTTACACTTTACTGACACTCCTTTAATTTTAGCTCTAGCCCTGTGATTCCCCAACCTTGATGTATGGTGACACGCAGTGCTTTAAGTGGGGAAAAAAAACTGGGGGTGCTCTAAAAGGGGCGTGGTTAATGTATTGAAGGGGCGTGGCCTATCCGAGTAGGGGCGTGGTCTAAATCTAAATATCTAGCACTGTGTGCTTAAGAAAATCATGAAGTCGCATCCTCTGTCATTACACACTGTAAATAATGGGGGTTTTCTCTACCCAGTGTAATGACACCAAAGATGTCCTTTTAAAAAGCGCAGATCATTTAGCGTGACTGAGTGCATAATATCACACCAACAGTATGATTACTAAAGCAGTAATGGAAAAGCACTTTTTGAAATGAATGCTGCAGCCACGCCAGGAAAAACACCATTGCCAAGTATCTATGATCATACTTCGATTTTCGCTGCCTAATGTTTCCAGTGGCCTCGGACATTGAATCTCCTACTATTTCGGGCGCCCCTTTTCCACTGCAGGAAAAAACGGTTCAATGTTGTTGGCAAATAAACATTGCAAGTGTAAGCATATGAACAACATAGTTGTTACACAACTGCCTGGCGCGGTACAGTCCTGGTCAGAAGGCATTGGCTTAATGTATATGTTCCTCAAATCGTTATGAGCTTTAGGTCAGAAGGTGACACAGCATATTTCTTTTGTAGAGAAGGGACCTGAGTGATTAGGCTGTTCATTATGGCTTCAGTAATCGCACGTCTTAATCTTTACCTGCCTGCATGGTGTGATCCTTGGCAAATGACGCTCAATTCTGTCTTCTACAGTCGTGTCATAAATGTAGTAAAAAGCACAAATGCTCCAGAACAGGTGTTTTTGTAACACCTTTTGTAAAGGGTGGTTCTACTTTAAAAAAAGAATACGTACGGCCCAGTTATGCTGAAAGAGCCGCGGCTTCCTGCCTTTGTATTCATTGCTTCTTTGTGGTGGTGTGTAATGCTTGCACACAAAGCGATGACCACGTAGTTCCAAAAGTTAGTCAGCCGTGCACCATGCAAGCAGCATTTTCAGTCCTGTTTTCTTCATTGTGGGGCCGGTGTTCATCTGCTCGAGTCCCATCCCCCAGCTGACAGCTGGTGTAATCCTCGGCATGGGTTGGTGCTTACAAGCAGCCCCTGTGGCTGTAAAACCAATCCCTTAAAAATGACAGATACATTTAATTCTGGTGATTGTGCAGGAGGACGTTTGTTATGTGATCCCTAACAGTGCAGCAACAGTGGGCAGAGTCTGAGCACCGGCAGTTTTTTTTTGGGCCCTCAAAACGGGTCCGAAAAAAAAAAAATCAAGAACGGACTACCTTTAGTAGCCACGAAAATAGAGCCCGATAGAGACCCGTTTCGAGAGCCCCAAAAAAAAACTGCCGGTGCTCAGACCCGGACAGACCCGGCCCACTTAAAGCCCTGGTGACACGTCCAAGCTTTAAATAAATATGCCTTTGAATTTTGTGTTTATCTTGTCACGTTTTCTGCACGCTTCAAACACGTTGGTTAAAAGTCAGGTTATGTTCCTCTGCTGCTTATGTTTCCTTAACACAGAACTAGTGTTTTCAAACTCCTCTCACTTTGCAGTCTGAGAAAGAAAAGCAAAGTAAATCTTGCACCAATCTTGCTGGGGTACATGGACTGTGAAAAATGTAAAGGCTGTAGGATGCCATTTTTTCATAGCACACAACAAACATGTGAATACATGTAAATAAACTGTAAAACAATGTAGAAGTTAGGAAAGGAAAAATAAAGCTCATCTCGGTATAATTCTAAAGTGTATTTCGAAACAAACTTTTTAATAGAATCCGAACAAATCAAGACCCTTTACTCAGTGAAACACAAATAAAAAATATTTACTGAAACCCGATTTCTGTACATTCTCATATATGTGCAATATAGTTTAAAACTGTATGTCTGTGTAAATTTAATGACCATTTCAACGGAAATGTGCGCTCTGTAAAAGACAATGCGCTAACACACCATCCTTTAGTTGCATTAAAAAATTGCCCACCTCATGTCCATTAAAGCTAGGTGGGCTGCGAAAGTTTGTCGTACTAAAAAGTAGGTTGTGGTTATAAACGTTTGGGAAGCACTGCGCTAGGCACAAGTGATGGAAGTTAAATTAAACCCAAAAAGTACTTTCCCTAAATATGTTGTTCCAGATGTACGAAGCACTAGTCACAAAATACTGGTTGTACTTTGAGACCAGTATTTTTGCAACCATTGTGATATTTTGCGAACCGACCTATGTATTAATAGGTTGGTTCTCAAAATGCCAAAGTGCAGTGGTTCACAATTCAACCTCATGAATACTAATTAGTTAGGTCACAAAATGTGACCGACTATGATTCACAGCCATCACAGGGAGAGTGGCCTGCTTGGGTCAGCAGATCACCATGACAGCGATTGCTTTTAAATAAAGCAATCATTATTATTTTTATTTTTTGTAAATGCAGCCCATTTTCTTTAAAGGAAAATGGTATGCATTTAAAAAAACAAATAATAAAAGAAAAGTTCAAGTAAAATGTTTTCAGAAGTAGGGCGGAGACCACTGCGTTCCTAAGAAAAGTTTTTGTCAACATTCACAAAGGGTTACCATCACATTTACGTAGTCAGTAAAATATTATTATTTTGAACCTGATTTCGGCCACAAAAAAATATTTCATCCCATTTGAAATTGGTATTTGGAAGGGACACCCTAAACATAACACTTACAAATACTGATTCAGTATTTTGTCAAAAACCCGAATTGCGATTTGATCAAGTGTTACTGTACTGCAATTTGGATTTGTTCTTGTTAGCCCTTTCTGGCTTTAATGTCCACCGTTTTCAATTCCATTAAAATAATGAAAGTTGGATTTTCATTTAACAACCATTGCAGTCTAGGAGTTGTGCTCTTGATTTAAATGAGTTGATCCATTTAAGCTAACACGCCAGGAAACAATTTTCTTTCCATAATTTTATATAGTGCAAACCTGGTCCAAGGACCTTGGAAGGCTTTATATGAGCACAGGAAAATGTTACCAGTTTTTTAGGTTTTATCTAGGACAGCGCATGCAAGAGCTTTTGTTTTATATATAGTAGACTTGGAGGCCACCTATTATTTACCATTGGTTGGCTTCATTGGCACTCACCTTTGCTTACATCTTATTGGTCAGCTGTCGTAGGTTTCCTTCCTCTTCGTTTGTTTGTGTCTCCCCTGGAATGTAGATGTAATACTTGTATCCATCCACTGCTCATTTTATTAGTGCTACTTTTTCTATAGGTTTAAGCACTCTAACAGAGTGGGTCTTTTAAATCTGGCTCCCTCATGTATTTCACCCCCTCCTGCTGTCTGTCTTGTTGCATTCCCAACCCCCGTTATCGATGTTGTAGCTTGCCCTCTCCTGCTTTCCTCCAGCTATCTGTATTGTTAGTTGCACCCTCTCCCACTCTCTTTGCTTTTACTTGCTTGCCCCCAAATACTTTCTGTTTTCTTGCCTGCCCCTTGTTGCGGTCTGTATTCTTGCTTGCTCCCTCCCTTTCTCTTCTTGTTGTCCATGTTGCCGCCTGCACCTGCTATAACAAAAAACAATGAGAGATATAATGCTGCCAACGATGGCTGCATCATAGCACTTATTTAAAAAGAAAACTTTAGGCCCTGCACCCCTCCTCCCATTTCATCCCAAAATGAAAGAGAAGTGTTGCCTTTCACCTTTTTTAGAGATAGCACATTCACTCACGAAGTGACTGCTGTTATGACTCAGTAGTGCACACAACTCAGAAAAGTGTGCACATAGACACTTTATTGCCACACAGCAAAAACATTTATTAGAGGGAACATAGATTATCAATATTTCAAAATTCTGGAATTATGCAAGGTTGAAACAGTGTAACAAACTTTGCTTTCAGGCGTCTTTTACAAATACCTATACATATAGCTGTAAATACAGGTGATCTCAACTACAGGTGGGTCTCAAAGCTTGGGCAAACGAAATACAACCAAAGGAGTCTACAGGCCTGATTTATAGTTTAGCGGGCGGCCTGAAGTCTATCAGGGTGGTGGAAAACTTTACATGTAACACCCTGACAAACTACAGCCAGCCATATTCTGAGATCACCACCAGCCCTACAGTGTTTTCTGTGCCTTCATATGATCCACCTCCAAGGCTGCTCCTGTGAAGGCATTGGAAGTTTGGTGAGTGGCCTCAATGTTTCAGATGGTCTCTCATCAAACTTTTTTGTTTTTCAAAAACAAACTCCTGATTAATGACCCTTACATCATGGGAGTTTTATCTCAGGGTGTGGAGTCATAAGTATATTTTTTTAATTTCAGGACTACCAGGTTTACCCTGGTGGTTCCAAACAGAAAGAAGAGCATCAATCCCAGACCGTCCGCTCTAAATAGGGCGGGTGGTCTACTGTTCTTACAATGACAGCTGCTACTCCATCAGGTAGACAAAGGGTTGACTGACCTTTATGGCAGAATACCTTGTCGACCAAACTCTAAATCAGACCCCAAGTGAGAAGGCATTACAGATGTAATAGCATTTTCTCTAATTTAGGGACCTTTACTTGTGGCAAAATGCAACAAATCAATCTTCCACCAGACTTACAAGCAAATGTGAGTAATCATTTCCGAAAGAGAGCACCAATGTCTTGTGACTCATACCGACTGGTAGGTATTTCTACAGAATGGAAAAAAATGGACATGGTAGTGTTAGTGTGCCAGCTATTTTTGTGTAAGTATGAAAAATAGTTTCAAATACAATTGCATATTTTAAGGTTTATGTTACAACAGGCAGCCCCAAAATATTGCTAAGGACCTGACTCATTTTACCCCTCCCAAAAAAGTGAAGACATTATGATACTCTACCCAACTTCCATTGTGACCATAACTTTATTACAAATACAATGTGAATTATTCGTTATTAAGAACCGGAGGCAGATGCTGGCAAAAAAAAGTGGTAAGGAGAATATTTTGACCAACTGACTGGCATGGATAGAAACCAGAAGTGCTGTGAGGGTCCCGCCAAAGCTCCGAATCATGGTCCGTTTTAAACAGTGTTTACGATGGGCCACTTTTAAGATCTCTAGAGCTGAGGCTGAAGGCAATGCGAGTTTCTCACAGTGCTGTAAGTGAGTCAACGTTTAAGTAAAAAACAAAAAGTGTACTTACCCACAGCCTTGTTGTTCCTCTTTGTCCCGGCAATCCTTGGCTCCCATTGCAGGGTCCCAGAGTCAACTTTCCTAACCAATCGAGAATCTGCTCTCATGCTGTTAATAATATTATTCATCATGAGAGAAACACCAGGATTCATTGGAGCAGGCTGGATCGATGCTTCTTTGGGCACTGGGGGCCTGTGCCTGCTCTAAACCCAGTTGTCTAACACAGCTCAGGTTTGAGAGGTTTAAAGTGCGCATGTCAGGCTGGCTGTTGTAAGACTGCTAACGAAAATGACGTGTGCACTTTAAACTGATGTGCCCACCACTCCTCCCTGCTGCTGGTCAGCAGCAATAGCCCCTATTTCAGACTGACTGGCTGTCAGCGTGAAAAATGAAATGGTAATGCATATTTTAGGACCATTTTATTTTTCACGTTTGCTGTGCTCGCAGTGTGAGGGGGGTGATTCTCCTCCGTTCTAATGGAGGGACCGCTGCTGTCAAAGATGTTGCTGGCATCGTGCTTGGTTCATTTCTAATCTAATGTGAATTTGTGGTCAGTATTAAAAACTGCCTGTGAAGTCATTTGCCTAATTAAGGTACTTTGATACTAATCACGAAAGGCAATATTGCGACCATGTCCCTGAACAGTATGTGAGGGTACTGTGCTTGCAGCGATGCCAGCACAACATACGACATGATCTGTCATGAGGATTTTAATGAACCAAACACAACACCTTGTGTTATATCAAGTGCAGATGTTACTGCGCGTGGATGACCTGCAAGGTCACTCTCCCCTGCTTGAGATC
Organism: Triturus cristatus; assembly: GCF_964204655.1. Classification (NCBI taxonomy): domain Eukaryota; kingdom Metazoa; phylum Chordata; class Amphibia; order Caudata; family Salamandridae; genus Triturus; species Triturus cristatus. The sequence continues at coordinate 772,791,574 of NC_140593.1, forward strand.
ATAGTCGCTCTTCTATTCCTATTTCAACAGCAGCTGTGCTCATTGAAGCAAGCCAATGGCAGAAGCTGTGCAGGGCTGAGACATTGGAAAACACAGCAAATCATGGCAGGAGCTAGAACAAGTACAAAGCAGCAGATTCATTATGTTTTTCCTGGAATAACAGACTTACTCCAGTAGAATCTTTGCAGGTGTGGAGTGCACACAATTCAGAAAAGCCATTGGAAGTTCGATGTTTGCCTATGTTGGGTCTGAATGTATAATGTTTTGGATATGTAAATTCAGATTGGGCTGTTAGTAGAGGGCAACCATAAAGAAGTGTCCAAAGATATTCACTGCAAGTAGGGAGGCCATCTTGTACAAGAGCCTAGGTATTATTCAAACACATCCAGTAATCCAGTAATGCGCTTTATTCAATCCTGTTCTATTAAGGGATTGATAGACTGGAAAGACATGATTCTAAGTAGTAACCCCCTGCATTAGGAGATCTTCAATAGTATGTGTCCAAGAAATTGAATTTCAGTTCTACCCAACAATTCAGAGGGCGGTTGCATATACTAAAAGCTACTTAGGCTATCTAGATGAGCTTTTTTCTTTTCATAAATGTATTACCATGCCCAAATTTTAAACCCCTCAGTAGCTAGACAGTCTAAACATTTTCCAGTATTTAGGATCAAACCTCATCTCATGAAGGCTATGGTCCCACATAAGCGTATATTCTAAATCTTAGAAAGAATGGTAAAGTTTATATTTATCCTATTCTCACACTACCTCTGAGTTACTTAAATTGTGTAGAGCTGCTCTCACTTCCAACAAAACCAGAACATTTCCTTCCAGATGTTCAGGGTGTGAAGGTACCTGCATACTGGTCATGTTTAGCCATGTGCGCAAAAGATATATGTTTGTCATTGGTAACGGTTTTAATTGCGTTATTTGTTATGGGGAATTTTATAAACAAAACTATTTCTAGGCATTGCATAGAGATGAGTCACTACACGTTCTACATCTCAAAACAAATTAGGTTCAGGGCTTTGCAAAATCGCCTTGCGGGATGGCTTTGATGCAGTCCCGGTTTAGTTCATTTTTGTTCATTCTTCAGCAAGTCTACTACCTCGTTATTGGCATTTACCATCTTCAATCTATTTAAATGGAGCCACTAAACTTTCACTGCGTAGTCTGTATACAATGTTATTGACCTTTACAAACACTCATTTTCTTTATTTTGAATATTACATTGACCATCTTAATCAAAACCTCCACTTTCGCCTTTTGTAGTCCCAACTTTTGCTTCAATTTTGCTCCATTTTTGTAAACTCTACAACATATTTGCATATATTGTCTACAAACTCTTCTTGTTCAGTAGTTTACTTTGCAGGTATTCTTGTGTGGGTATGAGAGAGGGCCCCATTCGGTACTGAATCTTGAATTTAAACGGCACAGAGATTTTCTGGTGTTGGAAGTTGGTGAATTAGAGGCAGCAAGACAGCGGCAGTTGAAGCATCGAAGTAACAAGCCTCACACTGTATGCAGCTGTGCGGGAAGCCATTGTGAGGCTGAGGCACTGTAGGGTCACCTGATGAAATCAGTTTTGCACAAGATATTGGCGAGCTTAAAAAAAATGTGCAATAATATCTTGTGTATGTGTCCAACGGCACAACTACCAACAGAAATGTTGTGTAGGTTTTTTCCTCCAGAGGCAGTCAAATGAATTTGCCTATTGTAGTCCTAAAAAATGGGTTGAAACCAATGCATAAGACACAACATTAATCAGTCTATATCCTACAATATATTGAAATGAAGACGGAATTAGTAAGTCCAGTTATTTAAGTTCCACTTTAATTCTCCTGACACAACATCCATAGACTGGTCAATCTTCCGTTGGACCAACTGAACATTCGGGCCATTAGAGTAGAACGTTGCCACCGGGCAAAGGAATGAAAGGTTAGTTTGAGGGGAGTACAGGGGCCAAACCACTAAGAAAGAACTAGGCCGGGAAAAGGGGAATAAATACAAGTTTAGCAAAATACAACTTATATCACACACAAAATTATCAAAACGGTTGAAGTCAATATTGCTTATATGGACAACAAAGACTTTTCCTCCAAAAACACTAATACATCAAAATCACTTGTAAGTTAGAAAAATGAAGGAACTGCAACATTTGCAATTTGAGTATATACATCAAATTTTGGAGAATCAGAACTTTGTGGGGGGTAACATTACAGATATGAATTGATAATGCAATCCATAACTTCTTATTAAGTACAGAAAGCTCTATTTTCCACTCGGCACAACCATACCTCTGGGAACTATCAGAGTTGTGAACTTATGTGACACTCAATCTAACCACAAATGTGTGTCCAAGATCATCAATTCACCACAAAAATGTCTTTGACAAATATAGGCCTAATGCCACAGCAAATACAGGGCCCACCCAAACATGCACCTCAGACTAGATTACCTAACATGGCTGGACTGGAAACCAAAATCCTCCCTGACAAAAATTATGAAACCAGCTGCACACTTTAGGACGGTGCAACCATATTGGGGCAAATGGGACTTTCATGGGTGTGTTTTGGCAATTGACCAATAAATTATCAGAGTGTGAGAATGGTCACTATGACCAAACTTCAAGGTCATGCTCCCCACATCATATGTTGTGATTGGGGGACAGCCATGACATTTTACGAACAGAAAGGAGCAAAAATTAACATCAGAATGCATAGGTCAAAAGGCACCATACAGGTAAGCGCATGAACATTGTAACCACAACAATTATAAAAACATTATGCCCAATTTGGACAACAACAAAGCCACAGATTGAATAACCCCTTATCCAAGTCAGCCATTAGAATAGACATACAAAGATGGCAGAAAGCTGTCCACCATGACGACAGATCACTAATTGACAATGGAAGAGCATTTTTGGGGCTTCAGCAGCATTAAAAAGGTGGCACGCTTAAATTGCGCTGCTGCAATAGTTTTAGCAGTGGCTGAGCATAAGGATCTGACTGGATTGAAACAAGAAAAACATTTTCTGAACAACCTCAGCCTTGATTGTGCAGGGCCTTATGAACAATGCAGAGAGATTGGAAAAGGATCCTTTGTCTGACCGGCAAGCAATGAGTGTCCTAATGATGCTAGATGCTGAGTGATATTTGGGAATTTTCAGAAGAAATCTAGCAGCTGTATTTTGCTGGATCTGAGGTTTGTCAAGAACATGCTGATGGGCATTCAGGCATAGCCCATTGATTTAGTCCATTTTTGGTTAACATTATAAAAGTTACCACTGTTTCCGGAGATTTGCAGGTATTAATGGAATGATCTTCTTGATCATGTTGAGAGTAAAATAGGCAGTAGAGATGACAGCCTTGACCTGGTTGTGATAGGACAATCTATTGTTGATCAGAACTCCAAAGCTCTTACCTAATCTGACTGGAGTGGGAAGTGGGCCCAGCTCCGAAGGCCACCAGGCTGTGGACCAAATGGAAGGCTGGGGACCAAAGAGCAGGACCTCTGTCTTACTTGAGTTTAGTTTTAGGCAGTTCCTAGACATACAGGAATTGACTGCCCTCATGCAGCTTCAGAAATTAGCCCTTGAACGGCTACCCTCAGTGTCTACCTTAACTATCAGTTGAGTGTCATTCACATATGATGTTAGTGAGAAACCAAAAGATCTTAACAAGTATGCCAGAGCAGTAACATCAATGTTAAATAAGATGGGATTGAGCAAGGACCCCAGGGGGGTCCCCGCAATGCAGAATGTATGCACTGGATTCAAACTGACCCAAAGGGATGGACTATTCCTGTCGTTCGAGAAAAGATCTGCTTTTTAGCAACACCAGAAATTCCAATTCCATCTAGCAGGTCTGGCAGAAGCCCATGATACACTGTATCAAAGGCTGCTGATAGGTTGAGCAGGCCAAGCGTCGATCTGCCACCCTGATCCAGAGTGGCCATGAGTTCTTCAGTGGCTTCTGATAAGAGCCGTCTCCGTGCTCTGTCCAGCACAGAAAACAATCTGAGTGCCATCAGGTAGGATGTTAGCTAGAATATAAGTTGAGAGCTGTTTGTTCATCACTTTTAAAATTATCTTGGCTAGAAGGGTAGATATGAAATTGCATGATAGTTAGTACAATCGAGAGGGTCTAATGAAGGTTTTTTAATAAAAGGCAGAACAGTGGCCTTTTTTCCACACTGAAGGAAAAGATCCAAAGGGGCACATGCGCTAAAAAATGTCAGTCAAGCTGACTGCAAAGGTGTCCGCTACCAACGAGGCAATACGCGGTGGACAAAGGTCACAAGGGGAACCTGAATTAATCAAATTAATTAGGTTTATGCAAATGAATTACTTTTAAATAGTAGTAAATCACACCTAAAGTGGTTGTTATCAGCCCTAAGACAGGGTGCATATTATTTAAAAGTAGAACAAATGTATTTACGGTTTTTAGATGTCTTTACAATAAAAAAGGCCCCAAACTGCTTTTTACTGTAGAAAGCCTGTCTGTGCCAGAGAAAAGACTGTGTTATTTTATAACCCTTAATAAAATTAACTTCAGATTGGCATTAGATAGAGGAATGCTTCAAACTCTCATGTTTATAGTTAAACAAGATCAAACTTAATGCCAAAGTCAAATTATTTCTAACTATTTCAGAAATGGTGACTTTTGAAAAGTCTCTGTTTTCCGGCTTAAAGCATATGGTAACCTTTTCTTAGTTAATCCCCAACTGCCACCTTGCAGTGTGCCGGCTCCCTGCAAGGAGGTGTGAGTGACTCCCAAGAACGGGTAAAAAACGCCTTGGGTGGTAGGAGGGGTCACCTTCTGTGGACAGAATGGCCTGGAAGATATGACCACCAGCAAAAGCTTCGGAGGGGCATCTGTATCACAGGCAGATGTAGCTCACAACCTAGGCCTGCCCTTCCTATTGTCCAGACAGTCAGGGTGGCACCATTCCCAGTAGGGAAAAAATCTGTTTCAGGACTGGCTTTCAGTGGGGGTTTCTCATTTCCCAAAGCTCTCCCAAGGGGTTTGCCCTAAGCTTTGTCCAGTGGAAGAAAGGTTCTAACATGCTGGATTTTGAGGAGTGTACTGTGGGATTGTTTAGGGAGAAGCTCACAGGAAATTATGCCAAAGTCGGTACTCTGGGGAAATGTTTCCCTATTGGTTAGAGAGTCTATCACACCCACAAGCTAGTGCCAGGCATCCATGTGGCTGCCCTGGATTCATTCTTCAAAACACATCTGGACCAGAGGAAGACAGAAGAAGGACTGCACCTACTGTGGACTCTGTAGAAAGATAACCCAAAGGCTCCTCCTGCTCCAACTTATACCCAGAATAACAAAAATTGAATCCAAAGGTCAGATGGCTAACATTCCGTTAAGCTACAAGGCCACAAAGGTGCAAGAAGCCTACTTTTACCAAGAACCCTGCGGACCACTTCCAACCAGAGTTTCCCTAGACCTTGCTAGTGGTTTCTGGGAGCATGATTTCTGTTTTTCAAGTGGTGCCCAAGAGTTCCTGGACCCTTTGCTACTGTTAAAAGTGTAATCCTTTGACCCTAAAACAGGGGTCTCCAAACTTTTTTGTAATGAGTGCCACTTATGTTCAATGGAAATCATATCGAGCTACTAATATTTTAAGTGTGGTAATACTGACCATGTCAGACAAGATTATATTAGAGGCTATACTTTCCAAGATTACCAGCAGTGGACGCCTCAGTGCATCAGGCACAGTTGGCATCAGTAATGTGAAATTTGTTTATAAATTTAGAAATCAGAAGGATAATTCATGACAGCCAAAGCTGGACCACCCATAGCATTAAGGTAATAATTTAAGTAATATTTTCCCAACGCCTCATAATTTATTATTAAAATATGAGCTTCAAATATATTTTGGAAATCCTGCTGTTTGTCTCCAAACTTCAGCTCAGCATAGTTTGGCAGATTTCTGTCTCAAATATGCATATTAATTTTAGGATACACATATTAAGTCAATCAAACAAAAGCTTCTACTTTAGTAGGCTGGCCTGTACACAGGCGAGCTACTCACATGTAGCTGGAAAGCTACCATTAGCTTATGATCTACTCATTGTAGAGGTCTGCCCTAAAACCGGCACAGTTGGTTCTAAGTCTGACCATAGAGGGACTTCACCGAGGCTGATGATAAACAGCATAAGATCGCCAACAAGATCATCCTGGGTCCAGATTCTAGACTTTGCCTGCTCTGAGCTTTCCACAGTCGATTCAGACCAGGCCAAGTTTTCTGCACCAGAGATGAGGCTCACACCGAGGACCCATGCTTCACCAGGCGCTGTCATCGAACCCTCTTTAAGACTTTTTGGTGAAGTCTTTTCTCCAGAAAACCTTCTAAGTCAGAATATAAACCTTCCACCAGGTCAACCCTGCTCCCTGTACCCAACCGGCAGCAGCATCTCGCGGTGAACCTTACATTTTTTATCTGGTCTAGCATGATTGGCGCTTTGAACCTTTAGGCACTATTTTGACATATAAAGTTTTTTGTTTTGGTATCTATTTGTTCATTAGGTTTTAGTCTATTTTTATAAATTTGAGTGGAGTTTTTAGTTTGTTATTTTTTCTACGTTTTTACTGTTTTGGTACTGATAAATGTTTTACATATTTCTTCTAAGTTATGCCTGACTGTTCTGTGCTACAGCAACCAAGGGTTGATCTTAGGTTTAAATAATTGAGCCCTAACTGGACCTGGTGTGGAATTGTGACATTATTACTTGGTGACCACTCACATCCACACCAACTATTAATCCACATTCTCACAGTCTCTGGTGAAGAACCATTGACACATGGTGGAACACAAGGCGAGTTGTAAACCGGTGCACATTGTGGGCATCCAGATCATTTTACGAGGTTCTGCACAGCCAAGGTCCACTAGCGGTTTTAAAACCTCCACAGTACATTGACTTCAGCCTCAAAAGCTCTGCCCCCTACAAGGCCAAATCATCTCCTCTTATGTGGTGGAACGTTTTTACAAGTTGGCAGGTCTGATTCTACACAAGGAGTATGCAATCCCACATTAATCTTATATTTTCCTCTTAAATGTTTGCTCCGTAAAAACAAACAAGCTCAGGCTCCATGGTTCATACATCTTTCAGGAAGAGCTGGAAGATTATTCCTAGTCCTCCGTGGATAACTTTTTAACAAAATCCAAATCGATCTGCATTTTCTGGTAGCACAGATACAATGGATAAGTCTATAAATCTTCAAACCTAGTCCCTTATACTCCACTCCGTTTTCTTTAGTTGCAGAAGGGTCTTCTCAACCATTTTCAAGCAGAAATTCCAAGCACGGTAGTCTGATGTCTGGGCGGGTACTCAATAAGACAAGCAAAAAGGCATTGTAAAGGTGTCTATCAAGCACATGACTTGTACTGAGCTTGCTAAGAGTACTGGTCAAGTCCTATTGGGCAGGCCATTTTCCCTGTGCGCCAGGCATGAGCTGTTCAAGTGTGGTTTGCATCTTTCTCTGTTCTTCAGCTGTAGTGTGTGCAGCTCGTAAAGAGGACCTGTTCTGCAAATCCACTATGAAGGCAAGGGGATCTTGTAGTTTATTAAACCTCATTAATGGGGAGTTTTTTTCCCAATTGCGTATAATTATGTACTGCAATTGACATTAGAGGAGGACGATCAGAAGCTTACTATGCTGCAGGCTCGAAATTAGTGCTGTAATATGCAAGTGGAAATATAAATGGAAGAGGTTGAAAAACAATATATTAGGGTCATGCATTAAATGGAATGAAAACGATTCCATTCGGATAACAAAAAAAGGTTCTATGTATTGCAAGGTTCTTAGAGAAAAGAGTCATAGGTTGAAGACAGAAATTCCATCTATCCGAGCTGTTCAAATACCTATTATACATATTTGTCGAAAAAAGAGATTTATGGGCAGGGTTCCTTCCTTTCTGTGGAACAGTTTCTCCTTCACACCAGATGCGTAACTATTGGTTTCATAATCAAACTCCTGTTCTGCAAGACTCATAATTATGAGCAAGTATAGTTGCAATTGTACAGTAGAAGTATAGAGACTTTTTCACTAAGTGTTTGTGGAATTTCAATTATTTTACTACGTACTCGATGGGTTAGAGGATGCTATACTGGGTACTTTGTTTTGTTTGCTGGAAGGTGAAAGGAGTATTGTGTTGTGACTTACTAGAGGTACTATTGTGTTGGAAATGTGGCAACAGAGAGCTTGCAAGTGTATGCTTCAAGAGGCATTATGTGCTAGTGACTTTCTTTCTAATTAGGCTGTACGTTAACCCAATGTTATTATCATTTTATTTTTCCGTACTGAATCAGGTTTACGGGGCTGGCTGGGCTGTCATCACAGCTTGCAGGAGAGGAGTGGTTGGGGCACTTAAGTGCGCATGACAGTTTGGCCAGCTGTCTTGGGCCTGCCAAACAGTCATGCACACTTTGCTTGTTCTCCACCAGCTGTATTGTATATCCTGAGAGAACATTCACAGACTCACAAACCCCGTCTTAGCGCCGAACCACGGCACTCAGACCAATCAGGACGCTGCTGTCATAGTGACAGCAGCATCGTAATTGGCTTAGGGGAGCCTGTCTGTACTTCCTTCTTCTGGCAAGAACAGAAGAGGATGGAGGGGAGGTGGCAGCCGGCAGCCAGATAGGTCAGTTTTATTTATTTTTCTACCCTCCACACCCTCACCCCACCCCTACTATTCGGTAGCAGCCGCCACTGACTTCAAAGTGAGCCCGCGGTGGCATAGCTTGAGAGACAGGTGCTGTGGTGCAAGAAATGAAACTAGGCCTCCGGCTAACCTTAAAATGATGCTATTAATGGGGTACAGTGCAACCATCACACCCCTGGACCCCGGTGCTACTGCAACTGCTACACTAATGTATTTTAAGAGTCTCTAAGTCACTCATTCCACTTATTTTTTCTATCTTCAACCCAGCCTCCTCGCCTTCATTCATTTAATACTCTTCTCTTTCCATAGCCTCTCTCTCTCTTCACCTCTTCTGTCTCTCACTCATCCCCATCTCCTTTTTCCTTCTGTGCTTCCTTCTGGTTCTTCCTTTTCTCTTGCCCACTTTGCTCATCACTATCTCCTTTTTCGTTCTCGCTCTACCGTATTCCTGCTCCCCTTCTGTAATCTTTTCCTTCCCCACTCCCCCATCCTTCACCCTCTCCTATTCTTTCATCCCTTCCCCCTCTCTTCTATATTGTTACCTTAGCTCTACTCTTTCTGTACCCCTAACCCCAGAAAGTATACAGCCAACCCCCTGGCATGCACTGTGTTTAAAGAAATAAATAAATGAAAACAGAAAAGGCAACCTTTGAAATAGCATCAGCTGGTGCAAGGCAGACTGGGCCCCCTCCCAACTCTGGGGCCTGGTAAATTGCACCGGCTGAAGACCAATGTTAGAGACATCCCTGTGAGCAAGCCTTTGTTGGTAAGAATGGGGATCATGCGGTGTTAAGAGTCTAGGTCATGTAATTCCTGTTGCATGGTTTTGATCCAAGGTGAACAAACTTGGAGGACTACAGGATGGTGGAAACTGCAACTAAGCAACAAGAGTCAAAGGTCACAGAGGTTAAAAATGCCCTAACTCGGGTCCCATTGAGCTGATTTGGGTGATTCTCTGCTCATTTTTCTCATGGTAGCAAGTTCTAGCCGCCAGGAGTTTTAGCAGACTTAGCTTTATTTTCTGGCTCCTTGCACCAGCACTTGCTCAGGTGCAGAAGTCCAGATGTTCCCCCAACTGGCCTTTAGGGGAGAAAGGGACCCACCTTTCCTGGTCCTGGAGGGACCCACTGGTCCTGTAATCAACTGTAGACAGAGTCCTCAGTCCATTAGGGCATCAGGGGACCTATCTAACAATTCTCCCTTGTGCAAGAGTTATTAAATGGGGGTGGGAGGTTCCAAAAGCCAAGCATCCCTGGCCAATCCTACAGTGCTACACCACCTCCCCACCCTTGTCCCAACCCTCCTGCACAGCATGGTGGGACAGTTCAAGATGTGGCCATCCAGAAGTCACTGGTCACTTCTCTTCAGGGGGTCTCAGCTCTGCCCCTAGCTGACATCACTGCCAGGCCCTTTCCCGCCTCTGCTGAAAGCAGAGCACATGGGGCTCCACCTCATGTTCCTTCAAGGGCCCAGGTGTTGGCAGAAGATTATATTAAATCATTTTCCATCAGGCTAAATATGTGCGCCCTCTCTCCAGAGTCTTATTAGGCTGGGGGATCCCAACCCGTGGGCTCTTCTTGCATGAATGGGGTCCTGGATACCATCTCCAGGCTCTGAAGTGCACTACTGGGCCCCTGATCTTATCCCAGGGACTTAGAATAAAGACACTGCTCCCTCCCGTGAGAGCACCAGGAAAGGGTTCCTGCATGGCGGGAGCAACACAAAAGGAGATGCCAGCTCAGATGCTGCTTGGGAGCAGTGCGTAGGCAACCGGCTATTGTCTCGGGCCTCCCCCCATGGACTCCACCAGAAAAACCTGCCTTGGAGGGGGATCAGGCACCTCCCTAAAAAAATTAAAAAGACCTCAGGCTACCAAACACAGCAGGAGATCCGCTGGTAAGATATTTACTTCAAGAGAATGCCCCATAATGCCCTTCAGTTTTGCATAAGATTTTGCTGAATGTGGTGGCCCCATGGACAGAAGGCGCACCACCAATAATAAAAAGATAGTGTGGTGGGGGGGCCACAGAAGTGTAGCAGTTGCCCCCAAGATGGAATGAAACAATGACCCTAGGTTTGCAGGGTCCAAGAAATTATGACTTCAGAGGATTTTCATCATTCCTCCAAAAACTCCTGAGGCTAGAACTTTTGTTCTACAGCTGGGTGTGCAGTGCCTTCTAGGGGTTGGTTGTGTGGCTGTATTTTGTGCAGTCTAACGGTGTATAAAAATACACCTACACGTCATGTTTATTTTCAATGTTTAATTAACCATTTATGCTGCAGTCATTTTTCGATTAATGTTGAAATATGTTATTGATGCAAAACATTGCATTTATTTGTAGCTATTGATTACAGTGAAATGATGGTGGTTTTTAACATGTGGATTATTTGTCTTTTAACTGGTGCACCTTTAACAAAGCCAATAGGTTTGACCTATATGGTGTTGTGAGCACCACCTTAACAAAGCCAATAGGCTTGTTTTACTTAAAGTCATGCCCCTCTATATTGTGATGTTTTATCTTGTGTAGGTCGGGGGGATACAGTTATCTTGGGATACAGTTATCTTGGGGGTCATGACCCTTTAGGGGGTCAAATGTGATTGCAGATCATCAAAGGTATTTCTATCTGCTTTTATATTTGTAAATAAATGCATAGTATTTGGTGGTGAATGTATATAATAAAAGTACTTTTCCTTTTTCATAGAAAAAACACTGATTAGACAATCACTTATTAAGTGTTATTATTTTGGACTAGCAAATGGTGATTACTAGCCCACACCAGCTCCCGTGAGTAGGCATTGGAGTGCTCTGCTTCGCTACCCTGAGAGAGTTGAACACTACAATAGGGCGCTTGGTTCCCAGTAGGGAGAAATTGTGGACCTATTACTTGCACAGGTCTCATATCATGTATAACTAATAACCCAATTTCTTACATCCTGACTCTCCCTGACTTGGAGATCATTGTGGGCATGGATGATTGACTAGAGAGCTCTACCAGACTGCTCCTCCTGTACCTGCATGGACTGCCCTACCGTTCTTGGAAGCAGGAACATGAGGATAACCAGGTCAGAGGTTGTGGTGCTGGTACAGGCCTTGATATTGCCATGGCTAGTCATGTCCATAAGCAGTCATAAACTCCACCCTGGGTATCTGAAGGATGTTGAAGACAACACACCTTAAATCTGGCCTTCTCCTCTCCTCTACTGTGAGCACATTCTTGCTGTGGTTTTCCATTGGTGGGGTACCAAACATTGAGGCAGGACACTGATCAGCAAGGAGCTCTGACAAAAAGAGGGGCCATCTTGGAGAGGCACCCTTTTCCACTGTTCTCAGCCTGCATAGTTGGGGCTGGATTGCATGCATAAAGCCACTGATTGGAAAAACAGTATATTATATATTATAAACCTGGGACGTAACAAGCAACTACTTGTTTGCTAATCCCAAGATATCTCCCATTTTTACTCAACAGTGAGAAGTTTGTGCAGGCTGAAGCTGCACTATTACCGCTTTGTCATTTCACCAAAGAACTACAGGCACGTTGGCTCTACTGGTTTCTGGTGCACCACTATGAATGCCTCAAAATTACCCCTAATGTCCACTAGAGTATTCATTACTAGGCAGTGATTGGGACTCTCAAAGCAATCATAATTTTACAACTGTTTCATGTCCCAAATTCAGAGACTTCCTTTAGGTGCTGTCTCATCCAAATGTTTTGAGGGAACTTTCACCATTCTCTGTTGGCCTTGACCAACTTTAGGTCCTTGATGTCACCTATGTGTTGATCAAAGGTATCTCACCAGTTGCTCTTCTCTGAGGTGCTGTCGGACTCCCCTAAAAACTCATTTGAGCATACTGTCACTGGGGTGGCAGTTACACTAGAATCTCTGATGGCAGAACTAAAATATATTAAACACTCAATAAACATGGTGGAACATTCATCAACAGATACACATTCGGTACATGCATGCAGAACTGACCTCTTTCTAGACCTGAAAGAATACCATGGATATAATACTGGCTCATGTGTAGAGTAAGCTGCTCAAAATGCCTGATCGGGAAACAAAATCTAGAACCCTCATAAAAACCCACAGATTTGAATGACGAAAGCAGAATAGGCAAGATATGGATATTTGGGGTACTTACAACAAAGGTTATGTGTCTATTGCTTCATACATTCATCCCAACACTGATGGACATCACCTTCCAATACCATTGGAATTACAGAGGGCACATGGGGTTCATCCATATCACTTTAATACGTCTATTTGATCTACACTGATTATAGACTGCCTTTTAAGGCATCATCAAATACAAATTGTAATCTTTCTGGCTAGGAAACATAGCCCATATGAAAATAAAGATTGTTCTGTCGCCTTTGATATGTATGGTTCACACGAAACAAAAATGCTTAAGAAACATTTCTAGTCCTAAGACCTCTGCTGAAAAAATGGACAATGGGGTCTGTTGAGACCAGTGACCACGGAGATCACTATGGATGGATATACTCAGGAATACTATGATTCCAGAGACCTACAAAAAGTTCTGAAATCTTTTGAAAACTAAACAATGAAGCTCTCCATAATTATGAATCCTGAGACTAACAAATCTTTGTGTGATACCATGGCTCCTGGTTCTTGCACTAGACTTTGAAGTAACACTCATCAACAATCTGATAAAAAGGGTTCATTTTGTAATCACATCTATGACGAAGATCCTCCTTTGACAGAGACAAAGCCATATGAACCCATAAGCAAAAGGATGAGAGGGAACATGGCTTGAAAGCAATAGAGTAGGCCTTGCCTTTACATAGCTCCCACCATCTGCACGGTATTACTAGTATCCTAAAACAACCAGGTCTTTGTGAAGATCTAAGCTATTGTACCTCCACTTGAGGTTTATATTTTGGTCTGGAAATCGATGTCAGTTACACCTCGTCAGATGCCTGGTCACACTGTGCCCATGGGCGGGATAGGATGGTGGCTTGGTGTATGCAATGCTAAAACAGTGATTCCTCCTTGGTCAGAGAAGATCCCCAGAAGGGTAATGCACCTGCATGTCAGATGAGGTGCCTTTGAGACAGTATCCACACACAGCTATCAATGGGTTGGGCTGATAAGGCCTAATGAATTAAGTGGCGTGCTAACAATAAAGAAGGAGGAGCTACACACTAAGAGGCTGGATCTCCTCAGAGGCTGGCGCCACCAGCCCGCCCTGGTGAATGAGAGTGTGCAACTACTATTACATCTATTAAGCAGTGTGGGGCACTTGGCAGACCACCTTCAAGGAAGTAAAAGCTGGATGATGAAGGCTACTGACAGTTCACTGGAGTGAATGGAAGGCTTCCTGTGGAAGTGAAAGAGAAAGGGGTAAATAGACTTTGGAGGGTATGCGAGAACATGTGACCTGAGAGAGCGCAACCGATAACCGTGGCCTGAACTAGTAGAGTTGGGGGGGATGGGAATCTCTGTGAACCTAATAAAAATGTAATTGTTGCCTGGTTCTGATTGGTGCACTGGAGAACAGAAGTTGGGGAATACTTGTCAACAAGCTATGGGATCAACCAGAGCAGTGTGGACCTTTGACCACATGTGGCTGTCATATAATTTGGCAGATGTGCATCTTCATTGCCTGCTGGGAACTACTGGGACCAGAGACTGAGAGTGACTGTTGAACACTTGTACCCCTTTGTGATGCCTGAAACAGGCACCCTTGTATTGAAGCAGTAACACAAGCTTAGAGCAACTGATTCTGGTCTGAACATTTATAATTTTCACTAAGTGCACATCCAGAGCCACTAGGACCCCCTTCGAGAATGACTACCCCCCTCCTCAAAACCTTGGGGAATCATCAAGTAGGACTACCCACCCAGCTGACCACTCCAATTGTCCATTGTGGTCTACTTTGGGATGACCAGTTGAAACTGAGTGATAGGGTAAAGAAGAGCAAATTGCAACTGGGCTAAACACACAGTTGCTACAGTAAGAAAATGCCAGCTTTCTAAAAGTGTGTATTACAAATGACCCAAACTGAAATTATTCAATCTGCTCTTTTGCTCAAGGTCAAGTAATTGAATTACCTTGGCCCATGTATTTATATATTCAAATATTTTTTGATAATTATGCAAATACTTCATGTGCACTTTAACATACCATTCAGACTACATTGAAATGTAAGGCACATTATTACATCATACAAACATAATTCAACACAACCTATACAAAACATATAGTACATAACTCAAAAGTGATCTAACTTTGAATCAGTCTGATATTTAACATCACGATGAGATTACAATTATTAGTGTTGTATATGAACCTCTTGTTTATATTGCCCCTTGAGGGTTATAGATGACACTGTTTAGGTAGGTCTCCAAAGTGTTTTGTGCGATTGCCTACTATAGAGAATACATTTAACTGTGAAACTCCCCAAGTCTAGCCATAGATGCATTTCAAGTCTCTCATTGGTTTTTGGTAGACTTTCTGATATACTTTTAAAATATTATTGTCCCTAGTCCTTTACCTCTCCTACAAAATGTCTTTTGAAAGGTGAAGGACAAGAACTCTCTTAGAAGAGAATTTAATAGGGCCAACGTTTTGCCTATTCCTAAGCTAAGACCTACTCTGTGCTAGCTATAGAACCATAGCCTTAATCAACACAGATATTAGAATTCTAGTGACCATTTTGGTCAACATACTGCAGTAGTTAATTTGTTTCTCATTTGATAGATACTAGACGGCTTCATGCTAAGCAAGTGATCTAGCAATCACCACCTTTTGATCCTCAACCTGATGTGGATAGACCAGTGCTGCCGGCCCACTAGAAGCATTTAATTTGCAGGTCCTGGGTACTTGTAGTACCATTTGCTAGGGACTTACAAATACATTAAATGTGCCAATTAGGTAAATGCCAATTGTACATGTTGGATGTGGAGAGCACAAGCACTATACCACTGGTTAGTAGTGGTAATGTGTAGAGAGTGCTAAAGCCAGCAAGAACAAAATCAGCAAACAGGAGGGATGAAGGCAACATGTTTGGGGAAATACCAAGAATGTCAGGTCTAACAACCTATGATGTCCTTTGTTACCTTTGCTGATCATGGTATCTCTGGAGCTGTTTACCACTGCCTTTAAGCAATGTGGAGAAATCAAGGGCAATTCTACTCCGGCAGGAGAGTTGAAATGATTTCTATAGGTGGATAATGTTTTGCTGACTATTACGTATCATAACATTTTGCTGCATGCTCTGATCAACCTAAACTGTATTCTCCATTTTTTATAGCCAGTAGGTAAACTGGAATATGTCTAGGCTGTCCCTGTCATAATAAATATCAATTGAAGTTTTTGGTGATGTAACATTGAAAAGGGCACTACCATATTTGCGGATCATGCCAAGCTAATACTTCACTGTAATGATCAAAAAAATAACAGCACTATTTGAGAAAACCCTGATGGACTTGTATGGAAATTATTATAAAGTTTTGTTATAGGGAATAGTGAAGACTATTAAAATAGTGTTCAACTATGTGTTTGGGATGTTACTATTCAGTATTCCCAATTCACTGCTCATTAAAATTGACCAAGCCACAAAATACTAAATTTGGGACAATCACAAGTCACAAATAAATATGTCAAAACTGTGTGCCTTTACAACCTCTTGTAGGCTAAGGAAGCCTCCAGACTCTTACTGCAGGTCTTAGCACCTTTCTCAATTGGCTTTTTATTTAGCCATAACGTTGAAGACAACTTAGTGGGTACTTATTGAACATGATTATCTGGGAAACTGACAGGTCTTCAAGTCCTTTATTCCAGAATGCCACAGTCGACTCTGTCAAATTGATCCTCTAGGGTATGGACCAGATATGCTCATCAGCTCACAAATGTCTATGACAATATAGTTATTTGCACTTAGATACTATGCTGATTGGCAGCAAGCTATATCACTGGCCAAATGGTCCTGGGAGGATATCTTTCTTTGTATTTTGGGGGGACTTTGCACGTTGAGGAGGCAAGAGCAGAGGAGCACATACCGTGCACTTACTGCGGACTTCACCACAACGCCCAACAGCACGCTGCCAGCTTCGCCGACGCCGTTGCCCTGCTAACGACAGCGCACAGGACTACACCTCCCAGACTCCTGAGCGCTACTGGGGCACTTCCGCCCGCCGTCGCGCCAGGAGGCGCAGAAAAGCGCGAGGGGTCCTCGGCAGAGCGGGGGACTTTGTACGTTGAGGAGGCAAGAGCAGAGGAGCACATACCGTGCACTTACCGCGGACTTCACCACAACGCCCAACAGCACGCTGCCAGCTTCGCCGACGCCGTTGCCCTGCTAACGACAGCGCACAGGACTACACCTCCCAGACTCCTGAGCGCTACTGGGGCACTTCCGCCCACCGTCGCGCCAGGAGGCGCAGAAAAGCGCGAGGGGTCCTCGGCAGAGCGGGGGACTTTGCACGTTGAGGAGGCAAGAGCAGAGGAGCACATACCGTGCACTTACCGCGGACTTCACCACAACGCCCAACAGCACGCTGCCAGCTTCGCTGACGCCGTTGCCCTGCTAACGACAGCGCACAGGACTACACCTCCCAGACTCCTGAGCGCTACTGGGGCACTTCCGCCCGCCGTCGCGCCAGGAGGCGCAGAAAAGCGCGAGGGGTCCTCCGCGTCGCGGGACGCGTGCGGGCGGCGCCGGGAGAAGCCCGGGACAAGGGCGGGACCGTCTGTGGCCGTCAGGGGCAGACTGAGGCAGGGCAGGGCCTCCCCCTTTCGGTCCACACTATTGAATCTCTGTATTGGCCCAAGGTGAGTTCACACCCTTATCATGGGGAAACGTTCTGCCACAGCTCCTGGACAGGGTCCCAGATGTCCTCCTGTAATTACGTCTACCTTGGAAAACATGCTAGAAAACGCTTTCATGTTGGTCACTTCCGAAATTGAGAACACGAACGGAGACTATCTTTGGGTCAAATCACACTGGCATCCCCAATGTCCCATGGTATCGTTGCTATTGACCCCACAATTTCTGTGCCTTTAACACCTAATAGAACAGTTGTTTATCCCATACATCATGGAAATCCCCCCAGGGTTACAGAGGCCACAGAGGTTATTACTCCCACTGTTGAAATAGCTGTCTCTCAGCCGGAAATAGAAGATGTCCACCTTACTGTTAAACCGGCTTTAAACAACAAGCCCTCTGGGGGGAAAAGGAAGAATGGCAATATTAAAGCACCTATTGCTAAAAGAATACAACCTCTTCGTAATATTAAAAGCCAACCAACTCCTCAAAGTATGTGGTCATGAGGGAAAACCCCTGCAAATGCGGAACCTGTTAGTGTAAATATACACTCTCATGGCCTAACTAACAGTACTGCTGATGTCACCATAATCGCAGCTGAAACGAACTCCATATGTACACAAACTGAGTTAATAACTGCTAACAGCATGTTGGGAAGGCCTACTGAGAACCTAATTGACACTATTGTGGACTCTACTTTTAAACAATTGAAAAGTCTAATGGACAAACAGTTTAATCTTATTTTTAAACGCCTGGATAGGCTGGAGAGCCTAGTAAAGAAAGAAGATACCAAGAGGAAAGGGACCACGATTATTGATCAAATTAGGGGTGAACGTTTACTAAAGGATATGGAGGCTATTAATAGGGGCACCCAAGGCGGCTGCGGTAAATGTATTACAACTAGTGTAGATACTGCACGCGCTAAGTGTAATGGCAATAAGGAGAGTTTGCCCCACAGCCCCCCTTTGAGTAATTTGGCCAGTTCTTCACCCCTGCTAAGAGCTCCTGTGACCAACGAACCCTCCCGTCACAACCCATCTTCAGGGTCTGTCCCTCCCACCCCCTTAGAGATAGCACCTCTAAACCCAACGTCACATACCAATCATGAGCCCACTCCCCTTACCCGGCCTAAAAAACATGCTGTTGCGGTACTTAATTTGCCGCCAGAAGCATGTCCTTATGTTCTAATTTTAGCCGGAGTACCACCTTTGCAGGAAAATCAAAATGAGTCTTGGGATCAACTTAAGAATAAATGTATTGATTGGTTATGTAAGTTTAAGGGGATGGGTATGGGGATTGCTAATGAAATCTTGATGGTGAGACGGGTAGGTTGGGTTGGACCCTCGATAAAAAACGTCACAGGTGACTGCATAGTCGTGAATTTTATGTATCCTTCCCTGGTAAAAAGCATATTAAAATACAATTTTATTCACCCTAGCATTGTAACTGCTATAACTTCCTTACCACTAGGCTTCTTTTATAGACCACCCCAAATTAATCGTCATCCCGTTACTTCGATATATCCCGTGCGGAATCGGTTTAACGTCCTGACTGATTTAGAGGGTCAGGACTGACTCCCGGGCAAATCTTTAAACACTGCAGGGGAGGTATTAACAGCTAACCTACCTATGGATAAAACTATCGCAACTAAGAACACTCAAACAGTCTGTCCGGTAGAGCATCCTCCCACCAAGTCTGTCATCCGCGAACCCATCTCTCCCGACCAACAATTAAAAATTTTAAGCTGGAACATCGCAGGACTAAAATCAAAATTGAACATAGTAGAGTGGACACAAATGGTCAGCAGTTTCGATGTTTTGATGTTCCAGGAGACATGGAGTACTACTAGCTTGCTACTTGAGGGTTTTGTATGCTTTAATAGTACTGCTTCTATTCCTGATGTTGGTAGACCCAGTGGGGGCCTATCCACATGGATAAAAATTACTGCAGGAAGTAGTATTAAACCTCTGGAAACAAATGACAGTCATTTTCAGGCTACAATATACTCGAATGGGATCACAATATGTTTTATAAATTTTTATAATAATGATTTTAAATCACTGCCAAACAGGAATTTTATCTCTTTATTCGATATTTTATTGATGACATGATAGAGGGTAATGGGTTCGGGAAACTGGATGGAATTTGTTTAGGGGGCGACTTTAATGCTCATTTGTATAAAAAACCGTATAACATCACAGCCTCATCTCCTACGATAATTTCTTGTAAAAGAGGGGAAGAATTGTTTAACTATTTATCCTCCAGGGATTTAACCAATGTTATGGAAAAAGCTGGTGGTACACTCGATATTGAGCAACCGCCCACCTTTATAGGTCGTGGTTGTTCATCAATCATTGATTATGTTTTTATATCATCGGCCCTTGAGAACTGCCTAGTTAAGGCTGAGGTCCTGCCAACTAGTTATAGCGACCACAACCCCATATTGACAATTATTAAATTTGTAAATAAAACTATTAAACGAAAAGAAATAGGGGCTAGGGATTTGGCCGTATCCACCGATAAACTTAGAGTAATCTGGAAAGGAATAAATAATAAAGCATTACTCGCGCGAATTATAAAACTCTATCCCTCAATGGTGGAAACGTGCTTGTCCAGCGACTCCCAAGATATAGAGATTTTCGAGGCCTTTACTGGGTTGTGCTCTGCTATTAAAAAGGAAATTTCAAAACCTATCAGACAACAGAGCAAGAATAGAAGATGGTTTGATGGGTCCTGTTCACGGGCAAATCGGGACCTCCGTAAGGCATTGGCCGAAAAACCTCGGAATGTTACGTTGGTTTCGGCCTTGAGAAATCGTTATAAAAAAGCAATCAAATTACGCACAGATGAGATCCTGAAGGAGAGGTGGGACTCACTGGCATGTACTGCCGCGCTCAAAGATGTAACAGGGTTCTGGGGCGAGGTAAAAGCTCTGAGGTCCATGGGATCCAATCTAACCCCCATTAACTGTAACATACCAAGTAAATTATGGGAGGAGCATTTTGCAAAAATATATGCAGCCCCTGTAACAACTACCGCTCTCTCTTGCCCTGTACCAAAGGTTGACATATCTATTTTTGAGGTAGAAGATGCCATTATTCAAAGCGCAGGAAACAAAGCCCCAGGCCCAGATGGCCTATCCATCGATCTAATAAAATCCGAACTAGACTTTTGGTCCCCACTGCTTTGTAATGTTTTTAACAAATTGTCTAATACCAAAATCCCTGAAACCTGTTCAAGCAGCATTATCGTACCTATCTTCAAGAAGGACGATAGATCAAACCCCAGCTGCTATCGCCCTATATCTTTAATAGATAACACATTGAAAATTTTGGGCAGGGTGATTTTTAATAAAATCAGATTTTGGGCAGAGGAAAACCAAATTTTACATTCCTGCCAGCTGGGATTTAGAAGTAAAGTTGGAACTGTGGAACAATGTCTGAATTTAAACCTCATATTAGACAAGTACACCATTGCTAAAAAAGTCCCTTTGTACCTGGGCTTTATGGACTTATCAGCGTTCGATTTGGTCAATCGTTCAAAACTATGGGAGATTCTCCTGAATTACGGATTAGACGAGTCACTTGTCTACTTCCTGGCACATCTACATAGAGACCTCAAAGCTCGTGTCAGGATAAACAATGACGGAGAGGTCTCCGGGGATATTTTAATTGGCAGGGGGGTCAGACAAGGTTGTGTCTTGGCCCCCCTGATTTTTATTCTTTATATAAATGAATTAAATAAATCCCTCTCTAAATCCACATGCGATGTGCCGAAAATGAATGGTAATTTATTCCCAGTACTGTTATACGCAGATGATGCGGTCCTGATGGGTCGCACACCTAAAGCACTACGTACTTTTATTACGGGCTTTGTCTCCTTTATGGCTGCTTTGGACCTATGCACTAACTTTAAAAAGTCATATATTATGTCGTGCGGTCCAACTAAATATCGCATCAATCATATAGCCTCAGGAGAAAATATTTTAAAAAGCACTAGCACTTTTCCGTACTTGGGCCTGATCTTTTCAGACACTGGTTCATGGGCCGCACATGTAGCACATGGCAGAAACAAACTCGCAAAGGCAGTTAATTCTATCATTAGCTTACAACAGCCAAAGAGAGCTGAGGTTATGGTGCCCCTAATACAGATCTACAAATCTCAATGCCTACCTACCGCAACATACGGCGCTGAGGTGTGGGGGTACACAAACAGTAGTGGCATCCAAAGAGAAGAAAATAGATTCTGTAGAAAGATTTTGGGGGCTCAAATTTCATCTCCCACTTATATATGCCATAATGAGCTAAACTTGTATTATGTTGAGGATTTTATCAAGTCCCGGCCAGCTTTGTTCTGGCTGAAGATATGGCAAAATCCGGCTGCAATTTTAACACAGGAAATAATCATTGACTGTCTCAAATGTGATAGGGGCAGTTCTATACCGTGGCTTAACGCTGTGAAGGAAAGTTTAGCTAGTGTGGATTTGGAACATATCTTTTTTGACCGTTCGAACACAGAGGGCGTGAATATGAAGACATTGAGAGAGGCATTATTTGATTTATACCGAAGGGAAAGAGAATGTTCAGAGCTTCCTAAACCTTCAATAATCAGATATACTTCCTTCTCGCCTAGTTTAGGTTATAAGAAAGATACACCACAGGAATATCTTAAAAAGAGTATCGGAAGATGGAATAGGAGCCTGCTCTTCCGCCTTAGGGATGGAAGTATAAAATGCTCCCTTTGCTTCCCTCTTGGCTTCATCAAAAATTTAGAGCATTTACTTTGCCCTTGTGGGAACGGTCAAAAACAAACAATTCTACACTTCCTTCTTTTCTGTAACTTTTATAATAGTTACACTAAACAGTATTTTATTCCTTATTTTAAGTCACTTGCTATCACTGACCATAAAATGGCACATAACGAAATACTACGGTTAGGAAGTGACATGATGATTTTTAGAGTAAGTTCTTTTTTATATTCTGCGGTTCGCTCACGGAAAACAATGGATATTTTATAGTTGTATTATACCTGTTTTTCCTGTCATTTTTGCTTACAGCTTGCTCATTTGCACATGGTTACAGTTTGGCTGTTGTATGCATAGTGTGTATACTGAAATTGTGAGCACTTTATTGCTAGTTTGCACAACTTTTTATGACATTGACAAGATGCCCTGGCTATATAAGCGAATTTACTTGCATTTTATTGTTACCCTGCATTTTCTCCTATGTTTCAACACCATTACCATCAAATTGATCATGTTTTTACTTTTGCTTCATGTTTGTACTTTTATCCTATTGGTGGTGATGACTTGTACTTTTATGGATATTTTTATCCGAATAAAGACCATTTGACTTGACTATTTTGTCTTAAAGTACCCACCAGCATGCCACTTCCAGAATAGGTGCCAATGCACTTATGGTGCACCCGCAATCATTATTGAGAAAGATCCTGATTACTGCCATACACTCCTTCTGGTGCCTGTGAAAGTGCTAGCTCTCTCTCTTTTCTCCTGCCTTTCTTCAAGTCTATCATACATCTACCCCTATACATGGAAGAATGCTGACAAAAAGTGTGTTTGCAAGTGTGTGGCCATGGGAGGGCTTCAGGGGCCACGCAATAATTTGGAGATCAATAGCACAATTATATTTTAGATTTGACTAGTGCCCTGTGCGCCCTCACGTGTATGAGGGTAAACCAAAGAAACCTCATGGATTAACCAACATACAGCAGTGCCATGAGCACTGCAGTGATTTTCAGTGCTGCACATGAAACAATAAAGCTATCTCTGGCCTCGGATCAATTTTGATGGAAATTTTTGTTCCTGACAGCTGGTGGCATGCTCTAGTCTCCACAAGTGTTGATGTATGCCCCTCTGGACTCAACATTTTTTTATGTTTCTTCTGCTCACTATAGGGTGATTTTTCTCAGTCCATGGACACAGCTTCATTCACCTAGTAAGCTCCTGACAGTTGCTTGAACTAAGGTACTGAAGGAGCACCCTGTTGTTCTGCAGGCAGACTACACTCCCTGCTTGCACTCCCAAGGCACCCAGGCTACTTGTGGGGTTATTTTGTGTACAACTGAAGATATCCCCCAAGGGCACCCACAGCCAGTAGCAGTCCACGGAAGTTAAAGGGGTACCTCTTCCTTTGGGGTCCTCAGTAGGACCACCCTTGTTGTAAATGGGGTTACTTGTTGAATCTGATTAACCCCGACTCAAGCAGCAAACACAATCGCTGTTAGGGTGAAATACAAGTGAACCCCAAATAAACTTGTGCTTACCCTCTGGTAGCTTGACACAAAGGCAGTCAGGCTTAACTTAGACGTGATGTGTAAAGTATTTATGCCGCACTTCGTACAGTAATAAAGTAAAAACACAAAACAAGAAAAATCCCAAACCAGTAGAACCAGAGATATGCAATTTTAAAGGTTTATGCAAAAACAGTGCTTAGAAAAACAAAGCACCAACAGTGGGTCTGTGTTGGACTTGGCCCTTTTTGCAGGGTCATCCCTGAACTTTTTGCCAGTGTAAAGTTTGTGTGCTCTCTGTGGTTTACATGATAAGATTGTTCTACACCCATTTGGCATATTTAATTTACCTGTCAGTACCTTGTAAAGTGGTATCTTAGATTCCCAGGGCCAGTGAATCAAATGCTACTGGTGGGCTTGCAGCGCTGATTGCGCCATCCACCAAAGTAGCCTTTCAAACCTGTCTCAGGCGGCTGCCATTGCAAGGCCTGTGCCCATAGTTTACTGCCGCTATGACGTGGCACATAAAGTGGTTGCCATGTCCGGGACTCCCCTTTTACTACATATCAGTCACCCCTAAGGTAGGCCCTAGCTAGCCCTATGGGCAGGGTGCATTGTAGGTAACTGTGAGACATGTCCTTGTAGTGACAAACAGCCATTTTGGTTTCTCACTGCTGTGAGGCTGCCCTCTCATAGGAATGCATCGGGGATTCCCTGTTAAGTGTTTTAGTGGTAATTTCTAATATGAGAGGAGCAGCGTGGTCAAGTTTGGTATGTTTGCAATAGTAATAATAAATGCTGCGTAATGGTGTACGCAGATTTATTATCACTATTTTAGAAATGCCACTTTTAGAAGTTGGCATTTCTGTATGCTGTGTCTTTGTGCCTGCCTGATGTGTATTGCATGTCTGGCTCTGGAGTGACAGGGACTGGTGAGCTGCAGTGGCTCCAGAGGGGTTGGGTGAGTCAGCGCTAGGCTGAATAGGCAGATCTGCATTCGGAGTAGTGGGAGGAGTAGCCCCTGACCCTGTATAGGTCTATGCCCGCCTTGTAGAATGCTGGCTCCGCCCCCCTGTGGTGTGTCTGGGGCCAGGACCTACTCTGACAATGAGGGTGTTTGTGCCCTGTAAACAAAAGTTGGAGTGCCCCCCGAACTGGATTGGACCGGGTCTAGGCCTGTGCCAGGGAGAGAGAACAAAGACATGTGTGGTATAAGTACGGGGGCTGTGACCCCATGAGGGTGTTCTACATTGTACTGCTTGGTGCTTACATGGGGCTGGCAGGCTGCTGGACTTCCAGGAGGAACTGCCGCTGGGGATTGACCTGCTGCCCTGCTTTGGAGCTGAGGGGTCTGCTGGCTGTCTTGGTGCCCCAGCGTGCTGGCCTGCCTGCGCCCTTCTGGAGAAGAAGTGCTGCCTGCTACCTGCTGAGGTTAGCAGGCGTGAGCGCCTTGCAAGCACTGCATATTTTTGGTTAGCCCTAGGCCTGGGGGCGCTGCAGGATTCCCGTGTACCGGAACTCCTGGTGGGGGCTAGTGTGAAGCAGCACAAGAGCAGTGTGGGACCTTTTAATGGTCTCCAGGCCGAGGATGTGAGGAGTGTGGGAAAAGCCGATCCGCCCAGAGGAGTGGACCCTTGCGTCTCGCAGCGCATGATCGGTGCTGTTTTAATGACGCCCTGAGCCCAAGACGAGGGGTTCCAACTTCACCAGAGAGAGGGGGGATAGGAGCAGCAGAGACATCGCTCCGTGGAGCCGCAGCATCCCAAAAGTCAGGTCGTTGCCTGATTGCAGGCGGGGCTATGCCGGGTCGCGCTCCACGCAAGAGAGTGGAAGTCAGGCCTCAAAAGTCTGGTTATGGGCGGAGCTTGCGGCGTTGCGGGGCTCTGCTACGTGGCACCGAGCTGCCCCCAAAAAAGTAAGGAAGATGAGGATTCCCGGTTCGGGAGATCCTCTGCAGCCGAGGAAGCGGAAAGAAGCCAATCAGAAGGAGACTTCGCTCCGGCCCGGTTGCCACACGAGGAGAAAAAGGCAGGAAGTCAGGTGTGTGGATGCCTGATGGTGGGTGGGGTTCCTTGTGCCAAGGAGGAGAGCCCCACATGCCTGCATGTGGAGACAGATCCCTGTGCATTGAGGAGACGGACCGGTGCCTCGCGGGTTCCTAGCGCAGATCAGCGGAGACGTTCCAGACAAGTCCTGGGGAGTAGGGCCTAGGAGGAGCCCCGGTTTACCCTCGGAGGGGAGACAAGAGTCAGTGCCCCCCGGCCTAAAGGTAACGTCATTGTGGAGTTCTCCCTGCCAGCACGATAGAAGCCCCAGTGAGTGGGGCTTTGACTGCACCCAGTTGGTGCCTGAGAGTGGCACCAGAAGAGCCCCGGTGAAGGGGGGCTCACAAGTCACTATTGGTACCCGCGGTTGTACCTGTTTCTTGAGCCAACGATGGAAGTCCCGGTGAGTGGGACTTGAGAGGCACTGTCGGTGCCGATCTTCACAGCTGCACTGTGACGTTTCAGGCAGCTGCAATGTTGGGGCATTTTGGGGTCTCAAGAGAGACCAGGGTGGGTTACACCCTTGCACCCCTATCCTTGGTACTCGCCTGTTGTGCCTGTACCCTGCTGCCGTGACAGCTTAGAGCCCAGACTATTTGGAAATAGGGCATGGCGGGGACGTCCCAGATGGGCCTCCGAAGAAGGACAGTTGGCCTGTGAGCACCTGAGGTGCTGGTAGGGCTCAAAGCCCTAATGTGATGCATAATGTGTTTATGACCAGTGATTATGCATAATGTGTTTATGCCTAATGTGATGATGCATAATGTGTTTATGCCCAGTGTTTATGCCTAAAGTGTTTATGCTGAGTACAGTATATTACCAGTAGTTACTGGTTGTTTCATTACTTACCTGTTCTAATGGCTCTGACAGTGGCCTGATTGGCCCTGTGAATTATAACCTAGTGCCAGGTGGCACAGTCTATATATGTGATTGCATTCTAATGTGTGTTATGAATAATACGAAGGCTATTTTTGATATAATCTTGTGTGATCGTGGGCTGTAGGCGGACTGGAAAAGCAGGCAAGGAGGCCGGATATAGTGGGCAATATTGACTTTTTATTGTACACAAGTCAGGTAGTATAGAAACGAAGGGGTCCCAGAAAGGTCTCAAGCCGGGAGAAGGACGGCACTCCGAGTCGGGTTCTTCCTCTTTTCCCGTCTTTGTGGAGCCCCAGGACCTTGGGTTCGTTGACGTCGACTTCGGCACCCGGCACCCGGCGGGGACGATTCCTCGGAGGGCAGTAAGAGAGAGAAAAGGAGCCGTTAGTCCTACTGAGGTTCGTTGGTTGAAACCGTATCCATAACCAGGGGTGAGAAAGGCGAAGAAATGACCGTGAGGGCAAAGGGGAGAGAAGGGAGACGGAGCGGGGCTGACAAAGGGGAAAAAGGGGTGCTCGGAAAGGGGGCGTGGGGGACAATATTTACAAAGTGCACGGTGCTGTATATGATTTAGACGGGATCTGTCTGGTGAAAAAGTACGTGCCTAGGGGAGAGGGGGGCATATACACGGGAGTTTATACTATTGACACAGAGCACCTAGCGTGCTATTCAGATGGTAACTGGTACTCACGCGCTCCGCCGTAACTCTCCTCTGAGTTACGGCCGCTCTTCAGCCACCTCCGTAGGAGTCCACCACTCTTCGGACCACTCTTAGCTTTCTCTGCCACCGTCTTCACCGTTCTCTGCACCTCCAGTCGAAACCTCCTGCCACGATACTCCGACGCCCGCTGACTCCTTCCTTCCGTCTTTTCTCTGGCTGGCCGGCAGTATGGAGGAGGGACTTCCGGGGTCACGGGGCAGTCCTTCCGGTCCGCTGTCGTTCTGGATTGGCTCCTGTAATAAAGAGAGGGGCGGGGTCTCCGTTGTCACGGACGCTGTAGATCGTTTTCCGTATGTTGTACCCTTCAAGGGAGAACATTGGAGGGGGAACAATCCAGGGGGGGGGGGGGAGACACGGGTTTTGGGTGGTCGGGGACTACCTCACATTCCCTTTCCCTAGCTGTCTTTCTTGTACGGGTTGTGGACATTGGGTAGTGAGAGAGGTAGTCCGCATTACCTTGGTTCGCTCCTTTCCGATGCACAGTGGTGAAGCGATAGGGTTGGAGGGCCAGGAACCAGCGGAGGACCCGATTGTTATGTCCTTTGTTCCGAGCCATCCATTCTAGAGGGGCATGATCCGTGAATATGGTGAAGTCCCTTCCTTCTAGATAGTAGCGGAGGCTTTCCACGGCCCACTTGATTGCTAGAGCCTCTTTTTCTACAACCGCATAGTTCTTTTCTCGTGGAAATAATTTGCGGCTGAGGTAGAGGATAGGCTTCTCGTTCCCAAACGGGTCTCTTTGGGACAACACCGCCCCTAGTCCCTGTTCGGAGGCGTCTGTCTGGAGGAGGAAGGGTTGGGCATAATCAGGGCTGATTAATACGGGGCTAGAGGTCAGGGCATTTTTCAGGTCGGTATAAGCATTCCACACATCAGGGGTTGGGTTCTGAAGGAAAATTTCAGTTTTTATGGACTTCTTTAACAAATCTGTAAGCGGCGCTGCCCTTTGGGAAAAGTTTGGTACAAACCTCCGATAATAACCGAGGAGGCCCAGGAAAGCACGAAGGTCTTTTCTGGTCTGGGGAAAGGGAAGGGAGTGGATGGCTTCAGTTTTGCTTTGCTGGGGTCGTATCAGGCCTTCACCCAGGAGGTATCCCAAATACTTAACCGTTTGGGCTGCTAGGGTGGTTTTGGCAGGGTTGATGGTGAACCCGTAAGACCCCAGGGAGCTGATGACCTTTTGCAGGTGTTCTAGGTGTTGTGTCCAGCTGTCGCTATAAATGATGATATCGTCCAGATAGGCTCCCGCATATAAGCTGTGGGGCCGCAATATGTGATTCATTGCTCTTTGGAAGGTGGCAGGGGCGCCATGCAGGCCAAACAGAAGTACTAGAAATTGGTACAACCCCTCAGGGGTGGAAAACGCCGTTTTCTTTCTGTCCTCCTCTCTGAGGGGTATCTGCCAATACCCTTTACAGAGGTCCAGCGTGGAGATATACTGAGCCGTCCCTATACGCTCGACCATCTCGTTGACGCGAGGCAACGGATATGTGTCGAAGGAGGATATCTTGTTGACTTCTCGGAAGTCAATACAGAATCTGACAGACCCGTCCGGTTTGGGTACAAGTACTATCGGGGAATTCCAATCGCTCACCGAGGGTTCTATTATACCCATTTTCAACATCTGCTCAATCTCCCTCTGTATAACCACCCTGCGGGCTTCAGGGATTCTATACGGTCTTTGCCGCACCACCTTCCCAGGTATTGTTCGTATGGTGTGTTCGGTGACCGTGGTATGGCCGGGCAAAGACGAAAAAACTGTGCGTAAGGGGTATAGACTATTTGTTAGTTTGAGACACTGTTGGGATGTTAGTCCAGAGTCTATGCAAGGGGAAAAGGAAAGGGGAGTATGGTCCACCAAGCCAGATAGGGCGAGACGAGGGCCTTCCCATTTCTTCAACAGGTTTATATGGTATATTTGAGTGGTACCGCGTGTGGGATCAAGGTCTAATTCGTAGGTGACGGGGGTTACCTGGCGAAGGACAGCATAAGGACCCTGCCACTGGCCTAAGAGTTTTTGATCGGAGGATGGCATCATTAGGAGAACCTGGTCACCCACGGAGAAGACGCGGTTTTTGGTACCCCTGTCGTATTGCTCCTTCTGTTTTGTTTGGGCGTTCTCTAGATTACGGTGGACTATGTCTCTTATCACAGCTAAGTGTGTTTTTAGATTCTCCATGTATTCGGGAAGGGGTCTTGTGCGATCAGGTTCCGCTTCCCAGGCTTCTTGGGCCATATCCAGTAGGGTACAAGGGGGTCGGCCATAGAGCAATTCATAGGGTGAATAACCGGTGCTGCTCTGGGTTTTGCAGCGAATAGCGAACAGGGCCAATGGTAACATGTCCTCCCACCGCTTTGCTTCTAGCCCCAGTAGTTTTTTTAGGGTTTGTTTTAGTGTGGCGTTGTACCTTTCCACAAGACCGTCGGTTTGGGGATGGTATGCTGAAGTTCGGATCTGTTTGATCCCTAGGTGGGAGCAGACTTGTTTCATTAGATTGGAGACAAAAGGGGTGCCCTGGTCGGTTAGGATTTCCCGGGGAAACCCTACCCTAGAAAACACCGAGATGAGAGCTTTGGCGACATTTTGGGTGGTTGGTTGACGCAGCGGTAGGGCTTCAGGGAAACGCGTGGCATAGTCCACTATGACTAGTGCGTACCTACAGCCGCTACGTGAAGGCAACAAGGGACCTATAATGTCCATCCCTACTCTACTGAACGGGACATCAATAACTGGGAGGGGTTGTAGGGGTACCCTAGGTGGGCGATATCGGCTATGCTTTTGACATACCGGGCACTCTCTACAATACGTTTTAATGTGTTGGTGTACCCCTGGCCAGTAGAATCGTTCTATGATGGATTGGCTGGTTTTTTCCTCCCCAAAATGACCGCCCAGGAGGTGGCTGTGGGCCAAGAACAGGACCTTCTCTCGAAAAGGGCCAGGGATCAGAAGTTGGGGCTTTTGTTGGGTCCCCCCCTTACGATATATTAACCCATTCTTCTTGTAGAAGTAAGGACCTACGGTAAGGGGATCCTCGTGGTCTAACGCCTTTGCCCATGCTTCCTGTAGGTTAGGGTCTTCTTGCTGTGCCGCCCTGAACTCCCTGTCGGTCTGCCAGGGGTGTTCTTCCGGTATGACTGGAAATACCCCGGTTTACTCTCTTTTCTCCTTTTTCATTTGGGTTTTGGTTTTCGGGACTTTGGATTCCATCGTAGGGGAGGATGGCCCCTGGGGAAAAGGGGCTTCTTCCCACCAG
Source organism: Triturus cristatus (assembly GCF_964204655.1). Classification (NCBI taxonomy): domain Eukaryota; kingdom Metazoa; phylum Chordata; class Amphibia; order Caudata; family Salamandridae; genus Triturus; species Triturus cristatus. The sequence goes on from NC_140593.1 coordinate 772,822,192, forward strand.
CGGGACAGGGAATCGGTGGTGTCCTGCAGAAGCCCTGGTAAGCCAGCATAGTCGCTCCCCAGGATGGCCTGTTCCGGAAGAGCAGGTATCAGACCTACGGTGAGGGTGGTTCCAGGATCCTTGGGGTGTTGTACTTGCACTCGGGTGGTGGGGTAACTTTTCGTGTCGCCGTGAACACATTGAATGGCGACTGTGCCTGACGGGGAAGGAACAGGGTTAGGCAAGACCTGAGGCCTAAGAACGCTTTGTCGACACCCGGTGTCTGCCAGAGCCATCAGTGTTTGTCCCTCAATGGTCACCGGACAAAGGAAGGGTGGTGGCGCAGTACCCGGGACTGAGTACACATAGTTTCGGGCCAGGCCAACCTCCATTGGTTCCTCCTTATGGGGGCAAACCCGAGCGATATGTCCAAACCCACCACAACCGTAACATTGGGGCCCGGGGTTGATAGGCCTCGGTAGCACAGGGACAGGAGGCAGAGGGACTGGTTCCGGTCTTCTTGGGAAGGGAGGACGGTGAGCTCGTGGCCCTGTTGCGGGGTGGGCCTTAGGGGGATGATCCTCCTTGTCTCGTTGCAGGTCCTGAGCACGACTGTAGGCGCTGGCTATTTCTACTGCGACTTACAGGGTAAGACGAGCATGTTGTCTTACCCACCTTTGCGTGCTAGGATATAAGGACATAAAAAACTGTTCAAGATAGATTTTCTCGAGGATTTCCTCTTTGGTGGCAGTATCCGGTCTCAGCCATCGATTGGTTAAGTCTTTGATTCGAAACGACAGGGCTCTGGGGGTTTCTTGGGGTCCTTCCTTGACCTGACGTAACTTTACACGATAGGTTTCATCATCAATGCCCAGTCGTTCGAGGATGCATTTCTTGATATCCACATAAGGAGTGGTACCCTGTATGTTTGCCTGTTGATATGCGGCCTGCAAGTCACCGGTCAACAAGGGACCCAGGTAGTGGCCCCAACGGTCGTTAGGCCACGAGGCAGCTTGGGCTAGTCTTTCGAAATTGGTAAAGAAAAAGTCGGGGTCCTCTCCTGGCACGAACTTTTGTAGAACGACAGAGGGCAAGGAGGTTGTTGGTCTCTGGTGTTCCAGAACGGTTGTCAGTTTCCCCATGGCTTGTTCGTGGGTGTCCCCCTGCCCTTTCAAGACATCGTGGAGTTGTCCCCGATCATTTTCGGCGGTCTTCAAGAATCGCTCCATTAACTGCCCCAATTGTTCTTGGGAATCGGCCATCCTCTTCATCACGGCCTCCATGCTTCCAGGTGATCTCACTTCTGACACCAAATGTGATCGTGGGCTGTAGGCGGACAGGAAAAGCAGGCAAGGAGGCCGGATATAGTGGGCAATATTGACTTTTTATTGTACACAAGTCAAGTAGTATAGAAACGAAGGGGTCCCAGAAAGGTCTCAAGCCGGGAGAAGGACGGCACTCCGAGTCGGGTTCTTCCTCTTTTCCCGTCTTTGTGGGGCCCCAGGACCTTGGGTTCGTTGACGTCGACTTCGGCACCCGGCACCCGGCGGGGACGATTCCTCGGAGGGCAGTAAGAGAGAGAAAAGGAGCCGTTAGTCCTACTGAGGTTCGTTGGTTGAAACCGTAACCATAACCAGGGGTGAGAAAGGCGAAGAAATGACCGTGAGGGCAAAGGGGAGAGAAGGGAGACGGAGCGGGGCTGACAAAGGGGAAAAAGGGGTGCTCGGAAAGGGGGCGTGGGGGACAATATTTACAAAGTGCACGGTGCTGTATATGATTTAGACGGGATCTGTCTGGTGAAAAAGTACGTGCCTAGGGGAGAGGGGGGCATTTACACGGGAGTTTATACTATTGACACAGAGCACCTAGCGTGCTATTCAGATGGTAACTGGTACTCACGCGCTCCGCCGTAACTCTCCTCTGAGTTACGGCCGCTCTTCAGCCACCTCCGTAGGAGTCCACCACTCTTCGGACCACTCTTCGCTTTCTCCGCCACCGCCTTCACCGTTCTCTGCACCTCCAGTCGAAACCTCCTGCCACGATACTCCGACGCCCGCTGACTCCTTCCTTCCGTCTTTTCTCTGGCTGGCCGGCAGTATGGAGGAGGGACTTCCGGGGTCACGGGGCAGTCCTTCCGGTCCGCTGTCGTTCTGGATTGGCTCCTGTAATAAAGAGAGGGGCGGGGTCTCCGTTGTCACGGACGCTGTAGATCGTTTTCCGTATGTTGTACCCTGGAAGGGAGAACATTGGAGGGGGAACAATCCAGGGGGGGGGGACACGGGTTTTGGGTGGTCGGGGACTACCTCACACCTTGTGTTGAGTTTCTTTTGTGGTGTGCCTAGTGTTTCACTGCTGTGTGTGTGTGTGTGGGGCACAAACGCTTTACACATTGCTTCTGGGAGAAGCCTGACTACCAAGGGGGTGAGCAGGGGTTATCTTCAGCGTGTAACTCCCTTGCCCTGACTAGAGTGGTGGTTTCTGCCTGGCTTAGGAGCTTGCCCTAGCCAACCAGAAACCCAATTTCTAACAGTCTGGTCACGCCAGATCGGGACAAATTCACAAGTTCAGGCCGGCTGCGACGGAGTGTGGGCCAGATACAGGGACCAAGTTTGGCCCGCTAAACAAGGTTCCTTAAATCATGGTTGCAGAGCATTGCGAGATCCAGCATAAAAGATGTGTTGTGCAGCGGTGGTTCCAGAGAAGCTGCGGGCTGAGATGTGAAATTCTGCGTCATCGTCGAGGATACAGTTGATGAGGGGCTTGCGATGTGAGTGCCTACATCAAGGATGCGTCTCCCAATGGTGGTTCTGATGAGATTGCGGGTTGCGAAGCAAGGTCTGGCATCAGGGATGGGTCGCGATATGGTTCTGAAGCGGCTGTGAGGAGAAGGATCGGGCCCGATCAGTTTTCCTCACTGGACCTCAGCTGGATTGGTAGAACACCTTCAAGACCACTTTCAAGGGTCCAGGACTGAGTTGGCACCACTTGGTGGGCAAGACTCAGAGCAAATAGATGCCAGGTGCTGGGTTCAAGGTGGTAAGAGAGCCTATTCTGTCCTAGTAGGAAAGCCAACTAGCCCTTGGAGTCACACTGGTGGTCCTGGAATCAATATACTGATCCAATCCTTTCACTTAAGCAGCAGGTAAGCAGGCAGCAGGGCAACAGAGTAGCAGTCCTGCTTGAAGAGCAGTACAGCATTCCCTCTGAATCTTCCACAAGTCCAGAGGTGTACTGAAGAGTTGAGTCTGAGGGTCCGTATTTTTTCCCTGTGATTTTTTTGAATGAGTAAAAGGTTCTGGAAATGTTCACTCCCCAGAGGTGTATGGATTTTTTTGCATCCCTTTGTGAGTGTTCCAAAGCAGAGCTTGTGATGTTCAAGTGTGGTAGGTGACAGCTTCTCCCCTCATCAAATCAGAGATTTCCCATCCTGCCAACACCTACCTTCCCTTTGTCCCACCGTCTGAGAGCAGGCCAGTTGGCAGGCACCAAGTGGTTGGGACAAGAAAATGCATCTTTACCATTAAAGTGGGCTTTAATCACAATTCTTTAGGCACTAAACTTTACATTCCCACCTACTCCTAATTGAATGTTATCACGTATTAAATGTAATAAATTAAACTAATGTTATCCTATGGGAGAGGTGCACCTTGCAGTAGTGATAAAGTAAATTAAGAGTTTTTCAATAATAGGACATATATACCTTAAAAGCACATGTCGAACTTATTAAATACACTGTACCCTGCCATGTGGACTATTTAGGGCCTACCCTAAGGGTGACATATGTATTAAAATGGAAGGTTTAGGCCTGGCAAAAGGTTTATTTTGCCATGTTGAAGCGGCAGTTTAAACTGCCCATACGGGTTGCAATGGCAGGCCTGAGGCATGTTTAAATTGGTGGCACAATAAATGTTGCAGGCCTAATAGTAACATTTAATTTACAGGCCCTAGGTAATTGTACTACCACTTTACCATTGATTTGCAAGTCAATTGAATCTGCCAATTGGGTGTAAGCAAATTTTACCATGTTTAAAGGAGAGAGCACATGCACTTTAGCACAGGTTAGCGGGGTAAAGTGCACACAGTCCTAAGGCCAACAAAAACGAGATCAGCAAAAAATTGAGGAGTAAGGAAAAATGTTTTGGGGAAGTAAAGACCACCCTAAGGCTGTCAGGACTAAGAACACTCTAGTGTCCTCTGAAGGGAATTGGGAAAGCCAGTGGCATTGGCTAAGGATGGAAATCCCACTTGAGTTAAAAGTCCCTCTACTCCAAACAGACCTCCATCTACACTGCGTGTCTGTCAACTTTGCCATCTGTGATTCCACTCTTCTCTACATTTCTGCCCATGAGCAGGGGTTTAAAAATGGAGGTCAAAAAAATGGAGAACACGGACCAGCCCTGTAAAGCATTCTTTCATGATGGCAGAATCAAACAAGGGTCTGGAAGACCTAAAAACTGAGTATAACCTATCCCAGTCAAAACTAATTTCTTAACTCCAAGACTTTAAATGTAGTCCTCATGGTGACTTGTGTCAGATTTTTCACTGTTCGCTCTTTGAGTCTATGAGAACAATATGCCCAGACGTGTGAGAGAGAGGCAGCTAATCATGTTATGCATATTTCTACCCACACCCTTCCTTTTCCAGGAGTAGGCTAATCCTGTTAATTGGGCCTCTTGTTGATGGAACGGCTTCCAGCTGCCAGCTGGCAAGCAGAGTAGTTATCTTGGATCAGTGGGGCAGTTCAAAACCTTAATCTCATTATGGCTGACTCTGGAAAATTCTTCCATTTTTAAAACACAAAAACAAATGCATATATGTCCAAGTTGACATATATATGCCTGCAGGATCAGGGAAATATTGGAAAAGTCACATCAATGCCTTTTCTACATTGAACGAGATCCAGTTATATTTTAAGCATTTTTTGGCCCAAATTGAAAATGAGTGCTATATATTCTACAGTTCAACATATGAGGAAGGGACATTTCCTCTTGGATTCCCTACTGAATATTAAGGTGTAAGCAAAGCATAACCAATTTTTGTGTGTGACAATGCTATCTGTGTGTCAATGCTAGACAACAGACCTCTTCACTCAGCCTGCACATGTGAGTACAATCATGTGCAACGATGTTTGCATTGTAACCAGCTTAGAGTTTCTTACCTAATCTAAGCAGCGGTGGATCTCATTTTACAAGGTGGCACTAGTGCTTATAGCCCAAATCAATTTTAATAGAAATTTACAGTGATTGCATTTCCGTTTGGGGGACTTACTCACAACAGAGATCCAAAAAACAAGTGGTAAAAGGAATAAAAAACAAACTGAGGAATGGGGAGGTTTACCAGACAGAAGCCTTTGTCTTGCAATAAAGGCTTGCAAGAGATGGATGAACTTAATATTAGCAGTGGCTTAAATGTGCCTACTGTGAAATTGGAACTCCCAACACTGGCTTAGAAGTCTGGATGGAATGGCTTCTTTCAAAAGTGTGATAAATAGCCTGAATGATTGTATCGAGGTTTTGGGGGGATTTCAGGGCCCATTTTTGATGAATGCTCACTTAGAATAACAGGTGAGTCAAAGGTATGGAGACTTTTAGAAATGGGGTTCCTGGTTGGTTACGGTTAGGGTTAGGGCTAAGCCAGGCAGAAAACACGACTCTAGTCAGGGCAAGTAAGTTACACACCAAAGATAAGTTGTGCTCACCCTTAGCTTGGTGCAGAGCATTCAGGCTTATCAAAGAGGCAATGTGTAAAGCATTTGTGCAACACCTTTGCACAGTAACACAGTGAAAACACCACAAAAAGACTCCAAACCAGTATACAAAGATAGTGAATTTCTATCTGAATAAAAACAACACCAAAACGACAAACAGCCAATCAATAAATCATGATACATTCAATTTTTACATTAATCTCAAAACAACAAGCAGTGCTTCAAAACTGTGCTCCGTTTAGAGCCTTTACAGTAATTCCAATTCAAGAATAGGCATCCAAAAACATGTCGGTGGTTAATGCACACAATAGTGCCAGTGCGCTTCTATTCTAGTATTTGCGGTAAGTTCAGTGGGGATGGTAACAAGATATGTCCCCCAACTGCGAGGAGCACAGTATGGCAGTGCTGGGACCATGCAGGTCCGATTCAGGTAAGTCAAGAACACTGTGGGTCTCATTTACAAACTTTTGACGCACATCAGCGCAGGCCTTCATGCTGCACTGCTATGCATCAAAAGAAAAGTGCAGGAATGCGCTGTATCTATGGCGCATTCCTGTCCTTCTCCTTTGCGCAGGCGCATAAACAGCAGCTGTGCGCCAATGCAGATTTATCACTACAATTCTAAACATACCAAAGTCAACACTACTCCTTTCAGATCAGGAATTACCACTAAAAGATATATAAGGGAATTAACAATGCTAGCCTATGAGAGAAATAGGCCTTACAGCAGTGATAAACAAAACAGGCTGTTTGTCACTACCAGGACATGCCGAACAATAAAGGCATATGTCCTACCTTTGTCTGACACAGCACCCTGCCCATAAGGCTACCTAGAGCCTAGAGTAGGGGGACCTATTTGTAAAAAGAATAAGGCAGCTGAAGGCTTGGCAGGTAGTTTTAAATGCCAATTCAATGTGGCAGTAAACTGTGCACCCAGGCCCTGCAGTGACAGGCCTGAGACAGGTTTAAAAGGCTATATCTGTTGGTGGCAGAAGCAGTGCTACAGGCCCACTAGTAGCATCTAATTTACCGGTGCTGGGTATATGGGATACCACTGTACAAGGGACTTACAGGTAAATTAAATATGCCAAAACAGGTGTAAACTAATCATACTGTGTTTTAGAAGAGAGAGCACAGGCACTTTAGCACCGATTAGCAGTGGTAAGGTGCCCAGATCCTAAAGGCAGCAAAAAGTTCAGAAAAATAGGGGGAGGGCGAAGAGTTGGATATAACCCTGCAAAAAGAGCCAGGTCCAACAGAGCCTAAAGATTGCTGAGTGGTGATCCTCCTTAGCCCAACCACCCAGTGCAATCTGTGAAGTTCCCATAGGTAACTAACCTGCTGTGAAGTTGAGGATTACCTTTCTAACAGTATGGAACACTACTACCATGATAACCTGTTTACCCTGCCACACACCTTCATCTCTTTTTTAATAACCACATTTTATTAGTTTTAACAATTATCAGAAGCATCCTCTAACAATCGATTAACATCATCACAGTGCATATTGTATATTGGAACAGAGTAAAAATATCTGTAAACAACAGCATCACACCAGTTGTTCATGATATGCCCAGCACCCACACCTTATTTTATCATGTTTTTGGGGGCATCCCTGTTCTCCTGGCTCATGCACCAGTTCTCTCCCTTCCTCCATGTTGCCAACAAAGGGGCTTCTGCTAGCCTCCAAGTGTGGGTACTGTCTCTTTTGGCCACCAATGTGGCAACTCCAATAAATACCCTTTCCAATCTCAGCCCCCCAATGTCATACAGGAGACCTAGTAGGGCTGTCCGAGGAGCAAGATCAATGTGGCAGCCCAGTACCTCAGGGCTCTCCCACCCCACGCCTTCATCTTTTACTGCATATTTAAGCCCATTCTCTTGTACCATCCTTTCTCCCATACCTTAGATTTGCATGCCTCTGGTCTTACCCTGGTGTTCCCCCACTGTTATTCCAATGATCTGTCTGACACTGGTTCCCTCTCTCATTCCCCCTTGCTATCTGACTATTTTCCTCTTGTCCTCCTAACTCTTATGACTTGGACTCAAAATATTGTTAATAGGCCATGTATATTAGGCTTCCAAGTGCATCATACTAATGCAAGGTAGTGTGCAGTTGATCTTTTTGAAAGCAACCTTTCTGCTAGATAGTTGGTGGAGAACATGCAGTCCACAACCACAGGATTTGTTTACCGTTTTCAAGTTTTATATATTTGTATACATCTGGTCATGGCACACTTTCTTTTAATTAACTGCCAGATGGGCATGGTGTATAACCGGCTAAGGCCGGCCATGTTGCTCCCTCATTGCTAAGGGGACCTAGTCTAACGTTATTTGCATGTGGAAGGGGGCCTTCCAACCAATGTTCATGTTCTTGGTATGTTAGCTTATTAAGCATTAGAAATACCACTGTGTAGTTAGGAGCTGCAGTGTATGTGTGAAAAAGTCTTGAAGCTATATTTGCAGCTGGGAATGTAACCCATGCATAGAATACCTCTGTCCTAAATGCTTCGTGGGCCTCAACCACAAAGGTAGCATCTCTAGCGAGGAGCAGTCCACATTATTGCATCAATTGGGTAACTGCATGTCTGAAGCTGTTATGATGATTGCTGCTTCATCTTCAGCCATATGAATATGTGGAATTCAGAGAGGGTACCTCTACGGGGTCATCCTTTGAAAGATTCAGATTTGAACAACCTACAACCAAAACATAAGATCTACCTGCTCAGCTGAGGAGGATTTCTCTCTAACACCACAGATGTCTCTGGTAAAGAGGTGAATATGGGTCTTTAGGTATACAAAAGAAAACTACTCAGGCGATCCATTAAAAATAACCCAAGCTAAGACATTGGCTTATAATTTCCCAAGTAAAACTGTGCATTTGTTGGACAACATAAATATTAGAACTGTGCAAGACTGATTCTATGCTCAGCATTTGGATGTGTTGGCCTAAGTCCTGCTAGCTCACAGAGCACCATCAGTAACCATAACCTGACAAGGTAACAAATAGATGTGCAACCTCAGAACATGGCAACCCAGACTCCCTAAGGCATCTGGTAACAAATCTAAAAAACATTTCAGTTGGTTACTTTTACATTCCCAAAGAGATACACAAGAAGTACACAGTAAAGCGTTTCAAGATTTATTGAAGCATTGTGATTCTTGAGTAATATATCAATAGAAGGAAACAATGATCAATAGAAGGAAACAAAATAATGTGATCAGCATTACAAGAATGGTGAAAAAGATCAATTGTTTAACTATTTTGCTGATTACAAAGAATACATGCTGGCATACAAGTACTGTAATATATTGTACTGCTACCTAGTGCTACCTATCCCGGTGTGTCTAGGGTGGGTGAATTTGCCAAATGCCTGTAGGGTGATCTAACTCTCTGTTACCTGTGAGTAAGTGTCATCAGGATGCTTGTCTTGGGGAGACCCTGGCAGCATTCCTTACAAGAGGTAGGCAGGAATCAGTTGGGCTGGAATTCCGGCATGGGTGACCTCTTGGTGTCAGTGAAATGCTCCTCTAACTAGCCTACGAAGTTGAAATGTAAGCAGTGCTATTTCAGAGAATATTATCCTGCACAGTAACGGAAATTAATGTGTGCCAAATGTCATTGTGTTTAAGGAAAGAAGTTAACTCAAAATGGTGAGCATATAAAATGGTGTTTCAACCCTGGCCTAAAATGTGACCACGTGACATCACTATTATGATAGTTTAGTTACCTATTTCTGAACCTAACATGTCTTTTTGGCAGTCATTCTCAAGTGATGTCTGTGTATTTTGAGACCACTGTTTATTTTGTTTCACAACTTTGAGCGTAATTTTATATTATCGTATTCCTTGGGCCAAGGTATTTTCTTAATTGTACTAGCGGACTATGTTAATGTCATCATTCTGTCTTGTTTCCTCATTTAATCATGGTAAACAAAAAGTTATCAACAGTAATAATAAATGAATACAAATTACCAGTTCCTTACTCAGTGAGGAAAGGGATATTTACCCTTTACTGATTGTATCAAATTTATAATGTAAGAAAAAACAATGTGTACCCAATGTCTGGCAAAATGTGCCATTTTTGCAGATGTGAGTTAGAAATGTTGGACTAGATGTCGATGTTTTCTCACGACAAAAACAATATTTTTTCCCAGCAACATAATGTTTAGGAATCAATAATTAAGACTATTTTTCTGTTATTTTAAAAGTGTCTTTGACAAGACAAAATAACAACATGACACCAAGCATGTACATCATTTTGTAGTTGACAACTGTCTCATGCTAATTATTTTCATCAAATCTGCATTCTTTACTATTAAGTGTACGGAATGAGTGCTGTTTAAACTGAATTATACATGTTTGTCTACTGCTCTCTCACACATATCTTATTTAAACACTTCTGTCTATCTCGAAGCTGTAATTGTTTGAGACTGTGATGATTGACAGAACAGCATTTCAGTAATTGCCTCCAGGCAATTGTGGCTAATATGCATTTGCAGCCCTGAGGCTGCGTTTTGTTCGCCTTCCAATACTTCTTCGTTCACTACTACAAAGTGCAGATTTGTTGTCAAATGCTCAGGTTGCACGACCAACTGTTTGTGGCCCCTAAAATTAAATAGAAGCTGCCAATGCCCACTGATGGATGGATTTGCCATCTGTTATAAAAATAAAGACTACATTCTGTACTGTTATGGTCCTCATAATAGTTTGCTTCGTGGAGTTCTCCTATTAAAGCAGCTGTTGATTGTATGCCTCCAATAAATATTTATATGTGCTTTTTCTTAAAATATATATGGAATATTGCAGTTTTAACAGGTATTTCTGCATGTATTTTCTTATTCAAAAGAACAGAAGCACACAGCAAAACATATCAGTATAGTTTTGAAACATATTAAAAGTGCAGTTAACTCATTGGGTTATTATGTTGTATGTATGTATGTGTTATTTCTATAGCACTACCCTACCGAAAGGTAGCAGTGTGCTTTTCAGGGTCATAGGCAAAGATACAGCCAATGCGTGATTAGAGGTGCAGCTTGTTTCTAGACGCAGAGATGGACTGTTATTGAGTTGAAATGTGCTGTTTGTATTTATTTAATGTTTTCTGTATACCACATATCAGGCCCATAAGGAAAAGAGTGCTTGTCATAGCGCATGCTCAGGGCTTACAAGAGACGATAACTGTGCAGTGGATCATCAACAATTTACAGCTATGTGTATAAGTGAAGGTTGAGTTAAAAAATACAAGAACTAATAACAGGGCATGAGTAATAGAGCTTTAAATAATTATCAACCTGTTAACTTCTGCCCCCCCCCCCCCCGACAGTGCTGATCCCTTTTTTGGCTATTTGGAGTAGTTCATACTTAGAGCTCGTTAACTTTCTTCCACACAAGGTATCCAAGACAAATTTGTTTCCTTTTTTTTCCACCATCCACTGGATTCTAAAAGTACCCAGGATATGAGGATTCCACTGAAAACTGACACCTTTTTTGCAAAGAAGGTAGCTGTGAATTTTAGGCCCTAGCTCAGCCGGCACCTAGGGAAACCTAGCAAGCTTGCACTTGGTTGAAAACTAGATACTGGGGAATCCAGTGTAAGGTGACTTGCATGGCTCTCAACAGGTTTTTTCCCACTGAATCTGTTACAAATCTCAAACTTTGACAAAAAAAAATGTTCCTCACATTTCTTTGATACAAACTTTGGGAATCTGTGGAGATCCACAAACGTCCTTCCCCCCAGCATTCCCCCAAGTCTGCCGATAAAAATGGTACCTCACTTGTGTGACTAGGCCTAATGCTCGCAACAGAAAACGTCCCAAAACCCAACATGGGTACATCTAATTTTTTCACTCAAAACTGATCCTTTCATTTCAAAGTAGGTAGCTGTGGATTTTGGGACCTAGCTCAGCAGCGCCTAGGGAAACCTAGCAAACTTGCAAATTTTTTAAAACTAGATATCTGCGGGAATCCAGGGTGGGGTGAACTGAATGGCTCCCACCAGGTTTCTTTACCCAGAATACCTTGCAAACCTCAAACTTCAACTAATAAAACACATTTTTCTCTCATTTCTGTGATGAAAAATTCTGGAATCTGTGGAGTAGTCCCAAGATAGCTGCCAACACTTCCTGGTTGATGTGTTGGCAGCCATTGAGATATCAGCACGGTAACTGTCGGATCCTCTGAGAGACAACATCCCTTTATAAACAAATTTGGATTTCTTTTAATATCTCTAAATCTAGCTTTAGGAGGGGGGCACTGTGTGCACCCTTCCTTTTTAGAAAAATGCCTCTGAGGCCTGGCCCACCTGGGGGCTGTATTCAGCACAAGCGCAGTGCCGGAGGTTTTTTTTATTTAAAAAAACATTTGCTGCAGATTCGCAGTCATTCCCAGATTATATTATGCATCTAGGCCCAGCACCCCGTGGGGGTCAGCCCCCCACTTTGCATTGGCCGAAGGCAGGGCCATTTCATAGCCAATGCGTCATTGCTGGCCAATACCCCACAGTTGAGCAACCCTCCACGGACACCTACTCCTCATTTTTTCCATTTTCTTTCTCTGTAATTCGTTTCTCCTGTGGGACCACACTGGAGGGCCACACTGGGCCCTGACACAGTTCTGCTGTACCTCATGACGGCTTGCTGGGTTCCAAGGCATACCGCTGGATCTGCAGTATGAATGCTTTTTTTATTTGGCCCCATAGGGGTCTCTGTCGGACCCCTTCCACAAGGGTCATGGTGTAAGGGTACTCTTAACCGGTTCCTGTTTGACTTATTTGTTCATACAGGCCATTTTACAGAAACCAAGTCCCTGTGTCCTGTAATAACAGTTGCAACATTTCTGTTGATTCTGCAGCTAGTGAATCAGATTGCTTGGTTCGACGGGACTGGTACCTGTCCTGCAGTACTATTTCAGCAGATGGGAAAAAGCACTCTCGGCCAATAAGAATGCTCTTTTTTAAATTTGCGCAAGACCAACTGTCCAGTTATTACTATCTTCTGAATCCTAATTTATCAAAAACAGCTGAACAGATTTACACCAAGTTACCAAAAGCATGCTTTTTGAGTAAAGATTTAGGTTTCTGCCAATATTGGTATAATACTGTTCAGCCAGGTTTAAATATGCTTCTTAAAATTCCTATTGGAAATTGCATTGTAAAACACATTTTGGGACACCCCTTTTTCTCAGCCTTGCTTGATGGATCACCCTGAAACTTTCAAAGAAGGAGTTGAGGTTGGTGTATTTTTTTGGTAAAGTTTAATTTTATCTTACTGCACAAAGTTAGCACCTTGAATCCCGCTTTTGAATAAAAGCCTTTTAATAAAATAAAAGAAATACCCATAAAAATGCTATGACATAAACCATATATGAACATGCACAGAGAGTAATATGCTATTTATTAAAAGACTACCTGCGCCACTGTAATGGCTCCCCCATGCCTTCCATGGCACTTCCTTCTGTCACTCTTGTCTGGAGAGGCTCAGTGATGGAGCATGTGTATCAGGGACACTGGTGCTATCAAGGAAGATGTGCCCTCCATCCACTGGTTGGATAGTATAAGCCACCTAGCGTTTGGGTTAAGTGGGCTCCTAACGCCTGTGGATCCTGATGCCATAGCACCTGCTATACTATTGACAGCTATACTCCTGGAAAAGTTTATTTTGTTTTCTACCCACCAAGGATCTCCTGGGCTGCACCCAATGCTCTTGCTGTTTTAGAGAGTACTCAATGAGATGCCCAGTCAAGTGCTGGGTAGTATCAGGCTGTTCTTTTGGTGCTCCATATATTAATCCTGACCAAGACCACCTTCAAGCCAATCAGGCAGTATGAATTGTGATGCATTTTACTTTTGAAATACAACAAACTAATTTGCAACATTAGCTACTGTATTCCCCATCTTGGAACTTGTGCAGCTATTTTAGCAAATTAAACATTTGACTGGTGTAAAATGCAAGTACTTATTAGCCTGATGCTACTGTGCACCAGGAAAGGGGTGCCTCAGAACAGGTAAGCAAACTGGGGGCAGCCATGCCCCCATCTGCCCCTCATTAGCTCTGGAGAGAATGGTGCCGCTTTGTAGCTGATTCTCAAAACAAGGTAGGTAGTCATCTTCCCTCTGTCTATTATTCTTTTACAGGTTTTATAGAACTTTAATTTCTCCAGTGGTCTATTGCCACAAGGAGAGGCTGTGACGGGTTCCATAGACTCAAATTGGATCTGCTAGCAGCTCTTAGTGAATAGGGTGAAAGCTGTAAATGTGATTGCTAAGGCTTGGAGAGTCTGTCTTTACCGGCTACTACTGAAGCTTTATCCTGTGTCTTCTGAGTTATTTAGAAGTATGTTCTTAGTGAACCAAAAATTTCTCGCTCAGTTGGAGTCTGAAAAAACCAAGGCTTGAAAGGAAAAATGTCCTTTCTTGAGTCCCCTCACTCACCAGGGTTTCCCCACGGTGACATGCTTCATTGTAGGGGCCATCCCAACCCGCTGCGGGTTGAGGGGTGCTACGACTTGCGACACTACGTAGGAGCACTGTTTTTTTGAGTGACTATGTGTAGTGCAGTGATATGGGTGGAGTGAGTGAGTTAAAAATATCTAACTATTGGGTAAAATTTCATCAGCACCCCTACTTTTGAGACAGTCGTCACATAACATACCTCTTTAACACTGACAACGAGCAATAAACTGGCGAATCGCATTATTATATTCTCAGCCAATACACACACCACGTTTGTCTACATGTATGTATTGTAATTCCCCCCTTATTATTTATTATTTATTTTTAGTTTCTATTCATCCTTATTTTACTTTATCATTAGCATTTATTCTTTGTCCCCCTAGTTTTTGTAGTTCCTTTATTTTTTCTCTATCATGGAGCTTTTTTCAGTTTTCCATTGTGGCCTCTCGTTACTATCCTTTTTCGCCCCCTCCCGAGAGGGCCGCCACCTTAGCCATTTTGTTATTGTTTCCGCTCTAGTCCTTCCAACACGACTAGGCGGCAACTCTACCCATAAAACCTCCTCCCGTGACAAACTCATCAATATGCGGTCTCGAGGAGAGGCAAACCCATCTGAGAGGATTTCCTTTGAAGTAAGTAGTTTTGTGTTTCACAGGTACGAGTACGAACTTCTCAGCCCCTCGACGACCATGAAGCACAACTTTGCTTCATAATTAGTATGTCTGTAAAACCCTATATATATATTACGTGTTTGTATGTTTTGTTTTGTATTATGAGTCATTGAGCCCCAGATCTTGTAAAAAGCGCTTCCATTAACATCGCGTTTTTTGATAGCACCACGCAAATAACCACACGGGGCAATAACAAGTGTTTGTCTTGCTCCTCACCAAAACGCATGATCTTTGAAAAGCACGCAACCAGTTACCTAACCATTTTTATCCATCATTTCCATCATACAGTGTCACGGAGTGAACCTTTTGTTTTGTTTTGTGTTTTCTGTTTTTTAATATTATACCTAGGTACTGATTCACAGCGCCACTACTAGGTATGGCTAAGTTAGGAGAGTACGTGTTTCTTTTTGTCTTCATAAACAAGCATGGCAAAAGCGCGCACACTAATGAATGAGTGAACATGTATTTTGTTTTTAAAAGACATGACATTCCTGACATTCCATTAAAAGACATAATATTTCTGACATTCCATGACATGACTGACATTCCTGACATTCCATTAAAAGACATGACATTCCTGACATTCCATTAAAAGACATGACATTCCTGACATTCCAGATATTCCATTAAAAGACATGACATTCTTGACATTCCAGATATTCCATTAAAAGACATGACATTCCAGATATTCCATTAAAAGACATGACATTCCTGACATTCCATTAAAAGATATGACATTCCTGACATTCCAATAAAAAGACATGACATTCCATTCCAAGACATGACATTCCATTCCAACACATGACATTCCATTCCAAGACATGACATTCCATTCCAAGACATGACATTCCTGACATTCCATTCTATAACATGACATTCCTGACATTCCATTAAAAGACATGACATTCCTGACATTCCAGACATTCCATTAAAAGACATGACATTCCTGACATTCCATTAAAAGACATTACATTCCATGGCATGACTGACATTCCTGATATTCCATTAAAAGACATGACATTCCATTCCAAGACATGACATTCCATTCTATGACATGACATTCCTGACATTCCATTAAAAGACATGACATTCCTGACATTCCATTAAAAGACATGACATTCCTGACATTCCAGACATTCCATTAAAAGACATGACATTCCTGACATTCCATTAAAAGACATGGCATTCCTGACATTCCATAAAAGACATGACATTCCTGAAATTCTATGACATTCCTGACATTCCATTCCAAGACATGATATTCCAGACATTCCACTCCATGATATGATATTCCAGACATTCCATTCCTAGACATGACATTCCTGACATTCTATTCCATGACACACATTCCTGACATTCCATTAAAAGACATGATATTTCTGACATTCCATTAAAAGACATGACATTTCTGACATTCCATTAAAAGACATGACATTCCATTGAAAGACATGACATTCCAGACATTCCATGACATTCCTGACATTCCTTCAAAAGACATGACATTCCTGACATTCCATTAAAAGACGTGACATTCCTGACATTCCAAGACATGACATTCCATTCCATTCCAAGACATGACATTCTATTCCAAGACATGACATTCCATTGAAAGACATGACATTCCAGACATTCCATGACATTCCTGACATTCCATTCCAAGACATGACATTCCTGACATTCCATTAAAAGACATGACATTCCTGACATTCCATTCCAAGACATGACATTCCTGACATTCCATTCCAAGACATGACATTCCTGACATTCCATTCCATGACATTCCTGACATTCCATTAAAATACATGACATTCCTGACATTCCATGACATGACTGACATTCCTGACATTCCATTAAAAGACATGACATTCCTGACATTCCATGACATGACAGACATTCCATTAAAAGATGTGACATTCATGACATTCCATTTTATGACATGACATTCCTGACATTCCATTAAAAGACGACATTCTTGACATTCCATTAAAAGACATGACATTCCTGACATTCCAATAAAAGACATGACATTCCTGACATTCCATGACATGACTGACATTCCTGACATTCCATTAAAAGACATGACATTCCTGACATTCCATTAAAAGACAGGACATTTGACATTCCATTCCAAGACATGACATTCCTGACAAAAAGACATGACATTCCTGACATTCCATTAAAAGACATGACATTCCTGACATTTCATTAAAAGACATGACATTCCTGACATTCCATTAAAAGACATGACATTCCTGACATTCCAAGACATGACTTACATTCCAAGACATGACTGACATTCCATGACATGACTGACATTCCATAACATGACATTCCTGACATTCCATTCTATGACATGGCATTCCTGACATTCCATTTAAAGACATGACATTCTTGAAATTCCATTAAAAGACATGACATGACTGACATTCCATTAAAAGACATGGCATTCCTGACATTCCAGACATTCCATTAAAAGACATGACATTCCTGACATTCCATTCCAAGACATGACATTCCTGACAAAAAGACATGACATTTCTGACATTCCATTAAAAAACATGACATTCCTGACATTCCGTGACATTCCTGACATTCCATGACATGACTGACATTCCTGACATTCCATTAAAAGACATGACATTCCTGACATTCCATTAAAAGACATGACATTCCTGACATTCCAGACATTCCATTAAAAGACATGACATTCCTGACATTCCATTAAAAGACATGACATTCCTGACATTCCATTAAAAGACATGACATTCCTGACATTCCATTAAAAGACATGACATTCCAGACATGACTGACATTCCATTAAAAGACATGACATTCCTGACATTCCATTAAAAGACATGACATTCCTGACATTCCATTAAAAGACATGACATTCCTGACATTCCATTAAAAGACATGACATTCCTGACATTCCATTAAAAGACATGACATTCCTGACATTCTATTAAAAGACATGACATTCCAGACATGACTGACATTCCATTAAAAGACATGACATTCCTGACATTCCATTAAAAGACATGACATTCCTGACATTCCATTAAAAGACATGACATTCCAGACATGACTGACATTCCTGACATTCCATTAAAAGACATGACATTCCATTCCAAGACATGACATTCCTGACATTCCATTAAAAGACATGACATTCCTGACATTCCATTAAAAGACATGACATTCCTGACATTCCATTAAAAGACATGACATTCCATTAAAAGACATGACATTCCATTAAAAGACATGACATTCCTGACATTCCATTCCAAGACATAACATTCCAGACATTCCACTCCATGATATGACATTCCAGACATTCCATTCCAAGACATGACATTCCTGACATTCCATTAAAAGACATGACATTCCATGACATTTCTGACATTCCATTAAAAGACATGACATTCCTGACATTCCAGACATTCCAATAAAAGACATGACATTCCTGACATTCCATTAAAAGACATGACATTCCTGACATTCCATTAAAAGACATGACATTCCATTAACAGACATGACATTCCTGACATTCCAGACATTCCATGACATTCCTGACATTCCATTAAAAGACATGACATTCCTGACATTCCATGACATTTCTGACATTCCATTAAAAGACATGACATTCCTGACATTCTGTTAAAAGACATGACATTCCTGACATTCCGTTAAAAGACATGACATTCTATTCCAAGACCTGACATTCCATGACAAGACATTCCTGACATTCCATTAAAAGACATGACATTCCTGACATTCCAGACATTCCATTAAAAGACATGACATTCCTGACATTCCATTAAAAGACATGACATTCCATTAAAAGACATGACATTCCTGACATTCCATTAAAAGACATGACATTCCAAGACATGACATTCCATTCCAAGACATGACATTCCATTCCAAGACATGACATTCCATTCCAAGACATGACATTCCTGACATGACATTCCTGACATTCCAGACATTCCATTAAAAGACATGACATTCCTGACATTCCATTAAAAGACATGACATTCCATGTCATGACTGATATTCCTGACATTCTATTAAAAGACATGACATTCCATTCGATGACATGACATTCCATTCCAAGACATGATATTCCATTAAAAGACCTGACATTCCTGACATTCCATTAAGACATGACATTCCTGACATTCCTGACATTCCATTAAAAGACATGACATTCCTGACATTCCAGACATTCCATTAAAAGACATGACATTCCTGACATTCCATTAAAAGACATGGCATTCCTGACATTCCATAAAAGACATGACATTCCTGAAATTCTATGACATTCCTGACATTCCATTCCAAGACATGATATTCCAGACATTCCACTCCATGATATGATATTCCAGACATTCCATTCCTAGACATGACATTCCTGACATTCTATTCCATGACACACATTCCTGACATTCCATTAAAAGACATGATATTTCTGACATTCCATTAAAAGACATGACATTTCTGACATTCCATTAAAAGACATGACATTCCATTGAAAGACATGACATTCCAGACATTCCATGACATTCCTGACATTCCTTCAAAAGACATGACATTCCTGACATTCCATTAAAAGACGTGACATTCCTGACATTCCAAGACATGACATTCCATTCCATTCCAAGACATGACATTCTATTCCAAGACATGACATTCCATTGAAAGACATGACATTCCAGACATTCCATGACATTCCTGACATTCCATTCCAAGACATGACATTCCTGACATTCCATTAAAAGACATGACATTCCTGACATTCCATTCCAAGACATGACATTCCTGACATTCCATTCCAAGACATGACATTCCTGACATTCCATTCCATGACATTCCTGACATTCCATTAAAAGACATGACATTCCTGACATTCCATGACATGACTGACATTCCTGACATTCCATTAAAAGACATGACATTCCTGACATTCCATGACATGACAGACATTCCATTAAAAGATGTGACATTCATGACATTCCATTTTATGACATGACATTCCTGACATTCCATTAAAAGACGACATTCTTGACATTCCATTAAAAGACATGACATTCCTGACATTCCAATAAAAGACATGACATTCCTGACATTCCATGACATGACTGACATTCCTGACATTCCATTAAAAGACATGACATTCCTGACATTCCATTAAAAGACAGGACATTTGACATTCCATTCCAAGACATGACATTCCTGACAAAAAGACATGACATTCCTGACATTCCATTAAAAGACATGACATTCCTGACATTTCATTAAAAGACATGACATTCCTGACATTCCATTAAAAGACATGACATTCCTGACATTCCAAGACATGACTTACATTCCAAGACATGACTGACATTCCATGACATGACTGACATTCCATAACATGACATTCCTGACATTCCAT
The DNA here is from genome assembly GCF_964204655.1 of Triturus cristatus. Taxonomy (NCBI): domain Eukaryota; kingdom Metazoa; phylum Chordata; class Amphibia; order Caudata; family Salamandridae; genus Triturus; species Triturus cristatus. The sequence continues at coordinate 772,842,438 of NC_140593.1, forward strand.
TCTATGACATGGCATTCCTGACATTCCATTTAAAGACATGACATTCTTGAAATTCCATTAAAAGACATGACATGACTGACATTCCATTAAAAGACATGGCATTCCTGACATTCCAGACATTCCATTAAAAGACATGACATTCCTGACATTCCATTCCAAGACATGACATTCCTGACAAAAAGACATGACATTTCTGACATTCCATTAAAAAACATGACATTCCTGACATTCCGTGACATTCCTGACATTCCATGACATGACTGACATTCCTGACATTCCATTAAAAGACATGACATTCCTGACATTCCATTAAAAGACATGACATTCCTGACATTCCAGACATTCCATTAAAAGACATGACATTCCTGACATTCCATTAAAAGACATGACATTCCTGACATTCCATTAAAAGACATGACATTCCTGACATTCCATTAAAAGACATGACATTCCAGACATGACTGACATTCCATTAAAAGACATGACATTCCTGACATTCCATTAAAAGACATGACATTCCTGACATTCCATTAAAAGACATGACATTCCTGACATTCCATTAAAAGACATGACATTCCTGACATTCTATTAAAAGACATGACATTCCAGACATGACTGACATTCCATTAAAAGACATGACATTCCTGACATTCCATTAAAAGACATGACATTCCTGACATTCCATTAAAAGACATGACATTCCAGACATGACTGACATTCCTGACATTCCATTAAAAGACATGACATTCCATTCCAAGACATGACATTCCTGACATTCCATTAAAAGACATGACATTCCTGACATTCCATTAAAAGACATGACATTCCTGACATTCCATTAAAAGACATGACATTCCATTAAAAGACATGACATTCCATTAAAAGACATGACATTCCTGACATTCCATTCCAAGACATAACATTCCAGACATTCCACTCCATGATATGACATTCCAGACATTCCATTCCAAGACATGACATTCCTGACATTCCATTAAAAGACATGACATTCCATGACATTTCTGACATTCCATTAAAAGACATGACATTCCTGACATTCCAGACATTCCAATAAAAGACATGACATTCCTGACATTCCATTAAAAGACATGACATTCCTGACATTCCATTAAAAGACATGACATTCCATTAACAGACATGACATTCCTGACATTCCAGACATTCCATGACATTCCTGACATTCCATTAAAAGACATGACATTCCTGACATTCCATGACATTTCTGACATTCCATTAAAAGACATGACATTCCTGACATTCTGTTAAAAGACATGACATTCCTGACATTCCGTTAAAAGACATGACATTCTATTCCAAGACCTGACATTCCATGACAAGACATTCCTGACATTCCATTAAAAGACATGACATTCCTGACATTCCAGACATTCCATTAAAAGACATGACATTCCTGACATTCCATTAAAAGACATGACATTCCATTAAAAGACATGACATTCCTGACATTCCATTAAAAGACATGACATTCCAAGACATGACATTCCATTCCAAGACATGACATTCCATTCCAAGACATGACATTCCATTCCAAGACATGACATTCCTGACATGACATTCCTGACATTCCAGACATTCCATTAAAAGACATGACATTCCTGACATTCCATTAAAAGACATGACATTCCATGTCATGACTGATATTCCTGACATTCTATTAAAAGACATGACATTCCATTCGATGACATGACATTCCATTCCAAGACATGATATTCCATTAAAAGACCTGACATTCCTGACATTCCATTAAGACATGACATTCCTGACATTCCAGACATTCCATTAAAAGACATGACATTCCTGACATTCCATTCCAAGACATGACATTCCATTCCAAGACATGACATTCCAGACATTCCATTAAAAGACATGACATTCCTGACATTCCATTAAAAGACATGACATTCCTGACATTCCAGACATTCCATTAAAAGACATGATATTCCTGACATTCTATTAAAAGACATGACATTCCATTCGATGACATGGCATTCCATTCCAAGACATGACATTCCAGACATTCCATTAAAAGACATGACATTCCAGACATTCCATTAAAAGACATGACACTCCTGACATTCCATTCCAAGACATGACATTCCATTCCAAGACATGACATTCCTGACATTCCATTAAAAGACCTGACATTCCTGACATTCCATTAAAAGACATGACATTCCATGTCATGACTGATATTCCTGACATTCTATTAAAAGACATGACATTCCATTCGATGACGACATTCCATTCCAAGACATGACATTCCAGACATTCCATTAAAAGACATGACATTCCAGACATTCCATTAAAAGACATGACACTCCTGACATTCCATTCCAAGACATGACATTCCATTCCAAGACATGACATTCCTGACATTCCATTAAAAGACCTGACATTCCATTAAAAGACATGACATTCCTGACATTCCATCAAAAGACATGACATTCCTGAAATTCCATGACATGACTGACATTCCATTCCAAGACATGACATTCCTGATATTCCATTCTATGACATGGCATTCCTGACATTCCATTAAAAGACATGGCATTCCTGACATTCCATTAAAAGACATGACATTCCTGACATTCCATTAAAAGACATGACATTCCTGACATTCCATTAAAAGACATGACATTCCATTAAAAGACATGACATTCCATGACATGACTGACATTCCTGACATTCCATTAAAAGACATGACATTCCATTCCAAGACATGACATTCCATTCTATGACATGACGTTCCTGACATTCCATTCTATGACATGACATTCCTGACATTCCATTAAAAGACATGACATTCCTGACATTCCATTCCAAGACATGACATTCCTGACAAAAAGAAATGACATTCCTGACATTCCATTAAAAGACATGACATTCCTGACATTCCATGAAAAGACATGACATTCCTGATATTCCATTAAAAGACATGACATTCCAAGACATGACATTCCATGACAAGACATTCCTGACATTCCATTAAAAGACATGACATTCCTAACATTCCAGACATTCCATTAAAAGACATGACATTCCTGATATTCCATTAAAAGACATGACATTCCTGACATTCCATTAAAAGACATGACATTCCTGATATTCCATTAAAAGACATGACATTCCTGACATTCCATTAAAAGACATGACATTCCTGACATTCCATTAAAAGACATGACATACCTGACATTCCATTAAAAGACATGACATTCCTGACATTCCAGACATTCCAATAAAAGACATGACATTCCTGACATTCCATTAAAGACATGCCATTCCTGACATTCCATTCCAAGACATGACATTCCATGACAAGACATTCCTGATATTCCATTAAAAAACATGACATTCCTGACATTCCATTAAAAGACGTGCCATTCCTGACATTCCAGACATTCCATTTAAACACATGACATTCCATTAAAAGACATGACATTCCATTCCAAGACATGACATTCCATGACAAGACATTCCTGAAATTCCACTAAAAGACATAACATTCCTGACATTCCATTAAAAGACATGATATTCCTGACGTTCCAGACATTCCATTAAAAGACATGACATTCCTGACATTCCATTAAAAGACATGACATTCCTCACATTCCATGACATTCCTGACATTCCATTAAAAGACATGACATTCCTGACATTCCATGACATGACTGACATTCCAATAAAAGACATGACATTCTTGACATTCCATTAAAAGACATGACATTTCTGACATTCCAAAAAAGAAATGACATTCCTGACATTCCATTAAAAGACATGACATGACTGACATTCCATTAAAAGACATGACATTCCATTCCAAGACATGACATTCCATTCTATGACATGACATTCCTGACATTCCATTAAAAGACATGACATTCCTGACATTCCATGAAAAGACATGACATTCCTGACATTCCATTAAAAGACATGACATTCCATTAAAGACATGACATTCCTGACAGTCATGTCATGTCTTTTAATGGAATGTCAGGAATGTTATGTCTTTTAATGGAATGTCAGGAATGTCATGTCTTTAATGGAATGTCATGTCTTTTAATGGAATGTCAGGAATGTCATGTCTTTTCATGGAATGTCAGTCATGTCATGTCTTTTAATGGAATGTCAGGAATGTCATGTCTTTTAATGGAATGACATTCCTGACATTCCATTAAGACATGGCATTCTAATAGACATGACATTCCTGACATTCCATTAAAAGACATGACATTCCTGACATTCCATTAAAAGACATGACATTCCTGACATTCCATTAAAAGACATGACATTCCTGACATTCCATTAAAAGACATGACATTCCTGACATTCCATTCCAAGACATGACATTCCATTCCAAGACATGACATTCGACAAAAAGACATGACATTCCTGACATTCCATTAAAAGACATGACATTCCTCACATTCCATGACATTCCTGACATTCCATTAAAAGACATGACATTCCTGACATTCCATGACATTCCTGACATTCCATTAAAAGACATGACATTCCTGACATTCCATTAAAAGACATGTAATTCCTGACATTCCATTCCAAGACATGACATTCCTGACAAAAAGACATGACATTCCTGACATTCCATTAAAAGACATGCAATTCCTGACATTCCATTAAAAGACATGACATTCCTGACATTCCATTCCAAGACATGACATTCCTGACATTCCATTCTATGACATGACATTCCATTAAAAGACATGACATTCCTGACATTCCATTAAAAGACATGACATTCCTGACATTCAATTCCAAGACATGATATTTCATTCCAAGACATGACATTCCTGACAAAAAGACATGCCATTCCTGACATTCCATTAAAAGACATGACATTCCTGACATTCCATTCCAAGACATGACATTCCTGACATTCCATTCTATGACATGACATTCCATTAAAAGACATGACATTCCTGACATTCCATTAAAAGACATGACATTCCTGACATTCCATTCCAAGACATGATATTTCATTCCAAGACATGATATTCCTGACAAAAAGACATGCCATTCCTGACATTCCATTAAAAGACATGACATTCCTGACATTCCATTCCAAGACATGACATTCCATTCCAAGACATGACTTCCTGACATTCCATTCTATGACATGACATTCCTGACATTCCATGAAAAGACATGACATTCCTGACATTCCATGAAAAGACATGACATTCCTGACATTCTATTAAAAGACATGACATTCCTGACATTCCAGACATTCCATTAAAAGACATGACATTCCTGACATTCCATTAAAAGACATGACATTCCTGACATTCCATTAAAAGACATGACATTCCTGACATTCCATTAAAAGACGACATTCCTGACATTCCATGAAAAGACATGACATTCCTGACATTCCATGAAAAGACATGACATTCCATTAAAAGACATGACATTCCTGACATTCCAGACATTCCATTAAAAGACATGACATTCCTGACATTCCATTAAAAGACATGACATTCCTGACATTCCATTAAAAGACATGACATTCCTGACATTCCATTAAAAGACATGACATTCCATTCCAAGACATGACATTCCATGACAAGACATTCCATTAAAGACATGACATTCCTGACATTCCATTAAAAGACATGACATTCCTGACTTTCCAGACATTCCATTAAAAGACATGACATTCCTGACATTCCATTAAAAGACATGACATTCCTGACATTCCAAAAAAGAAATGACATTCCTGACATTCCAAAAAAGAAATGACATTCCTGACATTCCTTTAAAAGACATGACATTCCATGACATGACTGACATTCCATTAAAAGACATGACATTCCATTCCAAGACATGACATTCCATTCTATGACATGACATTCCTGACATTCCATTAAAAAACATGACATTCCTGACATTCCATTAAAAGACATGACATTCCTGACATTCCATTAAAAGACATGACATTCCATTAAAGACATGACATTCCTGACATTCCATTAAAAGACATACCATTCCTGACATTCCATTAAAAGACATGACACGACACATTCCTGACATTCCATTAAAAGACATGACATTCTAATAAAAGACATGACATTAAAAGACATGACATTCCTGACATTCCATTCCAAGACATGACATTCCATTCCAAGACATGACATTCCTGACATTCCATTAAAAGACATGAAATTCCTGACATTCCATTCCAAGACATGACATTTCATTCCAAGACATGACATTCCTGACAAAAAGACATGCCATTCCTGACATTCCATTAAAAGACATGACATTCCTGACATCACGACATGACTGACATTCCTGACATTCCATTAAAAGACATGACATTCAATTCCAAGACATGACATTCCATTCCAAGACATGACATTCCTGACAAAAAGACATGACATTCCTGACATTCCATTAAAAGACATGACATTCCATGACATTTTTGACATTCCATTAAAAGACATGACATTCCTGACATTCCAGACATTCCAATAAAAGACATGACATTCCTGACATTCCATTAAAAGACATGACATTCCTGACATTCCATTAAAAGACATGACATTCCTGACATTCCATTAAAAGACATGACATTCCTCACATTCCATGACATTCCTGACATTCCATTAAAAGACATGACATTCCTGACATTCCATGACATGACTGACATTCCAATAAAAGACATGACATTCTTGACATTCCATTAAAAGACATGACATTTCTGACATTCCATTAAAAGACATGTAATTCCTGACATTCCATTAAAAGACATGACATTCCATTCCAAGACATGACATTCCATTCTATGACATGACATTCCTGACATTCCAATAAAAGACATGACATTCCTGACATTCCATTAAAAGACATGACATTCCTGACATTCCATTAAAAGACATGACATTCCTGACATTCCATTAAAAGACATGACATTCCTGACATTCCATTAAAAGACATGACATTCCTGACATTCCAGACATTCCATTAAAAGACATGACATTCCTGACATTCCATTAAAAGACATGACATTCCTGACATTCCATTAAAAGACATGACAATCCTGACAATCCAGACATTCCATTAAAAGACATGACATTCCCGACATTCCATTAAAAGACATGGCATTCCATTGAAAGACATGACATTCCTGATATTCCATTAAAAGACATGACATTCCATTCCAAGACATGACATTCCTGACATTCCATTCTATGACATGACATGCCTGACATGACATTCCTGACATTCCATCAAAAGACATGACATTCCTGACATTCCAGACATTCCATTAAAAGACATGACATTCCTGACATTCCAGACATTCCATCAAAAGAAATTACATTCCTGACATTCCATCAAAAGACATGACATTCCTGACATTCCATCAAAAGACATGACATTCCTGACATTCCATCAAAAGAAATGACATTCCTGACATTCCATCAAAAGAAATGACATTCTTGACATTCCATTAAAAGACATGACATTCCTGACATTCCATTAAAAGACATGACATGACATTCCAAGACATGACATGACATTCCAAGACATGACATTCCTGACATTCCATTCTATGACATGACATTCCTGACATTCCATTAAAAGACATGACATTCCTGACATTCTATTAAAAGACATGACATTCCAGACATTCCATTAAAAGACATGACATTCCTGACATTCCATTAAAAGACATGACATTCCTGACATTCCATTAAAAGACATGACATTCCTGACATTCCATTAAAAGACATGACATTCCTGACATTCCATTAAAGACATGACATTACTGACATTCCTGACATTCCATTAAAAGACATGACATTCCATTCCAAGACATGACATTCCATTCTATGACATGACATTCCATTCTATGACATGACATTCCATTCTATGACATGACATTCCTGACATTCCATTAAAAGACATTACATTCCTGACATTCCAGACATTCCATTAAAAGACATGACATTCCTGACAAAAAGACATGACATTCCTGACATTCCATTAAAAGACATGACATTCCTGACATTCCATTAAAAGACATGACATTCCTGACAAAAAGACATGACATTCCTGACATTCCATTAAAAGACATGACATTCCATGAAAAGACATGACATTCCTGACATTCCATTAAAAGACATGACATTCCATGACAAGACATTCCTGACATTCCATTAAAAGACATGATATTCCTGACATTCCATTAAAAGACATGACATTCCTGACATTCCAGACATTCCATTAAAAGACATGACATTCCTGACATTCCATTAAAAGACATGACATTCCTGACATTCCATTAAAAGACATGACATTCCATTAAAAGACATGACATTCCATTCCAAGACATGACATTCCATTCTATGACATGACATTCCTGACATTCCAATAAAAGACATGACATTCCTGACATTCCATTAAAAGACATGACATTCCTCACATTCCATTCCAAGACATGACATTTCATTCCAAGACATGCCATTCCTGACAAAAAGACATGCCATTCCTGACATTCAATTAAAAGACATGACATTCCTGACATTCCATGACAGGACTGACATTCCTGACATTCCATGACAGGACTGACATTCCTGACATTCCATGACAGGACTGACATTCCTGACATTCCATGACAGGACTGACATTCCTGACATTCCATGACAGGACTGACATTCCTGACATTCCATGACAGGACTGACATTCCTGACATTCCATGACAGGACTGACATTCCTGACATTCCATTAAAAGACATGATATTCCTGACATTCCATTAAAAGACATGACATTCCTGACATTCCATTAAAAGACATGACATTCCTGACATTCAATTCCAAGACATGACATTCCTGACAAAAAGACATGATATTTCTGACATTCCATTAAAAGACATGACATTCCTGACATTCCATTAAAAGACATGACATTCCTGACATTCCATTAAAAGACATGACATTCCTGACATTCCAATAAAAGACATGACATTCCTGACATTCCATTAAAAGACATGACATTCCTGACATTCCATTAAAAGACATGACATTCCATTCTATGACATGACATTCCATTAAAAGACATGACATTCCTGACATTCCATTAAAAGACATGACATTCCTGACATTCCATTCCAAGACATGATATTTCATTCCAAGACATGATATTCCTGACAAAAAGACATGCCATTCCTGACATTCCATTAAAAGACATGACATTCCTGACATTCCATTCCAAGACATGACATTCCATTCCAAGACATGACTTCCTGACATTCCATTCTATGACATGACATTCCTGACATTCCATGAAAAGACATGACATTCCTGACATTCCATGAAAAGACATGACATTCCTGACATTCTATTAAAAGACATGACATTCCTGACATTCCAGACATTCCATTAAAAGACATGACATTCCTGACATTCCATTAAAAGACATGACATTCCTGACATTCCATTAAAAGACGACATTCCTGACATTCCATGAAAAGACATGACATTCCTGACATTCCATGAAAAGACATGACATTCCATTAAAAGACATGACATTCCTGACATTCCAGACATTCCATTAAAAGACATGACATTCCTGACATTCCATTAAAAGACATGACATTCCTGACATTCCATTAAAAGACATGACATTCCTGACATTCCATTAAAAGACATGACATTCCATTCCAAGACATGACATTCCATGACAAGACATTCCATTAAAGACATGACATTCCTGACATTCCATTAAAAGACATGACATTCCTGACTTTCCAGACATTCCATTAAAAGACATGACATTCCTGACATTCCATTAAAAGACATGACATTCCTGACATTCCAAAAAAGAAATGACATTCCTGACATTCCAAAAAAGAAATGACATTCCTGACATTCCTTTAAAAGACATGACATTCCATGACATGACTGACATTCCATTAAAAGACATGACATTCCATTCCAAGACATGACATTCCATTCTATGACATGACATTCCTGACATTCCATTAAAAAACATGACATTCCTGACATTCCATTAAAAGACATGACATTCCTGACATTCCATTAAAAGACATGACATTCCATTAAAGACATGACATTCCTGACATTCCATTAAAAGACATACCATTCCTGACATTCCATTAAAAGACATGACACGACACATTCCTGACATTCCATTAAAAGACATGACATTCTAATAAAAGACATGACATTAAAAGACATGACATTCCTGACATTCCATTCCAAGACATGACATTCCATTCCAAGACATGACATTCCTGACATTCCATTAAAAGACATGAAATTCCTGACATTCCATTCCAAGACATGACATTTCATTCCAAGACATGACATTCCTGACAAAAAGACATGCCATTCCTGACATTCCATTAAAAGACATGACATTCCTGACATCACGACATGACTGACATTCCTGACATTCCATTAAAAGACATGACATTCAATTCCAAGACATGACATTCCATTCCAAGACATGACATTCCTGACAAAAAGACATGACATTCCTGACATTCCATTAAAAGACATGACATTCCATGACATTTTTGACATTCCATTAAAAGACATGACATTCCTGACATTCCAGACATTCCAATAAAAGACATGACATTCCTGACATTCCATTAAAAGACATGACATTCCTGACATTCCATTAAAAGACATGACATTCCTGACATTCCATTAAAAGACATGACATTCCTCACATTCCATGACATTCCTGACATTCCATTAAAAGACATGACATTCCTGACATTCCATGACATGACTGACATTCCAATAAAAGACATGACATTCTTGACATTCCATTAAAAGACATGACATTTCTGACATTCCATTAAAAGACATGTAATTCCTGACATTCCATTCCAAGACATGACATTCCTGACAAAAAGACATGACATTCCTGACATTCCATTAAAAGACATGACATTCCTGACATTCCATTAAAAGACATGACATTCCTGACATTTCATTAAAAGACATGCCATTCCTGACATTCCATTAAAAGACATGACATTCCATTCCAAGACATGACATTCCATTCTATGACATGACATTCCATTCTATGACATGACATTCCTGACATTCCAATAAAAGACATGACATTCCTGACATTCCATTAAAAGACATGACATTCCTGACATTCCATTAAAAGACATGACATTCCTGACATTCCATTAAAAGACATGACATTCCTGACATTCCATTAAAAGACATGACATTCCTGACATTCCAGACATTCCATTAAAAGACATGACATTCCTGACATTCCATTAAAAGACATGACATTCCTGACATTCCATTAAAAGACATGACAATCCTGACAATCCAGACATTCCATTAAAAGACATGACATTCCCGACATTCCATTAAAAGACATGGCATTCCATTGAAAGACATGACATTCCTGATATTCCATTAAAAGACATGACATTCCATTCCAAGACATGACATTCCTGACATTCCATTCTATGACATGACATGCCTGACATGACATTCCTGACATTCCATCAAAAGACATGACATTCCTGACATTCCAGACATTCCATTAAAAGACATGACATTCCTGACATTCCAGACATTCCATCAAAAGAAATTACATTCCTGACATTCCATCAAAAGACATGACATTCCTGACATTCCATCAAAAGACATGACATTCCTGACATTCCATCAAAAGAAATGACATTCCTGACATTCCATCAAAAGAAATGACATTCTTGACATTCCATTAAAAGACATGACATTCCTGACATTCCATTAAAAGACATGACATGACATTCCAAGACATGACATGACATTCCAAGACATGACATTCCTGACATTCCATTCTATGACATGACATTCCTGACATTCCATTAAAAGACATGACATTCCTGACATTCTATTAAAAGACATGACATTCCAGACATTCCATTAAAAGACATGACATTCCTGACATTCCATTAAAAGACATGACATTCCTGACATTCCATTAAAAGACATGACATTCCTGACATTCCATTAAAGACATGACATTACTGACATTCCTGACATTCCATTAAAAGACATGACATTCCATTCCAAGACATGACATTCCATTCTATGACATGACATTCCATTCTATGACATGACATTCCATTCTATGACATGACATTCCTGACATTCCATTAAAAGACATTACATTCCTGACATTCCAGACATTCCATTAAAAGACATGACATTCCTGACAAAAAGACATGACATTCCTGACATTCCATTAAAAGACATGACATTCCTGACATTCCATTAAAAGACATGACATTCCTGACAAAAAGACATGACATTCCTGACATTCCATTAAAAGACATGACATTCCATGAAAAGACATGACATTCCTGACATTCCATTAAAAGACATGATATTCCTGACATTCCATTAAAAGACATGACATTCCTGACATTCCAGACATTCCATTAAAAGACATGACATTCCTGACATTCCATTAAAAGACATGACATTCCTGACATTCCATTAAAAGACATGACATTCCATTAAAAGACATGACATTCCATTCCAAGACATGACATTCCATTCTATGACATGACATTCCTGACATTCCAATAAAAGACATGACATTCCTGACATTCCATTAAAAGACATGACATTCCTCACATTCCATTCCAAGACATGACATTTCATTCCAAGACATGCCATTCCTGACAAAAAGACATGCCATTCCTGACATTCAATTAAAAGACATGACATTCCTGACATTCCATGACAGGACTGACATTCCTGACATTCCATGACAGGACTGACATTCCTGACATTCCATGACAGGACTGACATTCCTGACATTCCATGACAGGACTGACATTCCTGACATTCCATGACAGGACTGACATTCCTGACATTCCATGACAGGACTGACATTCCTGACATTCCATGACAGGACTGACATTCCTGACATTCCATTAAAAGACATGATATTCCTGACATTCCATTAAAAGACATGACATTCCTGACATTCCATTAAAAGACATGACATTCCTGACATTCAATTCCAAGACATGACATTCCTGACAAAAAGACATGATATTTCTGACATTCCATTAAAAGACATGACATTCCTGACATTCCATTAAAAGACATGACATTCCTGACATTCCATTAAAAGACATGACATTCCTGACATTCCAATAAAAGACATGACATTCCTGACATTCCATTAAAAGACATGACATTCCTGACATTCCATTAAAAGACATGACATTCCATTCCAAGACATGACATTCCATAACAAGACATTCCTGACATTCCATTAAAAGACATGACATTCCTGACATTCCATTAAAAGACGTGACATTCCTGACATTCCAGACATTCCATTAAAAGACATGACATTCCTGACATTCCATTAAAAGACATGACATTCCTTACATTCCATTAAAAGTCATGACATTCCTGACATTCCAGACATTCCATTAAAAGACATGCCATTCCTGACATTCCATTAAAAGACATGACATTCCTCACATTCCATGACATTCCTGACATTCCATTAAAAGACATGACATTCCTGACATTCCATTAAAAGACATGACATTCCATGACAAGACATTCCTGACATTCCATTAAAAGACATGACATTCCTGACATTCCATTAAAAGACATGACATTCCTGACATTCCATTAAAAGACATGACATTCCTAACATTCCATTAAAAGACATTCCATTAAAAGACATTATATTCCATTAAAAGACATGACATTCCTGACAATCCAGACATTCCATTAAATGACATGACATTCCTGACATTCCATTAAAAGACATGACATTCCTGACATTCCATTAAAAGACATGACATTCCTGACATTCCATTAAAAGACATGAAATTCCTGACATTCCATTCCAAGACATGACATTTCATTCCAAGACATGACATTCCTGACAAAAAGACATGCCATTCCTGACATTCCATTAAAAGACATGACATTCCTGACATTCCTGACATTCAATTAAAAGACATGACATTCCTGACATCACATGACATGACTGACATTCCTGACATTCCATTAAAGACATGACATTCCTGACATTCAATTCCAAGACATGACATTCCATTCCAAGACATGACATTCCTGACAAAAAGACATGACATTCCTGACATTCCATTAAAAGACATGACATTCCATGACATTTCTGACTTTCCATTAAAAGACATGACATTCCTGACATTCCAGACATTCCAATAAAAGACATGACATTCCTGACATTCCATTAAAAGACATGACATTCCTGACATTCCATTAAAAGACATGACATTCCAGACATTCCATTAAAAGACATGACATTCCTGACATTCCATTAAAAGACATGACATTCCTTACATTCCATTAAAAGACATGACATTCCTGACATTCCATTCCAAGACATGACATTCCATTCCAAGACATGACATTCCATTCCAAGACATGACATTCCATTCCAAGACATGACATTCCATGACAAGACATTCCTGACATTCCATTAAAAGACATGACATTCCTCACATTCCATGACATTCCTGACATTCCATTAAAAGACATGACATTCCTGACATTCCATGACATGACTGACATTCCATTAAAAGACATGACATTCCTGACATTCCATTAAAAGACATGACATTTCTGACATTCCATTAAAAGACATGTAATTCCTGACATTCCATTCCAAGACATGACATTCCTGACAAAAATATATGACATTCTTGACATTCCATTAAAAGACATGACATTCCTGACATTCCATTAAAAGATAGAACATTCCTGACATTCCATTAAGACATGACATTCCATTCCAAGACATGACATTCCATTCTATGACATGACATTCCATTCTATGACATTCCAATAAAAGACATGACATTCCTGACATTCCATTAAAAGACATGACATTCCTGACATTCCATTAAAAGACGACATTCCTGACATTCCATTAAAAGACATGACATTCCTGACATTCCATTAAAAGACATGACATTCCTGACATTCCATTCCAAGACATGACATTCCTGACATTCCATTTTATGACATGACATTCCATTAAAAGACATGACATTCCTGACATTCCATTAAAAGACATGACATTCCTGACATTCCATTCCAAGACATGATATTTCATTCCAAGACATGACATTCCTGACAAAAAGACATGCCATTCCTGACATTCCATTAAAAGACATGACATTCCTAACATTCCATTCCAAGACATGACTTCCTGACATTCCATGACATGACATTCCTGACATTCCATGAAAAGACATGACATTCCTGACATTCCATGAAAAGACATGACATTCCTGACATTCCATGAAAAGACATGACATTCCTGACATTCCATGAAAAGACATGACATTCCTGACATTCCATTAAAAGACATGACATTCCAGACATTCCATTAAAAGACATGACATTCCTGACATTCCATTAAAAGACATGACATTCCTGGCATTCCATGAAAAGACATGACATTCCTGACATTCCATTAAAAGACATGACATTCCATTCTAAGACATGACATTCCATGACAAGACATTCCTGACATTCCATTAAAAGACATGACATTCCTGACATTCCATTAAAAGACATGACATTCCTGACTTTCCAGACATTCCATTAAAAGACATGACATTCCATTCCAAGACATGACATTCCATTCTATGACATGACATTCCTGACATTCCATTAAAAAACATGACATTCCTGACATTCCATTAAAAGACATGACATTCCTGACATTCCATTAAAAGACATGACATTCCATTAAAGACATGACATTCCATTAAAGACATGACATTCCTGACATTCCATTAAAAGACATGACATTCCTGACATTCCATTAAAAGACATGACATTCCTCACATTCCATGACATTCCTGACATTCCATTAAAAGACATGACGTCTTTTAATGGAATGTCAAAAATGTCATGTCTTTTAATGGAATGTCAAGAATATGACATTTTTGACATTCCATTAAAAGACATGTAATTCCTGATATTCCATTCCAAGACATGACATTCCTGACAAAAAGACATGACATTCCTGACATTTCATTAAAAGACATGACATTCCTGACATTCCATTAAAAGACATGACATTCCATTCCAAGACATGACATTCCATTCTATGACATGACATTCCTGACATTCCAATAAAAGACATGACATTCCTGACATTCCATTAAAAGACATGACATTCCTGACATTCCATTAAAAGACATGACATTCCTGACATTCCATTAAAAGACGACATTCCTGACATTCCATTAAAAGACATGACATTCCTGATATTCCATTAAAAGACATGACATTCCTGACATTCCATTCCAAGACATGACATTCCTGACATTCCATTCTATGACATGACATTCCTGACATTCCATTAAAAGACATGACATTCCTGACATTCCATTAAAAGACATGACATTCCTGACATTCCATTAAAAGACATGACATTCCTGACATTCCAGACATTCCATTAACAGACATGACATTCCTGACATTCCATTAAAAGACATGACATTCCTGACATTCCATTAAAAGACATGACAATCCTAACAATCCAGACATTCCATTAAAAGACATGTCTTTTAATGGAATGTCAGGAATGTCATGTCTTTTAATGGAATGTCTGGAATGTCAGGAATATCATGTCTTTTGATGGAATGTCAGGAATGTCATGTCTTTTAATGGAATATCAGGAATGTCATGTCATAGAATGGAATGTCATGTCTTGGAATGGAATGTCATGTCTTTTAATGGAATGTCAGGAATGTCATGTCTTTCAATGGAATGTCATGTCTTTTAATGGAATGTCAGGAATGTCATGACATTTCATTGAAAGACATGACATTCCTGACATTCCATTAAAAGACATGACATTCCATTCCAAGACATGACATTCCTGACATTCCATTAAAAGACATGACATTCCTGACATTCCATTAAAAGACATGACATTCCTGACATTCCATCAAAAGACATGATATTCCTGACATTCCAGACATTCCATTAAAAGACATGACATTCCTGACATTCCAGACATTCCATCAAAAGAAATGACATTCCTGACATTCCATCAAAAGAAATGACATTCTTGACATTCCATTAAAAGACATGACATGACATTCCAAGACATGACATGACATTCCAAGACATGACATTCCTGACATTCCATTAAAAGACATGACATTCCTGACATTCCATTAAAAGACATGACATTCCAGACATTCCATTAAAAGACATGACATTCCTGACATTCCATTAAAAGACATGACATTCCTGACATTCCATTAAAAGACATGACATTCCTGACATTCCATTAAAAGACATGACATGACTGACATTCCTGACATTCCATTAAAAGACATGAAATTCCATTAAAAGACATGACATTCCATTCTATGACATGACATTCCATTCTATGACATGACATTCCTGACATTCCATTAAAAGACATGACATTCCTGACATTCCAGACATTCCATTAAAAGACATGACATTCCTGACATTCCATTAAAAGACATGACATTCCTGACATTCCATTAAAAGACATGACATGACTGACATTCCTGACATTCCATTAAAAGACATGACATTCCATTAAAAGACATGACATTCCATTCTATGACATGACATTCCATTCTATGACATGACATTCCTGACATTCCATTAAAAGACATGACATTCCTGACATTCCAGACATTCCATTCAAAGACATGACATTCCTGACATTCCATTCTATGACATGACATTCCTGACATTCCATTAAAAGACATGACATTCCTGACATTCCATTAAAAGACATGCCATTCCTGACATTCCATTCCAAGACATGACATTCCAAGACATGACATTCCATTCCAAGACATGACATTCCTGACATTCCATTCTATGACATGACATTCCTGACATTCCATTAAAAGACATGACATTCCTGACATTCCATTAAAAGACATGCCATTCCTGACATTCCATTCCAAGACATGACATTCCTGACATTCCATTCCAAGACATGACATTCCATTCCAAGACATGACATTCCTGACAAAAAGACATGGCATTCCTGACATTCCATTAAAAGACATGACATTCCTGACATTCCATTAAAAGACATGACATTCCTGACATTCCATTAAAAGACATGCCATTCCTGACATTCCATTCCAAGACATGACATTCCAAGACATGACATTCCATTCCAAGACATGACATTCCTGACATTCCATTCTATGACATGACATTCCTGACATTCCATTAAAAGACATGACATTCCTGACATTCCATTAAAAGACATGCCATTCCTGACATTCCATTCCAAGACATGACATTCCTGACATTCCATTCCAAGACATGACATTCCATTCCAAGACATGACATTCCTGACAAAAAGACATGGCATTCCTGACATTCCATTAAAAGACATGACATTCCTGACATTCCATTAAAAGACATGACATTCCTGACATTCCATTAAAAGACATGACATTCCATTAAAAGACA
Source organism: Triturus cristatus (assembly GCF_964204655.1). Lineage (NCBI taxonomy): Eukaryota > Metazoa > Chordata > Amphibia > Caudata > Salamandridae > Triturus > Triturus cristatus. Next base: position 772,861,002 of record NC_140593.1, read on the forward strand.
TGACATTCCTTACATTCCATTAAAAGACATGACATTCCTGACATTCCATTAAAAGACATGACATTACTGACATTCCATTCCAAGACATGACATTCCATTCCAAGACATGACATTCCCTTCCAAGACATGACATTCCATTCTATGACATGACATTCCTGACATTCCAATAAAAGACATGACATTCCTGACATTCCATTAAAAGACATGACATTCCTGACATTCCATTAAAAGACATGACATTCCTGACATTCCATTAAAAGACATGACATTCCTGACATTCCATTAAAAGACATGACATTCCGAGATTCCATTCCAAGACATGACATTCCTGACATTCCATTAAAAGACATGACATTCCAGACATTCCATTAAAAGACATGACATTCCTGACATTCCATTAAAAGACATGACATTCCTGGCATTCCATTAAAAGACCTGACATTCCATTAAAAGACATGACATTCCATTCTAAGAACATGACATTCCATGACAAGACATTCCTGACATTCCATTAAAAGACATGACATTCCTGACATTCCATTAAAAGACATGACATTCCTGACATTCCAGACATTCCATTAACAGACATGACATTCCTGGCATTCCATTAAAAGACATGACATTCCTGACATTCCATTAAAAGACATGACATTCCATTAAAGACATGACATTCCTGACATTCCATTAAAAGACATGACATGACATGACTGACATTCCTGATATTCCATTAAAAGACATGACATTCTAATAAAAGACATGACATTCCTGACATTCCATTAAAAGACATGACATTCCTGACATTCCATTAAAAGACATGACATTCCTGACATTCCATTAAAAGACATGACATTCCTGACATTCCATTAAAAGACATGACATTCCTCACATTCCATGACATTCCTGACATTCCATTAAAAGACATGACATTCCTGACATTCCATGACATGACTGACATTCCAATAAAAGACATGACATTCTTGACATTCCATTAAAAGACATGACATTTTTGACATTCCATTAAAAGACATGTAATTCCTGATATTCCATTCCAAGACATGACATTCCTGACAAAAAGACATGACATTCCTGACATTTCATTAAAAGACATGCCATTCCTGACATTCCATTAAAAGACATGACATTCCATTCCAAGACATGACATTCCATTCTATGACATGACATTCCTGACATTCCAATAAAAGACATGACATTCCTGACATTCCATTAAAAGACATGACATTCCTGACATTCCATTAAAAGACATGACATTCCTGACATTCCATTAAAAGACGACATTCCTGACATTCCATTAAAAGACATGACATTCCTGATATTCCATTAAAAGACATGACATTCCTGACATTCCATGACATTCCTGACATTCCATTAAAAGACATGACATTCCTGACATTCCATGACATGACTGACATTCCATTAAAAGACATGACATTCCTGACATTCCATTAAAAGACATGACATTCCATTCCAAGACATGACATTCCATGACAAGACATTCCTGACATTCCATTAAAAGACATGACATTCCTGACATTCCATTAAAAGACATGACATTCCTGACATTCCATTAAAAGACATGACATTCCTAACATTCCATTAAAAGACATTCCATTAAAAGACATTATATTCCATTAAAAGACATGACATTCCTGACAATCCAGACATTCCATTAAATGACATGACATTCCTGACATTCCATTAAAAGACATGACATTCCTGACATTCCATTAAAAGACATGACATTCCTGACATTCCATTAAAAGACATGAAATTCCTGACATTCCATTCCAAGACATGACATTTCATTCCAAGACATGACATTCCTGACAAAAAGACATGCCATTCCTGACATTCCATTAAAAGACATGACATTCCTGACATTCCTGACATTCAATTAAAAGACATGACATTCCTGACATCACATGACATGACTGACATTCCTGACATTCCATTAAAGACATGACATTCCTGACATTCAATTCCAAGACATGACATTCCATTCCAAGACATGACATTCCTGACAAAAAGACATGACATTCCTGACATTCCATTAAAAGACATGACATTCCATGACATTTCTGACTTTCCATTAAAAGACATGACATTCCTGACATTCCAGACATTCCAATAAAAGACATGACATTCCTGACATTCCATTAAAAGACATGACATTCCTGACATTCCATTAAAAGACATGACATTCCTGACATTTCATTAAAAGACATGACATTCCTGACATTCCATTAAAAGACATGACATTCCATTAAAAGACATGACATTCCTGACATTCCAGACATTCCAATAAAAGACATGACATTCCTGACATTCCATTAAAAGACATGACATTCCTGACATTCCATTAAAAGACATGACATTCCTGACATTTCATTAAAAGACATGACATTCCTGACATTCCATTAAAAGACATGACATTCCTTACATTCCATTAAAAGACATGACATTCCTGACATTCCATTCCAAGACATGACATTCCATTCCAAGACATGACATTCCATTCCAAGACATGACATTCCATTCCATGACAAGACATTCCTGACATTCCATTAAAAGACATGACATTCCATTAAAAGACATGACATTTCTGACATTCCATTAAAAGACATGTAATTCCTGACATTCCATTCCAAGACATGACATTCCTGACAAAAATATATGACATTCTTGACATTCCATTAAAAGACATGACATTCCTGACATTCCATTAAAAGATACAACATTCCTGACATTCCATTAAGACATGACATTCCATTCCAAGACATGACATTCCATTCTATGACATGACATTCCATTCTATGACATTCCAATAAAAGACATGACATTCCTGACATTCCATTAAAAGACATGACATTCCTGACATTCCATTAAAAGACGACATTCCTGACATTCCATTAAAAGACATGACATTCCTGACATTCCATTAAAAGACATGACATTCCTGACATTCCATTCCAAGACATGACATTCCTGACATTCCATTTTATGACATGACATTCCTGACATTCCATGAAAAGACATGACATTCCTGACATTCCATTAAAAGACGACATTCCTGACATTCCATTAAAAGACATGACATTCCTGACATTCCATTAAAAGACATGACATTCCTGACATTCCATTAAAAGACATGACATTCCTGACATTTCATTCCAAGACATGACATTCCTGACAAAAAGACATGCCATTCCTGACATTCCATTAAAAGACATGACATTCCTAACATTCCATTCCAAGACATGACTTCCTGACATTCCATGACATGACATTCCTGACATTCCATGAAAAGACATGACATTCCTGACATTCCATGAAAAGACATGACATTCCTGACATTCCATGAAAAGACATGACATTCCTGACATTCCATGAAAAGACATGACATTCCTGACATTCCATGAAAAGACATGACATTCCTGACATTCCATTAAAAGACATGACATTCCTGACATTCCATTAAAAGACATGACATTCCTGGCATTCCATGAAAAGACATGACATTCCTGACATTCCATTAAAAGACATGACATTCCATTCTAAGACATGACATTCCATGACAAGACATTCCTGACATTCCATTAAAAGACATGACATTCCTGACATTCCATTAAAAGACATGACATTCCTGACTTTCCAGACATTCCATTAAAAGACATGACATTCCATTCCAAGACATGACATTCCATTCTATGACATGACATTCCTGACATTCCATTAAAAGACATGACATTCCATTAAAGACATGACATTCCATTAAAGACATGACATTCCTGACATTCCATTAAGACATGACATTCCTGACATTCCATTAAAAGACATGACATTCCTCACATTCCATGACATTCCTGACATTCCATTAAAAGACATGACATTCCTGACATTCCATGACATGACTGACATTCCAATAAAAGACATGACATTCTTGACATTCCATTAAAAGACATGACATTTTTGACATTCCAATAAAAGACATGTAATTCCTGATATTCCATTCCAAGACATGACATTCCTGACAAAAAGACATGACATTCCTGACATTTCATTAAAAGACATGACATTCCTGACATTCCATTAAAAGACATGACATTCCATTCCAAGACATGACATTCCATTCTATGACATGACATTCCTGACATTCCAATAAAAGACATGACATTCCTGACATTCCATTAAAAGACATGACATTCCTGACATTCCATTAAAAGACATGACATTCCTGACATTCCATTAAAAGACGACATTCCTGACATTCCATTAAAAGACATGACATTCCTGACATTCCATTCTATGACATGACATTCCTGACATTCCATTAAAAGACATGACATTCCTGACATTCCATTCTATGACATGACATTCCTGACATTCCATTAAAAGACATGACATTCCTGACATTCCAGACATTCCATTAACAGACATGACATTCCTGACATTCCATTAAAAGACATGACATTCCTGACATTCCATTAAAAGACATGACAATCCTAACAATCCAGACATTCCATTAAAAGACATGTCTTTTAATGGAATGTCAGGAATGTCATGTCTTTTAATGGAATGTCTGGAATGTCAGGAATATCATGTCTTTTGATGGAATGTCAGGAATGTCATGTCTTTTAATGGAATGTCAGGAATGTCATGTCATAGAATGGAATGTCATGTCTTGGAATGGAATGTCATGTCTTTTAATGGAATGTCAGGAATGTCATGTCTTTCAATGGAATGTCATGTCTTTTAATGGAATGTCAGGAATGTCATGACATTCCATTGAAAGACATGACATTCCTGACATTCCATTAAAAGACATGACATTCCATTCCAAGACATGACATTCCTGACATTCCATTAAAAGACATGACATTCCTGACATTCCATTAAAAGACATGACATTCCTGACATTCCATCAAAAGACATGATATTCCTGACATTCCAGACATTCCATTAAAAGACATGACATTCCTGACATTCCAGACATTCCATCAAAAGAAATGACATTCCTGACATTCCATCAAAAGAAATGACATTCTTGACATTCCATTAAAAGACATGACATGACATTCCAAGACATGACATGACATTCCAAGACATGACATTCCTGACATTCCATTAAAAGACATGACATTCCAGACATTCCATTAAAAGACATGACATTCCTGACATTCCATTAAAAGACATGACATTCCTGACATTCCATTAAAAGACATGACATTCCTGACATTCCATTAAAAGACATGACATGACTGACATTCCAGACATTCCATTCAAAGACATGACATTCCTGACATTCCATTCCAAGACATGACATTCCTGACATTCCATTCCAAGACATGACATTCCATTCCAAGACATGACATTCCTGACATTCCATTCTATGACATGACATTCCTGACATTCCATTAAAAGACATGACATTCCTGACATTCCATTAAAAGACATGCCATTCCTGACATTCCATTCCAAGACATGACATTCCAAGACATGACATTCCATTCCAAGACATGACATTCCTGACATTCCATTCTATGACATGACATTCCTGACATTCCATTAAAAGACATGACATTCCTGACATTCCATTAAAAGACATGCCATTCCTGACATTCCATTCCAAGACATGACATTCCTGACATTCCATTCCAAGACATGACATTCCATTCCAAGACATGACATTCCTGACAAAAAGACATGGCATTCCTGACATTCCATTAAAAGACATGACATTCCTGACATTCCATTAAAAGACATGACATTCCTGACATTCCATTAAAAGACATGCCATTCCTGACATTCCATTCCAAGACATGACATTCCAAGACATGACATTCCATTCCAAGACATGACATTCCTGACATTCCATTCTATGACATGACATTCCTGACATTCCATTAAAAGACATGACATTCCTGACATTCCATTAAAAGACATGCCATTCCTGACATTCCATTCCAAGACATGACATTCCTGACATTCCATTCCAAGACATGACATTCCATTCCAAGACATGACATTCCTGACAAAAAGACATGGCATTCCTGACATTCCATTAAAAGACATGACATTCCTGACATTCAATTAAAAGACATGACATTCCTGACATTCCATTAAAAGACATGACATTCCATTAAAAGACATGACATTCCTTACATTCCATTAAAAGACATGACATTCCTGACATTCCATTAAAAGACATGACATTACTGACATTCCATTCCAAGACATGACATTCCATTCCAAGACATGACATTCCCTTCCAAGACATGACATTCCATTCTATGACATGACATTCCTGACATTCCAATAAAAGACATGACATTCCTGACATTCCATTAAAAGACATGACATTCCTGACATTCCATTAAAAGACATGACATTCCTGACATTCCATTAAAAGACATGACATTCCTGACATTCCATTAAAAGACATGACATTCCGAGATTCCATTCCAAGACATGACATTCCTGACATTCCATTAAAAGACATGACATTCCAGACATTCCATTAAAAGACATGACATTCCTGACATTCCATTAAAAGACATGACATTCCTGGCATTCCATTAAAAGACATGACATTCCTGACATTCCATTAAAAGACATGACATTCCATTCTAAGACATGACATTCCATGACAAGACATTCCTGACATTCCATTAAAAGACATGACATTCCTGACATTCCATTAAAAGACATGACATTCCTGACATTCCAGACATTCCATTAAGACATGACATTCCTGACATTCCATTAAAAGACATGACATTCCTGACATTCCATTAAAAGACATGACATTCCATTAAAGACATGACATTCCTGACATTCCATTAAAAGACATGACATGACATGACTGACATTCCTGATATTCCATTAAAAGACATGACATTCTAATAAAAGACATGACATTCCTGACATTCCATTAAAAGACATGACATTCCTGACATTCCATTAAAAGACATGACATTCCTCACATTCCATGACATTCCTGACATTCAATTAAAAGACATGACATTCCTGACATTCCATGACATGACTGACATTCCAATAAAAGACATGACATTCTTGACATTCCATTAAAAGACATGACATTTTTGACATTCCATTAAAAGACATGTAATTCCTGATATTCCATTCCAAGACATGACATTCCTGACAAAAAGACATGACATTCCTGACATTTCATTAAAAGACATGCCATTCCTGACATTCCATTAAAAGACATGACATTCCATTCCAAGACATGACATTCCATTCTATGACATGACATTCCAATAAAAGACATGACATTCCTGACATTCCATTAAAAGACATGACATTCCTGACATTCCATTAAAAGACATGACATTCCTGACATTCCATTAAAAGACGACATTCCTGATATTCCATTAAAAGACATGACATTCCTGATATTCCATTAAAAGACATGACATTCCTGACATTCCATGACATTCCTGACATTCCATTAAAAGACATGACATTCCATTCCAAGACATGACATTCCATGACAAGACATTCCTGACATTCCATTAAAAGACATGACATTCCTGACATTCCATTAAAAGACATGACATTCCTGACATTCCATTAAAAGACATGACATTCCTAACATTCCATTAAAAGACATTCCATTAAAAGACATTATATTCCATTAAAAGACATGACATTCCTGACAATCCAGACATTCCATTAAATGACATGACATTCCTGACATTCCATTAAAAGACATGACATTCCTGACATTCCATTAAAAGACATGACATTCCTGACATTCCATTAAAAGACATGAAATTCCTGACATTCCATTCCAAGACATGACATTTCATTCCAAGACATGACATTCCTGACAAAAAGACATGCCATTCCTGACATTCCATTAAAAGACATGACATTCCTGACATTCCTGACATTCAATTAAAAGACATGACATTCCTGACATCACATGACATGACTGACATTCCTGACATTCCATTAAAGACATGACATTCCTGACATTCAATTCCAAGACATGACATTCCATTCCAAGACATGACATTCCTGACAAAAAGACATGACATTCCTGACATTCCATTAAAAGACATGACATTCCATGACATTTCTGACTCCATTAAAAGACGACATTCCTGACATTCCAGACATTCCAATAAAAGACATGACATTCCTGACATTCCATTAAAAGACATGACATTCCTGACATTCCATTAAAAGACATGACATTCCTGACATTTCATTAAAAGACATGACATTCCTGACATTCCATTAAAAGACATGACATTCCATTAAAAGACATGACATTCCATGACAAGACATTCCTGACATTCCATTAAAAGACATGACATTCCTGACATTCCATTAAAAGACGTGACATTCCTGACATTCCAGACATTCCATTAAAAGACATGACATTCCTTACATTCCATTAAAAGACATGACATTCCTGACATTCCATTCCAAGACATGACATTCCATTCCAAGACATGACATTCCATTCCAAGACATGACATTCCAAGACATGACATTCCATTCCAAGACATGACATTCCTGACATTCCATTAAAAGACATGACATTCCTCACATTCCATGACATTCCTGACATTCCATTAAAAGACATGACATTCCTGACATTCCATGACATGACTGACATTCCATTAAAAGACATGACATTCCTGACATTCCATTAAAAGACATGACATTTCTGACATTCCATTAAAAGACATGTAATTCCTGACATTCCATTCCAAGACATGACATTCCTGACAAAAATATATGACATTCTTGACATTCCATTAAAAGACATGACATTCCTGACATTCCATTAAAAGATAGAACATTCCTGACATTCCATTAAGACATGACATTCCATTCCAAGACATGACATTCCATTCTATGACATGACATTCCATTCTATGACATTCCAATAAAAGACATGACATTCCTGACATTCCATTAAAAGACATGACATTCCTGACATTCCATTAAAAGACGACATTCCTGACATTCCATTAAAAGACATGACATTCCTGACATTCCATTAAAAGACATGACATTCCTGACATTCCATTCCAAGACATGACATTCCTGACATTCCATTTTATGACATGACATTCCATTAAAAGACATGACATTCCTGACATTCCATTAAAAGACATGACATTCCTGACATTCCATTCCAAGACATGATATTTCATTCCAAGACATGACATTCCTGACAAAAAGACATGCCATTCCTGACATTCCATTAAAAGACATGACATTCCTAATATTCCATTCCAAGACATGACTTCCTGACATTCCATGACATGACATTCCTGACATTCCATGAAAAGACATGACATTCCTGACATTCCATGAAAAGACAAACACATTCCTGACATTCCATGAAAAGACATGACATTCCTGACATTCCATGAAAAGACATGACATTCCTGACATTCCATTAAAAGACATGACATTCCAGACATTCCATTAAAAGACATGACATTCCTGACATTCCATTAAAAGACATGACATTCCTGGCATTCCATGAAAAGACATGACATTCCTGACATTCCATTAAAAGACATGACATTCCATTCTAAGACATGACATTCCATGACAAGACATTCCTGACATTCCATTAAAAGACATGACATTCCTGACATTCCATTAAAAGACATGACATTCCTGACTTTCCAGACATTCCATTAAAAGACATGACATTCCATTCCAAGACATGACATTCCATTCTATGACATGACATTCCTGACATTCCATTAAAAGATATGACATTCCATTAAAGACATGACATTCCATTAAAGACATGACATTCCTGACATTCCATTAAAAGACATGACATTCCTGACATTCCATTAAAAGACATGACATTCCTCACATTCCATGACATTCCTGACATTCCATTAAAAGACATGACATTCCTGACATTCCATGACATGACTGACATTCCAATAAAAGACATGACATTCTTGACATTCCATTAAAAGACATGACATTTTTGACATTCCATTAAAAGACATGTAATTCCTGACATTCCATTAAAAGACATGACATTCCATTCCAAGACATGACATTCCATTCTATGACATGACATTCCTGACATTCCAATAAAAGACATGACATTCCTGACATTCCATTAAAAGACATGACATTCCTGACATTCCATTAAAAGACATGACATTCCTGACATTCCATTAAAAGACGACATTCCTGACATTCCATTAAAAGACATGACATTCCTGATATTCCATTAAAAGACATGACATTCCTGACATTCCATTCCAAGACATGACATTCCTGACATTCCATTCTATGACATGACATTCCTGACATTCCATTAAAAGACATGACATTCCTGACATTCCATTAAAAGACATGACATTCCTGACATTCCATTAAAAGACATGACATTCCTGACATTCCAGACATTCCATTAACAGACATGACATTCCTGACATTCCATTAAAAGACATGACATTCCTGACATTCCATTAAAAGACATGACAATCCTAACAATCCAGACATTCCATTAAAAGACATGACATTCCTGGCATTCCATTAAAAGACATGACATTCCTGACATTCCATTAAAAGACATGACATTCCATTCTAAGACATGACATTCCATGACAAGACATTCCTGACATTCCATTAAAAGACATGACATTCCTGACATTCCATTAAAAGACATGACATTCCTGACATTCCAGACATTCCATTAACAGACATGACATTCCTGACATTCCATTAAAAGACATGACATTCCTGACATTCCATTAAAAGACATGACATTCCATTCCAAGACATGACATTCCTGACAAAAAGACATGGCATTCCTGACATTCCATTAAAAGACATGACATTCCTGACATTCCATTAAAAGACATGACATTCCTGACATTCCATTAAAAGACATGCCATTCCTGACATTCCATTCCAAGACATGACATTCCAAGACATGACATTCCATTCCAAGACATGACATTCCTGACATTCCATTCTATGACATGACATTCCTGACATTCCATTAAAAGACATGACATTCCTGACATTCCATTAAAAGACATGCCATTCCTGACATTCCATTCCAAGACATGACATTCCTGACATTCCATTCCAAGACATGACATTCCATTCCAAGACATGACATTCCTGACAAAAAGACATGGCATTCCTGACATTCCATTAAAAGACATGACATTCCTGACATTCAATTAAAAGACATGACATTCCTGACATTCCATTAAAAGACATGACATTCCATTAAAAGACATGACATTCCTTACATTCCATTAAAAGACATGACATTCCTGACATTCCATTAAAAGACATGACATTACTGACATTCCATTCCAAGACATGACATTCCATTCCAAGACATGACATTCCCTTCCAAGACATGACATTCCATTCTATGACATGACATTCCTGACATTCCAATAAAAGACATGACATTCCTGACATTCCATTAAAAGACATGACATTCCTGACATTCCATTAAAAGACATGACATTCCTGACATTCCATTAAAAGACATGACATTCCTGACATTCCATTAAAAGACATGACATTCCGAGATTCCATTCCAAGACATGACATTCCTGACATTCCATTAAAAGACATGACATTCCAGACATTCCATTAAAAGACATGACATTCCTGACATTCCATTAAAAGACATGACATTCCTGGCATTCCATTAAAAGACATGACATTCCTGACATTCCATTAAAAGACATGACATTCCATTCTAAGACATGACATTCCATGACAAGACATTCCTGACATTCCATTAAAAGACATGACATTCCTGACATTCCATTAAAAGACATGACATTCCTGACATTCCAGACATTCCATTAACAGACATGACATTCCTGACATTCCATTAAAAGACATGACATTCCTGACATTCCATTAAAAGACATGACATTCCATTAAAGACATGACATTCCTGACATTCCATTAAAAGACATGACATGACATGACTGACATTCCTGATATTCCATTAAAAGACATGACATTCTAATAAAAGACATGACATTCCTGACATTCCATTAAAAGACATGACATTCCTGACATTCCATTAAAAGACATGACATTCCTCACATTCCATGACATTCCTGACATTCCATTAAAAGACATGACATTCCTGACATTCCATGACATGACTGACATTCCAATAAAAGACATGACATTCTTGACATTCCATTAAAAGACATGACATTTTTGACATTCCATTAAAAGACATGTAATTCCTGATATTCCATTCCAAGACATGACATTCCTGACAAAAAGACATGACATTCCTGACATTTCATTAAAAGACATGCCATTCCTGACATTCCATTAAAAGACATGACATTCCATTCCAAGACATGACATTCCATTCTATGACATGACATTCCTGACATTCCAATAAAAGACATGACATTCCTGACATTCCATTAAAAGACATGACATTCCTGACATTCCATTAAAAGACATGACATTCCTGACATTCCATTAAAAGACGACATTCCTGACATTCCATTAAAAGACATGACATTCCTGATATTCCATTAAAAGACATGACATTCCTGACATTCCATGACATTCCTGACATTCCATTAAAAGACATGACATTCCTGACATTCCATGACATGACTGACATTCCATTAAAAGACATGACATTCCTGACATTCCATTAAAAGACATGACATTCCATTCCAAGACATGACATTCCATGACAAGACATTCCTGACATTCCATTAAAAGACATGACATTCCTGACATTCCATTAAAAGACATGACATTCCTGACATTCCATTAAAAGACATGACATTCCTAACATTCCATTAAAAGACATTCCATTAAAAGACATTATATTCCATTAAAAGACATGACATTCCTGACAATCCAGACATTCCATTAAATGACATGACATTCCTGACATTCCATGACATGACTGACATTCCATTAAAAGACATGACATTCCTGACATTCCATTAAAAGACATGACATTTCTGACATTCCATTAAAAGACATGTAATTCCTGACATTCCATTCCAAGACATGACATTCCTGACAAAAATATATGACATTCTTGACATTCCATTAAAAGACATGACATTCCTTACATTCCATTAAAAGATAGAACATTCCTGACATTCCATTAAGACATGACATTCCATTCCAAGACATGACATTCCATTCTATGACATGACATTCCATTCTATGACATTCCAATAAAAGACATGACATTCCTGACATTCCATTAAAAGACATGACATTCCTGACATTCCATTAAAAGACGACATTCCTGACATTCCATTAAAAGACATGACATTCCTGACATTCCATTAAAAGACATGACATTCCTGACATTCCATTCCAAGACATGACATTCCTGACATTCCATTTTATGACATGACATTCCATTAAAAGACATGACATTCCTGACATTCCATTAAAAGACATGACATTCCTGACATTCCATTCCAAGACATGATATTTCATTCCAAGACATGACATTCCTGACAAAAAGACATGCCATTCCTGACATTCCATTAAAAGACATGACATTCCTAACATTCCATTCCAAGACATGACTTCCTGACATTCCATGACATGACATTCCTGACATTCCATGAAAAGACATGACATTCCTGACATTCCATGAAAAGACATGACATTCCTGACATTCCATGAAAAGACATGACATTCCTGACATTCCATGAAAAGACATGACATTCCTGACATTCCATTAAAAGACATGACATTCCAGACATTCCATTAAAAGACATGACATTCCTGACATTCCATTAAAAGACATGACATTCCTGGCATTCCATGAAAAGACATGACATTCCTGACATTCCATTAAAAGACATGACATTCCATTCTAAGACATGACATTCCATGACAAGATATTCCTGACATTCCATTAAAAGACATGACATTCCTGACATTCCATTAAAAGACATGACATTCCTGACTTTCCAGACATTCCATTAAAAGACATGACATTCCATTCCAAGACATGACATTCCATTCTATGACATGACATTCCTGACATTCCATTAAAAGATATGACATTCCATTAAAGACATGACATTCCATTAAAGACATGACATTCCTGACATTCCATTAAAAGACATGACATTCCTGACATTCCATTAAAAGACATGACATTCCTCACATTCCATGACATTCCTGACATTCCATTAAAAGACATGACATTCCTGACATTCCATGACATGACTGACATTCCAATAAAAGACATGACATTCTTGACATTCCATTAAAAGACATGACATTTTTGACATTCCATTAAAAGACATGTAATTCCTGATATTCCATTCCAAGACATGACATTCCTGACAAAAAGACATGACATTCCTGACATTTCATTAAAAGACATGACATTCCTGACATTCCATTAAAAGACATGACATTCCATTCCAAGACATGACATTCCATTCTATGACATGACATTCCTGACATTCCAATAAAAGACATGACATTCCTGACATTCCATTAAAAGACATGACATTCCTGACATTCCATTAAAAGACATGACATTCCTGACATTCCATTCTATGACATGACATTCCTGACATTCCATTAAAAGACATGACATTCCTGACATTCCATTAAAAGACATGACATTCCTGACATTCCATTAAAAGACATGACATTCCTGACATTCCAGACATTCCATTAACAGACATGACATTCCTGACATTCCATTAAAAGACATGACATTCCTGACATTCCATTAAAAGACATGACAATCCTAACAATCCAGACATTCCATTAAAAGACATGACATTCCTGGCATTCCATTAAAAGACATGACATTCCTGACATTCCATTAAAAGACATGACATTCCATTCTAAGACATGACATTCCATGACAAGACATTCCTGACATTCCATTAAAAGACATGACATTCCTGACATTCCATTAAAAGACATGACATTCCTGACATTCCAGACATTCCATTAACAGACATGACATTCCTGACATTCCATTAAAAGACATGACATTCCTGACATTCCATTAAAAGACATGACATTCCTGACATTCCATTAAAAGACATGACATTCCTGACATTCCATTAAAAGACATGACATGACTGACATTCCTGATATTCCATTAAAAGACATGACATTCTAATAAAAGACATGACATTCCTGACATTCCATTAAAAGACATGACATTCCTGACATTCCATTAAAAGACATGACATTCCTGACATTCCATTAAAAGACATGACATTCCTGACATTCCATTAAAAGACATGACATTCCTCACATTCCATGACATTCCTGACATTCCATTAAAAGACATGACATTCCTCACATTCCATGACATGACTGACATTCCAATAAAAGACATGACATTCTTGACATTCCATTAAAAGACATGACATTTTTGACATTCCATTAAAAGACATGTAATTCCTGATATTCCATTCCAAGACATGACATTCCTGACAAAAAGACATGACATTCCTGACATTTCATTAAAAGACATGACATTCCTGACATTCCATTAAAAGACATGACATTCCATTCCAAGACATGACATTCCATTCTATGACATGACATTCCTGACATTACATTAAAAGTCATGACATTCCATTCCGTGACAAGACATTCCTGACATTCCATTAAAAGACATGACATTCCTGACATTCCTGACATTCCATTAAAAGACATGACATTCCTGACATTCCATTAAAAGACATGACATTCCTGACATTCCATTAAAAGACGACATTCCTGACATTCCATTAAAAGACATGACATTCCTGATATTCCATTAAAAGACATGACATTCCTGACATTCCATTCCAAGACATGACATTCCTGACATTCCATTCTATGACATGACATTCCTGACATTCCATTAAAAGACATGACATTCCTGACATTCCATTAAAAGACATGACATTCCTGACATTCCATTAAAAGACATGACATTCCTGACATTCCAGACATTCCATTAACAGACATGACATTCCTGACATTCCATTAAAAGACATGACATTCCTGACATTCCATTAAAAGACATGACAATCCTAACAATCCAGACATTCCATTAAAAGACATGTCTTTTAATGGAATGTCAGGAATGTCATGTCTTTTAATGGAATGTCTGGAATGTCAGGAATATCATGTCTTTTGATGGAATGTCAGGAATGTCATGTCTTTTAATGGAATGTCAGGAATGTCATGTCTTGGAATGGAATGTCATGTCTTTTAATGGAATGTCAGGTATGTCATGTCTTTCAATGGAATGTCATGTCTTTTAATGGAATGTCAGGAATGTCATGACATTCCATTGAAAGACATGACATTCCTGACATTCCATTAAAAGACATGACATTCCATTCCAAGACATGACATTCCTGACATTCCATTAAAAGACATGACATTCCTGACATTCCATTAAAAGACATGACATTCCTGACATTCCATCAAAAGACATGATATTCCTGACATTCCAGACATTCCATTAAAAGACATGACATTCCTGACATTCCAGACATTCCATCAAAAGAAATGACATTCCTGACATTCCATCAAAAGAAATGACATTCTTGACATTCCATTAAAAGACATGACATGACATTCCAAGACATGACATGACATTCCAAAACATGACATTCCTGACATTCCATTAAAAGACATGCCATTCCTGACATTCTATTAAAAGACATGACATTCCTGACATTCCATTAAAAGACATGACATTCCTGACATTCCATTAAAAGACATGACATTCCTGACATTCCATTAAAAGACATGACATGACTGACATTCCTGACATTCCATTAAAAGACATGACATTCCATTCTATGACATGACATTCCATTCTATGACATGACATTCCTGACATTCCATTAAAAGACATGACATTCCTGACATTCCAGACATTCCATTCAAAGACATGACATTCCTGACATTCCATTCCAAGACATGACATTCCTGACATTCCATTCCAAGACATGACATTCCATTCCAAGACATGACATTCCTGACATTCCATTCTATGACATGACATTCCTGACATTCCATTAAAAGACATGACATTCCTGACATTCCATTAAAAGACATGCCATTCCTGACATTCCATTCCAAGACATGACATTCCAAGACATGACATTCCATTCCAAGACATGACATTCCTGACATTCCATTCTATGACATGACATTCCTGACATTCCATTAAAAGACATGACATTCCTGACATTCCATTAAAAGACATGCCATTCCTGACATTCCATTCCAAGACATGACATTCCTGACATTCCATTCCAAGACATGACATTCCATTCCAAGACATGACATTCCTGACAAAAAGACATGGCATTCCTGACATTCCATTAAAAGACATGACATTCCTGACATTCCATTAAAAGACATGACATTCCTGACATTCCATTAAAAGACATGACATTCCATTAAAAGACATGACATTCCTTACATTCCATTAAAAGACATGACATTCCTGACATTCCATTAAAAGACATGACATTACTGACATTCCATTCCAAGACATGACATTCCATTCCAAGACATGACATTCCATTCCAAGACATGACATTCCATTCTATGACATGACATTCCTGACATTCCAATAAAAGACATGACATTCCTGACATTCCATTAAAAGACATGACATTCCATTCCAAGACATGACATTCCATGACAAGACATTCCTGACATTCCATTAAAAGACATGACATTCCTGACATTCCATTAAAAGACCTGACATTCCAGACATTCCATTAAAAGACATGACATTCCTGACATTCCATTAAAAGACATGACATTCGTGACATTCCATTAAAAGACATGACATTCCTAACATTCCATTAAAAGACATGACATTCCATTAAAAGACATGACATTCCATTCCAAGACATGACATTCCATTCCAAGACATGACATTCCATTCCAAGACATGACATTCCATTCCAAGACATGACATTCCTGACATTCCAATAAAAGACATGACATTCCTGACATTCCATTAAAAGACATGACATTCCTGACATTCCATTAAAAGACATGACATTCCTGACATTCCATTAAAAGACATGACATTCCTGACATTCCATTAAAAGACATGACATTCCGAGATTCCATTCCAAGACATGACATTCCTGACATTCCATTCTATGACATGACATTCCGGACATTCCATTAAAAGACATGACATTCCATTCCAAGACATGACATTTCATTCCAAGACATGACATTCCTGACAAAAAGACATGACATTCCTGACATTCCATTAAAAGACATGACATTCCATGATATTTCTGACATTCCATTAAAAGACATGACATTCCTGACATTCCTGACATTCCATTAAAAGACATGACATTCCTGACATTCCATTAAAAGACATGACATTCCATTCCAAGGCATGACATTCCATGACAAGACATTCCTGACATTCCATTAAAAGACATGACATTCCTGACATTCCATTAAAAGACGTGACATTCCTGACATTCCAGACATTCCATTAAAAGACATGATATTCCTGACATTCCATTAAAAGACATGACATTCTTTACATTCCATTAAAAGACATGACATTCCTGACATTCCATTAAAAGACATGACATTCCTGACATTCCATTAAAAGACATGACATTCCATTCCAAGGCATGACATTCCATGACAAGACATTCCTGACATTCCATTAAAAGACATGACATTCCTGACATTCCATTAAAAGACGTGACATTCCTGACATTCCAGACATTCCATTAAAAGACATGATATTCCTGACATTCCATTAAAAGACATGACATTCTTTACATTCCATTAAAAGACATGACATTCCTGACATTCCAGACATTCCATTAAAAGACATGCCATTCCTGACATTCCATTAAAAGACATGACATTCCTCACATTCCATGACATTCCTGACATTCCATTAAAAGACATGACATTCCTGACATTCCATGACATGACTGACATTCCATTAAAAGACATGACATTCCTGACATTCCATTAAAAGACATGACATTCCTGACATTCCATTAAAAGACATGACATTCCATTCCAAGACATGACATTCCATGACAAGACATTCCTGACATTCCATTAAAAGACATGACATTCCTGACATTCCATTAAAAGACATGACATTCCTGACATTCCATTAAAAGACATGACATTCCTAACATTCCATTCAAAGACATTCCATTAAAAGACATGACATTCCATTAAAAGACATGACATTCCTGACAATCCAGACATTCCATTAAATGACATGACATTCCTGATATTCCATTAAAAGACATGACATTCCTGACATTCCATTAAAAGACATGACATTCCTGACATTCCATTAAAAGACATGACATTCCTGACATTCCATTAAAAGACATGACATTCCATTCCAAGACATGACATTCCATTCTATGACATGAGATTCCTGACATTCCATTCTATGACATGACATTCCTGACATTCCATTAAAAGACATGACATTCCAGACATTCCATCAAAAGACATGACATTCCTGACATTCCATTAAAAGACATGACATTCCTGACATTCCATTAAAAGAAATGACATTCCTGACATTCCATTAAAAGAAATGACATTCCATGCCATGACTGACATTCCATTAAAAGACATGACATTCATGACATTCCATTAAAAGACATGACATTCCTGACATTCCATTAAAAGACATGACATTCCTGACATTCCATTAAAAGACATGACATTCCTGACATTCCATTAAAAGACATGACATTCCATTAAAAGACATGACAATTCTGACAATCCAGACATTCCATTAAATGACATGACATTCCTGACATTCCATTAAAAGACATGACATTCCTGACATTCCATTAAAAGACATGACATTCCATTCCAAGACATGACATTCTATTCTATGACATGACATTCCTGACATTCCAGACATTCCATTAAAAGACCTGACATTCCATTAAAAGACATGACATTCCTGACATTCCATTAAAAGAAATGACATTCCTGACATTCCATTAAAAGAAATGACATTCCTGACATTCCATTAAGACATGACATTCCTGACATTCCATTAAAAGACATGACATTCCATTAAAAGACATGACATTCCAGACATTCCATTAAAAGACATGACATTCCAGACATTCCAGACATTCCATTAAAAGACATGACATTCCTGACATTCCATTAAAAGAAATAACATTCCTGACAATCCAGACATTCCATTAAATGACATGTCTTTTAATGGAATGTCAGGAATGTCATGTCATTTAATGGAATGTCAGGTCTTTTAATGGAATGTCTGGAATGTCAGGAATGTCATGTCATAGAATGGAATGTCAGGAATGTCATGTCTTGGAATGGAATGTCATGTCTTTTAATGGAATGTCAGGAATGTCATGTCTTTTAATGGAATGTCAGGAATGTCATGACATTCCTGACATTCCATTAAAAGACATGACATTCCATTCCAAGACATGACATTCCTGACATTCCATTCTATGACATGACATTCCTGACATTCCAGACATTCCATTAAAAGACATGACATTCCTGACATTCCATTAAAAGACATGACATTCCATTAAAAGAAATGACATTCCTGACATTCCATTCTATGACATGACATTCCTGACATTCCATTAAAAGACATGACATTCCTGATATTCCATTAAAATACATGACATCCCTGACATTCCAGACATTCCATTAAAAGACATGACATTCCTGATATTCCATTAAAAGACATGACATTCCTGACATTCCATTAAAAGACATGACATTCCATGACATTCCTGAGATTCCATTCCAAGACATGACATTCCAAAACATGACATTCCAGACATTCCACTCCATGACATTCCAGACATTCCATGACAAGACATGACATTCCATTAAAAGACATGACATTCCATGACATGACTGACATTCCTGACATTCCATTAAAAGACATGACATTCCTGACATTCCATTAAAAGACATGACATTCCTGACATTCCATTAAAAGACATGACATTCCTGACATTCCATTAAACTGACATTCCATTACAAGACATGACATTCCATTCCAAGACATGACATTCCAAGACATGACATTCCAAGACATGACATTCCAAGACATTCCATTAAAAGACTACATTCCTGACTTTTCTTTAAAAGACATGACATTCCTGACATTCCATTAAAAGACATGACATTCCTGACATTCCATGACATGACTGACATTCCATTAAAAGACATGACATTCCTGACATACCATTCAAAGACATGACATTCCACTTTTCTCTTGATTTTTATTCACAGATACTACTGATTAATATATCGTATGTATTAACCTCGCTTGCCTAATAATTGCAGCACGATTTAATATTTTTTCCTCACTTTAGGTCACATTAGGAGTGGTACTCACAGGGCTGGACCCTGTGTTTGTCCTGATGAAGAGCACTGAAGAAGCTCAAAACTAGTTTACATCCACTAGGGACCCCTGACTGATTACAGAAAGTGACCCTAGAGACCAACCCCATTTTTAACATATCAACTAGGGGCCCGATTAAAGTAATCTTACCCACTAGTTAGATATTTTTAACTCACCCACTCCACCCATATGACTGCACTACACATAGTCACTCAAAAAAACAGTGCTCCTACGTAGTGTCGCAAGTCGTAGCACGCCTCAACCCGCAGCGGGTTGGGATGGCCCCTATGATGAAGCATGTCACCGTGGGGAAACCCTGGTGAGTGAGGGGACTCAAGAAAGGACATTTTTCCTTTCAAGCCTTGGTTTTTTCTGATTCCAACTGAGCGAGAAAACTTTTTCTGTAGCTAGGTTCTTTTTTCTGAGATTTCGGATATTTTTGGTTCAGGATTGATACAGGAGGGTGGACCTAGCTTTTCTTTCCCTCTTTCTCCCCCCTTTTTTGATTTTTGAAGTATGTTCAGTACAGTGTTAGGAGAGTTTAAGCTTCAATGAGTTTCCTCAATAGCATTTCTTTTCTCTGTCCAGTTGGATTTTGCTGCTGCAAGTACTAACTTCAGGCCATATTGCACTTGGGATCCAGTAAGAGGCAGGCAGGGCACCAACAGCAGGACAAGTATCCTACTGTATGTTTACATAAAAAACAAGTAGCTGGATTTCCCACCACTGGTACTTAAGTTGACCCCTGGAATGCCACGGGAGCTGGGAAGAATAGCTCATATGCTTCTTGTCCTGGAAGACACAGACAACCCGATTCACAAAAGCAAACTTAGACTTCATGTCTTAGGGTCTGATTTACATCTTGGTGGACGTGTTCGGATATACCAGCCGCCGAAATATAAATCCCATTATATCCTATGAGATTTATATGTTTGCTAATGGGATATCCGTCACGGTAGTGATGGAGTTACCCATCCGCCAAGATCTAAATCAGGCCCTACGGTTAGATATAAAACCTAAGGGCCTCATTACGAGTTTGGCGTTGCGGGACCACCCTGCACTGCCAATCCCATGGTTGAACCGCCCACCAGATTAGAAGTTTTGCCCTGTCTGGCGGGCGGTTCTTTGTCATTCCCACGGTGGTGCCTATGAACAGCAATAGGCACATTAAAATCAGAACTTACACGGCATGGAATGCTGCAGTCCATGCAGTGCGGGTACTAGGGTGCCTGCACACAGGGGGGTACAACATTTGCCCCCGGCATGCACCTCATGGCCCTGAGGCAACAGGGGGCCCATTTATTCTCTGCCACGGTTTTCATGGCCGGTTCACCGCCATTAAAACCGTGGCAGATAGTAAACTTGTTATATGCTTGTCGTGACCGCGGCGGTCCCGCCAAGTATATTGCAGCCTTAAGACTGCCATGCCACCACCAGGGATTAGATCTCTGATCCCTTGTGGTAGTAGTAGCAGTAGTCTTAAGGTGGCGCGACCACCCTGTTCATAATAGGGCGGTCAGAAGTCCACCACGCCCTGTGCGTCTGGTGGTCCAAGGACTGTCAGACTTGTAATAAAGCCCTAAGTTTAGACCTAAAGTCTAACTTTAGATCTGAAGTTTTACTTTTGATCTGAAGTCTTCAGGTCTAAAGTTAGACTTTAGGTCTAAACTTAAACTTCAGGTCTAAGTTTACTTTTATAAATAGGGCTGTGATTCCTTATATTTCTTTTCCAAATCTCCTAGCAGGTTTGTGGGACAGCATTTCATTTTTCTGATTGCAAAAGCACAATCCAATTGCTAGTTATAAGATAACAAGTCAAGTCTTTACTTAATCTGGCCTGTATTGTCTGTTAAGCTCTCACCTACAGACAGCTAAAGCTGTCTGTCGAAGAACTCATAAGACCAACACACAGCCACACATTGTCATTGACTGGTTAGGCTGAAGTTAATGCAATTGCATTTCCTGGAATAATACATGTGTGGTAACTATCCAGTCACTCTGCTGCTCTTCCTCTCGGTCTGTGGGCCCCACCAAAATTCTAAATGTAGGATGGGACCGCTGCCGCCCCTCCTCCCTCACTATTGTCCAAAATCTGGCACCAGCACTTTCTGACTTTGGGTTTGCCAATGCTTGCTGAATCGCTTCACACACATTGGCAGAAACCCAGCTATTCCAAAATAGACATACTGCATGCACCCTAAGCAAGGTGACATCTGTAGGGGAAAAAAACAACGGGAAAGCCAATAGGACTTTGCCAATGCTTGTTCACTTAAGTGTCATGTTTAAAATCTCAAGGCATTCTGTCTGGGCTGCTAAACTCACATACTTTTAGTTTAGCACTTAACTTGCAATGAAGAGGTCAGTTCTCTTGCTGTGCATTATGGTATGTATAAGCATCAGTCGATTGGAAGAAGTGCCAAATCCCATGTGTACCATTACTGTAAAATTGGCAGAAACATAAGCTTTTTCATGGTTTCATTGCTTGTGACATCAAATACCTAACCTACAGCGACGGCCCGTATAGGGCGTGTTACCGGGGCGGTGACGTGGGGCAGAGGAGGGGCAGGGTGGGGGGTTGCAAAATGCGGCATACAGCCGATTGCAGGTAAGGTACGAAAAAAAAAAAATGCATTTCGTTGCGTGCGCAGCATCGCCAAATGAGATGCAGCGCGTGCAACAAAATTTGTTTTCTTTATTTTTTTCGTAACTTACCTGCAATCGGCCGTATGCCGCATTTTGCAACCCCCCACCCTGCCCCTCCTCTGCCCCACGTCACCGCCCGGTAACACGCCCTATATGGGCCGTCGCTGCTAACCTATGACCATCAATTTTGTTCTGTCTTGCTACGACTATGGCGAGTTGGTGATGTAGCGAGGAAGAGACATTGTGGAAGAGATTGCGAGCTAATGTTTAAACTTAATTATGTAACATAGACCAAGACATTCCTTCTTTTTGTAAGCACCACAGAATATAAACTCCTAAATACTAAACATTGTTATTGTAAAAATCAAGTTCAGATTATTAGAACATCAGAATTCTAAGAGCTCTACTGAAGATAACAAGGTAGCTCCGGGCTAACAATAGCTGCTATAGAACTTCTGTATTTTCTGTTCCAGCATTCCAATGTTTGACTTTCTGTCACTCACACTTTAATTTAGAACATTAGTAGGTGACATGTTCTAATAGCGTTATTAAAAGTCTGGGCTATAATTTCTGAGAGGACCATTATTGACTGGTATGGCCAACGGCAGTGGGCTATAATGATATATCATGTACTTAGAGATAGCTTTATTTGAGTAGCTAAAATTATTATAATTGTTATATTTAGTATTGCCAGTATCATTATTACTGTCATTGCAACTATATTTCAAATTTATTTAAATTGCTATTTCAGTTCACCAACCTACAATGCAACCATGCTTTTATCAAACCAGTGTTAAGGAGAATCCAGACTGTGGATGTAATGGATCTGTATAAGATCACTTTTCCTTTAAAGTAGCATATATTATAAAACGGGTAGGTGTACAATATACAGCCTGTGATATGGATTTCTTTGATCTGATGTTGTGTGACTGCTGAAAGCATGAAAAGTATAATTTTCCCAAAATCTCAAAATAATTGACAAGATCTGAACTCTGTCAGGCCCCATTTGATGTTGATATAAATGTAAAAACACTGCAACACTGTTGTACTTCCTCACTTTTTGATGTTTTCTTTTCTTTCAGTAAGCTGGATGCCTTTATCTATGATGCTGCTGTATTGAACTACATGGCTGGGAGAGATGAGGGGTGCAAACTTGTAACAATAGGCAGCGGCTACATCTTCGCTACTACAGGGTATGGAATAGCGCTCCATAAGGGATCACCCTGGAAGCGGCCTATAGATCTAGCTCTTCTTCAGTTTGTTGGTGACGGTAAGGCAAATGTTTTACATTTGTTTTCCATCTTGAAATTATTGTACGGCACAATGAGTTCCACTACTTTTATTTCTGGGCAGAGTCTGAAATAGTATTATCTCCCAAAAATACTTTGTCAGACCATTTTAGTCATTTATATGGGTAATTGTTTTGCAATGTGGAAAGTTTAAGGTAATTTATTTCTTTTTCATATTACAAAGAAAATGCATACATTTCTGTACAGTTAATAATGTTATAGTACATGAGATTCTGTAACCCCTGTATAAATGTCAAATTCAATTTTTTTTATAACTAGCAACATGTGACACACCCAGTTGACTAAGATAAAGAAAAGACTTTCAAACTCAACTTTTATAATGATTACAGTTGAGTTCTGGCATCACAGTTCCTGCTAACAGAGCCATTAGGGAGGTGAAAGCCAGGTCAGGTCACAGAACATAATTGAAGCAGGCAACAAAAACACCGAACTTTTCTGCTGTAATTTGCTAGTTCACAGTGACAAGCAGAGGGAACATATGTATTTTTGCACTCCTTTGATAACTAGAGAAAAGCTAGAACCTTTCTACACCTTCTTAGCTACTACAGTTTTATTTTTACAAAAAATTGATTTGAATTGTACTGTTTCTAAGATTTGGGTGAAACAAATATCTAACAAGTTTGCAAATATGCTCGCTCTTTCATATCTAATCTACTAGAATGGGGGGGGAAGTAAAAAAAAATATTCCTCTGGAGTATGCAGGGTTTAGAGCTAGTCACTAGACCTTACACAAAATAACAGTAATCCATCCTGTAGTGGAAACATTTGTGAAATAAAGAGCAATGCCTCTCTACTCCAACTTCATACATTTTTCATCTGCTTTTGACTGTGTGGACAGGCTGACACTGTACAAAATGAAGTGCTTTGGGAATACCAGGGGGTCTCCTAAAACCAACTATTACTCTTCACACATCTTTGGGAATACCTGGTGTCATCTTATGTAAGGTGGCAGGTGGGTGATCCAGCGGGTTACCAGCTAGAGATGCTCACAAACCACATACTCACCTGGGCCCATAAACACACATTCACATAAGCTGGTAAAGTACAGCTGGGGTCAATTTGTTGTAATATGCCTCAAAGTTTAATTTACTTTAACATTTTCTAATAATCTTTTTTCTGAATCAAATGTACTTTCCTCTGGTCAATGGGCCTTTTAGTTAAGCTAGTAA
This sequence comes from Triturus cristatus, assembly GCF_964204655.1. Lineage (NCBI taxonomy): Eukaryota > Metazoa > Chordata > Amphibia > Caudata > Salamandridae > Triturus > Triturus cristatus. The sequence goes on from NC_140593.1 coordinate 772,887,578, forward strand.
AGGTGAAATTACGTAAGATTGAATATTTTAAATAACTACAGACTCGGGAAGAGTTTAAATGTTTATCTAGTTAAATTCATGTGAGCCAAAGCAAAACTACAATTCATACACCGTTTTCCCCAAGGAAGGAAAATCAATCTATCAAATATGTCAGTAAATCAACTAAACAATATTATTACAATGACCGTACCTGGAGAGGGAAAAAATAGAGAGAGCAGTACAATGACATACTACACAGAATTATAATTACCTAGAATGGTGTGGAAACCAACCCCTTGGCCAAGGTGCTGGAAGGGTCCCCTGGGACAGCTCAGGTGACAAAGGTTCAGGGAAGGTTTCAGGGACAGGATAGATGACCTCTTCTAGATCCGACGCCTGTGTCGCGCCCCTCTCTGACACTGTCTTCCTCCTCAATTTTTCCGTGATCTTCTTCTAATTCTTTGCCTTATTTCCCTCCTCAATTCTTCCACGATCATCTTCTTTTTTTTTAGTTTTAAAGGAGAGTTTATTGAAGTTCATTAACAACAAATTAACAGTAAGACATAGTATTAAAATTCATCTCAAGTAGAAAAATAGAGCATCATAATTAAGTGAGAGGAATAAAAGATAAGGGAAAGAGGTAGAAGGGAGAGGGGCAGAAAGCATCATCAAATAACACAAAAGCAGTTGCAATAAAAATGTAATCATTGTCATACAAAATTATATAAAAGAATAAAGAAATAGGTCAAACGCACAAAAAATTCCTCCAATAAAAGAAAAATAAAAAATATACAAGATAGGTATAAAACAAGCAGTAAAAGTATGTACATGAAACCATCAGGAATGGATTTAGGAATGCATTTATGGGGGCTTGGGAACTTCTTCTGTACATGGATTATGGAGGGGTAGGGATCGAGCAGACACATCTAAAAAATCTGTAATGGGAAGCCATAATAAATCACGTTTAATGGCAAGTGTAATGGGATAAACATAGGCTCTGTCAAGTCTATGATGATAACAGACTCCATACCACCAAGCCTGAAATGAAACATTGGAGGTATCCTTCCAAGATTGTGATTTGCTGAAATGCTACAGCTAGAAGTAAGTCAATAATGGACGTATTAGTGGTGGAAGAGGGCCATATGTCTGAGAGACTACCTAAAAAGATATGTGAAAATGTAAGAGGGAAAGAGGTGGAAAAGATCTTATTGATCTGAGTCCACACATCAGTCCAAAATTTATGAATCCTCGGACAGCTGAATAACATGTGTTTAAGATCTGCCCTCGATGCTGAACAAGACCAAAAAGAGGGAGGGATGGAAGGATCAATTGCATGCAACTTGGCAGGAGTAATCAAAAGTCTATTATATATAAAAAATAACGTTTGAGTTGTATTCGCTGCTCTAGAGGACTTCCTTATCTTGATCCAAACCTTTTGCCACAAGGAGACAGAAAATGTGTCCTCTACATCTGATTCCCAGTCCGTTTCTGTTTTAGATTTATCTCGAGTGCCAGAAGTATCTCTTAGCTTTGCATATATCTGGGAGGCAGAAGAAGAAGCAAGCAAACAAGGGAGAGAAAGAGGGGATACATTAGTGTGAGTGATGGAATTAGAAAGAGTGTCATAACGGTTTTGCAAAACCGTACTCAATAGATTATATTTGGATTCAAAGGACTCATGTAAAGAGAAGCGAGATTGAAGGGTAGAGAAGGGGACACAAGCGCCTCCATCAAACAATTGATGGGTCCAATTAATACCAAGGCTATTCCAATCTTTCCAAAAAAGCATCCTATTGCGAAGTTTAATAAGAGGATTATACCACAAGGGAGAGTGTAAAAAACGCGACCGGTCATCTAAACCTCCCAGGAAAAGAGGAGAAAAAGTTTTGCGAGAATTTTTAAGAATAGGGAGGGAAAATTTATTTGGAATATGGGACAGCGATACAAATTCCTCAAAAGTAAATGGATGAAAAAAAGACGATTCAATCTCAACCCACAAAGGTCTTGAAGTGATATCGGCTTCCTGCTCAGATAATAGGGGAACGGAATGCTTAAGGAAAAATGAGGAATGATAAGAGGCAAAATCCGGAAAGTTAACTCCACCCAACTGCTTAGGTCGTTTAAGTTTTGCAAAAGACATTCTAGCTTTTTTATGCTGCCATAAGAACTTAGACAGCGTAGAATATATATTTTTATAACAAGATTTAGGTATATTAACTGGAAGATTAGAAAGGTAAAATAAAATAATGGGAACCAACATCATTTTAATTGAATCCAATCTTCCCCACCAGGATAAAAACAGAGGATGCCAACGAGTTGTAGAGTCCTGAATCATTGTTTGTAGATTTTTAATGTTAAGTGCTACAGTGTCTTTAATAGAGGATTTAAACCACAGGCCTAGGTATTTTATCTTAGCCGGACTCCAATGGAAAGAAGAAGCCAAGAAGTCTGCATGAAAACAAAATTTATTCAAAGGGAGAATTTCACACTTGTCAACATTGAGTTTATAACCCAAGACTTTCGCAAAATCAGATACTTCCGACAAAAAGGATGGAATAGAGGATTGTGGATTGGAAATGAATAAAAGAATATCATCCGCATAGGCAGAAAGTTTCAAATTCTTATCTCCATAAGGGAAACCAGTAATATCTGTATTCATACGAATTTTTATCAGGAAAGGTTCTAACGCCAAAATGAAAAGAAGAGGAGAGAGTGGACATCCTTGTCGAACGCCTCTGAAGAGAGGAAACGAGGAAGAGACAAGGCCATTAGCCAAAATAAAGGATCTAGGAAAGGAATATAACAGAGAAACATAAGCAAGAAATCTTTGGCCAAAACCAAACCAAACAAGGACTGCGAGCATAAATTGCCAATTAACCCTATCAAATGCTTTTTCAGCATCTAATGCAACAGCAGCTAAAGAATGCGGAAAGGAGTGAGACTTACTCAGAACATTAAAGAAAAGACGAGTATTGTCAGAAAGGTGACGTCCTTTAATGAAACCGCATTGTTCCTTGCCAATTATGCTAGGTAAAATTTTGTCAAGACGGAGCGCAAGAATTTTTGCAAAGATCTTATAATCCAGATTGATTAAAGAGATGGGCCTATAATTTTTACACAAAGTATGGTCTTTATTATCCTTAGGTATGAGACAAATTAAGGCCTCTTGAAAAGACCCCTCAGATTTTTGGGAAGATGTAAAAAACAAAAATAGTTGATGAAGTTTGGGAACAAGCAAATTCGCAAAATGTAGATAGAATTCTATCGTAAAGCCATCTGGCCCAGGAGCCTTACCTTTTTTAATTATCCGAATGGACTCTAGGATATCTTTAGGACCTATATCTGCCTCCAATGGGGCAAAGTCTGTGTCTGGAAAGGAAGGAGAAGGAATGGAAGATAAATAATGGTCAATATCTGTTAAAAGAGGAGGAGATTCCGGAGTATAGAGATTTTGATAAAAATTAGTGAACTCTGCTAGAATATCTTCATCCTTATGAAGAGTGGGGCCCGACGAGGAAATAATAGATTCAATTTTTGTGCGTTCTTGTTTAACTTTGAGATACTTGGCAAGAAGATTGCCTGCCTTATTTTGCGCACAATAATATTTGGCACTGGATTTAAGCAAAATTAGATTAGCAGAGTCCGTGGAGAGTTTATTGAAGGAGAGTTTGGCCTTGAGAAGTTTATCCAAGTCAGATTGAGAGCTAGTTAAATAATAACGATGTTCCAATTGCTTAATTTGTGTATTAATTGACTGTAAGGAATGGAATGCAGCTCGTCTCTTGTGGGAAACAAACGAGATAATGAAATCTCTAGAAGCAGCTTTGAAAGTGTCCCATAATACCCGAGGGGATATTAGAGGAGACTCATTTTCAGTAAAAAATAGGGATGAAAACTCAAGGAAAGCTGGAGTGAATTTGGGGTCTAATAGGAGAGAATTATTGAATCGCCATCTCCTAGTACCTTTTATGGGGGGGGAAGTAAATCAAGGTGCAAGGAAACTGGGGCATGGTCAGAAATTAAAATGAAGCCTATTTCAGAATGGGTAATGTGTTGGATCAGAGCTTTAGAAACAAAAATAGTCAATTCGGGACTGTGAAGAATGAACTGGTGAGTAATATGTGTACTCCTGAAGTGTAGGATGACAGTCTCCAAGAATCAATAAGAGAGCGTTGGGATATAGTGGATGTAAATTGAGTGTGCATGGAAGAGGGAGAAAAACGTGAATGGTATTTCCGGTCTAAAATAGGATCGATAACCATATTGCAATCCCCTCCTAAAATGAGATAATCATCAGAGGATTGCATCAACGAGACTAATATCTGGGGCCAAAAAAGTTTATCATGTACAGTAGGAGCATATAAATTAAAAACAGTTAAAGGGACTTTATCAACCAACAAAGATACGATGACCCATCTACCATCAGAATCATTGGTTTGAGTTACAACTTTAACATTTAACCGTTTATGACAGAGAATTGCAACACCATTACGCTTCCCTGAACCAGGAGATGCAAATACATGTCCTACCCAATTACGGCGTAATTTGGCAACTTCAACTTCTTGTATATGAATTTCTTGTAATAGCACAATATCTCCCTTTAAATTTGCTAAATGGGACAAAACTCGCTGCCGCTTAATGGGAGAACCCAAACCCTTAACATTCCAGGTAAATATATTTAGCAACATCTAACTATATACCTCATAATAACGAATATCATTTATATAAGAAACAATCAGGCAAATGAATATCCATAAACTCATCATATAAAAATTGGAGAGAAGTAATATTAGCACAGGAAGAGAAATGATAAGATGCAATAAAGAAATATGATAGGAACAAAATTGAAAGCGAGGAAGTAAGAAATCTAGCAAAGCAGGAGGAGAGAAAGAAATAACAGAGAGGATTAGAACAGAAAACAGAGAAGCAACAACAACATCATGCGTAATGCAACAATAAGAAAAGAAGAGAGAAGAGAGGGAACTGGAAAAAGAAAAAAGTGAGAAAGAATCCACACTGGAATAACTAATACAAATTAAGGTCGATATTTGAGTTGAGAAACAGAAAACAAAAAGACATAATAGAGAAACCCAATATAATATATCAAAAAGACATACCACAGATAAACATTGAGGATGGGGAGGGTGAAGCCATTTAGGAAAAGGCAGCATACCAAGACGAACAACTCCAAAAACTGACGAAAGTACGAAGGACGACGACCTCCAGGGACAAGGAATAAGGAAGTAGAAAGGGACTGAATAATGTATCTAAAAAGGAAACAAAGAAGAGAAGATGTTAACCACCAAAGTTATATGCGGAACATAGAAAAGACAATGCAACAATGAAGCATAAAACAGAGAAGCATAACAAATGACAATGTGCTAGCATAACAAATGACAATGTGCTGATCGAAGTTACAATCGAGACACGTCCATAGATTCATCTCTACATGTATTCAAAAAATGCTGAAGAAGCGCAGGATCCTCATAATTAGTTGTTTTGTTCTGATATGTGACTTTAAACAAACATGGGTGAAATAAACCATATCGAGCATTTAAATTACGGAGAGCAGGCCTCATGTCCAAAAATTTCTTCCGACGATCTGCCGTGGCTTTAGAATAGTCTTGGGCAAAGAACAAATTAGAACCGTTCCAAAGAATCTTCCCTTTTTGCTTGGCAGCCTGTAGGACTCTGAGTAGGTCGGTATACTCCAAGAAATATAAGATAATACCTCTAGGTTTCGCAGGAGAGGATGAAGCAGAAGAACCCGGGCTGTGACCCAAGCGGCGAGCCCGTTGGATGTTGAGAGGGGGTGTTGCAGGAAATCCAAGAATTTTTGGCAGAAAAGAGCGGAAAAAGAGCAGGGGGTCAGGACCTTCAAGTCCTTCCGCAAGGCCATAAATGCGTAGGTTGTTACGCCTATTCCTGTTTTCCAAATTTTCCACCTGCTGTGTCAGATGCATGATTTCCCTTCGCATATCAGGAATGTGGTCTGTGACCGCTTGAATAGATTCGACATGAATTTCCAAATCATCGACTCTCTTCTCAGTATTTGACCAATTATCTTCAAGGTGTTGGAGGCGAAAATTGGTCTCTGTCATATATGGCTTAAGAGAGCGGATTTCTTCCAACAGAAGTTCCATTGAAAGTGTAGGTGAAGTATTGGGAGGAGAAGGAGGGTTAATTTTAGTTCTTTTACCAGAAGATGAAGAAGAAGCAGAGGGAATCTTAGAGATTGACTTATTACTGGAGCATGAAGGAACAGAAGCCAAAAGCGTAGGATTAACAGAATCAGAACCAGGCTCCTCCACAAATTCCTGCAGCACACTGTAAGGATTAGGGTCTGCCATGGACGAGGATTTGGGCTGCTGTGCACCAACACGGCTAGTACGAGGCATTGCCATTCAACTCCAGAAACGGGACACCAGGAAATGTGGAGAAAATATCCTGCGTTTAGAAATTCGGTCAGTGATGAAGGAACGAGTAATCCACTGTATAAATATAGCCAAAGTCAGAAATAGCACATCACGGCGTCAGGAGGAAATAAAAAGTCAAACTGCAAACACTTGAGGCGACAAAAAGCTCACCATCAGTCACATGAGAAAGTGGATGTGAGGAAAATCTTCAGCGACGTAGCGCGGGAAACCGGAACATCCAAAATGGCAGATGCGGCATTCACAGAGCCGTTGTAGACACAGGAATCAAATAACAGCCAACTCCGCTATCAATTAAAGCTACTAACATCTCAGTCAATGCCGGCAAGCATATGGAGCATAATTCCGCAGGTATAGAAGACCGCCGTGAAGAAAGAAAGCCCTGGGGGAGGTCGAACACGCTACTCCGTCACGGAGCTCCGGCAGGTAGCGGCCATTTTCTTCGGCGTTCAAGCCACGCCCCCCTCCACGATCTTCTTCTAATTAATTCGATTTTGACTCTAAGTTCTGCAAGTCGATTCTTCTTCAGTATTTGATCAGCTCTCGGACAGCATCCCGGTCTCTCAGCAGCATGAGCAGCAGCAGCTGTCTAACTAACTAAACTTCCTCATCTATGCCTTTCTAATGGCATGTACCACCCCTAAATGTTTCAAATTTATGAAACTCCTAATTCTGATTGGACTGGCAATGGGGAATGATCATCACAACCTTGCTGAGTTTTAACAACTTTCTAGGCCGTTATTCAGTGGTTCCGCCCCTCAATTTATTTTCCAAAGCTGTATTTCCCACCCGCATTTCACATCTTTATCAATAAAAAGAATACATTTAACAGTTGCCTTGTTCATCCTGCAGGATGTCCATCACTTTCCCAGGACATGTTGCGAACGCGGCCTTGGACGGGATCCAAACACACCCTCATGGCTTCTGGCTGTTTGTCACTACGCCTGCGTGAGGAGTCATGTGATGTACAGACTTTAGCATCGGTCAGAGGCCCAAATACGAACTAATAGAGAGGTCAAAAAGAAACATGTTAAGATCAAATAAAATAATTTCACTGTATACCACCTATCTCTACTCTAATCCCATTTATTTATAAAAGGTCTTCCTGCATTAGCATTTAGTAAATAGCAGGTTTTAGTTTCAACGAGGCAGATGCTTAGCATGTGAGCTTTCAAGTGCGCAGAAGCTTCCCTCCAAGCTTTAGTCCGTCATCCTGCCTAGATTCAGTTGACGCATGCGCAGTGCAAATTCCCGCGTTAGCTGCCATTTTAAGTTTCACTCTGGTTACTTGTTAGTAAGACATATATGCAAGCGTCCTCTAAGCTAATCATATGGAATGTGGTGCATATTAGTCTTTAAAAACATGATTAATACAGTATTACGAGTTATTTGAGAGCATTGCTTCCGAGCAAGTCTCTTTTATACGAGTCCTTGCTCCATCAATCCCCTCTCTTATGGCATTTGTGCCAACACCAATATATCTATCACCACATCAGATGCCAACTTTAGCACATCTCAACTGCCTTTTCTGTCTTTTCATCTTTTTCTTCACTATTGAATTGTAAATTCTTCATCATTTTGTATAAATCTCCCTTCATTTCTACCAACTGAATTTCATCATACTCTGTTTTTTCTTTCCCCTTTCGTTCACTTCATATCTCTTTCTTTTCTTACAGCATTTGCGCCATATCATTATTGCTAAAACTAATATTGTTATTCCAAGTATCTGTTGTATTATTTGACCTAAAATACTCTTACCTATATTAGTAAACCACCTTCCTATGTTAGTAATACTATTGGTTAATTTCTTCCTTACACAGTCAACTTCCAGTGGTTTCAAATCTTCCTCCAATTTTGTAATATTTTTTATGTATCCTCCAATTTCAACACTTTTATCAGGAATATAAGTGCAGCAATGTTGTGCTTACAGCATTTTACAGACTCCGCCCTCTTTTGCCAATAATATATCAAGATGAAGTCGATTTTGTAAAACCATTGACCTAATTGCAACCATTTCTGTATTGATCATCAAGAAACCCCAGCAGTATCAGTCGATAGACTATCAACTACTGTAGATAACTGACAAAATTTCAGTGAATTCAGAATTACTCCCACTGAAGGTATCAATGCACTAAATATATGACCTACTATTTCTGAAAAACTAGCTCTCTTGGCATTTGTTAGTTCCTTTGTGTCTTCATTGCTTCCAGTGATTCTTTTTCACATGGTACACTTTTGTTATGTTAAATATGTTATGTTAAATAGTTTGTAAAGCGCGTGAATCACCCCCGAGGGGGTCTCTCAGCACTGGCAGAACTTTGCGGGAACGTTGGAGAGGTGTCATTCTGTGAACAGGATGGTTTTTAGTATCTTCCTAAACCTGAGGTAGTCAGAGCACTGTCTGAGCGGGAGGGGGAGCTGATTCCAGACCAACGGAGCTTGGTAGGAGAAAGATCTACCTCCTAGCCGTGCTCTCTTTATCCTTGGAATGAGTAACAGATTTAGAACATGATCTCAGGTCGCGGTTAGGGATGTATTGGTGGAGCCTTTCAGTCAGATATATCGGGCCGGGGACCCGCAATGCTTTGTGTGTCAAGCAACAGAGCTTAAACATGACTGGTTTCCTCACTGGCAACCAGTGCAAATGTTGAAGCAGCGGAAGAGAGGCTGATCTAAACGGTGCATTGGTAACCAATCGTGCAGCGGTGTTTTGCACCACTTGCAGGCGACTGAGGGCAGATTTGTTAGCGGCGACCAAAAGGGCATTGCAGTAGTCCAATTTATTCAACACAAGAGCTTGAATAAGTGTTTTGCGGAAAAAGTCCGGGAGATAGGGGAGAGCTTTCCTCAAAAGGCTCAGTGTAAAGAAACAATCACTGACTGTGTGAGATACATGATCTTTCATAGTCATAGCCTGGTCGAAGCGGACACCAAGATTTTTTACTGTAAGCTTAGGCTGGGGGGCGGGACCCAATTCAGTTGGCCACCAGGTGGGTGACCACATAATGGGGGCATCCCCAAAGAGAATAATCTCTGTTTTGCTGGCATTCAGCTCGAGGTAATTGCCGCTCATCCACTCCGAGATAGCTAGCATACCTAGGGAGAAGGATGTTTGAGCTGTCAGTGAGGATTTATCAAAAGGGAAGATAAGTTGGGTGTCATCAGCATAAGATACGGGGATGAACCCAAGAGATCTTAGAAGAGAAGCAAGGGGGGCCACATAGATGTTAAACAACGTTGGACTCAGACAGGAGCCCTGTGGCACACCCTTGTTCAAACTTTCGGTGGTGGAACGAAAAGGGCCAAGATTAAGAGTTTGTGTGCGGTCGGAGAGGAAGCTGGTAACCCAGTTCATCGCCATTCCCCCTAGTCCAGTCCCTCTTAATCTTCCGAGCAGGGTCAGATGGTCAACCGTATCGAAAGCGGCGGAAAGATCTAAAAGGACCAAGATGGCAGATTGTCCTAGATCAAGCGTCCGTCTGATGTTGGGAATACTATTCCAAAATAGCAACTCCCGTACCAATGTGCAGGCAGCCTAAAATAGGCTTTATTCCCACACACGTAATAAACTCCAGGAAATACTGGGTCTGTTCCACCTTTTAGTCCCCATCCCCCGATAACTAAGAAATTATGTTCACATTCACTGGAACCAATGAATGCATTGTTAGTCAGTCTTTAACCTATGGAGACAGATCTTCCCTTTCTTTTCAAAATCCAGGGACATTGCAGCATGAGTCTTGCCAGCTGTGTAAATCTCCTCTTTCTCAGCCCATTGAGGAATCTGAGGTTTCTTTTCAGAAGCCTTTCTTTGGGAATCCTGTCTCCTTTGCTCCACTAAATTCAAAAATATATTTTCTTCTTCGTGTAATGTACTTGTTAAGTTGTGCTTGTGCGCTTCAGTTATGTCTATTGCTTTCATTGTTAGGAAATATTCACCCATAAAATGTGCATCCTTAGTTCTAAGAACAGGATTCGTACTCTTTCGAATAGGAATCTCTGAAAATATTACATCTACGTTAGAATAATAATACTGTAATTTTCCTGTTCTATAATATAAACTTTACAAAATACCACATGAAATACCATATGTTAATGGTAAATGGTGATATGTTACGCCTTCTGCTACTGATGCTGGTAATTTCATACACATAAAAATCACTGACTTCCATAGTGTCTACATATTGCACTAATAACTTTGTAAGTACATTTAAAGCAGTGTCATTGTTTGTCACAGTGTGATGTAAGTCTAATTCATCTGGTTCTCCTAATGCTACTCTATCTTCTTTAATATTTGACTCATCTGATGTTTCTAATGCTACTCTATCTCCTTTAAAGTTAGCTACCTTTTCATTAGTGTTTATGTTATTTTTCTTTTCTGCCACCATCAAATAAGGGATGGGTACTGTCAATACTGTTAATATTAACCAAATTATGAGTACTAAAAATATACTACATATACATATTCTACTACTCACTCTCTACTACTCTCTACTACTCACTCTCTACTACTCACTCTCTACTACTCACTCTCTACTACTCACTCTCTACTACTCACTCTCTACTACTCACTCTCTACTACTCACTCTCTACTACTCACTCTCTGATACTTTCTCTACTACTCTCTATTACTCGCTCTCTACTCTCTACCTCTCTCTTTCTACTACTCTCCACCTCTCCACCTCTCCACCTCTGTACATGCACACATATGCACATATATATATATGCATATATATGCATGTGCATTTATATATATGTTTGTGTATATATATATCCACAAATACCTCCTTTGTGCCCAAAAGAAGAGCAGCATGTTTGCAGAGTCTGGTCTCGGTGCTCTTCTTTTGGGCAGAAAGGAGGTATTGGTGGATGTTTAGCGAGGTGCTCCGGTCCCCGCACGCCTAGACTGCCCTGTTGAGGTCGGGGGCTCAAGGTCGGAGGTTGGAGGTGGATTGAAATGTACAAGAGCCCGACCCGCCTGCTTTAGACACCAAGGAAAAAGGTATGAAATGTTCAGCCGACGAAATGGTGCAGCAGAGCAAGGGAAAACGAACTGACACGTCAGTTTGTAATAGACTTTAAAAACAAACGCTGGAATAATGGAATAATCTGGGCAGCATGACAATATTGAGCCAGTGTTGTGCACATGTGGAATAATGAAAAAAGAAAAAAGATCGTGCAGCCTGCAATTCCACTGAAACTATTTACATTTGTGAAAATGAATTGCTGACTGGATCCGAAATACATTATGAACTTCCCAGTGCATTATGGACATTTTAGTACACTAGGACTGCAAAGTGACGTCGCAGTCTTAGTTAAAGGGGGCACGAGGAAGGTCACGCCCTCAATTTTCCAGAAGGCTCACCTCTACTACTCACTCTCTACTACTCACTCTCTACTACTCTCTCTCTGCTTCTCAGTCTCCCCTACTCACTCTCCCCTACTCACTCTCCCCTACTCACTCTCCCCTACTCACTCTCCCCTACTCACTCTCCCCTACTCACTCTCCCCTACTCACTCTCCCCTACTCACTCTCCGCTACTCACTCTCCGCTACTCACTCTCTGCTACTCACTCTCTGCTACTCACTCTCTGCTACTCACTCTCTGCTACTCACTCTCTGCTACTCACTCTCTGCTACTCCTCTCTCTACTACTCTCTCTACTACTCTCTCTACTCTCTATTACTCATCCTCTACTCTCTACCTCTCTACCTTTCTCTACCTCTCTCTCTCCTACTCTCTACCTCTACACCTCTACCTCTCTACCTCTCTCTACATGCACATATATGCATTTATATATATTTATGTATATATATATATATATATATATATATATATATACACATACATATATAAACATATATATAATCTGCATATCTATATTAATACAAATATAAATGCATGCATACATATACATATATGCATGTTATGTACATGAAATTTTGAAAAACACTAATAAAAGCAAAGCAAAAAAGCCACCTAATTACAAACAGAATTGCTTTAACTTAAACGAGGGCGAGACCTATTGCATTTTCAATGCTTGTTTACTTTGGTTCCATCAAGAAGGCATTCAGATGTGACACATTTGCCATAAATTCTGAATGGTAACACTCTAGTTCCTCATTAGATCACTGTACTAAAGCTACTGCTCACCAGGGAAGTCTGCTGCTGGTACTCAAAATGCATGTTTCAGTCTGCATGTCAGAACTTTTTAATGAAATAGAAGAGGATTTGAGAAGACAAAATGTGCCCTAATTTTTCTTTCTGCAGCACTAATCATAATTTCTATGGCAAAATGAACCCCCTCATTTTGTTCCTTTGCAAATTAAATGTTTTAAGTGTTACCACTTTATTCCAATCAAGATGGCTTCAGGTGTGCCATACTTTTGTCATAAGTAAGACTGTTAGCGCTCTAGTTGTTCTTTAAAACACTCTGGGATTTCTGTCATTGGGCTATACTTGGGCTACATCTCGATGATATTTGTGCTACATTTGGGCTCTTTTGTCTCAGGTGGCCATCTTGGGAGACTTGTTATGAAGTTTCCTAATTTCCTCATTTACTAGAGTCTCCTCAGTAGGCATACTGTTAGTTTTTTACTTTGATTCAATGAAGAAGGCATTCAGATGTGTCACACATTTGCCATAAATTCAGAATGTTAGCACTCTAGTTGCTCATTAGATCACTGTAGTAAAGCTACTGCTCACCAGGGAAGTCTGCTGCTGGTATTGAAAGTGCATGTTTCAGTCTGCATGTCAGAATTCTTTAATGAAATAGAAGAGGATTTGAGAAGTCACTCAAAATGTGCCCTAATTTTTCTTTCTGCGGCACTAATCATACTTTCTATGGCAAAATGAACCCCTCATTTTGTTCCTTTTTAGATTAAATGTTTTAAGAGTTACCACTTTATTCAAATTAAGATGGCTTCAGGTGTGCAATACGTTATCATAAGTAGGAAAATATGCTCTCAGTTTAGCTTATGGATCACCTTCCAAACCTCTGTGGGAAAAGCATGAGAAAATAGTTCTCTCAAACATGATTCATGATATCACAGCAGAAGGCTTTTTCATATGGTAAAATCACCTTAGAACACACCACAATTCCTAAAATGAGTATGGTACCATCAACAAATGATTTATAATGTAACTAAAGTCTTAAAACCTTCTATTAACTGCAATGCTTTTTAATGAGGTGCTATCATGTATATTGGTCCCAAGATGGCTGCCAACACTTCTTGGATGAAGTGCTGACAGCCAATCAGATCTCACAATGAGATGTGTGGTTAGGCTCCACCCAGATATATATGTGATTTTACTTTTGATTTTCTCAGGAACTACTGAGCGGATTTACACCATATATGCAAAAGGCACATGCCTGACCAGAGGACTACCTCTTTGCCAAATTTCAAGTAATTCTGTTCAGCCGTACGGGCTGTACCTTCGACTAAAGGTCCTATGGGAAAATGCATGGGGAAAACGCGTTTTGGGACCCCCCTTTTTTCTCAGCCCCCGCTTGACGAATCACCCCGAGACTTTTAGGGTAGGAGCTGAGCGGAGCGCCCCATTAGTTTTGAAAATTTCACGAAGATAAGTCAACCGGCGCCAAAGTTATTCAAAATAGAATTTTCAGATTTCCTATGGGAACTCGGTCCTAACTAGAACTATCTACTGGCGACCGCCAGTAGATAATATATATTTATAATATATATATACACACATAAAATACATGTAAAATTAGACGTTGATAAAGGTCCCGCTTGAGTCAAAGACATTGAAATCCTTTCATGAAGCTGCAGTTGCTCAAGTCATTGCTGGGGGTCACTCAAGTCAGATGCAAAGTTTTCAAAATTATGTCACAGGGCTGTGGTTCCTCAAGGTGCTTAGATGTTCCTCTTGAGGCAGATTGAATAAGATTTGACCTTCTTTTATGAAACTACATTTCCACGAGTCGCTACTAGAGGGCCCTCTTGAATCAGATGAAACTCTTCCAAATAATGTTACAGAGCTGCAGTCATCAATGGACTACTAGAAGTCCCTCTTGAGTCACATTCAAAAGCAATTAAATTCTTTAATGGAGCTGCACTTCTACAAATTGTTACTAGAGGTCCTTCTCAAGTCAGATGCAAGTGCTTCAAATGACCTTCAGCAAGGTGAGGTGTTATGGCTTGATTTGTCCTTCTTTTATATAAGATAAATCCATTTGACACAGGTAGTTTCTCATAATTAGTCGAAATTACAGATTTCAATAAATGTCTTGATTTGTGTCAAAGCACTTGATGACACCCTACTATCTGTAGGAAGTAGCATTCACTGGAAAATAAACATACCTTCACATAATTCATCTGGGCTGTATCGCCTTGGGACGATGTGACACAATGTGCCATTAAGCCTACTACAATAAATGTACTTTATAGTACAAGTTTACTTATCCATTGTTATATCATGTGTGCCGTGGGTAGGCATTATTTGAATAACAACTGAGAAATCAAATTGAGGTAGTTGACTCAAATTCCATATATATATATATATATATATATATTCATTTTTACAAACAACTTGAAGTCACTAGTACACTTACGTTTTTAAGTTCTTTTAAACTTATTCTTAGCCAACTGCCTTTTGTGTACCACCATACATGTATTCTCATAAGGTCATTGGCATATAGTAAAGCCCACTAACCTATTCTGTATTTGATGGAAGGTTGTTTTAATCATATACACACACACACACACACACACACACACACACACGTGAGCTGCAGTTCCTCAAAAGTCTGGCAATTCTTTCATAAAGTTGCAGCACCTCAAGTCATCACAAGAACACCCTCTCAAGTCACATTCAAGTGTTTGCAATGTTAGTAAGAAACCTGAGGGGCGAAAAGTTCTCTTGCCATACTAATGATTTGTGCTTATTTTTAATAGGATAAGTAGGGGAGAGGATGTAGCTTTACGGCTTGGGCGGTTGACCTCGAAGCTGGGGAACCAGGTTCAAGTCTCGGCAACGACGCTCAACATCCTGTGATTCTGGGCAAATCACTTAATCTCCCCGTGCCTAACAAAAAAATGAATGTGTCTATCTGTAACAAAACTGGTGCTCAAGTAAAGCGCTCTGATACCCGATGTCTTGGGTCTAGTTCGCGCTATATAAAACTCTAAAAAAGAAAAGTATGCCACAGCTGCTTTCTAGTGATGAGTCTACATTGCAGCTTACAATGCACATTTAAAGTGTTGTGGAATAAGTTAATGCCACCCTACCATACATAGGGACTAGCAGTCACGTCTAAAAAGTTATTTTCTTGGGTATTGTTTTGCATAGATGTATGTATATATGTGTAAGAGGAAGGTAGTAATTCAAAATGAAAGTATCCAATGGCTGAAGTGGGTTAATCCGTTGTCTTATATGTTGTGTCGTGGTGGGAGCATATTTGAGTAAAACACACCGATAGAGGAAGAATGTTGTTTGAAAGCTCCTTTATATGTATAATTTTTATCTAATAATTGTTTTGGGAAACATGAGACCGGCGAGGAGCGCTGTCTTTAGTTAGGCCGACAAGTGGTGATTAGGGGGCTTGTGCTGCCTATCCTGCCTTGTAGTATGAGCTAGACTTGAATAATGCAAAACATTTTATTACATGTTAGTGTTCTTAAAGTGCATTATAGTGAGAAATGTATATTTTAACTGACCAATTTCGGTAAACACTGAAGCTTGTTTTTTAGTGATGGAGAAAGCATTGCTATTGTAACAGAGTTTGAGAAGAATACTTAGTATTTTTGCAGGTCTCAGATGAAGTTTTAGAAAGATATTTTAATTGTCATATTGATCACTTTTTTCTGACTTGCCTATTTTTATCTGTATGCATTTATCATTACTTATTTAGATCCGAGCAAAAATAATCTTCACTTGTATTTGCCTCAATGTTTCCTCGCTTTAAACTGTTGCTAACAGGAGACATATGTTCTTTTTCACACCCTTATTTTCTTGCACTATATACAAAGTAGTATATTTTTGTGTTTTAATATCTTCAAATTAAGCACCATTTCATCCGAAGTGAAATATGTGCATTTTCATGACTTGTGATTTGCAGGTGCCTTCCCTTGCCCTTTCAACAAGATATGCTTTGATTGAACAGTCAATATGAACTACACCAAATTCTAAATCTGACACTATTTGAGTGGTTTGCTAGGATATTATTGGCCATCTCCCCTGAACATTAACATTATGGAACCGATTACAATGTTGTTTGGAAACTCTTCCGATCGAATCGGTTTCAGAATCGTTTTCGACCGAATCGAGTTCTGCAACTCCGACCGACCGATTACAATGCTTCCCAACATCGTTCGGTTGGACTCGCCTTGGCTTCAGTGGGAGCCTGTGTTCTGAATGAGAACACAGGACCACATTGAAAAAAGGGGTGGTTTGGGAAAACCTTGCACCTGTGGTGGGCACCCCAGTTCTGACATCCATAAAGTCAAAACTGGGCAGTCACATGAGAGGAAGGGCCCCTATAATGAGATGAAAAAACACAAGTGAATATAGACATTTTAACTACATAAAGAATGTCGGCCTCGTAGCATAGCAGGAAAGTTACAACTTTTGAAAATTTCAGTTAGTACATCAAGGAATTTGGGTGTTTCTCGCAAATACCAGAAATGCATTCTAAATACAAGTAAAACCAATGAGTCTCTCTACTATTTTTCAAAAGATTTTCGTGGTCTGTCCAGCATTGCACTATTTGCCTCATCACCGCTTCTTAAATAATTTGACAAGCACCAGCCAAATCATAAATTGTTATGCTTTTACCAGCAAGGTGTTCTTCGGTAGCCCTTGTAGCATTGCTTAACATGAACTCCATCACGCTATGTATGCTGAATTTTTTTCACCAAACATGCATCTGTTTTGAAATTTCATAGTAGTGGTGGCAGTAATTGCAGTATTAGTGGTAATACTGGCACCAGTAGAAGTGTTATTAGAAATTATGTGTAAGTGGTAGTAGAACTGCTAGAAATAATTGTAGTAGTAATTCTGCTACTAATTTAATTAATATTATTAACCATTAGAATAAAATAAAAATATCAACAATAATAACATTTTTTCTACTATAGCTTCACTCCACATTCGTCAATTGTAAGTAACATGCATTATTAATTCTGTTTGCAGCAACACCAGTTTATTTCCCTTCCCACACTATGGCCTCAGCAACAGGGAAGGGACCATAATGAGGGAAGCCAGGCTAAAGCCATTACTGGCCTGCACAGGGCAATAAGGCTACTAGAACCCAGTTGGCCTTCTTAGGCAAAATATGGAACTGTTTGAGCTCAAAGTAGGTTCTTTCTGTAATCCAGTGCACAAACTGGTATTTTGTGAGCAGTCAATTGGATCACATGGAATCTCTGCAATCCACCGGTCATTATATGCTCATTTGATTTTCGTTAAGGACAGAAATGACGAGTGAAGAAATTGTGAAAACGCCTGTCACTGAATCCTCCTGTCAACCTCCCTCACAGAAAAGGTATGGCAACCAGCTTTGTCAGAAGTGGAAAAAAGCTCACTGGTGCCAGCATGTCCCTTGAAGTAGCATGAATGCACCGTGATCCTTCTCCACCCCTCCTTGAGGGAAACATTTGCTCCATCAGCTAAAGAAAAAACAGTGATCACATGGGAGAGAAACAGAACCACAGACTGGTACTGGATCCTCACCGGTGCACAACAGGTACACAGGACTGATACCCTTCAAAAAATGTCCTGAGCTGTTCTATATTGGTAGTTATTACCCAAATTGGAAGCATTCTGGTTGGTTAGCCAGCTGTGAGCGCTTTATTCAAGAATTGCTAATATCCAATATAATGGTGTTATCAACTTTAGAAGGAATACATTAATAAGTGAAGGGTAGCTTTTCAATTTACATTACAGGGAGACTGCGAAAGTCAGACACCATGCATCACAAATAGGAGCTTGTCTTATTGTAAGATATTTAAATCACACAATTGACCTTGGCCTATGAATCCTGTATTGAACCAACTGAGCCTGCAACCCCATGAAACTTTTCTGAAGTGGGATTACACACATGATAGATCAATATAATGAAACCTGGAATACATCTATATCTTAAAGAAATGTCATGGATGTGAAAACAATTACACATAAGCCATGAGTACCTGGATCCTTTATAGATATGCTTCTCCTCCTACATGTGGAGGTGTCACACTGAGGAGTGGCAGTGCTGAGAACCTGATGTTACCAACCTACATATTCCCTAATTCAAGGGGTCTCCTACATCCCATTTTAGACTCTTGAAGAAACTGGAGTATTAGTTGTAGCTGGTGAGAACCCATGGCAAATAAAATCACTGTCCCTGTCATGGTGAAATGCTGTAGTCACTAAACAAACCTATGCTTAATCCTCTGGTAGTTTGGCTCATAGCAGTCAGGCTTAACTTAAAGGTAATGCGTAAAGTATTTGTGCAACACTTATAAAGCAATAAAGTAAAAAACACAAGTAAAATTCCAACCAATTTTGAAAAATCGAGAATATTTTCATTAATATTCCAATAAGGAGGACCAGATATATGCATTTTAAAAGTGTGAATTAAAAATAATATTGAAAAGCACAAAATGCCAAAAACGCAGTCTGGATGAGCTAGACTAGTCATAATCAAAAGTTGAGGCCGAACATGATGGATCCTTGATCAAATACAGCGATCAGGTTCATTCCAGTGGAAAGTTAATTTCCTGAAAAGTAATTATGTGGAAAAAGTGGTTGACGATGTGCGGTCGGTGGGGCCAGCTGCAAGCTGGATCCGAAATGCCGATCAACAATGGTGATCTGTTTAAGAGCGGTGTGGTTGCCCATGAAGTTGGGAAAATTCCAAGGAGGTGAAGTCCAAAGTCTGTGCCCATAAAAGCTTTGATGTTGATCAGATGTTGGTGAAACCCTCTACTTTCAGACTTTGAAACTTTTCTGAAAGTCGAATCTCCTTCAGTGGGGCAAAGTGGCAACTTGAAGCTGAGAGGCGATTTGTCATCGACGGCTGTAGCTTCGACTGTGACTCCAGTCTCCATCAGTTCCCCAAGCAGAAACTGTCAAGAAGTTTCTAAGACCCACTTCTTGTACTTTGGGACATCATTAGTACACTCTAACACATGCCTAGAGTCCAGGACCTTGGGGCCAGAACTTGAGGGTTAGGAGTCATTTCACTAGAGGCCAACAGCAGGGTCCAAGGCAGATCCAGTGGGAAATGGTCAGTTGGGAAGCTGCGGGGAAAGACCCTCTGGAAGCTTGTTGTGTCCCTTTAGCTCATGCATGATGAGGTCAGCCAACTGACTCCTAGAGTCTCTTCTGGGATCCTGGGATCAAGGCAAACAGGTGTCGTCTTCCAGCAGGTTCTGCAAACAGCAGGGGGATCCCTCTTCTGATTCCTCTCAGGTCCAAGAGTGCACTGAGGAGAGGTTGGGGGGTCCATATTTATGCCCAGTGCCAGCCTGTGGGCGAAGGGCAGACCTTTGCCCACCCTCTAAACCAGTTTTGGTTAGTTCCACTTCTTTCACTGGGTTTGGAGTTAGCGTGGCTAGAGAGACAAAAGAGAGGCAGACCTAGGTGTGAGGTTTATCAGCCAGTGACAGGGTAGACCGCATTTGAAGCACAGGAAGGGGATAAATACAGTCCAGGGCCATTCTATCAAGGGAGGAGACTCGCTATCCACACCTAGAGGCCTTCTTCCACTATTTGGGAGTAATAAACACCAAAGGGGAGCCATCAGGGGTATAGTGACTGCTGGACATTAACTGGAAACGTTTTGGTTTTAAGCAGGAAAAGTATAACATTCTATAAGGGTCTGTTTCAAAATAGTAATATGAAATGTGACTTGACAATGAAGTTGAATTTTAAATTACTATTAAAACAAGTCTTTAGTATTTTTTTCCAGCTAATCCCAAACTAGAAGGGGAAACAACCTTTACAACGCAGTCATTACAACGCACTACCTTTACAACGCAGTCATTACATCGCAACATCCTTTAAATTGTGTGCCATTACAATGCAGCCATTACAACTGATGTCACTACAAAGCATGCCATTACAACGCATACCATTACAACGCATAGTTTTTACCCCTACACTATCCAACACTTACCCTACTGTTACCCCCCAAAATTATGCGATGTAATCAGGCGCGCAACACCCATTGGACTCAAAGGGCTTCAGCCCCCCCCCTGTTGTGTGTGGCAGCCCGGGCTGAGACAGCTTCCCGGACACACACACAGCCGCACCCGAGCACTTCACAGGTGTTTAAATGACCATTTGCATGTACACAGCCGCACCCGAGCACTTCACAGGTCTGTAAAAGACCATTTGCATGTTAATGAGGCCTCGCTGTTGTTTCACCCATTCTAAGAGCCCCTGCAGCTCCACTCTGCCTATTGCTTAAAGATTCAGCCCTTAGCCCCCCCCCCCCAAAATTTGGCTCTAGTTGCGCCTCTGGATGTAATGGTATGCGTTGTATTGGCATGCATTGTAAAAACATGCATTGTAATGGATGTTGCGATATAGAAACTGCTTTGTAAAGGCATGCGTTGTAAATGTTTGCATTGTAACATCATATATTCACTGGGAGATCTTGCCTTGCCACAGTGAATAACGACTTTGGAGGTTTATCTTTGCCAGGACATGTAAAACATTAAATATAAATGTCCTACTTTTGAATATCAGGCACACTGAAATATGGTCTATCGTGGGCGTGGAATACTTGTAAGTATTATAAAGGAAGGTTTAAGCCCAGCAAAAAAATGTTTTGCCAGTTCAAAATTACAGTTTAAAACTGCACGCCGAACCTGCAGTGGCAGCGCCGAGACATGCTTTACAGGGCTGCTGCAGTCAGTGGCACAATTAATACTGCAGCCTATTGATGGCATTTAATCTACTGGCTCTGGGTACCGATAGTACCATACACTTCAGACTTATAAGTAAAGTAAATTAAATATGTCAATTAGGTGTATGACAATTTTGCTCTGTTTACGAAACAGAGCATACGCACTTTAGACCTGGTTTGGAGGGATGAAGTGCAGAGAGTTCAGCCAAAGAAGGCCTACTTCTGGGAAGGAAACTACCGAGAAGATGATCATTACCAACAAGCTCAAACTACTAGGCTTTAAAGCCAGGGACTGATTGTGGCCCACATATGTAATTCTGCTTGATGTTTTCTGCAGGTAAAACCTGGTGCAAATTGTGGTTGCAAATAGTGCAAAGATTGCATCTGCTCACCTTTTAATGTGAAAAACATGCTCAACAGGCTTTTTATACCTCACTCGGAGGTCAGAGACTTTGAATGGTGCCTTAAATGCCACACCCCACAATATAACAGTTTGTTGCTGTCCATTTACCATACCTGTGTTTGCACCAACCTCATAATCAGGGGCAACACTTTTTACCACTGCACAAGTGTGTTGTACTGGTTAATATGATCAGACATATAAGCCTCAGAGACTCTCCTGAAGAAAGCTTTTAAGGACCGTGAATAGCCTACTTTTCTGTAAATTGATTCATCTCTATTTCAGTTCTGAGCAGGATATTTCGCCTTTAAAGCATTCAATTGATTCATGAAATGAGAGCAAAAGCACGACCACGAGAGCAGAAAAACAAATCAGATGCTTCGCTACACAGGGCGGTCCTGAGGGAACATTGAATTGACTGCTTTTTTGTATTCTTCATGAGCAATTTTAATTTATATTGGGTTATGCAACATTGTGCTGAGAACCATGCTAGGCACTTGAGCTGTGGCAACATGGAAATTAGCTCTAAATTTCAATCCCAGCATAATATTATGATTTTGTTAATAACCTCTACTTGAATAGAAAGTATATTAAACCATAAGACAATAGTTAGCAGCTACGATCTTATTAGTTCTGATCTTGTTGTTTTAAAAAAAAATCTGCATACATTGCTGTTTTCAAACGTTCTGCTCAAAATATGCGAAAACTATTTTCATACAGTGGGTTCATATTGTAGTTTTATTGCTGCTAAAGTCTTAAGATAACAAGTGATACAATTATCCATTTGGAATATCATTTACCTTGTGCAGGGCAAACAAACTGAGCAGGTATTGCTAGGGTATATATATATATATATATATATATATTCAGTGAAAAAACCATAGGTTTCACACACGTTATAGTTAGGAATTAGCATTTAAAAAACCTTAGAAATTCAGTGAAAAAAACATAGGTTTCACACATGTTATAGTTAGCTGGACATTTTACTCGTAAAAAACCATTGAAACTCCCCCGTTATAGTTAGTTCAGCTAACTGTAACTCGCGCGCCCGCAATGCACTGCTGATGACGTCACATATTACATCACTCATGACATGGTCAGTGACATCACTCATGACATCACTGATGACATCATCCAGTGAATGTGTGTGTTTCTGAAAATTACCTATGTTTTATATATGTATATCTCAAGGTCGATGGAAGAATAAATGGGTAAATAAGTGTCTAAATGGATGATTTGTTTTTGAAAAATTGATTGTGTAACTGACTGATTAAGTGTATCATAGTGAATACATGGCTTAGTGAGTAATGTTTAAATATGTATATATCTGTATCAGTCTTTCACTTTGTGTATAAGTGGCTGTATGGGTTGGTGAGTAGCTACATGAGTGTCTATATAGGTTTTTAGTTGTTTTTTTGAGTATCAGTCTGAGTGTCTGCATGGTTCGGTGGGGGGTATTACGTAGTGCATAGGTGCATGAATGAGTGACTCACTGTTTGTATGTGTTGAAGACAGCATGTGTGCAGGACTGCATGGGTGGATGAGTGTGTGTATGGGTGTGTTAGTGAGTGAATGACTGTCTCAACAGTGTCTTTATGAGTAACTACATATGTTTTTAACTAGTATATGTGACTATTGGTGTATATAAGTGAGTATATGTGAGAGTGAGAGATTGAAAGAGTTCCTGTATGAATAAGTATGTGTTTCTATAAGTGATTGTTTAAAAGACTAAGTATGTGTAAGTTTTTGTAGAAGTAAGTGTGGTGGTGTGTGTATAACTATATGCAAGTAAATGTATGTTTGATTCTTTATTAGCATGAGTGACTATGTGTGTGAGTAACTCTATGGATGAGTGGCATTGTGTAACAGGATGTATAGGTGTATGAGTACATATGATGAATGAGTACATGTATGAGTGACTGTATAGGACTGTTGGTGAATGAGTGGATGTGTATGTGGATCTTAGAATTACTGAATAGGTTGTTGTAACTGGTATTGGTATGTCCATTGTTTTGAAAAGTTTAGTCTCTATTTTTGAATGTGTGTATCAAAGGTTATATTAGGGTGAGAGGAGGTCTGCCACTCTATCACAAGGATGATGTCATCAGTGATGTCATGAGTGATGTCATTTGAGATGTCATCAGTGATGTCATGAGTGATGTCACTGACCATGTCATGAGTGATGTAATATGCGACGTCATCAGCAGTGCATTGCGGGCGCGCGAGTTATAGTTAGCTGAACTAACTATAACGGGGGAATTTCATTGTTTTTTTACGAGTAAAATGTCCAGCTAACTATAACATGTGTGAAACCTATGGTTTTTTCACTGAATTTCTAAGGTTTTTTAAATGCTAATTCCTAACTATAACGTGTGTGAAACCTATGGTTTTTTCACTGAATTTCTAAGGTTTTTTAAATGCTAATTCCTAACTATAACGTGTGTGAAACCCATGGTTTTTTCAGTGAATTTGCAAGGTTTTTTAAATGCTAATTTTTTTTTTTTCTTCTATTTTTTTTAAACATTTTTAATTTAATGTTCTAACCTTTTATAAAGACTATGGTTAAATTTTTAAAATTCTTTAATATGTTTTTTTAAATATATTTCATAAAATAAACATGTAAAATTTATTTGCAGTACATTTTTTCCTTTTTTTTTTAGTACGCGTACCGTAAGCTTACGGTAAGCGTACGGTTAACGCAACGTCCGTAATTTATCTACGCTGTTTGCGTATATTTACGCAATTTGCGTAGCCGCGCGTACTGCGCTACACGCGCACGTTACGCGGAAGTGTTGGGGAGTGACTGTTATGCGCATGCGCGCGAGCGCGTGTCTTTTGTACGCGCATGCGTACTTTTGCCGTAAGCGTACCGTAAGCGTACCGTAAGCGTACGGTAGGTCATGTGATCATGAAACACAACTTTTGATTGGTTGAAACTACTTTCAGTTCTAGAACTCTCCTACACCACACCCATTCCCCTCATTTCTGCTTGTGATCCCTTAGGAGAAGGAGCTGGGTTGTCTTTGTGATACGATGGCAGAACAGCAGAGCTCTTCTGAGAGTGAGGCTAGCACTAGCAGCACTACCTTGAGGCAGAGAGCGAGGAAACAAAAGACCTCTTATGTATGGGATTATTTTACTTTTCCTGAAGGCCAGCAAAAGGTAAATGCACCCTTAGTGACTTGTAAGCTGTGTAAGCGTGTACTTTCAAGAGGTAATCCTGACAGGAAGTATTCCTTTGGGAATCATACCATGATGAGGCACCTCAGGGATGTACACAGAAGGACACATGCTCGACTTACTGGAGGTAACCCTTCAGTAAGTCATCCAAGCACATCCACAGCAGCTCAGCCTGGACCATCATCTGCAGGGCTGACTCCTTCTTCTGCAGGTCAGGTGAGCCCTTCATCTGTGGGGGGAGCATCTCCTTTTGCTGGCCCTCTGGAAATTAACCCTCAATTTCTGAGGGTTGATATTCGATGTGCCTCTTGTCATGATCTAATTTGTCATAGGGAGACCAGTGTTTCCCTAGTGAACCTCAAAATAGATCAGCACACTTGTCACAGAGACTAATTTTCCCATTCTTTCTTTCCTCTCTCCCTGCATGAACACAACGGCTCTTTTAAGAGCCAACCTTATCTTTCATCTTTTTTTTATATATATGTTTTTAAAAACTTTTTTTTTTTTTTTTTTTACCGTACGCGTACGGTGCGCGTAATTTTTTTTTTTTTTTTTTAAAACACTAAAAATCAATTATCACATTACAAGGTCTTTGAGACACTACAATTATTATTATTGACTTACCAAACCCACTCAAAAAAATATTTATTCATTTGTTTTAGTGATGCTGAATGTCTTTGCATTACAGACTGAAACCTCAAAACCCCACTCGCTTGTAAATACTGTGCATGATTATACATGGAAAGGAGCTGGGTGTGTGCTAAGAGTCTGCTTCTGCACCAAAAAATCGCTCCCCCTTTTTCCTACTAATGCAACTGTGAAATCACCAGAGCAAAACGCAATAAATCTCTGCCTGTAATTCCTATTTGCACACAGAGTCATGTTTTCACATTAGTCACAAAACGAAATTTCTTTGCCAATTTGAATGCACACTTACTGCTCTTTTTTTTGGCAAGTGAAAATCACTTTTACAGACTGACACATTATGAAACCACTTTTCAGATTTTTTTAAAAGCCCATGTCCAGACTGCTTTTTCAGACCACCACCATGTGTATCCTCGGTGACTGCCTACACTCCAGCAAGGGCAACCAGCCTTAGTGATGCTGAATGTATTTGCATTACTGACTGCAACCTCAAACCCTTAAAGTATTCCTTATTTTTACCAGTACACCTTAATTTATCATGAAAAAATAGTCCATATTATTTTACATGTTCCTCACAAAACAGAAAATAATAAACACAACTTCAACAAAAGGAATTCCAATTCTATTATTCATTTCTTAATTTACCATATACATCCCCTCTCAAACTCATAACTCACCTTTAAAATTAGTTAGTTGTGAAAGAAATGTGGCACTCAAAACAGCAGATTATCAGAGCCAGGATCTCTGTTCTCTACACCTCTCTCCTCTCAGCAGAACCAGAAAATGGCAAAGTTTCCCTCTATTTTTCCACACATATACATGTAAGTTTCAAATCTCAGTGCTTCCCCCTTTTTTTCAAATGTAATCACACATTTCTATTGGTTGAAAACCAACCCTTTTCTTAAAGTACCCTTCCCCCAACTTGACTTCTGCCTGCTACCATAGCAACAGCTCATGGAACACTGGTGTGTGGAGTTAGGTCAGAAGTTCGCCAAACAATGTTTCAATTCCACAGAGCAAGAGTGCTTGACTTTTCAAACCTTACAGCAAATCCATAGTACTGTTCTTTGGTAACACATTTTTCTGTACCAATACAAAACATGCTTCTATAAATTTACACATACAGCCTAGTTTTTAGTGTAGAACGGTATGAAACAGCCAATCAGTTCTTTTTTTATATAAAAAAATATGTATGCCTCCATTTCCAAACTGTTTTTCATTTCTTTTTACCATTCTACTGAATTACACCTCTTGAGTGCACCCCGATCTCCTTGAAAAATGTTCACAGTGTGGATTGTAGGGCACAGCTATGTCTTCTGGAGTGAAAAGTATGCAGAGAAAACAGATATGGTGAGAGACCTTGCTTTACCAAATGTAGACATTAAATGGATTGGTCAGAGAGGGTTAAAGTGGCACCAATTGATGCCATTGGTGAAATCCTTCATGCAAATCCAACACCCTGACCTCATAATAGTGCACTGTGGTGGCAATGACCTAGGCACTTTGACTGGGGTAGGTCTGGAAATGCTTATGAAGGACACCTTTGCACAACTGTTTTCTCTTTTCCCTAAAACTGCCTTTGTGTTTTCCAACATATGCCAAAGGCAAAAATGGAACTGGTCCAATCATTTCTGTCCGCAAATTGACAAAGCAAGAAAGCACGTCAACAAATCTGTTTCTGCTTTCCTCCGTGACTATGGTATGGGTGCCATTTAACACAACAACTTGCGTTATGACATGCAAGACATTTATAGAGGAGATGGTGTGCACTTCAATGATGAAGGGAACAGAGTCTTCCTCTTGAACCTTAGACTCTGCATCGGTACTTACTTGTAGGTACCAATAAAAAATCACTTCATAAACACAACGGCTCTTTTTAGAGCCCCCTAATATCTAAACACTTAAATCTGCATTTCATTTCTTTTATTTTATTTTTTTACCGTACGCGTACGGTGAGCTTACCGTACACGTACCCCGTGATTTTTTAAAAAATCAATAAATGTTTTCTTTGTACTTTTCTGTCCT
Source organism: Triturus cristatus (assembly GCF_964204655.1). Taxonomy (NCBI): domain Eukaryota; kingdom Metazoa; phylum Chordata; class Amphibia; order Caudata; family Salamandridae; genus Triturus; species Triturus cristatus. Next base: position 772,915,098 of record NC_140593.1, read on the forward strand.
TCTTTGACCCCCTCACAAATGTAAGGGGGTCTGTAACTCTCCTCCTTGCCCCCTTTTCTTGTTATCACTCTTTTTTTTCTGAGTGAAACACACAAAATGGCGACCGCCGCTTCCTGGTTTCGGCCGATTAGAATGTTTACTAAGATCTAAGAGCCAATCAGAATCGCGCTCGCGCACGCCACCGTACGAGTACGGTAAGCTTACGGTAAGCGTACCGTAAGCTGGCTCAGATATATATATTGATTTAAAGGCTATTTTCTCAGAATCTACTGAACAGATTTACACCAAACCTACAAAAGGCACTTCCTTGACCTAGGGACTACCTGTCTGCCAAATTTCTAGTAATTCTGTTCAGCCGTTCGAGCTGTAGCCCTGTCTAAAGGTCCTATGGAAAAATGCATGGGAAAAACGCGTTTTGGGACCCCCCTTTTATCTCAGCCCCCGCTTGACGAATCCCCCCGAGACTTTCAGGGTAGGAGCGGAGCGTAGCGCCCCACCTATTTTGAGAAATTCGCGAGGATTCGTCAACCGGCGCCAAAGTTAATAAAAATAGAATGTTGCGGATTTCCTATGGAAAAGGGGTCCTAACTATAACTACTCACTGGCGACCGCCAGTAGGTAATATATATATATATATATATATATATATATATATTTTCAAAGAAAAAAACATAGGTTTCAGGCACGTTATAGTTAGGAATTAGCATTTAAAAAACCTCAGAAATTCACTGAAGAAACCATAGGTTTCAGGGGCGTTATAGTTAGCTGGACTTTTCACTTGTACAAAACCATTGAAATTCCCCCGTTATAGTTAGTTCAGCTAACTATAACTCGCGCGCCCGCAATGCACTGCTGATGATGTCACATATTACATCACTCATGACATGGTCAGTGACATCACTCATGACATCACTGATGACTTCTCAAATGACATCACTGATGACATCATCCAGTGAATGTGTGTTTATCTGAAAATTAAATAGGTTTTATATATGTTTATCTCAAGGTCGATGGAAGAATAAATGGGTATATAAGTGTCTAAATGGATGATTTGTTTTTGAAAAATTGATTGTATAACTGACTGATTAAGTGTATCATAGTGAATACATGGCTTAGTGAGTAATGTTTAAATATGTAAATATCTGTATCAGTCTCACTTTGTGTATAAGTGGCTGCATGGGTTGGTGAGTAGCTACATGAGTGTCTATATAGGTTATTAGTTGGTTTTTTGAGTATCAGTCTGATTGTCTGCATGGTTCGGTGGGGGGTATTACGTAGTGCATAGGTGCATGAATGAGTGACTCACTGTTTGTATGTGTTGAAGACAGCATGTGTGCAGGACTGTATGGGTGGATGAGTGTGTGTATGGGTGTTTTAGTGAGTGAATGACTGTCTCAATAGTGTCTTTGTGAGTAACTACATATGTTTTAAGCTAGTATATGTGACTATTGGTGTATATAAGTGAGTATATGTGAGAGTGAGAGATTGAAAGAGTTCCTGTATGAATAAGTATGTGTTTCTATAAGTGATTGTTTAAAAGACTAAGTATGTGTAAGTTTCCGTAGAAGTAAGTGTGGTGGTGTGTGAATAACTGTATATGCAAGTAAATGTATGTTTGATTCTTTATTAGCATGAGTGACTATGTGTGTGAGTAACTATGGATGAGTGGCATTGTGTAACAGGATGTATAGGTGTATGAGTACATATGATGAGTGAGTACATGTATGAGTGACTGTATAGAACTGTTGGTGAATGAGTGGATGTGTATGTGGATCTTAGAATTACTGAAGAGGTTGTTGTAACTGGTATTGGTATGTCCATTGTTTTGAAAATGTGAGTCTCTATTTTTGAATGTGTGTATCAAAGGTTATATTAGGGTGAGAGGAGGTCTGCCACTCTATCACAAGGATGATGTCATCAGTGATGTCATCAGTGATGTCATGAGTGATGTCACTGACCATGTCATGAGTGATGTAATATGTGACGTCATCAGCAGTGCCTTGCGGGCGCGCGAGTTATAGTTAGCTGAACTAACTATAACGGGGGAATTTCAATGGTTTTGTACAAGTGAAAAGTCCAGCTGACTATAACACCCCTGAAACCTATGGTTTTTTCAGTGAATTTCTGAGGTTTTTTAAATGCTAATTCCCAACTATAACGTGCCTGAAACCTATGTTTTTTTCCGTGAATTTCAAAGGTTTTTTAAATGCTAATTTCTAACTATGCCTACAGAGATAGGACATGTGAAGAAAGAAGAAAAAATGCATAGAAAGAAAAAAAAGAAATGCCGAAAGAAGCAACAGAAGTCCTCAACGACGAAGAAAAGTGCAGGAAGAAGGATAACGTGCAGAAAGAACAAAAAGAAGAGCAGAAAGAAGCCTTGTTGCAAAATCATCCTGTACCCTCAAATTTTTCAGACGGATACTGGTGATAACTGAGTCTGACTAACCAGTCCTAGAGCCAGTGCTATGTTAAAGACACTTAGAATACAGTGAAAACACCTACATACACTATGGAACATTATGCGTTGGGGTCCCCCTGTGATTAGCAGGACCTCCTCTGTAAGCCCCTAGTATATAATAGGGCAGGGGGATTAAAACTACCTCTTAAAACAGGCCACAGGGCGTTTTTGCACACGTTAACTCAGGCCCCGTCCACTCCCTTCACCACTGTGTAAACACGCCCTGTGTCCGTTTTTAGTTGGGAGATTAAGTTCATTTGAATCCTGAGGGTCCCTAGGGTCCAACTAGCCCACTAGGTACCTCCAGTAAGTGCCACAGAGCTGCGTTGCAGAGAGGTGTAAAAAGTGGCACGGCCTGGACCACCTCTCTGCAATGCAGCTCAGTGGCGCTTACTGGAAGCACTTGGTGGGCTAGTTAGCCCCCAGGGGCCCTCAGTATTGAAGGGAAATTATATCCCCAATTTAATACGTGCCATAGTGCGTGTTTGCACACGTCACCTCAGGCCCCGTCCCCTCCCTTCACCACTGTGTAAACGCGCCCTGTGGCTGTTCTAAGTTGAGAGATTAAGTCCCCTTGAATCCTAAGGTCCCTAGGGTCAAACTAGACCACTAGGTACCTCCAGTAAGCGCCACAGAGCTGCGTTGCAGAGAGGAGTAAAAAGGGGCTTCGCCTCAGAACACCTGTCTGCAGCGCTGCTCCCTGGCGCATACTGGAGATGCCTGTTGGGCTAGTTGGCCCTCAGGGACCCTCAGTATTGAAGAGGAATTAATTCCCCAACTTACAACTCACCAGTCTTTTATTTATTTAATTTTTTTAATAAGGGGGGCTGTGTGGTTCCCCTGCTTCTTCTAATGTATTGGCCCTGATGACCCCATCCCCCAGAGCCTGTCTACTAATTATATTTTTTTGACCCCAATCCCCAGGGCCGGCCACTGTTTTTTATTATTTTTAAAAAATATATATTTATAGACACACCTAGGACATGCTGGACAAACCGTACGTACCTATCACCATGACGATTTGCGTGATATTCATCAAAAGGCGACTATGCATACAATGAATCCACGTGGAATGTATTTACACCACTAGTGAAGCTCTGACATGTCTGATGCCCTACCGTGCCTAATCCTGGTAGACACCCTTGTCGTTTATTTATACAAACATGGGTAGCTATTGACTGGCACATTTAATACACACACACCAAGCCATTCAAAGGGGAATCGACAAAAATTCGACCAAAACTATGCAAGAACCCCCCCTCACGGTTAATAAAACACACATCCACTGCTGGATGTGTAATACTTTTTATTTTACTCTGGAAAGGGGACGAACATCACTTGAGAGTCACAGCGCGCTCCTGGCAGAGCCCAATGCTGTGTTACACCCACCATTGCCTGCTGAGTGCCACACACCTCTGTGTTGTATTCCACTAGCTAGTGCATATGCTATGACACTCTCTAGCCCATGTGCACTGTAACACCACCCCGTGAATATGTCATGCCACACTTGTCTTCGCACGGGTTATATTGCCCCATCTAACGTGCCTTCCTCGATGCCTAGGTTATAACGCACAGTGCTATGCCATACATATTACAATCTGGGATCCATATCTTTGTCACAGTGCATATGCAACGTTACACTGCCCAGCACATATTTTATATTACAACTTTAGAGACTAGTTAGGTTACACAACACTGCCCTGTGCATATTACACACCAAGGCGCATATCGCATAGCACGCGCTAGTGCCTGTGCTATCTCGCGCTCTCCAATGAATCTGTCATTGCGCACAATGTATTGCATATTATATTTCACGCCCGGTTCATCTTATATCACACTTTTTGGTGCATAGTTTATACCATACACTATATCTAGTTTTCATTTTCAATCGTGCTCTCAGGACTATGTTCTATATAACACTGTGTTCACCTACCCTTTTCACGGGCATTACATTTTGCGATAGGGGGTGGAGGGTCAGGGGGTGTTTCTGCCAAGTGAGCCCGGACTCACAGTCACAAACGTCCTCTTCTTCCTGAATAAAAGTGAGATTATGCTGCATACTTGTTCATATTTTAAGTGGATCGCACAGACACACGTTTTAAAAACAATAAAGTTCCTAATACCCGCCTTCTCTGAACAGTTAGCTTGCTGCCCTATCCCCCTCCTCCCTATCCTCTGTTGTGTGAATCCATGGACTAGCCTCCTCCCTCCTGCCATGCATGGTCTGATGTGCTGCCACTGCCCTCAATTTAGTATGATGTACCAGTCCACTCCTCCTGCCCTCCATTGCCCAATTCTATGCCCCATCATGGACCTCCTGCTTAAACTCTGTGCTTAGCTTGCTGCCCCTATTCTCCTTCCCCCTGCCCTCCGATGTCTTTGTGCATGCCCCTGCTCCATCCTTTTTGCCCACCATGTTCCATGGACCTGCCACTCCAATCTACTCTGAGTGTTCTGTTGAGCTGCCACTCCCCTCCCACCTGCCTAGCATTGTCAGATGACTGTAACCTGTCCCTGCCACCTCCACCCTGCCTGTCCACATGCCATGCCCCTATCCTCGTCCTACATGGTCCATTGTACTGCCACACCCTTCTGCCCTCACTGGTCTGTTGTGCTGCAACTGCTCCTCCTGCCTGCCCCGTGCGGTCTGTTGTGAGGCCCCTTCCCCTGAACTTTCTTGTCTGTGCACAGGTCCTGACCCTCCCTTCTATCCTCCATCGTCCTTTGTGCATGCCCCTGCACCCTCCTTCTTGCCCATCATAGCCATTGTGCTGCCACTAACCCTCCCACTTGCCATGCATGGTCTTCTGTGCTGCCATGGCCCCTCCCACCTTCCCTGTGTGGTCAGTTAGCTGCCCCCTCCCCCCTCCCACCTTCCCTCCATGGTCTGTGTGTATGCCATCACAGTCTCACTGTTGCTCTTCATGGTGTGTCTTGCTTCTAGTGCCCATCCTGCCTGACCTCCATGGCTATCTTGCTGCTCCTGCCCTGTCCCCTTGCCTCCAGCCCTCTGTTTACATGTGCAGACCCCTACTCCCTCCCTCCTGGCTTGTCTGTTCCATTGTAACGCCCCTGATCCGTCCCTCCTGCCCTTTATGGTCTGTTATGCTGCAGCTTTCTCTCCTGTCTGTCCATTATGGTCAGCTAGCTACCATTGCCTCTTGCCCCTCTGTTCTCTGTTGTCCATGTGCATGGTCCTGTCCCCTCCCTCTTGCTTTCTATGGATTGTTGTGCTGCACTCCCGTCCCGCATGTCCTGTGTGGTGTATTGTGCTGCTGCAAACCCTGATGCCTGCCCTGTAGGGTCAGTTTGGTGCACCTCTCCATGTCCCTCCTGTCCTCTGTTATCCAAGTCCATGTCCCTACCCCATTTCCTTCCATAATCCAATGTACCATACTTGCGAACATTTTGAACTTGGTAAGAGGGAGATTTTGAAAAAAATAACAGGGTATTGATTTTCCCCTTTGAGTTACATTGAAAAAGAGGAGATTGTAGACAGGAGACAAATCAAACAAAGCCCATTTGAGCTTAAAAACATTGGACGTTTCCTGGCTGTATCGGGTCTGTTGGCATGTATGGTTGTACCACCACTGCCTCTTCCTTCTGCCCACAATGGTCTATTGCATTGCCACAGCCTCTCTTGCAAGTCCTGTATTGTTGGTTTGTTGCCCCTGCCCCCCTTTCCACTGCCCTCCATAGTCTGTTGTGGTGCCACGGCCCTTCCTGCCTGCTCAGTGTGGTTAAATTGTTGCCTTTGCACCCTCCTACCTGCCTTCAATTTTCAGAGTCCGTACCCCTGGCCTCTGCCTCTCAACAGTATCCTAACGAACAACTAGATTGCTAACATTCTATATTTATTACAAAAGTGTGGAACGCCTGACGTCATCTTGATGTAATCGAAACTGTAATACCTAGAGCATTTCCTTTAGAAATTACATATATGAGAGGGTCTTATTGGCATCAAAATTATGGTTAGTGCTCCAAAAGACTAAAATAAGGACATATTTTCTGAGTTTTCAAATAGCGAGAAAGCACTTTTAAATTATTTGTTATCTTTATGTTTTTTTATCCAGTTGACCACTTGATTAAATGTTGCACTTAGGGGAGAGGATGTGGTGTTCCTTCCAGAACTGCAGACTTTGCAACTTGGGAACCAGGTTGGAGTTTCTGCTTCAGCTCGACATTCTGTGATTCTGGTCAAATCACTTAGTCTCCCCATGTCTACAACCAAAATGAATTTGTTCTTGTGTGATGTAACCAATGCTCATGTAAAGCACTCCAATACCTGACAAGTCTGCACTATATAACCCTGCAAAAACACAAAATAATAAGTGTTTTGCACACTTCTGTCATTGGGCTATATTTGGGCTACATCTGGGTGATTTTGGGCTACATTTGGGCTCTTTTGTCTCCGGTGGCCATCTTGGGAGATTTATTTGTTATGAAGTTTCCTAATTTCCTCATGTACTGCAGTCTCCTCAGTAGGAAATGCTTTCAGTTTTTTACTTTGGTTCCATCAAGAAGGCATTCAGATGTGTCACACATTTGCCATAAATTCTGAACGTTAGCACTCTAGTTGCTCATTAGATCACTGTAGTAAAACTACTGTTCACCATGGAAGTCTGCTCCTGGTATTAAAAGTGCATGTTTCAGTCTGGATGTCAGAATTTTTTAATGAAATAGAAGAGGATTTGAGAAGTCACTCAAAATGTGCCCTCATTTTCTTTCTTCAGCATTAATCATAATTTCTATGGCAAAATGAACCCTCTCATTGTGTTCCTTTTTAAATTAAATGTTTTAAGTGTTACCAGTTTATTCCAATCAAGATGGCTCCAGGTGTGCCATACTTTTGTCATAATGAAGACAGTAAGCGCTCTAGATGTTTTTAAGAACACTCTTGGACATTCTGTCATTGGGCTATACTTGGGCTACATCTGGGTAATATTTGGGCTGCATTTGGGCTCTTTTGTCTCTGGTGGCCATCTTGGGAGACTTATTTGTTATGAAGTTTCCTAATTTCCTCATTTACTGCAGTCTCCTCAGTAGGAAATGCTTTCAGTTTTTTACTTTGGTTCCATCAAGAAGGCATTCAGATGTGTCACACATTTGCCATAAATTCAGAATGTTAGAACTCTTTTTGCTCATTAGATCACTGTAGTAAAGCTACTGCTCACCAGGGGAAACTGCTGCTGGTATTGAAAGTGCATCTTTCAGTCTGCATGTCAGAATATTTTAATGAAATAGAAGAGGATTTGAGAAGTCACTCAAAATGTGCCCTAATTTTTCTTTCTGCAGCACTAATCATACTTTTTATGGAAAAATGAACCCTCTCATTTTGTTCCTTTTTAAAATTAAATGTTTTAAGAGTTACCACTTTAATCCAAGCAAGATGGCTTCAGGTGTGCCATAGGTTTATCATAAGTAGGACTGTTAGCACTTGTTCTTTGGAACACTCTGGGAAGCTGCAGTAGAACACAAAGGAATCAACTGACAGTCTCTGCCCTTGTTGGATGTACATGTTTTACTGAGAATGTCAGACTTCATTCTCACATGACTGAGAAAGAGAATGTGAATTTACAGAAAATAAGCTCTCAGTTTAGCTTATAGATCACCTTCCGAACCTCTGTGGGAAAAGCATGAGAAAATACTTTTCTCTCAATCATGATATCCCAGCAGAAGGCTTTTTCACATGGTGAAATCACCTTAGAACATACCACAATTCCTAAAATGAGTATGGTACCATCAACAAATGATTTATAATGTAACTAAAGTCTTAAAACCTTCTATTAACTGCAATGCTTTTTAATGAGGTGCTATCATGTATATTGGTCCCAAGATGGCTGCCAACACTTCTTGGATGAAGTGCTGCCAGCCAATCAGATCTCAGGATGAGATGTGTGGTTAGGCTCCGCCCACATATATATCTGATTTTACTTTTGATTTTCTCAGGAACTACTGAACAGATTGACACCAGACCTGCAAAAGGCACATCCCTGACCTGAGGACTACCTCTCTGCCAAATTTAAAGTAACTCTGTTCAGCCGTTCGGGCTGCACCTTGGATTAAAGGTCCCTATGGAAAATTGCATGGGAAAAACGTGTTTTGGGACCCCCAGTTTTTCTCGGCCCCCGCTTGACGAATCACCCCGAGACTTTCAGGGTAGGAGCGGAGCGCCCCATCTATTTTGAAAATTTTGCGAGGATTCGTCAACCGGCGCCAAAGTTATTCCAAATAGAATGTTGCGGATTTCCTATGGAAACACGGTCCTAACTATAACTATCTACTGGCGACCGCCAGTAGATAATATACACATATATATATATATATATATATATATATATATTCACTGAAAAAAAACATAGGTTTCACACACGTTATAGTTAGGAATTAGCATTTAAAAAACCTTGCAAATTCACTTAAAAGACCATAGGTTTCACACATGTTATAGTTAGCGGAAATTTTACTGATAAAAAACCAATGAAATTCCCCCGTTATAGTTAGTGCAGGCAACTATAACTCACGCGACCGCAATCTTCTGCTGATGCTAATACTGTATTTAGACACTTATTTGCCCATGTCTTCTTCCATACATTTTTAGCTATACATATATTACAAATATTTTTTTTTCATAAAGACACATATGTCATCAGCAGAAGATTGCGGTCGCGTGAGTTATAGTTGCCTGCACTAACTATAACGGGGGAATTTCATTGGTTTTTTATCAGTAAAATTTCCGCTAACTATAACATGTGTGAAACCTATGGTTTTTTCAGTGAATTTGCAAGGTTTTTTAAATGCTAATTCCTAACTATAACGTGTGTGAAACCTATGGTTTTTTCAGTGAATTTGTACGGTTTTTTAAATGCTAAGTTACTTTACGCCATTCGTGGTGTGCGCGCCCACTTAACGCAGTTCGTTCCATGCGCGCACGGTGCGCTTCGCGCACCGCGCGCCCACTTTACACAGTTAGTGCCGTGCACGCACGGTGGGCACGCGGTGCGCTACGCGCACCGCGTGCCCACGTTACGCTAGATGGGCCATGTACGCACGATGCGCTTCGCGCACCGTGCGCACATGGAGGACATATGATGCACTTCGTTTTGAAAGGTAATATTTTAATTTTTCGTATATGTTATAAGCCATGCACAAATGGTGCCCTTCGGGCACCATTTGCACACGGGGTGGAGAGTGTGTGGATAATTTTTTTTTTTTATATAATTTTTTGCCGTACGCGTAATCGGCGAAATTAGCAAAAAAATAAAAATTCCGTTTTTGGCCTTGGGGGATCTTTGGGGACTCCCTCAACATTGCTATGTGTGTGGGAGCTGTCTAAACAGCCCCTTTACATGTTTTTGTGCTTTATATTTTAAACATCACTCTCAGTGCGAGAGAGAAAATGGCGGCCGCCGCTTCCTGGTTTCGGCCGATTCGAATGTTTACTAAGATCTAAGAGCCAATCAGAATCGCGCTCACCACCGTACGCGTACGGTAAGCGTACCGCAAGCGCACCGTAAGCTGGCTCAGATATATATATTGATTTAAAGGCGATTTTCTCAGAATCTACTGAACAGATTTACACCAAACCTACAAAAGGCACTTCCTTGACCTGAGGACTACCTCTCTGCCAAATTTCTAGTAATTCTGTTCAGCCGTTCGGGCTGTAGCCCTGTCTAAAGGTCCTATGGAAAAATGCATGGGAAAAACGCGTTTTGGGACCCCCCTTTTATCTCAGCCCCCGCTTGACGAATCCCCCCGAGACTTTCAGGGAAGGAGCGGAGCGCCCCACCTATTTTGAAAAATTCACGAGGATTCGTCGACCGGCGCCAAAGTTATTCAAAATAGAATGTTGCGGATTTCCTATGGAAACGTGGTCCTAACTATAACTACCTACTGGCGACCGCCAGTAGGTAATATATATTCACTTAAAAAACCATAGGTTTCACACATGTTATAGTTAGCTGGACATTTCACTCATGAAAAACCATTGAAATTCCCCCGTTATAGTTAGTGCAGGCAACTATAACTCACGCGACCGCAATCCTCTGCTGATGACGTCAGATATTACATCACTGTATTTAGACACTTATTTACCCATGTCTTCTTCCATTAATTTTTAGCTATACATATATTACAAATATTTTTTTTTTCAGAAAGACACATATGTCATCAGTTGTGGAAAGTGACACAACTGCCAATCACTCTGAATCTGCTATGCTCAACTAATTTACTTCTGTAGTACGGTGATCAAGATAAAATGGGCCAACAGAATCCTGTAACCGCTAAGACCAGAGACATACTTTTTTTGCATGAACTTGAAAGGAAACTAATGGCTCAAATGGATTGACAATGGCAGAAAGATGAGTGGTGATAGCCTCATTAATGGATGCTGGATAGCAGAAGGGGGTAATGGTGCAGATTAATTTGGGCTAGTGGGTGCAGGTGGTGCCCACTTGCACGCATTGTTTGGGTACCAGCACTTATTTGTCCTCATTGGCCAAACGAAAGATAGAAAAACAGTGACAAAGGGAGAAAGCAAGAATGAAAACGAACCTGCAAGAGATAAAGAGGCAGTGATTGTCTGGTGGTGGATAAAAGAGACATGAGGCAGAAGCAAAACTAGTCAGCTGTGGTATTTGAGACCCCTGCCATTCTGTGACATCCGCTGTGAGCATCTAACCAAACTTTTGGGTGTTTGCAAATGTTCTTTTATACTACTGAGTGATGGATACAAAAAAGCAAGCAAAAAATTATTGGACGCTGCCAACTGCTAAATCTACTAACAATTCCACACATTGAAGGCAATGATTGTTATATTAATACATAATGGATGAGGCTGCACCTAAAATATTCTTGCTGGAAAAAGTGCTCATTCAACACTATTCACAAATATATTGACTCGTGAACTACAAGTGTGCACAGTCAGCATCAGTCAGTTGAACCTGAAGTGTTCAAAAAGTGTTAATGAAAGGGCTGAATGGTATAAACCAAGACTCAGATTTACTAACATTTTCCATAATAGATGCATCCCTTTTCAGGCGAAGCCATGATGCAAAATGCTGGTTGAGATTTACAAAGACATGCAAGGGCTCATTTATGTTGGTTTGTAGAAAAAAAAAGAAATTATGCAATGCAGTGCTTTGCGATGCGTTGCGTTACACTGAGTCAGTTAGGCATCACATGGGTGACGCATGAGCATTTTGATGAATTGAATCATGTTTTTTTATTTTAATGCAGATCCAGATTTACTAACAGCAGTAAACCTGGGTTTGCACCATAATATTGCACCTACCCAAGAGAGGCACACTGAGGAGAAATATCTTAATCCTTACTCAATTCTTTGTTTTACGGGTGTGCACATTCTGCAGCACACATAGAAAGAGCAACATGCCTCTAAGGATTGTTTTTCTGCAGGAGGGTATGCCTTTGTGCACAAATACAATCTTGCCCATAACACATTCACCCTTGCAGCATGGCGCAAGGGTGTCAACATTGGCGCTAGGCTGCCTGAAGTGCTCCAGTGCTATAAGAGAGCAGAAGTGCATCATATATCGGTACATATGGCACATTTCTGCTCTCCCCTATCACGTGACACAGCGCAGCAAGTTGCCTTGCTGCTTGGCATGAAAGGTTAGCAAATCCTGTGCCAATTTCTAATGAACTATTTTGAGTAAAAGTGATCAGCAAAGTAGCCATCACTAAGATCTGTGACTTCCTGGAAGTAAATAACCTGCTTTCAGATCCACATTTTGATTCTACCCAAGACATCCACAAACTCAGCTTTGACATCCATCTGGGAAGAAAGGAAAACGTGTATGGACAGAAGTAGAGTTGACATAATTTTTCAATTGGACTGTCATTTAACAAAATTTGACACTGACCCCTTCTAGTGAGACTTGAGAACTTAACATCAAAGGAGCCATCCTTAACTTGAACCTTTACCATAGATCTAGTATCAAGGAAGCTTGGATTTTGCAAATGACCTAGACACCTTTGGACTTTATCACTCTGAGCCATTGACTACTAGATGATGAAAATTAATTAATCTTAAGCAGACATCCTAATCGGTTGAGAATGTAATATCCACCAGTTTGCAATCATCTGTCCTTAAGAACTCAGTGGACCACAGGGCAACATTAAAGGAAGTTAGAAACTGTGAGAAATAGGTTGATGGTTGGCTGGGGTGCTAGCCCTGGTCAAACAATGGGCACAACCCCTGTCAGGGTGAACCACAATAAGTCACTACATTGACCTGTGCTTAATCCTGGTTAACTTGGCACAAACGCTGTCAGGCTTAACTTAGAGGCTATGTGTAAGGTATTTATGCAGCACACAAACTGTTATAAAATGAAAACACAACTCAAGAAAAATCCCACACCAATTTAGAAATATAGAGTGGAATTTAATAAATGAATTGACACCAAAACTTCAAATATCCAATCAGTAGAACCTGAGTTATGAATTTCTAGTGTTTTTATAAAAAAACGAGTGCCTAAACAATCAAAGTGCCAACCACCGACATCTAGTTGCGCAAGAGTTTGTCAAGGTAAAAAGATATGGCCGATTGTGATGGAGAACCGATTAGATGCAAGCAGCAGAGTGAGTGCTTACCTTTGGACTTTTAGAAGAATTTTCAGGAAAATGTTTTTGCGAAAGATACGTTACGTGGGGCAGGGCTGCATTCAGTGTCCAAGAACAGAACATAGTCATCAGAGAGCCTGTTGCTGAAGCAATGGTGAATATATCTATGTTCAGACTAAGTCACTTTTTTGGAGGTCGAAAATGTCCAGCGGGACAAGGCACACAGCTCGAGCCTAAGACATTTCCAAGAGATCAGATAACCCTTTACTGAAAGACCGCTGAGCAGGATTTGCTGTTATGCAGAATGTATCAGGAGCAGCCGTAAAGTCATGTCAACGGCAATGCACCTTGGGCATATATACGAGCAGGTTGGTCCTATTCTTCCCTTGGTTCTCAGACCTGTTTTTAGCCTAAACGCTTCTAAGTCTCAAGTTAACCTATGACCCAGTCCTGAGGCAGAAGCCGGGAGCTGGAGGTACTCGTGTGATTGTTTTGTTTTTAAAAAAACCCGCTAATTTCGTTATTCTGTGTGGTGTCACTGTTGTTTTGTGCTTTTAAAATAACACGCACCCAAGCGCTTCCTCTGCCCTCTGCGCACAGCTGATTTGAGAGCTGCCACGCCCTACCTCGCGCTTCTCAGCTGCCGCCATCATCCCTGGCGTGCGCGCTGACTTCGCCCCCTTCCAGGCCACGCCCCCTGCTGCCTGTATTTAAACCGCCGATTCCTGGCGATCTCAGATAACCTATGACCCAGTCCTGAGGCGGAAGCCGGGAGCTGGAGGTACTCGTGTGATTGTTTTGTTTTTAAAAAAACCCGCTAATTTCGTTATTCTGTGTGGTGTCACTGTTGTTTTGTGCTTTTAAAATAGCACGCACCCAAGCGCTTCCTCTGCCCTCTGCGCACAGCTGATTTGAGAGCTGCCACGCCCTACCTCGCGCTTCTCAGCTGCCGCCATCATCCCTGGCGTGCGCGCTGACTCCGCCCCCTTTCAGGCCACACCCCCTTCCTCACCTTGATATGTGTCAGTACAGGAAGCGCAGCGGACGAGCGCAGCGGGAGCGCCTAAGGCAAGCCCGTCTGCGCCCGTCCGCGCACGACCGGGCCTAGGGCCAGCCCCCTTGCCGGAACCTACTGCCATTAGGATACCTTACTCTCGACGAGACCTCCTCAGCCTCAGACCCTCGAAAAACACCACCTGTCAGGCCATACAGGACCCTAATGTCCCCTTCACTAGGTGTAACATCTGCAAACCTGGTAACCTACTCCTCCCCAGGATGGCCGCCCCACTCCCCGGCCTCAAATTAGCGACACTCAACTGTAGATCGCTTCCCAAGCACGCCCTTCTCATAAACCACTTAATTGTCAATCACGAGCTGGATATACTCTTCTTAACTGAAACCTGGATCACCGGCCACTCTAATTCCGACATAGTCTCGGCCCTCCCCCCGGGCTTTCTCATCATGTCCCAACCCCGCCCTCTAGGTCGAGGTGGTGGTATAGCCATCATCTACCGAGACTACTTCTCCTGCCGATCTACCGAGATCCAGAGCAAGGAGTCGGAGAGCTGTATGTTCACACTGACACTTTCGCCGACCTATTCCTTGTCAGGCCTTCTGGTCTACAGACCCCCTGGACACTTCGGCCCCTTCTCCGCCGCTTTTCTAGAATCCGTCTCATCCCTGGCCCACTTAACATCTAACTTCCTGATTACAGGCGACCTCAACATCCATTTCGATGATCTATCTGACACAGGATCGTCTGACTTTATCAGCGAACTGGGTGCCCTTGGTTTCTCCTTGACTAACTCAGGAGCCACGCACGTGAAAGGACATCTGCTCGACCCTGTATTCTCGAACATCCCTTCACTCCAGTTCACCAATTCCCTCCCCCTTCCGTGGACGGACCACTTCCTGGTCCTAACCCATCTCCCAGGGGCCTTTAAGAAACCCCACAACCCCCCTACTTTTACCAGGGATAGATCTTGGGCCAGACTCTCGACGGACAACTGGGCCTTGGCGCTGGACGCCACTATCCCCAGTCTCGCAGCCGACCCCACCATGGCAGACAGCCAGTTCAGAAACTGGATTTCCTTATCCCTCGACAGCCTCATACCCATCAAAAATCGGGAGGTGAAAAACAAGACCAAGCGCCATGCCCCCTGGTTTAACTCCGAACTTAGATCGCTCCGTAAAGTGTGCAAAAAGGCGGAGAGAGCATGGAGGAAAGACTGGCTCCACAGCAACAAGGACATATATCACAACGCGGTAAGACTATATAAAACTGCCTTGAAATCAGCTAAATCTACGTTCTACGACAATAGAATACAAACCGCGACCAACTCAGCCAAAGAATCCTATCAGATAGTTAAAGAACTACTTAACATCCCAACAGCACCCCCCACTCACTCCCCCCCCCAGACAGAAGCAAGGATCTGGCCAATTACTTTGAGTCTAAAATCCTGCGGATACTGGACTCCCTTCCTACTGTCAGTCCCCCTCCCACCCTGGCCTCAGCGGACGAAAACAACAGCCCACAGCTGGAGACTTTTAGATCAGTCTCCCTCACCGAGGTGACGTCCACACTAGAGAAAATGAAAAGCGGTTCCCCCCTTGACCCAGCCCCAGCCAGATTCCTTAAAAAAGGTATCCTCCACCATAGCCCCTATCATCAGGGACCTTATCAACTCTTCCCTCGCTGGTGGAACGGTACCCCCCAACTGGAAGAACGCAGTCGTGAAGGCTTTGCTGAAAAAGCCCCAACTGAACCCGGACGACATGTCCAACTACAGACCGATCTCACTGCTCCCTTGTATCAGTAAGATGGCTGAAAAACTAGTCAACTCGCAACTATCCCAATTCCTCGAGACAAACAACATCTTGCGCCAATCTCAAACTGGGTTCCGACCCGGCCATGGCACGGACACTGCACTCCTCTCTGTCATCGAGGAGGCAAGGTGTATCCTAGATTCAGGGGGATCAGTGGCAGTGATCCTCCTGGATCTTAGCGCCGCCTTTGACACGGTGGATCACCGTGTCCTATTACACCGCCTGGCCAAGGCAGGAATTGTGGGTACAGCGCGAGCGTGGATCGAATCCTTTCTCTCCCATCGATCCTTTCAGGTGTGGGACGGCAACTCCCGGTCAGATCCTCTTCCACTGAAGAACGGAGTTCCCCAGGGGTCGTCACTCAGCCCCACCCTGTTTAATGTCTATATGGCTCCCCTGGAAGACGTAGTGGCCCCCTACGGTATAAAAATAATCAACTACGCTGACGACACCCAACTTGTCGTCTCCCTGTCCCACCTGGATAACCATCCTGACAGCTTGCTGCACTGCCTCCAGGACATACCTGGATACCTGGATGTGTGACTCGGCCTTGAAGCTGAACGGCGCTAAGACCGAGATCATGCTCCTGGGCAATAAATGGACTACCTTCCCACCCACATCTTGGCCCGACACTTTCGGCGAAATCCCCTCTCCTAGAAATGAAATCAAAACTCTAGGAGTCTGGTTGGAACCCGACCTTACCATGAAAACACAGGCAGCCAAGACAGCAGGCACCTGCTTCGGTCTCTTACGGTCCGTATGCAAGATCCTGCCCCTTCTTCCCCTCCCATCCAGGAAATTACTTGTTCAGGGTCTTGTCCTGGCCCGACTCGATTATAGCAACGCTATCTATCTGGTGGCCCCGGAGTACACCCTAGACAAACTCCAACGCACCCAGAATGCGGCGGCCAGGCTCATTATGAATCTCTCCCCTAGAGTGTCAGCTAAGCCTGCCCTCAAAACTCTACACTGGCTCCCTGTCCGCCAACGAGTAGAGTTCAAGGCCCTTTGTACCACCCACAAGCTCATCAATGGAGCTGGCCCTGCCGCGCTTAAAAATATGGTTACCCCCATATAAAGCCTCAAGACCCCTTCGCTCCGACGCCGAACATCTTGCTACGGTGCCCAAATTCAGGAAGGCTCGCACCGGCGGTCGCCGCTTTTCGGTCAAAGCCGCCACAGCCTGGAACTCTCTCCCTCTCAGTTTACGCCTGGAACCCTCCTACATGGTCTTCCGTAAGAAACTTAAAACCCTCCTGTTCCCCAAATAAGACACTCCCTCCTCCTCCTTCAGGATCTTTATAGGTTGAATAGCGCGGGGATGCCTACGGGTCACCAGGCGCTCTAGAAATCGCAAAATAATAATAATAATAATAAGTTTTGGATTTTGGCTATCTGGGCACCTCCAACACCACAACCAAGGATCCAGGACTGGTGCGACACCACTTGGAGGTTCAGGGCTCACTCAGGCTGGGTCCAAGTGCGGGTTCAATATGTGGCAGTCTTTTATGCATTTGTGGCTCTGATCAGGGTGCCAGCAAACTAGCACTGGAGCCTCTCTGGTAGTCCTGGGTTCAGGTGAAGATGCAAGTCCCCACAGCAAGGCTGGCCTCTGAGGAGCCAAGGCAGGCTCCAGCAAGCAAAGCAATCCTTCCAGGTGCAGGAATGCAGTCTCGTGGAGTACACAGCAGGCCTACAGCAGTGGGCAGTCCTCTGAAAGTCGTTCCAGAGGTCCAGAAAGTGAACTGAACAATGGGTCTGAGTACGCTATTTTCATGCTCTGGGCTTCCTTTGCAGTTGGAAGAAGTTTCCCGAGGTTTCTCTTTGAAGTGCTTGGATTTCCTGATTCACCTGCCCTGACTCCAAGCTGACTGTGGAGACAATGCATAGGTGACAAGCCCTTTGTGTGAAGGCAGAGCTTATCATATTCAGTTGCAAGTGGGATTGTGCCAAGCTTGACCACCCATCCTGCCAGCAGCTGGCCCATTCAGACACACGTAATCCTTCCATTGTGTGACTGTCTGGGAGGTATTCACAAAGTCTAAATGGGAGTTACACCCAGTTATGTGATCCATGAGAGGATGCAGGCACCAGATGGCTATAGGTAGGAAAATGACAACTTTATGAAAGTAGCATTTTCAAAATTGAAATTAAAAATACGACTATGCCATTAAAGAGGATTTGTAAGTACAATTTTATAGATACCAAACATGAAATGCTTATCTGTCCTCCATCAATAGTTAGCACTTTTTAGATGTAATAAGGCAAACCTATATTACCCCATGGGAAAGAAAGGCCTCACAGTAGTGAAAAATGAACGTAGGTGTTTTTCACTACCAGGACATGTAAAACATAAAAGTATATGTCCAGTCTTTTAATTACAATGCACCCTGACTATTGGGCTGCCTACGGCTTACCTTAGGGGTGACTTGTATGTAATAAAAGGGGAATTTTTAAGGCTTGCCAAGGGGTTATATTGCCAAGTTGAATTGGCAATTTAAAACTACATTCAGGATTCAATAGTAGATTAGGGACATGTTTTGAGGGACTACTTTAATGGGTAGCACAATATGTGCTGCAGGCCCCCGTAGTATCATTTAATTTACAGGCAAGGGGTATGGTATGGTATACCACATGTTGGAAAATAACCCTCTCTGAAGGGTCACCCCAATTGTTTGCCTTCCTCCTCTTCTTTTTGTAACCTTTTTGATGGCTTTAGGACTCTAGCCACTTTTCCACTGCTGACTAGTGCTAAAGTGCATGTTCCCCTTCCTCTAAACATGAAATAATTAGTTTACACCTGCTTGGCAAATTTGATTTACTTGTAAGACCCTTGTAAAGTGGTATACCATGTACGCAGCTACTGTGCTTCAAATGCTACTAATGGGCCTGCAGCACTGATTGTGCCACCCACAGAAGTAGCCTTTCAAACCTAGCTCAGGCCTGCCACTAAGGGCCTGTGTGGGCAGTTTACCACCACTTTGACTTGGCATTTAAAACTACATGCCAAGCCTTACACTCTCCTTTTATTACATATCAGTTACCCCTAAGGTTGGCCTTAAGTAACCATAGGATGGAGTGTTATGTAAGAAAAGGGTAGGACATGTCCTTTGTTTCTTTGCATGTCTTGGTATTGATAAACAACTAATTTTGTTTTTCGCTACCGTGAGGACTATACCTCTCATAGGTTAACATCGGCAATATCTTGAATGCACTTTAAAGCTGAAATTCCGGATTACAGATGAATTCTTCCTTTATGGTTCATATCTTTGAATTGGTAATGTCAAGCCCCCTTTACTGGCAAAGTTGGATTTGGCATTATTAGTTTAGCAAGTGGGTATTTCTCTGCTCTTAGCTCCTTGTGTGCCTCCCAGCCTGTCTCCTATACATGTCTGAGTTTAGGTGACAGCTACACTTTGTGCATACCCTCTAGACATCCACAAACACAGGACACTCAGCTGCATCTTCATACTGATGGGTCTTCCAGGGCCGAGGGAATGGGAGGGACTGACACTCACACTTCAATACGTAGTGTCCTACCCTCACACAAAACACTGCTCAACACCCCAGGGTTAACCTGGCAAACAGGATTGGGCAGAAAGGGGATCTGCATGCTTCAAAGACCAGCTTTTGGGGTCATCTCCACTTGAAAGGCACTTTTGGGTCTCTGACCCCATCTGATCAGACACGTTTTGCACCTGTAAGCAGACATTGCTGGCTCTACATCTGTATGTTAACAGAATGACTGTTGTGCTGCCAGGAGGGACTGCCACTCTGTTAACTGCTCTGCTGTATTGGCATGCTGTTCACTGAGCTACAGGAAGGACTGCCTTTTTGCTAACTGCCTTGCTGTGCTGGCCTGCAGACTGCTACCTGTGGCTTTGTTCTTTCTACTAGTGTTCTCCAAAGGCTTGTGGGCTTGCCCTCTGTTTCCCAAAGTCTCAGCGCCTTCAAAGATTTTATCCCTGCCGTGGGATTCTTCTAATTGTGAGTCAAGCAGGTGCACTTGGACCAGGAGCCGTGATCTTATGCTCCCTGCTTGTTTGAGGATCAGCATGTGCCTGAGTCCTAGTGAGTCAGGTGAAATCCAAAGCGCTTCTTGTTTCCCAAAGGTCACCTTCTCCGAGGGTGGAGAGTCGCAGCAGTGCTGAGGGAAGCCCCGTCAAGCAAGACCTTGCCGGGGTGCCTCAGCAACGCAGAATCCTTGGATAGACTTCAGGTCTAAAGTTAGACTTTAGGCCTAAACTTAGGGCCTTATTATGCCTTTGGCAGTCTCGAAGTGGGGCGCCATCCTGCTCTGAGACCGCCAAAGTAAATAAAAACACCCACCAGAGTATGATTTTTAAAGTATCTGGTGAGCAGTTCTTTGGCTCTCCGACACCGGTGCCTTTGAAAACGAAACAGCAATAGGAGCATCAAAGGCAGTTCCTGCAAGAACTGGGTGTGCATGCAAACAAGGGGCACAACATGTGCTCCCCTGCATGCACCTTATGGTGCAGAGGCACAAGGGGGCTGCTTCCTCACCACCACACTTTTCATGGTGGTCACATCACCCGCCCGCCAAGCATATTGCAGCCTTAAGACCGTCGCAACATCGTCAGGGATCTCTGATGTGTGGTGGTTGCATCGGTGACAATGAGGTCCGACCGGCCAAGTTGTAATGGGGTGGTTGGACTGCCGGTGCGGTGGTGCCCGCACCGCCACCATGGCTACGGTGGTTCGATGGACCACAGTAGTCATAAGGCCCTTACACTTCTGGGGCCATATTATGCAAAGTGCCCCGGGGGTGCAATAGGCATGTGCGCCTGCTTTGTGTTCCCCTGGGGCACTTTAGTATTACAGAAATTCTTGGCATGCTCTTCACAAAGCAGATGCTTGTGCAGCCCTTTCTGTAATACAAAGAGTGCTTGCTCACATATAGCGCCAACCCTCATTTGCATTGGGGTATGGCCTCATGCAAATGAGGGAATCCCTGTGCCTCTGAGCCCACACCATATTATAGAGGCAAAGAAGCTGTCAGGAGGTGCACTGATAGTGAGCCACCTTTGAGGTGGCGCACTATCAGTGCGCCACCTGATGGAAGCCCTCTAGAGGGGGAAAATGGGGTCCTATGGACCCCCTTGACATCCCCTTGCAGGCAGTTGCAATTAATCACTGTACCGGCTTTCAAGGGGATCTCTAATCCCCCTTAAAAGTGCAGGCATGTAAGTCAGTGATGTTTTATGAAGCGCTCGATTGCTGAGGCGTCTTGGTGCTGGGAGACAAAGGTGTGAGGTGGAACCAAGAAAGGTCAGATCGTTACTGAGTGGTAAAGAGTCAAGTTTTAAATAAGTCCTGGAATTTTGTCCGAACAGGTTGGGATCTAATGAACAGAGGCAGCTTGTTCCAGAGCTTAAAAGCTAGATAGGAGAGGCACCTACCTCTCCATTTTGCCTTCTTGATTATCGGGACGTTGACCAGTGCCTGATTGGCTGATCCTAGTATGCGTCCAGGGTTGTACCATTGGAATAGTTTGCAATATTCCGTTGGTCCACCTCCATACAAGGTTTATGGACCAGACATAGCACCTTGTTCAATCTGCTCCTTGACTGGGAGCCAGTGAAGATTCCTAATGGCCCCGATATATGATTGTATTTAGGGCTGTTCGTTAGGGTTCTGGCTGCGGCATTCTGCAAAGATTGTAGTTTGGTTAACTATTTTATCAACCCCTAGGTAAAGGGCATGGCAGTGGTCAATCTGATATAACATGAGTATTACAACAACAGTTTTCCTCAGTTCCATTGGAAGAAATGGTAGAATCTTCCACAGTATCTTTAACGTGAAGTAGCAGGTCGAGGTAGCCTGGTAGATCTGTCCTGAGAAACGGAGCTGTGTGTCCCAGACAACACCCAGGTTTCTCATTTCGTCCACGTTAATTTGGCCACATTTTGGCGTGTCACCACAGTGAAACATGGGGCGGCTGCTTCAGTGCTGCTCCGTATTTCACTTGAATGTGCCGCCTCCAGCGCATTCAATATAATACAGCGCTCTTTCCTTGTTAGCGACGATTGCACGTATTGAAAGGTGCGCTCGGCACTAACCAAGATAGAGCTGCATATTCTATAATATAGCACCAGGTCTAAAGTTAGACTTCAGATCCAAACTTAGACTTCAGGTAGAAATTTAGACTTCAGGTCTAACTTTGCCTTTGTGAATCATGCTCCAAATGTTCTCCAATGTTGTCCATGAATTAACAGGCAAGTAATTGCATGCAATCCACCTGGTTGCCCGATCTATTTATTACACCCTCTCCATGGGTGCCTGATTCTTTTTCTGTATCTCTTTCTGCTGCACCCTATGGGCTGAAATTGTGTGGCAATTTTTGGATTGTAGACACAATGTGGACTATTCTGACATGCTGGCCTAGCCACTCTCATGCAGTGCTTATTCTCCTTTTTTTTTTTTTTAAGTTCAAATAATTTTATTGAAAGAAAAGATAAGGTGTCAAGAAACATTATACAGTGTTAAGCATACATCAATACATTCCAAGTTTACTACATAAGAAGTATAAAGAATTGGACTATTAACGCATATCTAAGGGTATGCAAGAATGTACTAAAATAACTCAATGAGGCAATTTAAATAACTGTATAGAGAATCATGGAAACATCAGGGAAATCAAGGTGGCTTAAGAACTTCCTGTTGGGGAGGAGTAGGTAAAGAGAAACATTAGGCACTAAAATCAATATATGTTATGACTGGTGACCACAAATCAGCACGCTTTATAGCTAAATGAGGGGGATAGACGAAAGCAGTATCCAATCTGTGGTTATGGCAAACAGTAAACCACCAAGCCTTATAGGAAATTCTTGTAAAGTCTTTCCAGTTAGCAGTGATCTGCTGAAAGGCTATCGCTAATAACAAATCAATAATTTTAACATTAAAAGAAACTTTATCCCAGATGGAGGATAAACTTCACAGAAAAATGTGGGTAAAAGAAAAGGAAAATGCAGTATTAAAAATATAGTTAATCCTGGACCATACCCGCACCCAAAAATTGTGAACATGCGAGCATGAAAATAGCATATGGAAAAGATCGGCGTTAGGGGAGGAGCAAGTCCAACATAAATCTGGAGTAGTTGGGACTCTTTTAAACAATTTGGCCGGTGTGAGTAAAAGTCTATTATAAATGAAGAATAGTGTTTGCGTGGTATTTGCTGCTCTAGAGGACTTGCGTATTTTAATCCATATGTCTTTCCACAATGATACCGGCCAAGAAGTATCAAAGTCTTGTTCCAAAGCCACTTCGATTTTAGTCTTCTGTCTATCAATATCAGAGCTATGCAAAAGATTGTAAATAGTTGAAGCGGTAGGTTTGGTCAACAATACTGTATGAAGACCTGAGTGTGGTTCTGGATTAAGAGAGGTATCTTGTGTGGTTAGGCACTGGGAAACAGATTCCAGCACAGTTTTCTTGAGTATATTATACTTATGAAAAAAAGAAGTTGGAAAAGAGAAAGTCTGCTTGAGAATACTGAAGGATAAAAATTCCGAGTTTGAAAATAGCTGGTGGATCCATACCAAACCCCTATTTCTCCAGCTTTTCCAATAACAAGATTTGTTATTAATCAGTAAATTTTTATTATGCCAAATGGTAGAGTTCAGAAAAGATTCCTTGCTGATACCAGCAGTATGAGAAGGCCTGACAAGTAGCTTGGAAGTGTATTTTAATATAGGGGTAGAGATGGACTGTGGTTTACGGGAAAAAGAGATATTCACGGAAAGAATGAGGGGAGAGAAAATGGCGCTCAATTGAAGTCCAAAGGGGGCAATCATCTATAGAATCGACCAACCAAGAAGAAGCTTGGCGAAGTAAAAAAGCTTTGTGATATACCTGAAAGTTCGGAAAATTAACTCTGCCCTCGGACTTAGGGCAAATTAACTTTTGCAAGGACATTCGAGGTATCTTCTTACCCCATAAGAAAGCGGATAAGATGGAATTGATTTTCTTAAAGAATTTTGCTGCAAGTGGAGTCGGGATATTGGAGATAGTATAGAGAACAATGGGCGATATCATCTTGATGGTGTCTAAACGACCCCACCAAGACAAGTAGAGAGGATGCCATTTGGTAGTCAAGTCAGAAATTTTCTGAATGCATTTGTTCATGCATAAATCTACAGTTCCGGAAATCGAGGGTGTGAAAAACAGACCTAAGTACCTAATGTGGTTAGGGCTCCATTTAAACTGAGAGGCTTGAAAATCCGAGCTAAACGTATGCGCAGTTAACGGTAACATTTCACATTTATCATTATTTAATTTATATCCAGAAATGAGGGAGTAATATTTCACTTCTGCTAAAAAAGCTGGGATGGAATCCTCTGGTCTAGAAACGAATAACAAAATGCCATCCGCATAGGCTGCAAGCTTGATATGAACATTTAATGTTTGAAAGCCGTAAATAGCGGGATTCTGACGCAATTTAGACAAAAATGGTTCTAGAGCTAGGTTGAATAAAAACGGGGAAAGGGGACAACCTTGACGCACCCCCCTCTTCAAATTAAAGAAAGGGGAGATTAGGCCGTTAGCGCAGACCGCAGCACGTGGATTAGAATAAAGCAGGGATATTAAAGTTGTAAAATTGGGTCCGAAGCCAAACCATTTAAGAGCGCAGAAAAGATACTTCCATTCGACCCTGTCGAAAGCTTTTTCGGCATCTAGCGCAATTGCTGCCAACGAGTCATTCATATGTGAAGACTTGGATAAAACGTCAAAAAAGAGTTGTGTGTGGTCTGTGATGACACGCCCCTTTACAAAGCCGGATTGTTCCTTTCCTAACAGGTTTGGTAGATAAGAATCCAAACGTATGGCTAAGGCTTTAGAAAAGATTGTGTAGTCAATATTGACTAATGAAATAGGTCTATAATTTTTGCAATATTTGGGGTCTTTGCCTTCTTTAGGAATGAGACAAATATGGGCCTCTGAAAAAGAACCAGAAGAACTTGCGGAGGAGTGAAAAAAAGTAAGAAGCGAATGTAATTTGGGTATCAGGAATTTAGAGAAGTGAACAAAAAATTTGACTGTAAAGCCGTCTGGACCCGTTGCCTTATCCTTTTTAAGTTTTCGAAGCGCCTCCAACAATTCATTCTGAGTAAGCTCAGACTCTAGGTGAGAAAGAACCGGAAAATCCTGCAGGGGTCTTTGGATGGTTGAGAAAAAGTGCGATAGAGAATGATCCGTAGGTTGAATCTCCAAAGAATATAAAGATTTATAGAAAAGAGAAAACTCATTCAAAATCTCAGCGTCTTTGAATTTTAAGACCGCATGTTCGTTGAAGACAGATTCAATATCTAATTTGTTGTGGCGAGTCTTTAAGTAATTGGCTAATAATTTCCCTGCTTTATTTTTACCCCCATAGAATTTCGCACTAGATTTCAGTAAATAAAGTGAAGCATCATCTGTGGATTTTTTGTTAAATTGCATCTTAGCCTTAATAAGGGAATTTAAGCATTCCTCCGATTTGGAGTTATAATACAAATCTTCCAGTTTGTTAATATGTTGGAGAAGATCTGTAAGAGTTTTACGTGCTAATTTACGTTTATTTGCTACATAATGGATGATAAAATCCCTCGCAGAAGCTTTGAAAGCATCCCAAATGGTGGAAAGAGACAAAGGATCCTCTCGAAGTAGTCAGTGAGGAAGGAAATAAAGGATGTAGAAAATTGTGGATCTAAAAGAAGAGCATTGTTAAAGCGCCATCTTCTGGGAGCGTCCTTTCTAGGCAATACATCGAAGCCTATTGACACGGGCGCATGGTCCAATAAAAGAATTGGGCCAATATCTGCGTATGTAAGAGATTGTGAAATATTGTGGGAAACAAAGATATAGTCAATTCTTGATTGAGTATGATGGGCCGGGGAATAAAAAGAATATTCTCTGGTGGTGGGATTACAAAGACACCAGGCATCTAACAATTTATGTTGGGTGATAGTGTGAGTAAATGACCTGTGTGTTTTGTTGGGAATAAAGTGTACCTTAGAATTCCTGTCTATAAAGGGAGATTGGCAGGGATTGCAATCTCCTGCCAATATAAAGTTATCATCAATACAGGTAGAGATTTGCTTAGCTAAAATAGACCAGAAGGAAACGTCTCCAATGGTGGGAGCATAAACATTGAGAAGAGAAATCGGAACATCTTTTAGTAGTAATTTAACCAGAAGCCATCTCCCCTTATCATTAGATTCCTGTAATAACATCGTAATAGGGATTTGCGACACAATATCGCAACACCGTTTCGTTTACCATCCCCAGGAGAAAAATCTTCACCCACCCAGCCCCTTTTCAATTTCAATGACTCAATATCAGTAAGGTGCGTTTCTTGAAGAAAAACAATATCAGCATTCAATTTAGCCAGGTGGGTCAAAACTCTTTGTCTCTTTATAGGAGAATTAAGACCCCTAATATTCCATGTGATTAATTTAAGTGCCATAGATTATTAAGAAGTAGAAAAAAGAACAGTAGCATGAAACAATAGTCCAAGTCTATGAATTGAAAGAATATAAATACAAAAACCGACAGAGTAAAGAAAAAGAAAGCAGTACAATCAAAGCTAATAAAAAAGAGAAATTTCAAATGAGAATAGCTAACAATAGATCTTAAGTGAGTTAAAAAAGAATAAAATGCCAAAAAGTGCCAGTATAACAAGGATTGAAAGAAGAGGAAAAGCAAAAATGTGATAGCAGAAAAAGAAGAAGGAAAAGAATTGAGAAAAAGAGAATCAAAAATATGAATACCTGGAAAAGAAGAGTGAAGAAAAGAGGCAAGAAAGAAAAGAGACAGAAGCAATACTTTTAATACCCAGAAAAGAAGAGGAGAAGCATTATGAAGCAATTTAAGAAATAAAGGTAAGAAAGCACTGAGGTGTGTAAAAGAAAAGAGATATAGAGCCCAAAAAAGTAGCAGAGGAGGTATATGAATAAAGACACCTGGAAATTCATGAACACAAGTAAACAAAACAGAACATAAGACAAAAGACAAAACAGAACACATACCTACATAAAGGAAACATGGATGCAGGGGTAGGTAGAGCCGCATGGAGCAGACGAAACGTCAGAAGGAGGCCGAAACTGGACCAGACGGAGGACACGCCAAGACAAGAGCATAGCTGTAAAGATAAAAAAGTATAAGGTTAACACATGCCTAAATGTAGAACAGTGAACAGACGTTTACAAACTGACTAACTAGAGCTTAGGCACATATGCCCAATGCTTAATTGTGTAACCATTAACAAAGAGTTCAAAAGAAAACCATGTGAAATGTGAAGAAGCCGGCTGCGATGAATCCATATGATCAATCTTGTGGGAATTGATTAAACTCGGATGACACAATGGATCTTCATATGAAGTTGTATTGTTATTGTAAGTAACTTTGAATAGACATGGGTGGTATAGACAGTATCTAGCTCCCATTGAGCATAGATCAGATCTCATGTTAAGAAAGGCCTTAGGTCTGGCAGCTGTAGCCCTTGAATAGTCCTGCGCAAAAAACAAAGTTGAACCAGACCAGGACATTTTTTGGATGGATTTAGCAGCTGAAAGAACTTTTAGTAAATCCGTATATTCCAAAAAGTAAAGAATGACTCCTCTTGGGCGTTGCGGTGAAGTGCTATTGGTGGAAATTCGCCCCAACCTGTGAGCGCGTTGAATGTTCAACTCAGGGGTATCTGGCAAGTGAAGTATCTTAGGAAGGAAAGTTTTGAAGAAGCCAATGGGGTCTGAACCTTCCGTGCCCTCCACCAGGCCGTATAAGCGTAGATTATTCCTTCTATTGCGATTTTCAAGATCCTCAGTTTGCCTATGGAGCACGATAATTTGTGACTGCAGAGATGGAATATTCTTGGAGACATCGGCAAAAGATGACACAGTTTGCTCCACAGTGTTAAGTCGCAAATCTAATTGGGACCACTTATCGGACAACACCTGTAATTTAGAATTTGTCTCTTCAACGAAGGGTCTAAGGGCCCTTATCTCTTGTAGAAGTAGCTCCATCGAGACTGGTGAAGAAGACTTGGAAGGCGAGGGAGGTTCTTTCTTCAAACGTTTAACATTAGTCTTTCCTGAAACTGCGGGATCCATCGCTGCACTCTGAATTTCAGATGGCAATAAACCGGATTCCTCCAGTTTAGAGAGTTCAGAGAAGAGCTTTGAATATTTGAGGAAAGTGCGCTTTGGTTTAGTAGAGGTGTAGATAGAACCCTTTGCCCTACCCATCAAAAAGGTGACAATAGTGTATAGGCAAGCAACCAGACAGTAAACGTAGAGTTCAAAGAAAGAGCCGTGAGGCAAAAAGGTTTGCGAGCTGTAAGAAGATCCAATCCGTCCCAGCGCTGCATAAGCGCCCAAACGTAAAAGAAAAAAAAATATATATATATATATATATATGGTAGTTCACCACATAGAAAAATACAACTATTGATGCCTGCTAGCAAAGGAGCAATTAGATATCCTGCGCAGGAGGAGTGGCTTATACTGAGAACCTGAGGTGAGTATCATTGGGCACCACAAGGTGGCATTGACGATTTCAATGTCTCAGAGAGCTGAAGAAATTAAGCACAGGACGCCAGGGGGACCATGCTACAGGTACCACAGCGTAAAAATATCTCAGAGGTAACTCATTTGGACTCAGAGTGAGGGAATGCGGCTTTTCAGCGTGTTGGAGGGAAGGACAGCCATTTCCCAGACAGACAAGAGCAAAATGGCGGCTGTAGTACGAAGGCAGCTATCAACAGTAGAAACAACAACTTCCTCACTGTATAACCTTCAGAGTCTCTATGAAAAAAGGGGCATTGAGATCCAGCAGGTAGTAAACAGCCAAATTATAGGCATAGCGCTGCAAACATTAGGACCGCTTGTGAGGAATGAAGAGACATTGCTAGCGCGCCTCTGCACCCAAAAAGGCGGCCGCGAAACGAGCGACGCTGCCAAATGGCGAAAACAGTCCAAAAAAGCCTCCTTTCTGTGAACAACAAAGGCGCCTGGGGTCTTGAAACAGGGGCAGATAGTTCACAGCGACAATACGCTGGCAATATCTGCGCTGGCTGTAGATACGGCGCGTTGTATCCGCCCAGTCCTCGGAACCTCACAGAAACACCGCCATGCTCGTTGGGCGCTAAGCCTCGCCCCCCTTATTCTCCTTTTATGCAAGGAGTATAGAGACAAACGTACAAAAGGATTTTATGGTGACAAAGCAAGTGATTCACAAAATCACATTGTTTGCTACCACAAAATACTGTTTTACTATCTCCTAAATACTTTTAGGAGTCAGAAAAATGTTTCGGAATCACAAAAGGGGTTTTGTAACCCATTACGAATTGCAAATAGTAGCGGCATAAAACGGACATCTCGTTCCGATTTGGAAAGTTCAGGAGGTGCAAATGGTGGTACCCAATTGCATCACTGGGGTCTATTCTATCTAGACAATTTTTGATTGCCCGGTCCAGTCTACGTAATCTAACCCCTGTTCAATGACTTTGCACATCTCTGACTAGGGACTACTTATTGCTGAGGAGCCAATGCAAGTTTCTGTCCAAATATTCTGAGTTTTGTGGTAAGTACTGCACTTGTAACTAAAACACCGGGGGTATTGATGTTTAGAGTTTGCAATATTTCCTCCTGAATTACGTGGGATTTTTAATGAAGCATAATATATCTGATTTGAAGATGATTTGCCAGCTGCATAGAGCACTCATCCTGTACATTTCTACTGTTGAGGGTGCATGGGAAACACAACTGACAGCCTCAGTTGATTCAGTACAACCAAATTAAAAAATGAATAAAAACATAAACAAAAGCAGTAAATAGTAATATTGTTGTCTATACTGTAATTGCATTTCATTTTCAGTGCTTTATGATAATGCCATTGTGCAATAATGAGTTGAAGCACATCAACATTTATTCTTACAGATTTGGATTCTAGAAATAGGCCTGCAGTTTTGATTCTGAGAAGAATGGAGAAAATATAATAAAGGAGGCTCATGCATTTGTCATAAGTTCTGTTCGTTAGCAGTTCATATTTCATCTACTGTTATATAAAATATAGAATAATTTAATTTAAGGTCAACTTGAGGGGCCTGCTTTCCTGACAATGTTTATAATGTAAAACAGCTTCTCTGAGTTGAATCATAAGAGATGGAAAGGCAGACTGGACTGGTGGAAATTGTCTCTGTTGGGATTACCTACTTAAAATGCTGCGCAAATAGCCCCTTTAGCAAGTGCCTTTGCATTAGGCTATCATAATATTATACAAACAACTTTAAGAACTGGTATGACAATATGGACTCCAATCATCATGGAGACTGATTTAGACTGCTAGACTTGACACATTTCTAGTATTTTCTTTATTTTTATTTTATTTTGAATTTAAAGTTGAACTCTAGTAATATCAACAATTGCTCTGAAGGCTTGTTAAAGGAGACAATATTTTCTCTAGACGTATAGAGTTCCCACACTTTGCTCCAGGAGGCGTGATTCAAAATGTGCCCACTTATTGCAGCCCTTGTCCTGTCCCACAGGGATAAGACATCAACCAGCATGGATTTATTTGGACAATGCCAGACTCCTCTCCTTATGTTTCCCCAGAGGTGCACTTCTGGGGTCAAGGAAAGTTGCTGACTAATCCAAGTGGTTGCCACTGTGGTTGCCCCTCTCATACACAGTTACACAATGCTACAAGTTTACTGTGTGGTAAACCAACATCAGTATATTGCAATTACAATAAATCCTAGTGGAATGTAGATTACCAAGGAGGATTAGATTTTTCCAGTCGTAAAACCACACAAAACGTCCAATTCCATAGGGTTTTAGCACACACATTTACCATTTACTCTAAGCCTATGTTATGCAATGAAAATAATAGGTCTTTCCACCAAAGAGCTAAAGCTGTCTTCATCCAAGAATTAAAAATCAGTCTGAATTACTAATTTGCCTCAGCGATATCTTTATTTAGCACAATGAGGATTGCACGCATCCATTCTAATTGTTCAAATCTTCTTTCCCAGGTGAGATGGAAGAACTGGAAACCCAGTGGCTGACTGGCATCTGCCACACTGAGAAGAATGAAGTCATGAGCAGCCAACTAGACATCGATAACATGGCCGGGGTCTTCTACATGCTGGCTGCAGCCATGGCTCTCAGTTTGATCACCTTCATCTGGGAACATTTGTTTTACTGGAAATTACGATTCTGTTTTACTGGAGTCTGTACAGGAACACCTGGATTGCTGTTCTCTATCAGCAGGGTTAGTATGCGCATACGTGCTGGTAGAGCCTTTTTACTTATTGAAGTTATCTACAAGTCCATGGTGGGGAAACAAAGGTTTATTATTTCTCATTTTTGGAGGACTTCAAAATGGAAGAGCCTATCTTACTAGTTACAGCACCTAAGCTGTGTAACAGCACTGCTTCCGCAGAACTCCGGTTAGATGTCTACGCCCAAAAAATGATTATTTCTTGTGTACCACGTTCAAAATAGGTCCAGCGGTTTATCTTCACACACATTTTTCTAGGTTAAAACTGATGACTTTGTGCAAGGGAAATCCAAAATGTTTTGAAGTTTGTGGCTTGGAACGAGGTAAATGTGTGGTATTACTATCTTAGCGCTATTTTCAAATTGTGCAACTAAAAATGGGGAGATAAAACCATTCCCTGGGTGCTTTTACCTCCTTCTGTTGCCATATCTCTTGCAACGAGGGTTTTAGTATTTGCGATGTTATACAACTAATAATCGTATTTTAGGTCATTTAGACTAGAATTCTGATGAATTGCAAAGTTTTTTGTTTTCATCTTTCACCAAGGTCTGTGCAAACCTTTTTCATCTTTGAGTAGTATTGACATCTGATTCAAAAACATTAACAGGTGTGTGTGTGTGTGTATATATGTTCCAAATGAGATGGTCTCAAAATGATGACGTCTCACACAGCGAGCCTACTTTCCGTTTATTTATTGTAGGACTGCAGGGAGTTTCAAACAGCTTGTTCCAGCATTAAAGTATCTCACTCAGCGCCAATTCTGCCATACGCGTTTCGAGTGTTCTTACACTCTCTCTCACTGGCATGGCAACAGGCAAGGACAGCTGGCAGCAACAAATCACTCCGCACTTCCGATGAGCTTATATATGTCCCGCCCCAGTGGGCGTGTGCCAACACAGTATTCTGGTCTTTAGAGTGCATTTAACAACCTCAGTAGGTGCTGCAATGGCAGTTCCAAATTAATCTTTTCCCCAGTGGGCAACCTGCAAACAAACACGCTTGATACCCCGCATGTTCGTGTCCATAACAACCGGACTCACAGCTCAAAACCGCGCCAAATTTCACTAGCGCTGGACCTGTCGAATAAGCGACGTGAGCAGGCCGAACATATTCCAAATGAGATGCTCTCAAAATGATGACATCTAACACAGCGACCATACTTTCAATGTATTCATTGTAGGACTGCAGGGAGTTCAAAACAGCTTGTTCAAGCATTAAAGTATCTCACTCAGCGCCAATTCAGTATCTCACTCAGCGCCAATTCTGCGATACGCGTTTCGAGTGCACTTACACTCTCTCTCACTGGCTTGGCAACAGGTAAGGACAGCAGGCAGCAACAAATCACTCCGCACTTCCGATGAGTTTATATGTCCCGCCCCAGTGGGCGTGTGTGAACACAGCATTCTGGTCTTTAGAGTTCATTTAACAACATCAGTAGGTGCTGCACTGCCAGTTCCAAATGTATCTTTTCTCCAGTGGGCAACCTGCAAACAAACACGCTTGATACCCCGTATGTTCGTGTTCATAACAACCGGACTCACAGCTCAAAAATGCGCCACATTTCACTAGCGCTGGCCCTGCCGAATAAGCGACGGGAAACCATCCCGGCCCGAGCAGGCCGAACATATTCCAAATGAGATGCTCTCAAAATGGCGACGTCTCACACAGAGAGCATACTTTCCGTTTATTTATTGTAGGACTGCAGGGAGTTCAAAACAGCTTGTTACAGCATTAAAGTATCTCACTCAGCGCCAATTCTGCCATAGCGGTTCCAGTGTTCCTACACTCTTTCTCACTGGCTTGGCAACAGGTAAGGACAGCAGACAGCAAAAAATCACTATACATTTTACCATTTCCGCCTCAGATTATGGTATACTCTTTAGGCTGCATAAACTCTATCTCTTTCGGGAAAGAACTCCAAAGTCACTTATTTTTAATCTATTTTCGTGACTTGCAGCAACCTGGCTTCTCAATGCCTTGATGCCTCAAATGATTTACATAATAAATGAATAAACTTAAAAACAAATCCTTGTAAATGTTAAAATTACATTTCCAGAGTTATAAGGAATACAAATTAGCTAGTGACCTTTTCCTCTAAAACGTTATTGTAAACCAGCATAGAGAAATACTTCATATGTTTTCCTGCATAGAATGTTGTTTAAAATGGTATTTGGACAAAATATTGGATCAGAAATATCGAGGTGCAGGAATATCGAAAAACATACATTATGATACAAACATATTGTAATGCAAAAATATCAGTCTCAAGAATATAGATTTTTCAGGTAAAGTAAAATATTATTCAATAATATCGCTGTAAAATTATTGTTTTCTAATTATCTTTATATGTGTTAGCTCATATATTCATATTATTTGTTATTATTGGTTGTATAATGATAATAACATTTTCATTTTTAAATATAGTTTGTAATTTCAAGTTATTTAGAAGTTTTTCATTTATTTGCTAATGGTCATTATATATTCTCATAGCAGCTTGCTAGGTTTGTAGGGGTCTAGGGTGATAAGATAATTATTAATAATTAATTAATTGTTGTATTTAATATTAATTATTTAATTGAATTATAAATACACAAATTGTGTAATATTTATATTTTTTACGTTATATATTAGGAGTGGGTTGCTGGGTTTGTAGGGGTATATGGTGGAAAGGTAATTAAGTAATAACAATGAACAATTAAATAACAATTTATTATTACTTATTTAATAGAGTATTAATAATGTCGTATTAATAATGTCGATTTTGTAATAATTGTATTTTTAAGTTATAAATGAAGTGCTGGCTGCGGGGTTTAAAGGGGTTTAGGGTGGGAAGGTAAATAATAATTCATTAATATTTCATTATTACATCATCAAATAATATGTAATTGATTATTCATTATGTTAAGTGTGTTACATTTATTTATTTTAGTCATATATTAAGTGTGGGGGTATAGTGTGGTAAGTTAATTTGGTAATAAATAAATGACGATTTTTCTTTCATTTATAATTAATTATTTGTTTACTAATTATGTTTATATTTTTTGGGGGTTAATAAATAAAGTTCATATTAAGAGTTTTATATTTGTTATAAATTAATAGGGTTAAGTTTCATATGTCATTTTTTTAAGTTAAGTGGTTTGCCTACTGTAACACAGATTGACGTGGAAATAGTAATTGTCACCCCTCCGAAGTCCGAAACTTTCACTACTGTTGCAAAGATTGGAGTGAGAATAGTAAATGTTGGCCCTCTGGAGTCCAAAGCTTTCCCTACTGTTATACAGACTGGAGTGGTTAGAGTAAATTTAACCCCTCCGGAGTGCAGCACTTTCCCTACTGTTGCACAGACTGAAGTGCTAATATGAAATGTTACCCCTCCGAAATCCAGTGTTTTGTACTGCTGCACAGACGGGAGGTGGAATAGTAAATGCTACCCCTCTGGAGTCCAACGCTTTCCCTTCTGTTGCACAGACTGGAGTGGGAATAATAAATGTCACCCCTTCGGAATTCAATGCTTTGTCTACTGTTGTACAGGAATAGTGTTTAACCCCCCTGAAGATCAAGACTTTCTTTACTGATGCACTGTACATGTAGTCCCTCAGAAGTCTAACTCTTTCCCCTTTGTTGTACACTCTGGAGTGTGAATAGTAGATTTTACCCCTCCAGAGTCCAACACGTTCCCTACTGTTGTACAGACTAGTGTGGAAATAGTCAATTTAACCACTCCCAAAGTCCAACACTTGCCTTATTGTTGCAGAGACTGAAGTGGGTATAGTACATCTATTATCAGGGCTGGACTGGCCATAGCGGGCACCTGGTGTTTCCCAGGTGGGCCGCAAGGGTGGAGGCCGGTTTTGGGCCCCTCGTGGGGCGTTTTTGTTACCGGGGGCCTGCATTATCGGCCAGGGTAAGAAATCTGCCGAAACTGGCCCTTGCAAACAGCTTGGCCGCACTCCCTCAGCCTCCCCAGGGGGACCGGCTGAGCAGTTTGCCAGGGCCGGTTTCCGTTCCCAGTCCGGCCCTGTCTATTATTCCCAGACTTTAATACTTTTTTTACTATTTTTTAAATATATCTAATGATATTGTTTTTTGATAACTGTATACATGGACATTGTTTCTTATTCATGTTGCATTCTGATTTATTTAAATCCCTTAGCTGTCATGACTCAGTGAACTGTTCTAAGGATATCACACCTTCAATTTTATCCCTCACAAACCCCTGTACAAAAGAATTGTTTTTCAGAAAACAAGTATAGAAAACAAGTATAGTCTATGTTACTATTTTCATCTGAACCAGCACCAGCATCTAGAGCCTAGAGTTGCTACTGGTCCAATTAAGACACTTATGGCTTGACTTAGATGCAGGTCTTAATAGAGAGAGTGCCAAAAAGTGGCACATACCTAGTCAACATATTCGATGAAACCTTTTACCAAGGTGGTGGAAATGCGAAATGCGACTCTCCCCTTTTCCCCATTAGATTGGCCAAGGTTCAGTGTTAAATCTGACATGTTGTGTTTAATTAGGTAACTAATAGTGACTGTACTGCAATGGACTGGTGCACTTGATTTCCTATTATGCTGGAAGGTTCCCTCCGCAGGTTAGGGTGATCCTATATATGGGAACTGTCAAAATTCACATCTATAGAGGTTTGGGACTCTATCAGTTTTGGTGGGGAAAATATTGCTTGATTTAACAAGAAACAGTGAATTTTCAAGCAGAGATTTTTTTCTACACAAGCTGCCTCTTTCTGTAGCACATGCACCCACTTTGATGAAGCAACTCCTGCAATCCAAGTGGAACACTTAGGGGTTTATTCTGAGTACGGTGGTCTTTGGATCACTGTACTCGTGATGGCGGTCTGACCACCATCACCATTGTGGGTCCACCCACTGTATTTCAAGGTGGGGCAGGAATATGCTGGTGGTGCTGATGTGGCACCGCCAAGCATCTTCTGACTTGCAAATCCACCGCCCATTTCATGGCGGTGAGCCTGCCATGAAAAGGGTGGCAGACATGCAAGTAAGTGGGCCCTACCATGTCCCCCTGATGCCTCATGTTGTGCCCCCCCTGGCATTGCACCCCCGTTCCTATATGGTGTGGCATGCTCAACATGGTGCATGGCAGACTGTGCAGGAGCGTGCTGTAGGCACTGCCACAGGGGCGGTCTGCTGTTAAGGCTCTCCCCTGAGCCTAACACAACCGCCACAGTGAGAGCGCTGTAGCACCGCCCACCTGCCCTAGATTCAAGTTGGAATCCACTGGGCAGGTGCACCACTAGCTTGGTGGTCTTCCTGTGGGCGCAGCTGTGCCAGTCCTACAGGAGGGCCCCCAAACTCTTAATAAGGCCCTTAGATATGACATATCTTCCTTCAGCATCTTGGACAAATTCTCCCACAGAGGCAGCAAGAACTCCTTCAGGAAACGTTTATTTCTTTAATCATCTACCATAAATTTGTCTAATGTCCATTAAACTTAACCACCCTGAGTAAGGGCCTGATTTAGGTCTTGGAGTACGGGTTACTCCATCACAACAGTGACTTATTTCCCATCCACCGAAATATAAATCCCATTATATCCTACGGGATTATATCTCTGCAGATGGTACACCTGTTATTGTTGGGATGGAGTAACCCATCACCCAAGATCTAAATTAGTCCCAAAATTGTAATCTATGTGTTCCATTACCATGTAGCTGACATTTTATCTGGCTTGTAATATTTTTGTTATTTTAATCAAGAGTAATATATTTTTATATCGCTCCCACCAGGTAAACATCCTTTACACCGACTGTGTTACAACACATGTCATTACCCCACATTTCTCATTCCCCAGCAACTTTTACAACGCAGGGCTTTACACCGCAAGCCTTTACAACTCATTCCCAATTCAGCGCCCCAGTGTGGTTAGCATAGTAAATTGCATTGTAACGGACAATGCGTTGTAATGACCTGCGGTGTAAAGCCCTGCGTTGTAAAAGTTGTTGCGGAGTAAAAAATGTGGGGTAATGGCACTCGTTGTAAACGTGTGCGGAGTAAAGTGTCATATTCCTCCCACCATCATTACATTTTTGTGTTCTCAATTGTGTTTTGTTGTGCCTTGCTTCCCCATGCTCTCTCTTAGGGTTTTGAAATATAGCTTGTCCAACTACCAATCGCTGGAGGAGCCAGAAGTACCTTAGAGAGATGAGGTTAATCTTTCCCCCAGAAAATATGGTCTATAGGTGCAGCAGTTGGGTTTAACCTTTAAGCTATGTGTAGCCTCATTCACATAAAGTTCACTGTCTAAGTGCTATGGTCCAAGCTCCTTCTTACTAAATGCTATGAAGCTAAGTTTCCATTTCCCTAATATCCCATGAACGGCTAATTAAGAACAGATTGGAAGATCTGCACATTAGAATTTCCTTCATGCATCTGGCACAAACGTTTTAGCACAGAAATTATAAACTAAGAGGTTGCAGCTAATGTACATGAACAATCCCTAAAATGCAGCAGTGAAATTAACAGTTAAAGCCCAGTATTGATGCAAACCTACCAAGCACAAAATAGCAACAGATCTTACTGTCTTTGATGATGGATTTTTAAAAATGATTTCAGCATATTATGGAGTGATTATACTGAGTTCTCCTATTGACTAGTACTCATGTATGAGCCTACTCAGTAACAAGAGAAAATCTATGATGCATCTAAATAACTTGTATGACCAGAGTTGACTTGAAGGAATTGATAATGGTGTTTGGATGTCAGAAGAATGATTTGAAGACCATTGTAAACTTCTTCATCTTGGAGAATTGCCGAAAGGAAAATTCCATGTGGCTTTAATAGTGGCTCAGACATATGTGTGTCTTAGCTCCTCTCCAGCCTCACATCTGTGGTGCAGAAAGGTAATTTTGAATTCACACTGGCAGGCGGTTTTGTGTATGGCGCTCACACCTCTTCAAAAGTGCAAGCAGCATTCCATCGGTAGGAAAAGGATTCAAACTCCACATAAGGAGCTACAGATTTCTCTAGGTATCTCATTCAGGGACAGACTTGAGACAGTATCCTTCACTGCCCCGTCTTGGAAATTCTATATTATAGAATTTTGAAATCTGACTTGTTGCTCCGCCTCCCCAAAAAGCAATTCCTTCTTCAGGGGGTACCTTGTCTTGACATCATCAAGAAGGAAATGGTGGATGCAGGCTGCGCCTCGCACAGTAGCCATTAGGAGCCGGGGATAATTGATAGGTCACTTTTTAACTGCTAATTAAATGATAGTGGGAAATCAGGAAACTTGACCTATCTTTAAGCTAGCTGGAAACCCTACATTTTCCTTCACTGTGCATGCATAATTAAAACTTTGCACAACCGATCGCAGCTCCCAAGAAAACACTCTAAACAAATGTTTTCAAATAGATTCATATCATGGAATTTAACCCCTGCGCTGCGGCGGGAATTCCGCCGCAGCGCTGGGGGGGGGGGGGGTTTGGGGGCAGCACGGTGGCGCTGTGCTCATGACGGAGCCACTCCGTCATGAGCCACGGTTGAGCTGTGCTCATGACGGAGTGGTTCCGTCATGACTCCGCCCACTGCGCTAATCGCCCGCACAGGCGGGGAATCAGCGCAGCGTGGGAGGAGCGGCGGCCAACGGCCGCAGCATGACGGAACCACTCCGTCATGAGCACACGGCACCCGTGGCTCATGACGGAGTGGTTCCGTCATGAGCGCTGAAGGGGTTAAGAACATAAGTGATAACATTTCTGCACCTATAATGTTGGGGAATATATTTCTTTTCTAAAGATTACTCCTTTCATCAATTACTGAATAACTTCTCCTTCAGACACATAACTGCGAAAAATAGTTAAAGTATTGACTTCACTAAATGCCAAATCGATATTTTGGAATGCATTGAGCTTTAATCAGCTAATTGCTCATTCCTTCTTCGTTCTTTTATTCCAAGTGGAGCTAAAGCAATCAGAGGAAAATAACCCTGTACCTGACTAGGGAAAAAGACGTGTTTAGAAGCCTGTTTGCGAATCACTGAGTAAATGGAGACGCATTGCAGGATATAAATTCCTGCAGTGAGGCAATGCAGCGTTTTTATTGTGGTAGGCAGTAGTATGGTCAGTTTATCTGATAAAGAGGCATAACTGGAAAAATACAAATGTTTTCAGACTTCAAATATAAATACTTACCTGAAAAATATAATTATATCCACAGATGGACAAAGGTGTAGGCGACAAGGTATGCAGGAGATAAACACAGCAGTGGTCAGGTTAACAAATGAATAACAGGAAACATGCAATTTACATACACAAATTAAACAAATAGGGATGATATGCAAGACAGAACGGTGAGGGTTAATAGAAATTATGGTACTTAATACTGTTGAATGTGCCAATTATCGTCATGTTTTATTTACATGGTACAACAGGCTATAAGATGGGCACTTATCAAGAAATTTTTACATTCAAATAGTGTAAAGCAACGTTTTGCCACGTTTTCCGATAGGAACAATGGGCCAGATGTAGCAAGCATTTTCCCGTTTGCGAACTGGGAAAAACCTTTTGGGATGAATCATCTCAAAAGGCATTCGCAAAATAGGAAATCACAATTTTTGCGTTTACCTATTTTGCAACTGCATTTAAGGAATCGCAATTTGCAATTTCTTGAATGCAATGCAGGAAGCAAAAAGAAATTGCGACCTAGCTTTACGGAATCACAAATTACCACCAACTTCAAGTTGGTGGTAATTTGCGAATTCCTAGAAAAATGCACTTTTGAAAAATGTTCTGGGTGCCATGTGGCATACATACATGCCCTTAGGACATGTTTATGCGCCACATGTGCATACATGCATATTTCAGGGGTGCAACAGGGTGTTTTTTGGCACCCTTGCACCCTTGAAATTGCATGCGCAATTTGCGAGTACCTATTTGGTACTTGCAAATTGTGAATGCAATCCTATTCATTCCTATGGGCCTCTAGGCCCATTGGAATGAATGGGAATGAATGGTCGGAATGCCACTGACGGCCTGTTGGCTGTCCGACTGCCACTGTCATTATCAGGCCCATAGTATTTAATCCCGCAGAGACATGTCTGCACTTGTGACAATGAAGCTGCAAACATGTATGCGGACCACTTATTGCAGTGGCAGAAATGTTCATACTATCATCTGAGACTGTTTTATGATTTTCGGGCCATGTCTTTATATTTTTATCCTGGCCTTGACATCCTCAAGACCACTGGAAGTGCCCCACATGACTCCTCCAGCATGGTGCTAGACTTTACTGGATTTGTATGACCCACAAGCTACCGATCACCGGGCTGTAGAGAGCTTATAAGGATAGGGGGGTAATTTACTTTTGCAGAGGACATGATTTTTAGTGGTCCAACTGAGAATTAGTCTACAGAACGGTTGATCAATATTTGGGCAGCCACCCAAAATTGAGGCCATTCACCTCCCCTAATTCTGTGTTGAGAGGTTCAGAATATTTTTTTACATTATTTTTGTGTGCTAGTATATTAAATATATATAAGTTGCATATTATAATATGTAATATGTTTCTTCTTTTAATTTCAGGGTATTTATAGCTGCATTCATGGCGTGCACATTGAGGAAAAAAAGAAATCGCCAGACTTCAATCTTACAAGCTCCCAGGCAAATATGTTAAAGCTACTACGGTCAGCTAAAAACATTGCAACATTGTCAAATCTGAATCCTTCGCGGAGTAATTCTCCCAAGCGAACTTCTGACTTCATCCAGAGGGGTTCATTGCTCATGGACATGGTAATGGATAAAGGCAATTTAATATATTCAGAAAACAGGCCTTTTCAGCCAAAGGAGAGCATTTATGGAGACAACATAAGTGAACTGCCTCTCTATGCTGGGAACAGACACAAAGACAATCTGAATAACTATGTTTTCCAAGGCAAACACCCCCTTACCCTGAATGAATCCAACCCGAACACAGTTGAGGTTGCTGTTAGTGCAGAGGCTAAGGTGGCCTCCAGGCCCAGGCAGCTTTGGAAGAAGTCTGTTGAAACTCTGCGCCAAAACCAAGGCTCTTTAAAAGAGAATGGGGCAGAAGACATAAAACCCCCTCTGAAAAACCAAAGGTATCTTCCAGAGGATGGTGTTCACTCTGATGCTTCAGAGGCTTCGAGTCGAGCCACTTGTCATGCAGAACCAGAAAACAACAAACAACCTAAAGGTAAAGATAATCTAAAAAAACGCTCAGTCGGATCCAAGCACCCAAGAGATTGCAGTGAAGTTGAACTCACGTATCTGAAAAGTAAGCAGGGTTCTACCCATGAAAAAATACCTGTGTACACAATTGATACAGAAAAGGAACCCAGTTTTTCTTTGGACCAGTCCCAGTATATTGAAAACATTGCGATTGAGCAGGATGGTGATTACCCAGAGATGTATCAAGATCTCAATGAGAATTATAGAAAGGTAGAACCGGTTTTGCAAATCACTCGGACTCCAATGCACAAAGAAGAAAGTCTTCCAAATAATGAGAATCAGTACAAATTGTACTCAAAGCACTATAGTCTTAAGGATAAAAATGCTTCTCTTATTGAAATGAATGACAGATACAGACAAAATTCGACTCATTGCCGGAGCTGTCTTTCCAATCTTCCCAGTTACACTGGCCATTTTTCCGCCAGGTCTCCATACAAGTGTGATGCTTGCTTGCATATGGGAAATTTGTATGATATTGAGGAAGATCAAATGCTGCATGAGTCAACCAATGCAATGCATCCTGATGAGGTATATGAACATGAGTGGATGCAGAACAATGCTGTGCATTTTCAAAAGAAGAACAAGCTGAGGATCAATCGGCAACACTCTTTTGACAACATCATCGATAAGCCGCGGGAAATTGACCTGGGTAGACCTTCCCGGAGCATAAGCTTGAAGGATAAAGAAAGGTTTATCAATGACAATCCTTATGCAAACATGTTCAATGTTCCATCAGAAAAACTTTTGAGCAACAAGGCCTCACTTTTTACTCGTGCTCTGCAGGAGAGCAAGAGGAGCAAGTCCCCATATCCCGATCAATCCTCAGAAAACCCTTATCTGCATACTTACCGGGAGGACCAGCAGATGGTGCACGGGCGGAGCACTTCTGACATTTACAAACAGTCCTTACCATCTAAATCGAGAAATGAGGATTACTTACGGTCATCCATAAAATCCACCTCGTCCTACTGTTCCCGGGATGGACGGGTCTCCAACGACATGTACATTTCAGAGCATGTTATGCCTTATGTTGCCAATAAGAATAGTGCGTACACAGCTCCAAGAGTTTCAAATTCCTGCAGCAATAGACGAGTATTTAAGAAAATGCCTAGTATTGAGTCTGATGTTTGAACATTGCAGTACCGCTTTACCGATAGGGAGACAAACTAGTTGCTAACATTATAGAGGCAAAAAGTGATGTTCTTTGGTAACGGCACCATGAATTATTTTTAACATCGCCCTGAACTATTTTATACATGGTTTGCTATTCATCTACCTTTATAGGGACTAACAAAAAAAGAAAAATAGCATCCATTTATATAAATTATACTTTCTTAAACTTGCCCACATAAATGTCAGCAACTAGTCTCCCTATTCTACCATTATTACTTTATTGTTTGTCATATGCTTTCTTACTGAAGCTCATTCAATGTAAATCTTTCATCAAATGTTTAATAATTTTCTAATACCGAATAAGCAATATTGTATGCATGTAGTTTGACACAGAAAAAAAGTAACACTTAAGAATGCATTTGCACAGTGACAAGAGGTGTACAAGAGAAGAAGCAGACTTTGCAAAATATATTTTTCACCATCTTCATAACGTTTTTGATCACAGGCAGTAAACTCAGGGCCCTACAAATTAGGACAAAACCAATGTGTTAGCACAAGCACGCGTGTTCCTGTTATGGACTATGAAGGATACATGTTCAACAAAATTTGGCCCAAGCTGTTACAGACCAATTAGCTGAAAGTCGCATGGACACTAAAATAGTGGGAATGATTTTGGAACGATATATTGGTGTAACTTTGTTTTATCCATTTCACCTACACTTTCTGGTCATCCGTATTAGTCTATCACTTCTGTATCACATATATTTGCCCTCCACAGCTTTATATCCTGGTATCTATTTTAGATATTGGTAATCCTGCTCTTCCACATGTGTGACAGTGGACCTCATAATTAATCTTGATGTCGAGACTCTATGTTTTAGTTG
The DNA here is from genome assembly GCF_964204655.1 of Triturus cristatus. Lineage (NCBI taxonomy): Eukaryota > Metazoa > Chordata > Amphibia > Caudata > Salamandridae > Triturus > Triturus cristatus. Next base: position 772,958,463 of record NC_140593.1, read on the forward strand.
TCTTGAGCCCCTCTCAGATGATAACTCAGGGCTGTATAGTACTTTCTTAAACATTGACTCCAAGAGATGAGAAGTAGTCTCCACCATTGGTAGGTCACTCGTTGTATCAACATGGTGTTGGCATCTGATTTGTTTCATGTGAATATAATTACCGTTATTAAATTTCAACCAAACACCAATAGCCATACATTTATTTTAATAAATAAGGAATGCAATATCATGTATTTGCATGCATTGTTAAAGGCTATCACATTTTAGTGACGTCCTTCTTTAAGTAAATCATGTGTATATGTTAACCTTTAGATGATTATTAAACATCTCGGATCAAAGGCTTTCTAACTAATATGTGCATCTGTAGTATACACCTACAGCTACGAATAATGTCTGGTGGGTCTTTGTCCTCAATCTGAGTCAGCGGTCAAGGCCGCCAGTTGTAGAAGTACACAGCATTGATACAACAACACAGGTTGATTTTATTATCACGTAATCCACTGACACCTACTTCATTGATGACATATTTTACAAAACAAGATCCATTTATACTACATCCTACAATAAAGGGGAAAAGGTTTACAAAAAACTGATATGCACTGTCACCCGTTTATGATATCGTCTATTTTTCTATGTTTTGTTGTTGTTTACAATGACAGTCCCATTCTTCCTTGTGCTAGTTGGCTCAGTGAAAAATACTGATATGTGATTTAGCAAACATCATATATGTTTTTATTTCATAGATGTTGTGGACATTTTTAACGGTGTTGCACATTTAAAGACTGATGGAGAACCGAGTTAATCCGCGCATACGCTGTACACATCTGTCCTTCATGCTTGAAATTATTAATTTGTTTCTATTTAAGTTGTTCTAGTCATATTTGTACATTTGGCATAATATATCAATCAATATTTATTTGCAGTTTTTGAGATACCATACAGTATATTTCCACCATCTATAAGTTTATGTAATTCGTTTCTGTAAACAACAAAAGCATTGTGTGTGGCACTTTCTGGATAGCCTGCATTTATAGTCGAACCATGTAGCTACTTAAGAAAAGGACATGTGACAAAACTAAATGCACATGTAACATATAAACCCTGTGTACAAAAACTGATATGAAACTATTAGACTTGTTAAAGAAATAAATCAGATTAATGTACAAAATGTTAAATAGACAAATAGATATCCCATCTGTTTGCTTGTCTGTCCGCCTGTCTCTGTGTTGTACCATGTGCAGGACACTAAAGGAAAAGACCCAGTGGTTTGAATATCAACTGAGAAACATGAGATATAAGCAAAATATGTGGGTCATCAATTATGAACACCTGTTTGTGTCTGATTTTCTTTTTATATCCCACTCATTTCAAAGAGTAATCCAGTAGAATTTCAAGCAGCAGATCAATAGAAATGAAAGTCATATTCATAAACCTGAAGACAATTTGGTCGACAATGAAATTGACATTTATGTCGACTGTTTTTCAAAGCTCTGCATTGATTACAGACTTCAACATATGTGAATATGTGCACAGGCCCGTCTGTTCATCAGCCCCACTAATCACAAAAGATATATTAATATACTTTTAAACATTGAATGGCTACGAATGATGTGGAGATTTCTGAAATCTACATTTCATTGCGATGCAACCATTGTAGACACTCAAAAATCTCACTAGGAGAATTGTATCAGATACTTCATTATCTTTACACATTATTTTGAGCCTGATTATATAATTAGACAATTTAGTCTACTTGTAGGAGTTTCCTTGGCCTATTGACTGTAGATCACTTTAATGCGAGGTTCCAAACAGCTTTTTTATTAAATCTCTTCCCACTAACTTGTCCATACCAAGTGTGTTAAAGGAAGAAAATAATCCACACTTCCTGCCCTACTGTGGGAATATTTGGTACAATGGTGAGAGGTCACAAAGTATGACATTGATAATCCATGATCTATAATTTGATGAGAGTAAAACTTATTCTCTATCCCAAGCATTTCAACTTCGCATTTGATTTGATATTCACCACATGGTAACGCACATAACCATACATAACCTTTAAGTGGTCTACTTAGTTTCCCATTTGTCTCTCCACTGTTGGCATACCAAAAACCACAACAAAAGATGGCTTTACTTTATATCCTATCCTTGAAAGTGGTAGGTTGTAAGCAATGGAATGACAAAGGGGAACTCAAGTTTTCCATCTAAACAAATCAATCTTGTCAAGGGACTACTGTCTACCTCAAGATTCAAGCCCTGTGTCTTCAATTCCGGTACTTCTGAAAGATCACAGTTATCTTAATAACTGAAACAGAATTGGTACTGTTACATTGTCAAATGAAGACCGTCCAAAAAACCATGAGCACACCACAGCCACACACTCAATGAGTACAATAGGAGGTAGTAAATTTTCAGAAGCATACTTGGATAGAAAAGCGGAAAGCAACACGCCAGGACATTGTTGGGGCTGTCAGATATGTCTGTTTACCAATGAATGGAAGTTATGAAACGGTGTACGGGGAAAAGCCAAGAACTGCTGCATGACAGCAACAGAGGATCTTGATGAAATTTGATTTAATGAGAACTTCTGTTCATAAACTGTATAAAATCAAAAAAATGAGAGGATAAAAAGAAGATCCCAGATTCTGTGGACATTGCAGTGACAATGTCAATATAAGGGTGCAATAACATGAAAAGTGATATTATCCTGGCAAAGTGGCAACAATGGAAGAAAATAATGAAGCAATGCATCACATAATGCCACAATCGCAAAATTGTGGCCCAAATTCAAATCTAGAATAATAAATATAAAAGCAGTCTCAAAGGGTCTATCAATAGCTAACAGTATTAGATATTTGCATGTCACTATGAAACCCAAACATTGTTTACCTTTCCTTCAACTTAGTCCACCATTTAAAAATAGCTTTTGCCTTTGCCCAGGTTATGCAATAAAGCACTAGTATTACAAACTACAGGGGTGGCTGCAGGCATTGTTATTCTTTTTGCAATTGACAGTTTTCTTTAGTGGTGTTGTGTATTACATATTTTTTAATTTGTAACTTCTAAGTTTGAATTTTGCATGTCATATACAAAAGGAGTTTGTGGTATTTGCGTAAGGCAGGAACACATATAGTCAGGGTCTTGGAGAGTATAACATTTATTTTATTTCATTTAAAGAAAACACAAAAGTTCAATGATACTTGAAGCAAGGATCAAGTCCTGAGTAGTCTCTCCAGTTCCCATGGGTCGTTGGGAGTGGCTCCCGTCTCCTTCAGGAAGAATACAGTCCTCGCTTATTGTGATCCACCAAAAAAAGAAAGAAATTATACCAACTGAATAGTTAGATAGGGTCAAAGTAGGACCCAGTGCCCCACCAAGCCCACCGAAAGCACAGTTTGTACTGCGGTACTTGCCTCAGACCATGACCAGTCTCCTGGGTCGTGGTTGTGAGGATCAGAGCCTTGGGGCTGCTGTAGCTGTAGTTCATGCCGCAGGCCACCTTTTCCTAGGGATCCTCTGCTCCGGTTTTCTCCAGGGCCTCGGAGTTTTCCACGGGCGTGTTTCCACTTTGGACCGGTCTTTAGGGCACTCCTCCGTTCTTCTTGCTGCCTTCACCGTCTCTGTCCTAACATCTCCATCCTGTTCGGCTTCCTCCTGAATGTCGTCCTTGCATTCCTCTTCTCTGTCAGCATGAAAGGGGTGTGGCCATCTGCACGCCCTATACTCCTGCGCGTCTAGAACGCTCTCTCCTCTGTTAATGCATCCCATGGTGTCGGCCATAAAGGGGTCCCACCCTTTCTCACATAGCTTCCCCCTTAGGAATGGCCGTTGTGGCCATTCAGTCATTGGATGTCTGGTGAGGTAGTCAGCGCCAGTGTGTGACTTTCCTGGTACGTGTATAGTCTGAAAAACAGTTGGTTGCAGGGCTAAGAACCATCGTAGAATACGGGGGTTTGAGTCCTTATTCTGTGCTAACCAGGTGAGAGGTGCATTGTCAGTGAGGGCTAGAAACCTACACCCCAAGAGGTAGTATTGGAAAGCCTCTATATCCCACTTTATTGCCAAACACTCTTTTTCTATTGTTGAGTAGTGCTTCTCCCTAGGAAACAGCTTCCTACTTACGTACAAGAGTGGTTTTAATGTTCCCTGTGCATCTGACTGACACAGAGCAGCCCCCAAGCCATGCCCGAATGCGTCTGTTTGGAGCACAAAGGTCTTAGAAAAATCGGGACAATGTAGGACAGGTATCTTGCAAAGATAGTTTTTCAGGGTATTGAAACTATGTTCATGATCCTTAGTCCATATGGATATGAGTGATGTGTGTTTGTTTGTGAGGAGGTCTGTAAGAGGACTATCTATTGTGGAGGAGTGGGGGATGAATCGAGAGTAATACCTACTAGGTCCAACCCTACCCTCTTAAAAGGGACGTTGATGATGGGGAGTGGAAGCAGGGGGGCTTTCTTTACTTTAGCGGGATTTTTGTATTGGCACGGTACGCAGGAGGCGCAGTCTTTGGTGACTTCTCGATACACCCCAGGCCAATAAAACCTCTTGGTCAGGTACTTAAGGGTATTGTCTTGTCTGTAATGGCATCCCCCGACCTGATTGTGGGCGAGATGTAACACCTGCTGTCTAAAAGCGGTGGGGACTAATATTTGACTACGACCTGTACCCCCTTTCACGACCCTGTAGAGCGAACCCTTCTTGATAAAGAAATAGGGTTCTACCTGCTCTGGTTCCTCTTCCTGAGCCCTTTTCCAGGCATACCGTAGGGTACTGTCATCGCGTTGGGCAGCTCGAAAACTCACGTGGCTGGTCTCGCTTCTTTCTGGGTTTTAGATGACGAAAGCAGATTGTAACATCTATGTATCCTTGTATGCTCTTTTTATCTGTCTTTTTACTTGTTTGGATTTCTTTCTCCTAAATTTTTTCCCCGTCTCTTCTATATCGCTGTTGCTAAAAGGAGCCTCTTATAACCAAGCCAAGGTGGTGCTTTTCATGCTTTCTGAGTATTGTTCAAACCGGGGGTGATCGTTACCTATTATGAACGACTCGGGTTGAAGGGGTACCACTCCTGCCATACGTAGGTGGAGGCATCCTCTACATCAAGAAAGACCTCAGCTACAGGATAAGCCTTTGTATCACCATGTATGCAGGTGACACACACCTGTTAGTTTTCTTGTATTTGGGTCTCGGGTATCATCCTCCTATTAACAACAGTAAAACGACATCCTGTATCCAAGAGAGCCAATTGGGTCTTCCCCTTTATATAGACCTTCTTCCTATATTGGCCTTGGGGTTTCCGTGTAACATATACAGGACTTTTGGTGTATCATACTTCCATAGGCTCAACCGCAGGTGTCTTATGTGGACATTGCCTGGCTATATGGCCCCACTCTGCACAGTTATAACATTGTGGACTGTGATTACCAGGGGTAGTCATGGGCTTTGGGGAGGACGAGGAACTCCCTGGAACTTGTTCTCAGTTCGGGTCATACCCCTGGAAAGGCTAAGGGAAGGACATGTAGGGTTGGCCTTGAATTTGGGCGATCTGTGGAAAGCACAAGCAAGGTCAACGGTGGTTGCCGAGGTAAGATTGGGATGTTGTTTGACCCAGCTGCATGTACTAAAAGGTAAGGCTTCAAGGAATTGTTCTAAGTACACCTTCTCTGTTACCTCCTCCATACTAAAGGTGTGAGGTACGAGCACCTGTTGCCGAGGTCTCTATTCCTGTAATACAGGGTCCTTGGATTATCCCCTGCGACCCACTTCTCCTTCCTGAACTTAATTCTGTAATACTTTGGATCACACCCAAGCCATTCTAAGATCGCCTTTTTGATGTCGTCATACACTGTGGTGCCTGCTAGGTTGGCTGCCTGATAGGCAGCTTGTAATTCCCCTGACAACAGAGGGGCTACATACTGGCCCCACCTCTCGGGAAGCTATGCGGCTGTGGTAGCCACCCGCTAAAATTTATGAAAATGTAGTTGGGTCGTCCCCTTCTCGGTATTTCTGCAAGACTGATCCTGGGACATTGGGTCCAACCCTTGTGTAAACGATAGCATCCGGTAGTCTCAGGATGGCCGTGTCCTGTACCTGTTGCTTATTGGTAAGGAGTTCGGCTTGGCCTTTTTGGGGTTTCCTGTAACACCTCACAGTCTCTTTGGGCTGTCTGAGCCTGCTGCTCCAATACCAGCTGTAGATGCCTCTGTCCTTCTGCTAGTTGGGATATGATCCCTTCAATAGGCACGGGTTGTGCCATTTTGCAACACAGAGGGGATATCCCACTTCTGACACCACTGTGGTATTTGAGTAAGGCAGGGACATATATAGTCAGGGTCTTGGAGAGTATAACAGTTCTTTTATTTTATTTAAGGAAAACACAAAAGTTCAATGATACTTGAAGCAAGGATCAAGTCCCAAGTAGTCTCTCCAGTTCCCAGGGGTCGTTAGGAGTGGCTCCCGTCTCCTTCAACAAGAATACAGTCCGTGCGTATTGTGATCAGACAAAAAAGAAAAAGAATATACCAAAGGAAATAATTAGATAGGGGCAAATTAGGAAGGAGCACGTTACTAGTGTGCCACCATCACCAGGCAGGGTTGTTAGTGCACAAGAAGGGATTTGTGGTGTATGGTTTGAGCTGGGTGCCCTGTCCTTCATGCACCAGTCTAGTACACCCCCACCACCAGTGTACTCCCTATTCTCCAGTGCCCCACCAAAAGCACCATTTGTACTGTGGTACCTGCCTTAGTCCACGACACGTCTCCTGGGTCGTGGTTGTTGGGACAAGAGCCTTAGGACTGCTGTAGCTGTAGTTCACGCCACAGGCCACCTCTTCCTGGGGATCCTCTGCTCTAGTTTTCTCTAGGGCCTCGGAGTTTTCTACGGGTGTGGTTTCCACTTGTGACCGGACTTTGGGGCACTCCTCTGTTCTCCTTACCACCTTCACCGTCTCCGTGATCGTGTCTCCCTCCTTCTCAGCGTCCTCCTTGATGCCGTCCTTTTCTTCCTCTTCTCTGTCATCACGAAAGGGGTATGGCCATCTACACGCCTTATTCTCCCACGCATCTAGAATGCTCTCTTCTCTGTTAATGCGTCCCTCGGTGTCAGCCATAGCGGGGTCCCGTCCCCTCTCACAGTGTTCAAGGCCTAGTATTGTGCAATAATACACTTGAACCAGAAGCCTCAAAATCAGACCAGGGTGCAGTCACTGAGACACAAGCTGATAGAACATGTTTGCACACAAGATGAATAGTGGACAGCACATAAACACTGGGTAGATGCCCACCAACACCTGTGGTATGTTGGAGGAAATACTCAACTCGGTCACATCCACTGATATTGATCTAGGTGACAATGCTCTTAGTGGCAACACATTTCACATTTTAGCATCTGTTAGATACTGTGTTTCTGGTTGCAGAGGTATGCACCCTATCCAAACAGGAACCACAATCCAGGTCATGGTAAGCCAGATACACACTAAAAGCTTACCTGTGCTCACCGTCTGGTAGCTTGGAACAGAGCAGCCAAGCCAATCTAAAGAGGCAATGTGTAAATTATTTGTGCAACACACACACAGAGTAATAATGAAAACACCACAAAAAGACACCTCACTGGTTTAGAACGATAGACAATAATTTTACAAATGAATCAAGACCAAAACTACAAAAATCCAATAAGTAGAAGTTAACAGTTCAAGCTGACCACGATAGATAGCAGACCGGGGCAAGAGCCACGCAGGACTGGTGAACTGAGTATCTTGATGCTGGTTGCAACAAAGAGATGTGGGTGCAGATGAGCAATGCCTCGATGTAAAACCCGCAGTCAAGGTGATGCATCGGTTCCGTTGAGCAAAGCACTAGTTCCGAGTGTGGCGGTTCTGAAGGCGATGTGCTGAGTTAATCCGTGCTGGAGGGGCGATGAGTCGATCTTCTCCACACAGTGGCGGCGATGCGTTGGTTCCGCAGTGGTGGTTTCAGATGCAATGCGGCGGTTTCAAGTGTGATGCGCCGATTCTACTCCTGCAACTGGATCAATATACCAGTTCAATTACACGCAGGCTACAGATGCGTAAATTGTTAGAGAGAAAGACCCCCCCTAAAATACTTTTAGGTCCAAGAGGAGGGGGAAAAAACCATAACAACTAGTATAATACCTCTATTCTGACCTATTTATTTTTAGATTGACCAGAACAGGTTCTAACAAGCCAGTATCACACATTTAATTACAAAAAACTATTTTTATTTCTTACTTTACTTTATTTGTCGCAAAATGTCCGTGAAGCATTAAAAACTTTTTCATCTTATTATTATTTTCATATCTTTTTTCAATACATGTCAATAAAGCTTTATGCAAACATTCATTGTATACAGAACTGATGAGTCTTTATCAAAGTCACAATGATATCACAATTATCCACAAATCATTGGTATAAATACAAAAACGCAATCACCCCACAACATCCTATACCTACTCATCCAGTCCAGAACATTCTCACTCAGTCACTCCACATTTACACAATAGTACACTGATCAAAACAAGAGATGCGATCTTTTGAGGGGCCCCAAGTTGTATTTCAGAGAACAGCATGAAAGGTTTCTAACAGAAACAGAATGATGGAATTGACTCTCTAGGGCCACTCCTCAAGGATAATGTTGGTCTGGTCTACGCGCGTTTCAGTGGCCAAGCCCCCTTCCTCAGGACCAAGGTGTAAAGAATCTCTAGACGAGCAGGGTATGTCTTAAAGTATTCGAAGAAACTTATTATGTATGTAATTGGCCTGTTTGTACTCTCGCCAGCAAACGTCAATGTTATTGTGGAGCCCCCTGTGTGTAGCATATAGTGTCACTTCCCATAAGAACCAAGTGACTAATATTCGGTTCCATTATTACACATTATATTATAAAAAGTGGTCCGCACAGTCGACTTTTCTTGTCTGGACTCCAATTTTTCTTTTTTAGGAGCTTTAATTTCCTCTGATATAAAGTACTCTGCTGGCGTCTGTTCAGCGTGAATGCCCCGGCGGGTAGCTACAGATGCGTCAATTTCTCTGGTGCAAGTATTTGGCTCCACTTCCAGTGAGCCAGGCACAGGAGCAGGGGTAGAGACTTTGACAGTCCTGAATATCAAGCAACAGAAGGAAAGTCAGCATGATCTTGGAGATCACTTCCGTTGCAAGGTAGAGTCCAGTTCTTCTCAGAAGGGTCAGAGAGCAGCAGGCAGCACGGCTACACCAGAGGAAAGCAGGCCTTTCAGGTCAGCAGTTCTTCTTACAGAGTTCAGTTGTAAGTCCAGAAGTGTCCGATTTCATGGGGCCAGAGCCCTGGCACTTATACCTATTTGTGCCTTTGAAGTGGGGGTGACTTAAAATAAGAGTCCTTGAAGTGCACAGAAATCCTTTCTTCCCAACCCTGGCTCCAGACTATCAGTAGAGTGTATACAGCCCTTTGTGTGGGGACAGGACACTATATATTCATGTGAAAGTATCAGCTCCTCCCTCCCTTCCTGCCCAGAAAGGGCAATCAGAATGCAGATAAGTGTTCAGACACACCTAACCTTTCTGTGTTTGTGGCTACAAGGAATGCTCAAAGTGAAGCTGGCACCCAGCCCAGACATGCATTGGAGTCAGGCTAGAGGCACACAGAGCAGAGAGCAGAGAAATGCCCACTTTCTAAAAGTGGCATTGCTAAAATAGTAATGTTATATCCAACTTTAGTAAAGAGAATTTATCTTTACCATTCCAATGATATAAAACATGAAACAGCTACTCCTATCCAATCAGGAATTACAACTTAAAAGTGTATTAAGGATTTCCCAGTGCTAACCTATGAGACAAGTCTGCCTCACAGTAGCGAAAAACGCATTTGGATGTTTGTCACTACCAATCTTAAAAGTACATGTCCTACCTTTTACTAACACAGCACCCTGCCCAATGGGCTACCTAGAGCCTACTCTAGGGGTTACTTATGTGTAATAAAAGGTGAGTTTAAGGCTCGGCAAAGGGATTTAAATGCCAAGTTGAAGTGGTAGTAACCTGCCCACACGGGCCCTGCAGTGGAGGGCCTGAGACAGATTTTAATGGTTATTTGTGTCGGTGGCACAATCAGTGCTTCAGGCCCACTAGTAGCATTTAAGTTACAGGCCCTGAGTACATGGTATTCCACTTTACAAGGGACTTACAAGTACATTAAATATGCCAATTGTTTATAAACCGATGCTACCATGTTTAGAGGAGGAGCACATGCACTTTAGCACTGGTCAGCAGTTATAAAGTGCTCAGTGTCCTAAGGTCAACAAAAATATACAGCAAAAAGAAGAGGTAAGCAGACAAAACGATTTGGGGAAGACCACCCTAGGGATGACAGGTCTAACAGCATCTCTGTTCAATCAGAGATGAGGGCCAACTGTAAACCATTTGCCCCTTCCAACAAGAGACGGTCCAGCCCAAACCTTTAGGCCATGCCCACTTAAATTGGAACACCCTCAGACCTTTTTCTGTCTCACTAAGAACTATCACTGAGGTGGAGGTGGAGTAACTAAGGTACAAGAACTACGGGACCCACAGCTCGGCATGGTCATTCTAAGTACGATGGCTCTCTGATGATAACTAAAAAGAAATACATAAGTACATAAATCGATCAAATTAGCCTGAATTCGGCCCACAGTCATCCAAAGTGTTTAAGGTTAGTTTGATCATTCATCTATCAATTGTTATGTGCTATCAGTACTCCAGTTGCCCCAACAATAATCCCAGTCAAAACTTCTAACAGTGTGCCTGTACAAACTAACCAATGTGTTACATTAAGTCTGAGATAAATATAATCAATTTAAGCTAAGTGATTCGATGACCATCATAGAAAGGTGCAGCCTTTATGTTAGTAACTTACATTTATCACTTAGTTTTATAAAGAAAAAAAAACTGAATTAGCAGGAATACTTCCAGTTTTGCTAAGTTTGAACTGTGTAATGGCATTATAAAAGTTTTTAGTGCAAAAAGTTATGAGGACTAAGCCTGGGAAAAATTTAAATTATGCTGGCATAATTTGAGAAATTTGGTAAATTTCTCGTTACACAACTTTCCTAAACATTAGCCAATACACCACTTTGCGTAATTAAATGCCATTCTTTGTAAATATTTAGCACAAAAGCACACAAACAAAACGCGAATGGCTGTTATTGTCCTTATTTATTTAAATTTGTTGCCGCGCCCAAAATTGATGCAAGGGCATATATCACATTAAAATATAACACAAATTGATGGATTTGCATCTCGCATAATTACACACAATTTTACCTTAATTTCATATAATTACACAGAATCAAATTACGCACATTTCGCACAGCCCTAGGGATTTTCGCAAAAATGAATGCAGTATCTATTACGGAATGATTTAAATACATTTCTCAATAAGTCTCTGATGTGCCAAACCACCTTCCAGAGGCTCCAAAAAGAAGCAGGCTGATGCAAAAGAAAAGCAGAAAACTCAGAATAATCCATAATTGCTTACTTATTGGCATACCCACATGATATTAAGTGCAGAAGCAGGAATTTGTAGACCCCGTCTCCTTTGTTTTATTGCATTCAGTTTATGCTGTGCCCAACCAAAGTTCTCCTTTTTCCTGTTACTTTTCTCACTATAGTCTATTTATCTAATTTGGAGAAGACATAACATAACACATGTTGAGACTAATCCTCTGTGCAGCCACAAGTGCTCAATTCTAATCCCCACCATTCTATCTACAAAAAATAATGTAAGTGTTCTTAATTTTCAGTGGTTCTTTTATGCAATATATTGTGCCATCTGTCTACCCATATATCCTCCAAAATTCTTTGGCTTATTAACAAATGCTGTTTCACCGGTAAGTGACATTAAGGGTGTAAGTAATGCAAGCCAAAACTCACCCAAAAGAATTATGCCACGGGTTTGAGCAAATGTACACCTTTTTCAAAATTCTTTTAGAATGCTCCAAGGCAGCCGTGACACTTACATTTGTTCAGATTTCGTTTTTAAACTCCTTTTATGAATTTCAGCATGCTAACGTGAAAGTATTTACAATTGTTCAACGCAACAGGTGTATATGAGAAAGAGGGGTCACTGTATTGATGAGAGCTGAGACTGAGAACGCCCAAGGCCCATACAACCTGGCCACAAATGTATTTATTTTGTATGATGTTATATAGTGCATAATAGTGAATTATGTGTGACATTTTGGTTACTTCTGAGCGCTATATGAGGAGTAACACAGTGTCAGAAGAAATGAAGGTATGCAAGGGAAAATGCATTACTTCATGCAGGTTACCTGCCCTTAGCTGTTCTGCTTCAATATGGGCCCCTGACAGTCCAAAGGTAAACTGGTTTCTGTCTTGGTGCACCCTTGCCATCATGCACGGGCCATGCAGGTAAGAGCAGTGGGGCGATGGGGCGGGTTGGGGGGAGTTATACACATGACGATCAGGGTAAATGAATTATTTATTTAATTTTCCCTCCGCGTCATCTGTCGAATCCCCCCCACGCCACCCCACTGCTCTTATCTGCACGGGTCGCTCCTGCTTACCATCAAGGCAAGACCTTCCTCAGAGAAAATGCATGTGGTACATTTGCGACAACCAGACAAAACAATGATACAGTCAGGATTTAGAGAATTTAACAGGTCTTTTTTTTATTTTTTTATTGAAGTTGAATGGTGTCATGCATATACAGAATGTAAAATATAATATATAAACAATGAAGAAATAAAGCCCAAGACTTCCTCGTAGAGCATTCCCCGCTTTCAACAATGAATATACACTGATAGTTAATTTACAATTTTCCATACTCAGCAGGCACAGAGATTATTTATAGAAATTAATCAAAAAAGGTCCCCCAGGTTTTTTCAAATTTCCTCCCCCCCCCCTATCCTCAAAGCGTAGCTTCGCTCACTCCTCTTTACTTTCCGCATTTTGGAAAACCATTCGAGCATAGATGGAGATTGATTTGTACGCCAATTTTGAAGTAACAGCGATCTGGCAACAGCCATACAAATATAAACTAGTTTAACAAATGATACAGATAAATTAAGGTGCGAATCGTAACCATAAAGCATCGCGCGGCGGAGATCCACGCCTCCATGCGCACCTGAGGATTCCCGGTTCCTGACTCCTCCCTTCCTCTTCGATGCCGTGCAGTTTCAGCAGAGATTGATGGCGGCTGACGGACGGCATCTTCCTCTTCGGATGGATTGTTTGGTCTCTGCAGCCTGAGGCCTCAGTGCGGCAGGAGCACAGCGGCTTGTTCAGTCGGAATGGATCAGCTCTTTCACCTTTAAACGTACTGGTGTTTTTTTGGCATCCCTAGTTCTCCGCTCCGAGCCTCCGAGCCTCACGCTGTGTTGGCTTCGTGTCTGGGACTTTGTGGCTGAGGCAGGAGTGGAAGGCGTGGAAGGCGGAAAGCGGTTGGTGGCGGCGTACTGCAAAGTTTGAATTCTTAGTAAAAGCGCCCTTTCCTATCGCAGCAGATTAGCTCCTCTCACTTTAGCCTCGCTTGTAGCGCGGTGTGGCGCTGGAAGAGGCTGCAGCAGCTGTCAGTGTATCTGAGACTCTGAGACTTTGTGATTCTGCCTATACGGATGAACATACCTGACGACGAGGATTGGGGGTTTGGAGTCTTATCTGACTCTCAGGTATCGGAAAACAAAAAAGTTTTTTTCTGCCACTGTTGCTGCTCTGCTTTTTTTTTTTTTTTTTTTTCCGATCTAAGAGACTTAGAGGTACCGGGATTTAATTGGGTCTAAAAGCCTAAGGGAGTCACTATTACTACTGGTTTCTTCTAAATATGGGTAAATTAATGAATACTCGTAAAGCAAAGGCTCTACGCATTCAGGCTAAAGAAGCGAGGAATGCAGCCAAATTATTAAATAAAGACGTTACTGGTGATAAAGGCAATGCGAAGGAAAAAAGTGATAGTGCTGGAAGTTCGGAAGAGCTGGAGGAATCTTTTGGGGAGACTCTCTCTCCGGATTTAGAGGCTTCTCATTGTGTAGAAGCGGTACGCTCCCCACTTACTCAGGATTTCTCCTCCACGCAGGTCAACTTAATGGAGGTGCTTAAGGGCGCCAAACCATTTCCTCTTTTTGATAAGAAAAGTGCTGTACCCTGTCAAACCATCTCCACACAAGTCTGTCCTTCTACCTCTTCCTCAATTATTCAACCTCCTAATTTCCTGCATAAGTCTAACATTGCGGCACCCTCTATGCCTTCTACGCCTCTACTTAAAGACAATTCTTCGGTATACTCTCTGAAAATTATGGATGATACTCAGAAAGATGTATTGACTTTGGGAAGTACAGTTATAGCCGAATCACCCATTGACAAGTCTTCAATTACCCCAGGAAATGTTAATCACCTCAGTCCTTTGTTGGATTTAGATACCGAGACCGCTGGAGAGATTAAGATGTCAGTTAAAGATATGTTAAATCTAATTCTCGACGAGGTCCGAGAGTTGAAGAGGTTTCAGAAATCCGAGCTTGCTTTGATCCACCAGCGCCTGGACAAAATGGAGGATCTCTTTTCTACATTCCCTGCTCGACTCCAAGAAGCCGAAACTCGTATCTCTATTCTGGAGGATCAAATGATTGAGGTCAAAAAAGACGCAAATCAGCTTTCCCTTACTTCACGCTCTCTTGAATCTAAATTGGATGACTTAGAGAACTATAATCGTCGATCCAACCTTCACATAGTGGGGGTTCCTGAGGGTCTTGAAGGCTCTAGTACATTGCAGTGGGCTACCTCCTTTTTAAAATCCAAAGTGATTCCCAATCACGAGGGAGACCTAACCATTACGCGAGCACATTGCGTTCCCGCTCAACCTTTTCCGAATTCCTCCCTCCCTCGAACAATTCTATTAAATTTTTCCGATACAAAGATTAAAGAGACTATTCTCTCAACGGCAATTCAGAAAAGACAATTTTTTGTTAATGAAACTGTGAAATGCCGTATTTTTTCAGACATGTCCGCTTCTGCAGCTCGGAGAAGAAAGGAGTTTGTCCAAATGCTACAATTATTTAAAGCTAAAGGGGCCCAAGCCACAATAGCGCACCAATCCAAGCTTAAAGTTTTAGTGAAAGGAAAATTCTTTATGTTATCCGACATTGCAGCAGCACAGGACTTGCTCAGGGAAATCTCAAACTCTTCATCAGGTTAAAAAGTTGGAGGAATTATATATAGAGCTTTTTTTTTTTTTGTGTATACAGATGTGTTAAGTTTGAAGTTTGAAGTTTTTGGGACGTCGATTGTTGGTGGGGGTGTGGAGGGGGGGGGTCAGTGGAACAAGGTGGAGTGTGGAATCCAAGGGGTCCAGGGGGTGCGACAGGTCACCCTAATGGTGGGGGATAGGTTCTGATGGTCAGCGTGGGAAGGGGAAGTTTGGCCATTGGTGGGGAGGGTCAGGGGGGCTGAGGTTGGTGAGGGTGGTCACGGTGGGGGGGGTGTTCTGAGGGAGGGCTGTGGGATTATAACAAAAAATGAAGTTGATGATGTCAGGTTTCTTTGTTATTACGTATGGCCTGATGACGACTCCTTACAATCAGATAATTTAAGACGTTAATGCCAAATAAGGAAAGTCTGAATTTATTTTCTTTGAATGTCAATGGTTTAAATAATATTAAGAAAAGACGAGCGGTTGAAATTTGGATTAAGGCAAAAAATCCCTCTGTAGTTTTATTACAAGAGACTCATATTTCCTCTCTTAAGATAGAGCAGTTTTCAATGTTTAAATCATGGGCTTCATATCGGTGTTTCGCACCATGCAACGAATCCAAACGAGGGGTGGCGATATTCTTAAACAAGAACTTACACGCAGAAATTATTCACTCAGAAGCTGGGGGCTTAGGGCGCTGGTGCTGGGTCTCTTGCAGAGTTAAAAATAGGCCGAGACCTTTCATTTTTCTTAGTTGTTATGGCCCATTAAACGATGATTCTAATATTTTTGAAGAGATGTTCCAATCCCTATTGACAGTGTCAGGGGATATTGTGATTGCTGGTGACTTTAATGTCTTAATGGATCCGAAATTGGATTCATCGTCCCAACCAAAAAAACAACTCAAACCCAAAGTCTTCCAGACCATCTCTAACTATAAAAGATTACTGGATCTCTCCGATCATTGGCATCTAGATAATCCCTCCAAAAAAGAATATACTTGTTGGTCGAGTAGATTTAAGTCCTCATCCCGTATTGATTTTTTTCTTGCCTCACGCAATCTCAGGTTAGGTTATTCTAATACGGTGCATAATGTATTCTCTGACCATGCTATGCTCATCAGGGAATTTATTTTAGGGGATACTAGAAGGTCTTCCAAAAGATGGGTCTTTAATAAATCTTATCTCAACAATGAAACATGGGTCTCCGAACCGAAAGATATGATTACAGAATTTATAATTCGTAATACTGGCACCGCCCCTCTCAGTATTATCTGGGACGCCCTAAAGGCTTTTATTCGTGGAATTACAATTGCGAAAGATGCTGCCACGTCCATCGTCGCCAGGGCTATAAAAAACTCCTTCGAACATCGTATTCAGGTTCTCAGTGATCTAAGACAACAAAATTCCTCTAGAAATATCCAAGGTCAACTAGATGAAGTTAAACATGAATTTAGTACATATTTATTTGAGCAAGGAGAGGCGTTTTTTCGTAGTCAATATCAGAAAGTCTACGAAGAAAGTAATTTTACAGGTAGATTTCTAGCCTGGCAGGCCAAAGAACAAGCTGCCTCCAATTTTATCCCTGGTTTAATTTGCCCTGTCACTGATCAATATGTGACTGATTTAGATGGGATGGGTAAGATAATGCACTCTCATTACCAAAAAATATATAGCCATAAGCATGAAATAGATCAGCTAAAACTAAACGCTTTTTTGAGAAGGGAGGTGATCCCTTCCCTCTCCGAATCTGAGCACTTAAATATGGTCAGTGAATTCTCCCTACTAGAGTTACAATCGGTAGTGAAAGAACTTCCATCAGGGAAAACTTCCGGACCCGACGGATTACCCGCCGAATTTTTTAAAGTTTTTTTCCTGCCTTCTCTGATCTTTTTCTACAACTCATTAATTCTATGCTCGCTGGAGCTTCCATCCCAGATTCGTTTCGCGAGGGCATGGTGGTCAGCTTTCTGAAGAAGGGGAAGGACGCCAAGGATCCTAATTCATATCGCCCCATTACCTTGTTAAACTCGGACTATAAGATTGTTACTAAATTACTCGCTACTCGATTTAACCACATTGCCCCGGGTTTGATTCATGAAGATCAAAATGGGTTTATTGTTGGCAGACAATTGATGACTAATACCCACTATCTTTCGGAAGCCCTGGATTATTTTCAAACATTGGGGATCCCAGCTTTAATTATGTTATTTGATGCGGAAAAAGCTTTTGATTTGGTGGTCTGGGAAACTCTTTTTATTATTTTGCAATATTTTCACATCCCATTAATTATTATTAATTTTATTTGCAATCTTTACACGGGTGCCAGAGCAAATATTATCATTAATTCATTGACAGTGGGATCTGTGTCAGTTAATCGGGGTACACGCCAGGGCTGCCCTCTATCACCAATTCTTTTTGTTTTTTTTTATTGAACCCTTGCAATTGCAATTCGGCAGTGTGCAGAAATTCTGCCTCCGATTCCATCAATGTCAAAAATAAAACTTTACGCTGATGATATTATGCTTCTCATTAAATCCGATTTGCAGTTTCAAGTTAGTGTATTTCAGCCCTTTGAGGAATTTGAGACTCCTGGAGGTTATCGTATTAATAAAAAAAAGACAGAAATATTGATCTGTGGCAATCATAAACCTGAATTATATCCGGACCTAAGGGGCTGCATTAATAATAAACCCAAACGATATCTGGGTTTTTTTTTCACAGCCTCAGTTACAGATCTTTTTAGTCTTAATTTTGAACCCCTCCTTCAGAAAGTTGACTGAATGCTTACTCGTTGGAATAAATTACCACTATCAATCTTGGGCCGCGTCGCCTTGATTAAAATGTCAATTTTACCGTTGTTTAATTTTTTGTTCTCAACGATTCCCTGCTTTCTTCTGGGTCGTTTTTTCACCAAAATCGAATCTATATTTATGCGCTTTTTGTGGGCACACAAAACGCCTCGCATTGCGCTGAATACTCTCTATGAGGATTTGGATAACGGCGGTCTCGCATCACCTAATATTAGAGATTATTATAATGCTTACTTTGCTCAGTACTTGACTCGATTTAAATCTTCAATATCAAACTCTAACGTATTTATTAGTTTTTTCTTTGATTTAATTTTTTCGGAAAGTCAGATTTCTCCCCCCCTTCAAGTTCCTAAATCTCCTAAATTGGTTAGGTACAAAGTAATTGCCTGGTTTTTTAGGAAACGTATGGCCATGTTAAAAAGATATTCTCTATCCCTGTTTCATTCCTCATCTCCGTTGATTAATCTACTTGCATTTTATGGACAGGTGATTGGTTCTGATTTAATGGGTCATTGGACAAATGTCGGATTTAGTAAAGTGGGTGATTTTTTACAATATGCAAGGTGGATAACGCCGACAGAGATGCGATTACTAATTCCAAGAAATTTTTTGTTGACCGGTTCTTATACTTATATTTATCAATTTCTTCAGCAATATGTTCCCCCATCATTTACTCAGATCTCTTCCTTAAACAATGACCTCTTTTTTAATGATAATTTGATAAGGAAACCTGGAGAGTGGAAATGCTGTCTTGCTTAATCAAGACAAAGGGATTTGTGCGCCAAAGCTGTAAAAAAATGGTGAGAACAAGAAAATCATGTTTTGACATTGTCTACATGGCGAACTATTAATAAGCTTAATTTTTCTACATTAAGGGGAGCCAATTGGCGTAGAATGTTATTTTTTGGAAAATGGCTTTTGTATCGTACCCCGGCGGTAATACCAAAATGTACAGTAATTATCTTCCAAATTGCTTTCGATGCTTACATTTCGCCCCTGCAAATTGGACTCATGTAATCGCTGACTGTTCCTTGGTTAAAGCATTTTGGGAGGACATTTTTTATTTTTTTAAGCTCTAATTGTCACATTCAGTTATCCTTAAATTTAACAGGTCTAAAGCAAGTTAGCTAAGTAAGTAAATTCTAAAGTAAAATTCCACACTTCACTAGAATGACAAAGAATTGCAGATGTAGGGATCAGGGAACAGGAAATATCATTTTATATATACACAAAGGGTTAAGGGAGATAAGGGGACCCCTCTCTCTCTCTGTTTGAGCATTTTAGGGACTGGTAAGGACCACAACAGTAACTTCTCCCAATAACCATAGACACTCACCTCTTCATGGAGGTCAGCACCAATTCAGGAAAAGTCTCTGATGGGACCTCAACAAGGTCCTCTAGATGATAGCAGATATGCACGCATAATTAAACCCTTCCACAAAAATGCAAACACTGGTCCCTTGGAATGACAAAACACTAAATAAGAGCAAAAGCAGCATCTGAAAGGATGAAAAGAAATTAAAACATTCTTAACAGCCCAACAACCCCACCACCCAGAAACACAACTGTCTCCTTAGAATACAACTCTAACCAAGGCAAAATACTACAAATATATCACAATCGATGCCTTTAACAATATGAAGGAGCTGTTCAGTACCATCAAGTGCTGACTATACCACTCACAGAAATAACCCACTAATAAGAAAAGTACTTAGAACTATGCAGAACGTCTTCAAAGTGAAATTTGAGAAAATAGGATGCCTTATCAAAATCATTCACCACCTGATATTCATATATCAATCTAATGTTGTTGTTTACAGAAGCAGACATCATTCAACACCATCAGTACAGAGGCAACAACAAACTTCATACAGTCTGAAGGCCACTTCATGCGAATATGATATCACCCCATCACACTTTGTAAAAACTCTAACAGGAACAGTACTTATGCCAATATTTAAGATCAATAACAAATCTGCAAGGCATCTTGACAGGTGCCCTTCTGACAGTATAAATATCACCTCTCTTTAAAAAAAACACCCTGGACACAAACAACCTTGCTAAGTACATCATATATCTTTCTTTCCTTTAGACAAAGACAAAGTGATCGAGAAAGCTCCTTGATAAGATCACGTACAGTTCACTCTATAAAACTACCAGTCCATGTTAAGTCCAAGATGCAGGATAGAAGCAGCTATTGTGGTAGAGATAGACAATGTCAGACTGGTCAAATAATTGCAAATTCTCACTTCACATCCTATTTAAACGCTCTGCAGCTTTCAAAAAAGGTTGACAACAGTGTATTGCAAGACACCCTGACTCATAGAATAGCTCGCAGTGACCTGTGCAACAGTGCTTTAAATATTAGCCCAGCAGACCAACTATAATAATCATATTAGGCAAGGTGCCCAGGTTCTCTTTTCTTCTTCAGTGCGACCTTGACCTTGCTTTGCCCTTCTGACTTGTGTTGGTGTCTTTCTCCCACAGTTTTTCTTGTTAGCTGCTCATTCTGCCCCCAACTTTTTAGCTGCTCTTTCTTGTTAATGCTGTCTGATCTATCTGCCCCGTCTCTCTTTAACTGCTACTTTGTGTATCCTTTGATCTTCCTAACTGCCCTTTTTGCATATTTGGCTCCTCTAACTGCTCCATTTTGCATCTTGGTCTATTTGTTCTGTCTTTTCCCTCTTACTTACTCAGTTGATCATGTTTTCAAACCTTTCTGCTCCTTCCGCACAATCCTTCTCTCCCTGCCAGACTTTCCAGCTCCTGTTGAGCCTGCCCACCACCCCCTGTGCTCCCCACACTCTGTAGGTCCCCAATAAATGGAGGGTGCAGTGTGGGCGCGCTGCAGATGTGTGCAGATGCTGCCTGAGCGCCGAAGATGCACCAAAGACAAGCTTGTCTGCACCCAGAGCAAGGAACCCTAGTCCAAACGCTTCCCGCAGCTGCACCGCTGACTAACTCTACCTGCTCAACCCTGGATGTCGGCTGTGAACGCTGCGACTAAGCCACACCTCAGTCCACAGTGGACACTTTTCCTGCTTGCATTGCCACATGCCTCCACACACCACTCCCACTGCTCACACACTCACTGCACCACTCAAGACCCGCAGTCCCACAGCATGACACAACCGTCCCACATAACAACACTCACTCGCATGCATACATCTCAACACACGCTCACTTGGCATGCACTACACTGAGATTTGGTACCTCATCGACTCTGATGCACCGGACATCCTCTTCCTTACCAAAACCCGTCTCAACCCCACATTAGTACCGGACATTACTGTAGCCATCCCTATTGGATACCAAATCCTGCAACAGGACAGCCTCAGAAACCAGGAGGAGGACTCTCCATCATCCACAGAGACACCATCAAGTGTACCTCTTACACTGACCCAGAAGCCACTTTTATGGAACAAATGCACTTCAAGCTTCAGACAGACAGTAAAGCCACTATCAAAGGCACCCTCACCAACCGGCCCCCAGGACCTTGCACCCACTTCAGGAATCTCCTCACTGACCTCACTGCACCCCTCGCCATGGGCATAAAATAATTCATACTCAGATCTGGGGCAAAATGGCAGCGCAGAACTAGTCATTCACGGAGCTCTCTCCCGAGCAGCACTGGCCGAGTTGAGTTGATGGCGCTTTTGGGTTGCCGGAGACCAGGTGGACTTAAGGCGGTCCTACGTACCTGAAATGGCAATGCAGGGGACTTATTTCACTTTTCTCAGTACATGGATCTCGGCCACAAATTGTCAACTACGCAAGAAGATGGACTACCGATTTCTTCATTGAATGTGTTCTCGAGGAAAGCAGAGTGGGCAGAGCCTACTTGGCGGCTTGTTAAACGAGGCGATTTGGATACCTCGTGAGAGCTGGATCAAGAGCGGTGAGCAATGTTCTTCTTTTCCTTGTGGAGCGGGGCTAATGTCTGGAATTTGAGGTAGCTTTCCAACTTCTGAGACCAAGATCAAGTCAGAGACTGTGCTGCTTTAGTCAGACTGCTTTGTTTAGCAAGGGGTGGTCTTGATTTCTCAGCAACTAGCTCTGTAACCTTAATGTAAATCAGATACCAAGTTGCAGCAGGAAAAATTGTCATCATAGGCTCGGACACTGGCCTGCAATATTTGTTGCCACTGTTTTCGTGGTGGCGCTCTACTGTAGAATTGTTGCAGAGGATTGGGGGTGAGAGACTTTCAATTGTTTGGCTGGTATCTGACTCTGCAAATTCCCATGGTCACCCAGCAGTCTCACTGTATTTAGGATGCCTTCAAAATCAGTCATCAGGGTGGGGACTGCTCTCATTTGCCCTAATATCAATATGCCACAGACCGTTGGGAAAAAGAGACCGCAGCATGGTAAGTCGAGTGCTAGTCAGACAAGGAGCCGGGGGTACTGCCACAGCACTCACAGAATCATCTCTCCTGAGGCGTACCACCATGAGCAGCAAACAACAAAGCTTGGATGAAGTTTCAGAAGGCATGTTGATTCAAGGGGACACTGGGGCAGCAGTCCCTCTTCCCGTACCAGTTCCCTCATTGTCCTCCCAGTGGACTCTGGACCATTATATCTTCAGTCAGCGGTTCATACAATTGGGGGAGACAGATATTGAGTGCCATAGGAGGGCCAATCCAAAGCTGTCATTGAAGCAGTCAGCACATGCTTGGGAGAACTGATATCAGGAGAGAAAGTATATGCCCAGTCCAGACTTGATCTAATCATGATCCTGAGCTCAAACGGTGTGAATCTCAGGGAATGGTGACTCAGTAAGTATCTGCTGGGGCACCAGAAGCTGAGACAAAGCAGGTTGGGCCAGGCAGTCAAATTTTGGAGCAACAAGCTCAATCGCAGCTGCAGGTACAGGTACATGCCTTATCGGAACTCCCCCAAGACCCTTTTCTCATTATCAGATTCTAGAAGCTTTTCAAACTCTCACTTGGAAGACCATGAAGCGGTAGAAATCACTGTGACAGGTAATCTTAAGGGATGGTTTGCAGCTAGAGCTTAAGTTGCATGGGGTCACCCAACTACGAACAGCAGCGAACGGGAGGTCGGAGACTTGTCCATCACAGCTATTCAAATTGAGGATCTGGCAACACAAGTCTTTACAAAGGGAACTCTTGATCCCATAATATCTGTATCAACACTGGAATATGAGTGGCTGTGGGATCCCGATGGCACCGAGCTTACCCCGACAAATTATTTTTCCCCGGTCTTAGACATGGGTACTGCTCTATCGCAGGCCGGAGGTTGCAAAACTGAGTCGGATTCTCTTATTCTAACTGCTATTTACAAGCATTTGCAACAACATATGGAAGAGTATTGAAATGACTCACAATTAAAACTGCCCAAGACACAAATTATTCTCAAGTAATTGTCTAGGAATACGGACACTCTTAACTCAAGATTTGGAAAGTCAAGAAGATGCAGGAGAATCTTCAAACTGCTGTGGGGGAAGTTAAAACGCAGTGCTCACAACACGTCTCAGCTGGTTACACTTTCATCAAGGGTCAAGAGCCTTCAGAATAGGTCCAAGCGGAACAATCTTAGGGTACTTGACATCCCAGAAGGTGCTGAAGGGGATGATCCCTGTGGCTATATAGTTCGTCCTGCACTGAGCAATTGGGATATGGATAGTATGATCCAGAGATTCCCATTCCATTGCCCAAGGAGGTCTCATCACCTCCCTATCCATGAGCAATTCTGATCTACGTTGGTAATTTTTTGCTGAAGCAAGAGATGTTTAGAGCTGCCCATCAAGGTGACCATTAAAACTCTTTGTTTGTTCATACTTCTGTCCTTCTATTGACAATGTGTCTGTCCGTGAGGAAACCACAGAGCAGAGTGCTGAACTGAGTATGGTGAATCCCCCAAAGGTCATCAGGAAGAATGTTCTGTCTTCCTTCTCCCCTATCTCAAGTCAACAAACTAAAGATCTCCTCCTTGGCCTTAAATCCGCTGTGCTCTCCGACCCTTGCCTGCCCTCCAATCTTAAACTGCCACCGGATTTAGCAGCTAATTTCCTGTGCAAAGTATTCAATGGAATACTTGTGTCCAGCTGCTATCCAGCTATCTGGAAGGAAGCAATTGTTATCCCGCTCTTTAAGAAACCTAATGCAGATCCCTTGGAGCTAAAGAACTTCCATCCTATTTCCCTCCTTCCCGCCCCGGCAAAATCCTGGAGAAATTAATTAATACTGAACTGATGAAGTGCATTGACTCACTGGAAATCTTAGATTGCTCCCAGAATAGATTCTGCGCTGGTCACAGTACAGAATCTGCCCATATTACAGCTACTGACTGCATTCGGTTGCAGGTAGACCAAGGGGGCTCGGCGGTGTTGATTCTGCTTGATTTATCAGCAACATTCTACACCATCTCCCCAGTGCACATGGTCCAACGTTTGTAGGAAGGGGAGGTTACAGGAAAAGCCTTGCAGATCCTCCAGCTATTTTTAACAGATAATATGCACACATTTAGTTGTGGAGGCTTCAGAACAAAAGCTTTTGCTCTCCCATGTGGGGTCCCTCAGGGGTCTTTACTCGGTCCTACTCTTTTTAATCTATATGTAACCTCTCTGGCCGAACTGGTGAGATCCTATGGATTTCAGGTGCTCTCCACCGTGGACAACACCCAAATCATTGTTTCCATCAGCAACGACCTGCATCAAGTTGCAAAGAAGTTCAATACATGCATGTCAAACATCATTTGTTGGATGAAGGGCAATTCTCTAAAGATTAATACAGACACGACTAAGGTACTAGTTTTTGGACTGCAGAACTACATCTGGTCTAGGGCCTGGAGGCCAACAGCATGCGTGCCTCTCCCAGCCCCGGTAAAAACAGCAACAAATCTGGGGGTAATCTTTGATGAGGGTCAGACTTTCGATGCCCAAGTCAATCGCACAGTTGGCACATGTTTCTATATTCTAAGAACCCTTATAAACGCGCTTCCACTCATCCCTCAGAATTACATCGGCCCACCATCATCGCACTGATTACCTCTCGTCTCGATTACTGTAACACCCAATACCTTAATTTCACCGATGCATCTCTGAACAAGCTCCAGGTGGTACAGAACGCAGCAGCAAGACTGATTCTAAACAATTCCAAACATCAGTCTGCCAGAGAAGGGATCCGTTCCTTACACTGGCTCCCTATCAGGGAGCGTATTTCATTCAAGGTCTTAAGCACAGTATATAAGGCCATGCAAAGCAACGGTTTGTCCCAATTCAAATCCTTGTTTGGATGGTATACTCTAGGGAGGACTCTGAGATCATCCATACAGCACAAACTGGTCTCGCCCAGATTACGCATATCCAGATGGGGCGGCCGCTCCTTTTCGGTTTCTGCTGCCAAGCTCTGGAATTCACTCACCCCACCATTGTCAATGCAAGCTCTCTTACTGCTTTCAGGAAACTCCTGAAAACATGACTATTCCCCTTTTAATCTGCCGTTGCTCTTCTCTCCCGTTCTGTGTCTGCCCAGCGCCTTGACACCTTCGCAGGGACATAAGATTGCATAAATCACATTACAAGTGTTACAATTACTGAAGTGATTGTGAGGTTTACGTATATTTCCATATACAAATTCCTTGCAGTCAGTGGTAAAGCCGCACACAGAACAGTTGCCACATCTATTATGACCAATCACAGACGGTAAGGACCAATGGTCATGAAGGGTACCCGTGTTTGTGGTACTGGGGAGTGCTGCTCTGACCAAGTGGTCCTTAATGTTCTTGCTTTTTCTGAAAGCAAAGAGGGGTTTCTCCAGGTTAAGTATTCCAGCATTAACTACACTCCAATGCTTAAGGATGGACCTTCTAAAATCTTTTTGATGTATTCATCTGTATAAAGGGGTGCGTGATCTGACATGACACGAAAAAAGGGAGGGAAAACAAGGAAAAACTAGAGATATGGAAGTCGGAAGGGAAGGAAAGTGACCCACTATCTAAACAAGAAGGGGGAATAGGAGCATGAGCCCTTGCAATCTAGCGATTGCGCTTACTATGTAGAAAGGGGGGACAAGGGCACCCAAAGGAATTGGACAGGGACCTTGGGTAGATACGTATTGCGATATGATTTACATAGGTCAGACCACACAAAAAATCCGGGTAAGAATCTGTCAGCACAGAAGCAGATTAAGATGCAAAACCCCCAATGCACCATTGGTCGAACATTTTGAGGCCACAGGCCATACTGAAGATGATATACGCTGGACCGTAATTTCTGTAGTGAAGATTCCACCCAGGGGCGCAGATCTCGCCCAACTGTTGAACAAGGAAGAATTAAAGTGGATTCTCAAGACAGGAAGCATACACAGAGGGTTGAATCGCCTTGAGGACTGGACCTCCTTACTATGAACTTTTTGGATTCATTTAATTTCGCACTCTCTTGAACACTGACTGGAACACTGAAAGTACATATAGAAGGTCTAACCCCCTTGAGGACCAGACCTCATTGTTAAATACATGTTGGACTTGCTCATTTACAATTCGTGGACATTGGTCCTCATTTGCCACTACTTGGATGCCTGAATGGTATTGGTGTACATAATTGAATGTTCATACCAGATTAATGTTTATTGCGGTGATACAAATATCCAATGTATTTTTGTAGCACTTTCGTTTTCTGTCAAGGTAAGCCACCTCACTTTTCCCTTCTTTCTTCTATCTCTAATTCGCTGGCTGCCTTGCTCTTCATTCAACAACCCCTTTCTTCCTACCCTTCCAATATGGCGCCCGGAATCACCTACGTTTCTCCCATTCACCTGCACGGCACAGCTCCATGATCACATGACTACCCGTGTGACCGCCCACATGATCGCACACACCTACATTATGTTGCATGTCAACTCCCCCTTCACAGTCGATCCGGCATCGTCCGAACGCGCTGTCCTCTGCACGGCCACGGAACTCATCTCTTTTATTACATTGAGGTAAGCCTCGCCACTTCGGCCCCGTCGCCTGCCCGTTCCGCTCACCCCTCGGATCCTGATATCATTAACTTTCTCCCATCAGATTTCCTTTACCGTGTCCTCCACCCCGGAAATTGATGTTCGTAGGTAAGCCTTGTATCCACCGCACTCCCTACGTTCTTGCCACAACACTTCGCTCTCCTCAAATCATATTTCCCTCCACAGGCATTGTTCCTTCAAAACGCGTCCATTTCAATTCACGCACTGTTGTTTGACCGAGACTCGGCGCCTGCTCCGTTGCCTCCACTGGCAACACGAGGTATTCCCCTCACTTACTTAAACGCCGCTACCCAACCTTGTCACCCTCCTCGTTATTCTCCTGACACCGCATGTCTCCTTACGCAGCACCCTCCCACGGCTCACTGCTTCTCTCCGCACTCCGAATTTAGTGATAATTCTCAGCACCTTAGTGTGTATAAATCACCTACCATTTCTCGCAATTTTTCCAATTTTTCCTCTCTCGTACCTCGCAATTTTTTCTATTAACCGTACTTGTTCTCTTGTACCTTTCAGTCTTATTCTTTCCGGTCGGTGAATGCCCGCAATAATACTACTGCATAAGATTGCAAATAGGGACTAGCCCCTGATCTGACATTAATGTTTTTCTGATGTTAAATGTTTTGTCAAAATGTAACTATAACCGATTCATTGCTATTTTTCTTTTTCCCTTTTCTCCCATGAAATTCTCTCCATACCTATGTGTGTTTTTCGTTTGCCTTGTCCTATGTTTACTCAGGCAATCTAAATATGGGCAATTTAACTAAACAGTCCTGATGATGATCCTGAATCTCTCTGATAAGGATCGAAATGCCGTCGACTCTGTTGTCCACCTTACACATTTAATATTTCTGTATATAATACATCGTGAAGGTGGCAATATGAATACCAGATGTTTCGCTACTCATTATCTCTAAAAAAGAAACATCATTGTAATTGCCTGAATATGTTTCACAATTTGTTGTCCACATGATATGTAAGTCCTAGGATACAGGCTTGTGTCCCACTAAGATTCTACTTACATTCTCTGGATCATTGCTAACCACCTCTACTTATTAAAGTTGCCATGCCCGGCTGGACATTGGCTATAATATAGTATCAATTTTGACTATATTCATTTTTTGTTCTACCATTTTTTTGCTTTCAGGGACCATTGTTTCCTGCAATACGTATCTACCCAAGGTCCCTGTCCAATTCCTTTGGGTGCCCTTGTCCCCCCTTTCTACACTGAATGAGCAGAATGACAGAGTGCAACAAACTAATTCTGGCTCCCGGCTCACGCCTCAGGAGTCTGGGGTCTGCGCGGTCGCAGCTGTGCCTTCATTTAAATGGTCCGGTGCCAACAATTGTCCCGCTAACCAGCACTCGCCCCAAGATGGCGGCCACACTTTCCCTGCAGCCTTTCCCCTAGCACACCGCCTGACAGCTGCCCGGTGCCCTCCCCGCAATATGCCACAATACAACAACCAGGTAGGTTAAATTTAAAAAACGATAAAAGATCGCTGCGGCGCTAATCTCGCCAAGTTAAGATAATGCCTGAATGAGCAGAATGACAGAGCGCAACAAACTAATTCAATGAAGACAGCCAACAAGCCTTGGCAACAGCAAACATAAGTGCTTCACAGAGAGGCAGTTCACGTCGGCTGGAGAGGGATTACAGTCGCCCACGTTGCAGGAAAGACTGGTCAGGCCTCTGGGAACTCAACAAACCACTACCTGTGTTGCAGAGCTGGGCGATGCCCCTGGAACAATAGGATCAGCAAACCAGTCACTGACGTAGAAGTGTCTGCGGAAGCAGGGCAGTGGCTCCTTCGCTCCAAGGGAAATTCCTTCTGGCTTGGATGCAGGCAGAGTCCTTGCTGACTCTGAGGATGCATGGCCACCGAGTTGCAGATATTTGAAGAACGTGGAGACAAAGTTGCAGCAGGAGTCTTCCCACTGAGAGTAGTCTTGTCTTTAGTTCTGGCTCAAAGAAACAGTAGAGTTCTAGTGTCCACCAGCAGAAAAGTATTTAGGTGATCTTAGGAAGGCAGGCACTCTGTCCTTGAAGATGTTGTCCGGATGCATCTAAGAAATTTTCTTCAGGGGAGACCTTAATCAACCCTAAAAAGGGGAAAGACATCTTCTGAGGTTACCCACCTTTTGGGTGGGGGGGGTCAGAAATGCGACTCAGCTGGCCTAGCCAGTCAGATGCTCCCAGGGGCCAAGATTGAACATGGCAGAATCAAGTGACCACCTGAAGGAGCTCAGGACACCTCCCTAGGGAGGAGCTGGGCAGAGGGGTAGACACTTCCCTGTCCTTAGTGTAGTTTTGTGCTAGAGCGGGAGCCAAGGGCTCCTAAACTGGCCAAAATTGGTTTCTGCAAGGAGGGCACCAAATGTGCCTTTGAAATGAAGTGTAAAGGAGAGGTGGTCACACCTCTCCTTCACAGGAAATCCTTTGTTTAGCTTCCCCTGCCCAGGGTAATCTCATCAGCTGGGTGGTAGAACACTGTTTAGAGTCAGCAGAGGCAACACAGACCCTATAAGGCTACACAGATAGGTATTGGGTGTCCTCTAAGAAGCCCCCCAGTACATGGTATCCTGCAACTAACACTAGAATTGGTGTAGATGCATGATTACAACATGTTTGATACCAAACATGACCGGGTGCGGTGCAGCCATTATGTAGTTGGACATCTCGACTTGCCAGTCTCCACTAAATACCTTTAAATGGCTTTCCTGCACTTACAAATCCCAGAGACTATAGTCCTGGGTTTGTCGAGGTACCTCTGCTCATGCAGAAGAACCCACACACGTACAACCTTGCACCCTGCTCTTTAACTGAAGGGCCTACCTTAAGGGTGACCTATAGGTTAAAAGTGCAGTGACTTGATAGTGAGACCTGCCTTCTGATGGGCCTCAAGTACATTCCTGAGGTGGACCAGGTGATCCTGCCAGGAGGAGCTAAAGACAGCTATATCATCTAGATATGCTGCAATAAAATCTTCCAGGCCTGACAGAACTTGAAACCTCTGAAATGTGGCAGGTGCATTTTTCAAACCAAATGGCATTACAGTAAACTAGATGTACCTTCCAGGGGCTGTAAATGCTGTCTTGGGTTTTGCAGCATCTGTGAGTCTGATCTGCCAATAGCCTGCAAATGGTCAAAGGTGCTAAGATACTTGGTGGAAGCCAGAGTATCTACCAATTCATCTGCCTTAGGAATAGGATGGACATCAGTCTTAGTGACTACTTGAGGCCTCTGTAGTCAGCACAAAACCTAATTTCTCTCTTTCTGCCCTGGAAGTGATGTTTTGGCACAAG
Organism: Triturus cristatus; assembly: GCF_964204655.1. NCBI lineage: Eukaryota > Metazoa > Chordata > Amphibia > Caudata > Salamandridae > Triturus > Triturus cristatus. The sequence continues at coordinate 772,988,727 of NC_140593.1, forward strand.
GACTACTGGACTAGCCCAAGGGCTGTTTGAAGGCTCAATGACCCTCAACTCCAGCATCTTCTGGACCTTTGTCCTGATGCAATCCCTGACATGGTCAGGCTGTCTGTCGATTTTACTCTGGACAGAAAGACAGTCACCTGTGTCCACCACATGTGCACAACAGGTAGTCTGACTGGGTGTCAGGGAAAATAGTTCTGGTAAGTGACTGAGAACTTGTCTGCAGTCAGCTTGTTGTTGGTCAGTGAGGCTGTCTGACAAGACAACTCCATCAACTGAGCCATCAAATGGATTATGTGAGAGAAGTTCAGGGAGATGGTCACCCTCTTCTTCCTGTTCCTCATCAGTAGCCATGAGCAAGCTTATCAACCCAGTCAAAGTAAAGCTTTAGACGGTTCCCATGAAGCACTGTGGGGGCTTCTAGGAGTACCCAGGTCCACCAAGTAGCTGACTTTACCTTTCTTTTCCAGGATAGTATGGGGGCCACTCCACTTGTCTTGGAGTGCTCTTGGGGCCACAGGCTCCAAGACCCACAGCCTTTTGGTTATGCAATAACTTCTGAAGTTGTTGGCTGGCCTCCAGGTTTTTTCTAGATATCTTTATGTACTCAGCCATGCATGAACGCAGGCCTGGCACATAATCTACAATGTCTAGCTTAGGAGGTTTGAGAGGCTGCTCTCATCCCTCCTTTACTTGATAAAGTGGACCCCTAACTGGATGTCCAAACAGAAGTTCAAAAAAGCTGTGCCCCACGCCCTTCTGTGGAACCTCGCTGTAGGCAAAAAGAAGGCAAGGTAATAGGACATCCCATCTCCTCCAGAGCTTGACAGATAGTCCCATAATGATACCTTTCAGGGTTTTATTGAACCTTTCAACTAACCTATTACCCTGTGGAGTTTTGGGTGTAATGAACCTAAAGTTGACACCACATTCTTTCCACATGGCTTTGAGGTAGCCAGACATAAAGTTTGCATCTTGGTCTGACACCACCTCCTTAGGAAAGCCCACTCTGGAAAGAATTCCCAGGAGAGCCTTGGCCACTTTAGGAGCTGTAGTGGCCCTAAGAGTAATACCTCCTGGGGATCTGGTGGCATGGTCCACCCCCACCAGGATATAACTGTTCCCAGAGGCTGTAGAAGGGTCCAGGGGCAAAACACTGTTGATCCCTACCCTTTCAAAGGAAACTCCAACCACTGGTAGTAGGATTAAGGGGGCGTTTATAGTGCCACCTGGCTTACCACTGGCTTGGCAGGTGACACAGGAATGACAAAACTCCTTGGTATCTTCAGACATGTGGGGCCAGTACAAGTCTTGCTTTGCCCAATATGACCTGCAATGGGTATGCCATGTGCTAGGGTCAAGAGGAACTCCCTAAATGTCTGGGGAATGACCAGCCTCCTGGTGGCACCGGGGTTGGGTCCTTAGCCTCAAAATAAAGGAGTCCATCCTCCCAATAGACCTTATGGGTCCCACTGACATCCCCTGCCTCTGCAGCAGCTTGATGCCTGAGGCTTTCAAGAGAGGGACAGGTTTTCTGCTCCAGACTCAATTCCTCGCTGGGGGGTCCCCCTGCTCCAAGTAGCTCTGCTGTGTCAGGCCCAAGCTCTTCTGGGGAAGTTCCCTCACAAGGGGCAAATCATCTTCCTGAAAAGACTGATCCTCACATGACTTCTGGGGGAAGAATCATTTCTTACCCTTCCTACCTCTCTGGCTAATAGCAGCTTGGACCATTATTTCAGGCTCCACTGCACCTTGATCTCCTTGCTTCTAGGGCTATTCTCTACACCACACACACATGCTCAGAGATCCCAAGCATGGCTGCATAAGTCTTTAACTCCACTTCAACCCATCCTGACGTCTCTAGATGATTGCCTATAAGACACTCTACAGGAATGTTAGAGGATGCAACAACCTTTTTAGGGGCAGTGCACCCCCCCACCGCCCATCTGAGATTAATCACTTTTATGGGGTGGCTATTAGTGATATTGTCTGTGTTTGTTACTTGGTAAGTGTGTGGGAAAGTACGTATTACTCAGGTGACACCAGTTTTTTAGTCACCATAGTGACACTGGCACCTGTGTCCCTGTAAGCTTCTGCGTCAGTACGATGTATGAGGGAATGCTGCCTGTAATTGCTCATATTAGAAGGCCAGGCAGCCAAGGTAGCATGGTCAAAGCCACTCTCTGATATTAGGACAGCCTTAGTAACTTCTCCGACTAGACCAGAGCTCACTGTGGGACTCAGGGTGTACCCAGCTACACCCTGTTGGGGTTTAGTGCTACTTGTGCCACTGCCAGGGGCAACTGGAGGAGTAGTAGCAGTCTTGGTTCCTTTCTAAGGACAACCAGTATCAGAAGTCCTATGGCCTTTTTGCTTACAAATAAATCACCAAGGGGGTTTAGTATTAGTAGGAGAGGAGAATTGTGACCCACCCTCAGAGGAAGATTTTTGTGGACCTGAAGAAGAGAAGACTCTTTCTTGATATCTTTAGGTTTCTCCCCATCATTATATTTCTTCTTCCAGTCACCCCCACCATGAGACTTATTGCTCACGCTGGTGCGAACCCATTTGTCTGCCTTCTTTCCCAATTCTTAGGAGTGGGCAAATCAGAGTTCACCAGGTATTGGTGCAGTTTCTCAGGCACCCAGTTACTAAGGATGTGTTCTCTCATGATCAAACTTTACAGTCCATTATAGTCATGTAAATTACTACCATTTAAAAAGCCTTCCAGAGCCTCCACTGCACAATCTATGAAATCAACCTACTCTTGTGAAGAGGTTTACTGAGCATCTCTGAACTTAGTCCTGTATTCTTCACAAGTAAGTCCCAACCCTTCAATAAGTGTCTCTTTAAAAACCTTATAGTTGTCTGCTTCCTCTTATCTAACTTCCAGGAGGTTGTCTCTACCTTTGTCTGCAAAGGAGAGCCTCAGGATAGCTGCCCACTGCTTCTGCGGGACCTTCTGGGCTTTGCAGGCCCTCTCCATAGCAGTATTCCACTTGTGGATATCACCCCTGGTTTCCTGCCTGACTCTGGTCTCTTTATTGCTGCCACCATTGGGGTCTAACCCCAAGCTCTTCCTCTTCTCCACTTCTAGGACTTTCCTTTCAAGGGCCAACTGTTCTCTCTTCAACTTTGAGCAGATTGTATCCCCTATCTAGCATGGCCTCATCTAAATTAGAGTAAGTGGACCCAGCAACGGATGCTGAGGAAAGTAAGGATGAGGAAGAGGAAGACCTCCTACTCCTAAGAACCCTGTGTACCAACCCTGGGAGAGTGAAAGTGGGCCTGTGGTCATGACCCTCTGCAATACCATCAGATGGGGCATCTACAGGTATAGGGTTGTCCAGGGGAGTTTCTTCAGACTCCTCCTGACCATGTCCATTGACAGAGGCAGCAGTACAGTGTGCCTCTTGCTCTTGGCCTGTAAGGTCAGCCCCCTTCTCAAGTAGCCTGCCAGGATTCTGGAGGTCATCTTGAAGGAGTAACTCCATAAGAAAAGACCTAGTGGGGTTACTACCCGTTTTTAGTCTTCTAGCCTTACACAGGGTCCTAAGTTCTTGGAAACTAAATACTGTACCCAGACACCTGAGTCTGACTAGAATCCCCAGTAGTGGACATGTTACTAGTGTAGTGTAGTATACCCTACTTCAGCAATCTAAACTACCAAAAAGGTTGGAGAACAGGCTAGGCTAGACCCTTGACACCTAACCTAAAAGTTTAGTAAAGACTTACCTATCAAGTATGGTGTATTCACCAAAGGTAGTAGTGGTTTCTTGTGAAAACCATACTGATGACAAAGTGGTAAAGCAAATGCAATGCTTTAGCACAGCTGCTGCAGCACCAATGTAGGAGTCTGGCTCAGTATCTAGTGTCCACCTATGGTGAGTTACAGTGCACTACGTCCAGGCAACCCTTAGTGATAGTGTTTATGTCCCTGATAGCCAAAGCTCTCAAGGTGTAGCTGTGGAGAGAAGCTAAGGCTAATTCAGGTGGGTGTAAAGCGGGTAGATTTACCACATAGTCAGTCAGCAACTTTCACAAGGGAAAGAACCACACAAGTGTTTAGAAAAATACAGTAGTAATTATTATAACAACACTGATAACTAACTTGGTATATCTACTACCTGGAGAAATCAAATACACATAAGAAATACTTGAGAAACAGGTAAGTAACATAGAAAAACACATTGGCCCTATAGGGAGGCCAAATCTTATACTAAGAAAGTGGAATAAGAGGTAAGTACTAAATCGAAGATGCCACCCAAGAATGGAGAAGCCCAGGCGAAGCAATGATCCCACAAAGGTGAGTAGCTAAGGACTCCAAGGTGCCCTGGTGCAGAGTGGTTACACTGGGTTAAACTTCCATAGGATAACACAGGATAAGCCATGGCTGGTATTTTCTCGTTTCAGGTCCCTTCCCAAATGTCGCTGAGGACACCAATTGGAGCAAGGGAGGTTGAAGAGCCATCCCACCCCTACATACCCAGGGAACCTGGATACATCCACCACAGAGGGATGGAGTGGTGCTGTAACCGCCCGTATGAACCAATGGAGGATATGAGAAGTCCGATGACTACTTGTGGACTAGGACGGTGGAACCCAAACATGGATTTTGGATGAGAAGTACCTGAAAGGAGAGGGGACAGAGTCCAAACCACCCTGAGGTGTCCAGGAGGAACAGGAGTGCAATTCCACCCCTTGTCAGAGGTACTTGCTGAAGCATGACAGTCTTGAGGAAGCAGCTGTAGATCCCAGGTGACAATGCTGGATCACAGAAGCTGTCTATCCTCGCGCTGTCCCATGACGGATGAGGAATGCAGAAGGTCAGTAGCCAGAAGAACCACCAACAAGCCTTAGCAACCACAACAGTCAGGTAGAAGAAAAAGATGTTTGGATGCAGACCAACAAGGTCTGTGGAACTTACCCAACAAGGGTAAGTCAGGGCCAGCCTGCAGCATGCAAGAGAGCCAGCAGGAATCATTGACACCCCTCGGCACAGGGAGTTGCAGGAGAGCCTCTGCAGCACGGAGAAGGTGGAGGCTCATGGTGCTGAGGATGCAGGCAGGATGTCGTTCTTGAAGCTGTGTGATGCAGGAGGCAGGGGCTTCTTGGAGATTGAAGATCTTTCATGAAGAGAGCCAATAAACCTTGGCAACGGTAAACAGACGCGGTGCACAGGGAGACAGTTCACGTCAGCTGGAGAGGGATTACAATCACCTAAGTTGCAGGGAAGACTGGTCAGTCCACTGGGAATCAACAAACCCCCACCTGTGTTGCGGAGCCGAGTGAGGTCTGTGGGACTACAGGGTCAGCAAACCGGTAGTCGACGTAAAAGTGTCTGCGGATGCAGGGAAGTGACTCCTTCACTCCAAGGGAGATTCCTACTGACTTGGATGCAGGCAGAGTCCTTGCTGACTCGGAGGATGCACAGCCACAGAGTTGCAGAAACGTGAAGTGCATGGAGACAAAGTAGCAGCAGCAGTCATCCTACCGAGAGCAATCTTGTCTATATTCCTGGCTTGAAGATACAGCAGAGTTCCAGTGTCCATCAGCAGAGGGTTCTTTAAATGATCTTAGGAAGGCAGGCAGTTTGTCCCTGAAGATGTTGTCTGAACGAATCTAAGGACCTACCCTCAGGGGAGCCCTTAAGTAATCCTAAAATGGGGGAGGACCTAATCTGCAGTGACCCACCTATCGGGGGTATCAGGGACGCTAATCAGCTCACCTAGCCAGTCAGATGCTCCCAGGGGCCACCTGAAGGAGCTCTGGGCACTTCCTTAGGGAGAAGCTGGACAGGCGGGTGGACACTCTCCTTTCCCTTGTGTAGTTCTGTGCCAGGTCAGGAGCCAAGGGATCCTGAACTAGACAAAACTGGTTTATGCCAGAAGGACACCAAATGTGCCCTTCAATGCAGTCTGGTGGCACTCGGAAACGCCCCCATCCTTCCTAATTCTAAATGAGAGGTGGTCACACTTATTCTTTGCAGGAAATCCTTTGTTTAGCTTTCCTTGCCTGAGTTAATCTCATCAGCAGGGGTCAGAACACTATCTAGGGTCGACAGCAGCTTTGGCTGGCAGGCAGACCCTCTAAGACTACACAGTGTAGGTGCATGATTCCAACAAGTTAACAAGTTTGATGCCAAAACTGACCAGGTTCAGTGCAGCCATTATGTAGTTGGACATCTCGACTTGCCAGTGTCTACTACATACCTTAAAATAGCTGTCCTCACCTACAAATCCCAGAGAATGGAGTCGGGGTTTGTTGGGGTACCTTTTCTCATGCAAGGGTACCCACACACCTAAAACCATGCACCCTGCCCTTAGACTGTTGGCCTACATTGGGGTGACTTATAGATTAAAAGTGCAGTCACCGGGATATAAGGAAAAACTTATATCTAAAGTCAAAGGTACATGCACCATTTTACGCTCACTGTGATTGCAGCTCTGCGGACACAGTTTACATGGACTCCCTTGGGTAGCACAATACATGCTGCAGCCTATGGCAGACCCCGGGTGTACCAATGCCCTGGATACCTCAGTACCATATACTAGGGAATTACAGTGGTACTCCAGTATGCCAATTGTGGGGTGTACAAAGTGCCATCAAATTTTAGAGGAGAGAGCACAGCCACTGTGGTCCTGGTTAGCATGATCCCAGTGAACTACTGTCAAAACATACAGACACTCAGCAAAAATTGGGGGTATCTATGTCAGAAAGATCCCTCTTTCCTATAAGGTTCACAAGAGTTTCATGGAGTGCTGGGAGGTTTCTAGACTTTTTACACTGGGGCACTTCTATGAGGGTGATATTCCACTCTTGTATGAAATATTATGTCAAAGAATCTCTATTCGCCATGCTGGATTCTTTTGTTATCTTCAGCTTCGGCATATTCTCAGAAGTTTGAAGATGGAGGATGTAGACTGGTCTTCGAATACTCTCGGATTATTTGTGGCATGGCCCACCTAAGAAGGGCATCTGTCTGGCCTATAAAATTATCTTATCAGCTGAGGTCGACAGTGAGCTGATCCTTTTCAGAGTGGGCAGATTAGTGGAGTCGGCCTCTTGGTGTGGAAGTAACCCTTGACAACATAAGGCACACAAACATGCTTGTGCATTTTGTTTTAAATGTGTAGAGGGTTAAAGCCCATCAGTTCAAATGTATTAATGATTTTTATTATACCCCCAACAGCCTATATATTGTGAATCTGCATTCGAGGTCATCTTGGTGGGATCTACTCTTTTCTCAAATGCTCTGGCACGATGAATCTTGGCCCGTCATTGGCTGCTCGCTCAAGCCTCTAATTCTGTGCTTTGGTGGTATGAATTTCTAAACAAGGGCCTTCTTGAAATTCTGCTAATTGATAATGATGAGTAGAGAACTAGGCTAAGCACAATTTGGGATCCACTGAAAGAACTGATGATGGGCTCTATGGCTGGTCATGACTATACATCATCTTACCAGGCTTTCATTCTTTCTTCTTTTGTGCTTGTCTCTGTGAAAGTCATGTCCTAGTCACACCTTGCATACCGTTGTATGTCTTTGTTTTCCATTTCAGTGAACAATTATGGTATGTTGTATCTTCTTTCGGTAAGATTCTAATGTAAAAATAAAAAAATAAAAAGCAAAGACTTCATACTCCTGTGCAATCTCAACTTTCATCTTGATGACCCGCTTACTCCAAGTCCATGGACTTGCTGGAAGGTCAATGCAATACCCACATCGCCAGACACACCATGGACCCTATCTTGTCCTCCTGCGACAAGGTTGAAGTCAGCCACATCACTTCACTCACATGGATGGACCTCTCCATCATTCACTTCCACATAACAGTGCCACCAACCACCCCTATGGACTCTACCAATACCTACGCTGCTGGAACAGAATGGCTCAACAACCTCCAACTAAATTATCCTGATGCCACCAACAACCTCATCAACAACACAACAACTTTAACAACTGTATCACAAACTGCATCAATACCCTGGTGACCCTGACAAACACCCAACTCAAAAGATCCAGCAAACATGCTAGCTGGTACAACACCAATTTCATAGAATCCAAGAGAGTTTGCAAACAACTCAAAAGGAAATAGAGAACCACCCAAGAAACCACCACAAAAATACCTACAAGGCCGCACTTAGACACTATCACCATCAAGTAAAATAAAGAAGAAAAAGGCCCTGGCCCTGAGAATCGCATCTGGCTCCAACGCCAAGAAACTTTTCAACATCATCAATTCATCAACCAAATGGCCTCAAACCAACCCGTCACCAATACACAAAACCTCTATAATAACCACTCTTACTTTTTACATGAAAAAATCACTAAGATTTACAGCAACTTTGAGCCCCAGTCACCTACCATCAACCTTCCCAGCTTATTAACCTCATTAACCAAAGACTACCAGCTGACAGCCTGGAACCCTTTATCCATCGAGGATACTGCAGAAGACAGTCCACTCAAGGGCTTGCAGAGACCCTTGCCCCCACCATATCTACAATGTGGGAAAAGCCACGTCAGCGCTGCATTCACTTCCATCATCAATACCTCCCTTAAGACAGCCACGTCCCAGTTAGCTGGAAACATGCCAGAGTCACTGCCCTCCTCAAAAAACCCTCAGCCAACCCTGAAGCACTCAGAAACTACTGACCCATCTTGCTGATTCTCTTCCCAACCTAAGTCATTCAAGAGACCACCTAGAATGACACAAACTCCTGGATGATTCAGGATTTCAAAACAACCTCAGCACCAAAACAGCCCTCTTTGCTGTCACTGATGATATATGCACCATCCTCAAATGTGGACAGACTGCTGCCCTCATCCTCCTCAACTTGTCTGCCTCTTTCAACACTGTCCCCACCACATGCTCATCGCCAGCGTACACACAGTGGGAATACATTGACCAGGACCCAAATGGATAGCTTCCTTGTTCTTTGAAAGAACACAACGAGTCAGGCTTTCACCATTCATATCCAAGGACTTCGTCTGCAGAGTCCCACAGGGATCCTCACTCACCCCAACTCTTTTGAACATATACATGGGTCCTCTAATAAACATCATTAGATCCACGGAATCAACATCATCTCCTACATGGACGACACCTAGCTCAGTTTTTCCCTCTCAGATTACACTATCACCAACAAGACAAGCTCCATACAATGCATGGCCAGTGTGGCCAATTGGATGAAAGAAAACTGCCTCAAGCTCAACACCGACAAAACTGGGGTTTTACTCTTCGGGACTAGGAGATCACCTTGGTACTCCAGCTGATCTCCCACCAGTCTTAGACCCTCACCCTCCTCAACCAACCACTATGGGAGCCCAGGCCTCATCCTGGACCCTGGCCTCACCATGAACTCTCAGGTCAATGCCATCACCTCCATATGCTTTCACATCCTCTGCATGTTATGTCAGATCTTCAAGTGCCTCCCACTGTACAGCAGACGTACCATCATGCATGCCTTAATCACAAGCAGATGGGACTGTGGCAACACACTCTACGCCTGCATCCTAAACTATCTTCTTCACAGACTTCAAACCATTCAAAATGCCACCAACAGTCTTGCCCTTGGCCTCCTGTCCCAAACCCACACTACACCACTCCTCGAAGAGCTCAACTGTCTTCCCACCCAGAAGGGCTGCTGGTTAAAACTTCTCACAAACACATTCAAGTCGCTACACAACATGGGGCCCACATACTTCAATCACCAGCTTCACTTCCACCAACACACCAGACAACTTTGCTCAGCACCACACTCACTCTCACACACACCCTGCATTCACCGAAGCAGAATGGAAAGTCGTTCATTCTCCTACCAAGCCATCAAATCCTGGATTGACCTCCCCCAACACATCATGGCCTCCTCCTCACTTCTTGAACTCTGTAAGAAGCTGAAGACCTGGCTATTCAATTAGTCCTCTTGCTGGACTGTAAAAACTGCCTGTATTTAGGCCCAGCCTCACTAGACACCTAAGCTCACTTACTCACTGCCTGGATACCCTCACAGGTGACAAGCAGTGCTCTATAAAACCACCTTACATTACATTACAGGCCATTATGCAAATCAGGCTGATGAACTGCCTATCACTCAATGTCTAACCCCACACTAATGTCGGTCAACGTTATGATTTTGCCATTGATGTACTAATACATCGAGTCTTAACCTCCACCTGTAGGTACTCTAGAAGACCAAAGAAATTGTGTGGGGTCTGTTTCAAACAATGATCTAAAATTACCTCCTATCCAGGAACAATAGGCTTATTAAAACCTGGCTAGGGGTAAGGTTAAAAACAGAAAAGGATGTGTGCAGGTATGTATAATGTTTCCCCACATCATCAAATATAAAACACTTCACTGTTACCCTTCATGACCGTGTGTCTACACTTTCCTCATATCCCAACTAGTTTTGACAAGTGCAGAACATTAACAAATTAGTAATTAATAACGTGCCCTAGCAGAATGCATAATGGTGAAATAGAACATTTGGTATACATATATGTAGGAAGATTGTTATCAAAGCAAAAGGTTTTAAGCCCACTTCTTATGCAATGTACCAAAATAACATAAAGAATGTAGAAGCCTATGTATGCGTAATATGTTTACACTGTCGTTGTGCCCCAACCATTATGGAAAATTGTACCAAGCTTTAGGATGAGTGATAGCGCATGTGGTACAAACGGGTTTGCAAATCATTATAGAAGTGGGAAGGATCATAAGTCCATTTCTCATTCAATATGTCGGTGAAAAGGTAGAGGGTGCTCACATGTATGATCCTTTTTACATGGAATAGGTAAGCATAATTGTGAGTATTGCAAATCATGTAATCTGTATCACATACGATTCTATACTGATTGATGAATGACTGATGATAGTGAACCATCCTTTTTTTACTGGTAAAACTCCCTCAGGAAATGACAGTCTTATTTTAAAGCAACAAAAAATGAGGGAGGGGGTACAAGGAGCAGGATCTAGCTCCAATGACTTGTGCTCCTTAAAAGTAGAATCGTTGTACGGGGGAGTCACAGTTCCTACCAAAATTGTGATAGAAGGAGGGGAAAAAAGTTGTTCTCTTGATATAATGCCAAGGGACAGTATGTCCTTGTCTTGGTTCCCTCACACACCCCGACGGATGTCATGCTTCATCATTGGGCGGTGCTCCTCGTTGGGCCGGTGCTTCAATGCCCTATGGTCCCCCGAAGGGTCACTTTTTCGTGGATCTTTTGAGTGATAAAGCCGTAAAGTTGTGTGCTTTATATATGATTCATTATAACTAGTTATTAAGTAACCATTTGGTAATTTGTATTGTTTTCAAATGTGGGACCAGTGTTTTCTGTTTATGTTCTTACCTAAGGTCCCAGGTGATCCTTGGGTTCCCTTGTTAGATGCAGCTATGCTTATAGGAGAGAACACAAGCTCTTTAGCACTGGTTAGCAGTGGTAAAGTGCACTGAGTTCTAAAACCAAAAATAGCAGGTTAAGAAAACACGGGAGGTGAAGGCAAACCATTTGTGGTTGACCTTGCAGAGAGGGCCAAGTCCAACAAGAATGCTCCTCCAAGGCTCCCCTTAAAAGGGAGCATGACATCACAAGAGAGCTGTGGATGTGTGCCCAAAGACCCCTTCCTTGTCTGCATGCACAATGAAGGGGTCTGTGGACCCACATACACAACTCCCACACCCACAGCTCTGTGCTGAAAATGATAGCTCAACCAGTACCATAAAGTAAGTATCAAAGTAGGAGGAACATGCACACTGGCAGTTGAGTTGGCAGCCTGAAGCCCACTAGGATGGTGAATGAAGTATGAAACTCACATCTGTTGAGGGCCATCTGCATAATGTTTACTTCACACTCTTCTGCATATGTGCTGACTTTTTCTGTTAGGTCGTGTATATGTCCCTGCACCCTGGCTCCATTCTTCATTGAGGCATCTGGTTCAAGTGCATTGGTGTGCAATGTTGAGTCATGCACCTCGTTCATTTGTAAAATATACATACAAAATTAGAAGCCAGAAATTAAAAGACATGTAACACACATTACTAGAGACACCTGGGTATTGGTGGCAAAAGACCATGGCATGAATAGATGCCCTTATGGTTTGCTGTGCCACAGCTTTATTACATGCCTTTCAAACACCAATGTATCAATCTATGAGAATTTACCAAATGGCTGTTCTGAAGCGCCATGGTTTAATCTCGCAGCACTCTTACAATACTATGGCCTACATGATAAGTGGTCCCTAATAACAGTTTGGGCACATCGAGGTATTTTCCCTCAAATCGGACTTTCAAGACCTATGCTAATTCTGCATTCGATATACGATAGGTTACACCAGGTACAAAATCACCATTTTGTCCATTCAGGATAACAGAACTTTGTCTCATCTGGCAAAAGAGTTAGTACAGCACTCTGAAGATTTTATGTAGATGTAACCCTTTCTTTAACATAGGGTAGGTCAGTGGCGGCTCCTCCACTATGGCTGAGGAGCGTCGCACCACTGCTTTTAAGCAGTGCAAATAAAGGAAACATAAAATGAAAACTTTAGTTAATATCATGTTATGTTTCCGTGCAGCTTTGCGGGTGGGTGGGCGGGGTTGCTCTGCTCTCAGAGCAGGGCAAGGGAGGAGTGGTTGCCCACTCCTAAGTGCACATGACTGTTTGGTCAGGCCTTGGGGACCGGCCAAACTGTCATGCGCACTTTCCCTGTTCTCTACGCAGCCTGTATTACAGCCTACATGGAGAACATGCCCATGCCCCCATACCCTGGTTGAGTGTCGAACCACGGTTCTCGGACCAATCACAACTCTGCATTTCAGCATTTTGGTTGGTCAGGGGAGCCTGGCTGTGCTTCCTGTTCCTGGACTCCGACTGAGGACAGCAGGAGCGGAGACGTGGGACCCGGCAGCAAGGTAAGTGTTTATTTTTTAAACATTTTTTTTACATTGCTGCCCCGTGACTCCCCCTGTACCTGCCCTGCCACCCGCGAGCCGTGCCAGCTGCCACTGAGCTGGGTTCAGGGTGAACTGCTCATCAGAATGAAATCACAAGTAACTTCATGTTCAAAGTAATGTATCCAGCCAATTCTGCTCTTTCCTCCATATCATTCTCCATTCTAGAAATTTTAGTTTATTTTCCTGGGCTCATACCAGAATGCAAAGTGCCATGAGTTGAATAATCTTTACTGGATAAAGCTCTGACCAGAAAGTTCAAGTTGTTTTGTAACAGGTACTGTAATTCGCCCAGTTCTTCATTTTTTTTGCATTCTGGTATTTACAGTTTTGCTTTTCTAATATAAACACAAGCCATAAGTACCAGAATACAAAGTGCGGTGGGCTGGAAAGTTATTAGCGCCAAAAGATATGTCAAGACAGCATTTAACAGGCCTCACAATATTGACCTGTCCATCATCTTACCCCGGAAATTGAGAGTTTTCTCATCTCCTCTTTGGAGCAGGAAGTGTTTTCTCCAAGGATAGTCTTTCCTCTTACCACAGGATCACAGAGTCTCAACTGCCTGTCTCGAGAGGGATTCCAATCTCCAGTACCTCAATCCCTCCTCTCACCTGCTGCCACTCTGGGCTCCTCCACTGGTGTTATATGCTTCTAGGCTGCACAGTTTCAAAGTGAGACAAAGGAGGTATAGATGGGGCTGGTGAGTGTTTATGTAGCGAGCAGACCCAGGAGAAGCCATCAAAAGAAACAAGCATTTCCAATACAATAGGTCTTGCATTTGCACAAGTTAGAGCTATTGGCATTGTAAATGACAAATAATTGTATCTATGTGTTTTGGTATGGAGTGGAGTGAATGTATGTGGTGTGGAGTGAAATTATGTGGGTTAAATTTGAATTTTTAGTTGTGGAATTGTGTGGTGTGTAATGTATTTGTGTAGTGAAATTATGTGACATGGTGAATAGATAGGGGTGTGAGCTCCACAGAATAGATAGAAAGGAAGATAGAGTGTACAAAGTGGTGTATGAACTCTAGATAGAGAAGCAGAACGAGTGTGTGAGAAAGAGAAAGAAGGAGAGAGCAGGCCACTGATGCATAAAGAGGGAGCGCCTGTGTACTTAGAAGAGACCCTAAGAAGAGAAGAGCGAATTAAAACGTGCCATAGCTCAAGAGTAAGTGTACTGCATCCAGTGTTCCCTGTAAGGTGCACACACGCACACCCTAAGTTTTTTGAGCATGCAATCTAGATTGTGAAGTGTGTAAGAGACCTTTTGCAACTGCTTTTACAAATAAGTGTGGCGCAAAAATAAGGAGTAGGGAGTCTTGCACACATGCTTGGTAAGAAAGTTTGCAATTGGCAAACCTACACTGACAAACAAACAAAATCAAATATTCCTGGACTGGGAGAATTCCACAAAGCTTTGCAAACCAAGATGATATTCACTAACAACACACAGGCTCTGCATTCAGACTAGTTTGGACCCAATAAAGCTCTCTCTCCTGAGCAACCTTTGTTTGGTGTATACACAATACCTGCATGAACACAGGTTAGGTTATAGGACCACCAAGGCACCCACAAAACGTTGTCACTCCATGGATGAACATGGTCCTTACAGAAGGATGAAAAACCATGCTCTACCCCATCTCCTTCCCCAAAAATGCCTTGACAGAACACACACACAGGGTTACTAGATTGCTCCATGTGACCGGAACACCACTTTTCCTTTCTTGAATTTGTATTTTATATATCTTTGTTATCAGATGTGCTGGTCCAATTGGCTTAATTAATATGAACCAAGACTACAACTTACGAATGACTAGGCCAAGACAAAAATTCAGAATATGAGTAATGATAACAGATTCCAGTCAATGATAAACCACTTGCTGGTCACAGATGCAAGTGAGACTCCCAAGAGCACCAAAAAGACAATGTAACTGTTGAATCGTGCACTATAAGAAAAGACATTACATAGCATAATGTAAGATGCACAGTATGTATGCTGACAACCAATTCTGGACCACTATGGATGATCACATTGTAGATAATGGATGTGGCATGGTGTACTGATACAAACTCTTTGAAGCACAGGTTGATTTACAACTCTTACCATTTTCTTTAACCACATAGCAAATGTGTAAATTCGGTACACAAAGCAATACATTTGATATACTTTATTTATTGAGTTTTGTTGCAGTGCCTAATGTAGCGTAACCACCAGCCTCCACGTCATTGCGGACACGGTTCGCAGCCTCGCACTTTTGTGTCAAAGCCCAACACCTAAGTGCCATAGTCTTGTTTTACTGCAACTGAACTATTTAAACTAACATATGAAGTCAATGATTTGTAGATGAAAAGTTCAGTATTCGACCCAGGGTCAACAATGACATAGAGTGAGGTTATCACCCTGAAACTACAGCCACCAATGAACATTTTTCCAAAAACCAGTATGAGAGATGGAGGGAACATGTACATGGAGTACTTGTGAGCACAAGCTCAGTTAGTTTTCTCATACATAATTACACATATTTACTGTGGGGATCAGATTCAGGCAGAATTAGAAGGACAAATTCATTGCAGAGTGAGTTTTAACATTCTACATATGCATGGTTTGTGTTCAAAACTAAAGAATAGACAGTTTCAACAAGGTCTTCTTGGATTGGTGAAAATTCTGAATCGGAGCAGCAAGATATTTATTGCAAAACTTTCAAGTTTCCCAAAAGCATGCAGTAGTACAAGCACTGCTGGCTTTAACACTGCATTGTGGGGCACATAGTCCTGTCTCATTAAGAAACCAGCATTGAAAGTCCCAGAATGGAAAGAAAATTCCTGGACCATGTACTAGCACACCAGGAAAAACTTAAGAGCTCTGTTACTGAGTCAGTCAAACAGAGGTAATTCTCTCCAAACTTTCCAGAGAGAAGCAATTCTACATCAGTTAAAACAAGGCCTAATTAAACATATTGAATGGTGTGACTGGGGGTGAATGTTTTGCCAATGTGCAACATTCCGTCCATCATCTTGTGTGTTTTGCTCTGTGACTGGGAGTGAATGTTTTGCCAATGTGCAACATTCCGTCCATCATCTTGTGTGTTTTGCTGTGACTGGGGGTGAATGTTTTGCCAATGTGCAACATTCCGTCCATCATCTTGTGTGTTTTGCTGTTCGCCCTATGTGGGAAGGGTATGCCCAGACGTGGGTCCCGTGCTCACTACGCCACTGGAATCAAGCTATCCTGGCTGAAGAGGGGTGATACCCCGAAACCGGTCCTAGGATGCTTGATTCCAGCCCAGGGAAGACATGGCTTGGCAGTTCGGGCTCGACTGTTCCCATAAGGCACAGGGTCAAGACTGATTTGCATATGGCCATGTCTGAACTGGGGTGGCGTGGTGAGCAAAATAACGATGGATTAAACCCAGATCTGTGACTGGGGGTGAATGTTTTGCCAATGTGCAACATTCCGTCCATCATCTTGTGTGTTTTCCTGTTCGCACTATGTGGGAAGGGTATGCCCAGACGTGGGTCCCGTGCTCACAACGCCACTGGAGTCAAGCTATCCTGGCTGAAGAGGGGTGATACCCTGAAACCGGTACTAGGATGCTTGATTCCAGCCCAGGGAAGACATGGCTTGGCAGTTCGGGCTGGACTGTTCCCATGAGGCACAGGGTCAAGACTGATTTGCATATGGCCATGTCTGAATTGGGGTGGCGTGGTGAGCAAAATAATGATGGATTAAACCCAGATCTGTGACTGGGGGTGAATGTTTTGCCAATGTGCATCATTTCGTCCATCATCTTGTGTGTATTGCTTTTCTTGTTGGCCCAGCCAGTGTGCAGCATGATGTTTGTTGCACTCCTCCGAGTTACAAGGTGAGAGGGGCCAGGATAAAAAACAGAATGCCAATTTCACAAGTAGAACTCACGAATTGATGCACCACAGAATAGTGTGTAAAACCGCTTACATGAATGTAGTAGGCATATACTATTGTTACATATGCGTTTACTGCTCAAACCATGTGCTCGTCACTAAAGTAGTATCCTGCACTCGGGAAAAGACCCCAATCATCTAAACCCAAGTCATCAGCACCCTGGAGCAGCAAAGAGCTCACACAGCAAATGCACCATCTAAGGCAAGACAAGGCGTAGAAAAAGACACTGCTCTACAAAGGACTGAGGGGCAGATTTACAATAAACTAACGCAGCGCGGTGCAGCAAGTCATTTTGCTGCGCCACGCTGTTTTAGTTTGGAAGCAGAGGGATGCAACAGATTTACAACAATATGTCGCATCTCTGTGCTTCCCCCTGAGCTGGTGCACAAACTGCTGCCATGCAGCGACGCAGGCACCCTTGTACGATGGTGCAAGGATGCCTGCGTCACGGGGATGATAGTTTATGTGCAGGAAGGGTTCCCTTCCTGCACATAAACAATCAGAAATGGCGTTTTCCAAATCCTATGGGTGCTGCATTAGCACTCATCGAACTTGTAAATCGTCATCTATTTAAAGGATTGTTTGTGTGCAGGAAGGGACACCTTCCTGCACATAAACAATCATTAGAGGTTATTTCCTCGTTCTATGTGTGCTGCAGAATGCATCACACATAGAAAGAGGAAAACAACGAGGAGAAATTAATACATTTCTCCTCTTTGCGCCTCCCCTGGGAGGCATAGCATTCAGAGCATTTCCAGATTTACGATTTCTTGTAAATCTGGAATGTGTCTGATTCCATAGGTGTTGCGTGGGAACACCCACAGCAACACCCATGGAACACCCCTTTTACGTAAAGTGCTGCATGTAAAGGGGCGATATTTACAAGGACAGGAAAAGCCACGCAGGGTGGCTTTTCCTGTACTGGTAAATATGGGGCAGAAAAATGTGCTACCAGTGCGTCACAAAAAGTGATGTACTGGCAGCGCAAGGGGTTGTAAATCTGCCCCTGAGAATTTGCCCTTTGTATGCCAAATCTTATTCCTGATGCAAAGGTAACTCACTACACCAACACCATCTAAACAATTAAAAAGAGAAGCAGAAAGGACTTTGTTGTAATCAGGCACTGTGCCAATCTTATCAATGGCCCCCATACCACTCCTCCCTACACCACCAGTTTCTCAACATGCCCCCCCCCCAACGAAATTACTTCAACTTTGCAGGCTGGAAAACATGTGCTGTCTGAAAAGTTACATAATGTGGTGGTGGGAGTGAAACTGTAAGAGCATTTGTGAGCTTAGTGGGTGTTTCAGTGGATGCACAATGGAGCATGCTCCAGGTCAGCATAGAGGCGCATCACAGGAGTCCTGCGAAAGTGTCAGAAACTCCCATTCAAGGTGATCACAGGTTTGATTTTTTGCAAGGAACCATAACTGGTGCCTGAAAACTCTTTCATACATGTGTAGCCATGTTTTCGAGCTTCCTGTTCATTTGCATTCTTTATGAAGTCCCAAAGAAACCTGCCCAGTGCACGAAACATCTTGTTCTAGTTTTATGAAGTCATGCACAAGCCCCAAATCAGTATTAACGGTCATCGTTGACAAAGAAATGTCACACTAGATTACTTTTATTGAAAGCGAACCGGTGAAGGCTGCCTCCCATTGTGTAACTCATTAAAAGAGATAGAGGGCCCTCAGTTTTAGAGCATTAAATAGTGCAATAACCAGTCACCCACTTTCAATTCCAAAGCCCATACCATTTGCTTCATTCTTCCCCCTTTCATTCACTGACTTCATTCCATACACCCAGTCACTCCTTCACTTGGTTTACAAACATCCTCCATTGAAGATCCTTCCCTTGCTCGTTGCATCCCGTGCATCGCCTTCAGTCACCTGTGCTACCTCCCCCCGAGGGGTGGATATGCCCGCATGTGACTCACTACCCCCCAAAATACTTCCTACACCCTGCAACCTGCTTTAAATCGGCAACACACTGTAAAAACAAACCACCACCAAAACATCCTACAACATGTAGGGTGGGTGGAGGGGCCTCACTAATCTTGACCCTCAGGTGTGCTTATTGTCAAGAAAAGGATGGACACACCTTTACTGATACCAATATAGCCTTAAGCTTATTCCGCCCCTCCCCCTAGCTAACCTATCCCCAGCCTGTCCTGTGCTAAGCACAAAGCACCCCGGGGTAAGACTAGTTTGCGACCGTCACTTCCTCCAGGGTACAATTTTGTGCAATAACAACACTCCAAGTTGTCATATTAGCATAAAAGTCCATTTATTAGGACAGCGTTGCAACAATCCATTAACTATATTAACATTAACAATGTCTCAAACTAAATAATCTGACAATAAACATGACAGTTCCATTCCTCCTCACACCATTCACAGCTCACCCACTTTTGTTTGTAAAATCCATATCCTTTGCTTCCTTCTTCCCCCTTTCCCTCACTGACTTCTTTCCATATACCCTGTCACTCCCTCACTTGCCGTACAAACATTCTTCATTGAAGATCCTTCCCCTGCTCATCTCATCTCGAGCACCATCTTTAATCACCTGTACTCACTTCCTCCCCCGAGGGCTGGCTATGCCTGTATGTGATTCACCACCCCCAAAAATACCGCTAACCGGGAAATCCCTGTAGGGCGCTTTTTTTGTTCCTCCACCCAGAAAGTGTGCACATTTTGCATATCAGCGAAATGACCTTTTGCACCAAACTGACTCATTCTACAATGTGCTTACCACATCCCACAACTCCATCATGTAATATGCATTTCCCAGGTGCGATAGATGCACCCCATCATCACTAAACAGACCCGGCTCCTCCTCCTTAAGCCCCCCATGAGTAATCCCCTTGCGGTCATTTGCCATAGAGAAAACCCTAATTGCCCCGTTCAGCTTCCTCAGGGCCTTATCAATCACAGCATGTTTCAAAGCCCCCCTCCAAATCATGCACGGCACAATCTCAGTCCAGACCAAACAGGTTCCTGAAAAATTCCTCTTGATCACTTCGATGTCCCGCTGTGTTTGTTGAAGCAGAGTCAGCCCTGAAAAACAAACCAAGTAAATCTCACCCAGATAGATCAGAAGCATGTTCGGGAAGCCCCTCTGCGGAGCAGTTTCGTCAGCCAGGGTAACCGATTACTCCAATGCATTCCCCCTTTATCCCACCAAAGAACCTCATGTCAGCTGGCTGCCCCACAGGCTCAGATTCCGGTCATACACCAGTTGGTCTGCATACTTCGCTGTCCAGTGTACAAAAGAATATTCAACAATCCAGGTTACCGTCTTAGTCCCGGGGCAGCTCACACACCCTGCAGCAGAAAATAGGCAATTAGCTCAGAAACCTTATTCCACCCCCCCACCTCCCCTTGGAATACCCCCATCATTTCATCACATAATGCCTGCAGCACCGCGACATCCACCTGCCAAATCTGACAAATCTATCCCCAGGGCCACCACAAATGCACTGCAGCCATAGCTAGGGCCAATCTGGAAGGAATGGGTAGCAAAACCGTCTGGGCCCCTACCAAGCCTACGCAAGGCCGTGCTCAGCACCACCAACAACTAGAAAGCAGTGACCCTACTGCCATCTGCATGACAAAAAAATCCATGATTGACCCTGACCAGGTAAATCTTGAAAAAAGTGCCATTCCTGCACCGGACAAACCTCACGACTACCCCCTTGTACAGTGTTACGCAAACAAATGATGGACGGAATGCTGAAAAAATCATACATTCACCCCCATTCAAGAGATCTGGGCTAAATCCATCCTTCTTTTGCTCACCATGCCACCCCAGTTTGGACCCAGCCATATGCAAATCAGGATTGACCGTGTGCCTCATGGGAACAGTCCAGACTGAACTGCCAAGCCAGGTTCTCCCTGGACCGGAAACAAGCATCCTCGGACCGGTTTCTGGGTATTACCCTTCATCAGCCAGGCTAGCTTGATTCCAGTGGCACAGTGAGCAAGGGACCCACGTCTGGGCATACCCATCTCACTTGCGGTGAAAAGTGCTACGCAAACAAATGATGGACGGAATGCTGAATAAATCATACATTCACCCCAGTCAAGAGATCTGGGTTAAATCCATCGTTCTTTTGCTCACCATGCCACCCCAGCTTAGACCCAGCCATATACACCCATACCCATTTTCCTCAGCCCGTCTGATCCTTCTTGGATTGACGCAGCCAGATGCCCATCCAACTCTGTTCAAAACACATCTTCTCATTCAATACCCCCCAAGCTCAAGCGATACTCAAAAGCCCGACACCCTAAAGGCCACAAAAAACATCCAGATCATAAATGGGCAAAACACTGCAACCTCAATGTGATCATAACAACAAAGAGGTAAAGCAGCCAATAAATTGTGTAACAGCTCAAATGTCATACTTTCCCACAATGCCACACTCCCTGCACCCCTTTCCCTGCCCCACCCTTTCAACACAGGCCCAGAATGTAATCCTTGGCAATGTCAAAACTCCAATACAGCTTGCCATATAATGAGATCCCCACCAACTGACCTGCAATTGTTGTGGGTGACAGACACCTTTTAATACAAGATAAAACAAAGTGCAACACTACCTGTTCAGTTTTCTGTCACTTCAGCATCATAGCCTCCTGTGAACAGCCTGTAATCACTCCATACTTGCTTCTTGCCAGTAGATAATGTCTCCTGGTGACCTCTGCCAGCGATCTCTCACCCAGACCCACAACTCTCACTCCCTCCAGGCCCAGATGTTGGCAGGCAGCTGCGCCTTGAACTCTTCCACTCCTGGTGCAAACTAGCGAAAGCGCTGCCACTGCGAACAAGACAATGAATCAGCTGTATCATTGCTGGCACCAAGAACATGTTCAGCCCTGAACACCACATTGAGTTTCATGCACACCGGCATGAATTTCCTAAGCAGCAGTTAAAACCCTCAAATCCCTCACTCCCTGCCTGTTCCACAGACCCGCCATTGTCAAGTTGTCCACATGGAACAGTACTGTCCTGTTCATCAACTCATTATTGCCTCAGCGACCAACAATGAGAAAAACTTGAGGAAAGCATGCTCCGACCTTGACTCAACAAGTGCAACAGCCAAAATTCTACACACCACCTCCTGTCCCAGAAAAGACCAAAGCCCATGGCCCCAGACACATTTGAGAATACCTGGACCTACCACACTGTGTTTACTCAAGAACAGGCCTTTGAGTTTTTCCAGGAATGTTCCCCAGGTACAAAGGCCAGCCCTGACTGCTAAAGAGATCCTCACCCTGTGGTATGACAGCACCACACCAGACATAGCCATGCTGAGAATTCTGCAGAACGTCTGACCAGCTCTCGCTACCCGGCACACAAAATTCCTGCCTCCTTGCTTAGAGCAGGCTGCTGCGTGATTCACGCTCTTGCTGCCCGCCCCCACTTTCTTACCTATTTGTCACTCCATTTGGCATCTAGCCACCGCTGCAGCCACACCGCCTTATGCACAACGGGTTGGGCACCTCATATCAACCCAGGCCTGGTCAAGCACACCATGCTGGAGAAGGTTGGCCCTACATACTGCCCCTAGGGTTTTAAGAGCTGCCCACACAGCTGTGCTGTCCTGCGCCTCCATATCTGATCACTCGTAATGGTGAAAAAAGGGCCTGCTGCTTCAGGACAATGTCCAGGAGCCGTTTCGCACCCCACTGGCATTCCCAACTGCCTACTGGCCTCTGTTTCCAAACTTACGCTCCCATCTCCCACCAGGCGGCACCAACCTAAGAAGTCCTTTGCACCACCGGGCCCATGAGCTGCACTGACTTCTAGCTGACCTACCTCTAGATCCAGGTACACACACCCACACCCACTACACCCTTCCACCCAGCCCAGAACACACAGCTCCGTGGGCCTTGCTGCATGATGCCCCTCAACCCGGGCCTCCCATCGACAGGGGCAGGGCCAGATGCATTCTCCCTGGCCTCACATATCTTTGCCCAATGCTCCTCTGTCTCCTAAATGAGCAGGCACTGCTCGCATATGCGCGCCTCAATATCCACCCCTTGCCATCTACTGGACAGGGTGTCCGCGGCTCCCAGGGGCTCTTTGCCACCCTAGGGTCCTCAGTGGAGGCCTCAGTAACAAAAGGTGGTCCCCCTTAATTCCCCCTGATTCCCACCAAATGGAGGCCCAGCCCCAACCAATTTGCGCTTCTTAAATGTTGGGTCCTACAGCCCAGCCAACCTCAAAGTAACACTTCCAAGCTCAAGCCATCCCTGAAAGCTCCAAACCTACAGGCATGCTTATCTGTGGTGTGCGTCCACCCGTGCCTCAAACTCCGCCCCCGCCCTCGTGCAATATCCTCGTCACCTCCGCAGAGGAGAGCCATGTCGGAAGGCTTCGCCACCTGCCTCTTTGCTCAGAGCAGGCCGCTGCTTGGTTCAGGCTCCTCCTGCGGCCCACCCCTAATTTCTTCACTATTTGTCGCTATGTTTGGCATGTAGCCACCGCTGCAGCCACACCGCCTGATGCACTGAGCGTTGGGCACCTTATCTCAACCCAGGCCTGGTCAAGCACACCAGGCTGGAGGAGGTCGGCCCTATTTACTGCCCCTAGTATCTGGAGCGCAGCCCACACAGCTGTGCTGGCCTGCGCCTCCATATGTGATCACTCGTAATGGTGAAAAAAACAGCCTGATGCAAACCAGGCCACGCACGCAGAATCCTTCTTCCTCTTCACTAATCTTGATTCTCCCGGTGGAGCTTGGAGTAAGGAAGAGGGCTGATTGGCCCTTTCTGATGCCTATATAGACTACCCCACCCCTTCCTCCTAGTTGACCTATCCCCACCGTGCCCTGTGCTACGCCCACATTACCCCGGGGGTAAACTAGTCTACGACCGTCACTTCCCCCGGGGGCGAACATTGTGTCACTTATGTGCAGGTTTGCTTAATTATAGCTCTGCGTATGAGCCACTGGAGTGTAACCCTCGGAGGAGGGGATCCGAATCAGGAAATTGGAAAGTTAGCACCACACACGGAAGAGATTTACATAAACAAGAAATGCACCAAATACCTAACTGAAACAAGTGCATTCTCATGAAAAGGGCCAATCTGAAAAACAGTGCTTCAGAGCAGTAGGTCACCAATGAACTTAATCAGTGAGAGGAAATACTGCTTTCACTCCTTTAACATTGTTGTACATAAATGTATTCAGTACACCAGGTAATGCCAATTTGAGTGACGGCATGATGGCAGCATCTACTGATTTATTCCTTCATGCTCTCAGCCGTGGTCCAACACCTTTAATGGCTGTGCTCACAATGATTAATAAATGATGCTGAGCTAGTGGTATACAGCAGTGCATTCCTAAGCACGTGGCCAAGCTCTGTTATACTTCAGTAAAACAATATTTCCGCCAAGCACATGCACAGTTTTTATCAATGCAGCACGTCAGTACTGAAACCATGGGTTATTGAAATGAATGGTAAGAAAGAAATGTCTTCAAATTTAAAACAAAAATAAATAAAAAAAGTACAGCTGACCTGTTGGCACTACAATAGAAGTGCCTTTATTGTCAGAGACCAGACTTAAAATACAAGCGCCACTCCCCTTGTAAAAAAGCCCAAACAAGTATATTTATCCAACCAAAAGAAGCCCAAAACATTCTAACTATTGAATATCAGGAAACATTTCCAGTAAAAGAATTTATAATTAATATACATGATTACTATAAATATTACCAATGATGTGATTGCAGCGCTGACCAGAAGAAGACGATTTACAAGCCTGTTTGACAATCGCTTGGAGCAAATGTAAGTAATAGCACCCATGTAAAGCAGTTTTAACTAACGAAAAAAGGACTCCCGAAATTCATAACTATAATGGCTGCTGTGTTTGGAGATTAATAATTGGCCAAGGCTCTCTGGGAGATGGAAACATAGGAAGAGGAATGATGAATGCATGCCATGGACAAATGGCAAGAGAGACTGCGAGAGCGACAAGTAAATGTCATGACTACGGGCGACCTGAAGCCCAGAAAGAAGAAACGCAAAAAGAACAATTGATGGATAGAATGCAGAACAATGTCATACATTCACTCCAGTACAGAAATCTGGTCCTATATCCAAAGTTTTTTTGCTCACCATGCCATTCCAGTTTGGACCCAGGCATATGCAAATCAGTCTTGCCCCGGCACGCAATGGGAACAGTCCAGCCCGAACTGCCAGGCCAGGTCCTCCATGGACTGGAAACAAGCATCCTAAGACCGGTTTCGGGCTTTCAGGCCTCATAGGCCAGGATAGCTTGACTCCAGTGGCATGGAGAGCACGGGACCCATGTCTGGGCTTACTCGTCCCACTCGGGGTGACAAATGCAAAAAGAACAATTGATGGACAGAATGCAAAACAATGTCATACATTCTTCCCAGTCCAGAGATCTGGACCTAAATCCATCGTTGTTTTGCTCACCATGCCATTTCGGGTTGGACCCGGCCATATGCAAATCAATCTTGACCCTGCGCCCAATGGGAACAGTCCAGCCCGAACTGCCAGGCCCGGTTCTCCCTGGACTTGAAACAAGCATCCTAGTACCGGTTTCGATCTTTCAGCCCTCAGCAGCCAGGATAGCTTGACTCCAGTGGCATGGAGACGGGGAACCGCCATTACAACGCGGTTTTTACCACGCAGTGCAGTTACATCGCATGCGTTACAACGCATGCAATGTTACAACGCTATGCCATTACAACGCAAGTCTTTACATCGACTTGCGCTAGATGGCATGCTAACATTACAAATAGTGTAGTTTGCTATCCCAACACCTTCCCTACTGTTAAGTGGACTGGAGTTGGAATAGTAAATTACACTTTTTTAATGTTAGCACGCCATCTAGCGCGAGTCGATGTAAAGACTTGCGTTGTGATGGCATAGCGTTGTAACATCGCATGCATTGTAACGCATGCGATGTAACTGCACGCGTTGTAAAAACCCGCGTTGTAATGTCATACATCCCATGGAGACCACGGGACCCACGTCTGGGCATACCCGTCTCACTCGGGGTGACAAATGCAAAAAGAACAATTGATGGACAGAATGCAGAACAATGTCATACATTCACCCCAGTACAGATATCTGGGCCTAAATCCATCATTTTATTGCTCACCATGCCGTTCCAGTTTGGACCCATCCATATGCAAATCAATCTTGACCCTGCGCCCAATGGGAACAGTCCAGCCCGAACTGCCAGGCCAGGTCCTCCCTGGACTGGAAACAAGCATCCTAGGACCGGTTTCGGGCTTTCAGCCCTCATCAGCCAGGATAGCTTGACTCCGATGGCATGGAGAGCACGGGACCCACGCCAGGGCATACCCGTCCCACTCGGGGTGACACATGCCTAAGAACAATTGATGGACAGAATGCAGAACAATGTCATTCACCCCAGTACAGAGATCTGGGCCTGAATGCATCATTCTTTTGCTCTCCATGCCATTCCAGTTTGGACCCAGCCATATGCAAATCAGTCTTGACCCTGCACCCAATGGGAACAGTCCAGCCCAAACTGCCAGGTCAGGTCCTCCCTGGACTGGAAACAAGCATCCTAGGACCAGTTTCGGGCTTTCAGCCCTCATCAGCCAGGATAGCTTGACTCCAGTAGCACGGGTCCCACGTCTGGTCAGGTAGGACCTGGCTTGGCAGTTTGGACTGGACTGTTCCCACAAGGAACAGGGTCAAGACTGATTTGCATATGGCTGGGTCCAAACTGGGGTGGTGTGGTGAGCAAAAGAATGATGGATTAAACCCAGATCCTTGTGACTGGGGGTGAATGTTTGCATTGTCCAGCATTCCGTACATCAATTGTTTCATTTGCATATATTGCCCTAAGTGGGAAGGGTATGCCCAGACGTGGGTCCAGTGCTCACTACACCACTGGATTCAAGCAAGCCTGGCTGATGAAGGTTGATGCCCTGAAACCGGTCCCAGGATGCTTGTTTCCGGTCCAGGCAGGACCTGGCTTGGCAGTTCGGGCTGGACTGTTACCACAGGGAGCAGGGTCAAGACTGATTTGCATATGGCTGGATCCAAACTGGGGTGGTGTGGTGAGCAAAAGAATGATGGATTAAACCCAGATCCTTGTGACTGGGGGTGAATGTTTACATTGTCCCGCATTCCGTCCCTCAATTGTTTCTTTTGCACAGAAAGAAGAAACACCATGGGGCATATTTACAAGCCCCTATCGCCATGGGAACGTCACTTTTTACGACGTTCCTGTGGTGATAGGGGCTTTGCCTTTTTTGCAAGGCAGCCTTAGGGCACTTAACATGGCTTAACACTGCCTTGTAATTTAACACTGCCTTGTAAATAAGGCCCCCTTTCACTCTATCGGTGGGCAATGGGTGTTGCTGTGGGCGTTCCACCGCAACACCCATTGAGTCTGACGCTGCCCCCTAATTACAAGGGAGGTGTAAATAAGAGGCAGGGCTAGAATTAAGACCAGGTAAAATCTGGTCTTAACCTGGCACAACGAGGAGAAATGTTTCATTTCTCCTCGTTTTTGCTGTTTTCATGCGTGTTGCATTTTGCAGCAGACATGAAAACAGCTAAAGGCCAATGATTGTTTATGTACAGGAAGGTCCCGCTTCCTGCACATAAACAATGGGGGGCTCATCCTTGCAACACTTTTGCGCCGCCGGTGCATCACTTTTTGTGATGCACTGGCGGTGTAAAAAATGCACCAAGTAGCGCCCTATTTACAAAGTGACGCATCTAGGAAGATGCTTCACTTTGCAAACCCCTGCGCTACATTATACCTGCATCAGGTATAATGTATGACAGGTGGGCATTCCCCCGCATCCAAGCCTCGTAGAAGTGGCGCATTGAAATCTATAAGATTTCACTGCGCACTTCTAGGACGCCATGGCGTCAAATCCTTACGCCTGCCGCATTGCAGGCATTAGGGTGACGCAGTGCTATATTCATAGCCCTCCCCCTTCATTGCTGGAGTTGCGTCACACTTCTGACACAACTCCTGCAATGCGTCCGTTTTACGCCGACAGATACATCAGTATTACTGACAAATCTGTCGTTCCTTGCGACATGATGCATCATATAGTAAATATGATGCATCCATCATGTAGCAAGGAGGGCGCACTGAGAAGTGACGCATCGCTGTTTTCACGCAGCAATGCATCACTTCTCATAAATAAGGCACTCATTTAAAAAAAAAATGCCATTTTGCAACTACTGTGTGTGCTGCATTAAGCAGCACACATTGAAGTCCCAAAAAAGCATTTAAAGATTGAAGGCCTTATTTATGAGGCCTTGCGACACTTTTAAGCCGTGTTGCATCACTTTTTGTGACACACCGGCGGCATGAAAAATTCGCCGCGTTGCACCCTATTTACAAAGTGGCACATCTAAGCAGATACGTCACTTTGTAAAGTCCTCCTCTACATTATACCTGTATCAGGTATAATGTATGCAGGGTGGGCGTTTCCCCGCAAAAAGCCTCAAAGAAGTGACGCAGTGAAATCTATCATATTTCACTGTGCGACTTCCAGGACACCTCTGCATCAAAACCTTACGCCTGCCGCACAGCAGGTGTAAGGCTGTAGCAAGCCCTTTCACATGGGGCTTGCCCATGTAAAAGGACACATTGCTGGAGTTACGTCTGTTTTCAGACACACCCCAGCAATGCGTCACTTTTGCACCTTCAGATATCTCAGTAATACTGACGTATCTGTAACTCCTTGCATCATGGAGCACCGTACATTAAATATGGGGCATCCATTCTGTTGCAAGGAGGGCGCTCTGAAAACTTGCATCACTGTTTTCACACAGCAATGCAACAGTTTTCATACATAAGCCATTGTTCATGTGCAAAAATGGGGACCTTCCTGCACATAAACAATCTTCCCCTGCATGCAGACACCTTTGCTCTATGGTGCAAGGGTGCCTGCATTGGCGCTAGGCTGCTAAGTATAGCGCCAGCGCAGGGGGAAACGCAGGGCTGCACCATATTCTTGTAAATATGATGCAGCCCCGCATTTCTGAAGTGGCGGATTGAAGCGTTAAGCCAGGAAGGCTAATGCCTCACTCCGCCACTTCCCTTGTAAATATGCCGACTGGCACTGTGGGGGAAGCAGGACCACCCGACTAGAAGTGAGCAGTCCCACTGACCATATTACGATGCAACTGCCTTCACAGTCGCAATGTGTATACTTTGCATTGCCACATGTGCTGTGGGCTGCAGCACATGCCGAAGTACTAAATATGCACATTCCAAACATCCCTCCATTATGTTGCAGGCACCATGTGGTGACTACCACGGGGTGCAAGGATGTTTAGGGGAAACCAAAGGTGCACCCTCAGGGCCCATAGTGGAGTGGGGAGGGGCACTCAAAGTCACTGTCCATGTCCTTTTCTTCGCGGGTTAACTGCATGATAGGGCCAGCAGAAAGAGACATTCTAATCCCTATGGCGGTGCCTGTGCACGCACCCCCACATTGCACGGAATAGGAGTCTGACGCCTGAAAAGAAGTCACAAGAAAGTCGTGGAGGATCCATGCAGAATAGTACAACTAGAACCTAACAACGCCACACTGACAAGATCCTTGATCTTGTCGGACATGGCGGTCTTTCCCCTCGCCAGCCGAGATCTGACTGCCTGCATTCTAATGGCACCGGGAACGCCGCTGACGGCCTGACAGTGGCAGTCCCACTGCCATTGTAATCAGGCTCAAAGTTTTAATCTCCATAGTTCCAAAAAATCATTACAAAAATTAAAGTTATAGGTGCCGATTACGATCCGGTAAAAACCGGGTACGAACCGTCGGTCGGAGCGTTTTCTCCGTCCGACTCGTACCCGGTTGTAAAACTTTACAAACATGGAATTACGATTCGCACGGAAACACCATTTCCGTACGAATCGTAAAAAACACCGACCGACGAAATTATACGTACCAATGTGATCCGGGAATGCTGCGACGTGACGTCGGGACGCTTTCAGGCAGCGTTTCACGACCCAGGAAGTACGATTCGAACCGACAGCAGTCCGGACGGCAATATTTTCACGGCACCCAAAAAGTGCCGGAAAAGCGAAGTACGGCGCGAAACGACCAGAGTAGGTGGCCCGGTACGCGCCGACCCCCCCAGCCCCCGTACATTCGAGTCATCCCCCCCAGCCCCTGTACGTTTGAGTCGTCCCCCCCAGCCCCCGTACGTTCGAGTCGTCCCCCCCAGCCCCCGTACGTTTGAGTCGTCCCCCCGTGTATGTACACCCGTGTACGTTCGAGTCGTACCCCCACCCGTGTATGTACACCCGTGTACGTGTCGTACCCCTGTGTATGTACACCCGTGTACGTGTCGTACCCCCCGTGTATGTACACCCGTGTACGTGTCGTACCCCCGTGTATGTACACACGTGTACGTGTCGTACCCCCGTGTATGTACACACGTGTATGTACTCGAACACGGGGGGGTTCGACACGTACACGGGTGTACATACACGGGGGGTACGACACGTACACGGGTGTACATACACGGGGGTACGACACGTACACGGGTGTACATACACGGGGGGTACGACTCGAACGTACACGGGTGTACATACATGGGGGTACGACTCGAACGTACGGGGGCTGGGGGGGACGACTCGAACGTACGGGGGCTGGGGTGGTACGACACGTACATACAGGGGCCGGGAGGGGGGGATTCGACTCGTACATAGGAGGGCTGGGGGGAGTGTTGGGCGTGTATGCGGGCACATGTCTCCATGGTTGCTATGGGTGTTCGGTGCGGACGGTGTTTTTTCCATACGGTTGTAACATCGGACGCACGGGATGGATCGTAATACCGCGGTCGGACTTCACTTTTCACATTTGTACGGTAAATCGTCCGGGGACGTGTCGGACACATTTTCCGACCCGAGGACGTGTGGGGAATAATTCCCAATGCGATTCGTATGGACTTTTTCCCATGCGAATCGTAATTGGCAGTTTGTACGGCACTTGTACGATTCGTACGGTAAAAAGACCAGATACGAGTCGTACGGGGAATTTTTTTACCGGATTGTAATCGGCACCATAATATTATGCAGCATTCTGTTAAACATTCACACTTGGTACAACTGAGCGGTAGGAATATTGTGGATCTCTGCAAATTATGTAACTTTCCCTGCACATATATATGAAAAATGTGTAATCTACCCCTGCTTTCCACGTGGCTGCTCTATGCCCCAGTGGTCCCAAAAGAATCTATGGATTTTTGGAGTATAAAGCCTGTCCATTGCTTACTCCTGGACCGGATGCAAAAACAACAAGGTGATGGATGGTAATATTGAAATAATCTCAGTCACTGTAAATCATTTGTGCTCCATTCGGGTTCACCACCATGAAAGGGCTGGCGGAAAGGGCCATCAGAATCCCTACAGTGGTGATTGCGGGTCCCTACATGAGTCATGTTTTAATACTCAGGGTCTTATTACAATGTCGTGGGGACCATTGCGGAATCAGGCCTGACCTCTGGTCAGAGGTCTAGACACCGCAATTAGGATGCAAGGGCACATGGGGGCCTATTATGATGTCGAGCAGTTTCCCACATGGTTTCCATGCTGGTCTGTCCGACATGGAAACCATGTTGGAAAGCGTCTTTGGGGGGGGGGGGTGCCCTAGCAGGGCCCACTTAGGTACATTGACTCCGGTTGGAGGCCGAAGAGGCAACTATGGTGCCCCCCCTGTTGATCCCTGCACCTTGTGGCTGGCGTGGACCCTGTTATGGGCACCCAACTCACTTTCCTACAGCCTTTTCATGGCGGTAGGAGCACTGTGAAAAAGCTAAAGGAAATGGACTAATTTAATTAAGTATAAAAAAAGTAAAAACAATAATAGTGAGTTTTTGGAAAGAAACCAATGTCAATTCTAGAACTACATTATTATGAAAACGATAAAAAGTGAGGTAATTGACTTTATTTTAGAGTCAACTTAAGAATAGAAATAAAATAAACCATGTTATATCATTTTAAAATGTATTTACCAACATTTAAAAAGCTTGACTTTTGTAATAACATAAATGAATTGTAAATTATTAACTTGAAAAAACAATATAATTGCGATAAACAAGATTTTAAAATAAACACATTGTTTCTCATGTTGTTACTTTTCTTTCATTGATGATAATTGTCCTTTTTTCAGTTGGTACACAATATCAGACTTTCCCTTCTCAGTGATGGCGATGAAATGGACCTTGTCCTTACAAATCCATAATGATTAGACCTAGACAGTGCAAATGAAACACAGTTCCTAAATTTTAAAATATGTCCTTTAATGTTTTCAATCTTTTACAGGAAGAGTAGTTCAATGCTTAAAAAAATATGAAGTAAACGTTTTATTACTCAATCAAGAATTGTGAAAACCATGAATAATTAATTATATTATTGTGAACTCATGATGATAAATATCTCCTACATATCATAGTAACAATGTTCACTATACTGGAAGCATAAAAGGGTTAAATATCAGCCTTTAAAAGTCAAAAGAATAGTAATAACTACATAGGATTGATAATTGCTTGAGCAAGGTTGCCTCTTTTGTTTAAATGTATTGTAGATGTATCCATCTGAAACACTCATTGTATAGTTCCTGTTATAAAAGTGAAACACATTAAAAATGGAAATTAATTTGCTTTATTTTGTTGAATAATAGCCTTAGTTTAGATAACGTTGTTCTGTTTAGGCAGTTTTAAAAAAATGGCTGAAGAAAACACAATCTTTTGGACATGGTTAGCCACATTTTTTCAGCAAGTTATCTGATGCAAATTTGACTGAAGAGTACTGGGTTTCAACTAACTAGATTCCCAGGACCTTTGGGCCGGATTATGAGTCTGGCATTAGCATGATCGCCAGACTCACGCCGGTGGTCCACTGTCTGCCGTATTATGACTTTCAAAGCCGTACAGGCATTGGACCACTGGCTGAACCTCTCAACAGTTGTTCCATGGTGGTGGCGCAGCTGCCCCACAATGCTATGTGCTGAGCATTGACTGGCAAATTCCCACTCAGCATATTACAAGTTCTTACATTGACAGCCTCTTCATGGCGGAGCCCCACAAGGAAAAGGCTAGCGGTGCAGGAACAAAGGGGGCCATAAAGGGACCTGATGGCCACTATGACATGGGGATACTTCAGGGGGGCACAAAATGTGTCCTCCTGTCTGCACCCCGACAAAGTTTGAGTACGGCATGTACGTGGACATATATGCTGTGCTGGAACTTTTTTGCTGTTCCCATTATGAGGCCTGTTTCCAGGCACCACCATGGGAATAGCAAAGAACCACCGGCCATATTCCGATTTACAGATTTGCAACTTGTAATACGATTGGCGGTGAGTGCGCAGCTGTGGTGCAACGGATGCGGTGTTGCGCTGCTGCCCCAAAGTGTAATCAGTTCCGTTTATTTCCAAAATACGAGGTAAACGTCTAATGGTTCTACAATTGGCAATGCAATTAGCACATTTGTAATTCCGTAGTAAGTGGTACACCATGGTAACTAGTGCATGGTTACTAAAGAGGGTTCCTTTAGAGATGCAGCATGTATTGTGCTACTCTAGGATTAATATGCACCACACCCCCACAAGCTGACATTGCAGGCTACGTCAAATGGGCCACTCCAAAACGATAACCCTGACTTCAATATCGCTTAACGCTGCATGGTAACATTTGCAAGACACCCCTTCCTTGAGCTCTCACCAAAGAGTTCCGGGGAGGATCACCAACTCTTTATAGGGTACACTGGAGCAAAGAAGGGGCGTGCTGTCCAAAAGAGGACCTTATCCTGCTGGGTCATCCTCTGTATCAAGATCTAATACACCTTAGTGAAGAATCAACCGTTTCATTCCACCAGGGCGAAGGCAGCCACTACAGATCAGCATGGTGTTCCCATTTCCGATATCTGCAAGCGGCCACTTGGCCATCCTTGCACATGTCGGGTGGACACAATTGCCTGGATTCTCAGTTTCAAAGGGAGGGCCTGTTTGGCCGCTTGGTTTTGCTGGATTTCCTGGTTTAAACTTTCTCTATCCCACCTTCGGGGAAGGTATTGCTTAGGTATCTGTTCAAAGGTAAGGAATCTGCGGCATCGATGTCTCTATCATAAAAGACAAGTTACCTAACATTGGTAACGCCGTATCTGGTAGTCATAATCTAGCTGCAGATTCCTTACTGGCCCACCCTTCCTTCAAGGCCCTTTTTTGTATTTTGTAACAGTCCACGGTCAGTCAATTCATGGCCCCGTGCTTATGGCGTGCAAAGTCGTAAAAAGTAGTGACATCAGCGTACTGGAGTGGTGGCTATATAGACGATGCAGACATCACTATGACGGTGGACACGACACCTAAAACATCACGTGGAGTGAACCAGCAACACATACCGGCACGCAGGGGTACCACTATCAAAAATCTTCCAGATCCACCCTGATGGCTGGACATTCAAGGTTAATGAATCTGTGGGTAGATCATGTCTCTAGCAGATAAGGCATTACCGAAGGTAAGTAACTTGTCCTTTGAATAGGTAATTTTCAAATTACACTTCTTCAGTTCATTTTTCATTTATTATACTTTTTTAATTTGACTTTCATCTATCTTTAATGCTATCGATGCACTAGGAAAATATGTATTATAGCAGTATCTGTATCAACAATCTCAGCTTTTTGTACATAACCATTTGATCTATCACGCATCATGTAGATTTAGGATGATGTCCTTTTTTTAACAGACTACTCTGACATATATATATTTTTTTAAATTAAGGTGGTTGCAACATGGTTTATTTTTCGTTATTCATATGTAAGTCTTATGTCTGTGAGGTTGGGTCAACACGCACCAAAATTCAATGACTGTGGGTTTAAGAATAATAGAGGATGGCGTATCCCATACGTACCCCTTGTCAAATCCTCTTTTTGTCATGTCATGACGAGGAAAGTGACCTTGTCCCTGCATATTTTTAATAATGCACCCAAAACAATACATAGTCAAACCATATTAATTTATTTATCAAATGTTTATAAAAAAAGTTTCACTCGTACAAAATTGTGTTCTGCATATCAAAAATAAATAGTGAATATAATTTAGAATAAAAAAATGTTAAATGTGAGCACCACAAACAATGATATTACAGTAAACAAGTTTTGCAAATAGTTTCGATATAACCGAATAACCCAGTTCACTTCACTGAGATGATGTTTTTACTTCTCTGAAAGTACAGCTTAAAAAAACAGTATTAAATACATCTGCTACATTTAAAATCTTCATGCTGTAATAAGGATGTTGCATCTGTTTGAATGCATTCGATATGTATCCATCGGCAGCCTTCATCACATAGTGCTTGTTGGAAAAGGAAAGACAGTAAAAAATATGATATTCACTTTGCATTGTATGCAGGTCAATAGGTATTAACTTTGCTAACTTAAATAAGTTTTGGAAGTTTGTGAAAAAAATCTGTAGGAAACTGCACTGATTTGAGAAGGTCACCCACAGTTTTCGACTGATATCTGATGCAACTTTCACTGAAAATCACTTGGTTCATGCTAACAAGGTCCCCAGTGCTAGTGTCCTTTCCTAAAAATGTGGTAAATGCATACTTGTTTCACATTTCACACAGACGTTTGCACCTTTGCCAGTTCCCAGTAAGTGGTAAACCTAGTAATGAGAGCATTGGTAGTAAGGTGGGTCCCTTATAACTACAGCTTACATAGTGCCACTCCAATGATAGCCTGGAATCAACTCACACTAACTCCCAATCCAAGCTGCGTAAAATATGTACACAAAATAATCATTAAAAAACATGGTATACACCCTGTGTAGCATGTCCACAAATGCTGAATAGAATTTTTTTTTTTTAATTCAGCCAAACAACATGCCTTTTATGGGATAAGGCATGGTTTATTAAATTCCATCTCAGACCATATTAGCACTTGCAGATCTGTCCCTGTACTATACAGTTAAATTACTGACAGTACAAGTGAACCGAGAAGTCATTACAAGTACAGGCACTAGTAACTTTCCCAGGTCTATGATGGCCAGCCCTGCCAAGTATCATGCATCAATCGTTAGACTAACGCATCTCAATGTGGTGATGCGCATCACCACACTGAAATGGAAAGTCACGCATATAGGGCCTCCCGAAGCTGTCCAGCCAAACACTGCTGATAGCATTGAGCAAAGCAGTGCCTGCTGCGCTGGTAGCTGCAGAGTAAAGTGACTGACAGGTTCTGCCCTAGCTGGGGGCCGGCTCACCTGCTCTCCATGCCTCCATTCACCATAGACACATATTCACATGACATGATAATGGCAAACGGTGTACCGTGATTTGCCCAATCAGAATGCTGAGCTAAGACTATAGGTGGGGCTGGCGCAAACGCGAGAGCGGGCGGATAGTTATGAAGTTTGGCTGCTCGTACCGCCTTCTACAGTGCCACTGCCTGCAGACTCTCATCAGATTATGTTGCTTAACTGGGTCCAGAACAGAGCGGGGCCGCCGGAGAGTTTGGTGCCCATGCTGCCTCTCATGATTCCTGCACGAGTCTGGAAGGACCGCGGCTAAAGGGAGAGAGTATGGTGCCACTGCAGTGCAGCCTCATGACGCTGATGGCAGTACCGTAGCTTGTCCCCTTGCCAACGACTCCAGGCGGTAATAGTTATGTTAATATATTTATTTAACTGAGCAGATAGAAATAATATTATATGTGTGTAACTGTCACTGTATTGTCCTCCAATCATTGGCACTCAACTCCTCTCACTTGAACCACTCTGCTGCCAATAACGTAGGGCACACTTGCCATGTTTCTTAGAGCACTGCCGTGTTTCAGGTGGAAATGTTTGTGGCAAATACACTAAAAAGGTGGTACAAAAAAGATATTGAGTTATTAGCGTGAGGGGGACACTTGCCCGTTGGTTCCGGTCGCGCTCCTGAGCACTGTCTCTAACAGACACCATTGCGCTGAGCCTATTAGTGTCTCAGCGCCAGGAGGCCCACTACCTAGAGACCGAGAGAGAAGCACAGCACCAGCAGTGTCTCAGATCAGACCTCCTGCGACGCTGAGCACAACAGCACAGAGACCTCCCCTGAGTTCACGCAGGACGGGGAACCCACTGCTACAAAAAAGTGTGCTGAAGTCTACCTGGAGTCGGGTGATTATCAAATTTCACATCTTTTGAAAGGAAGCTGTGATTGTAATACAAGCTTCCACTGTGTGTGGGTAGCCTGTGCACTTGTACACACTATACAAAAAATATCTAAGCAGAGGCTGAAAGTCTAGGTGGAAGTGAGCAGCGTCTGTGAGGTGAATCCAAAAGTGAATCCGGGTTGAGGCCGCATATAATAACAACAGTCCTTTTAACATAATGCTAATAACGAATGCCCTCATTTAATATATCCCACGGCCAATACCTAACAACGTAGGCCTGGAAAGCAGGAGAGGATGTGATCTATCGACTAGACTGCCAACTTTGGTGCTGGAAACCAGGGTTCGAGCCCCGGGGTAGCGTCCACATCCTGTGATTCTGGGCAAATCAGTTAATCTCCCCGTGCCTGAATGTGTAACATAACCGGTGCTCATGCAAAGCGCTCCAATACCTTCGGGTCGAGTTCGCGCAATATAAAATCTGCAAAAAAAAAAAAAAGTTTAGTGATAGCGGCAAAAATGTGTCCCTGCTCGCTGTGTTGGCAGCATTCAGTCACACCTGATCTGCTGGCTGCCCTGTCACCGCTGCCACACAATTGTGGCCTTATGCTACTGTGTGGGAAACCCGCCCACGCTTGGCAGAACACAGAGATAAGAAGCCCCAAGCAGATGACAAAAGGATTTCACTTAGAACAGAGGAAGACAGTCTGTAAAAGTATGTAAACAGAAATAAACATAAATATTCTTGTACAGAAAACGGTTTACACGAAACTCTGAAAACACACTGAAGTAACAATGCAGGCATTTGACAGGTGTAATGATAACATAAGTTCCCCTCTACTAATTCTAAATTCAACATTATCATTTATTAAGCAATTTAATACCCACAAAAATATCGGTATGCCCTTCCTAACAATCAAATATTAAACATATAAAATTATTAATAAACCTATATTTATTATAACATTCACTTTAATACATTCAAGGACCTTTTTTTAATTTTGCTTATTTCGTCACTTTTTTATTTTTCTCAAGCCAGTGAAAAAAATCATAAAGTAATAAATAGAACAAACCTATCTGAGCATATGCAGAAAAAGAATTGAGCGCTGCAATTGTATATCTAGCATAAGAGGGGGTTTCCACTATTTATTCTTAGGCTATTGGAAATGAGGCATTAAAGAGAAGACAAATCTATGTGTGGCACAGAAGCAAACAAGCCAGGTTCTGTAAACATTCACATGATGGCATTCCACTAATTTAGCATATGGTTTGGTCTCCCCCTGGAGACCACAGTGTATTGTGTGCTACTTACCATTTTCTATTGCAAAGTATTGTGTATATTGTGTTATATCTTGGGTTTTGAGTGTCATATAATAAATTCATATTTTTATACATACACTGTGAGGTTCTTTTTTGGTTAAGCTATAACAATAAGATTACGTACTGGTAAAACAAGCTGCTTTACACTCCTTCTGGACTAAGCCTGAAGACCACAACTACCACATATACCACTTAGAAAGCTTTCTAAGGTTGTCTAAAACTCCTGAAATCATCATAAGAGTTGTCTGGATTAGTTGAAGGGGCTACATTTACACAAGTGAGCACCATATACTAAGCCGGCTGAAATAAGAAAAGAACATCATTTTTGATACAAAGACAATTTTTTATTGCATGTAATACACAATTTATTTCTATTTTTAAAATGGCAAACTACTAAGATATATAATTATAAAAGTAGAGATAGTAAAATCAAGCTGCTGGTGAGAACAACCTTGCATCATGAGTGTCAATATTTGTTAAAAAATTTCAAATAAGAAATTTGCATATCAATAAAATAAGTAGCAACCTCACCCCCCCAACAGCACACAAGTTTGATTTTCTGCAAAATCCTCAATCTCCTCTGTAAGGGTTTCAAATGGAAGAGCTGCTGGAGATTCGTGATTGGTCATGCTTCCTGCAAAATATTTGTTTAGGTTTACTAAAATTCTATTTGGGAAAGCAGCCACTGCTCATCCAACCCACCCCAAACCCTGCTCAACAAAAAATAAAAAAGTATTCTAAAATCCCTTATTTAACATACTGTACTTTTCAAACCATATATTTTAGACAAGCTCAGTTTCACGTTCTCTTGCTTAACCTAGTACCTTTTCACCAAGTATTGTACCATTTGCACAGGTTGATGGTATATAATTCAAAAACACATCCGGCTTTGTCCCATTGCATACAAAAAACATACCCTTCGATGGTTTGCTGCTGCCGCTCAACTTATTAAGGCCTCAACATGTCAAGATTGTTTGTTGTACGTAAAGAGAGGTTGCTGGCATTAAGCAATTTAACACGCTTTCCTTGAATTTCAGCAGTAGTGTACGGGCATGTAAATTGTATGTTCCAAAATGCCTTTTTCTTGTACCTCAATTGCAATTTTTCAGAAGCACTACCTGTCCTTCTGTAAAGGTGCACAGGCTTATATTTCTTTGTAACTCTCTTTTTGAATTGTTATTTTTGGTTTTCTTGTGCAATCTCAATATTCTATTAAATCTGCTTCTGCAACTCTGCTCTTTCTTTTTCTTTTCAACACTAATTCCTGCATTTTCTGTTTCAGTTGGTAGTATAAACTCAAGCTATTAAAGGAAACAAAACTCAATCACTAATTTTCATTATAATCACTACAATTAAACATATTTTAAGAATTCTAAATATAAAATAATGTAAGACGGGTCTGCATATAGAAAAATATACATTTATAAATTGAATCTAACCCTCTATTTATATAAAAATGAAAGCAAATTAAAATATCAAGATTTATTGTAAATAATTCTTATGTAAAAGAAAAGTAACAGAGCGAAATAAGATTTAATAGTAGCCAAAACTTAAAGAGTATTCTGCAAGTGAATCCGTGTATAATTACACAATAAAAATATGCAGATTTAAACATAAATAGGGGTAATGACTCTGAAACAAATAGAACATGTTTATAATTCTTTTTAATTCAAAACACAATCATAATTTCATACAAGATCCTCTGCAACCTCACTTGGAAATCTGGCTTCACGGCCTCACATAAGGTGAAATGGGGACTCTCTTGCAGACAGCCAAGGGGGAAGGGGCCCCCCTAGGGTTGCCCAAAGTCACTTTACGCCTGCCTTTTCATGGTGTACGAAACTCCATGAAAGGGCCGGCGGAAATGGCCATTGTAATCCCTATGGCGGTGCCTGAGCAGGCGCCACCCCTATTTTAGGGATTACGGGCCCTCCAATGGTTCAACTGGCTCAGGGACTGTCCCTCCACCAGCTGCCCCCTGACTTCACGCATTGTAATGCGTTGGTCAGACCGCAGCAACAGATGACGGTCAGAACGCATTCGATGAGCCGTCGGATGCAGTCAGATCGCCATCAGAATAACCCCCCCAAGAACTTGCAAACTGACAAATATTTTGATGGAAATATTCTATGAATAAATTACCAATCAACATGTGTATAAAAAACAGATTCAGAATTAGATTTACCTTGTTATGCTAGCATTAGTATGTTCATCTAAACCATTTGTCTGTGGATTATATGCTGCACTCACAGAGAGTTCTATTTCTAAGAGTTTTGGTACCTCAGAACTAACCTGAAACAAAATATTTATATTGTATATTCAGATGTTTGAATTCCCAGTAAAAAGTATAAAGAAAGGGAGCAAAATGTAATTATGTAGTAAACAGATGTGTAACACACCTTTAAAAGCACAATCTGACTAACAGGGTCAGAATCATAATACCTTTCCAATGAAGATAGTTTAAAATCATCCAAGTTTCAAAAGCAAACAGACACCTACAGTATAAAATGACAGTGCTTGTTGGGATTTAATGAATGTGGAGTATAATGTTTGATCAATTTATAAGCTACCAAATTAGGGGTCAGATTTAAAGGGTTTCAAAGAATGGGTAATAAAAATGCTACGTGACTTGCATCACATGGAATTAGTTTTGGCTAACACTGATAAGTGGGTAGGAATTAGTGGGGACCTGCTCTCTAACAGAGTAACAAAGGGTTCTGACCGCAAGGGTGCAATCTTCCACTGAATCTAAGTGTGCAGAGCAATTTTTCAAATAGCACTGTCATTGAATATGACAGATTGATAATTCCTCTTGTTTACTAATTAATCATGACATTTCTAAATGTATATCTAATCCTTTTCAAAATTACATTTTCCTTGCTTAGAATATGATGAATTTCTAGATTTGCATACAATTGTTTCGATAAAAAGATCTCAGTTACTTAAATGTAGTAAGTGAATGAATAGTAGAGAAACATTAAGGTTGTCTCAATATTATAATTGAGATGTATCTTTACCGTGATGTTTTTGCATCATTAAACCATACATAAGAATACATTTTTTTAAACTTTCATGCAATAAATTCTTATCTAAAAAAAGTCAATATACCTTTCAAGTGTTAATTATTTAAAAAAAATGCTATATATAATTAACACACAAATTAGTTATTATCATAATTGCATTATCAATATATAAGTCCTATATTGTACACTAACTTCATTCACAAACTCCCGGACTTGGTCTGATAGAACCCTTTTCGGACTTCCATGGTGTAAGTACATTTGCAACAGTCTGAAAGCAACCTCGGCTGCACTCTTTGATTTCAGGTGAAATGCCTCACCCGTTTTGAAAAATAGTTAGTTGCAGTCAGAATATATTTGTATCCTGTAGGAGAGGTCGGTAAAGGTCCCATCAAATCCACTCCTAAAACTTCCCAAACTTCTTCCACCTCTTAATTTACACATTATAAATAAATGTTATTAAAAGATATGCAAATTCAATATTTATTTTACAAATTTAGTATTTTATGCAACTGTGAAACATTTTTATTTAAAATTTAAAATCATACCTACAGAACTGTAAGTTCATAAAGCAAAACATAAGACATATAGTACATACTTTAATTGGTTTGAAATCTGGAGCGTGGGTTGTTCCTTTTGGCAACTATCACACTTGATCTAAAAATGAAAAAATAAAGATCCATGAAAGAAAATGTTCAAATGGGGCCACCCAAATAACAAATTTACATCAACATTTTGACTTCATATCTCTACGAAGTGTAGACCGTGTTCATGGAAATATCATACCCTCCAATGCTAATTTTTGACTCACTTCCTCAGAAAAAATTATATTATTTAAAGCCCACCTGTCAAATCATGAAAATGTTAGTGAACATATCCTTACCAAACAGCGTCTTTATATTGGTGCACACAATGAAATAATTGATAGTTGCCCTAAAAATCCGTTACCAACACCTAAAGATTAAAGAAACACTCTAAATTGAATATGCATTTTAACTACTCAATATTACAGCAATGGATGGGCCAACAGACCCATGTGCGAGAGAATATGGAAAGATTTCAAGATTAAGACTTTTAATAGAACAATAGGATAATGAAAATATCTCATAAGACATAATTTCAAGTGAGATTTTTATTTCACAACAATTCGTTTTGAAACAATAGAAAATTTCGAACTCACCCATTGTTTAACATCAACCCTTATATTTGGCCAATTAAATCGGGTGGTAATACTTTTAACGTTTTGTTGACTCCGTAATGGCCACCAATAAGAGACTAATGACATTGAAAAAATATTTTTTTGCATCTTTAGCACAAATGACAACTTTTGTGTTCTTTCCTTTACCAGTGTAGAACAAGTTCCCATCTATTGTCAAAACCAAAAGGAAAAGCATAACAGTGTTTCAGTTAGTATGCATGTCAAATAGAATACCATTTAAATGTATAATGTGTTTCTCTAAATAAACTCAAATACATGTCAGTAATTTCTGTATGTATAAAAGAAAGTATATTCACATAATCCAGAATATATAAACAGCATTCAGTTATTATGCAATTTCATAAAAGGAATGTATGCAATATATCTGTCCCTAACAAATTATACATTTAAAAAGAATTTATATAAAGGGGCCAACTACGACGCAGCTGTAAAAGGTTCACACCCATGGTTGAAGCTATTACAGTCACATCGTAATGGGCCGGTCAGTTTACTTTACAACCGCCTCATTATGATGGAGGCGGTCATAAAGAAAACCTGCTAGTTATTCCGGCTGGATTCCGACGAGCTCTGAGAGTCCATTGGACAGTTGGAATTCGGACTGTAATCTCAATGGTGGGCATTTCAGCCCTTGAGATTACAAAGTAGGGTTTCAGCAGGCTTTTCATGCCAGCTTTTCCAACACAAAAAGGCTGTCGGAATTCGACTGTGGAGGCCCCCAGCAGTGCCCCCTTGGGTGCACGAACTCCAATTGGAGGCTGGAGCAGCACCTTGAGGTTCCTGTCACAGGGTGCAGTTATGAAGTGCACCTCCCTTTTCTCAAGCAGCCATAATACAAGCTCCCATTTTGCAAAGTGCAATGCGATCGACCAGACAGTGGGTCTGACTAGGATGGTGGGTGGACGGGGATGGGGACCACCCAACATAGTGTTGGGTGTACCACAGGCAAAATGACAATGCGCCCGCAACTGTGGTGGTCACATTGATAACCTTTTCCATTGCAGTGCGTGCTTCTGGCTGCAGCATGCACCGCAATGGTTAAAAGGGGATGTGTTGCCTTCCACTTGGTATAGGAATATGTTCGAAGGCACTGTAGGTGCCCCCCCACACCCAAAGAAGAGGGCCCCCAATGTCCATCCCCCCCAGCCTTTTCATGGCAGATGAACCGCCATGGAAAGGCTGGCGGGGAGGGAACATCCTAATCCCTACGGAGGTGCCTGGTAGGCACTGCCACCATTTTAGGGATAGAGAGGCCTTTCACTGCACCGGCGTGCTCAAGGAGCCAGTTGGATGAATGGCGGTCAGAGTTTCTGACCACCACGGAACTACCTGCCTTCCTAATGTGGCGGGTGGGGTATGGCCTTCCGATGGCG
Source organism: Triturus cristatus (assembly GCF_964204655.1). Classification (NCBI taxonomy): domain Eukaryota; kingdom Metazoa; phylum Chordata; class Amphibia; order Caudata; family Salamandridae; genus Triturus; species Triturus cristatus. The sequence goes on from NC_140593.1 coordinate 773,032,666, forward strand.
GTGAGACCGCCACGGAAAGCCTGTAGGTGGCAATCTCACCATCATCGTAATGACCCCCAGTGTTCGGTCGCTTTGTAATAGGCCGGGAGGGACCACCGACTGGGTGTTGGTTGGTCCCAGGACAAAGTCAGTGTCGGGCAGAAAGAATTCCGCCCAGTATCGAAATGAGGCCCATAATTTTATATATAAACCTAATGTACTACGCAATACTTGTTAGCACCAATGTTGTAATTTTTATATCAGTTACAGAATCAACAATTCATAATAATAGTTTCAAGCAAGTACCGCTTTTCTGCTTAAAATTGTAAAAGCCACTAGTTAGAAATGTAAAGTACCGTCAATTGTGAATTTTTTAGACAGTCTACGTAATCCATGCTTCTGGATTTTACTGAAATGTTCAGGATACACATCACTGCTTGCATAATTCTGAAGCTCTTGGTATTTTGTGGCATCTATTTCTCTTTAAAATAATGAACAAGTGAAATAAGTTAGGAGAACCTCATAGATGGAAGTACCCAAGTGTGCCTGCTAACATTTGTCTTAAGTAAACATACCTTTCTGGATTTCTGTTCCAACCATGGGCTTTAAAAGACTGGAAAAGACTTGGAGCATGATTTCTAGTTTGGCGGGCATGAACGGGATGCCACACAACTGGAACAGGATCACTAAACTGTACCACCGCCCACCTGCCAGATTAAGAATAATTTTATGGTCTAGCGTGCAGCGTGTGTGTCCCACAGTGTGGCAGTGTAAAGGCTCATATATGAGCCTTTAACTGCAAGGCAATGGAACCACTAATGCACGTTCCTGCATGTCAGGGACTGTTAAGTCCATGCTGTGCTGGAATGAGGTGCATGCACACAAGGTGTCACAAAATGTGGCCCCAGCATGGACCGCCATGCACATGGCGCTTCCTTTACTTACAGCCAGAATTTTGATGTAGTAACAACCTCCAGGAGACTGCTGGTGGTGATGAAAGTCATAATAAGCTTGGTGGTGCCTTAGGGCACCACATAACATTTTGCGTCATCACAAACGCATCCCACAGTGGTCTGACTACCCAAGCGGTAATACAGTGGTTTGACCACATGTACAGCGCTGGTTGGTCTTCCACCAGTGTGCCACAACCATTTTTCTTACAGTACATGGACCGTCAAACTAAAAATCAGGCTCTTGGACTCTGTTACTGTGTAGAGTTGCCTAGATCGGGGATGCATGCACCACGTGGATATAGCCAAAGAATGATCTAAATTCTGTGCTTATTTCAAGGGAAATCCAGAGAGGGATGAGATATGGGAATGGATTATTACACAGTGGTCCCAGTTACAAAACTTTGAATTTAGGGCCCGCTCACAGGCCTTTCTTGAGCACAACCCTTGGGCTTATTTGAAAATCTTGGCTACTACACCTGAATGCATTTACAAAGAATAGCCCATCTTTGAAATACAGCTTCCTCACCATTTAGGAATGATCAAGGACCCGGGTGGGCGGATACCTGGTTCTAATGTGACAACAGTGTCCCTGGTATTCGTGGATGCAGCCCCATGCCACACAGATACCACATACATTGTATAGACATTAAACTCCACCAGACTGGCCAATAAATATGGATGGTCATGGCTCTGAGAAACACTGTAGACCATGTGACTAAACCAGAGTGTATGATGGCAAAGTTTGAAGCCACAGCCAATAATTGCGCGGGTGACGTCCAGCAGCTACTTTCCAACTCAAGGTCATAGTTATAGTGGGTTATAGAAGCTGAAGGTGAGCAATCTAAAAAACATATGGTTGCTGAGGTTTACAGAGGGAGCGAAAGGCACACAAACGTAAAGGTATTTTGAGCACAGGTCACTAATTGGGCCATAAACAACTGCATATGTCCTTGCTCTTTTGATCTTCCCTTTGACATAGGTGACATAGACCTACACGAGTTCCCTCGCTATATGCAGTCATTTCCATCCTCACTAACTTCTAAGACCAGACTCTATTGTTCATGCCACCAGCACACAAGGAAATGCATTACCTAATTTAATTATAGTCATTTGCAGTGGGTAAGCCAGATATTTGCTACTATGGGTAAGATTCCAAATAAGGTGAAAGAGAACCTGGGAGTTTATATGTTCAACAGCATAGTGATATACCCTGATAGGCACATAGGGGCTCATTACGATGACGGTGAGACCCCCATCGGAAGGCCATTTTACACCTGCCAAATTAGAATGCCAGGCAGTTCCGTGGCGGTCGAAACCTATGACCACCATGCATCCTTGAGCCCGTCAATGCGGTGGAGGCCTTCCCATCTCTAAAACGGTGGCAGAGCATACCAGGCACCGCTGTAGGGATTAGGATGTTCCCTCCCTGCCAGTCTTTCCATGGCTGTTCACCCACCATGGAAAGGCTGGCGGGGTTGGACATTGGGGACCCATAGTGGGCCCCCTTTATCTATGGCCCTTTTCTTTGGTTGTGGGGGCCACCTATGGTGCTTCCCAACTTATCCCTTTATGAAGTGACAGGCACCCTATGGTGTCTGTCACGTAGTACAGGGATATGTTACACATCCCTGTTTTCCATTGCGGCACCCGCCGCAATGGAAAAGGTGGTCAATGCTACCGCCACAGTGGCCAATGCAACCACCACAGTGGTGGTTGCATCGTAATTTGGTCTGTGGGACCCCCAACCCTATGTTGGAAGGTCCCCATCCCCACATCTGCCCGCCATCCTAATCAGGTCCATAGTTCTTTTAAGATAGTAGACATTCTTGATATCAAGGCAGCCACGAGTGACTAGGCGGAGGAGCAGAAAAGTATCTAACTAAAACCAATAATTGCAATCCGCAATCTGATGCAGACTCCAAGGGACAGGAGACAAGTCAAGAAAAGAATGAAATTAAATTGACCGTATATTGATTTGGAGGCTCAGTGATCAGTGAGCATGTTAGGATGGAACTCCAGTGAATGATAAAGTATTGTGTAGGGTGACCAGTGAACAAATATAGGATAAGGTACCGCGAGCTGTGCATTATAAGAATACTGCAAGTCACACAGCCATTTCAAGATCATATAGCAGAACGAAGACAGAGCCATGGAACTTCAAGGTGACTTGCACAATCCTTTTAATGTACAGGGAGGGTATTTAATTCCTTATAATATTTAGCACACCATCACCCTTCTCTCAAGCCCTTTAAATCCTTAGTGTCTTGCTCTTTCATATGAAAGAGAGAGTTTGGTTGCAGATATGAACAAAAAGTGAAATTAATAGTACAAAATTAAAAATAACCAAAAAGCAGTTAGTAATTTGTTGCCAAAAAGTTAGAATCAGTTTAACATAAGTGAGATTAAAACTTTGGCAGCTCAGAATGTGTATAAACTTGCGTAAAGACTCTCTTTCGTGTGATGAACCATAGCACCAAAAATAAACATGTTTCCATGAGTACCACCTATTTACTGACACTATTCATTTTAGAAAAACAAATCAGAAGAAGGAAAATTGAGTTCTCATTTTCGTTTTTTAAACAGCAGCTGTAATTATGCTCAGTGACCTGCCTTTTACTCTGGTGGCTGGCTCTGGCATCATACCTCCTGACATCAGAACTCAACTGTGCATACCTATTACAGTTGAGCAGCTATGTAATTTCTTTAATACAGGTAACTAGAGACCTCAGAAGTCATGTGTAATATGTTAATTGGAGACAGGCTTTTAAAGAGGGATTGCAGCCTCCCATGTATTATACCAAGACTGCGAAACAGTAGGACAAGTTAGCGGTTGATAGAGGCAGAGTCACCAATGGCTGAGGAAGGGTGAGCATTGTATGAGGTATGGTAGCAAGTGAAAGTAACCAGTAAATGAAGAAGGAAAATAAGTGACAGATTAGTCTGATCTGTGAACAAGTCATGGTTAACAGTGAATATGCCAGGCTCAATAGGGAGCAGGCCTGGTGACCGAATGAAGGATTTTGCCCAGTAATTGGAACTGGGTGACCAATGAATGGGGTGGGTGGAATAGTGATGGGTCAGTGTGTGGGCAGTGATGTCCAGTGAGGAAACAGGAGTCTACTCTTCCTGAGGCTTACTGAGCAGTGAAGGGCAGGTGAATGTAAAGTGACTATAAAATGAGGCAGGGTGACCAATCAGTCAGGAGAACGACAAGTAAACTCACATAGTGAGGAAGTAATGTGGCAAAGTGAGCAGTCAGTGGGGCAGAAAACCCGGTGAGCGACAGTGCCACCAGCTATGCTAATGTGGGTAGAAACCAGAAATTTTGTGCATATGAATGGAATGCTCCATGTATAACAGGCAGACATTTGATTGGGTCAGCTAGGTGAACAATGTATATGATGTTTGCTGCCCTCTCATTGGGTAAGAGACCACTAAACACAACACAGCTGATTCATGGGAGCGGCCATGTTTCTGGGATTCTGGGTGGTTTCCACTGGTTTGATAAGGAAAACTATTCATACTTCAAGTTTTAATAAGGAATATTTATTCATTAGCGGCCTGAGAAGTTGTTTCACGTTAGCTGCTAGACTGACATTTGACATCTGTCTTTAAAAGCACAGCAAATGTGATAAGACAAAGATAAATGTTTAAGTCCTCTTTAATGCTCTTTCACCTAAGGAAATCCAGCATGGCTATTTAGGTGCCCTCTCGGGCTCAAAGAGTTGTTGTAGTCCGGCCCCCTTCTACCTCTGGGCCCTAGTGAATGCACCGGCTGTACCTCTGTTAGCTACCTCTGGGATTTATCTAAGATTGATAGTCTCTTTCTTTCAGCCTGTGATCACTTAATTTGAACTTGGTGAGTATTTCTCTCAGCTTTGAGTTTTTGTTTTCACTGAGTTATTTCACAAGTGTATTGTTTGTGTCAGTGATCAAGAACATTATAGCTTGCTGTGTTACTTCATGTGAGTCCGACAGAGAACATTCTGGGTTTTGCATGTCAGAATGGTCAGAAAAATACTAAAAAATGGGCTGGTAGCCCGAATGAGTTCTGCCCCTGGTGTAATGATCACAAGGAGAGTGTGGGTCACTTCTTGTTTGCTTGCCCTGCTTACCATGAACCAAGGAACAAATGGATTAGGCCCATTTTCCTACGAATGAACATTAGTGGAAGCACAGAGGCATTGTGGGCCTTAAGAACTAACACCTCTGAATTGGTTGTTATTGGGGTACCAAAGTACTTAGGGTGGGCCTGGGCAATTAGAGCCAGATCATTTTAATTATTATGGTTCTTTTTCCTTCTTTTTAAAAAAAAAAATTGGGTTTTATCTGCTTCATACTGTGTCTTTAAACAATGTTTAATTCTTTCTTAAAGTGTGTTCTTCGTCACGGACTAATATGACGTTTTACTTAATTGTTTGTATGATCGATTGTTCAAGTATAATATTTTTATGTATTGTCTTTTATGATTCATGAATCGAAATAAAGACGTATGAAACTGAAACTGATGTATCTGTTTTTAGGGTTCATGTTGTTTGTGGAGCAATGGCTATCAGAGCTTATTCTTCTGGCTCTAGACTGGAAGACATTATGGCAGTAGCAGATTGGTTATCTGATTCCACGTTTAAAGTATTCTATCTTAAGCCAATTGTAGATATTGCATCCTTTTTGGTGGCTCAGCTTTGAAAGAGCATATTCTGAAGCTTCTGTTCCTGCCTGTTAGACTTGGCATCTTTTGGCATATTTCCCCTGATGTTTTGCTTTCTGACCTCTTGTTTTTGACACTGTTTTTGCTGGTGTAATGAGTCTGCACACTTTCCTCACTGCTATCCAGTGGGAAAGTGCAAGTGCTCCTGTATAAAATGTGTATGTATTGGTATTTCCATTATTGGCCTATTTGATCTATGTGTCAGTCCCTAGTAAAGTGCACTGCGAGTGCCAGGGCCTATAGATCAAATGCTGTTGGTGGGCTGCAGCACTGGATTGTGCCACCCACACAAACAGCCTGTAAAGTGTAACTCTGGCCTGCCATTGCAGAGCCTCTGCGCAGACTGGGGCTGCTATGTCGACTTGGCAAGTGCACACACTTGCAAGTCCCTTAACTTTCCCTTTCCTACATGTTAGTCACCCCTAAGGTAAGCCCAAGGTACCCCTGTGGGCAGGACGCATTGTATGTGAAAGGTAGGACATGCCCTGGTGTGTGTGGCATGTCCTGATAGTGAATTACAGCCTACTTTGTTTTTCACTATTGCAAGGCAACTGTTCTCCATAGGCCAGAATGGGCAGTTGGATTATTACATCCTATAATCCTAACTGACCCAGGGAACATGGTAGAAATTCGAGTTTAGTATGCCTAAACTCAGAATGATAAAATACATCTTTTAGTGAAGTTGGTTTTAACGTTCTGAGTTTGAAAATACCACTTTTAGAAAGTAGGTATTTTCTTGTCTGACCATCCAAACCTGCCTCTGCTAGGATGTGTATTCCTTTTCTGGAGTTTGAGTGACAGGGGCTGGGGAAATCCAGGGGGCTGGGGAATTCCCAGAGACAGGGTGAGTCAGCACAGGGCTGAAAAGAGAGATCTCCATGTAGATGGGTGGGAGGAGTTGCACCTGGGACCTGAATAGGGCTGTGCTTTCCCTCCCCAATGCTGGCTCCACCTCCTGCGGTGCGTCTGATGTCTCTGCCCTGCACTGTGAAAGGAAAGAAGGAGTCATGTAAACAAAGTGCTCCAGGACTGACCAGAACTGGTTTGGACTAGGCAAAGGCCTCTCTGCCTTCAGAGAACAAAGAGAAACTTGGTATAAATATTGGGACCCCAACCCAAAAATTTTAGATCTCGCTGGAATCAAGGAACCTGCCAAGACGAAGAGCTAGAAGAGCTGCCAGGAGGAGTACTGCCCCTTTGCTTTGTTGGGTTGGCCTGTAGGTGCTGCATCTGCCTTGGGCAGTGAAAGGACTGTACTGAACTTTCTCTACTTGTGCTGAGTATCTCCAACGGCCTGAACCGAGCTGGTCTCCTGTTAAGAAGTCTCCGGGACTGCAAACTCTTTAACAAATCTCTGGGTACCGCTCCTGGAACCGCTGTTTCAGTTGCCACAGAGAAGTGGGAACCGCGACCGATTCTGTCAACTGACTCCGTCGCTGGCCTTGTGTCTTGAAGGCACCACAAGCCGCACCAACTCGCCCTGCACCGTAAGCCTTGGTCTCACCGACTCCATCACCGAGCCCCTGCCTGCACCGCATCGAGAGACACCGCAACCTGCATCGCCTTGCTTCACTTCGCTGGCCTGGGCTCACGACACGATCGCCAGTGTCACTTCCCGCCAACCGGCTCTGTCGCTCGCATCGCAACTTGCCAGCACCGCATCGAGCACCGCCTCGCCCTGCACTGCCCACCTTGGTCTCACCGACACCGTCTGGAAGATCGTCACTGAGCATCGAGAGGCACCGCACCGTGCACCGCTGCCACTTTGCATAGTAACAGCGACAGACGCCAAGACCGACTCGCACCGCCGTGTGGGTCACACTAAGAAAGGTACTGTGAACGAATCTGTCCCGCTGTTGCTGGCCCGTACCGACGCGGTCAGCTGGAACTGCGAGAATCTGTTGTTTTCAGCATCGCGGTAGGCTCGGACTGAGCTACCGACTCGTACGAACTGTGTTTTTCAACATATTTTGCAACTTAAAGACATTTTGAGAAGTAACTATTTCTGAAGTACTGTATTGTGGATATTTATCGTATTTGGTCTTGTTTATATAAAAATATTGGATATTTTTCTAAAACTGGTGTGGTATCCATTTGTAGTGCTTACATTGTATTACTGTTGGTTTTGTGAAAATGCTTTACACACTGCCTCTAAGATAAGCCTGACTGCTCGTGCCAAGCTCCCAAGGGGTTATTTTAGGAGTATAACTCCCTTGTCCTGACTAGAGTGGTGGTTTCCGCCTGGCTCGGGTGCAAACCTTAGCCAACCAGAAATCCCATTTCTAACACTGCCATAGAATAAAAGATTTTTTAACTATTGCGTCAAGAATTTTCAATTCTGTTAAGGACATGGAGGGAAGGATTATCCCACTCACAGAGTTTTGGTTTGTTTTTATATTATACTGCACTGTCATTGTATCATGTATTTACTGTACCGCAAATAACTCTCTTTATTTGAACCTACCCATAAGTTAATTTGTCTTGTGGAGACTGGCTGTCACTTTGCCTTTTTCTAACCACAGGAACTGAATCCAAGCTTTCATAGGCAATACTTTGATAAGGCTAGCTGATTCTGGTTCTTTTGGAGGTTTCTGGTTTTCCTAGACTCTTTTTTTGTTTTGTTTTAAAAAAAAAAAAAAAACCTTTATTTGACACAGCAGTTATGTACAGTCACGGGCCTACAACCTCCGAGGCCGGCCGCTAGTGTGCAAAAAGGAAAATCAATACAGCGAGCAAATGAGCAACCTGCACGAGGGGGCGGCTAATCGGCCCACAACTGGACTCCATACAACAAGAAGGTTTTGAATTAACATTTTATGAGAAAAAAACAACAATACAAAACTAAAACCAGGCATGAAAACTATATAAACAGGGACTTGCTCTCCCATGGGGGGGGGGGGCAGCCGCCTCTCAGCGGCACTATAGGCAAAAGCTAGTATTAGGCGAGGCGGGAGGGGGGGCAGGGAAGTACACATGTACCGATTCCAGGAAGGAACAGGAATATCCGAGCTAAGGGGACAGGGCTACATCGGAGGCGATCACCAGGGGGGGCATGCATATATCACCACGGTAAGAATTCCACGGACCCCACATCTTATTCCATTTTTTGGGTTTGCCTCTAGCAACATACACGGTTTTCTCCCGGAACATGCACCAGTCCATGTTTTCTCTCCACTTCGACACCGTAGGAGACCTACCCGAGCCCCACAGCTGCGCGATGTCTCTTTTGGCTATCATATTACCCAGAGTCACCCAGCGCTCCTGGGCCGCGCCACAATCAGTCGGTTCCCACACATTCAACACACAGCGCCGCGCCTCCGGGAGTAGGGCCACACCAGTGACCTCCTCCATCACTGCATGCACCCCAATCCAGAACCGGACAACCACTGGACATTCCCACGAAATATGCAGAAAAGTACCAAGCAGGCCACAGCCACGCCTACATAAACCATCACTCCAATATCCCAAGCGAAGCAAGCGGGGACCGGTAACATAGACCCTGTGTAGTATCTTTAACTGCACAAATCTGAGGCGAGCGGGTATGGCCACCTCTCTCGGCGAGGCTACAGCCGCAACCCAGTCCTCATCATCCAGCTCTAGGCCATCAGCGACCCATGCTTCTCGCAGGCGGGTGAGGAGGTCAGCGCGAGTATTAATCATTTTTTTATAGATCAGGGAAATGGTGCTGTCTGGCAAGTAACCATCGAGTATACATTCTTCCAAAGGGGAGGCCTGAGGGATATCAGCCGGGTTCGGAAAGGCAGAAAGCAGGGCGTGGCGGATCGGCGCGTAACGAAAGAATTCCTTATCGCTCAGGCTATATTCGGCCCGAAGGACATCGAACGTTTTAAAAGCGCCCTTCGCCCACAGATCCCCGACGCGGCTAATACCAATCGTGTCCCACTTCTCAAATCCCTTAGTGCGCCACAGCCCGCCCAACTCTTCAGAGGCATACAGCGGAGTCGCCCGAGTCAGGCGACCCTTCCAGCCCGTAGCAGCAGTGGCGCCGTGCCATGCGCGTACAGCATTGTTCGTGGGGCCCGTGAGTGTAGCGCGCCCCTTCTTGGAATAAAGCATTCGATTGAAATCCCCACCCGGCAACAGTAGCTTATCCATCTCATACGCGGGGTTCAAAGCCGGGCCATACGTCCCATGGTTCACTGCCACCAGCTGGGACGCCCAGTAATACCGTCTGATATCAGGAAGAGCTATGCCACCATCGTACCACGGAAGAGTCAGCTTAGCAAGAGCGATGTGTGGTCTCCCATCCCACACCAGCTGTCGCTGCAGGCTTTCCACCTCCCGAAAATATCGTGCAGGCACCACGTCCAGCGTATTCTGTAGGGCGTACAAAAAACGTGGCAGAGACATCATTTTAAATAAGGCCGCCCTGCCCAGCGGCGATAACGGAAGCCTCCGCCACCGGACTACGTCCGCCCGAAGCCGCTGAAGCGGCGGCAGCAGGTTCAGGGAGTAACGATCCGCTGAACTCAGGGAGACGTGAATGCCTAAATATTTAAATCCAGCCGGAGAGATTTGAATCGGACAGCCGCGAGGGAGAAGAGGGGGGTCGCCAACCAACACATATACACAGGACTTAGCCCAATTAATAACAAGCCCAGAATTGCGGCCGAAGGAGGTCAAAACATCGAACATAAACATCAATGATTTCCGCGGCGAGGTGAGGTAGAGCAAAATGTCATCAGCGTATAGTGACACACAGTCCTCAAACGTCGGAGTCCACCGGATACCCGCCATAGAGGGTTCCCACCTCAGCCATGCCACCAGGGGTTCCAGCGCAAGAGCAAAAAGAAGCAGGGACAAGGGGCAACCCTGGCGGGTGCCCCTCCCGAGCACAAAGGGGGCAGACACCCTACCATTCACCACCACCTGCGCCAGCGGCTCCACATACAACAGTTTCAACCATTTAATGAATCCGGGTCCAAAACCAAACTTGGCCAGTGCTGCCCAAAGATACGACCATTCCAGCGTATCGAACGCCATCGTGGCGTCCAAAGACGCCAAAATGGTGGGCTCCTGGATACAGTCGACTTTTGCGAGAACTCCATGTAGGCGCCGCAGGTTCAGCGCGGTGTTACGATGCGGAATAAAACCAGACTGATCCGGATGAACCAGGTCGCCAATTACAGTAATCAATCGATTTGCCAGGACCTTCGCAAGAATTTTGGGTTCGGCATTCAGGAGTGAGATAGGCCTGTAAGATCCACAACCGTCTCGCGGCTTCCCCTCTTTATGGAGAACCACAATCGTTGCAAGCCGTTGGTCTAGCGAAAGGGAGCCCACCTTAAGCGATGCATTAAACATCTCACGGAGATGAGGCGCCAGCGTCTCAGGACGAACCTTGTATAACTCGATCGGCAGACCATTCGGGCCCAAAGCCTTTCCGGAGCGGAGTGCGCGAATCGCCAGAGCTATCTCATCATTCGTCAATGCCGCGTCCATCAAATCCCTGTCGGAGACAGAGAGGCATGGCAACGTAATATCTCGTAACAATTGACGAGAGTCATCCTCCGGCCTATCCGAAACCGACGTATAGACGTCACGCAGATAATCTGCAAAACAAGTCACTATCTCTCCGGGATCCGTGACACTCACACCGTCAGCGCGCACAATCACCGGAACCACTCGATTCACTCTTTCGCTCTTTTCCAGCCACGCAATCAGTTTTCCAGCCTTGTCACCCACATCATACAAGCGCCCCTGCTGTTCCAGACTAGCGAGCTTCGCAGCATTCGTAACCAGCGCCCTATAGTCCGACTGCTTAAGGCTAAGGGCGTGAAGTTTCTCCCTCGTGACTCCCCGCCCAAGATCCTCTTCCATACTAGTTATGTCAGACTCTAGGTGCACTACCTCTTCGTTTTTACGCTTTTTAGCAAGGGAAATCAGGGATAGCGCCTGCCCACGGATCACCACCTTAAAGGCCTCCCACAATGTCAAAGCTGACGCGACGGAACCCTGGTTTTCCGCGAAAAACCGGTCCAGGGACTTCACCAATTGGGCACGAACTGTGGGGTCACGGAGATACCAGGGGTTAATCGGCGCCACCCTCCCCCCAGCCCCCAAGGCAATATCCAAGTGGAGCAGCACCGGGGAATGATCCGAGATGCCACGAGCCAGATGTTTAACTTCCCCAATCATTGGGGCTTGGGCGGCCGGCATCAGTACATAATCCAATCTAGACAGGGAGCCGTGGGCCCCAGAGTGAAACGTAAACTGAGCCAGCCCCGGGTGCATCGTTCTCCAACAGTCAACCAGCCCCATAGTGTCAATAAAACCACCTAACCAAGAATGCGCCCCAGGGAGGTCTCTGGGTGGGTGTCGATCCTCTCTACCAGACACAACAGACTTAAAATCCCCACCAACCAGCAACAGGCCCTCAGGGAGCCCGAGCAATAGACCTCCCAGATCCGCGAAGGTGGTAGTCTGCAACCCAGGGGGGACGTAAACTGAAACCAAACATAAAGTTCTACCCTCCCACCGGCCAACCAGCGCTACGTAACGCCCCCGGTCATCGTGCTTCACCTCATCAATTTCCAGCGGGAGAGAGGCTCGAACCATAATGCCTGCCCCTCTGGACCCAGTAGTAAAGCCGGAATGGGCCAAGAACGGTAGCCCCGTCTATTCAATGCCTGACAGGAGTTGCCCACCAGATGCGTCTCTTGCAAGAAGACAATATCAGGAGAGAGACGCTTCAGATATTGTAGCACCACCCCTCGCTTCACACGATCCCCCAACCCATTGACATTCCATGTTAAGATTTGCAACCCCCTACCCCCCATCCCAACCACAGCGATCGTCCCACCCACTACGAGAGCAAAAAACAAAACATCGATCACCTGGTGTAAAACTAACCTGAAACAACAACAACTCCCCCACCACCACCCCCCCAACTCCCATGACACACCCCCCCACCCTGCACCCCTGCACTAGAACATCTAGCCACCCCAACTCGCAGTGTGCCTGTCGCCCCGACATAAACCTAGTCTACGAAAAGAAAGAAAACTCCCCCTGAGGAGGAATAGTCTCACCAGATACCCCGCAGCCCCCCAACACAAAAGGAAGGGCAATGCAGTCCCATGTACTAGGTCACCCCTGACCAAAGTCTGAATTCAACACACGATTAGCCAGGAACAATAGTTCAGTAGTTCACGGGTGCTCCGCCGAGCCACCCCGTCGTCCTCGGTCCGCTCATCTCCCCGCGCCGATGATGCAATGTATCAAGCCATTCCTCCACCGCATCAGGCTGGTCGAAAAAGTGGGTTTGGTCCTCCAGTTCAACACGAAGCTTAGCCGGGAAAAGCATGGCGTACTTCAGGCCCATGTCTCTCAAACGCCGTTTCACAGTCAGAAACCCCATGCGCTGTTTTTGGACTGTCTGAGTAAAGTCAGGATAAAAGCTAACGTCCACGTTCTCATACTTCAGCGGGCCATTTACACGGGAGGTCTGTAGGATGGCGTCGCGGTCCCTAAAGTTAAAGATCCTGGCGATGATGGGACGCGGTGGGGCCCCCGGCTTCGGTCGACCCCCCGGGACTCTGTGGGCCCGCTCCACCATGAAGTATTTACTGAGGCCCTTCGGCACGAGGTGGTTCAGGATCAATTCCTCCACAAAAAGATCCACTGACCCATCCTCCGACCTCTCCGGCACACCTACAATGCGCACGTTGTTTCGTCGTGCCCGACCTTCAAAATCCTCCAGCCGCTTGGTCGGGAGGTCGGTGAGGGTCCTCAGACAGTGAAGCTCCGTCTGCATGTCAGTAACATCTTTCGTGAGGCCCGAGGTCGTGAGAGCAAGTGAATTGACCCTGTCGCTGGTTTTCGAAAGGTCCGCTCTGAGGAGGTTAAAATCAATTGACACGGTGTCCAGCTTGTGGGCCAGAGAGTCAAACCGCTGGCCAACCGATTCCTTCATGGCGTCCATGGCACCCATGACATCGTTAAGTGTCAGCTCTGCCGAGGATGACGGTCCTTCTCGAGCCACCTCTGCGGGCCCACTCGGACCAGGAGACCCCTTCTGATGGGCATACTGATCCATGTTATTCGTCTGCACATAGCCACCTCTCCGGGTAGCCTTGGGCCTTAGCTTGTCCCCGTCTAGTCGGGCCGCCATTACACGGCAGGGGAAACCAACCACCGGATGCCCGAGTGTTGCAGTGGTTCCCTGGGGGGGGCACACCGCAATCAGTGGTAGACAGCTCCCACTACCGATCTCACCCGCCGGCCTCCGGGCTGCTCAGATGTGGAGCCTTCACAGGCACCCGCTCTCCACGCCACTGAGGAGAGTCAAAAGCGAAAGTGAAACCCGGGGTGCACGGGTCAGCCCGACGCTCCGGATCCGTTGTTGTTCAATTGGGACACGGGGAAGATGCCAACCCGAGCCCGGGGCAGCGTCGCGGAGCAGGCCTCTTTCCCAAAAACCGAATAAGTAAAGTTCCCAGAGTCCGATTTGCGTTTTGAGAACAGGGGTGTGCTCAGCGTAGGTTCACCCGTAGTATTCCTTCAAAAGATCAGGATGAAATCCAGGATAATCGTGGGAGGCTGCGTGAGTCTCGGGAGCTCTGTGCCTACGCGTCCATCATGGTTGCGCGCTAGGCTCGTCCTCCTTTCCTAGACTCTTGAGGCATTCCTGCTTTGGCTGTTCCAGGATCGTTCTGCCAAAGTTGGCTCACGTTTGAGTCGGCTCATTTGATAAGACTGAAACTGTTTGTTTCACAAAGATGAGGAAGGACTGTAGTTCCTAAACATTATATAGGGCTGTGTGGGGCCTGATTAGTGGAGTATGGGCAGTGGGGCTCATAGAAAATGTAGTTTTTTCTTATGTTACTTTACTGCTGTGTTCAGTAGATAAAGAAAGAAAAGTTTAATCCTCTTCTCCCAGTCCTTAGTAGAATCAAAAATTCTTGATGATATTGCTCGAATAATTTGTATTATCTGCTACGTCTGGCCTGATATGCGCTGTCACGACTAGAATGCTTTTTTAAAACTGAGATAAGACTGTGGGGTGAGGCAGGGGACAGTGGTGGCAGGGGGTGGGTGGAAAAGGCGGCATCATCAATGGGGGCAAGTATGAAGGGGCTTTTCAAAAGTTCAATAAAGTAATCAGTAGAAAAGCAAAAAACAAGACCATGGCTGGCATGAGGGAGCAAGACAGAGAGTGTGGAGGGCACAGGATGGGGAGTAACACAGAAAGCTCAGAGAGGAATTTTAGTGGGGAAGCAGCATATCAAGTAGAGAGCAAGAAGGCACATGCACTCGCACAGAGGGGCAGATTTACTCAGCCCTGCCTAGTACCACGCATCAAGAATTAGACTAACGCATTTTAGTGCTGGTGTCTACATCACTCCACTAAAATGCATTAGTCATGCGTTATAGCGCTCCTCGGGCTACCCCGAGGCATACTAAGAGGTGCTGCAGTGAGTGTACAGGTGGAAGAATAGCTAGAGACATTGTGTGCATGTTTAAGCTAGAACAAATCTACTATAAATGAACTCTGGTGCCTTGGGAAAATTATTAAATCACCCATATCAGGCAAGCCCAGCTACCAACTACGTACTGTCAGTGTGGCACGTATGATGCTCATAAACAATAAAAGACACACCATCCATTGCCACACATGGATATGTGTGGACTTCTTACTTATTGTTCCAAACTAATTCCCATCACTGTGCGAGAGTGTTCCACGTGGATCCGGTGATGGCGCCTTGCCTGTTGTTATTTCCTGTCAAGGCGCCTGCCCCACTGCACTGACCATGCAAACACAGAGGCAGACAATGAAGCGGCGGCAGCTTTGCTTTCTCTTGCCCATGTTCCACGCTGACAGAGTTGTGCAGTTTTATTCATGCGTGACCAGGAGGAGGTCGCACTCATTGACTGGCATGGATAGTCCTCCTGTGACCTGTGAGTACTCCACTTACTAGTGATGGCATTTGGTCAGAGCAGGCCACGCCGGAGGGCGCAGATGCTGCTGAAAAGCTCCAGGGAGAGCCATGAGATTGTTTTCTATAGTCCCTGCCAGCCAGCATTGAATATGGATTTCATCTGCCCCATAATTTAATTTTTTACTATTCACATACTAGTGAAAATCACTTGAGTGAGGAGACGAGTAGAGCTTATGCCTGCGACACTCTGTTGGGTCGGCCGCAAGCTTATACTGCTGCCTTCTGCTGCAGCCTGTAGCCCCCTGACAAACTTGAGCCCCTAGGGGTGTCTGAGCTGAAGATAAAGCTAGCGGGTAAAGAGCTCAGCCTGGAGGATGCTCTCCAGGTACGTGTGGAATGGCAGCAGTCAGATGAGTCACGCACTCCCAGTCTAATGACTGCTCTGTCTTCCTCTCAATCCTGCAGCATGTGCTTAAGCATACTAAGCCGCAATTCCTGTTAGTTTACACTCTCCAGAGGTATGTATTTCTGAATTTATATTTCAAACTCTGAGCACAGAAATGCAGAGGGGAGGAATAGGGGTAGGGGGTTATTTTTGTGTTTCACACAGAGAATACTTGGTATTTATGCATTCATTGCAAAGCGATGTGTGACAATTTCCCGCTTCATGCAGCTGTAATAGACAAGTTGCAGTATCCTGTGAAATATGCTGCTTAGATGCAATGCTCTGAAGCATGACAAATCATACAAGTTAAAGAAATTAATGTGAAAGGCATTATTTTACGTTAACGTTATGAAACCTCAATTGGTTAGTGCAATCACTGAAGATGATTTGCGTGTAACCAGAGAGAAACCTATTTTTTCCTGGTTGGTGCAATAAGGGTAGTGACTTCTACATTATAGTGCTACAAGATCACAGCCTGTGACTGAAAGCACTATACACATGTTTTAAAATTGTATTATGTATACTATGATATAGGCTGCCACAAAATATGCAGCGATTTAGTGCGTATTATGAAGCAAGTGTTAACCTTCCATTTCAGTGTTTTGCAGCAGTTTCAAGTTGTTTTTAGAGCTTCTCATTTCTCAAAAGGGTACAATTTTTGATATTTCTCTCTTTCAATGCACTTCCTTGCTTGGTTTTTCTCACAAATAAGTGTCGCTCTAAGTGTCACACATTTGGCAGCAGAATGTCACACATAAGTGTACAAAAACCACGGAAATGTCAACACATAAGCAATTTGAAAACTTTGCATCTATGTTTACCAAATTATTAAAATTGCTGCTCTGCATTGCTTCAATGAGAAAGATAAAAACAGCGTCATATCTACATAGACATGTCACTGTTTTTCTCTCCCAGTGTGCTTGTGCACTTTTGGCCTCCATGCGCTAATGCAAACACCATTGCACCATGTTCTGTCAAGCATATGGTTTCTAATGGGAGAGGACCTTTCCAGTACAAAAACTATGCTTTATTACTTTTCTCACTTTGTAAGTGTGCTGTACAGTGCAGCATGCATACAAAGTTTGAAATTATTTGAAAATAGAAAATATTTCTCAAACCTTATGTCTGCCTTTAAGAGGTGTAAATTGTTGGTTCAAATCCCTTTCTACTAATATTAGTAGGTAGGCATTTGCCTCAAGACACGTGGATGGTTGCATGCAAATGCCTATGTACCATCCAAAGTGTTGGATTTGGGTCACTTTTTTTTAATGAATTTCCCTCAGAATACTGAAAAAAAGAAAGAAGTAGTGCCTTGAATATACAGTTTAGAAGGATGGTAAGGAGTCAATGCTCTTGGGGAGGGATACAGAACAGTATAGTCAACACGTTGTGCAGTTTTAAGCTTTTGAAACACTCCTGTGCCAAAGAAAGGGTGGAACATGGGGGCAGTGAGATATGATATTAGTGTGGAAAAAGAGTAATGAAGATTACCAGTAAGTAATCTGTACATTATCTCCTCACTCCACTCCTTGTCTCCTTATTTACTTCTTGCCGGAATACCCAAGCAGGTGGAGTAAAGAATACAGTTGACAGAAATTGTACAACATACGTATTTAAATTAAGGTAGAACATATGACTCTGTCTTATTACTGCATTTTCTATAATATTTGAATTTAGAACAGCTTATCCAAAATTTATCTCAGAACCCTGAGCTTAAGTCTATATTGATCCACATACATAGATTGTTTTGCTCAGGTTGCTGTAGAACAAATGTCAGTAATACAGACACCATCTCATTCTGTCCGTAAGGCAGACAGCCATCGTATTGAACAAGCTTGAACTGAATCTGGACGCTCAAGATCAGCAGAAAATAAGAAATTGAATTCACCTCATGAATCCAGTGACTAAGGGCCCGAAGTACTACACAACTTACTACAAAGTGATATTCACAAACTGAAATTTCTATAGTAACTTACCTATATAACTCACAATTTTGTAGTAATTTACACATGCAACTTACTCTATTGTAATACCTTACACTTTTGCAGTAAAATATATGTGTAACCACTGGTACTGCAACACCCTCCCATAGAAAATAATGAAGGTAGGGCTTTAAAATGCTGTTAAATTAAATTAGAATATTAAAAATAGTTAAAAATATGAATACTTTTGGATTAAAAAGTTTAAAAAAATGTACAAATTCACTGGAGAAACCAAAGGTTACAAGAACGTATAGTTAGGACATAGAATTTTTTTTAAAAGTAGAAATTCACTAAACAAAATGTTACAGGGACGTTATAGTAAGGCTTAGATTTCACTCGTACAAGACCATTGGAATTCAGCCGTTATGGTTACCTGAGCTAACTATAACTTATGTCCCTGCAATGCACTGCACACCCACTCACACAGGCATTCACACACCCACTCACTGACCCACACAGACACTCAAACACCCACTTACACAGGCACTCACAGACACACTCACAGACCCTCAAAGCCACAACCACACCCTCTCTAAAAGGTGACAGGTGACATTTAACCCCTTGGATGCTCATGACGGAGCGGTTCCGTCATGAGCATCAGTTGGGCTGTGCTCATGATGGAACCGCTCCATCATGAGGACAGCCCCTGGGGGAAGTGCTGGCGCTCCCCCCCTGGGGCATCGATTGTGCCCCCACAGACGGGGATGGCAGCGGAAGAGTTTCCGCTGCCACCCCCGAGCCCCCCCACGCTTCCTGGTGACGTCAGCGCGCACAGCGCACGCCGGCGTCATCAGGAAGTGCTCGGACGTCTGGAAGCCATTTGCTTCCAGGCGTCCACAGAGGCAAGGTGAGTCTTGTGTGCTCCGGTGGGGCTGCGGGGGCCTTTCAGAGTGTATTGAGGCATCGGGGGAGAGGAAAGAGTATTTCCTCTCCCCTGATGTCTCAATACAGGGCATTCCTGCTCCACGATCGCGCACAGCGTCGCGATCGTGGAGCAGGGATGCCCCACTAGACACCAGGGATGTGTGTTTTTTTTATTTTGGAAGCGACCCCTTGGGTAAGGGTCGCTTCCTGGGGCCATTTATAATTTGAAGACGTTTCTGCCCCCAGGGGGGGCAGAAAAGCCCACTAGACACCAGGGATATTTGTATTTATGTAGGAAGCGACCCCTTGGGCAAGGGTCGCTTCCTTGGGCCCCTAAATATTTGGAAGACTTTTCTGCCCCCTCTGGGGGCAGATCGATGTCATTTTTTTGCCGTTTCTGCTCCCAGGGGGGGGCAGAAAAACCCACTAGACACCAGGGATCTTATTATTATTGTAGGAAGCGACCCCTTGGGCAAGGGTCGCTTCCTTGGGCCCACAAATTTTTGGAAGACTTTTCTGCCCCCTCTGGGGGCAGATCGGTGTTATTTTGTTGCCGTTTCTGCTCCCAGGGGGGGGCAGAAAAGCCCACTAGACACCAGGGATCTAATTATTATTGTAGGAAGCGACCCCTTGGGCAAGGGTCGCTTCCTTTGGCCCACAAAATATTTGAAGACTTTTCTGCCCCCTCTGGGGGCAGATCGGTGTTATTTTTTCGCCATTTCTGCTCCTGGGGGGGGGGGGGCAGAAAAGCCCACCAGACACCAGGGATATAAATATTATTGTAGGAAGCGACCCCTTGGGCAAGGGTCGCTTCCTTGGGCCCCTAAATTTTTTGAAGACTTTTCTGCGCCCTCTGGGGGCAGATCGGTTTTATTTTTTCGCCGTTTCTGCTCCCACGGGGGGCAGAAAAGCCCACTAGACCCCAGGGAATTAGTTCAAATAAAAATAGAAGTGACCCCTCGCTTCCAAGGTGTAATTTGTTTTCTGCCCCACCTGGCACACAACCCGATTGACCATTTGAGTAGTGACATAGCATGTTATAATGTTTATTGTTATATTTTTTGTGAATTCCAATTGTAATGGTTTTTTTTTGTTTACTTTTTTGTTCTAGGTGAAGGCTTTTCTTCTTTTCACGTTGACGTTTTGTGACTGGTGGTTCTGCTGTTTGTGTAGTTTGGTAAGAGACTTATTTTTGTACAATCTAAATGTGTTTGATTTCTCTGCCTGTTTTTTTTTTTGCAAATGGTGTAATAATAGCAGTATGTTTGGTTTTTGAGTGTCAAAAACTTTTTGCATTGGTGCTCAATGTGTATTTTGTTGTCTTGTGAGGAATTTGTTTTTTTTTCTTCTTTCTAGTTTGATATGGTTGGTTTTTGCTGTGTCACTGCAGAGTTTGTTTCTGGTGAGTGCAGCTGTCTCTTGTAATTAGATTGTATAGTTTTTGAGTACATTGATCTTTGTGATAAAGGTACACATTTCTTTACTTACTTGGTGTGCACATTGTTGGTTGTTGTTGACTTGTTTGTGCAGTCTTCTATCTTAGTAAGTATAATGGCTAGCCGCAGGATTACTGCTCAGCAGGTTGTTGGTTTGCTGTTTGAGTCTTCCTCTGATATTGGTTCAGAGACTGACTCTGCATCTGAGGGAGAGGAGGCAGGGACGATTCTGGCAGTGAGTTTTCTCTCCGTATGGGGTCATCGGATGATGAAGATACTCTTAGTGCGGATGAAGTGCCTGTGTTAGAGGAGGAGACTGATGTGCCGATAGTGCGGCAAGAGGCATCTGGGCTGCAGCCTGCGGCTGCAAGGCTTCCCGTTGGTGTAGTGCGGCAAGAGGCTTCTGGGCTGCAGCCTGCGGCTGCAAGGCTTCCCGTTGGTGTAGTGCGGCAAGAGGCATCTGGGCTGCAGGCTGGGGCTGCAAGGCTTCCCGTTGGTGTAGTGCGGCAAGAGACATCTGGGCTGCAGGCTGGGGCTGCAAGGCTTCCCGTTGAAAGTGATGACCTCTGGGTTGCCCCTGGCATGGTGCAGCCGGAATTGCCAGAGTTTACTGGTGTTCCAGGGTCTAGAGTGAATACTGAAAACTTTTTGCCTGTAAATTTTTTTCAGTTGTTTATGGACGATGTGTTTTTGGCAGAGATTGTTGAGCAGATGTATGCCGAACAGTTTTTGAGGGACAACAGTGCCAGTCTTAAGCCACACCCTAGAGCTACCCGGTGGACTCCCACAAATGTTGAAGAGATGAAGAAGTTCTTGGGTTTAACTTTTTTGATGGGCTTGCTAAGGAAGCCATCAATGGCTTCATATTGGTCTAGCAGTCCCTTGATGGCAACGTCTATTTTTCCGGCAGTCATGACTCGTGACAGGTATTTGCTTCTGCTTCGGATGATGCACTTTGTTGATAATGGTTTAGCGTTGCCACGAGATCACCCTGATTTTGACCGTCTTTTTAAGATTAGGCCTGTCCTTGATCACTTTGTTGATCGATTTTCTGAGATTTATGCCCCTGGTAGAGAAATTGCAGTGGATGAGTCTTTGGTGTTGTTCAAGGGCCGCTTGGTTTTTAGGCAATACATTCCTAGTAAGAGGGCACGCTATGGAATAAAGCTGTATATGCTGTGTGACAGTAGGACTGGATATGTCTCTAATTTCAGGGTGTACACCGGTAAGGAATCTAGGTTTAACCTCCCTGGTTGTCCGTCCACTTTTGGAGTGACTGAGAAAATTGTTTGGGAACTTGGTAGAGGATTTTTTAACAAAGGCCAACATTTATATGTAGATAACTTCTACACTGGTGTGCGGTTGTTCAGGGAATTGGCCAAAGTGGAAACTTTTGCTTGTGGCACAATCCGCTCTAACCGTAAAGGTTTCCCGAAAGAACTTGTTTGTCAAAAGCTTGTGCGGGGACAGTGCAGTGCGTTGCGTTGCCAGGAGCTTCTTGCTGTGAAGTTTACAGACAGGAGAGATGTCTACATGCTGACTTCCATCCATGATGAAAGCACTGCACCTGTGACTGTTTGGGGTCAGGTCGCTGAAGCGCGCAAACCTGTGTGCATTTTAGACTATAATAGGCACATGGGTGGTGTTGACAGAGTAGATCAGAGGTTAGAACCTTACACTGCTCTTCGTAAGGCTTACATTTGGTACAAGAAGTTGACTATCCATCTTTTCCACTTGGCAATGTTTAATGCTTTTGTTGTGTTCCAGGATTCTTGCCCTGAGTCAAAGATGACTTTTGCTAAGTTTCAGGAGTCTGTAATAGGCAGCCTTGTTGTAGTGGAACAGGCAAGTGTTCCTAGAGTTGGAGTGGTGGAGGATGTTGCTAGATTGAAAGAACGCCACTTTCCAGATCACATTCCTCCCACACCCGCAAAAGATTTTCCCAGTAGGAGATGTAGAGTCTGTTGGCGAAGAGGTTTGCGGAAGGAGAGTCGTATGTACTGCCCCGATTGTCCCTCTCATCCTGCACTGTGTCTCCCTGCTTGTTTCAGAGCGTACCACACGCGAAATTTTTTTGGGGAACATTCATGAGTGGTAAAGTGAACTGCCTGGTCTGTATTCTTTGGAAAATATGATTCTGTTTCAAGGTTGGTGTTAGTGCAATGTATTTAGTTGCTGATTTTCTGTTAGAAGATTTGTATCTATTTGCAATTTGTTTGTGTTTTTATTTTTTTCTAAAAAAATCCTAAATGTGATGGCGCTGTGTGTAGGCTTGCGCTTGGCTGTTGGTGTGTGTGGACTGGCACTTGGTTGGTGGTGTGCGTGGAATGGTGCTTGGCTGGCGGTGTGCGTGGACTGGCGGTGTGCATGGACTGGCGGTGTGCGTGGACTGGTGCGTGGCTGGTGGTGTGCGTGGAATGGTGCTTGGCTGGCGGTGTGCGTGGAATGGTGCTTGGCTGGCAGTGTGCGTGGAATGGTGCTTGGCTGGCGGTGTGCGTGGACTGGTACTTGGCTGGCGGTGTGTGTGGACTGGTGGTGTGTGCGGACTGGTGTTTGGCTGGTGGTGTCCGTGGACTGGAGCTTGGCTGGTGGTGTCCGTGGACTGGAGCTTGGCTGGTGGTGTGCGTGGACTGGAGCTTGGCTGGCGGTGTGTGTGGAATGGTGCTTGGCTGGCGGTGTGCGTGGACTGGTACTTGGCTGGCGGTGTGCGTGGACTGGTGGTGTGTGCGGACTGGTGTTTGGCTGGTGGTGTCCGTGGACTGGAGCTTGGCTGGTGGTGTCCGTGGACTGGAGCTTGGCTGGTGGTGTGCGTGGACTGGAGCTTGGCTGGCGGTGTGTGTGGAATGGTGCTTGGCTGGCGGTGTGCGTGGACTGGTAATTGGCTGGCGGTGTGCGTGGACTGGTGGTGTGTGCGGACTGGTGCTTGGCTGGTGGTGTCCGTGGACTGGAGCTTGGCTGGCGGTGTAGGTGGATTGGCGATTGGCTGCTGGTGTGCCTGGACTGGCGATTGGCTGGCGGTGTGCCTGGACTGGCGCTTGGCTAGCGGTGTGCGTGGACTGGCGTTTGGCTAGCGGTGTGTGTGGACTGGTGCTCGGCTGGCTGTGTGTGAGTAGTGACTTTCTGCTGGTCACTACACACACTGCTAGCTGAGTGCCACTCCGCGCAATCCATCAGCCTGTGTAGTTGCTGTGTCTGGATTTTGGGCGTGTGAAAGTGATGGGCCCTTGAATGGCGCTGTGTGCTGGTGTGAGTTTTGTTATGTGATGGGCCCGCGGCTGGCGGTGTGAATGGTTTTGTATGTCTCACACGTATGAAAGGTGTATGAATGGCCTGTAAAGAGGTTGGTGCCTTGTCGTGGCTTTACAGCTCACGAGCTGTGAGTCAATGGTTCAGTTTCTCGCCCTTTCAATTATTACCAGTGCATTTCATGTTTTGTGAAATCACTTGCTAATACAATTTTATCTACTGAACCATCACTCACCCTCGTGCCAAATCCAACCAGTATGTGTGTGTGCTTGCGGATTAGATGGCTGTGCAGTAATATTTGTCTTTCTGAAGCAGGGTGTACCTTGTCCCTTTTTGGTGATTTTTGTACTGTGTTGCTTTTGTACCTGGTGGTGCGAATGGTCTTGTTTGTATCACGTATGAAAGGTGTGTGAATGGCCTGTAAAGTGGTTGGTGCCTTGACGTGGCTTTACAGCTCACGAGCTGCGAGTCATTGGTTTGGTTTTTTGTGAATTTAATTATTGACAGTGCATTTCATTTTTGTGAAATCTCTTGTTAATAAAATTTAATACACTGAACCATGACTCGCCCTCGTGCCAAATCCAACCAGTATGTGTGTGTGTTTGAGGAATAGATGGTTGTGCACGAATCTTTGTCTTTAGTTTCTCTGCCAAGGTACACTTTCCATGCAAGAATAACCCACCAACTGTAGATATTGTCGAAAACCCTTGGGAGTTCATGGTGATGTTTCTCTAGTGAATTGAAAAATATTTTTTATCCCCATTGTCCTGTAAACCTCAAACTGTCTGCCACATTTTCTTTGCAGTATTATTCCAAAATTCTCACGCTGTAGTAACAATAGTTAATCTGGTTTTGCAAGGGGGGTTACTTTGGTTTTTTGCCCGGTGCTCGGCGGCCATATAGGGAAATGTTAGACCTGGCACCTTGGCGTGAGTCTCCCTTCCTCTTTTTGTCGCTGTGCCTCATGTGTTTTTATGGTGTTGGCCGCTCAGCGCGCTGTGCCACTGCCAACCAGTGTCGCGGTGCGAGTGCTCCCTATGTAAATTGTATATGTTGGTTGGATTCCTGGATTGGATTGTTTGATTTACTGTCAGACCCCAGTAAAGTGCGCCAGGGGCGCCAGGGCATGTAAATGCGAACACCGCTGGTGGGCTTGCAGCACTGGTTGTGCCACCCACAGGAGCGGCCGGTAAAATATGTCTGAGGTCTGCCACCGCAGAACCTGCGTGCAGTCTGGTACTGACATGCTGACCGGCAAGTGCCCACACTTGCCAGTCCCTAAAACCTTCCCTTAGCTGCATGTTAGTCACCCCTCTGGTAGGCCCACGGGCAGGGTGCGTTGTAAGCCTAAGGTAGGACAAGCCCGGATGCGTGGCATGTCCTAGTAGTGAATTACCGCCATCTTGTTGTTCACTACTGCAAGGCTACCCTGTTCTCATAGGCCAGTATGGGCGGCCTGGATTATTACACCCTATGATCCTAACCGACCCAGGGAACATGGTAGAAGATCGAGTTTAGTATGCCTGAACTCGGAATAATAAGGTACATCTTTTCGCAAGGTTTATTTTAATATTCCGGGTTTGCAAATGCCGCTTTTAGAAAGTCGGCCTTTGCTTGCCTAAACATTTCAGCCGCCTCTGCGTGATGTGTATCTGATGTCTGGCTGGTGTGAGTGACAGGGCTGGGGGAACCCAGATGGGCAGGGCCAGGTAGCCTGGTATGAATAGGACGATCGACAGGTAGATGGGTGGGAGGAGTGCTCCTAGGTTCTGAATAGGACAGTGCTCCGCTACCTCGATGCCGGCTCCACCCCCTGTGGAGCGTCTGATGACTCTGCCCTGCACTCTGAAAGAAGAAGCCTGCATCACGTAAACAAAGTGCTCAGAAACCGGACTGAACTAGGCAAGGGCCCCCCTGGCCTGGGAGAACAAAAGATTTGTGGTATAAATGGAGGAGCCCTGCTCCTAAGAAACTAGATCCGCTTTTGACCAAGAAGAATCTCTGCCTGAGGAGGAGGCACCGGGAAAGCTGTAGGAGGAAGACTGTCCCTATCCTGGGGGATTGGCCTGCAGTGGTGACCTTGCTGCCAAAGGAGAGAAGAGAAACTGTTGCTGAAAACTTTACTTTACTTTTACTTTCAAGACTTGTGCTTTTCCAAAACGATCTCCAAGGGCTTGGAACTGAGCTTGCCCCCTGAACTGAGCCCCAGGACCATTGGGCTCTACCTGATCTTCACTCGCCTGCTGCTGGACTGTGGTGTCCTTTCCCTCGCCGGAGCTGTGACCCTCGTGCCCAGTCCCTCCCTGAGCCGTGACCAGGACTGCTTAGCCGCCCCCGCCTTGGGAAGAGCCTCGCTCGATCGGAGCCGCTCCCCCTACGCTGTGCTGGGCTGCCCCGTCACCTCGCTCGTGGAGGCTCGCTGTGCACCTTCACCCTCCCGCCGGAATCGGCGTGTGAGCATCTCCAAGCCTCGGACGGCCCGGACGCATCTGCGTGCCCGGCAGCCCCGCTTTGTTCACCCGCCACCTACAACACCCCGCTCTTGTTGTGAGCCTGAGGATCAGACACCCTCGTGAAGTGTGGGAGCCCCGGACGCCGCCTCGCTCTTCTGTCGAAGAGCCGCTGAAATCCCGCCCCCGCCTTTGCGTCAAGAAACAAGGTACTGTACTTACGAACTCGACCGCGAGCTCGCATCGGATCCAGGGTCCGCAACGTTCTTATTTCCCTGTCATCTGCTGTGTGCTTCCGGGGCGCTGCCTCAGCACAAAGTACGCTGAGGCCTACAGTTACCTTGTGCCCGCCTAAAGAACTTTACGTAAAACAAAGAGAACTTTACCGTATTTCCAAGAATTGTGGCCCCATCAGTTCAACGTTACTGGGCCTTGTATTTGAATCTGCTGAATCTACATAAAAGCTTATTTTTATATACTTCCTGATTGGTGTCCATTTGTGGTGCATGCAAGGGGTTTACTGTATGTGTAATTGCATTTGCTTAACCGTGTACGCCTGAGACTTAGCCTAGACTGCTCGCGCCACGCACCTAGAGGGTGAGCAGGGGTTATTCTGGGGAGTCATCCTTCGCCCTGACAAGAAGTAAAGGGTCCCTGCTTGTTGTGGGTTCACACCTGCGTCAACCAGAGCCCCCTCATTTCTAACATTGGTGGCAGCGGTGGGATTTACGGATTTGCATTTGTGGTTTGCGTATAGTGAATCACTGATCACCACGTAGTGAGAGCAGACCAGTAACACAGCCACAAGGCTAGCATTTGTTTTTGTTTTGCCAAGAGTCTCCGTTGTTAGAGCCATGCCTGGTTCACTTTCCGCCGGAAGGGCGGCTTCCATAATCTCTGGATTTGAAGACGTAGATTGGGAAGAAGACGCGCTTCTGAATCGTACCAATGAAGACTTGAAAGGTCTTTGCTCCAAGTTCAGGATTGCCCAAACTGGATTGAAAAACAAGACCCAATTCGTGAAGGCGCTGAGGGCCTGGTATGAGTCAAAGGCACCAGAGAATCAGGTGGAAGTGGTTCCACCAGAAAGTGTCCATGAGTTTGGCAGAGGCCTGTCGCCAGAAGAATTGGCAGACAGGGCAGCAACCCGGGCACACGAGGTGGAGATGGCAAAACTTCATGGGCAGATGGATATGGAAAAACAAAGACTAGCCATGGAAGAAAAGAAACTACAATTAGAGCATGACATGAAGCTGAGGGAGCTGGAGCTGAAAGCAAAAAGTTTGGAGCTTAATCCCTCTGGTGGCAGCACACCGCCAGTACCGGCGGAACCAAGAGTTTATATTCCCAAGGATGTGGTGAAGGAGTTCTTCAAGAATGACGACATCGGGCAGTGGTTCAGAGCCTACGAGGTAGCCATGTCTTCCCACCGGGTCCCTGAGAAAGATTGGGGAGCGGGGTTGTGGGGACGGTTCCTGAGTGAAGGGCGGGACACACTGTTAGATTTACCTGCTGATGTTCATAATTCTTATGCCCATATGAAGGAAGCATTGATGGCTAGGTATGGGTTGACCCCTGAGTTATATAGACAGAGGTTCAGGGGTTGCACTAAGATTCCCAATAGTACGTATGTGGAGTATGTGACTTTCTTTTGCAGAGCGCTGGATGGTTGGGTAAAGGGTAGTAAGGTGAATGATTATCAAGGGCTTCTTGATTTAATGGCATGGGAGCACTTGTCCAGTAATTGTTTTCCTGAGCTACGCCAGCACCTGATCGATAGTAGGCTGACTAACCCTAGGAAGCTTGCTGAGGAGGCGGACCGCTGGGTCAGTACCAGGGTCCACAAGGGTACCGTGGGAGATTCCGCCAAAGGTGGGCAGGGTCCCCAGCAGAAGAGTGGGGGGGACAGGGGTAAACAGAAGCAGTTCCAAAAAGGGCCCCAAAATAGTCCCCAAGGGAACCAAGGGAAGGGTTCTCAGCCTCCCCCACCCCAGAAACCGACCGGGGCCCCGACAGGTCCTCCTGTTCAAAAGGGGCCCGTAAGATGTTACAGGTGTAACAATTTGGGGCATTTTGCCTCTGATGTAAAGTGTCCATTGTTTGGTAAACCAGCACCCACTGGTGCTCCATCCCGGCAGGTGACTAGTGTAGCCTTGGGGGAGGAGAGGGATGTCCAAGGTGGGTGGGGTCCCGCAGAGATGTCCCTGGTCTCGCTAGGAGACCGTGAAGTGGTCCCTCCAACCCAGCTGCCTGAGAACACTAAGAAGTACAGGCAGTGGGTGACCATAAATGGCCATAGAGTGGAAGCTCTTAGGGATACAGGAGCCAGTGTGACAGCTGTCAGGTGTCACCTGGTGTCTCAGGAGCAGGTGGTCCCCAATGCATTCTATCCCGTTGTTGCCGCTGACAACACAGAGAGACACTGCAAGGTGGCTCAGGTTCCCTTTGAGTGGGGGGGGGTCTCTGGTACTCTTCAGGTAGCTGTGAGGCCCGCCATGCCTGTAGACTGTTTGTTAGGGAACGATTTGGAGAGCTCACCTTGGGCTAAGGTGGAGCGGAGTGCTCACCTGGAGATGTTGGGTATGCCGGATTGGGCGTGTGTCACCACACGGTCCATGGCAGCCAGTAGAGGTACTCAAGAGGTCCTGGAGCCTGAGAGGGAGGCCCAGGAACCGGCCTCAGAGAGAAGGAGCAAGGGGCGCGGGAAGCCGGCCCCTGAAGTTCCCACGGTCCAGGAGGGAGCAGACCTTGAGGGGGATGCCCTGGAGCCTACAGGGGAGCAGATAGCTGAACTGGGAGACCTGCCGGAGCTGACCCATTGGCAGCAGGAAGGGGGTCCCACCAGGGAGGACTTTTGCAAGGCACAGAAGGAGTGCCCTTCTCTCGTGGGTATGCGGCAGCAGGCTGCAGACCAGGCCGCAGGTGATCAGTCAGGATCACATTTCGTTTACTGGGAGAACGACCTCCTATATACAGAGCCTAAGGTTGCTGAGCCTGGGTCAGCCCGTGCGCTGGTGGTACCCCAGGACTTCAGAGCCTTCCTACTGGGGCTGGCTCACGATGTGCCATTGGCAGGGCATTTGGGGCAGGACAAGACCTTTGAAAGGCTTGTCACCCACTTTTATTGGCCTCAAATGCGCAGGAGTTCAGATACTCACTGCAGGACATGCCAGACTTGCCAGGCCAGTGGAAAGAGTGGAAGGAAGCAGAAGGCTCCACTCCAGCCATTCCCTGTGGTCGGTACCCCATTCCAGCGAGTGGGGATTGACATTGTAGGGCCACTGGACCCCAGGACAGCGATGGGCAATAGGTTCATCCTGGTCCTGGTGGACCATGCCACCCGGTACCCGGAAGCCATTCCTCTAAGGACAGTGACGGCCCCCGTGGTGGGACGGGCACTGATGGGAATTTTCTCCCGAGTGGGATTCCCTCTAGAAGTGGTGTCTGACCGAGGTACCAATTTCATGTCCAAGTACATGAAATCTCTTTGGCAAGAGTGTGGTGTAACCTACAAGTTCACCACCCCTTACCACCCCCAAGGAAACGGGTTGGTTGAGAGATTCAACCGAACCCTCAAAGGCATGATAATGGGCCTAGAAGGAGCCATGAGGCGTAAGTGGGACGTCCTCTTACCATGCCTTCTCTTCGCTTACCGTGAGGTGCCACAGAAGTCTCTGGGGTTCAGTCCCTTTGAGCTTCTGTATGGCCACCCAGCCCGAGGACCTCTAAGTCTGGTCAAAGAAGGCTGGGAGCAATCTCCCAGGAAGCCTCCCCAGAATGTATATAGTTACATGCTGGCCTTCAGGAATCAGACTAGGCGATTCAGGCAACTTGCTGAGGCAAATCTGGAAGCCAGCCAGGAGGAGATGAAGCGGTGGTACGACCAGAATGCCACTCTGGTAGAGCTTCAGCCTGGACAGAAAGTATGGGTCTTGGCCCCCGTGGAGCCGTGTGCGCTCCAGGATAAGTGGACCGGTCCCTTTGAGGTGGTGGAGCGCAAGAGTCCTGTTACCTACGTGGTGGACCTGAAGTCTCCTAGGAACCCCTTAAGGGTCCTACATGTCAACCGCCTCAAGCCCCACTTGGAGAGGTCCCAAGTGGGTATGCTCTTGGCAACAGATGCTGGAATGGAAGAGGAGACAGAACCTCTTCCTGACCTCCTGTCAGCCAAGGAGCAAGATGGGTCAGTGGATGGTGTCATCCTCTCTTCCACCCTGACCCCTGAGCAACAGAATGATTGTCGCCAGTTGCTGGGACAGTTTTCTGACCTGTTTTCCCTGGTCCCTGGTGTCACTGATTGGTGCGTCCATGATGTGGACACTGGGGATAGTCCACCTGTGCGGCACAAGGCCTACAGGGTGACTGACAGGGTGAGGACATGCATCAAGGAGGAGGTCTCCAAGATGTTTGCACTCGGGGTAATTGAGTCTTCTAGCAGTCCTTGGGCCAGCCCCGTGGTCTTGGTCCCAAAGGCTGCAGCGCCGGGAGCCACACCCGAACTCCGGTTCTGTGTGGACTACAGAGGACTCAATTCGGTCACTAGGACAGACGCCCACCCCATCCCCAGAGCTGATGAGCTCATCGATCGGCTAGGGGCTGCCAACTACCTCAGCACGTTTGATTTAACGTCTGGGTATTGGCAGATCGCCTTGACCGAGGGGGCCAAAGAGAGGTCAGCATTTTCCACCCCAGATGGGCACTACCAGTTCCGGGTTATGCCATTTGGGATGAAGAATGCCCCTGCCACCTTCCAGAGATTGGTCAACCAGGTGTTGGCTGGGCTGGATTCGTTCAGTGCAGCCTACCTGGATGACATCGCAGTGTTCAGCTCCACTTGGGAGGAACACTTGCGTCACCTCTGGGAAGTGTTGATGGCGCTGCGCAAGGCAGGCCTCACGATCAAGGCGAGTAAGTGCCAGATCGGGCAGGGTTCCGTGGTGTACTTGGGACACCAAGTTGGGAGTGGCCAGGTGGCACCCCTTCAGCCCAAGATAGAAACCATCCTGAATTGGGAGGCGCCCAAAACCCAGACGGAGGTGAGAGCCTACCTAGGTCTCACCGGGTACTACAGGAGGTTTGTCAAGGGGTATGGCAACATGGTTGCCCCCTTGACAGCGCTGACTTCGAAGAAGCAGCCCAGGAAAGTGATTTGGACTGACACCTGTCAGAAAGCTTTTGAGGCCTTGAAAACTGCTATGTGCACGGCGCCCGTGCTCTTGGCTCCCAACTTCTCCAAAGAGTTTATCATTCAGACAGACGCTTCAGAGCGTGGTGTGGGGGCTGTTCTTTCACAGATTAATGAGGAGGGCCTAGATCAACCCGTAGCCTTTCTTAGCAGGAGGTTACTTCCACGGGAACAAAGGTGGAGTGCTATTGAGCGTGAGGCATTTGCTGTGGTCTGGGCGCTGAAGAAGCTAAGACCCTACTTGGTTGGGTCGCACTTCCGGGTTCAGACGGACCACAGGCCCCTCAGATGGTTGATGCATATGAGGGGTGAGAATCCAAAGCTGTTGAGGTGGTCCATTTCCCTACAGGGTATGGATTTCACGGTGGAACATCGCCCTGGTACAGATCACGCCAATGCTGACGGTCTGTCCAGATTGTTCCGCCTTAGTGATGAGGAACTCCCTGGGGTAGGGTAGTTCTCCCCACTTTTCAGCTGGAGGGGACACGTGTTAGACCTGGCACCTTGGCGTGAGTCTCCCTTCCTCTTTTTGTCGCTGTGCCTCATGTGTTTTTATGGTGTTGGCCGCTCAGCGCGCTGTGCCACTGCCAACCAGTGTCGCGGTGCGAGTGCTCCCTATGTAAATTGTATATGTTGGTTGGATTCCATGATTGGATTGTTTGATTTACTGTCAGACCCCAGTAAAGTGCGCCAGGGGCGCCAGGGCATGTAAATGCGAACACCGCTGGTGGGCTTGCAGCACTGGTTGTGCCACCCACAGGAGCGGCCGGTAAAATATGTCTGAGGTCTGCCACCGCAGAACCTGCGTGCAGTCTGGTACTGACATGCTGACCGGCAAGTGCCCACACTTGCCAGTCCCTAAAACCTTCCCTTAGCTGCATGTTAGTCACCCCTCTGGTAGGCCCACGGGCAGGGTGCGTTGTAAGCCTAAGGTAGGACAAGCCCGGATGCGTGGCATGTCCTAGTAGTGAATTACCGCCATCTTGTTGTTCACTACTGCAAGGCTACCCTGTTCTCATAGGCCAGTATGGGCGGCCTGGATTATTACACCCTATGATCCTAACCGACCCAGGGAACATGGTAGAAGATCGAGTTTAGTATGCCTGAACTCGGAATAATAAGGTACATCTTTTCGCAAGGTTTATTTTAATATTCCGGGTTTGCAAATGCCGCTTTTAGAAAGTCGGCCTTTGCTTGCCTAAACATTTCAGCCGCCTCTGCGTGATGTGTATCTGATGTCTGGCTGGTGTGAGTGACAGGGCTGGGGGAACCCAGATGGGCAGGGCCAGGTAGCCTGGTATGAATAGGACGATCGACAGGTAGATGGGTGGGAGGAGTGCTCCTAGGTTCTGAATAGGACAGTGCTCTGCTACCTCGATGCCGGCTCCACCCCCTGTGGAGCGTCTGATGACTCTGCCCTGCACTCTGAAAGAAGAAGCCTGCATCACGTAAACAAAGTGCTCAGAAACCGGACTGAACTAGGCAAGGGCCCCCCTGGCCTGGGAGAACAAAAGATTTGTGGTATAAATGGAGGAGCCCTGCTCCTAAGAAACTAGATCCGCTTTTGACCAAGAAGAATCTCTGCCTGAGGAGGAGGCACCGGGAAAGCTGTAGGAGGAAGACTGTCCCTATCCTGGGGGATTGGCCTGCAGTGGTGACCTTGCTGCCAAAGGAGAGAAGAGAAACTGTTGCTGAAAACTTTACTTTACTTTTACTTTCAAGACTTGTGCTTTTCCAAAACGATCTCCAAGGGCTTGGAACTGAGCTTGCCCCCTGAACTGAGCCCCAGGACCATTGGGCTCTACCTGATCTTCACTCGCCTGCTGCTGGACTGTGGTGTCCTTTCCCTCGCCGGAGCTGTGACCCTCGTGCCCAGTCCCTCCCTGAGCCGTGACCAGGACTGCTTAGCCGCCCCCGCCTTGGGAAGAGCCTCGCTCGATCGGAGCCGCTCCCCCTACGCTGTGCTGGGCTGCCCCGTCACCTCGCTCGTGGAGGCTCGCTGTGCACCTTCACCCTCCCGCCGGAATCGGCGTGTGAGCATCTCCAAGCCTCGGACGGCCCGGACGCATCTGCGTGCCCGGCTGCCCCGCTTTGTTCACCCGCCACCTACAACACCCCGCTCTTGTCATGAGCCTGAGGATCAGACACCCTCGTGAAGTGTGGGAGCCCCGGACGCCGCCTCGCTCTTCTGTCGAAGAGCCGCTGAAATCCCACCCCCGCCTTTGCGTCAAGAAACAAGGTACTGTACTTACGAACTCGACCGCGAGCTCGCATCGGATCCAGGGTCCGCAACAATCTTATTTCCCTGTCATCTGCTGTGTGCTTCCGGGGCGCTGCCTCAGCACAAAGTACGCTGAGGCCTACAGTTACCTTGTGCCCGCCTAAAGAACTTTACGTAAAACAAAGAGAACTTTACCGTATTTCCAAGAATTGTGGCCCCATCAGTTCAACGTTACTGGGCCTTGTATTTGAATCTGCTGAATCTACATAAAAGCTTATTTTTATATACTTCCTGATTGGTGTCCATTTGTGGTGCATGTAAGGGGTTTACTGTATGTGTAATTGCATTTGCTTAACCGTGTACGCCTGAGACTTAGCCTAGACTGCTCGCGCCACGCACCTAGAGGGTGAGCAGGGGTTATTCTGGGGAGTCATCCTTCGCCCTGACAAGAAGTAAAGGGTCCCTGCTTGTTGTGGGTTCACACCTGCGTCAACCAGAGCCCCCTCATTTCTAACAGGAAACCTACCAAACCCACACATTTCTGAAAACTAGACACCCGGCGGTTTCCAGGGAGGTATGGCTTGCGTGGATCCCCCAACGTTTCCTTACCCAGAATCCCCTGCAAACCTCAATTTTTGCTCAAAAAATCACTTTTTTCACACATTTTGGGGTGGGAAAGTAGTGGCATCACCGGGCTCACACAAATTTACCACCACCCAGCGTTCCCCCAGGTCTCCCGGTAAAAATGGTGCCTCACTTGTGTGGGAGGCCCAAGTACCCGCGGCAGGCAAGGGCCCAAAACGTAGTGAGGTGACATCAAAATGGCCTATCGCAAAACCACCTGGTTTTGCAAGGGGGGTCACTTTGGTTTTTGGCCCGGTGCGCGGCGGCCATCTAGGGAAACCTACCAAACCCACGCATTTCTGAAAACTAGACACCCGGCGGCTTCCAGGGAGGTATGGCTTGCGTGGATCCCCCAACGTTTCCTTACCCAGAATCCCCTGCAAACCTCAATTTTTGCTCAAAAAATCACTTTTTTCACACATTTTGGGGTGGGAAAGTAGTGGCATCACCGGGCTCACACAAATTTACCACCACCCAGCGTTCCCCCAGGTCTCCCGGTAAAAATGGTGCCTCACTTGTGTGGGAGGCCCAAGTACCCGCGGCAGGCAAGGGACCAAAACGTAGTGAGGCGACATTTGGGATAGGCCATTTTTTCAGCTAAAATTGAGGTTTGCAGGGGATTCTGGGTAAGGAAACGTTGGGGGATCCACGCAAGCCGTACCTCCCTGGAAGCCGCCGGGTGTCAAGTTTTCAGAAATGCGTGGGTTTGGTAGGTTTCCCTACATGGCCGCCGCGTACCGGGCCAAAAACCAAAGTGACCCCCCTTGCAAAACCAGGTGGTTTTGCGATAGGCCATTTTGATGTCGCCTCACTACGTTTTGGGCCCTTGCCTGCCGCGGGTACTTGGGCCTCCCACACAAGTGAGGCACCATTTTTACCGGGAGACCTGGGGGAACGCTGGGTGGTGGTAAATTTGTGTGAGCCCGGTGATGCCACTACTTTCCCACCCCAAAATGTGTGAAAAAAGTGATTTTTTGAGCAAAAATTGAGGTTTGCAGGGGATTCTGGGTAAGGAAACGTTGAGGGATCCACGCAAGCCATACCTCCCTGGAAGCCGCCGGGTGTCTAGTTTTCAGAAATGCGTGGGTTTGGTAGGTTTCCCTAGATGGCCGCCGCGCACCGGGCCAAAAACCAAAGTGACCCCCCTTGCAAAACCAGGTGGTTTTGCGATAGGCCATTTTGATGCCGCCTCACTACGTTTTGGGCCCTTGCCTGCCGCGGGTACCTGGGCCTCCCACACAAGTGAGGCACCATTTTTACCGGGAGACCTGGGGGAACGCTGGGTGGTGGTAAATTTGTGTGAACCCGGTGATGCCACTACTTTCCCACCCCAAAATGTGTGAAAAAAGTGATTATTTGAGCAAAAATTGAGGTTTGCAGGGGATTCTGGGTAAGGAAACGTTGGGGGATCCACGCAAGCCATACCTCCCTGGAAGCCGCCGGGTGTCTAGTTTTCAGAAATGCATGGGTTTGGTAGGTTTCCCTAGATGGCCGACGCGCACCGGGCCAAAAACCAAAGTGACCCCCCTTGCAAAACCAGGTGGTTTTGCGATAGGCCATTTTGATGTCGCCTCACTACGTTTTGGGCCCTTGCCTGCCACGGGTACTTGGGCCTCCCACACAAGTGAGGCACCATTTTTACCGGGAGACCTGGGGGAACGCTGGGTGGTGGTAAATTTGTGTGAGCCCGGTGATGCCACTACTTTCCCACCCCAAAATGTGTGAAAAAAGTGATTTTTTGTGCAAAAATTGAGGTTTGCAGGGGATTCTGGGTAAGGAAACGTTGGGGGATCCACGCAAGCCATACCTCCCTGGAAGCCGCCGGGTGTCTAGTTTTCAGAAATGCATGGGTTTGGTAGGTTTCCCTAGATGGCCGCCGAGCACCAGGCCAAAAACCAAAGTGACCCCCTTGCAAAACCAGGTGGTTTTGCGATAGGCCATTTTGATGTCGCCTCACTACGTTTTGGGCCCTTGCCTGCCGCGGGTACTTGGGCCTCCCACACAAGTGAGGCACCATTTTTACCGGGAGACCTGGGGGAACGCTGGGTGGTGGTAAATTTGTGTGAGCCCGGTGATGCCACTACTTTCCCACCCCAAAATAAGTGAAAAAAGTGATTTTTTGAGCAAAAATTGAGGTTTGCAGGGGATTCTGGGTAAGGAAACGTTGGGGGATCCATGCAAGCCATACCTCCCTGGAAGCCGCCAGGTGTCTAGTTTTCAGAAATGCATGGGTTTGGTAGGTTTCCCTAGATGGCCGCTGCGCACCGGGCCAAAAACCAAAGTGACCCCCCTTGCAAAACCAGGTGGTTTTGCGATAGGCCATTTTGATGTCGCCTCACTACGTTTTGGGCCCTTGCCTGCCGCGGGTACTTGGGCCTCCCACACAAGTGAGGCACCATTTTTACCGGGAGACCTGGGGGAACGCTGGGTGGTGGTAAATTTGTGTGAGCCTGGTGATGCCACTACTTTCCCACCCCAAAATGTGTGAAAAAAGTGATTTTTTGAGCAAAAATTGAGGTTTGCAGGGGATTCTGGTTAAGGAAACGTTGGGGGATCCACGCAAGCCATACCTCCCTGGAAGCCGCCGGGTGTCTAGTTTTCAGAAATGCGTGGGTTCGGTAGGTTTCCCTAGATGGCCGCCACGCACCGGGCCAAAAACCAAAGTGACCCCCCTTGCAAAACCAGGTGGTTTTGCGATAGGCCATTTTGCTGTCGCCTCACTATGTTTTGGACCCTTGCCTGCCGCGGGTACCTGGGCCTCCCACACAAGTGAGGCACCATTGTTACCGGGAGACCTGGGGGAACGCTGGGTGGTGGTAAATTTGTGTGAGCCCGGTGATGCCACTACTTTCCCACCCCAAAATGTGTGAAAAAAGTGATTTTTTGAGCAAAAATTGAGGTTTGCAGGGGATTCTGGGTAAGGAAACGTTGGGGGATCCACGCAAGCCATACCTCCCTGGAAGCCGCCGGGTGTCTAGTTTTCAGAAATGCATGGGTTTGGTAGGTTTCCCTAGATGGCCGCCGCGCACCGGGCCAAAAACCAAAGTGACCCCCCTTGCAAAACCAGGTGGTTTTGCGATAGGCCATTTTGATGTCGCCTCACTACGTTTTGGGCCCTTGCCTGCTGCGGGTACTTGGGCCTCCCACACAAGTGAGGCACCATTTTTACCGGGAGACCTGGGGGAACGCTGGGTGGTGGTAAATTTGTGTGAGCCCGGTGATGCCACTACTTTCCCACTCCAAAATGTGTGAAAAAAGTGATTTTTTGAGCAAAAATTGAGGTTTGCAGGGGATTCTGGTTAAGGAAACTTTGGGGGATCCACGCAAGCCATACCTCCCTGGAAGCCGCCGGGTGTCTAGTTTTCAGAAATGCGTGGGTTTGGTAGGTTTCCCTAGATGGCCGCCGCGCACCGGGCCAAAAACCAAAGTGACCCCCCTTGCAAAACCAGGTGGTTTTGCGATAGGCCATTTTGCTGTCGCCTCACTATGTTTTGGACCCTTGCCTGCCGCGGGTACCTGGGCCTCCCACACAAGTGAGGCACCATTGTTACCGGGAGACCTGGGGGAACACTGGGTGGTGGTAAATTTGTGTGAGCCCGGTGATGCCACTACTTTCCCACCCCAAAATGTGTGAAAAAAGTGATTTTTTGAGCAAAAATTGAGGTTTGCAGGGGATTCTGGGTAAGGAAACGTTGGGGGATCCACGCAAGCCATACCTCCCTGGAAGCCGCCGGGTGTCTAGTTTTCAGAAATGCATGGGTTTGGTAGGTTTCCCTAGATGGCCGCCGCGCAACGGGCCAAAAACCAAAGTGACCCCCCTTGCAAAACCAGGTGGTTTTGCGATAGGCCATTTTGATGTCGCCTCACTACGTTTTGGGCCCTTGCCTGCTGCGGGTACTTGGGCCTCCCACACAAGTGAGGCACCATTTTTACCGGGAGACCTGGGGGAACGCTGGGTGGTGGTAAATTTGTGTGAGCCCGGTGATGCCACTACTTTCCCACTCCAAAATGTGTGAAAAAAGTGATTTTTTGAGCAAAAATTGAGGTTTGCAGGGGATTCTGGGTAAGGAAACGTTGGGGGATCCACGCAAGCCATACCTCCCTGGAAGCCGCCGGGTGTCTAGTTTTCAGAAATGCATGGGTTTGGTAGGTTTCCCTAGATGGCCGCCGCGCACCGGGCCAAAAACCAAAGTGACCCCCCTTGCAAAACCAGGTGGTTTTGCGATAGGCCATTTTGATGTCGCCTCACTACGTTTTGGGCCCTTGCCTGCCGCGGGTACTTGGGCCTCCCACACAAGTGAGGCACCATTTTTACCGGGAGACCTGGGGGAACGGTGGGCGGTGGTAAATTTGTGTGAGCCCGGTGATGCCACTACTTTCCCACCCCAAAATGTGTGAAAAAAGTGATTTTTTGAGCAAAAATTGAGGTTTGCAGGGGATTCTGGGTAAGGAAACGTTGGGGGATCCACGCAAGCCATACCTCCCTGGAAGCCGCCGGGTGTCTAGTTTTCAGAAATGCATGGGTTTGGTAGGTTTCCCTGGATGGCCGCCGCGCACCGGGCCAAAAACCAAAGTGACCCCCTTGCAAAACCAGGTGGTTTTGCGATAGGCAATTTTGATGTCGCCTCACTACGTTTTGGGCCCTTGCCTGCCGCGGGTACTTGGGCCTCCCACACAAGTGAGGCACCATTTTTACCAGGAGACCTGGGGGAACGCTGGGTGGTGGTAAATTTGTGTGAGCCCGGTGATGCCACTACTTTCCCACCCCAAAATGTGTGAAAAAAGTGATTTTTTGAGCAAAAATTGAGGTTTGCAGGGGATTCTGGGTAAGGAAACGTTGGGGGATCCACGCAAGCCATACCTCCCTGGAAGCCGCCGGGTATCTAGTTTTCAGAAATGCATGGGTTTGGTAGGTTTCCCTAGATGGCCGCCGCGCACTGGGCCAAAAACCAAAGTGACCCCCCTTGCAAAACCAGATGGTTTTGCGATAGGCCATTTTGATGTCGCCTCACTACGTTTTGGGCCCTTGCCTGCCGCGGGTACTTGGGCCTCCCACACAAGTGAGGCACCATTTTTACCGGGAGACCTGGGGGAACGCTGGGTGGGGGTAAATTTGTGTGAGCCCAGTGATGCCACTACTTTCCCACCCCAAAATGTGTGAAAAAAGTGATTTTTTGAGCAAAAATTGAGGTTTGCAGGGGATTCTGGGTAAGGAAACATTGGGGGATCCACGCAAGCTGTACCTCCCTGGAAGCCGCCGGGTGTCTAGTTTTCAGAAATGCGTGGGTTTGGTAGGTTTCCCTAGATGGCCGCCGCGTACCGGGCCAAAAACCAAAGTGACCCCCCTTGCAAAACCAGGTGGTTTTGCGATAGGCCATTTTGATGTCGCCTCACTACGTTTTGGGCCCTTGCCTGCTGCGGGTACTTGGGCCTCCCACACAAGTGAGGCACCATTTTTACCGGGAGACCTGGGGGAACGCTGGGTGGTGGTAAATTTGTGTGAGCCCGGTGATGCCACTACTTTCCCACCCCAAAATGTGTGAAAAAAGTAATTTTTTGAGCAAAAATTGAGGTTTGCAGGGGATTCTGGGTAAGGAAACGTTGGGGGATCCACGCAAGCCATACCTCCCTGGAAGCCGCCGGGTGTCTAGTTTTCAGAAATGCATGGGTTTGGTAGGTTTCCCTAGATGGCCGACGCGCACCGGGCCAAAAACCAAAGTGACCCCCCTTGCAAAACCAGGTGGTTTTGCGATAGGCCATTTTGATGTC
This sequence comes from Triturus cristatus, assembly GCF_964204655.1. Taxonomy (NCBI): domain Eukaryota; kingdom Metazoa; phylum Chordata; class Amphibia; order Caudata; family Salamandridae; genus Triturus; species Triturus cristatus. The sequence goes on from NC_140593.1 coordinate 773,072,427, forward strand.
GCCTCACTACGTTTTGGGCCCTTGCCTGCCACGGGTACTTGGGCCTCCCACACAAGTGAGGCACCATTTTTACCGGGAGACCTGGGGGAACGCTGGGTGGTGGTAAATTTGTGTGAGCCCGGTGATGCCACTACTTTCCCACCCCAAAATGTGTGAAAAAAGTGATTTTTTGTGCAAAAATTGAGGTTTGCAGGGGATTCTGGGTAAGGAAACGTTGGGGGATCCACGCAAGCCATACCTCCCTGGAAGCCGCCGGGTGTCTAGTTTTCAGAAATGCATGGGTTTGGTAGGTTTCCCTAGATGGCCGCCGCGCACCGGGCCAAAAACCAAAGTGACCCCCCTTGCAAAACCAGGTGGTTTTGCGATAGGCCATTTTGATGTCGCCTCACTACGTTTTGGGCCCATGCCTGCCGCGGGTACTTGGGCCTCCCACACAAGTGAGGAACCATTTTTACCGGGATACCTGGGGGAACGCTGGGTGGTGGTAAATTTGTGTGAGCCCGGTGATGCCACTACTTTCCCACCCCAAAATGTGTGAAAAAAGTGATTTTTTGAGCAAAAATTGAGGTTTGCAGGGGATTCTGGGTAAGGAAACGTTGGGGGATCCACGCAAGCCATACCTCCCTGGAAGCCGCCGGGTGTCTAGTTTTCAAAAATGCATGGGTTTGGTAGGTTTCCCTGGATGGCCGCCGCGCACCGGGCCAAAAACCAAAGTGACCCCCTTGCAAAACCAGGTGGTTTTGCGATAGGCAATTTTGATGTCGCCTCACTACGTTTTGGGCCCTTGCCTGCCGCGGGTACTTGGGCCTCCCACACAAGTGAGGCACCATTTTTACCAGGAGTCCTGGGGGAACGCTGGGTGGTGGTAAATTTGTGTGAGCCCGGTGATGCCACTACTTTCCCACCCCAAAATGTGTGAAAAAAGTGATTTTTTGAGCAAAAATTGAGGTTTGCAGGGGATTCTGGGTAAGGAAACGTTGGGGGATCCACGCAAGCCATACCTCCCTGGAAGCCGCCGGGTATCTAGTTTTCAGAAATGCATGGGTTTGGTAGGTTTCCCTAGATGGCCGCCGCGCACTGGGCCAAAAACCAAAGTGACCCCCCTTGCAAAACCAGATGGTTTTGCGATAGGCCATTTTGATGTCGCCTCACTACGTTTTGGGCCCTTGCCTGCCGCGGGTACTTGGGCCTCCCACACAAGTGAGGCACCATTTTTACCGGGAGACCTGGGGGAACGCTGGGTGGGGGTAAATTTGTGTGAGCCCAGTGATGCCACTACTTTCCCACCCCAAAATGTGTGAAAAAAGTGATTTTTTGAGCAAAAATTGAGGTTTGCAGGGGATTCTGGGTAAGGAAACATTGGGGGATCCACGCAAGCTGTACCTCCCTGGAAGCCGCCGGGTGTCTAGTTTTCAGAAATGCGTGGGTTTGGTAGGTTTCCCTAGATGGCCGCCGCGTACCGGGCCAAAAACCAAAGTGACCCCCCTTGCAAAACCAGGTGGTTTTGCGATAGGCCATTTTGATGTCGCCTCACTACGTTTTGGGCCCTTGCCTGCTGCGGGTACTTGGGCCTCCCACACAAGTGAGGCACCATTTTTACCGGGAGACCTGGGGGAACGCTGGGTGGTGGTAAATTTGTGTGAGCCCGGTGATGCCACTACTTTCCCACCCCAAAATGTGTGAAAAAAGTAATTTTTTGAGCAAAAATTGAGGTTTGCAGGGGATTCTGGGTAAGGAAACGTTGGGGGATCCACGCAAGCCATACCTCCCTGGAAGCCGCCGGGTGTCTAGTTTTCAGAAATGCATGGGTTTGGTAGGTTTCCCTAGATGGCCGACGCGCACCGGGCCAAAAACCAAAGTGACCCCCCTTGCAAAACCAGGTGGTTTTGCGATAGGCCATTTTGATGTCGCCTCACTACGTTTTGGGCCCTTGCCTGCCACGGGTACTTGGGCCTCCCACACAAGTGAGGCACCATTTTTACCGGGAGACCTGGGGGAACGCTGGGTGGTGGTAAATTTGTGTGAGCCCGGTGATGCCACTACTTTCCCACCCCAAAATGTGTGAAAAAAGTGATTTTTTGTGCAAAAATTGAGGTTTGCAGGGGATTCTGGGTAAGGAAACGTTGGGGGATCCACGCAAGCCATACCTCCCTGGAAGCCGCCGGGTGTCTAGTTTTCAGAAATGCATGGGTTTGGTAGGTTTCCCTAGATGGCCGCCGCGCACCGGGCCAAAAACCAAAGTGACCCCCCTTGCAAAACCAGGTGGTTTTGCGATAGGCCATTTTGATGTCGCCTCACTACGTTTTGGGCCCATGCCTGCCGCGGGTACTTGGGCCTCCCACACAAGTGAGGCACCATTTTTACCGGGATACCTGGGGGAACGCTGGGTGGTGGTAAATTTGTGTGAGCCCGGTGATGCCACTACTTTCCCACCCCAAAATGTGTGAAAAAAGTGATTTTTTGAGCAAAAATTGAGGTTTGCAGGGGATTCTGGGTAAGGAAACGTTGGGGGATCCACGCAAGCCATACCTCCCTGGAAGCCGCCGGGTGTCTAGTTTTCAAAAATGCATGGGTTTGGTAGGTTTCCCTGGATGGCCGCCGCGCACCGGGCCAAAAACCAAAGTGACCCCCTTGCAAAACCAGGTGGTTTTGCGATAGGCAATTTTGATGTCGCCTCACTACGTTTTGGGCCCTTGCCTGCCGCGGGTACTTGGGCCTCCCACACAAGTGAGGCACCATTTTTACCAGGAGACCTGGGGGAACGCTGGGTGGTGGTAAATTTGTGTGAGCCCGGTGATGCCACTACTTTCCCACCACAAAATGTGTGAAAAAAGTGATTTTTTGAGCAAAAATTGAGGTTTGCAGGGGATTCTGGGTAAGGAAACGTTGGGGGATCCACGCAAGCCATACCTCCCTGGAAGCCGCCGGGTATCTAGTTTTCAGAAATGCATGGGTTTGGTAGGTTTCCCTAGATGGCCGCCGCGCACTGGGCCAAAAACCAAAGTGACCCCCCTTGCAAAACCAGATGGTTTTGCGATAGGCCATTTTGATGTCGCCTCACTACGTTTTGGGCCCTTGCCTGCCGCGGGTACTTGGGCCTCCCACACAAGTGAGGCACCATTTTTACCGGGAGACCTGGGGGAACGCTGGGTGGGGGTAAATTTGTGTGAGCCCAGTGATGCCACTACTTTCCCACCCCAAAATGTGTGAAAAAAGTGATTTTTTGAGCAAAAATTGAGGTTTGCAGGGGATTCTGGGTAAGGAAACATTGGGGGATCCACGCAAGCTGTACCTCCCTGGAAGCCGCCGGGTGTCTAGTTTTCAGAAATGCGTGGGTTTGGTAGGTTTCCCTAGATGGCCGCCGCGTACCGGGCCAAAAACCAAAGTGACCCCCCTTGCAAAACCAGGTGGTTTTGCGATAGGCCATTTTGATGTCGCCTCACTACGTTTTGGGCCCTTGCCTGCTGCGGGTACTTGGGCCTCCCACACAAGTGAGGCACCATTTTTACCGGGAGACCTGGGGGAACGCTGGGTGGTGGTAAATTTGTGTGAGCCCGGTGATGCCACTACTTTCCCACCCCAAAATGTGTGAAAAAAGTAATTTTTTGAGCAAAAATTGAGGTTTGCAGGGGATTCTGGGTAAGGATAACGTTGGGGGATCCACGCAAGCCATACCTCCCTGGAAGCCGCCGGGTGTCTAGTTTTCAGAAATGCATGGGTTTGGTAGGTTTCCCTAGATGGCCGACGCGCACCGGGCCAAAAACCAAAGTGACCCCCCTTGCAAAACCAGGTGGTTTTGCGATAGGCCATTTTGATGTCGCCTCACTACGTTTTGGGCCCTTGCCTGCCACGGGTACTTGGGCCTCCCACACAAGTGAGGCACCATTTTTACCGGGAGACCTGGGGGAACGCTGGGTGGTGGTAAATTTGTGTGAGCCCGGTGATGCCACTACTTTCCCACCCCAAAATGTGTGAAAAAAGTGATTTTTTGTGCAAAAATTGAGGTTTGCAGGGGATTCTGGGTAAGGAAACGTTGGGGGATCCACGCAAGCCATACCTCCCTGGAAGCCGCCGGGTGTCTAGTTTTCAGAAATGCATGGGTTTGGTAGGTTTCCCTAGATGGCCGCCGAGCACCGGGCCAAAAACCAAAGTGACCCCCCTTGCAAAACCAGGTGGTTTTGCGATAGGCCATTTTGATGTCGCCTCACTACGTTTTGGGCCCTTGCCTGCCGCGGGTACTTGGGCCTCCCACACAAGTGAGGCACCATTTTTACCGGGAGACCTGGGGGAACGCTGGGTGGTGGTAAATTTGTGTGAGCCCGGTGATGCCACTACTTTCCCACCCCAAAATGTGTGAAAAAAGTGATTTTTTGAGCAAAAATTGAGGTTTGCAGGGGATTCTGGGTAAGGAAACGTTGGGGGATCCACGCAAGCCATACCTCCCTGGAAGCCGCCGGGTGTCTAGTTTTCAGAAATGCGTGGGTTTGGTAGGTTTCCCTAGATGGCCGCTGCGTACCGGGCCAAAAACCAAAGTGACCCCCCTTGCAAAACCAGGTGGTTTTGCGATAGGCCATTTTGATGTCGCCTCACTACGTTTTGGGCCCTTGCCTGCCGCGGGTACTTGGGCCTCCCACACAAGTGAGGCACCATTTTTACCGGGAGACCTGGGGGAACGCTGGGTGGTGGTAAATTTGTGTGAGCCTGGTGATGCCACTACTTTCCCACCCCAAAATGTGTGAAAAAAGTGATTTTTTGAGCAAAAATTGAGGTTTGCAGGGGATTCTGGGTAAGGAAACGTTGGGGGATCCACGCAAGCCATACCTCCCTGGAAGCCGCCGGGTGTCTAGTTTTCAGAAATGCGTGGGTTTGGTAGGTTTCCCTAGATGGCCGCCGCGCACCGGGCCAAAAACCAAAGTGACCCCCCATGCAAAACCAGGTGGTTTTGCGATAGGCCATTTTGATGTCGCCTCACTACGTTTTGGGCCCTTGCCTGCCGCGGGTACCTGGGCCTCCCACACAAGTGATGCACCATTGTTACCGGGAGACCTGGGGGAACGCTGGGTGGTGGTAAATTTGTGTGAGCCCGGTGATGCCACTACTTTCCCACCCCAAAATGTGTGAAAAAAGTGATTTTTTGAGCAAAAATTGAGGTTTGCAGGGCATTCTGGGTAAGGAAACGTTGGGGGATCCACGCAAGCCATACCTCCCTGGAAGCCGCCGGGTGTCTAGTTTTCAGAAATGCATGGGTTTGGTAGGTTTCCTGTTAGAAATGAGGGGGCTCTGGTTGACGCAGGTGTGAACCCACAACAAGCAGGGACCCTTTACTTCTTGTCAGGGCGAAGGATGACTCCCCAGAATAACCCCTGCTCACCCTCTAGGTGCGTGGCGCGAGCAGTCTAGGCTAAGTCTCAGGCGTACACGGTTAAGCAAATGCAATTACGCATACAGTAAACCCCTTGCATGCACCACAAACGGACACCAATCCGGGAGTATATAAAAATAAGCTTTTATGTAGTTTCAGCAGAGTTAAATACAAGGCCCAGTAACGTTGAACTGATGGGGCCACAATTCTTGGAAATACGGTCAAGTTCTCTTGGTTTTACGGAAAGTTCTTTAGGCGGGCACAAGGTAACTGTAGGCCTCAGTGCACTTCGTGCTGAAGCAGCGCCCGGGGAGCACACAGCAGATGACAGGGAAATAAGAACGTTGCGGACCCTGGATCCGATGCGAGCTCGCGGTCGAGTTCGTAAGTACAGTACCTTGTTTCTTGACGCAAAGGCGGGTGCGGGATTTCAGCGGCTCTTCGACAGAAGAGCGAGGCGGCGTCCGGGGCTCCCACACTTCACGATGGGGGTCTGATCTTCAGGCTCACGACAGGAGCGGGGTGTTGCAGGTGGCGGGTGAACAAAGCGGGGCAGCCGGGCACGCCGATGCGTCCGGGCCGTCCGAGGCTTGGAGATGCTCACAAACGCCGATTCCGGCGGGAGGGTGAAGGGGCACAGCGAGCCTCCACGAGCGAGGTGACGGGGCAGCCCAGCACAGCGTAGGGGGAGCGGCTCCGATCGAGCGAGGCTCTTCCCAAGGCGGGGGCGGCTAAGCAGTCCTGGTCACGGCTCAGGGAGGGACTGGGCACGAGGGTCACAGCTCCGGCGAGGGAAAGGACACCACAGTCCAGCAGCAGGCGAGTGAAGATCAGGTAGAGCCCAATGTTCCTGGGGCTCAGTTCAGGGGGCAAGCTCAGTTCCAAGCCCTTGGAGATCGTTTTGGAAAAGCACAAGTTTTGAAAGTAAAAGTAAAGTAAAAGTATTCAGCAACAGTTTCTCTTCTCTCCTTTGGCAGCAAGGTCACCACTGCAGGCCAATCCCCCAGGATAGGGACAGTCTTCCTCCTGCAGCTTTCCCGGTGCCTCCTCCTCAGGCAGAGATTCTTCTTGGTCAAAAGCGGATCTAGTTTCTTAGGAGCAGGGCTCCTCCATTTATACCACAAATCTTTTGTTCTCCCAGGCCAGGGGGGCCCTTGCCTAGTTCAGTCTGGTTTCTGAGCACTTTGTTTACGTGATGCAGGCTTCTTCTTTCAGAGTGCAGGGCAGAGTCATCAGACGCTCCACAGGGGGTGGAGCCGGCATCGAGGTAGCGGAGCACTGTCCTATTCAGAGCCTAGGAGCACTCCTCCCACCCATCTACCTGTCGATCGTCCTATTCATACCAGGCTACCTAGCCCTGCCCATCTGGGTTCCCCCAGCCCTGTCACTCACACCAGCCAGACATCAGATACACATCACGCAGAGGCGGCTGAAATAGTTAGGCAAGCAAAGGCCAACTTTCTAAAAGTGACATTTGCAAACCCGGAATATTAAAATAAACCTTGCGAAAAGATGTACCTTATCATTCCGAGTTCAGGCATACTAAACTCGATCTCCTACCATGTTCCCTGGGTCGGTTAGGATCATAGGGTGTAATAATCCAGGCCGCCCATACTGGCCTATGAGAACAGGGTAGCCTTACAGTAGTGAACAACAAAATGGCGGTCATTCACTACCAGGACATGCCACGCATCTAGGCTTGTCCTACCTCAGGCTCACAATGCACCCTGCCCGTGGGCCTACCAGAGGGGTGACTAACATGCAGCTAAGGGAAGGTTTCGGGGACCGGCAAGTGTGGGCACTCGTCGGTCGGCGCGTCAGTACCAGACTGCACGCAGGCTCTGCGACGGCAGACCTTAGACGTATTTTACCGGCCGCTTCCGTGGGTGGCACAACCCGTGCTGCAAGCCCACCAGCGGCGTTTGCCTTTACATGCCCTGGCGCTCCTGGCGCACTTTACTGGGGTCTGATAGTAAATCAAACAATCCAATCATGGAATCCAACCAACACATACAATTTATAAAGGGAGCACTCGCACCGTGACACTGGTTGGCAGTGGCACAGCGCGCTGAGCGGCCAACACCATAAAATCACATGAGGCACAGCGACAAAAAGAGGAAGGGAGACTCACGCCAAGGTGCCAGGTCTAACACGTGTCCCCTCCAGCTGAAAGGTGGGGAGAACTACCCTACCCCAGGGAGTTCCTCACCACTAAGGCGGAAAAATCTGGACAGACCGTCAGCATTGGCGTGATCTGTACCAGGGCGATGTTCCACCGTGAAATCCATCCCCTGTAGGGAAATGGACCACCTCAACAGCTTTGGATTCTCACCCCTCATATGCATCAACCATCTGAGGGGCCTGTGGTCCGTCTGAACCCGGAAGTGAGACCCAAACAAGTAGGGTCTTAGCTTCTTCAGCGCCCAGACCACAGCAAATGCCTCACGCTCAATAGCACTCCATCTCTGTTCCCGTGGAAGTAACCTCCTGCTAATAAAGGCTACGGGTTGATCTAGGCCCTCCTCATTAATCTGTGAAAGAACAGCCCCCACACCATGCTCTGAAGCGTCTGTCTGAACGATAAACTCTTTGGAGAAGTTGGGAGCCAAGAGCACGGGCGCCGTGCACATAGCAGTTTTCAAGGCCTCAAAAGCTCTCTGACAGGTGTCAGTCCAGATCACCTTCCTGGGCTGCTTCTTCGAAGTCAGCGCTGTCAAGGGGGCAACCAGGTTGCCATACCCCTTGACAAACCTCCTGTAGTACCCGGTGAGACCTAGGAAGGCTCTCACCTCCGTCTGGGTTTTGGGCGCCTCCCAATTCAGGATGGTTTCTATCTTGGGCTGAAGGGGTGCCACCTGGCCACTCCCAACTTGGTGTCCCAAGTACACCACGGAACCCTGCCCGATCTGGCACTTACTCGCCTTGATCGTGAGGCCTGCCTTCCGCAGCGCCATCAACACTTCCCAGAGGTGTCGCAAGTGTTCCTCCCACGTGGAGCTGAACACGGCGATGTCATCCAGGTAGGCTGCACTGAACGAATCCAGCCCAGCCAACACCTGGTTGACCAATCTCTGGAAGGTGGCAGGGGCATTCTTCATCCCAAATGGCATAACCCGGAACTGGTAGTGCCCATCTGGGGTGGAAAATGCTGACCTCTCTTTGGCCCCCTCGGTCAAGGCGATCTGCCAATACCCAGACGTTAGATCAAACGTGCTGAGGTAGTTGGCAGCCCCTAGCCGATCGATGAGCTCATCAGCTCTGGGGATGGGGTGTGCGTCAGTCCTAGTGACTGAATTGAGTCCTCTGTAGTCCACACAGAACCGGAGTTCGGGTGTGGCTCCCGGCGCTGCAGCCTTTGGGACCAAGACCACGGGGCTGGCCCAAGGACTGCTAGAAGACTCAATGACCCCGAGTGCAAACATCTTGGAGACCTCCTCCTTGATGCATGTCCTCACCCTGTCAGTCACCCTGTAGGCCTTGTGCCGTACAGGAGGGCTATCCCCAGTGTCCACATCATGGACGCACCAATCAGTGACACCAGGGACCAGGGAAAACAGATCAGAAAATTGTCCCAGCAACTGGCGACAATCATCCTGTTGCTCAGGGGTCAGGGTGGAAGAGAGGATGACACCATCCACTGACCCATCTTGCTCCTTGGCTGACAGGAGGTCCGGAAGAGGTTCGGTCTCCTCTTCCATCCCCGCATCTGTTGCCAAGAGCATGCCCACTTGGGACCTCTCCAAGTGGGGCTTGAGGCGGTTGACATGTAGGACCCGTAAGGGGTTCCTGGGAGTCTTCAGGTCCACCACGTAGGTAACAGGACTCTTTCGCTCCACCACCTCAAAGGGACCGGTCCACTTATCCTGGAGCGCACACGGCTCCACGGGGGCCAAGACCCATACTTTCTGCCCAGGCTGAAGCTCTACCAGAGTGGCATTCTGGTCGTACCACCGCTTCATCTCCTCCTGGCTGGCTTCCAGATTTGCCTCAGCAAGTTGCCTGAAACGCCTAGTCTGATTCCTGAAGGCCAGCATGTAGCTATATACATTCTGGGGAGGTTTCCTGGGAGATTGCTCCCAGCCTTCCTTGACCAGACTTAGAGGTCCTCTGACGGGGTGACCATACAGAAGCTCAAAGGGACTGAACCCCAGAGACTTCTGTGGCACCTCACGGTAAGCGAAGAGAAGGCATGGTAAGAGGACGTCCCACTTGCGCCTCATGGGTCCTTCTAGGCCCATTATCATGCCTTTGAGGGTTCGGTTGAATCTCTCAACCAACCCGTTTCCTTGGGGGTGGTAAGGTGTGGTGAACTTGTAGGTTACACCACACTCTTGCCAAAGAGATTTCATGTACTTGGACATGAAATTGGTACCTCGGTCAGACACCACCTCTAGAGGGAATCCCACTCGGGAGAAAATTCCCATCAGTGCACGTCCCACCACGGGGGCCGTCACTGTCCTCAGAGGAATGGCTTCCGGGTACCGGGTGGCATGGTCCACCAGGACCAGGATGAACCTATTGCCCATCGCTGTCTTGGGGTCCAGTGGCCCTACAATGTCGATCCCCACTCGCTGGAATGGAGTACCGACCACAGGGAAGGGCTGGAGTGGAGCCTTCTGCTTCCTTCCACTCTTTCCACTTGCCTGGCAAGTCTGGCATGTCCTGCAGTGAGTATCCGAACTCCTGCGCATTTGGGGCCAATAAAAGTGGGTGACAAGCCTTTCAAAGGTCTTGTCCTGCCCCAAATGCCCTGCCAATGGCACATCGTGAGCCAGCCCCAGTAGGAAGGCTCTGAAGTCCTGGGGTACCACCAGCGCACGGGCTGACCCAGGCTCAGCAACCTTAGGCTCTGTATATAGGAGGTCGTTCTCCCAGTAAATGAAATGTGATCCTGACTGATCACCTGCGGCCTGGTCTGCAGCCTGCTGCCGCATACCCACGAGAGAAGGGCACTCCTTCTGTGCCTTGCAAAAGTCCTCCCTGGTGGGACCCCCTTCCTGCTGCCAGTGGGTCAGCTCCGGCAGGTCTCCCAGTTCAGCTATCTGCTCCCCTGTAGGCTCCAGGGCATCCCCCTCAAGGTCTGCTTCCTCCTGGACCGTGGGAACTTCAGGGGCCGGCTTCCCACGCCCCTTGCCCCTTCTCTCTGAGGCCGGTTCCTGGGCCTCCCTCTCAGGCTCCAGGACCTCTCGAGTACCTTTACTGGCTGCCATGGACCGTGTGGTCACACACGCCCAATCCGGCATACCCAACATCTCCAGGTGAGCACTCCGCTCCACCTGAGCCCAAGGTGAGCTCTCCAAATCGTTCCCTAACAAACAGTCTACAGGCATGGCGGGCCTCACAGCTACCTGAAGAGTACCAGAGACCCCCCCCCACTCGAAGGGAACCTGAGCCACCTTGCAGTGCCTCTCTGTGTTGTCAGCGGCAACAACGGGATAGAATGCATTGGGGACCACCTGCTCCTGAGACACCAGGTGACACCTGACAGCGGTCACACTGGCTCCTGTATCTCTAAGAGCTTCCACCCTATGGCCATTTATGGTCACCCACTGCCTGTACTTCTTAGTGTTCTCAGGCAGCTGGGTTGGAGGGACCACTTCACGGTCTCCTAGCGAGACCAGGGACATCTCTGCGGGACCCCACCCACCTTGGACATCCCTCTCCTCCCCCAAGGCTACACTAGTCACCTGCCGGGGTGGAGCACCAGTGGGTGCTGGTTTACCAAACATCGGACACTTCACATCAGAGGCAAAATGCCCCAAATTGTTACACCTGTAACATCTTACGGGCCCCTTCTGAACAGGAGGACCTGTCGGGGCCCCGGTCGGTTTCTGGGGTGGGGGAGGCTGAGAACCCTTCCCTTGGTTCCCGTGGGGATTATTTTGTGGCCCTTTTTGGAACTGCTTCTGTTTACCCCTGTCCCCCCCACTCTTCTGCTGGGGACCCTGCCCACCTTTGGCGGAATCTCCCACGGTACCCTTGTGGACCCTGGTACTGACCCAGCGGTCCGCCTCCTCAGCAAGCTTCCTCGGGTTAGTCAGCTTACTATCGATCAGGTGCTGGCGCAGCTCAGGAAAACAATTACTGGACAAGTGCTCCCATGCCATTAGATCAAGAAGCCCTTGATAATCAGTCACCTTACTACCCTTCACCCAACCATCCAGCGCTCTGCAAAAGAAAGTCACATACTCCACATACGTACTATTGGGAATCTTAGTGCAACCCCTGAACCTCTGTCTATATAACTCAGGGGTCAACCCATACCTAGTCATCAATGCTTCCTTCATATGGGGGTAAGAATTACGAACATCAACAGGTAAATCTAACAGTGTGTCCCGCCCTTCACTCAGGAACCTTCCCCACAACCCCGCTCCCCAATCTTTCTCAGGGACCCGGTGGGAAGACATGGCTACCTCGTAGGCTCTGAACCACTGCCCGATGTCGTCATTCCTGAAGAACTCCTTCACTACATCCTTAGGAATATAAACTCTTGGTTCCGCCGATCCTGGCGGTGTGCTGCCACCAGAGGGATTAAGCTCCAAACTTTTGGCTTTCAGCTCCAGCTCCCTCAGCTTCATGTCATGCTCTAATTGTAGTTTCTTTTCTTCCATGGCTAATCTTTGTTTTTCCATATCCATCTGCCCATGAAGTTTCGCCATTTCCACCTCGTGTGCCCGGGTTGCTGCCCTGTCCGCCAACTCCTCTGGCGACAGGCATCTGCCGAACTCATGGACACTTTCTGGTGGAACCACTTCCACCTGATTCTCTGGTGCCTTTGACTCATACCAGGCCCTCAGCGCCTTTACGAGTTGCTCCTTCTTTTTCAATCCAGTTTGGGCAATCCTGAACTTGGAGCAAAGACCTTTCAAGTCTTCATTGGTACGATCATGAAGTGCGCCTTCCTCCCAATCTATGTCTTCAAATCCAGAGATTACGGAAGCCGCCCTTCCGGCGGAAAGTGAACCAGGCATGGCTCTAACAACGGAGATTCTTGGCAAAACAAAAACAATGCTAGCCTTGTGGCTGTGTTACTGGTCTGCTCTCACTACGTGGTGATCAGTGATTCACTACACGCAAACCACAAATGCAAATCCGTAAATCCTCACCGCTGCCACCAATGTTAGAAATGAGGGGGCTCTGGTTGACGCAGGTGTGAACCCACAACAAGCAGGGACCCTTTACTTCTTGTCAGGGCGAAGGATGACTCCCCAGAATAACCCCTGCTCACCCTCTAGGTGCGTGGCGCGAGCAGTCTAGGCTAAGTCTCAGGCGTACACGGTTAAGCAAATGCAATTACGCATACAGTAAACCCCTTGCATGCACCACAAACGGACACCAATCCGGGAGTATATAAAAATAAGCTTTTATGTAGTTTCAGCAGAGTTAAATACAAGGCCCAGTAACGTTGAACTGATGGGGCCACAATTCTTGGAAATACGGTCAAGTTCTCTTGGTTTTACGGAAAGTTCTTTAGGCGGGCACAAGGTAACTGTAGGCCTCAGCGCACTTCGTGCTGAAGCAGCGCCCGGGGAGCACACAGCAGATGACAGGGAAATAAGAACGTTGCGGACCCTGGATCCGATGCGAGCTCGCGGTCGAGTTCGTAAGTACAGTACCTTGTTTCTTGACGCAAAGGCGGGTGCGGGATTTCAGCGGCTCTTCGACAGAAGAGCGAGGCGGCGTCCGGGGCTCCCACACTTCACGATGGGGGTCTGATCTTCAGGCTCACGACAGGAGCGGGGTGTTGCAGGTGGCGGGTGAACAAAGCGGGGCAGCCGGGCACGCCGATGCGTCCGGGCCGTCCGAGGCTTGGAGATGCTCACAAACGCCGATTCCGGCGGGAGGGTGAAGGGGCACAGCGAGCCTCCACGAGCGAGGTGACGGGGCAGCCCAGCACAGCGTAGGGGGAGCGGCTCCGATCGAGCGAGGCTCTTCCCAAGGCGGGGGCGGCTAAGCAGTCCTGGTCACGGCTCAGGGAGGGACTGGGCACGAGGGTCACAGCTCCGGCGAGGGAAAGGACACCACAGTCCAGCAGCAGGCGAGTGAAGATCAGGTAGAGCCCAATGTTCCTGGGGCTCAGTTCAGGGGGCAAGCTCAGTTCCAAGCCCTTGGAGATCGTTTTGGAAAAGCACAAGTTTTGAAAGTAAAAGTAAAGTAAAAGTATTCAGCAACAGTTTCTCTTCTCTCCTTTGGCAGCAAGGTCACCACTGCAGGCCAATCCCCCAGGATAGGGACAGTCTTCCTCCTGCAGCTTTCCCGGTGCCTCCTCCTCAGGCAGAGATTCTTCTTGGTCAAAAGCGGATCTAGTTTCTTAGGAGCAGGGCTCCTCCATTTATACCACAAATCTTTTGTTCTCCCAGGCCAGGGGGGCCCTTGCCTAGTTCAGTCCGGTTTCTGAGCACTTTGTTTACGTGATGCAGGCTTCTTCTTTCAGAGTGCAGGGCAGAGTCATCAGACGCTCCACAGGGGGTGGAGCCGGCATCGAGGTAGCGGAGCACTGTCCTATTCAGAGCCTAGGAGCACTCCTCCCACCCATCTACCTGTCGATCGTCCTATTCATACCAGGCTACCTAGCCCTGCCCATCTGGGTTCCCCCAGCCCTGTCACTCACACCAGCCAGACATCAGATACACATCACGCAGAGGCGGCTGAAATAGTTAGGCAAGCAAAGGCCAACTTTCTAAAAGTGACATTTGCAAACCCGGAATATTAAGATAAACCTTGCGAAAAGATGTACCTTATCATTCCGAGTTCAGGCATACTAAACTCGATCTCCTACCATGTTCCCTGGGTCGGTTAGGATCATAGGGTGTAATAATCCAGGCCGCCCATACTGGCCTATGAGAACAGGGTAGCCTTACAGTAGTGAACAACAAAATGGCGGTCATTCACTACCAGGACATGCCACGCATCTAGGCTTGTCCTACCTCAGGCTCACAATGCACCCTGCCCGTGGGCCTACCAGAGGGGTGACTAACATGCAGCTAAGGGAAGGTTTCGGGGACCGGCAAGTGTGGGCACTCGTCGGTCGGCGCGTCAGTACCAGACTGCACGCAGGCTCTGCGACGGCAGACCTTAGACGTATTTTACCGGCCGCTTCCGTGGGTGGCACAACCCGTGCTGCAAGCCCACCAGCGGCGTTTGCCTTTACATGCCCTGGCGCTCCTGGCGCACTTTACTGGGGTCTGATAGTAAATCAAACAATCCAATCATGGAATCCAACCAACACATACAATTTATAAAGGGAGCACTCGCACCGTGACACTGGTTGGCAGTGGCACAGCGCGCTGAGCGGCCAACACCATAAAATCACATGAGGCACAGCGACAAAAAGAGGAAGGGAGACTCACGCCAAGGTGCCAGGTCTAACATTTCCCTAGATGGCCGCCGCGCAACGGGCCAAAAACCAAAGTGACCCCCCTTGCAAAACCAGGTGGTTTTGCGATAGGCCATTTTGATGTCGCCTCACTACGTTTTGGGCCCTTGCCTGCTGCGGGTACTTGGGCCTCCCACACAAGTGAGGCACCATTTTTACCGGGAGACCTGGGGGAACGCTGGGTGGTGGTAAATTTGTGTGAGCCCGGTGATGCCACTACTTTCCCACTCCAAAATGTGTGAAAAAAGTGATTTTTTGAGCAAAAATTGAGGTTTGCAGGGGATTCTGGGTAAGGAAACGTTGGGGGATCCACGCAAGCCATACCTCCCTGGAAGCCGCCGGGTGTCTAGTTTTCAGAAATGCATGGGTTTGGTAGGTTTCCCTAGATGGCCGACGCGCACCGGGCCAAAAACCAAAGTGACCCCCCTTGCAAAACCAGGTGGTTTTGCGATAGGCCATTTTGATGTCGCCTCACTACGTTTTGGGCCCTTGCCTGCCGCGGGTACTTGGGCCTCCCACACAAGTGAGGCACCATTTTTACCGGGAGACCTGGGGGAACGCTGGGTGGTGGTAAATTTGTGTGAGCCCGGTGATGCCACTACTTTCCCACCCCAAAATGTGTGAAAAAAGTGATTTTTTGAGCAAAAATTGAGGTTTGCAGGGGATTCTGGGTAAGGAAACGTTGGGGGACCCACGCAAGCCATACCTCCCTGGAAGCCGCCGGGTGTCTAGTTTTCAGAAATGCGTGGGTTTGGTAGGTTTCCCTTGATGGCCGCTGCGTACCGGGCCAAAAACCAAAGTGACCCCCCTTGCAAAACCAGGTGGTTTTGCGATAGGCCATTTTGATGTCGCCTCACTACGTTTTGGGCCCTTGCCTGCCGCGGGTACTTGGGCCTCCCACACAAGTGAGGCACCATTTTTACCAGGAGACCTGGGGGAACGCTGGGTGGTGGTAAATTTGTGTGAGCCCGGTGATGCCACTACTTTCCCACCCCAAAATGTGTGAAAAAAGTGATTTTTTGAGCAAAAATTGAGGTTTGCAGGGGATTCTGGGTAAGGAAACGTTGGGGGATCCACGCAAGCCATACCTCCCTGGAAGCCGCCGGGTATCTAGTTTTCAGAAATGCATGGGTTTGGTAGGTTTCCCTAGATGGCCGCCGCGCACTGGGCCAAAAACCAAAGTGACCCCCCTTGCAAAACCAGGTGGTTTTGCGATAGGCAATTTTGATGTCGCCTCACTACGTTTTGGGCCCTTGCCTGCCGCGGGTACTTGGGCCTCCCACACAAGTGAGGCACCATTTTTACCAGGAGACCTGGGGGAACGCTGGGTGGTGGTAAATTTGTGTGAGCCCGGTGATGCCACTACTTTCCCACCCCAAAATGTGTGAAAAAAGTGATTTTTTGAGCAAAAATTGAGGTTTGCAGGGGATTCTGGGTAAGGAAACGTTGGGGGATCCACGCAAGCCATACCTCCTTGGAAGCCGCCGGGTATCTAGTTTTCAGAAATGCATGGGTTTGGTAGGTTTCCCTAGATGGCCGCCGCGCACTGGGCCAAAAACCAAAGTGACCCCCCTTGCAAAACCAGGTGGTTTTGCGATAGGCCATTTTGATGTCGCCTCACTACGTTTTGGGCCCTTGCCTGCCGCGGGTACTTGGGCCTCCCACACAAGTGAGGCACCATTTTTACCGGGAGACCTGGGGGAACGCTGGGTGGGGGTAAATTTGTGTGAGCCCAGTGATGCCACTACTTTCCCACCCCAAAATGTGTGAAAAAAGTGATTTTTTGAGCAAAAATTGAGGTTTGCAGGGGATTCTGGGTAAGGAAACATTGGGGGATCCACGCAAGCTGTACCTCCCTGGAAGCCGCCGGGTGTCTAGTTTTCAGAAATGCGTGGGTTTGGTAGGTTTCCCTAGATGGCCGCCGCGTACCGGGCCAAAAACCAAAGTGACCCCCCTTGCAAAACCAGGTGGTTTTGCGATAGGCCATTTTGATGTCGCCTCACTACGTTTTGGGCCCTTGCCTGCTGCGGGTACTTGGGCCTCCCACACAAGTGAGGCACCATTTTTACCGGGAGACCTGGGGGAACGCTGGGTGGTGGTAAATTTGTGTGAGCCCGGTGATGCCACTACTTTCCCACCCCAAAATGTGTGAAAAAAGTAATTTTTTGAGCAAAAATTGAGGTTTGCAGGGGATTCTGGGTAAGGAAACGTTGGGGGATCCACGCAAGCCATACCTCCCTGGAAGCCGCCGGGTGTCTAGTTTTCAGAAATGCATGGGTTTGGTAGGTTTCCCTAGATGGCCGACGCGCACCGGGCCAAAAACCAAAGTGACCCCCCTTGCAAAACCAGGTGGTTTTGCGATAGGCCATTTTGATGTCGCCTCACTACGTTTTGGGCCCTTGCCTGCCACGGGTACTTGGGCCTCCCACACAAGTGAGGCACCATTTTTACCGGGAGACCTGGGGGAACGCTGGGTGGTGGTAAATTTGTGTGAGCCCGGTGATGCCACTACTTTCCCACCCCAAAATGTGTGAAAAAAGTGATTTTTTGTGCAAAAATTGAGGTTTGCAGGGGATTCTGGGTAAGGAAACGTTGGGGGATCCACGCAAGCCATACCTCCCTGGAAGCCGCCGGGTGTCTAGTTTTCAGAAATGCATGGGTTTGGTAGGTTTCCCTAGATGGCCGCCGAGCACCGGGCCAAAAACCAAAGTGACCCCCCTTGCAAAACCAGGTGGTTTTGCGATAGGCCATTTTGATGTCGCCTCACTACGTTTTGGGCCCTTGCCTGCCGCGGGTACTTGGGCCTCCCACACAAGTGAGGCACCATTTTTACCGGGAGACCTGGGGGAATGCTGGGTGGTGGTAAATTTGTGTGAGCCCGGTGATGCCACTACTTTCCCACCCCAAAATGTGTGAAAAAAGTGATTTTTTGAGCAAAAATTGAGGTTTGCAGGGGATTCTGGGTAAGGAAACGTTGGGGGATACACGCAAGCCATACCTCCCTGGAAGCCGCCGGGTGTCTAGTTTTCAGAAATGCGTGGGTTTGGTAGGTTTCCCTAGATGGCCGCTGCGTACCGGGCCAAAAACCAAAGTGACCCCCCTTGCAAAACCAGGTGGTTTTGCGATAGGCCATTTTGATGTCGCCTCACTACGTTTTGGGCCCTTGCCTGCCGCGGGTACTTGGGCCTCCCACACAAGTGAGGCACCATTTTTACCGGGAGACCTGGGGGAACGCTGGGTGGTGGTAAATTTGTGTGAGCCTGGTGATGCCACTACTTTCCCACCCCAAAATGTGTGAAAAAAGTGATTTTTTGAGCAAAAAATGAGGTTTGCAGGGGATTCTGGGTAAGGAAACGTTGGGGGATCCACGCAAGCCATACCTCCCTGGAAGCCGCCGGGTGTCTAGTTTTCAGAAATGCATGGGTTTGGTAGGTTTCCCTTGATGGCCGCTGCGTACCGGGCCAAAAACCAAAGTGACCCCCCTTGCAAAACCAGGTGGTTTTGCGATAGGCCATTTTGATGTCGCCTCACTACGTTTTGGGCCCTTGCCTGCCGCGGGTACTTGGGCCTCCCACACAAGTGAGGCACCATTTTTACCAGGAGACCTGGGGGAACGCTGGGTGGTGGTAAATTTGTGTGAGCCCGGTGATGCCACTACTTTCCCACCCCAAAATGTGTGAAAAAAGTGATTTTTTGAGCAAAAATTGAGGTTTGCAGGGGATTCTGGGTAAGGAAACGTTGGGGGATCCACGCAAGCCATACCTCCCTGGAAGCCGCCGGGTATCTAGTTTTCAGAAATGCATGGGTTTGGTAGGTTTCCCTAGATGGCCGCCGCGCACTGGGCCAAAAACCAAAGTGACCCCCCTTGCAAAACCAGGTGGTTTTGCGATAGGCAATTTTGATGTCGCCTCACTACGTTTTGGGCCCTTGCCTGCCGCGGGTACTTGGGCCTCCCACACAAGTGAGGCACCATTTTTACCAGGAGACCTGGGGGAACGCTGGGTGGTGGTAAATTTGTGTGAGCCCGGTAATGCCACTACTTTCCCACCCCAAAATGTGTGAAAAAAGTGATTTTTTGAGCAAAAATTGAGGTTTGCAGGGGATTCTGGGTAAGGAAACGTTGGGGGATCCACGCAAGCCATACCTCCCTGGAAGCCGCCGGGTATCTAGTTTTCAGAAATGCATGGGTTTGGTAGGTTTCCCTAGATGGCCGCCGCGCACTGGGCCAAAAACCAAAGTGACCCCCCTTGCAAAACCAGGTGGTTTTGCGATAGGCCATTTTGATGTCGCCTCACTACGTTTTGGGCCCTTGCCTGCCGCGGGTACTTGGGCCTCCCACACAAGTGAGGCACCATTTTTACCGGGAGACCTGGGGGAACGCTGGGTGGGGGTAAATTTGTGTGAGCCCAGTGATGCCACTACTTTCCCACCCCAAAATGTGTGAAAAAAGTGATTTTTTGAGCAAAAATTGAGGTTTGCAGGGGATTCTGGGTAAGGAAACATTGGGGGATCCACGCAAGCTGTACCTCCCTGGAAGCCGCCGGGTGTCTAGTTTTCAGAAATGCGTGGGTTTGGTAGGTTTCCCTAGATGGCCGCCGCGTACCGGGCCAAAAACCAAAGTGACCCCCCTTGCAAAACCAGGTGGTTTTGCGATAGGCCATTTTGATGTCGCCTCACTATGTTTTGGGCCCTTGCCTGCTGCGGGTACTTGGGCCTCCCACACAAGTGAGGCACCATTTTTACCGGGAGACCTGGGGGAACGCTGGGTGGTGGTAAATTTGTGTGAGCCCGGTGATGCCACTACTTTCCCACCCCAAAATGTGTGAAAAAAGTAATTTTTTGAGCAAAAATTGAGGTTTGCAGGGGATTCTGGGTAAGGAAACGTTGGGGGATCCATGCAAGCCATACCTCCCTGGAAGCCGCCGGGTGTCTAGTTTTCAGAAATGCATGGGTTTGGTAGGTTTCCCTAGATGGCCGACGCGCACCGGGCCAAAAACCAAAGTGACCCCCCTTGCAAAACCAGGTGGTTTTGCGATAGGCCATTTTGATGTCGCCTCACTACGTTTTGGGCCCTTGCCTGCCACGGGTACTTGGGCCTCCCACACAAGTGAGGCACCATTTTTACCGGGAGACCTGGGGGAACGCTGGGTGGTGGTAAATTTGTGTGAGCCCGGTGATGCCACTACTTTCCCACCCCAAAATGTGTGAAAAAAGTGATTTTTTGTGCAAAAATTGAGGTTTGCAGGGGATTCTGGGTAAGGAAACGTTGGGGGATCCACGCAAGCCATACCTCCCTGGAAGCCGCCGGGTGTCTAGTTTTCAGAAATGCATGGGTTTGGTAGGTTTCCCTAGATGGCCGCCGAGCACCGGGCCAAAAACCAAAGTGACCCCCCTTGCAAAACCAGGTGGTTTTGCGATAGGCCATTTTGATGTCGCCTCACTACGTTTTGGGCCCTTGCCTGCCGCGGGTACTTGGGCCTCCCACACAAGTGAGGCACCATTTTTACCGGGAGACCTGGGGGAACGCTGGGTGGTGGTAAATTTGTGTGAGCCCGGTGATGCCACTACTTTCCCACCCCAAAATGTGTGAAAAAAGTGATTTTTTGAGCAAAAATTGAGGTTTGCAGGGGATTCTGGGTAAGGAAACGTTGGGGGATACACGCAAGCCATACCTCCCTGGAAGCCGCCGGGTGTCTAGTTTTCAGAAATGCGTGGGTTTGGTAGGTTTCCCTAGATGGCCGCTGCGTACCGGGCCAAAAACCAAAGTGACCCCCCTTGCAAAACCAGGTGGTTTTGCGATAGGCCATTTTGATGTCGCCTCACTACGTTTTGGGCCCTTGCCTGCCGCGGGTACTTGGGCCTCCCACACAAGTGAGGCACCATTTTTACCGGGAGACCTGGGGGAACGCTGGGTGGTGGTAAATTTGTGTGAGCCTGGTGATGCCACTACTTTCCCACCCCAAAATGTGTGAAAAAAGTGATTTTTTGAGCAAAAATTGAGGTTTGCAGGGGATTCTGGGTAAGGAAACGTTGGGGGATCCACGCAAGCCATACCTCCCTGGAAGCCGCCGGGTGTCTAGTTTTCAGAAATGCATGGGTTTGGTAGGTTTCCCTAGATGGCCGCCGCGCACCGGGCCAAAAACCAAAGTGACCCCCCTTGCAAAACCAGGTGGTTTTGCGATAGGCCATTTTGATGTCGCCTCACTACGTTTTGGGCCCTTGCCTGCCGCGGGTACCTGGGCCTCCCACACAAGTGATGCACCATTGTTACCGGGAGACCTGGAGGAACGCTGGGTGGTGGTAAATTTGTGTGAGCCCGGTGATGCCACTACTTTCCCACCCCAAAATGTGTGAAAAAAGTGATTTTTTGAGCAAAAATTGAGGTTTGCAGGGCATTCTGGGTAAGGAAACGTTGGGGGATCCACGCAAGCCATACCTCCCTGGAAGCCGCCGGGTGTCTAGTTTTCAGAAATGCATGGGTTTGGTAGGTTTCCCTAGATGGCCGCCGCGCAACGGGCCAAAAACCAAAGTGACCTCCCTTGCAAAACCAGGTGGTTTTGCGATAGGCCATTTTGATGTCGCCTCACTACGTTTTGGGCCCTTGCCTGCTGCGGGTACTTGGGCCTCCCACACAAGTGAGGCACCATTTTTACCGGGAGACCTGGGGGAACGCTGGGTGGTGGTAAATTTGTGTGAGCCCGGTGATGCCACTACTTTCCCACTCCAAAATGTGTGAAAAAAGTGATTTTTTGAGCAAAAATTGAGGTTTGCAGGGGATTCTGGGTAAGGAAACGTTGGGGGATCCACGCAAGCCATACCTCCCTGGAAGCCGCCGGGTGTCTAGTTTTCAGAAATGCATGGGTTTGGTAGGTTTCCCTAGATGGCCGACGCGCACCGGGCCAAAAACCAAAGTGACCCCCCTTGCAAAACCAGGTGGTTTTGCGATAGGCCATTTTGATGTCGCCTCACTACGTTTTGGGCCCTTGCCTGCCGCGGGTACTTGGGCCTCCCACACAAGTGAGGCACCATTTTTACCGGGAGACCTGGGGGAACGCTGGGTGGTGGTAAATTTGTGTGAGCCCGGTGATGCCACTACTTTCCCACCCCAAAATGTGTGAAAAAAGTGATTTTTTGAGCAAAAATTGAGGTTTGCAGGGGATTCTGGGTAAGGAAACGTTGGGGGATCCACGCAAGCCATACCTCCCTGGAAGCCGCCGGGTGTCTAGTTTTCAGAAATGCGTGGGTTTGGTAGGTTTCCCTTGATGGCCGCTGCGTACCGGGCCAAAAACCAAAGTGACCCCCCTTGCAAAACCAGGTGGTTTTGCGATAGGCCATTTTGATGTCGCCTCACTACGTTTTGGGCCCTTGCCTGCCGCGGGTACTTGGGCCTCCCACACAAGTGAGGCACCATTTTTACCGGGAGACCTGGGGGAACGCTGGGTGGTGGTAAATTTGTGTGAGCCTGGTGATGCCACTACTTTCCCACCCCAAAATGTGTGAAAAAAGTGATTTTTTGAGCAAAAATTGAGGTTTGCAGGGGATTCTGGGTAAGGAAACGTTGGGGGATCCACGCAAGCCATACCTCCCTGGAAGCCGCCGGGTGTCTAGTTTTCAGAAATGCGTGGGTTTGGTAGGTTTCCCTAGATGGCCGCCGCGCACCGGGCCAAAAACCAAAGTGACCCCCCTTGCAAAACCAGGTGGTTTTGCGATAGGCCATTTTGATGTCGCCTCACTACGTTTTGGGCCCTTGCCTGCCGCGGGTACCTGGGCCTCCCACACAAGTGATGCACCATTGTTACCGGGAGACCTGGGGGAACGCTGGGTGGTGGTAAATTTGTGTGAGCCCGGTGATGCCACTACTTTCCCACCCCAAAATGTGTGAAAAAAGTGATTTTTTGAGCAAAAATTGAGGTTTGCAGGGGATTCTGGGTAAGGAAACGTTGGGGGATCCACGCAAGCCATACCTCCCTGGAAGCCGCCGGGTGTCTAGTTTTCAGAAATGCATGGGTTTGGTAGGTTTCCCTAGATGGCCGCCGCGCAACGGGCCAAAAACCAAAGTGACCCCCCTTGCAAAACCAGGTGGTTTTGCGATAGGCCATTTTGATGTCGCCTCACTACGTTTTGGGCCCTTGCCTGCTGCGGGTACTTGGGCCTCCCACACAAGTGAGGCACCATTTTTACCGGGAGACCTGGGGGAACGCTGGGTGGTGGTAAATTTGTGTGAGCCCGGTGATGCCACTACTTTCCCACTCCAAAATGTGTGAAAAAAGTGATTTTTTGAGCAAAAATTGAGGTTTGCAGGGGATTCTGGGTAAGGAAACGTTGGGGGATCCACGCAAGCTATACCTCCCTGGAAGCCGCCGGGTGTCTAGTTTTCAGAAATGCATAGGTTTGGTAGGTTTCCCTAGATGGCCGACGCGCACCGGGCCAAAAACCAAAGTGACCCCCCCTTGCAAAACCAGGTGGTTTTGCGATAGGCCATTTTGATGTCGCCTCACTACGTTTTGGGCCCATGCCTGCCGCGGGTACTTGGGCCTCCCACACAAGTGAGGCACCATTTTTACCGGGAGACCTGGGGGAACGCTGGGTGGTGGTAAATTTGTGTGAGCCCGGTGATGCCACTACTTTCCCACCCCAAAATGTGTGAAAAAAGTGATTTTTTGAGCAAAAATTGAGGTTTGCAGGGGATTCTGGGTAAGGAAACGTTGGGGGATCCACGCAAGCCATACCTCCCTGGAAGCCGCCGGGTGTCTAGTTTTCAAAAATGCATGGGTTTGGTAGGTTTCCCTGGATGGCCGCCGCGCACCGGGCCAAAAACCAAAGTGACCCCCCTTGCAAAACCAGGTGGTTTTGCGATAGGCCATTTTGATGTCGCCTCACTACGTTTTGGGCCCTTGCCTGCCGCAGGTACTTGGGCCTCCCACACAAGTGAGGCACCATTTTTACCGGGAGACCTGGGGGAACGCTGGGTGGTGGTAAATTTGTGTGAGCCCGGTGATGCCACTACTTTCCCACCCCAAAATGTGTGAAAAAAGTGATTTTTTGAGCAAAAATTGAGGTTTGCAGGGGATTCTGGGTAAGGAAACGTTGGGGGATCCACGCAAGCCATACCTCCCTGGAAGCCGCCGGGTGTCTAGTTTTCAGAAATGCATGGGTTTGGTAGGTTTCCATAGATGGCCGCCGCGCACCGGGCCAAAAACCAAAGTGACCCCCCTTGCAAAACCAGGTGGTTTTGCGATAGGCCATTTTGATGTCGCCTCACTACGTTTTGGGCCCTTGCCTGCCGCGGGTACTTGGGCCTCCCACACAAGTGAGGCACCATTTTTACCGGGAGACCTGGGGGAACGCTGGGTGGTGGTAAATTTGTGTGAGCCCGGTGATGCCACTACTTTCCCACCCCAAAATGTGTGAAAAAAGTGATTTTTTGAGCAAAAATTGAGGTTTGCAGGGGATTCTGGGTAAGGAAACGTTGGGGGATCCACACAAGCCATACCTCCCTGGAAGCCGCCGGGTGTCTAGTTTTCAAAAATGTGTGGGTTTGGTAGGTTTCCCTAGATGGCCGCCGAGCACCGGGACAAAAACCAAAGTGACCCCCCTTGCAAAACCAGGTGGTTTTGCGATAGGCCATTTTGATGTCGCCTCACTACGTTTTGGGCCCTTGCCTGCCGCGGGTACTTGGGCCTCCCACACAAGTGAGGCACCATTTTTACCGGGAGACCTGGGGGAACGCTGGGTGGTGGTAAATTTGTGTGAGCCTGGTGATGCCACTACTTTCCCACCCCAAAATGTGTGAAAAAAGTGATTTTTTGAGCAAAAATTGAGGTTTGCAGGGGATTCTGGTTATGGAAACGTTGGGGGATCCACGCAAGCCATACCTCCCTGGAAGCCGCCGGGTGTCTAGTTTTCAGAAATGCATGGGTTTGGTAGGTTTCCCTAGATGGCCGCCGCGCACCGGGCCAAAAACCAAAGTGACCCCCCTTGCAAAACCAGGTGGTTTTGCGATAGGCCATTTTGATGTCACCTCACTACGTTTTGGGCCCTTGCCTGCCGCAGGTACTTGGGCCTCCCACACAAGTGAGGCACCATTTTTACCGGGAGACCTGGGGGAACGCTGGGTGGTGGTAAATTTGTGTGAGCCCGGTGATGCCACTACTTTCCCACCCCAAAATGTGTGAAAAAAGTGATTTTTTGAGCAAAAATTGAGGTTTGCAGGGGATTCTGGGTAAGGAAACGTTGGGGGATCCACGCAAGCCATACCTCCCTGGAAGCCGCCGGGTGTCTAGTTTTCAGAAATGCATGGGTTTGGTAGGTTTCCATAGATGGCCGCCGCGCACCGGGCCAAAAACCAAAGTGACCCCCCTTGCAAAACCAGGTGGTTTTGCGATAGGCCATTTTGATGTCGCCTCACTACGTTTTGGGCCCTTGCCTGCCGCGGGTACTTGGGCCTCCCACACAAGTGAGGCACCATTTTTACCGGGAGACCTGGGGGAACGCTGGGTGGTGGTAAATTTGTGTGAGCCCGGTGATGCCACTACTTTCCCACCCCAAAATGTGTGAAAAAAGTGATTTTTTGAGCAAAAATTGAGGTTTGCAGGGGATTCTGGGTAAGGAAACGTTGGGGGATCCACACAAGCCATACCTCCCTGGAAGCCGCCGGGTGTCTAGTTTTCAAAAATGTGTGGGTTTGGTAGGTTTCCCTAGATGGCCGCCGAGCACCGGGACAAAAACCAAAGTGACCCCCCTTGCAAAACCAGGTGGTTTTGCGATAGGCCATTTTGATGTCGCCTCACTACGTTTTGGGCCCTTGCCTGCCGCGGGTACTTGGGCCTCCCACACAAGTGAGGCACCATTTTTACCGGGAGACCTGGGGGAACGCTGGGTGGTGGTAAATTTGTGTGAGCCTGGTGATGCCACTACTTTCCCACCCCAAAATGTGTGAAAAAAGTGATTTTTTGAGCAAAAATTGAGGTTTGCAGGGGATTCTGGTTAAGGAAACGTTGGGGGATCCACGCAAGCCATACCTCCCTGGAAGCCGCCGGGTGTCTAGTTTTCAGAAATGCGTGGGTTTGGTAGGTTTCCCTAGATGGCCGCCGCGCACCGGGCCAAAAACCAAAGTGACCCCCCTTGCAAAACCAGGTGGTTTTGCGATAGGCCATTTTGATGTCGCCTCACTATGTTTTGGGCCCTTGCCTGCCGCGGGTACCTGGGCCTCCCACACAAGTGAGGCACCATTGTTACCAGGAGACCTGGGGGAACGCTGGGTGGTGGTAAATTTGTGTGAGCCCGGTGATGCCACTACTTTCCCACCCCAAAATGTGTGAAAAAAGTGATTTTTTGAGCAAAAATTGAGGTTTGCAGGGGATTCTGGGTAAGGAAACGTTGGGGGATCCACACAAGCCATACCTCCCTGGAAGCCGCCGGGTGTCTAGTTTTCAGAAATGCATGGGTTTGGTAGGTTTCCCTAGATGGCCGCCGCGCAACGGGCCAAAAACCAAAGTGACCCCTCTTGCAAAACCAGGTGGTTTTGCGATAGGCCATTTTGATGTCGCCTCACTACGTTTTGGGCCCTTGCCTGCTGCGGGCACTTGGGCCTCCCACACAAGTGAGGCACCATTTTTACCGGGAGACCTGGGGGAACGCTGGGTGGTGGTAAATTTGTGTGAGCCTGGTGATGCCACTACTTTCCCACTCCAAAATGTGTGAAAAAAGTGATTTTTTGAGCAAAAATTGAGGTTTGCAGGGGATTCTGGGTAAGGAAACGTTGGGGGATCCATGCAAGCCATACCTCCCTGGAAGCCGCCGGGTGTCTAGTTTTCAGAAATGCATGGGTTTGGTAGGTTTCCCTAGATGGCCGCCGCACACCGGGCCAAAAACCAAAGTGACCCCCTTGCAAAACCAGGTGGTTTTGCGATAGGCCATTTTGATGTCGCCTCACTACGTTTTGGGCCCTTGCCTGCCGCGGGTACCTGGGCCTCCCACACAAGTGAGGCACCATTTTTACCGGGAGACCTGGGGGAACGCTGGGTGGTGGTAAATTTGTGTGAGCCCGGTGATGCCACTACTTTCCCACCCCAAAATGTGTTAAAAAAGTGATTTTTTGAGCAAAAATTGAGGTTTGCAGGGGATTCTGGGTAAGGAAACGTTGGGGGATCCACGCAAGCCATACCTCCCTGGAAGCCGCCGGGTGTCTAGTTTTCAAAAATGCGTGGGTTTGGTAGGTTTCCCTGGATGGCCGCCGCGCACCGGGCCAAAAACCAAAGTGACCCCCCTTGCAAAACCAGGTGGTTTTGCGATAGGCCATTTTGATGTCGCCTCACGACGTTTTGGGCCCTTGCCTGCCGCGGGTACTTGGGCCTCCCACACAAGTGAGGCACCATTTTTACCGGGAGACCTGGGGGAACGCTGGGTGGGGGTAAATTTGTGTGAGCCCGGTGATGCGACTACTTTCCCACCCCAAAATGTGTGAAAAAAGTGATTTTTTGAGCAAAAATTGAGGTTTGCAGGGGATTCTGGGTAAGGAAACGTTGGGGGATCCACGCAAGCCATACCTCCCTGGAAGCCGCCGGGTGTCTAGTTTTCAGAAATGCATGGGTTTGGTAGGTTTCCATAGATGGCCGCCGCGCACCGGGCCAAAAACCAAAATGACCCCCCTTGCAAAACCAGGTGGTTTTGCGATAGGCCATTTTGATGTCGCCTCACTACGTTTTGGGCCCTTGCCTGCCGCGGGTCCTTGGGCCTCCCACACAAGTGAGGCACCATTTTTACCGGGAGACCTGGGGGAACGCTGGGTGGTGGTAAATTTGTGTGAGCCCAGTGATGCCACTACTTTCCCACCCCAAAATGTGTGAAAAAAGTGATTTTTTGAGCAAAAATTGAGGTTTGCAGGGGATTCTGGGTAAGGAAACGTTGGGGGATCCACGCAAGCCATACCTCCCTGGAAGCCGCCGGGTGTCTAGTTTTCAAAAATGTGTGGGTTTGGTAGGTTTCCCTAGATGGCCGCCGAGCACCGGGACAAAAACCAAAGTGACCCCCCTTGCAAAACCAGGTGGTTTTGCGATAGGCCATTTTGATGTCGCCTCACTACGTTTTGGGCCCTTGCCTGCCGCGGGTACTTGGGCCTCCCACACAAGTGAGGCACCATTTTTACCGGGAGACCTGGGGGAACGCTGGGTGGTGGTAAATTTGTGTGAGCCCGGTGATGCCACTACTTTCCCACCCCAAAATGTGTGAAAAAAGTGATTTTTTGAGCAAAAATTGAGGTTTGCAGGGGATTCTGGGTAAGGAAACGTTGGGGGATCCACGCAAGCCATACCTCCCTGGAAGCCGCCTGGTGTCTAGTTTTCAGAAATGCGTGGGTTTGCTAGGTTTCCCTAGATGGCCGCCGCGCACCGGGCCAAAAACCAAAGTGACCCCCCTTGCAAAACCAGGTGGTTTTGTGATAGGCCATTTTGATGTCGCCTCACTATGTTTTGGGCCCTTGCCTGCCGCGGGTACTTGGGCCTCCCACACAAGTGAGGCACCATTTTTACCGGGAGACCTGGGGGAACGCTGGGTGGTGGTAAATTTGTTGAGCCCGGTGATGCCACTACTTTCCCACCCCAAAATGTGTGAAAAAAGTGATTTTTTGAGCAAAAATTGAGGTTTGCAGGGGATTCTGGGTAAGGAAACGTTGGGGGATCCACGCAAGCCATACCTCCCTGGAAGCCGCTGGGTGTCTAGTTTTCAAAAATGCATGGGTTTGGTAGGTTTCCCTGGATGGCCGCCGAGCACCGGGCCAAAAACCAAAGAGACCCCCCTTGCAAAACCAGGTGGTTTTGCGATAGGCCATTTTGATGTCGCCTCACTACGTTTTGGGCCCTTGCCTGCCGCTGGTACTTGGGCCTCCCACACAAGTGAGGCACCATTTTTACCGGGAGACCTGGGGGAACGCTGGGTGGTGGTAAATTTGTGTGAGCCTGGTGATGCCACTACTTTCCCACCCCAAAATGTGTGAAAAAAGTGATTTTTGGAGCAAAAATTGAGGTTTGCAGGGGATTCTGGGTAAGGAAACGTTGGGGGATCCACGCAAGCCATACCTCCCTGGAAGCCGCCGGGTGTCTAGTTTTCAGAAATGCATGGGTTTGGTAGGTTTCCCTAGATGGCCGCCGCGCACCGGGCCAAAAACCAAAGTGACCCCCCTTGCAAAACCAGGCGGTTTTGCGATAGGCCATTTTGATGTCGCCTCACTACGTTTTGGGCCCTTGCCTGCCGCGGGTACTTGGGCCTCCCACACAAGTGAGGCACCATTTTTACCGGGAGACCTGGGGGAACGCTGGGTGGTGGTAAATTTGTGTGAGCCCGGTGATGCCACTACTTTCCCACCCCAAAATGTGTGAAAAAAGTGATTTTTGGAGCAAAAATTGAGGTTTGCAGGGGATTCTGGGTAAGGAAACGTGGGGGGATCCACGCAAGCCATACCTCCCTGGAAGCCGCCGGGTGTCTAGTTTTCAGAAATGCGTGGGTTTGATAGGTTTCCCTAGGTGCCGGCAGGGCTAGGGTTCAAAATCTACAGCTAGTCACTTTGCCAAAAAAAGGGTCATTTTTCACTACAAAACCACGTTGCGTTTTGCGCCGTTTCCTGTCGCGGGCACTAGGCCGACCCGCACAAGTGAGGTATCATTTTTCTCGTAGGACTTTGGGGAACGCGGGGTGGGTAAAAATTTGTGGATCCACACAGATTCCAGAACTTTCCATCACAGAAATGTGGGGAAAATGTGTTTTTTTTGTCAATTTTTTACGTTTGCAAGGGATTCTGGGTAACAGACCATGGTGGGAGGCAGTCAAGTCACCCCATCCTGGATTCCCCTGGGTGTCTAGTTTTCAAAAATGTATAGGTTTGCTAGGTTTCCCTAGGTGCCGGCAGGGCTAGGGTTCAAAATCTACAGCTAGTCACTTTGCCAAAAAAAGGGTCATTTTTCACTGCAAAACCACGTTGCGTTTTGCGCCGTTTCCTGTCGCGGGCACTAGGCCGACCCGCACAAGTGAGGTACCATTTTTCTCGTAGGACTTTGGGGAACGCGGGGTGGGTGGAAATTTGTGGATCCACGCAGATTCCAGAACTTTCCATCACAGAAATGTGGGGAAAATGTGTTTTTTTTGTCAATTTTTTACGTTTGCAAGGGATTCTGGGTAACAGACCATGGTGGGAGGCAGTCAAGTCACCCCATCCTGGATTCCCCTGGGTGTCTAGTTTTCAAAAATGTATAGGTTTGCTAGGTTTCCCTAGGTGCCGGCAGGGCTAGGGTTAAAAATCTACAGCTAGTCACTTTGCCAAAAAAAGGGTCATTTTTCACTGCAAAACCACGTTGCGTTTTGCGCCGATTCCTGTCGCGGGCACTAGGCCGACCCGCACAAGTGAGGTACCATTTTTCGCGTAGGACTTTGGGGAACGCGGGGTGGGTGGAAATTTGTGGATCCACGCAGATTCCAGAACTTTCCATCACAGAAATGTGGGGAAAATGTGTTTTTTTTGTCAATTTTTTACGTTTGCAAGGGATTCTGGGTAACAGACCATGGTGGGAGGCAGTCAAGTGACCCCATCCTGGATTCCCCTGGGTGTCTAGTTTTCAAAAATGTATAGGTTTGCTAGGTTTCCCTAGGTGCCGGCAGGGCTAGGGTTCAAAATCTACAGCTAGTCACTTTGCCAAAAAAAGGGTCATTTTTCACTGCAAAACCACGTTGCGTTTTGCGCCGATTCCTGTCGCGGGCACTAGGCCGACCCGCACAAGTGAGGTACCATTTTTCTCGTAGGACTTTGGGGAACGCGAGGTGGGTGGAAATTTGTGGATCCACGCAGATTCCAGAACTTTCCATCACAGAAATATGGGGAAAATGTGTTTTTTTTGTCAATTTTTTACGTTTCCAAGGGATTCTGGGTAACAGACCATGGTGGGAGGCAGTCAAGTCACCCCATCCTGGATTCCCCTGGGTGTCTAGTTTTCAAAAATGTATAGGTTTGCTAGGTTTCCCTAGGTGCCGGCAGGGCTAGGGTTCAAAATCTACAGCTAGTCACTTTGCCAAAAAAAAGGGTCATTTTTCACTGCAAAACCACGTTGCGTTTTGCGCCGTTTCGTGTCCCGGGCACTAGGCCGACCCGCACAAGTGAGGTACCATTTTTCTCGTAGGACTTTGGGGAACGCGGGGTGGGTGGAAATTTGTGGATCCACGCACATTCCAAACTTTCCATCACAGAAATGTGGGGAAAATGTGTTTTTTTTGTCAATTTTTTACGTTTGCAAGGGATTCTGGGTAACAGACCATGGTGGGAGGCAGTCAAGTCACCCCATCCTGGATTCCCCTGGGTGTCTAGTTTGAAAAATGTATAGGTTTGCTAGGTTTCCCTAGGTGCCGGCAGGGCTAGGGTTCAAAATCTACAGCTAGTCACTTTGCCAAAAAAAGGGTCATTTTTCACTGCAAAACCACGTTGCGTTTTGCGCCGTTTCCTGTCGCGGGCACTAGGCCGACCTGCACAAGTGAGGTACCATTGTTCTCGTAGGACTTTGGGGAACGCGGGGTGGGTGGAAATTTGTGGATCCACGCAGATTCCAGAACTTTCCATCACAGAAATGTGGGGAAAATGTGTTTTTTTTGTCAATTTTTTACGTTTGCAAGGGATTCTGGGTAACAGACCATGTTGGGAGGCAGTCAAGTCACCCCATCCTGGATTTCCCTGAGTTTCTAGTTTTCAAAAATGTATAGGTTTGCTAGGTTTCCCTAGGTGCCGGCAGGGCTAGGGTTCAAAATCTACAGCTAGTCACTTTGCCAAAAAAAGGGTCATTTTTCACTGCAAAACCACGTTGCGTTTTGCGCCGTTTCCTGTCGCGGGCACTAGGCCGACCCGCACAAGTGAGGTACCATTTTTCTCGTAGGACTTTGGGGAACGCGGGGTGGGTGGAAATTTGTGGATCCACGCAGATTCCAGAACTTTCCATCACAGAAATGTGGGGAAAATGTGTTTTTTTGTCAATTTTTTACGTTTGCAAGGGATTCTGGGTAACAGACCATGGTGGGAGGCAGTCAAGTCACCCCATCCTGGATTCCCCTGGGTGTCTAGTTTTCATAAAAGAATAGGTTTGCTAGGTTTCCCTAGGTGCCGGCAGGGCTAGGGTTCAAAATCTACAGCTAGTCACTTTGCCAAAAAAAGGGTCATTTTTCACTGCAAAACCACGTTGCATTTTGCGCCGTTTCCTGTCGCGGGCACTAGGCCGACCCGCACAAGTGAGGTACCATTTTTCTCGTAGGACTTTGGGGAACGCGGGGTGGGTGGAAATTTGTGGGTCCACGCAGATTCCAGAACTTTCCATCACAGAAATGTGGGGAAAATGTGTTTTTTTTGTCAATTTTTTACGTTTGCAAGGGATTCTGGGTAACAGACCATGGTGGGAGGCAGTCAAGTCACCCCATCCTGGATTCCCCTGGGTGTCTAGTTTTAAAAAATGTATAGGTTTGCTAGGTTTCCCTAGGTGCCGGCAGGGCTAGGGTTCAAAATCTACAGCTAGTCAGTTTGATAAAAAAAGGGTCATTTTTCACTGCAAAACCACGTTGCGTTTTGCGCCGTTTCCTGTCGCGGGCACTAGGCCGACCCGCACAAGTGAGGTACCATTTTTCTCATAGGACTTTGGGGAACGCGGGGTGGGTGGAAATTTGTGGATCCACGCAGATTCCAGAACTTTCCATCACAGAAATGTGGGGAAAATGTGTTTTTTTTGTCAATTTTTTACGTTTGCAAGGGATTCTGGGTAACAGACCATGGTGGGAGGCAGTCAAGTCACCCCATCCTGGATTCCCCTGGGTGTCTAGTTTTCAAAAATGTATAGGTTTGCTAGGTTTCCCTAGGTGCCGGCAGGGCTAGGGTTCAAAAACTACATTTAGACTCTTCGCAAATAAAGTGTAAATTTTCAGTGTGAAAATATGGTGCGTTCACCCTAGGTTTTGAGCCACTTCCTGTCGTGGGCACTATGCCTACCCACACAAGTGAGGTACCATTTTTATCGGGAGACTTAGGGTAGTTCAGATTTGTAAAGCAACTGTTATTACCTATTGATTTTTGATGCATTTCTCCCTTCCAAATGAAAGACATTGTGTAAAAAAAAAGTCATTTTGAAAAATGACCAATAATTGTCATGCAAATATGAGTATTCCCAATTTCGAAAATGTACAAATATGCACTGTTTCTAAACTCTGTAATTTGTTCCCATTTCAGAAATACATAGGTGTCTTTCATACCGATTTTTCCATGTATACATTTTCCCACAATAATTGCTATATACCCGGAACAAAAAAAAAAAAACATTACAAAATGCTGCTCAGTTTTCTACTCTGGGTTCGTTGGGCTCTTGGTGAACCTACAAGTCCTATATGTCCCCACAACCAGGAAGGTCCACCGGATGTAACGGTACATTGCTTTCAAAGAGATGACATGATTCGAAGAAGTTACAGGTGAAAACGTTGACTCAAAATGCTGCTTTTTTCAACAAATTTTTAATTTTTCCTATATTTACCTGTAAGTTTCTATAAAGAAACCTTGATGGATCTACACAAATGACCCCTTGCTGAATTCAGAATTTTGTCTACTTTTTAAAAATGTATAGCTTTCCAGGATCCATTATTGTTTTTGTACCCATTTCTACCGTTAACTGGAAGGAGGTTGAAAGCACAAAAAATAGCAAAAATAGGGTATGTCCCAGAAAAATGCCAAAACTGTGTACAAAATGTCTGTTTTCTAACAAAATTCTGTCATTCCCTAAAAGCTGGAGAAATGGTGATTTCAGCCCCACAAACCCTTTTTTGATACCATTTGCAGAGAAAAACCCAGAAGCTTTCATTTGCAGTCCGTTTTTCCAATTTTTCACAAAAAAAACAAAATTTTGCTGTATTTTGACTAATTTCTGGGAACCCTGTAGGAGAATCCACAAACCCTGGGTACCTTTAGAATCCCCAAGATGTTGGAAGAAAAGGACGCAAATTTGGCATGGATACCTAATGTGGTCAAAAAGTTAGAGGGGCCTAAGCGCGCACTACCCCAAATAGCCCAAAAAAGGCTTAGCACAGGAGGGGAAAAGGCCTAGCAGCGAAGGGGTTAAGATTAAAAAGTTGAAAACATTTAGAAATTCACTGAAAAAAACAAAGGCTACAGGGATGTTATAGTTAGGAAATAGAATTTTAAAAACTTAAAAATTAATTGAAAAAAACAATGGCTACAGGCACGTCATAGTTAGGCTCAGATTTCATTTGTAGAAAATCATTGAAATTCAGCAGTTATAGTTACCTGAGCTAACTATAATTTATGCCCCCACAATGCACTGCTTATGAATTCACATATTAAATCACTGACGACATGGGCAGTCACATCACTGATGATATCTCAGTGACATCACTAATGACATCATCCAGTAAATGTGAATGTGTTTGGTAAATGTTTGAGACTTAAAGATGTATAATAAGCTACTGCATATGTTAAATTAATATTCTTTCTAAACTAGTAATGAGTGCGACTGTTTCTACCATATGCAATCTGAGTGGGTGCCTAACTGTCTGTATCAGTGTGGGAGTGGGAATCTGAGTACTGCATAATCTGTATATATACATATATACATTTATATCTGCATATTTATGTATATAGTTATAGTTAAGATGTAGTTTCCATAGGAAGAGCGTTTTTTCTTTTACCAATGATTTTGAAGTTGTTTGACGAATTCTTATGAAAATTTCAAAAGTAGTTTGACGCTCAATTCAGCTGCTGACTTGAAAGTTCCAGGCTGATCCTTAAACTGAGGGATGAGAAAAAAGGGGGGTCCCAAAACGTGTTTTCACCATATTAATTTCCATAGGAAACTTTAGACATGGCTACAGCCCATACTGCTGAACGGAATTACACCAAATATTGAAGAAAGGTAGATATTGGTCCGGGGAAGTGACTTTTCTATGATTTGGTGTAAATCCTTTCAGTAGTTATTTAAAGAAATTTCCAATTGATGTATCTAAGGACTCAGAGGATCTGCAACTCCTTATAATCTCGTGCTGAGATCTGATTGGCTGCCATCACTTCAAACCAGGAAGTGTTGGCAGCCATCTTGGGACTCTGCTTGAGCTGAGTCTCAGAAAAAATGCTTAAAAAAAAGAAAAGGGTTAGGGTAGAAATGCCCTAACTGGCTAGGCCTCTGGAGGGGGGAATCCCACAGGGACCCTGAAGGGCCCAAAAAATCATTTTTTAAAAATATTTTGGCCTGAGTTTGGCTTATCCGCAATTGACATATTTAACTTACTTATAAGTCCTAATAGTAAAGTGCACCAGGGCTTGTAAATTAAATGATACTAGTGGGCCTGCAGCACTGATTGTGCCACCCACTTCAGTAGATCTACCATTGCAGGGCCTCGGTGTGCAGTCCAAACTGCCATGTCGACCTGGAAAGCTAAATGTCTTGCTAGACCTAAACCTTCCATTTAAATACATATAAGTTACCCCTAAGGTAGGCCCTGGACAGCCCAAGGGCAGGGTGCAATGTGAATAAAAAGTAGGACTTGTACTTTTAAGTTTTACATGTCCTAATAGTCACTACTGCCAGGCCTATCTTTCCCATAGGTTAAAATTAGGACTGACTTATTACATTTTACAAGTGTAATTTCCAATTGGGAAGAGGGAGGACCCCCAAGTTTGATGTCTCTGGAATCACAATTTAAAATCCCAACTTACAGTGAAGTTAGAATTGTAATTCTGAAAATGCCACTTTTATAAAGTTCACTCAAGGAACAGGAAAGTGCCAGTACTGATGCTATTTGAACACTCAGATAAACCATTCACTCGTACCACTCAAATTGTAATCATTTTATTTAGAAATTAATTGTATTTTATTTTTATTTTGTATTTAAAATTTACTTGTGGGGATCTTTTTACATTTTAAAGATATGCTTGAAAACTATTTTTTTAAAGGACCAAACATGAATATTTACAATTAGTAAATGATAAACGTACAAATGCAATTACACAATACATACTAAGTGAATGAACACAATCCCAAAGAACCAAAATCGTCAAAAGAAGTTTATAAAGGAAGTAGGAACGGAATTCAGAAAGATTTCAAAGAAAAAAGAAAGAAAAAGAGAGGGAACATATAGTGTCCCACCAAATTTTGGCACAACAGTCTAGTGTTCAGGTAGAATAGTTCAATCCTTGCAATTACACATTATTTGTAAATACACCTGACACCTTTTTTTAATTCACAACACTTGCTTCTGCCAAAAAAGAAGGTCTACACTTTTCAAACCCTACATAAGTCTTTTCAAGGGTTATCCTCAGGACCTGGTAGATTGGGCTGTTAAAATAAAACATAAAAGGGAAAGTTACATTCGTGTCTCTTTCAAATCCACTCATACACCTCTATTCGCTACAGAACAAAATTACCCTATTAGTGTAAAGGCACACCTATTCTTGCAAAATCGATGTAGTTCCAACCTCGTTTTTCTATCAGGGTCAAGAAAAAATAACAGCACATTTACTATTTGACTCAGACACAAGAGACGAGTTCAAATATATGAAAAAGAAGAGGGGCACTCGATTTACCTTCACAAAGATGGCTGGTCGGCCCAATATAAATCCTTTGAATGGTGACCACAGCCAGGGTCATTTTTTTGAAACTTCACTAAAAATGCAAAAATCTACATTAGCTTACGAGTGATATCTAACAGACTACTAGCAGATCTTACACCAGTGCGCATCACAACGAAGTCTAAACGCCTACCTTGGTCAAGAGCCTTCCATCTTTTAGTTTATCTTGCCATCATAAATCCAACAATGCGAGGTCTACAAAACATCAAAAAATCAAAAAAACATAATATTCAAGTGAACGTTCCGGTAATGAATCGGCTATCGAATCGGCACAGTTGCAAGGATTTCGTTACCTTAAATTCCTCGGGTATCCAACCGCAGCAGTGCGTGCTTTCCTAGCGGGCGGTGTAGCTAACCCGAACTCATACGTTCTTTAATATACGGAAGTCATCGCGGTGAGAAAGGCTGGCATATGACGTCATTAGACATGCGCCGCCCAGGCAATGGCGCGTTCAAAGCAGAACTTTATTGTGCCACTTAAAAATAACAGCCTCATACACTTAAAAAAAACGGGCCATGGTGTGTTCAATACGATTTATATTTATTGAGCAAGTTGAATTATATAATCTCCCAATGGTGTTCTGGTGTCCTAGTGTTCAGATATGTGTTTTTTAAACATTAGTTGTAGTGGTCACCGATAGTGTCTACTCCAGATACACTTGAGGCGCTGATTGAGTGGTTATTAGAATATGAGCGGTTAATAAGAAGCGGAATGCCTTAAAGATGGTAGATGTCCAATAACTCATTAAGACCGTCGACAGAAGTGTTAAACTTCACAATAAGCATCGCCTCACGTTGCAACAGTAACCTGTCAATATCACATCCATGGGATTTCATTTACATTTTTGACAGAATCGTCCATTGTAAATCATTACTCACATGATTTTTTGACACCCCATGGCTTACCAAAGGGGCATTGATTACGGTTCTTCAAATTGTGTAATCCTTTGTCGTGCTTCTTGGTTAGTCTTGCCAATATATAGTTTTGGACAAGGACATAACATTCCATACACTATATTTTTGCTCTTACAGTTGGTAAAAGAGTCATGCTTCCATCTCACATTATTATGCTCAAAAAAGGACCCTTCAATCGTCTGTGGACAGCAAATACATGTTCCGCATTTGTGATGGCCGTTGATAGGGGGTAAATTAAGTTGCGATCTCAAGGTGTTTCTATTGACGGACTGTTGAACTGCTGCCCGTATGATTTGGTTACCCACACTTTTGTCCTTTTTTAAGGCAAATAAGGGTTTGCTCCATGTTGTGTGTTTTTTTTAACAAGGTGGCAATTTTGATTGATCACCCTTTTGAGGAAATTGGTTCGAGAGCAGAATGTCGTCACAAACACTACCCGATCAGTAGGCTCTTTTATCTTCTTTTTTAAGAGTGTTTCTCGAGGTGTCCACCAGGCACGTTTGAGGGCCTGTTTCAGGAGTTTTTTCGGATAACCCTGTGACTTGAGGTTTTCCAACAGGTTATTAGCATGAAACATATACTCCTCCTTAGTTGACCAGTTACGTTTGACCCTTAAAAATTGCCCAACTAGAAGATTGTCACGCAAACAGCGTGGATGATGCCTAGTATAGTGGAGCGCTTTATTTCTGTCAGTTGGTTTGATATGCAACGATGTTAGTAGCTTATCTTGAGAGCTGTATACCTGCACTTCTAAAATTTTTATCGTATTGGGGCTCGAATTGAAACTAAATTGAATCTCTGGCGTTCGCTGATTCTGCCATTGGCTAAAAATGGTTAATTCTGACACAGAGCCAGTCCAAATCAAAAATATATCATCAATGTAACGGACAAATGATGATATTTCAGGCAAAAAAGGGTTATTATTATAAATAAGTAACTCTTCGAATTGTACCATAAACAATATGGCAAATTCCGGCACAAAGGGACAGCCCATAGCTTTTATAAAGTTGGCATTTTATCACTTTAACCATTTGGTGCCCTCTACCTGCCTCTGACTACACAACTGGGATGGTTGACACTTTGTCTTTGTGCATTACCTCTAGACAGCCACACACGAAGGAAGCTGAGGTGTGACTGATGGGTCATCCACATCCTGATAGGCCATCCTCGACAGGATGGGAGAGAGGAGCGGACACGTACACCTGAATAGGCTGTGCCCTGTCCCCACACAAAGAGCTGCATACTCCCCTGCACAGAGTCTGGAGCCAGGTCAGGAATGGCAGGGACTCTGTGCACTTCAAAGGCCTCTCTTTGAAGTCTCCGCGTCTTCAAAGCCACAACTGGGTATAGTTTCCATCGCTTGTCGAGTGCATACCTGCCCATGCTTTGTGATGAACTGGTATATATGGGGTAGCCATTGTTTGTTTAAGAAGTCCTTTCAGCTGGAATAAAACACTTTGCTTCCAAAGAATTGCCTGCCTAAGTTTTTATTGCATCATGCTTTGACAATATTTCATAGGACAGTAATATGTGTCCACTATATTGACCTAATTACTACATTGTAAGATAAAATTAGGTAAGTAATGTGTAGGTAACATAATAATTATGAATGAGCCTTGACAATTTAGTGAATGCAATGTTATTGGAAGTAGATATTATTGGCCCCAAAGTGTCATACAAACTGCGCAAACACTTTTTGATACACGTATATTTGTCTTGTCATATTTAGGAATTTCTCCATGCAACATGGACAGATCTGAAGAACGGAAATAAGTAATAAACAGACGCATGTTTGGAAATCAGACGTAGACTGTTATTTGCTACACCATCACCTCATCTAACACTGTCCCATCAAAAGTGACAGTAGAAGTGTTCTTAAATCATTGTCAAACACAGTTTAGGTGTGAGCAAATCTAGCAGTATAGTTGCGAAGAGCAGTACCAGCAACTGGCTCATATCCAGCTCATACACGAGAGCACAATGTTACAATTTTATGATATGCAAACGTCAGCACTGATACCTTTCCATGTTGATCCCAGACCTTAATAGCCAACTCTGCATGTCAACAGACCTATCATTAGCAGTGCTCTGAGCAGCATTTCTGTGGCAGTCCTATAGACATTATGTGAATA
The DNA here is from genome assembly GCF_964204655.1 of Triturus cristatus. Taxonomy (NCBI): domain Eukaryota; kingdom Metazoa; phylum Chordata; class Amphibia; order Caudata; family Salamandridae; genus Triturus; species Triturus cristatus. The sequence goes on from NC_140593.1 coordinate 773,111,855, forward strand.
CCTGACGTATTTACATAATACTGGCCACGGCCCATCCTATTGGGCTGACAGTCCATGCCCCTTCACCTTTCGGCCACCATAAAGAGTGTCAGTCAGGCTGAGCAAATTTCAGCCTGACATACACACTTTATTTTCAGGTCAGGCAGCCAGGAGCTAGACATGGCTGCCTGGACTGAACTTTTCCAGGCTGAAAAAGTCACTGCTCCTGTAAGCATGACCTCTTCAGCCTGGCAAAGCACCTTGAGGCTCTCCCCCTCATGATGAGGGGGAGCGTCGCTGATTGCCTTGGACCTGGGTGGTTCAGTTCTAAGCCCTGAAGTGCCCAGGTCGAGTGTCAATCACTGACAGCTTCTCACAGAGTGAGGTGGGGTCAGCAGTGTCACTAACAACATCCCACTCTGTGACGAGTGAGGGACTGCTGCCTTCTCTCATTGGCTGACCCTAGGTCAGCCAATGAGGGATGGCAGCAGTCCCAATCCTCCTTGGATCTCTGAGGCAGAACTGCACAGGTAAGTATGATTTTATTTTTAATATTTGATGTGTGTGTGCATGCATGAATATTTTGGATTGAGTATTGTGAATGGATGTGTGTGTGTGTATGTCAATGCATGAGGGTAAGTGAGTGTTTATGTGTGTATTTGTGCCCAAGATGCCCCTCTCCATGCTAGAAGTATAGGCTGCCAATGCATCATACTTCACCATGATATCACTGATTGGGACCTTTCAATAAACAGCATTTCTTCAATTTATAAAATAGCATGTAATTGTAAAGATCACTTTCACATCCTGAGCACCATTGCACTGAATAAGACATGTTCTCTTTTTGCCCAATTCAATGGTACTCATTTTATCCACCTCAATAGTATGAGAAGACCTGCCGGATTTAAACCTGTGACATTGAGGTCAAACACAGGCTCCTCGATTGGATCCCATAGTCCACTGAGCCACAAGACCCTCGATATGTTTGAAAGGAGCATAGACTCACTTCTATCCGGACCCTGACCCTTTGCTAATTTGTTTATCAACGTAGAAAATACGGTCATCATTCTAGCAGCAGCTAATGACAATAGCTATGGCAGCTGTGAAAAGAAAATAATTTGGACGATGACAGAAGCCAATAAGATTCTGAAATGTTGGTGGTCACCAAACATTATTTGCAGCCACTAGAAAATGGCCAATACTAAATCAATCACAGCAAGTGCATGAGGCACACGTGCAATAAAGCTCATCAGATCCACAAACAACATACACTCAGACAAGTAGTGACATTTGGGTCAAGTCTATCATTGCAAAGGACTCAGGTGCCTTAGATAATGCAAGAGTGCAATCAACCGTATGGCAAAGGCCGATTTAGAGCCAGACAATGAAGATAATGGTCATTTTGATGATTCTAACAATGGGTTAAGTAACGTCACTCATAATAACATGAACTATTTGTACTGCTGCTTGATGGTGGAAGAGACCAACAGACTGGTTGGTGCAATTTACACTTACCCATCTAAGCTTATTGAAGTTAGGCCAAATCTTTCCCACTGCTGCTTTTGTACATTTGAACAGTACCAGCAATGCGTTGATATAAATTCCTTAGATTTATTTGCCTACTACAGACTACGCCAAGCTGCAGCGGCATTCTGAAAAACTTTTTCTCAGGAACCTATGGACGTCTTCTCCTTGACCTAAGTGTCCTCTTCAGGGCCACAAAAGGATGTGTCTCAAAATTGTGCAAAATATCCAGGGATTACTTACCCCTACCTGAGCACACTGTAAAAACCCAAAGGAAAGCTAACTTGTGAATTGCCCTTTCTACCAATGTTTGGAAGTTTTATGTGAGCAGACAAGATACGTATCCGTTAATTACAGACATAAACTCATTCAGTTGAATTTTTGGTGCAGATTAAACCATACACTGAGACTACTACAGAACATTGATGCAACACGCTCCTCCTGCTGTATTATGTGCCCTGCTGACCATGTTGACTTAATTCACCTAGCCTGGCGGTGACCACCAATATGTGAATGCTGGATACCAATCACACAAGTAATTAACAACATTGCCTCTCTTGCTAGGTTATGTTATTTATGTTCTAGAAGTTTGGTGGCGCTGCTTGTGCTGGTTATGCACCTGATTCACAAAGAGGCTCCACACTCGTAGTGGAGACCCCTCAGTCATGGGGGAGTATCCGCACTTGGGGCGGAATCTCCACAATGAAAATTGTCACACCTATGTAACGAAATAGCTGAAACCTATGCTACCTTACAGCCCCCCAGGGCTAGGCCTAGGGCCGATTTGAGGGCCATTTAAAGAAAATATGCTACATAAGATGGATACGACTAATGCTTCTAATGCACCTGACTGGGTGTCTGTTCTGTGTTTCCATGTTTTAGGTGTGGAATGGTCAGGATGTTATTGTTAACCCCTTCACTGCTAGGCCTTTCCCCCCTCATGTGCTAAGCCTTTTTTGGGCTATTTGGGGTAGTTCGCGCTTAGGCCCCTCTAACTTTTTGATCGCATAAGGTATCCACGCCAAATTTGCATCCTTTTCTTGCAACATCATGAGGATTCTAAAGGTACCCAGGATTTGTGGATTCCCTTGGAGGGGAACCAGAAATTAGCCAAAATACAGCTACATTTTGTTTTTTTGTAAAAAATGGGAAAAAAGTGTTGCAAATGAAAGCGTCTGTTTTTTGCCTGCAAATTGTATCAACAAAGGGTTTGTGGGGCTGAAATCACCTTTTTCCCAGCTTTCAGGGACAAGCAGACTTTTGTCAGAAAACCAATATTTTTTACACAGTTTTGGCATTTTACTGGGATATAGCCTATTTTTGCAATTTTTTGTGCTTTTAACCTTCTTCCAGTTAATGGTAAAAATGGGTATGAAAGCAATAATGGATCCTGGAAAGCTATACGTTTAAAAAAAGGAGACAAAATTCTGAATTCAGCAAGGGGTCATTTGGGTAGATCCTTCAAGGTTTCTTTATAGAAAATAACAGTTAAATATAGGAAAAATTGAAAATTAGTTGAAAAAAACAGCCATTTGTGCCAACACAAAAATTTAAGGAAAAAGTTATTTTTTCAGCTAAATTTAATGTTTGCAGGGGATTCTGGGTAGGGAAACATTGGGGGATCCATGCAAGCCATACCTCATTGGACTCCCCAGGGTGTCTAGTTTTCAGAAATGTATGGGTTTGGTATGTTTCCCTAGATGACGGCGAGCCTGGAGCCAAAAAAACCAGGTGCCCCACCCCAAAACCAGGCAGTTTTGTTATAGGTAATTTTGAAGTCTCCACAGTAAGATTTGGGCCATTTCCTGTTGCAGCCACTATGCCTACCCACGCGAGTGAGGTATCATTTTTATCGGGAGACCTGGAGGAACGCTGAGTGAGAAGAAATTTGTGGATCCACGCAGATTGAACTTTCCCACACAGAAATTTGAGAAAAAAGTGATTTTTTTCAGCTAAATTTGAGGTTTGCAGGGGATTCTGGGTAGGAAAATGTTGCGGGTCCCACGCAAGCCATACCTCGCTAGACTCCCACGGGTGTCTAGTTTTCAGAAATGTGTGGGTTTGGTAGTTTGCCAAGATGGCCGCACAGCCCGGGGCCAAAAGCCAGTCGACCCCCTTGCAAAACCAGGTTGTTTCGCGATAGGTAATTTTGATGTCGCCGCAATAGGTTTTGGGCCCTTGCCTGTGGCGGGTACTTGATCCACCCACACGAGTGAGGTACCATTTTTATCGGGAGACCTGGGGGAATGCTGGGTGATAGGAAAATTGTGGTTTTTCTGACAACAGAATATTATGACACAGTAATGCAAGGAAAATGAATGACTATTGGCACATTTTGAGGTTTGCATGGCATTGTGAGTGAAAAAACTTGTTGGGATCCGGAAAAGGCACACCACCCAGCACTCCCCATTTTTTTTTTTAATTTACAAAAATATCTAAAGTTTGTACATTTTCCCTAGAGACAGACTACACCTTAGCACAGACAGACAAATGAGCCAAATATGACTGCCTACCAACCTGTTCCTCAAGTACACACACATACTGGTTGGATTTGGCATGAGAGTGAGTGAAAGGTTCAAAATGTATATTTTAGTAACAAGAGATTTCACAAAAAGGAAATGCACTGTTAATATTTAAAAGGTTAAAAACCTTAACCAATGACTCACAGCTTGTGAGCTGTAAAGTCACGGGAAGGCAACAACCTCTTTACAGGCCATTCACACACCTTTCATACTTGACACACACTTTCACACCACCAGCTGCGGCCCCAGCACATTACAACACTCACATCCACAGACAATGTGAAGACAATGTACACCCTGGCAGAGTGAGACAGAAAAGACAAATATTCCTTCAAAATGAACAATTCCTTAAGTACTCACACATACTGGTTGGATTTGGCATGAGGGTGAGTGAAGGTTCAGAGCATAAAATTCTATTAACAAGAGATTTCACAAAAAGGAAATGCACGGTTAATATTTAAAAGGTTAAAAACCTGAACCAATGACTCACAGCTTGTGAGCCTTAAAGCCATGGCAAGGCACCTACCTCTTTACAGGCCATTCACACACCTTTCACACGTGACTCACCAGACCATTCAGACCACCAACCGTGGTTCCAGCACATTACTTCATTCACATCAACAGACAGCGTCATTCAAGGGCCCATCACTTTCATACGCCCACATGACTGACACAGCAATCACACTGGCTGGTGGTTGACATAGTGTCTGCAGTGGCGTTTGACTAGCAGAGTGTGTAATGACTAGCTGCAAGTCACTACTCACACACTGCCAGCCAAATGCCAGCCCACGCACACCGACAGCCAAGCACCCTCCCACCCCTACTGCCAGCCAAGTGCCAGTCCACGCACACCGCCAGCCAAGCGCCAGTCCATGCACACCGCCAACCAAGTGCCAGTCCACGCACACCGCCAGCCAAGCACCAGTCCACGCACAATGACAGACAAGCGCCAATCCACCCACACCGCCTGCCAAGCGCCAGTCAATGCACACCGCCAGCCAAGTGCCAGTCCACGCACACTGCCAGCCAAGTGCCAATCCACGCACACTGTCAGCTAAGCGCCAGTCTACGCACACCGCCAGCCAAGCGCCAGTCCACGCACACCACCAGCCAAGCGCCAGTCCACGCACACCGTCATTACATTTTTTTTAACAAGAAAGAAAACACAAACCAACTGCAACTAGATACAAAATTATAACTACAAAAACAACAGCAGTAACTAAAGACATTTTTCTATTGCCAAATGTGAAACTGAACAACAACTATATAAAACCATACCAACCAGGCAGTACACTATTAGACTCACGGTTTCTCCCAAAAACTCTTTTGAGTGTGATACAATCAGAAACATATGGGCACACACAGCCCAGGATTAGAAAGCCAATCAACACAGTGCATACAACTGTCCTTCTGCATACCTCTTCGCAAGCAGACTCTACATCTCTTACAGGGATTGGTTTTTTTGGGCGTGGGAGGAATTAAGTCAGGAAAGTGGTGATCTTTCAATCTAGCCACATCCTCCACCACTCCAACTCTGGGAACACTTGCCTGTTCCACAACAACAAGGCTGTCTATCACAGACTCCTGAAACTGAACAAAAGTCATCTTTGACGCAGGAGATCACTCCTTGAACACAACAAAAGCATTGAAAGTTGCTAAATTGAAGAGGTGGATAGCCAACTTCTCATACCAAATGTAAGGCTTACGAACAGCAGTGTAAGGTTCCAACCTCTGATCTACTCTATCAACACCACCCATCTGCTTATTGTAGTCTACAATGCACATAGGTTTGCGCACTTCAGCAACCTGACCCCAAACAATCACAGGTGAAGTGCTCTCATCGTGAATAGTAGTCAGAATGTACACATCCCTCCTGTCCACAAATTTCACAGCTAGCAGTTCCTCACTACGCAAGGCACTGCTTTGTCCCTTCTGAAGCTTTTTGCAAACAAGCTCTTTTGGGTAACCTTTACATTTAGAGCAGATTGTACCACAAGCAAAAGTGTCCACTTTAAACAAATCCTTAAACAATTGCACAGCAGTGTAGAAATGGTGGCCTCTGTTAAACAGTCCTCTAGCAAGATCCCACACAATTTTCTCTGAAACTCCAAAAGTGGACGGACAACCAGGGGGGTCAATAGTGGAATCCCTACCAGTGAACAACCGGAAATTATAGACATATCCTGTCCTACGCTCAGACAACATTTACATCTTAATTCCATAATGGCCCTCTTGATAGGAATGTACTGTCTAAAAACCAAACGGCCCTTGAACAGGACCAAAGACTCATCAACAGCTATTTCTTTCCCTGGAGTATAGATCTCTGAAAATCAATCTACAAAGTGATCAAGAACAGGCCGAATCTTAAAAAGACGGTCACAGTCAGGGTGATCTCATGGCAACGCCAAAGCATTATCAACAAAATGCAGCCTCCGAGCAAAAGTAAATACCGATCATGACTCATAATTGCAGGAAATATGGCCGTTGCCATCAAGGGACGGGTAGACCAATATGAAGCCATGGACGGCTTCCTTATCAAGCCCATCAAAAAAGTAAAATCCCAAAACCTCTTCATCTCATCCAGATTTGTGGGAGTCCACCGGGTAGCTCTAGAGCGGGGCCTAAGTCTGGCACTGTTGTCCCTCAAAAACTGTTCAGCATACAAATCAGTCTGGTCAACAATCTCAGCCAAAAATACATCATCCATAAACAACTGAAAAAACTGTATAGGCAAAAAGAATCACAATCCACTCTACACCCTGTATCACCACTAAAGTCAGGCAACATCGGCTGCAGCATGTTTGGATCAACCCAGAGTCCAGCACTTCCAGTAGGAAGCCTTGCAGCCTCAGGCTGCAATACCGATGTCTCTTGTGGCACCATCGACACATCAGTGTCCTCCTCTAAAACAGGCACTTCATCCGCACTGAGAGTAACTTCATCTGCACTGAGAGTAGCTTCATCATCAGATGATTCCTTGTGGACAGAAAACTCACTGCCAAAATCTTGCACTCCCTCCTCTCCCTCAGACGCACTGTCAGTCTCATAAGTCTGCTCAGAGGAAGATTAAAAAGCATACCAACCACCTGCTGAGCAGTAATTCTACGGCTAGCCGTAATCCTTACTAATAAAGGTAACTTGTCAAACAAGTCAACAACAACAAACACTTAGTAAAATAAGCAATAAACACAATGTGTCTTTATCACAAAGACCTATATACTCCAAAACTATACCACTCACTTGACAGAAGCAACCAGACTCACCACCACCTACTCTGCACAGACACAGTAAGGATCAACAATATCCCACTAAAAAAGAAAAAGAGAAAAGAAAATTACACATAAGACAATGCAAAACACATTGCAAAGAATTTCATTCTCAAAACACTAACTAAATATGTTGCCATTATGAAGAGGCCACTCCCCAACACCAACATTTTAAAAACCCTGATGTCTAGTGGCTTCTGCCCCCCCTTGGGGGTAGATGGGCATAAAACATACTGCTGATCTGCCACCCAAAGAGGGCAGAAATGGCCCCAATCATCCTCCTATAAAGGGGAGTGCCCCTTGTCCAAGGGGCCGCTCCCCAACATAACAAACAAAAATCCCTGGTGGCCTAGTGGCCATATAAAAAAAAATCAGCCGATCTGTCTCCCAGGGGGGAAGAAACGGCCAAATTAATGCTCCCCAAAGGGAAGCGACCCTTGCCCAAAGGGCCACTCCTCACAAATACATCCCTGGTGGTTTAGTGGGCCCTATTTTTTTTTAAATGGCGAGATCTACCCCCCAGGGGGGCAGACAGCCGAAAACAATGCCCCCAAAGGGAAGCGACCCTTGCCCAAGGGGCCACTCCCCACAAATTAATCCCTGGTGGTCTAGTGGGCCACTACAAAAAAAATGGCCAGATCTGTCCCCCCAGCCAAAAACATTTCCCCCAAGGGGGAGCGACCCTTGCCCAAGGGGCCACTTCCCACAAATTAATCCCTGGTGGTATAGTGGGCCACTAAATACAAAAATGGTGATATCTTCCCCCCTAGGGGGGCACAGACAGCCAAAAACATTGCCCCCAAGGGGGAGCGACCCTTGCCCAAGGGGCCACTCCCCACAAATTAATGCCTGGTTGTCGAGTGGGCCACTAAAGACAAAAAATGGTGAGATCTGCCCCCCCAGGGGGCAGACAGCCAAAAACATTGCCCCCAAGGGGGAGCAACCCTTGCCCAAGGGACCACTCCCCACAAATTAATCCCTGGTGATCTAGTGGGCCACTACATAAAAAAATGGCGAGATCTGCCACCCTAGAGGGGCGCAGATAGGCAAAAACATTGCCCCAGAGGGGGAACGACCCTTGCCCAAGGGGCCACTCCCCACAAATGAATCCCTGATGGTCTAGTGGGCCACTAAATAAAAGAAAATGGTGAGATCTGCCCCCCCAGCGGACAGACACAGCCAATACATTTTGCTCCCAACAGGGGAGGGACCCTTGCCTTAGGGGCCGCTCCCCTCAAACAGGTAAACACTTTTTTAATTAAAAAAAGAAATCCCTGGTGTCTAGGGGGCATTCCTGCTGCACGATAGCTTGATCGTGCAGCAGGAATGCTCAAAAGAGGCTTCAGGGGAAAGGAAAACCCTTTCCTTTCCCCTGATGCCTCTTTTTTTTTTAAATCCCCACCTCCCACGAGGAGAAACTTACCTCCTCTCTTCCCAATGTGCTGGAAGCAAATGGCTTCTAGCGGGTTGCGAATCCTTCTAATGATGTTAGCGCGCTTTGCGCATTGACGTCATTAGATGACGTGGAGGGGGTGTATTGGTTTTAATCAGGGGCGGCTGCTGCCAAAATAAACTGGTGGGGCAACGTGGGGGCAAATAATAATAATAATATAAAACACTTACCTCATGCTTCTGCTGCTAGACTCCTCTGTAAAGAAGTATGGGGAAGTCCATCAACATGAGCAACCCCAAGATTTGTCTGAGCAGCCTGTTTATACTTTCAGTAAGTGACTGGTAGCCTTTGCAGTTTCTCCACCTGGCTGTACAATAGAGCTGGGTTGGAGAAATCACAGAGAACATGATGGTTGGCCAAATCATCAAGATCATTTCCAGTGGCCAACAACTCCTCCTCCCCCTGCTTGCTGTCACTCAGGATGCCAAGCTCTGCCTGCCTCGCCCTTGACTGCGACAGCATTGACTGTCAGAGAAAAATAAAATTATAATACAATTATGTTATTATCGTTTTATTTTTCTTCTGCAGTGAGTGGGGTGACGCTCCTCCGCCATTGCGGAGGAGCCACTGCTGGTTTGAATGCCCCTATAAAATTTGACATTTATTCAAACCAGTTTTGTGGTTCATTTTGTATATTACTTTAGATGAAGAACTTTGTTCATTCTCATAACGCAATTTTATTAGGTGCTATGTTGAGACATATATCTAAATGGTACCACTATTAATCTGAGCCTTGCATAGATGTGTCACTTTTCATTTTGTTTCTTGTTAAACCCTAGTAACGGAGATCAAAATATTTTTAGGTTTGCATTTTTAGACACTACAACATGTTGTTCATGCAACTTTTCATTCTCATTCCCCCCTCTACAAACTTGAAATGTCACTACTATTTTTACCTAGAAAGACTAGTGTGTTACAACCATATTGATATACGCCTGAGAATTATTTTCCTGGCATGAACGATTTTCGTAACAAAGCCACCAAAACTAAGGGGCAGATGTTGGTGGCTTTGTTACGAAAATCGCTCATGCCAGGAAAATTTGTAGAATGGGGGATTAGAATGAAAAGAATGCTTGAACAACTATTGTAGTACACATTTCCTATTTAGCAGTTGCAGAGGAATGATACAGTTGAATGGCAGTCACAGGAATACATGCCCCTAAGTATATATTCCTGTTACTGCCATTCAACTGTATCATTTCTCTACAACTGCTAAATAGGAAATGTGTACTGCAATAGGTTGCATAGAATATTTTTGGAATGATGGGCAGAAGCCGTCATTACTGTACTTCCAGCTCAGATCTCTAAGGGTCAAGCACTTACATGGAATGAACTCCAGCCATACCAGGATACAGCGACAGACACTCTGGGATATGGTGCATTGGAATCCAGTATATCAGTGGCGTCCCACACAGATCTCCAACGGACCACTGGATCCAAGCCTATCTTAAGATGATATCTAAGATCTGGCACAGTGTGGACCCTACTGAACGTAGGTGGTGTGTAGCACGGTATTGTGTATGGACCTGACTGTGGTGGTCTCCACATCTATGGGCCAGAGTATACTGTGGTTTGGAAATAGATCCTTCTGTTGGTGTTGTAAAAGTACTGTGGGGAATTTGTATCTAAAGTATGATGCTTTAAAGCCCAAAGAGCTTCCCATTGTCTGGAAGGCTGTATTACAATATGTTAGTGGAAGTCTGCAATAAGTATGGCATTGTAGCGTAGTCTGCTATATGGGGCGCGCCTCAACATGGGATTCTGGAGTGTGATCGCCCACTAGAATGTGGGTTCTCTTGCAGTTGTATTTTCTTTGCATTGTGTTCTACTCTATTTCTGGCGAGGGCTAGCGTCAGGTTGAACTGTGGCACACAGAGGGCCAGGTGGTTTAAATGGCAAAGCCAGTGACCCAAGGCTGCTTTCTATTGCACTGGTAACCATCCTGCACCGTATTCTGTCCTCCTTTATACCGTCCATGATGCTTCAGTTGTTAAGTCTCCCAGAGTGGCCATATGTAATGAAAAAGACCTCAAGACATCGTACTTCGTAGTATTGTGGGCTGGGCTATGCCTTTCTACTACAAAATGATATTGTTTTCTCAGTTCTGAGCTGGAGAAGGAAGGAGTTTGAAGTGTGTATTTGTAATGGAGGAACAGAGAACTTGGCTCCTTGGTCCTTGCTAGCACTCGGTTGGGCGGGAAACAGGGTCGGAGCTCTAATCCACTGTGTGCTGTGTGGCAGTCCGAAATAGAAATTGTAGTCCTAGACACCAGCTTGCACCGCACAGGAAAGTGGCAACTCAGCGCTGATCACAGCGCGTATCCTGTCCTTGGATTCATTCCACTTCGTGACTTCCTTGATTCAATTACGGAATTCTACTTCAGACCGCGACACAACACACAGTGGATCAGGGCTCCGACCCTGTTTCTCTCCCAACCGAGTGCCGATTTGTTTGGCCATTAGGAACCCCTAGGAATTCTGATTCCTTTCATCACGCAGACGCTCCTCCTCACTGCACTTCGCCCGTGGTCCCCTTCACCCCTGCTGGAACATTGTCCTATCACTGCACAAGCCTTGCTGCCCCTTGATACATGCTCCCTTCCTCTTACAGCACCCCAAACTGGCAACCCAGTCCTGAAGATGATCCTTAATAAATAAGATCGAAACGCTGTCGACCAATTAATCAGCGCAATTCGCGGCACATACTCAACTATGGTCCACATAAATGTCTAAACTATGACCAATCACTGTAAATATTAACTCTTGCGGAACCATATATTCTTGTACATATTTGTTATCACCTTGTCACATTGCGCCTTTCGCTGCTCTCTCACTTGTCACTTGCGCTGTCACTTTTTTGTGTGTCACGAGCACAAAAATGCACCAAGTCCTTTTGGGTTGCCTTTGCAATTTATGCCCACAGTGCTGATATAACTGTTCTGTATAAATTGTTATTTCAAATACCTGATGCCATGAGCACTTTCGAAAAACTTACCACGAGTCTCCCTCTTTCCTTCTTGTAATGTCTTGTACATGCATGTATATTTGCCTCCCTTATTGACACCGGTTGAGACATTGTTGTTATTTATGAGCCCCTGCGTCACTTTTGCGCCACCGTTGCCTCACTTTTTGTGGTGCAGCAGCGACGTAAATAATGCGCCATGTTGCACCATATTTACAAAGTTACGCATCTAGGCAGATCGGCCACTTTGTAAATCCCTGCGCTATATTATACCTGCGTCAGGTATAATGTATGCAGGGTGGGCGGTCCCCCGCAAGAATGGGTCGTAGGCGTGGCACAATGAAATCTATAAGATTTCACTGCGCCAATTCTAGGATGCCAATGCATCAAAACCTTATGCCTGCCTCATTGCAGGCATAAGGGTGACGCAGGCGCTTTAACATGGGGCTTGAAAGGACACCATGCTGGAATTGCGGCTGTTTTCAGACACATCCCAGCAATGCGCCACTTTTGCGCCAACAGATTTACTGACGTATCTGTTATTCCTTGCGACACGATGTGTCATACAGTAAATATGACGCATCCATCACGTCGCAAGGAGGGTGCACTGAGAAGTGTCACATCGCTGCTTTCACGCAGCGATGCAACACTTCTCATAAATGAGACCCCAAGTGAATTCCAGCGGGTCCGAGGCAGGGTGCTGCTAACCGATAGGCTCCCCAGAAGGTGTGTGCTGCAACTTTACATGATAATGGCCGGTATGTCTGAATGTGTGCCATGTGCCATGGTTTCAGTATCCCACATGTTGTTGGGTACTTGTATGCTGTTATCACAATAGGAATCACTACTGTGTTTCTCCAAAATCGATATTGTGGAGTAACACAATAGCCCCTGCCCGTCAACAGCTGATATCCCTTTGGTTGGCAAGGAAACTAGGTGAAGGCTATGCAGATGAGTCACTGTTATTGCCATCTTTAAATGCAGGTGGCCATTCCCTCTAGAAAGTGGCATATTGCAAACGCTGAATCTATTTAGGTGTGTCATTTTGTGCACAATGGCTTTCAATTGTACACAGCAAGTAGAAAATGAAAGATGCACACCTCTTGACAGCTGAGACAGTAGAGGGTGTAGGGCTGCTGACATCAGCATAGTGTTGGACATGTCTTTTAGATCCCCCATGGCATGACAGGCCTCATTATGGAAAAATACCGCCAAATCTCAGTGAATACTGCTCTGATGTGCAACAGGGAATCAAGTGTGATTAGCAGGAACAATGACAGGAACCTGCAGAAAAAAGCTCCTCTTCAGCAAAAAGATAACCAGGCAAATAGGACCCTACCATAGCCAGCATACTTAGGTGACAAAAATCACCTTTTTAGTGAAGTAGGGAACAATGTTCAAACATGTAAGCATTCTGTCTTTCAGAAACGGTATTATTCATACTCTAGAATACATAGTAATAAATAGAACTGTTTTCTCTTTCAAATTTTAACAGATTTTTTTTTCCATTATGGAGAGATATAGCTCCAGTTGTTAAATAAAAAAAGGAAAATATACGTTTGTTTCAGAGACTAAACATAGTTGTTATTGAGACATTTAACCAGCACATGTCATGGCAATGCTTGACTCGTTTTTAAACGTAACTCTTCATCGGGAAGATAAATCATCGCACAGGAATTTCATTCCAATAAGAGCGAATGACTTCTGTGCGTATGTTGCAATTTATTGTGCTGTGTGAATAAAAGGGAAAATGTAAAGAGATGAAGTATTAAAAATGTGAAAATATAAAGCAGGGCATTGTATTCAATCTGACGATCATCATCTTAAAATTAAGAAAAATAATTGAAAAAGGTGATACCCAATTAATGAGTGGGTCTCCATTTTTTATTCTTCTGTTAAACACAAAAAGGGCCATATTTGTCAAAGTTTTGCTTCGCGTTTGTGCCACGCACGGTAAGGCAAAGCAAAACCTCGATGAGATTTACAAATCCACGCGAGGCCACCTTACGTGGCTCTGTGGTGCTTGGTAAATCTGAAGAAACGCAAGGCAGCACAAGTCACTGCCCCAGGGAGGTTCTCCATGGGTGGTGCGTGGGTGTTCCCACTCATCCACACATGGATATTGGCGCATTTCCAGATTTTCCACAAGTGGTAGACCTGGGAATGAATAAAAAAGCTACTCCTTCCCAGACGAGGTGTAATGAGGATAAATATCTTTATTTCTCCTCCTTCTTTCAATGTGTGCTGCATTCTGCAGCTCACGCATAAAGAGAAAAAAGCTTCAAAGGATTATTTTTGTAAAGGAAGGTGTCCTTTCTCGCAAAAAAGAATTCTGCCCGCAACGCAGGCACCCTTGCACTTTGTTGCACCGGCACAAGGAGATATCAGGAATGCGCCACATCTTTATATATATATTGCGCATCCCTGCCCTCTTTCTTTAATGCAGCGCAGCAAGGTGTCTTGCTGCTTTGCATTGTGTGAAAAAATGATACATATGGCCCCCAAATATCCAATCTGATCTATTACCCCATACTTAAAACTTCTACTACGCATTTGCAAAGATTTTGCAGGAAATTAAAAGGAGTTGTCTTGTGATCAATCATTCTGAAATGTCTAATGATAGTACTTCTCACACCATTGCAAAACATAGTATGGTAAATTCATTTTAATTGTCATGAATGGGCTCTCTCTGATTCCAATGTTAAAAGGCTACCCCTTGCTTTGTCTGAACTTTCATTATGTCAACCTGCTCCACTTTCTAAGAATAACCTTTTTTCAAACCAGGCCTGTGGTCATTCCCTGCATTTCATGTCTCTTCTCATCGGACACTATAAGCCTCATTTAGCAATGGGCAATAACAAAACATCCATTCAAAAATCTACCCAACCTTCAGGACACCCACCTCCGATATGATGTGTCATACAGCAGAAACACAGGCAGGTCCACTCTTGGAAACACCCTCTCTCCCTCCCATCTACCGATGAGAACGGTATTGAAAGTCCCACCCTAATAAGGGCAGCCTTCCAAACTCATTCGAGCCATTTTCTTCCTGTGGAATTGTGGCTTGTGGAAGATTTTTATGTGTTTATATTTTTGTGCATCATGAACAATGAACAGAGTGTATTTCCACAATCAACTAAGTATATATGCACCGCTATAGAACTGCTGCTTTTGAAACAAATTCTCTATGATGTTTAGAAGTGGGTCTTCCTTATATGTGTTAACTAGGCCTCAGTTCAGACACAAATGCCATCTTGTTCAAGATGGAAGCCACCCCTGTTACTCAAGTTTCTTCCCCCTCTGCCCACTTCTCTCTTTGCAAACTCTGTAGCACGCAGTCAAGCTAAGATGCACTGGTTTATTTCCATTGCTATTGTTGTTCTGCTCTTGATGAACATCCAGTCACAATGTGATACATTACCAAGATCCTAGTTCACTGTGCCTATTCATTCATGTAACAGATTATTGTTCATTATCTAAATTTGTGCTGAATTATCATTCATGTAATGGGATGTGCAGTTTATTTTTCATGTTGTCTGATTTGTTAATGGAACACTACTTTTGCTCACACCATAGTGAGTCTACAGATTCTGTAATTTCATGTCAAAATAATGTCTAAAAGCCCTCAGTTGTGAGGGTGAGTCAGGAGATGCTCCTGTTCTACTAGGGATTAGCTGTTTTTTTATTTCCTGATTTTTCTGCCCACTTGCGACTTAAAATAATTTCAGATTTTTGCATTATCTAAATTACTCTGCATTGAGAGTCTTACTGGTATTGAGGTGTTATGGCTTTATTTTCCAATAATGTAATGAAACCCTTTTAACTTTTCCATTGATGTGGAACTCAATTATTGAGTGGCTCAATTGTCTTAAAATTGTTTTTTTCCTGAATCTCGATGCTTTGAGAGAGCCTTAACTCAGGAACATATTGCCTCATGAAAAAGAGGTTCAACACCAGCTCTGATCCAGTGAATGTGGGCAGTCTGGTTGAAGTTAACTTTTGGGGTGTCTAAAAAGTTTTTGGTTCCCTGTGATCAAATAACCACCAAGCACTAACAAGTGGTACTAGGCTGAAAACAATTATTAATGTTCCCAGATGCTGTGAGAAACTCAGAGCCCAATTAATAAAGGTCAATT
Source organism: Triturus cristatus (assembly GCF_964204655.1). Classification (NCBI taxonomy): domain Eukaryota; kingdom Metazoa; phylum Chordata; class Amphibia; order Caudata; family Salamandridae; genus Triturus; species Triturus cristatus. The sequence continues at coordinate 773,127,697 of NC_140593.1, forward strand.
TACATGAGTAGATCTACTCACATATATATCTTCTCCACCTAAGTGTGACTGTTCACATTTTTGCTATTCACCTTTTGCAGAGTAAAGATTTACACCTAGGTGTACACTTATATGTCTCTATCCTCTCCAATTACAGGATTGAGCCCCCTATGAAATAATTTATGAGTGTAAAATACCTACAAGTAACTTTTCACTTCTTGATGGAGATTCTTCCACTGGGATAGAGATGTCCTTACTGAAAAGATAAGAGACACAAAGGTAGAGATCACTACCCATAAGTGAGTGAATTGCATTGTGTAGCAAGTAGTACAAATGTAGTACTAATTTACATATTACAAAATGCAGTTTTTGAATCAGGCTCCCAGAGATCAGGAACATTGATTTCCATTTCAAGAAGGCAAGCCACACTTTGAGGGGTTGACTTCAGAAATTGTAAAAAAGGCAGATGGTTTGCCTTGCTGCCAAAGCACATTGATAGAACATATTGATACAACTGGCATAGGGCCAGATTTAGAGTTTGGTGGATGGGATTTACTCCATTCGCTGATGCAATACCGTCCTGCCGAATATAGAGACGTCTGCTGCCCCAGCAGAAATCCCATGCTTTGGTAGGAACCGCAGTCACTGTGGTTCCTGTCAATCCATTGAAAATTTGAAGGATGCTTCGTCAATGTGACGGAGCCGTATGGCAAATATTAAATATTTTTTTCTTTTCAAAAACAAAATCTGACAGCAGGATTTTGTTTTTGAAAATAGATAAAAATAACGACTCCCTTGCCAGAGGAGATTTACAGGTTTTCACTGCCCCTTACCGCCAGGTTTTACCCAGTGGTGATGGACAGGGAAAACTGGCCATTTGACCACCCACTTTAAATTGATTGAATGGCCAAATGGCCAAACGTTCCAGGTACATTGCCTCATCAGGTTCTCCGGAGCTGTATGTCAGCAGAGGAGACAAAGTAGTTTCTGCCGCTGACATACTGAAGGTCTGTCCAACTCTGAATGAGGAGGGCCGAACTTTACTGTGGTGAGGATACTACATTGCCTTTGCGAATAAGCATCCTTTCTGACGTACCCTCAAACAGGCCCATAATTAATTTTCACTGAAAGTATTCCCACCAATACTGCAGAAGCCCTTCTAGTCAAAAAGCACATAAGGCCTGAAGAGAACTTAAAATATCTTGGGCTGGCTGCGCCAACTATACGACAACCAGATTTCTGTAGGTTAAGTTAGCCCTCAACTGCAAAATACATACCTCTAATACTATCTAAAAAAAATCAGCTTTTCAGTAGAACCTCAAAACATAAAAAATACAATCAATGCAATTTTATCAAATCAAAATATATGGTGACCACTCTGAAGATTTTAAATTATGTTAATTTTCCATGTAAACCGATAAATATTGAGGATGCAAGCAGGCACTCTTCATCCAATTGCCTAACCAAGGATTTCAAGAAAGAAAGTATCATTAAATATCATTTATTTATGTAAAACACTGTTATTAAAAACAATATTCTGCTTCACAGCTTTCATACTTGAGGTGTTCTAATTGCAGCAATACCCCCATCATAATGTGCCATGTTTATGTACAAATATTGAAAATCTACTAGACAAAATCACTAACAACATTTAAATTCTTCAACAGAAATGTATCAGTGCTGACTTTTTTTAAAGAAAGGATGTAATGCAGTTAGGTCTATAAAAACCCTTCCTGCTAAGTTGCTAAATGCTAAAGTCAGGAGTGATATCTACTTGGTCTCAATGGAATATCATACCAATGCTATGGATTGTGAGTAATACATATAAATAAGAAGAGCCTGTGTCAGAAGTTGTTTGGTTTCCTCATTAATCTAGTCTACAAAAACTGCATCTGCCAGTACATCATCAGTTTTTGCCTTGCAGTTCTTAACAGGATCATATTCAAATACATTGCAACTTGCATGATCATAAAGCAGGTTTGACATTTTAGGTTCATACATATCACCTCTATTAAAACAGTAAATACAATGTAGTCGACATAATTATACAACTGATGTTTACTTATGGAATGAAGAGTCTTTTTTCTATGTCAATGGTACTGTAGAGACTGTAAAAAGATAATAAAAGGGTAACCATATGCCATACATCAGATACAAGACAGTTGTCTTTTTGCTTTGATGATAGCAATGTAAGAGGAGTGAAACATATTTGAAGTAGTTCACTTTTTACTGTACTTATCGGATTGTAAACATAGCAAAGCATTAGCTGTCTGCTATATACCATATAGCAGCAACTTAGACACCATAAATAGTAATATAAGTATTCTTAAAGCCAAGAGGTCTGCTCTAAGAGGCAGAGTTGTTGGATTAGTGAATGCTTGTTTGATTATTAAAGTAGGATCTGTTTAAACTGCCATCTCTCGAACAACCAATGGCGCATGCAACATCTTAAACAGCTGCAGGGGGTGGTCAATTTCAAGACGTATAATGAACATGTTAGTCCTTCCATCTTTTAAAAAAGTGTACTGGGAAAATTTAAGCACGCTCAGATGTACAGTCTGGCCCTCGCCCTTGGAAGCACAGGCTTAGGAATTATCTCAACCAATTTCTCAGCCTTCACCTCAGGTAGGGTATTGCGGTAAATATCGGCATGGATTAGACTGTAACCAGTAGGTCAATGGGAAAAGGTAGCTTCCATTAGGGGCAGCCGATACTTAACAGGGGTGGCGGGGCAGGGGGGTGATGGGGCAGGGGGGGTGGTGGGGCTGGGGAGGGGATGTTGGGGTAAAAATGTTTTTTTTTTAAATACCACCTACCTGCATGCCTGCCGGCCGCCATCTCTCGGTCCTCTTCGTCACTCCAGGAGCAGGAGGGAAGCAGGAACCAGGAAGCACCCAGGCTCCCCTGACCAATCACAATGTTGCCATACGGCAGTGCTGTGATTGGTCTGAGCACCATGGTTCAGTACTCGGAGAGGGATGGGGGCCAGGGCATGCCCTTGTCCCAGGCTGTAAACCAGTCTGGGTGGATAACATGCAAAGTGTGCACGACTGTTTGGCCGGCCTAAGAGGGCCAGCCAAACAGTCATGCACATTTAAGAGAGTGCCACCACTGTTCCTGTGACGTTCAGCCCTGCCCTGCCCAAACCAGCTGGGCCACAAACAGAAAAATAAAATGTTAATAACGTTCGTTATTATCATTTTATTTTTATTTTTTCAACTGCGAACAGATCAGTGGGGCGACGCTCCTCCACCTTAGCGGAGGAGCCGCCCCTGGCTGCCACATTCAATGAGTACTTTTCATCTAGCACCTGAGGCCTTTGAGGTCAATAAAATCTGAGTAGAGTGTTTGAATAGGCACAGAGTTGGACCAAGATGGCATGGTGTTCCTTCAACAAGGTGACAGAGGGAGAACACTGAGGAATCTTCATTTAAGCATGTACAAATGTTTTCTATGAAATCACATCGTGGCATATTGGGCTTCAAATACCTATAAAACTGCTAGCAGGAGAATTTGTTTTGATTCCAGTTGCAACTCATAACAGGTATTGGTGCAAATGGTTACCACTGGCTTTAGCTAGTTTATATGTTTTACCCAGAAGAATGCCCCTTGTGTTTTTGCCACTGGGCCTATATAGACAAAATCCAAAAACCAACATGCCACAACTACTCCAGTGAAAAAAAGAAAACAAAATGTAAAACCATCACCTTAAATATCCTTAGTATGGACCCAAGAGGTAAGCGTCTGACCAGGAGACAATTTTGAGGTATTGGCACCATCAGCAGGGACACGGAAATGAGGAGCACCTTCTCCAGAGACCAAGGACTTATGGCACTGCCAGCATGGAGCCAGGCAGTAAAGTAACCACCTACTGGGTGGAAGCGATAGAGGACCTACCAGAATGGACGCAGGAGGTAAAGAAACCACTAGCATGGACTGCGGTGGTAAAGCCATAATCTAAATCAAGCCAGCACATGCACTAGCCAGGAGGTTAGGAGATCACTTGAAGGGACCCAGGAGGTAAGAGCACAAACCAGCAGGAACCCAAAAAGTAAGGGCAATACCTACAGGGATCCAGGACGTAAAGGCACCATCTATGTGGACCCAGGAAAGAAGATCATTACAGCCAGAAAACCAGGAGATAAGGGCACCACTAGACAGAACACAGACGTTAAGGGCACCATTTGTATGATCCCAGGACAAGGACACCACCCGCATGGATCCAGGGAGAAAGGGCACCACCACCAATAGGTAAAAGCAGGGACTTAGGAGGAAAGAAATCCTTTTGCATTGAACCAGAAACAATGTTTTCTTCAGTTTTACAAATGCTTTGTCAATGTTAGTGCTTTTTTAAAAAAAATGTCTGGCATTGGCAGAGCCACTTGCAATGGTCATCATGGAGTGGTTGAACAGTAATGGGGAAGCAGCAGAGGAACTTTTGGGATGGGGCACAATATTATAAGAAAACTGAAAAGGCCAAAGGAGTCAAAGGATGAGCGTAGTGGAGGGGGTGGGGTAAGGAATACAGTGAGCACTGGTATGTTAGGTAGAAGCAGCAAACAAAGATGAGACCAAGAAAATACATGCTCTTCCATGAAGTGTTGAAAAGAAAAAGAAAAGCATAGACCCCTGATTGTAAGCAATATCATTAGTGGAAGGACACTGCCTAGCCAATCACAACACTTTGAAACCAAAATACTCCTAAAAGGGATATATACAAGAATAGTGGGGAAAGACATTGACTCAAGAGCAAAGTCTTGAGCTAAACAAAAAGGCCATCTAATAATGAATAAGGGATTGACACAAAACCCACAGAATGCATATTAAAATCAGCAAGTGAGACAGCTAAAGTTGTTTGTAGATGAGCTCTAAAAAGAGGGTGCGATTACTGCAAATAAAAAAATACTCACTGCCTTGTGGATGGGGAGAATAAGGGGTGGACCAATTTGATTTTATCATGCTTTTTTAAGCCATCCTTGGCTCCGCAAATATGTTAAGACGTGTGAATGCATATGGAACAATTTGAATCTCTTAAAAGATATCATCCTTAATAACACTCGGAGGCAGGTATTATTTCTAGGCATTCAGCTATGTAGCTGAATCTGAGACTGAGTTAAAGTTTGGTGGACGGTTAGCTCCACCAAATATGTGACGTATATCCCATTCGCCTTATTTCAGGTCCATTCATATGGTACTTGGAATATGGTGGACAGAATATCCGTCACGTTTGTGATAGAGTAACACATCCCCCAAACACTGAATCAGGCCTATAGTCTATTAAAACTGAGCTATCATGCAATGTCTTAGGGGTACCTTACTAATTATCATATTCTGGGAAGCTCTATCCTTTCTGCCTCTAACTGAATGTGTTTCTTACCAAGTAATCACCTATGTGCCATTGGTCACCCGTATTCCTGCTCAAATTAACCAAATAACTGATAAATAAAGAGCATCTGCACATGATAAAGGTAAGCTCTCCTTGCATCAAAAGGTGCTGGAATGATTTTTAAACTAGGAGTGCTGTCATCAATGTTACAATACTGGAGTCATAGAGAAAAATTGTGAAAAATTCAAGCATCACACAAAGAGCACATGGAGCAAATGAGCCATGACTATTCAGTAGGAGAGTGGTAAGTGTGCAGTATGTAGCCGATGGTGCATTTCGGAGCACATAGTCACAAATATATTTACAAAGCACAGCACGTTATCACACTGTCATTTACAGAAAGCACATTTTCCTTTGAAATGGTCTCCAAGTTTGCACAGTCATACATTTTCCTGATACTCTCCATAGCGCATATTGGACTTGGCCCACTCTGCAGGGTCATCGCCAGACATTTTCCCTTTACCGTCCTATTTTCTGAACCCATTTTTGTTGGGTTTTCGGGCTCTGCACACTTTATCACTGCATACCAGTGCTAAAGGGTTTGTGCTCTCTATCTGAAACATGGCATGATTAGCTTACACTTTATTGGCACATTTAATTTTCTTGCAAGTCCCTAGTAAAATGGTATTACATGTACCCGGGGCCTATAAATTAAATGCTACTAGTGGGCCTGTAGCACTTTTTGTGCCACCCTCCTAGGTAGCCTTTTTAAACATGTATCAGACCTGCCATTGCAGCCTGTGTGTGCAGTTTCAAACTGCCATTTCGACCTGGCAAGTTAAACCTCTTCCAGGCTGAAACCTTCCTTTTTAAAACATATAAGTCACCCCTCGGGTAGATTCTACACAGCCAAGAGGGCAGGGTGCATTGTAATTAAAAAGTTGGACATGAACTTTTTAGTTTTACATGTTCGGGTAGTAAAAAACTCCTAAATATGTTTTTCACTACTGATAGGCCTACCTCTCCCATAGGATAACAATTAGTGATAACTGTCAATTAGGAGCTGTTAGGAATGCTGAGTTTGATGTTTAAAGATTTTAAATTTTAGCCCTCTTTAATCTTAAAGTCAAATTCTAAGTCGAATTTAAAAAAATGCGTTGTTTAGAAAGTTGGCATTTTCTTGTCCCAACCATTTGGTACTTGCTGACTGTATCCTGGGTCACATAACTAGTCGTAGACAGCAGATCTTTGTTTATTGATCCCAGACAGTGAGACAAAAGGAAATAGGTGTTGGCAGGATGGGTCCTCTCTAACTTAATGAGAAAGAGGAGCTGTCACCTTCCACACTTGCACATCACAAAAGCCTTGCCTTAGCACTCTTACAAAGCATTTGACACTAGTCTTTCATGACCCCAGACAAGCTGGGGCCGGGGCAGAAAGGGAAACACCTCTGGGTGAAGCCTCCAGAACCTTTTTCGACACCAAGTATAAATATTGAACCCTCAGACCCAACACCTCTGGACCTGTGGAAGCTCAGCAGGCCTGCTGCTCTGTTGCCCTGCTACCCTGCTGCCCTGCCGCCTGAGTGAAAAGGACTGGACCTGTGTCTTGATCCCAGGACCACCAGCATTACTTCAAGAGCTAGTTGGCTCTTCTCCTGATCAGAGCCTAAAGGGACAGAAAAGGCTCCAACCACCTTGAACCTAGCACCTGGACACTCTCCGCTGAAAGTCTTGCCCCACCCCCACGTGGTGCCCTCCCGGTCGTGGTCACTTGGGAGTGGGCCTGAAAGTGCTCTGGCAGCCCATCCCTGACAACCCACAGTCTCTTCTGAACTCCTGCTGTGAGGCGCATCTTCGATGAAGGACTTCACAACGCAAACCCCTCATCAACGACATCCTCAATGATGACAAAGGACTTGCATTGATCTCACAGCCATGTTGTAAAACGTATCATCAATGTGGAATCTTGCAAAGCTCTAGAACCAGGATTTAAGGTACTTTGTCAGTGGGCCTAACTTGGTCCCTGTATCCGGTTGTGCTCCATCGCAGTCAGCCTGAACTAGTGACTTTTTCCTGGTCCGGTGTGATCAGCTAACCACAGTTAGTGCTTTGTGCGTCGAAGCACAGTTTTTACTAAAAAATTTGAAATTGCATATCTCCGGTTCTACTGATTGCATTTTAGTAGTTTCAGCTTCAAATAATGTATTCATTTTTTTTTTTTACATTAGCGTGGGATTTTTATTGGGTTGTCTTTTCACTGTATTACTGTTTGAAGTGCTGCCTAAATACTTTACCAATTTCCTGATTGCTTTTGTGCCAGGCTAATAGAGGGTTGAAAACAGGTACATTTGGGGTTTGCTTATGACTTCACTATAACAAAAATTGTGGTTGCTGCTTCAGTAGGATTTTATCCTTCTTGATCGATTTCAACAGCACACTAAAGATAATATGTGGAAATTGTTTTTCAGAAAATATTTATCACTGCACCTCATCAAGCAGAAGATCTTTCTATGTTTTGTTCCAAGTAAAATCATTGCTTCCATCACACTTCAGAAAAACAAAAAGTTTGTCATTTGTGCTTTCCTAACTGCTGATATATTTTGAATATTTGTGCGGCTTATTTACAGCTATTTCAATGTTATTGGTGTGGTACAAAATTACATCCTACAGCCAATCCTTTCATGGCCCCTGTACTCCAGCAAGATTGTTACACTGTTATATTCCATATAGGTACCCTCTATAGGCGCAGGTAGCATTGCAACCTTTCACCTATATTCTTCCCTACATTACATACTTAAACGTTCTCAGGGACTAACCTTTTACCTAGATACGACACTGCATTCAGAATGCTGGTTTTTCCCTAGTTCGAATCTCATACATTATGCATGAGGCTTCTTGGAAGCACAGCAGGACTAACATCTCCTGTATAATATCTCTGTATGAAGTTCAGGCCCGACGTCATCCTTTAGGCTGACACAGTAACACAGCAAGGTAGGACCCCTGGTGAGACCTATGAATATATATACAACATGTCTTGCTGAGAAAGACAGAGGAGACCAAGACTTCCTGGCTGACACACTGACCAGAGATGCTGAGGTTCCTGCATGCAGACACTCTAGCTAGCAGTGGTCTAACATCCTTGCGTGGTGTCCAACTCGAGTCCATGACGGGGTCCCATATTCTCTCATTCTCGGGTAATGGGGTTGACTAGATCCTAGAGGGATTCTTGGCATAACACCTACACAGATCCTAGGTACATTTAAGTACATCTAGGTAGGGAGACATCGAAGGAGTACACACTTTTATCATGTGTTTTATATACTTGTATGTATTCATGATTATTGCAAGATGGTAGAGCTATACCATTGATTCACTTTCTTAGTGCTTCTAATCATATATCTTTGCTACTGTCTAATGGTTGTTGCAGCTCATCTGTTCTACACTAGAATAACAACTGTTCAATAAATTCTTATTGGAATCACCCAGCCTGTTTATTCTGTGTATCCCTCTGAGACAAACTAAGTGAGCACGAGTGACTGAACGAAAGGTACTATATTGTTTCCACGATCCTGAGGGATCAGGGTTGTCATGTTCGAAGGTTGCCACAAACTATTCTCTCCGCGATAAGAGGAGACTCTAGTTGCATTGTGAGCTAGCTGATACAGAAAGCCAACATACCCAGTGGGGGTGTACAAAGGTATTCTGACACCAATCCCGCAGTGTGTGCTGTCTAAACTCGCAGAACCTATATAGATATATAGGAACTACACGACAACGCAGTTTACTTTACAAAAAACACTCACCTTGCAGTCAGAGAACGAAAAGTAGACATTGATCTCCATATTAAAAGACTTGGCAGCGGTTTGTCAGAATACAAAGCCTGACATTTGATTTCTATCTTGAAACGCACAGAAAATGAGATAAGAAAAAAACACAGTTTTTATTGGTTATTTAACTTCTGAACTTTAGCATTTATTTCGGGGGGGTACTGCAGCACCCCTCACACCCCGCATTCCTTACCTATGGCTTTATTTCTTTAAAAATTGCAAATCATTTAAATGAAATGTTCTGGTTCTAATTCTAACCCTTTCCCTTCACAGTCCATAAACCTTTAGCTGAGAGCGCTGTGCTAGCAATATAACAGCCAACTTTGAAATAATTCCTACAAAAAGAACATCTGAAATGCCTCCACTCCAGTCAGCCTCCAAGAGAACAAGAAAGATCTAATCCAGACTTTGGACCTTTCATCAATATCCTGCTACTGTCACCTCTTTGCATCCTCTTTTCCACTAAATGCTCACGACTGGAACCTCCTCTGACGCATAATGCCATTGGTGCCTTCTCTTCCTGCGCCTCTTTCAGATTTACAATGGGACCCACTTCCCACCTACTTGTCTTTAGTTTACTTTTTCCTTGCTGTCATTGTTGCCTGTGCCTCCTCTGTCCAATACTTTCAACTAGTGCCTCAGCAGGCCAAGCTACCCAAGGGTGTTTTCACCCTAAATCCCTCTCTCATGGGTTCAAGGCAGTACATGGCCTTAACAGTCAACCTCAGAACGATATTTTACATCTTTACCCATTCTCACTTCCTACATTCCAAAGACACATGTCGGATCTGTATTCCACATTTCAAACACGCCCATTATGGAGGCAAGGATTTCTCAATAGCAGCTGTAAAACCTTGGACCAGTCTTCCGGACTCTCTTCGTAAAACACAGGATTAGTTACACTTCAGCACACCCCTAAAGACATGGTTAAACAGGCCTTGCCTTATCACAGAATTGGTCTTCTCTTCGCGCCAAGCCAATTTTTTTTTCAAAAGTTACAACATAACATACAATCCTTTTATATTTTTTGACCCTCCCACTGCTTACTTCTAGAGCCCACTTTCTAGTCAGTTGGCCATCCCCTGGCTTACACCTGAAACCTTCAAGGCCTCACCTGGCTCAATATTCAATTCAATTCAATTCAATAAACGTTATTGTTTCAGCTAAAAAGTCATACAATTTAAAATGCATAATACATGTAAAGTGTAAGTTGGTGTCCCTTACAAATATAATACTGTTGGTATAAAAAACAGTACAGAGTGCTAGATTGAGAAACAAATTATTAAGTACCACCCTTTAAGGCTGCCTATTAAAAACACAAACTGATTATAAAACCTATTTCTGTCGCTGCCACACATGATAGATAAAAAATCTACGTCCTTAAAAGTAAGTTGCAGTCTACATCCTGTAGATACACTGCAACAATACTTTTATAGGTGCCAGCACTAAAAAGCCACAAGAAAAAATAGGAATTATAGCAATGATGCTAGACCAAAATCTTTCAGCCACATAGAAGACTGGGCTATAATTGACATGTGATCTTGTTTCTTTCCAGGCAGACTAGATATACGCTGCTACTGTTGAATACATTTCCTTCAGATCGGATCTGTAGCAGAGCTGAAGGGCTTGTCTACAGTACTGTGTGATATATTTTAAGAACAGTGGTCTTAGAAAGACCCTGCGGGCTCGTATTGTGTTAGTACATAAAAGCAAGAAGTGAACAACTGTTTCTGGACCTCCCAGTGCACAATTGCAGTTTTCTGAAGTGATGTCTGTGGCCTTCGATACTTTTCTTAATATAGGACAAAACCTGCAGAGTTCTAAGCCTAAATTTAAGATATAGGGTTTTTTTCTCTACAGGAAAAATCTTTTCCATATAGTACCAAAGCAAGCAGTGGGGCCTCCTGGAGCGTAGCCTCACCGACTAAAAAGGAAAAATAGAAAGATAATAACGCACCGTTATTATCATTGCATTTTTCCCATTGAGTCAGCGGCTCGTGGGGTGGGGCAGGGCTGGGCAGCACAGGGGAGGAGTGGTTTGCACTCCTTAAGTGAGCATGACTGCACGGCCGGCCTCCTTGGGCTGGCCAAACAGTCCTATGCATTTTGCATCTTCCCCTCCAGGCTTGCTTTACAGAGCCTTGTGAGGAACATGCAAAGCCTTCCAGTCCCCATCTGAGCACCGTGGTTCGGCGCTCGGACCAATCACAATGCTGCATTGCAGCATTGAGATTAACTATGGGGAGCCTGAAAGTAGGGTGCTTCCAGTAGCTTCCGGCGAAGAAGAGGAGGAGGAGGAGAGGTGGCGGCTGACCGGATGAGGTAGTTTCTCTTCATTTCCTTCCCACCCATTAATCCCCTCCCCCCCCCCACGCCCTACCACTCCGATCAGTAGCAGCTGCTACTGGAAGCAAGGCAATGGTTTCAAATGTAGGTAGTTTGTAAAGAGAGGGTTTTCACGAGCTCCTTCCTTTGCTCTAACATGTTCCCGGACTTGCCTTTTTTACAATGTGTAAGGTGGCCTTATTCATCTGCTCCATAAATCTTCACACCCAGTGCTTTAAATGGGCCCGTACTCACCGGTACTGAGTACCAGCACTTCCAAATTTTCTAGCCGTCAGTACCGGCAATTTTTTTTCAGTCAGGGAGAGTACCAGTGCCCTGATTGATGGCATGGCAGGCTAAGGTATGGTATCGCCTCCAATGCGGGACAAATGCCGCTCTGCGTTTGGAACTCGCAGTCGCACAAAGCCTCTGAAGGAGCCGTTTGCAGAGATGCTGCTAATGTTCAGTAGTGCCCATTAGAATTTTCCCTCACTGCAGGGGTTGGGGAGGGCCTGCTTAACGCTGTGATTCACAGGACAGGGTCTAGGCAGACCCTGCACTGTTGATTGGGCGTTCAACAACCAGTATGCTGAAAGTGCTTTAGTCCCCCCCCCCCTCACCCCCCCTGTTAGGTGTGTGAAATAGCCTGGCCTCGGGCTGCTGGTCAGTAATCCAGTCCATCTTTCCCAAAGTCGGTTTTCTTATGTTTTTTTTTTCAGCACAGGCGCTGCTTTCCTTTGTGTGGCTGCATTTACATGATATCAGCGACAGATCCATGGGTGTGAAAGTAGCCCTGCCCAAAGAGCAATGAATAGCAGGGAACGCTGCAGCACTCCAGAAATGAGCTCCCGTGACAACCCGAGATGAACATAGAAGGAAGGGGGAGGGAGGATTGTAAAAAAGTGAGGGGACAGCTTAAGTTAGAATTGCCACTTTTTTCAGAAAACAATACAAGGTATTCGTTTAGTTTTAAAATGGGTGCTTAGGAATTGTATTTTAATACAAATTCAAATCTGCTGTATTTCTTGAAGTAATTGCTTTAGCTATTGATGAACCACATGCCTAAAATTCAGTTTAAGACGCTGCCCTGCAGAATTTACAGGGCGCGGCGGAGCGTGCGTGCACACAGTCACGCACACAGTCACACACACACATGCACACGCACACACACACACTTTGAGAGCTTGGAAATAGTTTTGTACTGCTTTTATTTACTGGAAAAAATATTTAACAATACACGGCTCAACAGTAAGCGTGCTCTATCAGCACAAACAATGAAATATAGGACAACAAATTACAGGGAAGGTGGCACATTTAGGGTATGGGTACATCATGGAGGGGAGAAGAGGAGGCAAACGGGGAAAAACAATGACAAAAAGTAAGAGACTTGTGGAGAAAGTAAGTGAGAGGTGGCATTAAGAGGGGCAGAACCAGGGAGAGAAGGTTAGAGGCTGGGTAGAAATGAGAGGTTAATTGTGAATGGAGAGTAGATGTGGATGTAAAGACACTGAACCAGAAAGGGACAGGAGAAGCCTGGCCGTGGGGAAAAGGGCTGAGGCAGTGCTTTAAATGGGCCGGTAGTCACAGGTACTGAGTACTGGCACTTCTTATTTTTATCACTGTTAATACCGGCCCTTCGCCATTACCTAGAAGAGTACTAGTACTCATGAAAGGTAAGCTCATTGGCTGCTAGTGCTGGTGAGCACTAGGCTGTCCGAGAAGAAGCTGTCTCTGACCGCCAAGGCGCTTCTGTAGTCCTTAGCTCAGCCGCTTTTGTGTACGTCTGCTTATTTCTTTGTGTGTGTGCACGCTTGAGGATATATAGCAGTGTCCCAAACAACAACAAATAACGGTATGACATTAAGTAATTGCAAATATTACAAAACAAGGACATTTTTAAAATATTATCCTGTTTGCCTTTCATTTTGTGTAATGATTTGACCTGTTTTGTTAACATAAATTCATTTCTGTTGTGTTTTGATATGTGCTGCAACTGGTATAGAAGTCATTATGTATCATCATATCTTGGCCTTAGCCCCGCCCACTTGCCACACCTCTAGCTCATTTTAATGAGTACCTGCTCTTATCTTTTCTTTTCCCATTTAAAGCACTGTTCACACCCAATCAATATAGAATGTTCTCAACGTGCCTGAACCATGGCAAAGCAGTTTGATATTGTGCACTTAGAATGTCTTGAAAAAACTTAGTTTTTATGTTTTGTAGGCCATTGTTGCCGACTTGATTAGGTTACCAATTTTTTTTTTCATCTCCGTACAGCACCAGCTTGTTGACTCAAAGTCACATTGCTTTTTACTAAATGTTCCACTCTGTTGAGATGGTCAACATATGCCCAGGTATTCATAGGATTACACTCGATCAAGTGGTTTGTCATACATTTGGAAAGTAGATGTAAACTTAACTTTGGGTTTTATAATCATGAATTTCATTTTGTCTGTATTGATAACCAGCTAGAAGCGATGCATTGTGTTTTATGTGCAAGCTAATAGTCAGGCGTGGCTGGCACAGGTAATCGTTTGCAGCATCACCCAAGGTAACTTTTTTTTTTTTTTACTTTCGCTATTCTGTCCACTGTCCATTTGTAGATCTGTGAGTGGGGGTGAGTGTTTGAAAAGTTTCAGCACTCCGCCCATCATCTCCTTGTGTTTGCCCTTTTATAATCTCCCAGCATTCTTTGACATTTTCCCCATCGATTGTTGCCTGCAATGCTTGCCAAGCCTTGTCTAATTGATTGTTTTTTTGGCCTTAGTTAGTTGTTTATAGGCCTTTCCGGCATCACACAGGGATGCTTCACTACACTGGCTTAAATGTCGAGATTTGAGTGCCACTGCCAGGACTCTTTTTAAATGAATGCATTCCTCCTCCCACCATTCCTTGTATGAGGTTTGTGCTACATTATCACAGCTCCATTTATGATCTCTTAGTAATGAGCTTGTGACTTTAAGTAATTTCTCAAAAGTTACTAGCAGCATAGGCTCGGGTTCATCGTTTGCATTTGACATAATCTTATAGAGGGTTTTCCATCTAGGAATGTAGGTAAAAAATCAATCTAGTTCCATTGGGCTGAGGTTATATGAATGTTTTACCTATTGTTATTTCAAAGCACCTTGCACCAGTATGAGCTTTATCTTATATGTTGGATGGAATTAGAATGGCTTTCCAGTCTCTCCATCACCTCCATATCCATGATGAGATGCCAGGTGTCAAGATTCATTCTCAGGTATTCAATAATGCTTTCGCGTGTGCCGACTCTAAATGTAGGTTTTGGTGAAATATCAGCCGATGATATCATCCTGTATCTGGTAAGGCCATATCATTCGATTGCCCAAGTAGTTCACCTTTTTGAGTTGTTTGGTAGCTACTCTGGCTACACCATCAACTGGTCAAAGTCCGTGATCTTCCCCTTGCCGGGTTCTCCCCCTCGAGTTCCATCTAGGTGCTCTGCACCGGTGGTCCTGGAAGGATTCAAGTATTTAGGGGTATACATAACTCGTAACAGACAGGAGTTCTTCAAGAGGAATCTCGAACCCCAATTGACTTGCCTGCAGGTGGACATGGCCCACTGGCGCACTCTCCCGTGCTCTCTTATGGGAAGGGCAGCCATGTTTAAGATGCTCACACTGCCGAGGCTACTCTACGTTCTGCAGAACACCCCCTATCCGATACCTGCGAGTGTATTCTAAAGGATTTCTCAGGCAGTGCGAACCTTGGTATGGGATAGACGGTCCCCTAGGATAGCGCTACACAAACTGCACAGGGGGGTTTACGACGGAGGGCTGGCACTCCCGGATGTTAAATTATATTACTGGGCGGCACAGCTACAGGTAATTAATGATTGGGTGTAAGCTGACAGGAACGAGCCAGCCTACAGGGTGGACAGAATGGTTATGTCACGGGGAGCTTGTGAAAATCTCCTGTATGCCCATAGACCCCAGAAGGGTTGGCCAGACCATACAAGGGTAGTCGTCCTCTGCTGGCAGGAGGAAAATCGGCTCCTGGGCTGGGCTGGCAAGCTCACTGGGAAGACTCCACTCTGGCAGGGGGACCTGTTGAGGGAAGTGGTGACACTATCAGGATTTAAGGGTTGGCAGCAAATAGGCATAGACTATCTGGGGGACATATGGAAGGGAGATGCCATCCGTCCTTTCGAGTATCTCCAGAAGGAGTACAGTTTACATACCCCACAGAGATATCACTATGTGCGCCTCCAGCATGCGCACCGCTCCCACATACCTAGTGGCACAGTGATCCCGGAGTATTCCCTGATGGAAGATCGTTTGTTACTTGACCCTATCGAGGAGAAACCCACATCCACCATCTACCGGAAATTGATAAACTATATACCAGATCCCTTGGTCAGTCTCAGAGCGGACTGGGTTCAGGACCTTGGGAGCCTTGATGAGGAGGACTGTCAGGATGCGCTCCAGGGGCCCAGGGAAATCGCGATCCGCTCTCGGTTTCGGCTCGTACAATTCAAAGTCCTCCATCGCACATACTATCCTCGCACCCATCTTTATACATGGGGTAGATGTATGTCGGTGCTCTGTGTGCGGGGCTGTCAACAAGAGGGTTCCTTCTTTCATATCATTTGGGAGTGCCCAGTGATCAGTACATTCTGGGTGAAAGTTACGGACACTATGTCCAGGGTAGCGGGAGTGCCAGTCCTGATGGACCTGAAGTGGCTCCTCTTACTGATGAAGGGGGACAGCGACTGGTCGAGGTATGTTGAGCTATGGCTGGCCCTGGAGGCGGGGGTAGCGAAACGGAGTATTGCTAGGGCCTGGGGGGTGCGGGCGCCCCCTGTATGGGAAGATTGGCAGCGGGACCTAGACTGGTGTCAAAGAGCGGAAGAAACGGTATATAAAAGCAGGGGGTGCACGAAAAAAATGGAAGACAATATGGGCGCCATGGCGCAAATACAGAGAGGCAGGTGCCCTTGTGGAGGACTAGTCATATTGTATTGAGGAAAGACATTTGTGATTCCCTGATGTGTAACTCCCGGATGATGTCTGTATTGTTCCCTAATGTGCTATTTGTTCATAGCATTGTATTGTATGGTCCTATGAGCATTGTTAAAATAAAAAGATTTCCCAAAAGTCCACTAGTATGCTGAAAAGGCATCTCCCCTTTTCTGTTGGCTTGTAAATTAGATGGGACAGTGGTGGGAGCCCCCAGGCATTGGCTTGGCCCACCACTGTTCGTTCCAACAGTAATGGATTCAGCTTAGTGTCTAGATCACCACATACCAAATGATTTCTGCTCTGTCTTGCGTTTTGAATCCTCACTATAATATAGGGCATGATCTGCTTCCTCTCGCAAAGCTTTCAATGTTAACTTAAGGGATTTAGGATTTGAAAAGACAACACTCCTATCACCCAAGGGTAAATATACAATAAAGAGGTCCAGTACTCATTTCTGTTTCTTCAACTTCAGTTGCTGAATACTATTGTTTAGACTTGTGTATATTAATCCTGCTTTATTTGTTAGACCAATGTCAGCCTAGATACTGAGGCCACCCCTAGGACTGCTTTTGGGCTGGTCCTCAGTGGGCATAGTACATGATACAAATATCCAGGTTGATATTATCCACAATCCAGATTTCCTTGAAACAGCAAATATCATTTTGTTTTATGTATGCCACCCAATCCTTATCTTCCAGTTGTTTCCCCAAGCCTGCTAAGTCCCAACTCATTAATCTTGATTAGTCAAAAACAAATTGGAGAGTTAGAATTTTAACCTATATTTGTCTGCTACGAACTTTGTGCGGTGTTCAATTCCAGGCCTGAGGTTGTCGATTCACAAAGTAATTAGGCAGACAACGTTGGTCTATGTTCAGTAATAAAAGCGAATGTCAATTTTCTGGAACAACAATGACCATCAAGTCTGGGAGTTCTTCTTTAGCTGGGAGTAGCTTGGCTAAATCACACTCTATTTTCAGGATTGGATTTCTTCCAGGCCTTAGTTTAGGGTAATACAGTTACTCAGGGTTATTTTCTCAAGGAAGATAATGTTCAATATTAATAATTTCTATTGTTATTCCCAAAGATGCAAACTCCTTCGAAAATTTGAGGTTTTGCCGCACTAAGGGCCAGATGTATCAAAGGGTTTTTCCCATTCTGTGTCTATGGGGAAATGTGTTGATACATATGGCCCTAAGTTCTTGTTTCACCATAAAGCATTTGTTTTCTCTCTTCCTTGGGGATCCATGGCTGGAACAAAGCTCACACTACATAAATCATTTGCTGTTATATGATGTAAACCAGGGTGAGAGCACATCTGTTTAAGAATGTTTGCCCTATTAAGTATATCATGGTTCCTCCTCGATTGGTACATTGGAATAAAATAGAGTGCAGTCTCATCGCATGATTCTTCTTGAAATTTTTGAGATGGGTTAACCTTCCTCTGACTTTCTGCTAGAGTATCATTTGCTTTGGAAGAGGGGACTGTTGCTCTGTGGAATTTGAAATAAGGGTTTGCTCTATGCTCAATCTAGGGTTCCAACAATGCTTAAGATCGCAAGACCAGAGACCAAATCTGGTAAAAGTCTGCCTAGCATTGGTCCCATGATTTTTCTCAGGGTCGCAAGGTGCGTAAACCCCCCCTTCATCCTCCCCACTCAACTTGAATTACATGCTAATGACCAATCCACAGAGTATTTCTTCTGGGCTCTATCAGCCCTGCAGACTCAGAAAATGTTTGTACATGTACCTGGAACTGGAACTGTTTGCCCTCTGATTCTTTCTTGCCCAGAAACTGAGGACCGATAACCGTGCTATAGGGTACATTTGTAGTAGTAGTCTCATTGAATTGTGTGACTGGTATTTCTAGAGCTGGTGGCAAAATCATATTCTTCTTGTCACCAGTAGTATACTGCGCACCGTCCCTTGCTCGCTCGATCTTATGCCAAATGTGGGACTTGTATCCTGTTGGCACTCTGTTAATATGTGTGTGGATTGAACACTGCTCGTCGCACAGTAAACCTGATTTGATGTTGAGAAAAGGGGGATGCGAGTTAGATTTTGTAAAGTAAGCCTTGTCCAAACTTGCGGTTTTGATCTTGACACCTGATGTTTTCACCTGATTCTCTAAATTGGTTTCCTTAAAATCTATCATTTAGTTTGTCACAGGGGGAGACCTTTCATTTTCCTTTTCTGTCTCTGGTAGTTGATCTTTTTGTGTCTCCATGGTAATACCTTTCTTTTTGGGTTGGATTCTTTGCTCTGCTCATATTTGCTATCTCCTCCAACCACTAAATACAACTAAACCTTATCCCTCTATTACTCGCCATTCCCTCCCCTGGCTCTTGGTCTTTGCTATCACACACAATGATACAAGGGATACCTCTTCCAGCCTCCACCCACAACCAGTAACCACTTCGCCATACATGTTAAGGAGCCTTTACCTGTTGGCTACCTAGTTCCCCTTTATTTCGTCAGCCACAAAGCCCCTGGATAAGACCTGAAGGGTGCAATGCTTTCTATTCAAACAAATAGTCATAACCAGTGGCTTCTCCAACCCCTGCTCATTACTGGTACTTTATGTAACCTCCTTGTACATTTCCATTTTTCATTTGGTGCTGGTAGCCTCTTCCTTTCCTTGTTCTGTAGGCCCTCTCAAACCTTCTCATCCAGCACCTACACTACGGCCTCCTCCATAAGCTGCTCATAGCCAAGAGTTAGTAACCTTCTGTTCATCTCCGTGCCATCTATAGTCTTCCAGATAATAGCTACCACCAAACGACCCACCTGTCAAGAAGTTAAGACTGAGAGGGCTTAATTCTACTAATTTGGTTTTGCGTTAATATGCCAAATTTCAGGAATAACCACATAAAATGTGTCAATAAGAGAAAGCAGTTCCCACTTAAAAAAAGTGTTCCAGTGGAACTTTTCCCTATTCTGCTGGTTGATACCTACCGATCTCAGGGCGGAGAGTTTGACTCCCCAGAGAACTTCAGCGCACTCGCCACTTTATCTGATCATCGCGGAAACTCCAATCCCAAGCTGGCTTTGCAGCAAGTGCCGCCAACGCAGGAGGTATCTGCCAGGAGGCGCATAAAGGCTGCTCAGGGCTCCCGCAGCGCAGGAGCCCTTCAACGCACTTGCCACTTTACCCGATCATCACGGGGGCTCCAATCCCCATCTGGCTTTGGGGCAGGTGAAGGAGGCCAGGAGGCGCATAAAGGCTGCTCAGAGCCAAGGGCGGGCCCGTCCACACCAGCCAGAGCCCGTAGAAGGCTGGGCCGAGCCTATCATCTTGGTTCTTCTTCTGGTGTTGATTTCAGGATAGAGGCGGCAAGATTCAATCTGGTGATGCTGTGTGAAGGTAAAAACTTTAACCTCCCTTAGCTGTGTGTGCACAAGGCAAACTCCAGTATGGGGAGAGGGAAACTCACGCCTGTTGTAAAAACCACTGACACTACTTTAGGTGGTTTCCTTCAAAAGGCCGTAGAGGCTATTGATAAGTAAAGAGAACTGGCTGAGCAAAGACGTTCACTAGCCTCACTTCCTGATCCATCTGCACCGCCAATTCTGACTCCCATATAGTCACGGCTGATATAGACCCTGACTAGAGGATACAGGCCCCACTTTCGTCCACTGTTATAATCTTGAGGCAGGCGGATTTACGTGCCTACCTACCCCCTGATTGCACAGCGTACACATTGATCCTCACAGGGGTTCCTCATCTCCCCCCGGCAAACAGGAAAACTGCCAAAGCCTTATCAATAAATCAGCGCATTGGTGCTCTAGGAAAATTCCATCTCAGATAAACTGGTCTGAACACATCATCACAGCAAGGCAGGTGAGCTGGTTGGGTTACATGGCTAAATGTGTGGAAGGGGATCGTGTCGTGTTTAATTTTAGTAATGCTAGGTGTGTGCATCTTGCTCTGAAGTACTTCAGAGATTCTCCTAGTGAACTGATGAAGGCTCGTCCATTATTTTTTCCTATCCTCCATGCCGGAGGACTATCATGAGACAACAGCCCCTATGGCTAGGTCCAAATAGATAGCCCCCCTCCCAGTCCTCTTCATTTATCCACACTTATCATTTTGATGCTCCTTCTTGTTTGTCTGAAATCGACTGACTACACGTGCGAACTGGTAGTTCAGGTAATTTGAGAAAGTTTACAATGCATCAACCTAGGGATAGATTCATATGTGGGTGATACTGTTAGTAGGCAGTTTGTAGATCTATCTGGCTCAATTTTGCTCAATCCCATCAGTACTAGTAAGAATACAGATGAATCTGAAAATCGCTCCTGGCCCCCTATTTCAATCCCTAATAAAAAACCCGGTGGGGAGGGGTGTGGCCTAGTAACTCCTGTTACTACGCCCGCCATTAATTTTACATCTGTGGGCTCAGCGAATCAGGGACATACCCCTCTTCCATTTAAAATTATTTTCTGGTACATCGCAGGCATTCACCAGAAACTGTCCAATGAGGTATGGCTGGAGGATGTCAGGGGTTTTGATATTATCTGCCTCCAAGAAACATTGTATAAGGACGATCTTGTGTTGGACGGTTACGTTCCTTCACCGTCCATGCAACACCTTCACTGGCTGGGAGGGCAAAAGGAGAGCAGGTGTCGTTAATTTCAGGTAAATATGGGTCCATACAAGCCCGTGGCATAAACTCCTCACCCTGGTACCAACTAATTTTGATTTCCAACCTGTTAAGTTATTAGTGGTAAACTACTATTATAACATCTTTTACCAAAACAGTTGTCATGTTATCGAAGCCCTACAGGTGGAAATTAATAATATTACAGGGAAGTGGCAGACATTATGTATCCTCTGGGTGGGGAATTTTAACTGCACCACCTGTATATATAGCACCAAACAAGTTTGTTGACTGCTAGAGACAGAGGGTCAGCCCCAGCCGCATTTCATCCATACACCACAGGGCAAGGCCTTAAACTCCATTATCAATGAAAATTACTTGGGCATAATTTATAACTTGGCAAGCAGTCCCTTAATACAGTGCCCTTCTTATGTTGGAGGAGGCAGGGAAAGCTTCATCCATTTTATGTTCATATCGAGGAAGTTTTTGTCACTTGTTGGCAACTTTCAGGTGGAAGCAAATAATGCCAGTGACCACAATCCCCTCACCGCTTCCCTCAGTGTAGCCCTGGCAGGGAAAGGTGATGGCTGCCTCATCCACTATAATCCCAATAAAGGGGTAAGATTAAACTGGGGAAAAATAAATCCTACCCATTTTAATAAAGGAAACTGTTGCATCAAATCCAGACCCTATTATGAGAAGCCTCCAATACGATTCTAGCCCTGACGAGGTCGTTCATGATTTTGAACTGATTTGTGCAATCATAGCCACAAGACTAACCAGTCCTGTTCAGAGAAGGGAACCCCAGGAGATACGGTGGTTCAATACCGAGTGTTCCAGAGCCCAAAAGAACCTTAAAATGGCCCTTCATTCTTGCCCTCGCGATAGAACCCAAATTGAAAGCCCTAGGCAGGTATATAAAAGTACTATTAACCAAAGGAAAGAAGAACTGAGAAGATTAGCTTGGGAAAATCTGGAGAGAGCTAGTGCCCTCAAAGAAACTAAGGGGCATATTAACAAGGGCTGGCGATAACATTATCACCGCTTTAGCGCCCGTTTTCAAGCAAAAAGTGGCGATATTATTATCGCAATATCATTAAGGACACGCTAGCGTGTGTTTCCTTGACTTAGCGCACGTTTCCAGCACGCCTAACTTCGCATCTCTAATGAGATGCAAAGTGGGCGTTACTTGGCGTACCCCTGACGGACTATATTGTAAAATATCGCAAAATGTACATTGCGATATTTACAAGGATGCCCACGCATTTTTGCTGACGTTAGTTTTTGTCGAAAACCATGGTTTTCACCAAAAACTAACATCTGCAAAAATGCAGACTTAACTATACCTAACAATGGAGGTGGATTATGCTGATACGATCACAGGGTCGTATCAGCAAGGTTATCGCCGTTTTCCATGGAACATCGGTTTAAAACCAGCGATGTTCCATGGAAAACAGCGCTATCGCTGGGAAATGATCGCCATTGCGCTATGCGTTGTTAATACAGCGATAGCATGGCAATAATTGCAAGCGATAGCCAGCGATAAAAATATCTCGCTAAGAGCGGCCAGCGATAATTATCGCTGCCACTTGATAATGTGCCCCTAAAAGTTTTTGGGATATCATTAATCACCCTTTATTTACGGACGAGGTTAGGCATATGGATTCATTGATTTTGGGGGACGCTTGGGAATCCCATTTCTCAGCCATATTTAACCCAAACTGCGTTCAGTTAGAGAAGCAAAGTGGGAGTCTGCCCTTAGACTTAACCTTGGCCTCCCAATTTAGTACATCCCTCTCAGTAGCCGTGGTTGAGGAGACTTTATCAAAGGGACTCTGTATGAAAGCCCCAGGCCGTGACGGGGTTCCATTAGATCTATTTAAAAGCAATATCACTCTTTGGGCACCCCTGCTCACCAATGTCTTTAAAGCAGTGTTGACTGGTCCCATCCCAACAACCTGGAAGGAGGCCATTGTCGTTCAGTTGTTTATAAAGGGCAATATGAGTGACCCCTTCCTGTTACAGGCCATTTACCTTTATTTATGCTACGGCAAAGGTATTGGGGAGGGTTGTACTCGCACGACTTGAGACCTGGGCGACTAACACAGGGATCATGTCAAAAACACAATATGGCTTTAGAAGGGGGATGGGTACCACAGAGCAGTGCCTTAACTTGCCCCAGATTATGGGCAAGTACGTGAAGGCCAGTAGGGGTTCTATCCACCTGGTCTTCATGGACTTGTTGAGTGCTTTTGATACTGTCAATCGGGGATAATTGTGGGCACTGATGGGGAAAATGGGTGAGGAGGAAGCACTGATCTTCCTTCTGCATAGGCTTCATGCCTCCACCACAGATGCCATAAGATATGGTCCCAAGGGGGAAAAGACGAGGCCTATCGTCTCTACAGAGGGTGTACGGCAGGGGCGTATTTTAGCTCCATTTCTCTTTTTAATTTATACACATGGCCTAGAGGCATTTTTACTAGAGATGGCAATTGATTTTCTCCAGATTGGAGGCAACCTGGTACCGTTACTATCACATGCGGATGACACCGTGCTAATGGCTCTGATAGCAAATAGCCTCCAAAAATCACGTAATGTTTTACAGATTTTATGTTGGCGCTAAATTTAAAAGTAAATTTTATTAAAACTATGGTGTGCGGCCCTATATTGACTAAAACTAGAAACTTTGCTGTAAGGGGTTAGTCTATTGACAAGTTGACCTATTTTACATACTAAGGGAATATTTTGAATAATACTATGAATTGGGATCCTCTTGTTATTGCAAGGGTATAACACACAAACCAGGTTGTGGAGGGGTTATTCTGCTTTACCTGTAAGTGACGTCACAAGCCGGTGACAGAGCTGGTTACCCTTTACAAAGCCTAATGCTTATCTGTCGCATCCTATGGGGCAGGAGTTTGGGGTTACTACAAAAGCTTGCCATCTACAGGTCCTGGAAAATAAATTTATAAAAAGGCTATTGATGACCCGAAACAGCGCTCCTACACTTTTTTGTCACCGGGAGCTGGAATTCTTAGAGGATCGAATAGGTATTGCCCCACTGCTACTAGGGCCAAAAATGTGTCTGTCTGAGAAATTAACGTTCTCGAGGGATGTCATTAAGGATTGTATTAACCTAGATAGCGCACTGTTGATTCTCTGGCTCCGATTTGTGAGAGCCTTGAGAAAGGCCTGGGGCATTACTATGACAACCCTGCTTGTATTGTTACAAATGCGAAAGTCATCATAAAAGAGGCGTACTATTCTGGGGCAAAAATGCGTCGCTCACACCAGGAAGTGACAGGTCTCTCGCTATGTTCCCCCCACGACAGCAATTATACTTAAGTTTCGCCACCAATGCCCAGACACGATTTTTCTTAACTAGACTACGTTTATGCACCTTGCACTTTTTAGTGGCATTCCCGAAACAATCAGGATGGGTCGACAAACTCACGCCTTGCCCATGTGATAATCTGCCTGCTCAGAGCACTTTGCAATTTATGTTGTTCTACCTCCTTTATAAAGAGCCGAGGGGAACATTTTTAGCCCCACTCCTGAGGAAAATTCTGCCTTGTGCCTATATTGAAGGATTTAATTTTTTGCTCTCTTTAGCTACCTTTGTAATTTGTACTTCAGTTTCTAATTACACCAAAGTTGCAATGGCCATCAGAAAATGCTATGAGTCACAATAGACGAACAGGACCGTGATAACTTTTTAAATAACAGTTTTTAATATCTATGAAATTTTATGATTGCTGATATAGTCCAATTCATCAGGTATTTGGTAGTAGGGATTATTTCCCTCTTTTTTTTTAATTATTTGAATGTTACGATTTGCTCGTTTTTATTGATTTTATCTATGCTGTTGTACAAATATGCCATGAAAATTTTAAAATGTTATCTTTGTTTGTCAAAGTTTTATGGTCCTTGGAACCGAATAAAGTTATTTTGACTTGACTTGACTTGAAGTGTATTGGGACACCTAAATAGGATATGCAGTCCTACATAAATCAAGTAAAACTCGCCCCTTGCAAAAAATAGATTCCACCAATTTAGTAGAGGTTCTCTTGGCCTCTTCACCCACTACCTCCACCAATCTTGATCTTGCCACTACCAATTATCACTTTTGATTAGAGCTGGCTAGGAGACAACTAGCCCCAGAATAAATCCCTGTGAAAAGGAGAGCTTGTCCTTCACAGCCCTGGTTCTCCAATAAACTTAAGGCATGTAAACAAGCCTGCAGTAAGCAAGAATGTGATAGAAGGCACAAGTACAGCAAAACAAAACCAAAATGTTACAAAATGAAAAATGAGTGAATATAAAGCTTTAATTTGTATGGAAAATCTGAATACTATGGGGCTAAATATAATGTCGGGCATTTTTAAATGCAAGCTTGTGCAGTGGCCGGTAATGGCATTCAGCACAAGCTTCCATTGAAAAATTGATGTTTTGAACCATCCCTGTACCGTGTGGTAGATACCTCAAGGTGCCTGCCACACAGTGCAGGGATATATAGGGGGACACCATAGGTGCCCCCAGGCCACAATGCGGAGGGCAAGAAGGGAAGGGGCCTCCAATGTCACTTTCAGACAGCCTTTCCATATCAGAAAGGCCGACTTGGAATGGCTGTTGGAAAGCGACATCATAATCCAGACAGCGGAGCCACAGTCATTAAGGGATTATGAGGTGGTCCCTCCACCTGCTGCCTCCGAACGCACGCATTGTAATGCGTTGGTCAGACAGCAGCAGCAGATGGCATCAGACTGCAACTGATGAGCCATTGGTTGAGGTCTGAATGTCATTGAAATTAAGGCCTTTATGCGTAAAATAAAAATGTCGGAAAATTTGACCAAGGAGCTATTTACTATGGTAGAAAAACTATCAAACATTGAAGACTCTAAAAAGATAGACAGTAGCCAGTCTTTGTATGATGCTATTGCATCTTATTTTGTGGCAAAAGTTGAAGACATTTATAATGGCTTCACCACTAAGAGTTCCTTGCTCATTTTACGCCTGGAGTTTGATGACCCTGAAGGAGAAATAGTAGGCCCAGCTGGACCTAAAACATTGAATGGTAGCTCTAGCCCAAACTTAGCACTTCTTTCATCTATTTCAACTCTGTCAGTAGAGCAAGTCCAGGACCTCCTGCTATCAATAAAGTCATTCTCCAGTCTGGACCCTTACCCTCCACAGATTGCGCAGTTGGCTCCTAATGTACTAGCTGACGTGTATCTCTAATGAAATGATCACTCAAGGATACTTTCCGAAGACATTGAAGATAACTTTCATTCTGCCACTTCTTAAAAAACCGAACCTTCGGCCCCAAATACACATAGGCCAATTTCGCACCTCCCCTTCCCTGCCAAGATTATAGGGAATGCAAAAAACAACAGTTGAGGGACAGAATGCAGAACAATGTCATACATTCACCACAGTACAGAGATCTGGGCCTAAATCCATCGTTGTTTTGCTCACCATGCCATTCCAGTTTGAAACCAGCCATATGCAAATCAGTCTTGACCCTGTGCCTGATGGGAACAGTCCAGCCCGAACTGCCAAGCAAGGTCCTCCCTGGACTGAAAACAAGCATCCTAGGACCGGTTTCGGGGTTTCACCCCTCTTCAGCCAGGATAGCTTGATTCCAGTGGCACGGAGAGCACGGGACTCACGTCATACCCACACTGGTTTCTAAAGCAAAAAACCTGGATATCATCTTCAGTGACAAACTATTATTTGATAAAAACATTAATGCGGTGACATCCTAGCTGTTCTATGTTCTCAGAATCTTGAGGAAAATATTTCCATTCATTCTGCAAGAAATGCAGAAACTGGTGGTGACTGAATTGGGCTTTTAAAACTAGATTATTGTAATATACTATATGTTAATTTACAGCAAAGGTTAACAAACAAATTTCAAGTTCTGCAAAACGCTGCATCATGTGTGCTTCATAAGATCCCCAAATATCACTCTGGTTCCCTAGCCTTGGCTCTGCTCCACTAGCTGCCTATTCACAAGCACATTGATTTTAAAGCACTTTGTATGGCTTTTATAGAGCTGAATGGCCTCGGACCAGAATATCTGAAGCAAAATGTAATCTGTTACCTCCAATCCAGAGCCTTGTGGTGTTCCTAATCCCTCAATGTTGCAGTTCCCAAAGTGAAGAGAATTCACCGGGGAGGCGGGAGCTTTATTTACTGTGCAGTTAAATATTGACTTATCTTCCCCATTCTTTGAAAAAATGTACTGATCTTCGTATGTTCAGGAAGCCTTAAAAACATGGCTTTTTTTAAACAATAATGTTTATTTCCTTCTTCATTTTTTAGGATCTTCTTCCAACCATGCATTTCCTTCTTGTCTCTTTTTTTGTGCAGCTGGAAGCACCAAGACACCTTTGGGCAGTGGTTTTCTATATAAAAATTAATTTTCATTTCATAAAGTCACTGTTAGTAAACTTACAAAACCAGCATTGAGACGGGGTATTTGTTGAAAATTTTCAACATTGTGTAGAGATAAAGTAAAGTCTGTGGTAAAGAAAAAACTGAGTCTGAGTAATACCAGCTGTTCTACAAATGTTATAGATACGTGAACAAATTCTGATCCAGAAGGAAATATGCCAGTTCACCCCAAGGTCTTTTTCCCAAAGGAGTTCAGCTTTGGACTTGGTTCCATAAGGAGATGAGGATGAAATAGTTGTATAAATAACAGATGCTTTTGGGCAGTGTAAGCGGGTTGCAATGAGGACACTGACGCTGAAGTGTTTGCTGTGGTTGTTTATTGAGGGTTCACAGTGCTATAGGTTGTCTCCGGTCCCCAGGTGTCCGTATCTCGGGTCTTGGCCCTCGGTTCTTCGTCCGTGACTTGTAGAACTTAGTTCCCCTTAGGCGTCTGGCTCTTGGGTCGAGGTCTCCCTCCGGGCCATGCGAAACAAAGAGAGAGATGCGAGGGTTATGACACGGCTCTTCCTTAACTTTCTACTTGAGGGACGGGGGTGAGGGAAACACACAGGTGCTGCAGTGCTCTCGACCGGCGTTCTTGACACAAAGGAGTGAGTGAGAGGGGGGGGGGTTTAGCGGTCTTTGAGGTGGTGAGCGTTGGCGTTCAGTGGCGAGCTCCCTTCTCCCGCCTCCCGACCCAACCCGCGAAGCGTTCCCGTACCTGGGAAAGCCACGCACCTCCTCCTGGGGCGTGGCTCGGCGGAGCGTGAGGTCCGAGGTCTCCTGCCTCCGGTCTCCAGTCCTCCTTGCGGTCTCTGCTTCTCCTCGACTGTTCCTCTCTCTCGATCCCGTCTTCCTCCTCCTGTTCACCGTCGTGCTCCTTCTCCATTCTCCCTCCGGTGTCGTCACACATCCTGGATCTCTTCTTCCCTCCTCTTATTGGCAGTTGTCCTTCCACGTTGGAATAGAGGGCGGGACTGTCATGGAAGGCGTCCCAGTTAAAGGCAAAGAGTCCCGTTTTCGAGGTGTCTGAATCCTCGGTGGTCCACGGATCCTGGGAGATAGAAAGCACATGACCGTTCAGATCTCGAGGAGACCACCAGTCACCCCCTTTGCAGTCGTAGTCCCGGCTGTCCCCGTGACACTCCTCCACCCCTGGATTCTCCCGCTCGGGGAGAGGGGATGACCGTGAGAGATAATCGGCGCTGCCGTTTTCAGACCCTTTCCTATGCCTCAAGGTGAAGGAAAAGGGCTGGAGAGCGAGGAACCACCGTAGCACCCGGGGGTTGTTGGAGATGTTATGACTCATCCATTGAAGAGGGGCGTGATCTGTATATAGGGTAAAGTGCCTCCCCTCCAGATAGTATCGTAGCTTGTCAACGGCCCACCTGATCGCGAGGCACTCCCTTTCAATCGTGGGGTATCTCATCTCCCTTGGGAACAGCTTTCTACTAATGTACAACAGGGGATGTTCTATACCATCTGCTGTCACTTGAGATAGGACTGCCCCTAGGCCGTGGTTTGATGCATCCGTGTGCAGGATGAATGGTCTGGAGAAATCTGGGGAGGCTAACACCGGGCTGGAAGTGATTATGTGTTTTAAGGCCCTGAACGCGTTTCTCATTTCTGGTGTGGGATTCTGGAAGATGTGTGGTTTTACTTGCTTCAGAAGGGTGTCTGTTAGGGGACAAGCCTGTTCTGAAAAGTTAGGGATGAATCGCCTGTAGTAGCCGATCAGACCCAGGAACGCCCTCATCTCTTTTTTGGTGGACGGGAAAGGGGTATCGTTAATTGCTTTTACCTTCTCCGTCTGGGGGGCAATGAGACCATGACCCAGGACATATCCCAGATAATTCACCTTCTGAAAGGCTACCCTTGATTTTTTTGCGTTATATGAAGGCCTGCGTTATGCAGGGCGAGAAATATGGTTTGTAGATGTTGGAGATGCGTTTTCCAATCAGGGCTAAAAACCACGATATCATCTAGATATGCTGACGAAAAGTTCTGATGTTCCCTCAAGATGGTATTCATCAGCCTCTGGAAGGTGGCCGGGGCTCCATGGAGGCCGAAGGGGAGGACCGTAAATTCGTATAGGCCGTCTGGTGTTGAAAAGGCGGTCTTCTTGCGGTCTACTTCTCTTAGGGGCACCTGCCAGTAGCCCTTGGTAAGATCAAGGGTGGTGATATACACGGCCTCTCCTAGTTTCTCGATCAGCTCGTCAATACGGGGCATGGGATAGGCGTCGAAGGAGGAGATGTTGTTGAGAGCACGGAAGTCCATACAGAAACGTACGCTTCCATCCGGCTTCGGTACCATCACTATTGGCGAAGACCAATCACTTCGGGATGGCCGTATTACACCCAGTTGTAACATGTCCCGGACTTCCTGTCGTATCGCTTCTCTTCGGGCTGCAGGGACTCGATACGGCCTTAGTTTGACGATCTTCCCTGGGTCGGTTTCTATTTGATGTTCCGCGAGATGGGTCCTCCCCGGGATGTTGGAGAAGAGTGAGGCATGGGACTTCAAAACCTCGCTCAATTCTCTGGCCGCGTCTGGGCTTATCTTGGGGTTGATAACTAGGTGGTGAAGGGTTGCCTGATCCTTCTGTTGCGTGGGTACCGTTAGGCTGGTTGTTTTGGGGGGTGGTCCTATCCATTTCTTTAATATGTTGATATGGCATACTTGGGTCCGCCGTGGTGTAATCTGCAACTTGTATGTAGTTTTCCCGATGGTTTCTACCACTTTGTACAGACCTTTCCACTCTTTCTGGAACTTCGGGGAGGAGGTCGGCAGCAGTACTGAGGCCCAGTCGCCCACGTTTAGGGTTCTCCATTTCTTCCCTCGATTGTAGAAAAATGCCTGTTTTTCTTGCTGTTTCTCCAGGTTGGAGTACGCCAGGTCACGGAGTTTCCCCAGCTTTGATTGTAGGCCCTGGGTATATTTCAGCATCTCTCGGGACTCCTGGCTCTCTTCTTTTTCCCAGGCTTCTTTCGTCATGTCCATCAGACTTCGTGGCTGGCGACCGTACAGTAGTTCAAAAGACGAACAACCTAGGCTGCTTTGCACTTGGCTCCTTATGACATACAATGCCAATGGTAGTAGCTGGTCCCACTCTCTTCCTTCTACGTTGAGCATCTTCTTGAGGGTGGTTTTGAGGGTGCCATTGTAGCGTTCCACCAACCCGTCGGTTTGCGGGTGATACACGGAAGTTTTGATTTGTCGAACGTCGAGTAGCCGGCACACCTCCTTCATCAGGCGAGATACAAACGGTGTGCCTTGGTCCGTGAGTATTTCTTTCGGGAAACCAACTCTAGAAAATAGCTCCACAAAGCGGTCGGCGATGTTGCGGGTTGTGGGGGCTCCTAGCGGAAAAGCTTCGGGGAACCTCGTGGCGTAGTCCACCACTACTAGGACATACATGTGGCCTTTTTTTGTCCGGGGCAGCGGTCCTATAAGGTCCATCCCTACTCTTTCGTATGGTGTTCCTATCACTGGGAGCGGTTGTAGGGGTACTGCTGGTGGTATACGGGTGTTTCTTCTCTGACAGACCGTACAGGTCTGACAGTGGGCTTTGGTATCCTTATATATGCCTGGCCAGTAGAAGTGTCTCAGTATGTTTTGCGTGGTTTTCTCAGAGCCTGAGTGACCTGCCGTGAGGTGGGTGTGTGCAAAGAACAGAATCTGCTCTCTGAAGGACTGGGGAACCAGAAGCTGCTGTGGTTCTGAGGGACCTCCCTGGCGATAAAGCAAATCGTTTTTAATAAGAAAGCGGGGATATATACATGTGTCAGTGTCTAGAGTCCTATGGGCTTGTTCCCAGGCATTGAAGAGAGTGGCATCGTTGGCCTGTGCGAATTTAAAGCTACGGTCCAACAGCCAGGGTTCAGGGGTGATCAGGGCCTTCACCGTTGGGTTCTCTCTGGTGCCCTGCTCCTTCTTCCCTCCCTGTAGACCCCCTAGAACTAGGCGAAACATATCTTGGAATGCCGGGTTATCGGTTCCGATGATGAGGTCTTCTGGGAGGTTATCCAGGACCCCTACTCTTACCAGACCCTGGGCCCCTGAGGGGTGGACTACAGGGATGTCGGCCACGGGATAAGGTTTGACGTCTCCGTGAACACACCGAATGTGTACCGAGGAATCTGGTACCAACTGATCCGGTGACACCCATATGCTTTGAACAACGGATTGCCTACATCCTGAATCTAGGAGTGCCTGGAGGGAAGTACCGTGTACCTGTACCTGTACATGATAGGCTGACCCCATCTCTGCGGTGTAGAGGATTGATTTGGGCACATAGCCTACTTCCATTGGTTCCTCCATTGTTCGTTTCTTGGGGCAGGCTCGGGCTATATGACCCCATTCCCCACAGTCAAAGCACTGTGGACCCTTCATGATGGGGACTTCATATCTCTGGGGACGGGACTTTGGCTGTTCCTGTAGTTTCGGCTTTTTCTCTGTCCGGAAGGTGGTGTTCCGCACTTTCTCCGCGTCCCCTACATAGCCTTTCGGCTGGGCCCTGGAAAACGTGGTGGCCATCTCAACGGCCTGTTCCGCGGTTAGGTGCGTATGCTGCCTCAAGCATCTCTGGGTGTGGTAAGGTAAGGCTTCCAGGTATTGTTCTAAGTAAATCTTTTCCATGATCTCCTCCTTTGTGCTGGTACCTGGGCTCAGCCACTTATCTGCAGCCATTTTTAATCGAAAATACAGGGTCTTTGGGTTTTCCCCGGGCGCCCCCTTCTCTCTTCTGAATCTTACCCGGTAGGCCTCCGCATCAAGGCCCAGATGATCTAAGATGAGCGCCTTGATGGACCCATACGGGGCATCTCCGGTAGCGTTAGCCACCTGATAAGCTGCTTGTGCTTCTCCGGTCAGGAGAGGGGCTAGAAAGAAGGGCCACTTCTCCAGTGGCCAGCTACATGCCCTGGCGACCCTCTCGAAGTTTGTGAGGAAGGCGTCCGGGTCCTCCCCCGACACGTACTTCTGTAAAGAGATCCCGGCTGGTGTGGGGTGACTAGGGCTGCGTATCTCGCGTCCTGTGCTGCTAAGGGGGTCGGTTACCGCTTTTTGTAGTCCCTCTAGCTGCGCGGCTATCGTGTCCTTAAAGACTTCGCGGTCCGCGCTGGCGGAGGCCATTTGACGTTCCAGGGCCCATTCCAGCTTCTCTTGCCCTTTAATCATATGCTGGATTAATGCGTCCATCTTGGGAGTTACAGATGGGTCCTCTATGCCTGCATTCTCCACCACTGTAAGCGGGTTGCAATGAGGGCACTGATGCTGAAGTGTTTGCTGTGGTTGTTTATTGAGGGTTCGCAGTGCTATAGGTTGTCTCCGGTCCCCAGGTGTCCGTATCTCGGGTCTTGGCCCTCGGTTCTTCGTCCGTGACTTGTAGAACTTAGTTCCCCTTAGGCGTCTGGCTCTTGGGTCGAGGTCTCCCTCCGGGCCATGCGAAACAAAGAGAGAGATGCGAGGTTTAGGACACGGCTCTTCCTTAACTTTCTACTTGAGGGACGGGGGTGAGGGAAACACACAGGTGCTGCAGTGCTCTCGACCGGCGTTCGTGACACAAAGGAGTGAGTGAGAGGGGGGGTTTTAGCGGTCTTTGAGGTGGTGAGCGTTGGCGTTCAGTGGCGAGCTCCCTTCTCCCGCCTCCCGACCCAACCCGCGAAGCGTTCCCGTACCTGGGAAAGCCACGCACCTCCTCCTGGGGCGTGGCTCGGCAGAGCGTGAGGTCCGAGGTCTCCTGCCTCCGGTCTCCAGTCCTCCTTGCGGTCTCTGCTTCTCCTCGACTGTTCCTCTCTCTCGATCCCGTCTTCCTCCTCCTGTTCACCGTCGTGCTCCTTCTCCGTTCTCCCTCCGGTGTCGTCACACATCCTGGATCTCTTCTCCCGTCCTCTTATTGGCAGTTGTCCTTCCACGTTGGAATAGAGGGCGGGACTGTCATGGAAGGCGTCCCAGTTAAAGGCACAGAGTCCCGTTTTCGAGGTGTCTGAATCCTCGGTGGTCCACCGATCCTGGGAGATAGAAAGCACATGACCGTTCAGATCTCGAGGAGACCACCAGTCACCCCCTTTGCAGTCGTAGTCCCGGCTATCCCCGTGACAGGCAGGTAGTGTGAAGCTTGGTAAGGTCTGAACTATGTGGTGTGGAAAGAATGAACTTTTGTAAGGATAAAAGAGAATCTAAAATGGCATTAATAAGTAGTGAAAAATGGGTGTGGAAAGATTGGGGATAATGGAATGTATGCTTAAAGTTTGAAAGGAGATGGGGCATTGTTTTCAAATAATTGTACAATCCACATAATACCTTAAGACCTCCAAGAATGCCATTACATTAGTCTGTTATTCATTTTAATAAGCTTATTGTGCCCTATGGACATATTGAAGAAAATAGGTGTTAACAGAACAGGAATAAACATAGATATTATCAAGGAAGTAGTATGTTTAAAAAGAGGGGATGTAAGAATAGAAGTTTTAGAGGAAAAAGAAAGAAGCTCTTTTGGAGAAAAGTGATGAAGAAGACCTTTTTCCACATCAATGCATAAAGGTGAGAAGGGTGAAATTGAGTCAGAAAGCCAAAAGGAGGCCTGACGTCGATCAAATGATTTAAGGTAGCAATTAAAATCTGGAAAATTGACCCTTCATTTAAGTATTGATTTTTGTAAAAGAGATAAAGAAATGTTGCTTAAATATTGCCTTTTGAGCCAAGAACCCTTAGCCTAGCTTCTTATAATGAGATATGATACTAAGGAAAAAAACTTAGATGCTGATTCAAGAGTCTTACACTGTGGAGCTACACTATGCAAGAAAGCTGTCAACCTCCTCCGGGAATCTGAAATTATGCATTTTATTTGCAAGGACCACTTTCAAAACAGCAGGAAACCGCAACTGCACCTGTGCTCCTAGATCCCTTAAGGCGTCCATACGCTTTCCCAGTTCACACCTCCTATCCTACGTAGCCCGGGAAATATCAGAACGGATTCTAAAGGACGCATCTTGAACCTGAATGGTTTTAAGTTTGAGTGCTGCCCCCAATAAGTGCTCCTTTAAAGAATAAGACTGTATGAAAACCAAGATCTTTATGGGTTTTTTCCGAGCCGGGTTTAACTTAAAGGGATCTCTGTGAATCCGTTGAATTTAGGATTCCCAAACTGAAGCCGAAGCAATCTGGGGAAAAGCTTTGGTCAGAATGTCAACAATGTAGGATTTTAAATTATCTCCTTCCAACCCTTCCTTTAAATCTAAAATTCGAATGTTGTTCCTTCTTGACATATTTTCCAACCTCTCCAATCTCTCTGCCATTTCCTGCTCTTTGGCTTTAAGGCTTAATACCTCTTGGGCATTATCCTTTACCTCCTTGCTCAGGTCCCCTACTTTTAGTTTTAGTTCTAGTTCGTCCATCCTGTGGGTGAGTAGCAAAAAGTTTTCTTCTAGACTAGTGCAAGTGTCTTGTATTTTTTTCTGATTCAGTTCCGAGGTAGAAAAGCGTGCACCAATTTCCAAGGTCAGCTGTTTTAACAGCCCCTGTACAGTTTCAGCACTGTGAGCAGCCTCCTCCACAGGCATAGCGCCCACCTCTTCAAGCTCTCCTTGTCTGTCCACCCCCGTTGACACAGGCACAACGCTCAATAGGGCAAAACGATTAGAGAGTATAATAGGAGGGGCCACATCACTGGTTTCCTCCACAGAGACTGTAGACTCAGACTGTACGGAATGTACAGAGTCTATACTGCCCTGAGAATTGGCCATAAAGTAGGAACGAAGTGAGGGTGCAACCTTTATAAGAACTGGATTCTTGTTTTTCTTACAACACTTTGCTGAAGTGGGCTTCACCAGTTTATTCGGCTTACTAGATAACTGTCTCTGATTAGAATTCTGTCTGGTTGCACCTTTGCCGATCTCAGAGATTTGGTGAGAGTGTGCTGCCGGAAGATCTACCCCTAAAAAAGTACGTGACCTTAGCTTATACCTCCTCCCCCGAGACGACTAAGAAGTTGAATTTAGAGAAGAAGCAAGGGAGGTTGTGGTAGTTTTAGTGGTGATACTGGATGTATTGGAGGTAGTAGTGGGACTTAAACAACCTGGAATATCAGAAAACTGTGCACTTAGCTGTCCCTCCCTGACCGCCTCTATGGCTATAGGGGGACCAGGTTGTCGATCAGATTGTTGAGTAACTGCCTCCATAAGGTAGGGGTAAAATACATATCTTAATTTAGTGCCCTGTATTATCTGCTCTTTCAAAGAAACAGAATAAGACGGGCCGAACTCTGTCTTATCACCCCCTTTAGATCAGTATAAGGCTCAGAGGATAAACCATACTTATTTCCAGGCCTAACCCTACCAGAAGTATCAGGGGCACTGATAGGATTAATAATGCATCGAACCCGACGATGCTCCGCGAGCGCACCAGCTGCCCTAAAGAAAATAACGCTAGGACATTCATGCATCTAGGCTCAAAAAGTAAAAGGACAATGCGGTAGTTAAACAACTGAACCTTAATCACTTTGCCTTTGACAGGCAAATCTCACTTATCTATAGATTCTAAAATGCTTCAGGATGCTTCAGAATGTTGTACGAATAATTATACAGATCAACCTAAAAAAAAAAAGCCTACCAACATTTCTCTGTCCTCTTTGTCAACAAACTGTCAGCAGTGTACAACCTGCAACCTCTCTTTTCTCCTCTAGCGTCTCCCGTGTCTCCCTCATCCCCCCTCCCTCCCTCCCGATCAGAACACCACTATGGAGGCCGAGGGGGGACAAACAGGAAGCAAACAACAGGAAGCAAAAAGAGAAAACCCCCCGGAGGCACCAGAAGAGCGCCAACCCCCCCCCAGCAGCAAAACGGAAGAAGAGGCAAAAAACAAGCAGCGGGTAAGCCGCAGCCGACCCCCGCAAGTGGCAAAAACCGAACGCCGCAAAGCAACGGGGCAGACAACAGATGCAACCGGGGCAGCGCGTGAATCCTCCGGCAGCAGACCAGCAACAGACCGCCCGATCCCCAGGGCACAGAGCTCCGGCCGACCAGGTAAGATCAGGGGAGATCAGGGAAGATCAAAATAAATCCAGTATTATATGCATCATACTCTCATACGCTCCACAGTATATTTCCCCATCAAAAGTCAGCTGAATATCAGCACCATCAGGGCAGTAGAAGCGGGCTGGGGCGTCTGACTCGCGGATGGCTACCTAGCTGGCTGCCATGTTCCTGCCATTCCCCCTGGGAGGGTTCCCGTGGGGGAGGGTGGGTTGGGTGGGTGGTGGTGGAGGTCAATGGGGTTTTTCACAGAGTTTGCTGGGGAGCATTGGGAAAAAATTAAAATAAAATATATATATTAAATTCCTGTGACATTATAACCTCTAGTAGCAACTGCAGAGAATGGATTATGTGGCATGATGGCGGATAGGTCTGCTCGTAATGGGAATCAGTATCTTGAGTGTCTCAGCTGGAATGTTAATGGCTTGAGAGTTAGAAGAAGGCAACGTTTGATTCTTCAGTATTTAAGAAATAGCTCAGCTAAACTGCTCTTGATTCAGGAGACCCATCTTTTGCTCGCAGAATGTAAGGCACTATTCGGTAAACAAAAATGGGTGGATAAAATCATCGCTTCAGATCAGCAGTGTTGCTCTAAGGGGGTTGCTATAATATTAAAAATGAACTCGGAGTCGAGTTTATTAAGTCTCAGCTAGATAGTAGAGGACGATGGGTTATTGTCGAAATCAAATTTAAAGGGGTCAAGTACACTTTAGTGAGTTACTGTGGGCCTAATGAAGATGATATTTCTCCTCTGCATAACCTTTGTTTGGCCCTCGCAGACTTTGATGCTCCTCTGATTCTGGCTGGTGATTTTAATGTACTTTTAAACAGTAAACTTGATAGGTCTTCTCCCCGAACTCATATTGCAGCCCCTCAGGTCAAAGCTCACTTGTTGAATATTTTGAACATTTTTAATTTATGCGATCTGTGGAGGAAAAAACATGGTCAACTTAGAGAGTATTCTTTTTATAGTAAAAAAAACTCTCACTATTCCAGGATAGACTATGTATTTATGGATCATGCGGAATCTCATAAGGTGAGCTTAATCAAATATCTGTCCATTCACTTATCGGACCATGGAGCCATGGCTTTTAAGTTAGATTTTCATCTGGATCATTTTTTAGGGAGATGGACATTAAACAGAAGGTTTCTTCTGCTATCTTCTACTCCAGGCCTTTTGAAGTCTGAAACTGACACCTTTTTTTATACCAACTTAGGGTCTGCCCCCCAACATATGGTCTGGGATGCCTTTAAGGCCTGGTTGAGGGGGATTTTAAAAGGGGCGGTAATTGGGTGGGCTAGGTCAGAGAGGGAAGAATTGGTTAAGTTGGAACAACAGATAGCGGAGGCTGAAACTGATCTGAAAGCAAGACGATCCAGAGAAAGAATATTGGGTAAAGAGAGTGGAGGAGCGGCAGTTAAAATTTAAACTTAAGACAGAAGAAATCTTACACCAAAAGTGGGAGATAAGTAAAATGCGCAAGTTTGACCAAGGGGAGAACTGTGGTAAGCTCCATTCTATTAAGTCTCGGATCGATAGAGCTAGTATGTATATTAGCAAGATTAAAGTGGGTACACAATTTATTGAGGAAAAAGAGAAAATAGAACAGGCCTTTACTGGGTTCTATCAAGATCTTTACCATGAAGATCTCCAGGTGGTAGAAGAGTCTATTGATAGTTGGCTGGAACAAAAACAGCTCTCGAGATTAACTGAGGCTAGTCAACAATTCCTCTCCTCGGAAATAACAGGTGCTGAGATATTGGAAGTGTTTGAGGCAGCTAAAAAGGGGAAAGCAGCAGGCCCTGATGCGATTCCAATGGAGGTGTATTCCATACTGAAGGATGAAATTATTCCTGTTTGGTTAAGATTGTTTAATGAAATATTAAAGGGTACATCCCCCCTGCCAGATTCATGGTCTGATGCGGTTATTACCCTGATTCTGAAGCCTGGGAAGGACCCCTCTCAGTGTCAATTGTACCGTCAAATCTCCTTATTAAATGTTGACTATAAGGTTTTTGCAGGCATATTGAACAAAAGGCTTTGTAAAATCGCAGCCCAAATAATCCACGGAGATCAAAACGGTTTCCTTCCGGGTAGACAAATGTCAGACTTGGTATATACTTTAGTTGGTACAGTGGATTTGGCTTTATCCAGGGGTCTTCCTTTGTCAATCATCACGGTCGATGCGGCTAAAGCCTTCGATCGTGTGAACTGGCACTTTTTAGATAGAACCTTGAAGGTTATGGGTTTTACTCCCGGCTTTAGAGATGTTATAAAAAAAAGTTATAGTACTCCTCGGGCCCGGATTTTAGTCAATGGTAATCTTTCTTCTATTGTTAACATAGAACGTGGCACTAGGCAAGGCTGCCCTCTATCCTCATCTTATTTGAGATTTATAAAGAGACTTTGGCTCAAAGCTTAGGATCAAATAATAGAATTGTTCCTTTTGAATTTGGGGGATATGTCAGGAAATTAGCCTTGTATGCCGATGATCTCGTTGTGTTCTCTTCTAATGTGGACAGTACCCTATATGAACTTATACTTGAAACTCAAAACTTTGGGAAACTATCGGGTTATGAAATAAATAAAGATAAGTCTGTGGTTATGGCTTGGAATATTGTTAATCAGGTTCAGCCATCTTCAATAGAACTCGGATACCTCAGAATTACAATAACTCACGATCTCAGAATAATCCCAAAGGTTAATCTAGACAGAGTTTCAAAGGAAGTTGAGTCTCTTTTAAAAAGATGGCAGAATATTCCTATATCTCACTATGGTCGGGTCAATCTGGTCAAAATGTGTATCCTCCCGAAGTATGCTTACCTTTTTTAATAATATATTATTATTATTATAGAGGCTTTTGTAACGCGCTCTGCTACTAAATAGTATAGTATCCTGGCGCGAAGAGAAAAGGAAGGGGGCAGATCACAGTAAATGCAAAAGAGGGACAGCCATTAGGCGTTGGTGTTAAAGAGGTAGGTTTTTAGGCCTTTCCTAAATGCCATGATGGAAGGGGCTGTTCTCAGTTGCAGGGGGAGGGCATTCCAAGCTCTCGCTGCTCTAACAGAAATGGATTGTCCACCAAGCCTACTATATTTGAACTTTGGTACAGTCATTTGATGAAGATTGCTTACCATTAGAATTCCCAAGAGCTGAGATTCTTAATATTCAGGACAGGATTTCTTCTTTTATTTGGGCAGGAAAAGGGATTAGGCTGTCCTGCAAAAAACTCAGGCGCAAATTAACACAGGGTGGTATGGGCTTACCAGACTTCCAGCTCTACTGTTGGGCCTATCAGCTGAAAAATGTCAGGATGCTTTTGCACACACCGGATAGTTCATTAATTGGTAATATGTTCAAAGCCATGCTGGTGGGTTCAGAGGAGCATGGTTTTATGTATAAATTCGGCTCTCCGAAATTTTATAAAAAGGTCCGGCTGAAGACGCTTGGTATGGCGGCCAGGCTTTGGTCGGATTGTCGAAACTGTTTGGGGCTCTCTTATTACAGTGAATGGGCACCGGTGTGGGACTCACCTGGAACTCCGGAGTGCCTTTTGGATGCCCTAGCTCAGCCCTTGATAGCAGCAGGAGTCCTCCACTGGGGGGACTTGGTAGTGGACAGTAAATGTCACCCTTGGGAGGTCTGGCACCATATTACAAATGGAACCTTGTCTACATTCAAATACTACCAGCTCTCCTCTTGGTGTAGTTCTCAAAACTGGTTGTCTTGTGAGGAAAACTCCATGGAAAGTGACTTGCAAAATCAGAGTCCAAGGAAGAAAGAAGTGGCCTTATGGTACAATTATATTCTGGCTGCAGTAGAACTAGAGTTGGAAAAGCCTTACCAGGTCTGGGAGAACTACTTGCCAAGCAAGGATTGGAAAGAGTTATGGCAAGTATCTAATGATCTGCTTTATTCTGTGGTTAAATCTGCTGCACTCAGAAGAAATCATTTCTTCACACTCCATAGGATATATTGGACCCCTTTTAAAATTTCCAAATTGAAGGGTGGAGGAGAAGCTAAATGCTGGCGGTGCAGATTCCAGAATGCGGATGATGTCCACATATTTGCATCTTGCCCTAAGATACGTGAATTTTGGTCGGATGTGGATAAGACTATCTCCAGGGTCATGGGTGCGGAGGTGGAGGTAAGACCAATTTTTATTCTTTTTGGATTTGTGCCTTAACCGTGTGGGACTCCAGATTACCTTGGATCCCAACATAAATTGATATTCTATCTGATTTTGTTGGCCAGGAGAGAGATTTGTTTGTTGTGGTGTCAGGAAACCTCTCCTAGTTGGAATGCTTGGTGGAATTCTGTTAAGTATTACCGAGCTGTAGACTTGGTAGTGGACAGTAAATGTCACCCTTGGGAGGTCTGGCACCATATTACAAATGGAACCTTGTCTACATTCAAATACTACCAGCTCTCCTCTTGGTGTAGTTCTCAAAACTGGTTGTCTTGTGAGGAAAACTCCATGGAAAGTGACTTGCAAAATCAGAGTCCAAGGAAGAAAGAAGTGGCCTTATGGTACAATTATATTCTGGCTGCAGTAGAACTAGAGTTGGAAAAGCCTTACCAGGTCTGGGAGAACTACTTGCCAAGCAAGGATTGGAAAGAGTTATGGCAAGTATCTAATGATCTGCTTTATTCTGTGGTTAAATCTGCTGCACTCAGAAGAAATCATTTCTTCACACTCCATAGGATATATTGGACCCCTTTTAAAATTTCCAAATTGAAGGGTGGAGGAGAAGCTAAATGCTGGCGGTGCAGATTCCAGAATGCGGATGATGTCCACATATTTGCATCTTGCCCTAAGATACGTGAATTTTGGTCGGATGTGGATAAGACTATCTCCAGGGTCATGGGTGCGGAGGTGGAGGTAAGACCAATTTTTATTCTTTTTGGATTTGTGCCTTAACCGTGTGGGACTCGAGATTACCTTGGATCCCAACATAAATTGATATTCTATCTGATTTTGTTGGCCAGGAGAGAGATTTGTTTGTTGTGGTGTCAGGAAACCTCTCCTAGTTGGAATGCTTGGTGGAATTCTGTTAAGTATTACCGAGCTGTAGATCAGAGGGTTAATGTTTTCAGGGCAAGGTCTGACATTGTTTTTTTTTGGAATTGGTTGGATGACCCCTTTTGAGTACTTTCTGGGTCACCTAAGGTCTGTTCTCTGCATAGGAATTTTCCAATGATTATTACCTCTGGGTCAGCTCAAGTTGAGTATAAACGGGTATCCCCTGTTTGGAATACTTCAGCTGAAGACTAAGTACCACTAAATTGTCATCTGCGCCAGTGGTGGGATAGGTCGAGAGGCGGCAGTTGCTACGGAGGTCATATGAGGAAAAAAAACAATTAAAGAAATGCTGCTTTCTTATTATTCCACAGAAATTTTGTAAGCTTAGAGTTTATGTTCTTAATGGTTGCTTTGGGAATACAGACCGGCATCATAGAAATTAGAGTAAGCACAAGAGGATAAATCATCATTTTAAATGAGTCTAGCTGGCCCCACCAAAACACAAATAAGGGATTCCAAGCAGGAAGTATGGTGGCAATTTTAGTAAATAGTTCCTTAAAGTTTATTAAAATCAATTCTTGCACTGATTTTGTAAACCAAATACCCAATTATTTCATTTTCAAGGATGACGCCTACTGAAAACCAGCCTCTGTAAAGGAATGTTTAATGACATAGTTGTTTAGAGGAAGAACTTTGGTTTTATCTTCATCTAGTAACCTGAAATGTTGGACAAGAGAGCTATTTCATTGTAATGCTTGTAAAGATGTTTATGGGAACAAAAGAAAGGGGAGAACATCATTCACATAAGCTGCTAGTTTCAGATAACAATCGGCATAATAAAAAACAGATATAGATTAATTAGGACGAATACGGGAAAGAAAAGGTTCGAGAGCAAAGACAAATAATAATGGGCACAGAGGAAAAACCCTGTTGAACATTGCGTTGTAGGGGAAAATATGGCAAAGCTTCACCGTTAACTAGGACAGATACACATGTGGATTGGTATACAAGAGAGATTAGAGCAATGATTTTATGACCAAACC
The DNA here is from genome assembly GCF_964204655.1 of Triturus cristatus. Taxonomy (NCBI): domain Eukaryota; kingdom Metazoa; phylum Chordata; class Amphibia; order Caudata; family Salamandridae; genus Triturus; species Triturus cristatus. The sequence continues at coordinate 773,170,273 of NC_140593.1, forward strand.
AATGGCAATCTAAAGATTTTATCATAAAATCCCAATTGACCCTATCAAATGCTTTATCTGCATCTATTGTTATTGCTGGCAGCGAGGTTTTGAGGAGAGGAGATTTACTAATTACATTAAGGAATAGTCTAGTGTTATCTGATGCTAATCTACTTTTTGTGAATCCAGACTGCTCCTTCACAAGAAGATGCAGAAGAAAGGATGAACAGATTCTAGACAGATAGCTCAGAGTTATGCAAAAAACTTATAATCTACATTTCCAAGGGAAGTAGGCCTATATTTTTTACATAAAGTTGAATCCTTGCTGTCTATATGTATCAAACAGATTGTGGCTTCTTGAAAGGTGCCAAAAGTAGAACCAGAATCAATAAAGTGGCTGAACAAACTTGATAGACGAGGAAGGATATTATTGAAGAAGTGTAGAAAAAATTCAACAGTAAAGCCAACCAGACCAGGAGCTTTCCCTTTTCCTAGAGTGTTTAATGCTTTGGAAATATCCTTTATAGTTAGGCCTGTCTCTAAAGAAGCAAAATCTAAATGAGAAACAACAGGGTTAGGGTTCTGAGGTAAATAGGCCTCAAAGCCAGAATGTTGTATGGTATTTTCAGGAATATATATAGTTTTATAAAAAGTGACAAATTAATTTAGGATATCTTTGTGTTTAGTCAGTGAAACTCCTTGTGAGTCGGTTAAGGAATCTATCCGAGGTTTCTGTTTTTTCACTTTCAGATTATTAGCTAGTAGTTTGGCCACTTTATTTCTCCCATCACAATATAGAGCAGTACTTCTCACCAAAATGGGGGAGGCATCATTGACGGATAAAGTATTAAAGTGTAATTTGGTGTTAAGTACATTTTCAATATTGGTATTCGATTTAGAGGAGAAATACTTTTGCTCCAAGATCTTAATGGAGGAGAGTTATGATATATATTCTTTTTTTCGATCTTTCTTTTTCTTGAATACATAGTTAGAGATAGAACCATTGGCAGCTGTTTTAAATGTGTCCCATATTAAAGGAGGAGGAGTGGTGGGGGAGTCATTAATCAAGAAGAATTCAGAAACAATAAGATGAAGGAGGCAGAGAATTGTGCATCCTTCAACAATGAGTTGTTAAAACTCCATCTCTGAGAATCAGGTTGGAGGGGAATCAAGTCCACATCTGTGATAACCATCACATGATCTGAGAGTAATATGGGACTTATTGAGGATTGTCTTATATGTTGTGATAGGGGTTTAGAAACAAAAATATGATGTAATCGAGTAACGGTACCATGTGAAGCAGAATAAAAAGTGTAGTTTCTGGAAGTGGGATTAGAGAGTCTCCTAGAATCATTCAAAGCACTATGAGAGACACTGGTATGAAATTGCTTGAGTATTTTATGAGGAAAAAACTGGACTAGGCATGGTCTATTTAAAAAGGGATCCATAATTTGGTTGCAATCTCATCCTAAAATAAAGCATGTATCATTATATAGCATACATTTTTGTGCAATTGCAGGCCAAAAAGTGTAATCCGGTTGGGTTAGGGCATAACTATTTAAAACAGTAAAAAGAATTGTGTTGATTTAAAGTTGAATAATAATCCATCTGACCATGTCACCTTTTTCTTGTGATAGTACCACAAGATGTAAGGATTACCTACATAGAACAATAACACTCATTCTTTTTATTGGAGGTGGAAGACACAAATACAGACCCAACCCAAGCACGCTTGTGTTTTAAGGCTTCAGGTTTGATAAGCTGCATCTCTTGGAGCAAGACTAAATCTGGAACAGACTTTGCCAAGTGGGATAATACTCTCTGTCGTTTGACAGGATTAAACTCCTAATAATGAGTATATAAAACAATATAAAGAAACTGGAAGACATGGTAGGTGTATATGATAATACGGGATGGAGCAGAGAAACAGGGAAAGGTGAAGGAAAAGAAGAGAAAGAAAAGATATCAAAAAGAGATAGTACACTTCAAGAACGGACAACTGAAAACACATACCTGAATATTAAAAAAAAGAAGAATGGGGTGGCGAAAGAAGGAAGAGAATGAGCAAGGCGAACAATTACAGTGAATCTGTAAGGAAAAAGGAAAGATAATGTTAACCTAGGCATAACATCACCAGAAACAACAGTTTATCTAAAAGCACGAAGTGAATAAGCTTAAAATATTTCACATAAGATTAGCATGAAGAGGGTCCAGCTGTATCTATTGTATCCACCCGATGAGAGTTTATACATTTTCATAGTTCAGCCAGATGCTCATATGACGTAGTCTTATTTGGATAGGTGACTTTAAAGAGGCAAGAACTAAAAAATACCATAGCGAGCACCCACATTGCGCAACGCAGGACGTGGATTAAGAAAATATTTCCTTCTGTTGGCTGTAGCATTAGAAACATCATGTGAAACAAAAAGATTTATGCCCTACCATATAATTTGCGTTTTGGATTTGGCAGTGTTGAGGACTTTCAAGAGGTTTGTGAACTCCAACAAAAAAAAATAACTTTTCTCGGTTAAGTAGATGGTAGAGAAGAAGAGATGCGAAGGCCCAGTCTATGTGCTCTCTGTATATTAAGATTGGTGGAAGGAGGCAAATCAAATATTTGCGGAAGAAAGGACACAAAAAAGAAAACTAGAGCATCACTCTTTGAACCTTCAGGAAGACCATAAATACATAGATTATTTTGGATTTTCCTGTTTTCCAAGTTGTCTGAGTTTTTGTTGAGTTGAAGGACTTCTTTCTCCAAAATGGCAATTTTATTGGTTTCATCATGCAAGTCATCAACCTGCTGCTCCACCAAAGACATTTGTGTCTTCATAAAGGACCATTTGTCATCAAGATTTTGGAAGCCCTTGTCGGTTTCTTCACAAAAGTATGAAGGGCACAACTTTCCACCAACAAAGATTCTAGTCATATAGGCGATGATTTTCAGGTGAAGGAGGGTCTTGTTTAAGTCTCTTTTTTGCAGAAGAGTGAGACCGAGACTTCACTGAAGAAACAGATACGGATGTACAGCGAGGAGTAACTGAGTGCACCATTTCAATAGAAGAAACCAGATTATCCATCAAAGAGCTCTCTGAGAGGAGTTTTGCAAGAGATTTGTGGGTAGACTGGGATTTGGAGCTGATATTAACAAGTAGTTTATTTTGTCTACCCATACATCAGCTGTACAGAGAGAACTTAGTTGTTTGGGTAAAAAAGTAATAGGCAACCCACATTACTAAGTGAAGGAGCACTCAAGTATTTATATTCATCTTCGAAGTATCACCATTGTGTTGTGCTTTCAGTAGGAGCAGTATGCTGGAGAGAGAATGGAAAAATAGTTGAGTTGATGCACGTCTTTAATGTGTAATGAAGAAATGTGATGATCAGCCATAAATTAGAGGCAGCGCTAACACCTGCACTACAATGATGAAGAACAGCGTGGTGGAAAAAAGGTACTTGATGCTCCTTGAATGAAGTGCCCTTGAGAAAGGCTTCCATGCAGAGAAGAATGCAGATTCAGTTCACAGTACATTAGGAACACAGCAGGAAAGTAAAAGTAAAGTGTTTTCCACAAGCATTTTATCAGTCTTATAAATGAAAAAACACCCACTACACAATGTTGGCACACAGCGTGAGGTTGGTGAGAAGCACTGATTCAAAATGGTAAGTGTGAGTGCCTTAGCATCAAGGGCATGAAGGGAAAAGCAGAAAGGGCCTCACCAGGTCATCCAGGCCTTCTAGATCCAGACCAGCCCCAGAACTATGCTACGCAACACCCTCATCTACAGACCTCCAGGACCTCGCACCCAGTCCGCAACTACCATAGCCGAGCTCACCGCACCCCACGCCATCACCACAATGGATTACATTCTACTCGGGGACCTGAACTTCCACCTTGAGAACTGCAATGACCCCGACTCCACCACTCTCCTCGACAGCCTCGCCAACCTGGGACTGAAGCAGCTCATCAACACGCCCATCCGTAGAGTGGGTCACACCCATCTTCGCGGGAGGAACTAACATCCGCTTCAGCAACACCACCCAGCCCCTCTGGATGGACCACCACTGCGTCCATTTCATCTTCAACACCACCACCGCACTGAAGCCAGCCCAGCGTCTGCCACGATGAAACTGGAGCAAGGTCACAGAGGAACACCTCAACACCACCCTCCGCCAAAACCCACCCAGTGCCACGACCGACACCAACTCCGCAGCCAGGGAATTTCACCGCTGGGTCACCTGCTGCGCTGACGAGCTGGCACCCCTCCGCCACCCCACCAAACAACGCCCGCTAAAGGCCGCCTGGTTCACCGCAGAACTTCAAGAAGCCAGACGCTCCTGCAGACGCCTAGAGAAAACCTGGCAAAACCAGAAAACCATGGAAGCTCGGAACAACCACAGGAGCGCCCTGAAGGAATACCACCAGCGCATAAGAGACACCAAACGTACCTTCATAAGAGACAAGGTCCAGACCAACGCGACCAACGCCAAGGAACTGTTCAACATCATAGAGCAGTTCGCAAAACACACCTGCGAAGCCACGGACATCTGTGACAAGCTCAGCTCCTTCTTCCATCTGAAGATCAAGCTCCTCTGTGACAACTTCAGTGAACCAGCGCCAGACACCATCCCGCTACCACCACCACCGCCGATGACAAGCCGACCATCACATCCTGGCATCCCGCCTCCGTCGAACTCATCACCGCGACCATGAAGAAAGCTAACTCAGGAGCCCCAATGGACCCCTGCCCACCACGCATCTTCCACAGTGCCGCCGCCGCCATCACACCCGAACTAGGACGGACCATCAACGCCTCCCTCAGATCTGGCATCTGCCCAGATGACTGGAAATGGGTGGAGGTGAAACCTCTCCTCAAGAAACCAGCGGTCAACCCAACAGAACTGAAAAACTACCGGCCCATCTCTCTCCTCCCTTTCTCGGCCAAAGTCACCAAGAGACTCATAAACGCCCAGCTGACCACCTTCATCGAAGAGAACTCCACCCTAGACACCTCCCAGTCTAGATTCCACAGAAACCTCAGCACCGAGACCGCCCTCCTCTCTGCCACTGACGACATCCGCATGCTAATAGACCAGGGACACACTGCGGCCCTCATCCTTCTAGACCTCTCCGCAGCCTTTGATACCGTTTCACATCGCACGCTCGCAGCCAGACTTCAGGAAGCGGGGATACAAGGAGCAGCCCTCAACTGGATCCATTCCTTCCTTACCAGCAGAACCCAGAGGATTCGACACCCCCCCTTCCTCTCCGATCCCACAGAAATCAACTGCAGAGTACCCCAGGGATCATCACAGAGCCCCACGCTCTTCAACATCTACATGGCCCCCCTCACCACCATCGCCAGACAGCATGGGCTGAGCATCGTATCCTACGCCAATGACCCCCAGCTCATCCTCTCACTCATGAGGAAACCCGAAGACACCAGACTCTGCTTCCAGGAAAGGAATGAAGAACGTGCAGCCTAGATGAAAGATAGCTGCTTGAAGCTCAAATCAGAGACGACCGAGGTCCTCATCCTAGGACCCTGCACTTCCACCTGGGACACCACCTGGTGACTCACTGCCCTCGCGAGCCCACCCACCCCTACAGACCACGCTCAGAACCTCGGCATCATCCTTGACTCCTTCCTCTCCATGAACCGCCAGATGAACGCAGTTGCTTCCACTAGCTTCAACTGCCTTTGCATCCTCCATAAGACCTTCAAATCGATCCCCCCGACTGCAGAAGGACCGTCACTCACGCACTCATAACCAGCAGACTGGACTATGGCAATGCCCTCTACGCCGGATTAAACAGAACCCTTCTACACAAGCTCCAAACCATCCAGAACGCCGCAGCCAGGCTCGCCTCGGGACACCGCGTCACGAGCACATGACCCAACACCTACGAGGCCTCCACTGGCTCACCATCGAGAAGAGGGTCATCTTAAAACTCCTCACCCATGCTTACAAATCCCTCAACAACATCGGGCCCAAATACCTCAACGAGAGAGTATCCTTCCACGTACTGGCAGAGGTCCCCCACATCCGCAGAAACAGAACCAGTGGAAGAGCTTTCTCCTACATCGCAGCCAAGACCTGGAACAAGCTCCCTGTGAACATCAGACACTCACCAACCCTGCACAAGTTCAGGAAGGACCTCAAGACCTGGCTTTTCGACTGATCCGGAGCCGCTCCCACCCCAGCACCTTGAGACCCTCACGGGTGAGTAGCACACCATACAAACCCCTGATTGATCCAGTCAACACAATGTATGCTCCTGGTGTTCTAAAGTTAGGGGAGAGCGGTTTGCCACTTCAAATCATGATGACGGTTGTGAAAACACGACAAAGATTCTGACGTGCGGTGGTGCTCCCATTTCACGCATCCATCTTAGGTGGCGTTGAAGCCACGCATCCCATATGCCAATTAATAAAAAACTTCTTATTACCCTTAAGTAGAATGCAACTGGTACAACTGGTAAAAAAACATATTGCTAGCTGAAGTGAGGCAATCTGAATGGCAAATATGCACATACATATGCACAGTTTCTAGGGCAATAATGGGGTTGCATCATCAAAAAAAGAAGGTGCTACACAAGCTTAACACAGTTTAGCTAATTCACGAATTAAATTAGAATGTATTAATGCATTCAGTGCATGAACGCATCCGTCAATATTCATATAAACATTGTCGGTGAGGATTCAAAGATAGAAAGACTGACATGTAAAGGGACAGTCACAGGATTTAGCGATAACTCGGTTTGAAAATTCTTATGGTGGTTTCCATTCATTAATAGATAGACTACATCTTTTTATGATAGTTACTCTAGGCTTGAGTTAATTCTTTTATATTCATTTTGCTTTCTTTCTTGCCAGAGAAAGAATTAAAATGTTCCCAGCCCCTTCAAACACACAGCAATTTTGCTAAGGAAAATGTTTATTGGAACAATAATTAAAAATGTTAGCCAGTGTAGCTGCTGCTCCTAGCAAAAGGCGTTCCTCATTAAATATTAATTTTTAATTGCTTGCTGTCAAGAGGTGCTGACACGGGAACATGTGGGCATTGTTATCTTCCTGTCCATAATAGTTTTTATACACAAATAGATTTCAGTATTTCTTATGCTGATACTTTTCCCTGATATAAAATTGGCACCATATTTAAAACACACGCTTCATTTACTCACTATGGCAGCAATTCACAATGCTATTTATAACCATGAAGATTAGTCCTCCAACAGTGCTACCTCACATGCTCTTAAAGGTAATTCACAAAGTAATGTGCATAGATCTACACAAAGCAGCCCCCATGAGTCTTGAATACATTATTAATACTCTCTATGTCAGGATTTTATGTACACACTACTACTGAGATGTAAATGTGAGAGGGGCAAACTTGAATCAATGATTCTTGGGGAATGCCTTCTCCAAAAATGAAGTGGCAAGGTAAAAATCAAGGAGGAGCACAGTGACTGTCATGCAAACTCTATTACAAACCTTCAAAGGTATAAGCAAGTCTCTATTTACATAAGAAAAATTACATTCGACAAGAACGACAGGCATACTGAGAATTGGCACAAGTACAAGATATACATAAATACACACAGAAAAAAAAAGTAGGAAAATATTAAACAAATTAATTAAACAAAGCAACACACTAAAAAAGAAACATGTCACACACAAAAGCAAACAGAAGCCAACACATAACATGTCACACACAAAAGCAAACAGAAGCCAATACATACAGCTTCCTAAATCACACCACAAAAATGCAATTCAACACACAGCGGTACACTTTCAAATCAATACACAAAAATAGATGCATTGACCTGATTCACATAGCAAAGATCATTGAATGCCAGATCATTTGTAATACACACTTGTCAGTCATGAACACTGTGACAGTTCAAATTCCATCTTTTCTATTTTCATCATATTGGTCTATCAGTTCCTACTACTTCTATTCTATGCCTGTTCTCAGACTCTTCTATTTCTTTCCTAGAAAATGTGAAACTTTCAAGACATGCGTAGAAATTGCTTGCATTACGTCCGCTTACAGACTAGGATGCATTTTGTTTTTTATGATGTTTGTTACCTTTAATCAACATGCTTATCCAGAGTGACACATTTGACACCTTGATTGTTTAGTTTTGCTGATTCTTGAGTGTCTGCAAGTTCTGCGGGTCAGAGGTGACATTGGGGCCAGCAAGAAGTGGCCTTCATTCGGTTGCTTTTTCTTTTACAGACCCAAAACAGCAGTGATAGAGAATAGCTGACTCACTATTTAATAACAAAAACATACCTATGCTCTGTGATCCATCATGAAAATCTTGAACAAAGGATTGCCCTTTACTGCTTTAGCAAATAATATCAGAGCTTAGAAATAGCTTGAGGTTGTTAGAACATCAAGAATCCAATTATTAGGTTAGAAATGTTCCTCCTGTGTTTGCTCACCATGACAGGCTTAGTTGCTTTACCTTTTGCATTCTATGTGGTGAGAATATATATTTTATGCATTATTTTATCATTTTGAAATAAGCATTTAAAATACATGCCCTTCTTCTTAGTGCTATTTTAAGTGAGATTTTTTTTGCGAAAGAGAGTTTGGAGTTCCTCTGTGTCCCTTAATTTATCTTGCGGGACTGATCGTTAACAGTAAGAACTTACTGTGCAGTATTGTTCAGTAGGTTTTTTATGGGTTGGAATTCAACTGGATTTCAAACTGGTGTTGGTGCATTGACTAAGTCCTTGCATCAGGGGGTTCTAAATCCGATCTCTGCAGCTCTTGGAGGTGAGAGGGGGTGGGGCAAATCGCATCATGTCAAGGCAAATGCAGTAACAAAAAGTACAACTCCACCTCACCTTGTAAGAAACTGGCTCTATATATACTGCACCAAAGTGAAGTACAGTGTGTATAGAGTCCAAGAGTCTCCAGAGGTTTGGCAGAGGTTAAAGTTAGATAGAACCTTACTCTCTCTCTTTTTTTTTTTTTTTTAGAAAAGAATCAACACTTTAATGTGCACACAGGTAAATACTACACACAATATCACAAATATACACAGAGCTATAGGTTGGGAAATAATGTATAATCCCTCTTAATGCAGTCTAAATTAATTAAGGAGCAAGTCTTCAATCTGAATGTTTGTCCAAGGAGTAACTAATGCATAAACATTTGTCTAATATGCTAATCAAGAAAAAAAACATTTACCTAAAGCCCTCATCACAGGATATCAACAATACACAAATAAAGGCCTATTGCCCTTAACAAACTTTTCACAATTCCCAGTGCCAATAGACCAGCAGCAACCAATTCCCTCATTCCCAGCCCCCTTCTTCCCATTCCAGAGTTTTTTGCCCCAGTTGGGTCCAAAAAGGTGAACTCTTCAGAGAAAATCTTCAGAGTAATCATTTGCACTGAATAGACCTCGGTAACTAACAAGCTGGGAGGAGACCCAGTCTCACTAGGCACTCACACATGAGATGCCTACCAGAGCAACAATGGACCCTGATATATTTCTGTTTTAATGGTAATATGACTAGACGAATGTTTCATGACTATCAAAGACATTATGAAATGTATACTCTGTATGCACATGGAAAAATAGATAAAAAGGTTTACAAAAAAAAACCATACTTTTCACAATAATAACATTCTGGTTCACAGATTTTAACAAAGAATAAGCAAGATGGCGGTCCCATAACGGAGGCCGACGCAGTTGGGCAGTGAGGGCAATGTTCTAAGCCCCGAGGAGATCGTACCGGCAGCCACGGTTCCACCAGAATAACGCCCACAGAAGCCGGCTATGCCGACGGCACTCACCGGCTGTCGGCTTTCAAGACATGCTCTTCGTTTCACCTTGGCCGCGTTTGCTGCTCTCTCCTCCGCCTGTGCAAGCCGTGAGCTCCGCGGAAGCGAGAAGGGGCGGAGCCAGGTCCCGAGACAACAGAGAGTGACGGCGTGCAGCTCACGGCTCGGGAAGCCTGACAGTAGCAGACGCGGCAGTTTAGGCAGACAATCACTGGCGCTGAGAGTGCTGAGAGCGCAGAGGGATACCACGGCCCCCAAGGTGGCTGTTAGCGCAAAATCGGCGCCCCACAGGAAAAAATCTCAAAGGGAGGAGATGGAGCCAGAGGGAGATGAGGACCTGCAAGTACCCCAAATATTAACTAGTCAATTGAAAAAAAAGCAACAGGTGGCAGGCAGGACCCGGCTCGCGGCAGCTTCAATCGCGGACATTTTCCCTAAGGTCGGGAAGGACAAGGAGAAGGGCTCTAAGATGGTGGGGCTGGGTGCAAGTCCATCGGTGGATATTCTTCCTAATAACTCTTGCCCGACCTCTGAGGGACGCTCTGTCCTTACTATCCCTACTATCCCTATTGGTATACCCTCAGCAAATATCTTAAGTTGGTCATCTGTTCCTGCAGATATTGAAGTTGCCCCCGATGAGCCGGTCCCTGTGGAGGATACAGGAGCATCCTTAGATATGAGGAAAGGTTGTAGTGGTATCTCGGAAGCCCCGCCGGGGTCAGGAACAGTAGCAAACCCAGAGCCACAGAAAATTGATCCGCTGCCAATCGGTACATCTACCGATAAGGAAAAAGTGCCGAGCGAATATTATTTTTCTGTTTCTGATGGGGCGGAGTGGTCCGAAGAAGAAGAACGGAGCTCCTATGTAGGCTCAGAATCAGAATCTGAGGATGGTCTTCCGACAACTAGGCCTCCTGTGGTTAAGAGCCAGCCTTTGAAAATAGGTCACTCTTCTCGAGAACTGAGATGGGATCATACTCCTGACTTAGCCCTGCAGGGAGGGCCTGCGGCTGATAGCTCTCATCGCTCCCTCTTGGAAACTATACATCAGGAGATTCTTGCCCACAGAGAGGAAACGCGTCAGGATAACCGTAAAGCGCAGGCAGCCATGAGGAAGATGCAGGGAGTTGTAAGGAAGTTATCGAAAGTCTGCAGCAGTACGGCGGACAGAGTCTCTAATTTGGAAGAGAGGGTGGTATCCACGGAGGCCGAGGTTGACTTGGCCACTAGCGAAGTCAACGCCCAATGCTCTCAGGTTACGGATCTACAGTGGAAAATGGAAGAGATGGAGAACAGGCTCCGTAGGAATAACTTGAGGGTCCTGGGGGTCCCGGAGGGGTTGGAAGGACCGGACATAAGGGCATTTATCATCAAGCTCTTTGAACAAGCATTCCCAGAGCTCTCAAGCTGGAACTGGGCAAATGAAATACGAGTTCATCGCACCCCTTTTAAGATGCGGTCCAATGTTAAAGAAGGCGACCAGCCCAGAGCAGTATTAATATTTTTTGGCAACTTCATCTTGAGACAGTCTATTGCAGAAAAGGCCAGACCAGATGCTAGGAGGAGTGGCGACGGGTTTTCCTTTTTCGTCCGCCCGGATTATTGTCACACGACTGTGGAAAGAAGATGGCGTTTGAGGGAAATGATTAAATCATTTCAGGAGAAGAGGATTCAAGCCTATCTTATTAATCCGGCTCAGCTAAAAGTGATTAACGATGGGAGGACCTTTTTTTTTTCATCAGAAATTAAAGCAAAGGAGTATCTGGTCTCTTTGGACAGGAAGGCTGACTAGTTGGTGGTTTGGATTCGGGGTGTTAATTATCCTTATACTGGGGGTGATCAGGATTACAGTCTGTTCCGATAAGATAAAATAGGTAAAAGTAGCCATAATCAAGTTAAGGGGCTTTTAAGGGTTTCAGTTATTTTTGTTTTTTCAGTGTTTGTCCTCACACACCCACTGCAGCACCATCATATGCACAGACCAGGTCTGAGCGCTTCACTAAGGAGGGTCTGGGTGAGGGTTAGTGTTAGGGGAGGGATTCACATTGGAAGGGAGGGAGCTCAGGGTGGGAGGAAGGGAGGTGGGGGTTCCGGGGTTCACAGGGGGAAAAATAAGGGTAAAAATTGCAGTTTGTTTCATCTTGTTTATTCTTTTGGTCTGATAATGGCGTTGGTGGCGTTAGTGATACAGAAGCAGCCCGAAAAGCAGGTTTATTGTGCTGTTTTAATATCGTGTCAAGATGGTTCGCATTAGGGTTTGCTCTCTAAATATAGGTGGGCTGAATGACTGGAGGAAACGTTTAAGGCTGGCTCATTTTATCAAGAGTAATAGAATCGACATTCTCTGTCTTCAGGAGACTCATCTTCCCTGGTCTAAGAGGAACCTGTTGTCTCTCAGTGGCTTTGAGCTGGCGGCCTGTTCTACCCAATCTTCAACAAATAGGGGGGTTGCGATCTTATTAAAAAAAACTCTGGGAGGAGGTAGACGGACTAAATCGGATAGTACCGGTAGATGGGTTTTGGTTGAACTAGAAAGCGGCCCGACAATGTGTGTAGTGTATGGGTCAAACGAAGATGATCCGGAGCTTTTTGACTTTTTAGAATTAGAACTAGCCTCCTGGCCTACCCCAATAATTATGTGCGGTGATTTTAATATTTCCGCTGATTGGAGCCACTCAGGGATCTATCAGGGTCGAAAACCAAGAGTTTTTAGGGCAATAAAAGCCCTTATCGATTCTCATGGGTTGAAGGATGTTTGGGGCGTAAAAGAACCATTAAATCCGGGTTATACTTATTTTTCAAACCCTTATCAGAAGTTCACTAAGTTGGATTATTTCTTTATCTCTTCCACCGAAATAAATAGGGTAGGAATAACAAACCCCCGAAGTTACTGTCTGACCATAATCCGCTGATACTGTCCTATGAAATATCTGGTTCTGATAGGGTCAGGACCAGGTGGACTTTTGAGAGGCAATTATTGGGAGATACAAGGTTCACCGGGCATATTTTGAATTGGGCGGATGAGTTTTTTGCTGCCAATAGATTTAGTGCGTCCAGGATTGTTGTTTGGGAGTCATTCAAAGCGGCTTTAAGGGGGGAATCTATAAGCCTCGGGGCCAGCATAAGAAAGGAGGATAAGAAGGAAGGCGACAGGTTGGTGGGTATTCTGTCTGATGCAGAAGAGCAACATATGAGAGATATAATTATGGGCGGGGACAGTAGGAAGAGCCAGAACGAACTGTTAAAAATCAGAGCCGAACTTCAGAAGTTGATGACCCAGAAAGCTTCAGGAGAGTATCAAACATCTAAGGCCAAGCGCTATGAAACGGGAGAGCTGGCAGGTAGAGTTTTAGCTTTACAAATAAGACAGGGGAGAGCTAGGAATATTATTTCCCTGATTGAAGAAAATGGCGAGGAATTCACGCAGACTAACGAGATCTTACAGGCATTTAAAAACTTTTATCAACGTTTGTATGACGAGGAAACGCAGGATGGTAATCAGGGGGTTGAGGTGGCGGATACTGGCCCGCCTTAATATTTTGGAGAATGACGAACTGGATAGGGATATTACTGGGGGAGAGATTATAGAAGCTCTGCATGAGCTAGCCTCCGGTAAGGCCGCTGGCCCGGATGGGATCCCCTTGGAGGTCTATAAATGTTTAGAATCAGTGGTTATTCCACTATTAGAGGATCTATTTAATGGAATTATGTTTACGGGAGTGGTTCCAGCCTCCTGGCGAGAAACAAACATTGTTGTCTTTCATAAGAAGGGGAAACCCCCGGAGAAACTTGGCTCTTATCGCCCAATCTCGATTATTAATGCGGATACCAAGTTATACTCAAAGGTTTGGGCAAAGAGGTTGGGCAGGATCATCGGTGGTCTTGTCTCCCCCTGGCAACATGGATTTATTCTGGGTCGCAGCACTACGGACCATATTAGAAGAGCAATTGCGCTGTTTGACGCCCAGGTAGCAGGGGGAGGGGAGATGGCCATGATCATGCTCGACGCAGAAAAAGCCTTCGATAGGGTCGTCTGGGATTTCCTATGGGGTGTATTGGCAGGGAGAGGATTCGGGGAGAAAGTTATCAGAGCTCTCAAAGCAATGTATGTAGATCCGGTTGCAAGGGTGGTAGTCATGGGAGAGAGCTCTGAGAAGATTGATATTAAGAGAGGCACCCGTCAAGGATGCCCCTGCTCCCCGATCCTCTTCGCACTGTATATCGACCCTTTTATTCAGAAAATGTTGGGGTCTTCCAGGATTAGTCTGGTGGTATGTAATGGCCACACTAGTAAAATCCTGGCTTACGCCGACGATCTGGCAATTATCACAGCTAACCCTCAGCAGGCGCTCACGGCCTTGGTTGAAATAGCAGAGGAGTTTGGTAAGCGGTTGGGCTATCTTCTAAATGAGTCCAAAACCCAAATAATTTGTTCTGTGAATATCGCTAAAAGTGACACGAGATATGTGGACTCAGCAACTTATCTAGGGATTAAGATCAATGCCTCAGTCGGGGAAATAATAGCCGAGAACTATCCCCCTCTCATGAAATCTATTGAAAAAGAGCTAAAGAGGATAGACGTGTTACATCTTTCTCTGATTGGGAGGGTAAATGTTTTAAAAATGTCTATCTTTCCTAGAGTTCTTTATTTGTTTAGAGCCATACCTCTATTTTTGGATGAAAAAATAATCAAAAGCTTGGAATCCATTTTTATAAAATTCATCTGGCAGTACGGCAGGATCAGGCGATCAACAAACTATTTGTGACTTCCTAGGGAAAGGGGAGGGTTGGCCCTACCAAACTTGAGATTATATCATTGGTCATGTCTATTGACACAAATGTCCATTTTGTTTCAACAGGAGGTTAATTCTGGTGTTATTAATTCGCCTGCCCAGGACTTATCTTCTATTTTTGAGTTGTTAATCGGGGAAAAGGCCATCGGGTTGTTATGGCGTGAAGTGGATCGCAGGTACTAAAAGAGGCCCCGCTTGAAGACCTTGGAAGGGGTCTGGGAGGTCTGGAGGTCTATCTCTAAGCTTTGCAAAATCCCTAAAGTAAATCGTTATCTTCATCTGTGTAACTCAACTCTACTCCCTTATGTTGGGACTGGTAGGAATTTACAGGTATGGAGGAACTTTGGTATAAGGACCCTCGGGGATATATGGGGAGACCTCGAACCGCTAGGTTTTCATGCCATCCAAGAAAGGTTTGGTATTCCGGCCAATCATTGGTTTTTGTATTGTCAAGTCGCTCGGTTATTTTTGATTTCAAAAGAATGTTATTATTTTAAAAGCGCAAATATGAAACATAAGGTACAAGCCAAAGTGATACAATTGATATCGGACAATAAGGTAATAGATACATTAATGTAGAATTAATTAATAGGAGAACAAATCATTGTCATTCATTAATCTGCAGACATCAGATAAATAAATTACTTAAGAAGGGAAGACCCAAAATGATATCTGGCAAAGATATATATCAAAAGTATCACCCACAGATGGCAAATTAGGGAGAAGAGGAAAGAGAAGAAAGGAAAAAAGAAAAGACGGAAAGAGTAGGAAAGAGAGGAGGAAAGAAAAAGAGAGACAGAGAAAAGAAAAGGAAGAGGAGAGGATTTCCAGAGGAATCACCCAACACACAAGACAACACTAACCAGACAAATCAAAGGGATATTGCTCCACCAACCCTTCAGAGGCCAACTCCATGTACGAGTCTAAGGCTCTCCAAACACCAGAGGAAATAGAAGGAGAAAGATGAGCATGGTCCACTGACGTATGAGCACTTCGTAGAAAGGAAACCCAAGCCCACCAAGTATGGTAAGAGACGGACGAAAAAGATTTCCACTCCATGAGAATTACTTTGACTGCAATAGTTAATAAGAGGTCCAACAACTGTAACTCCATGGGATCTAAGGGCAAAGGGACTGGGGCCGCCAACGGACCCAAAAGAATTAATGGAAAAGACAGATGGAATTTGATGTTAAAGATGAGCATGAGGTGTTTGTGAACTAAATCCCAGAAGGGTTGGAGAAGGGAACAATCAAGGAACATATGTTGAAAATCGCCTGGTAGAAGCCCACAGCTCCAGCACAAATTGTCTTCTTTGAGATTAAGTGAATATAGACGAATGGGAGTCCAGTGAAGAAGATTAATAGAGAAAAATTTAGACTGTGTTAGAGAGGGGGCAATTTTGTTACGAAGAGAAAATTTACCAATATCTTGCCAGGTATCAGAAGAGATATGAGCAGTAACACTATGATCAAAATGATGTACCCATTTTTGCTGTGTGACAGTTTGGGAAGGGAGTGTAGAGGACGATAAAAATTTGTAAATCCGAGACGCAACATGACCAGTCCTGATCCAAAGCTGAAAAAGCGTAATCATAGGGGAAGAAGGATGAAGGTGGACTTTAGCAAGTGCAACCTTAATCTTAAGAAAAGTATAAAAATCCAAATTAGATAGAGAGAATTGTTGAGCAAGGGATGAGAAAGGGGAAGGATCATTGTTGGAATCATAGAGATGTTTAACAAGTGAGACACCCTTCCCAGCCCAGTAAGACATCAACTCAGGGTCAATATTAATTTTGATTTTAGAATTGCGCCAAATAGACGACCATCTAGTTTTATGTAAAGGAATTGCTACTCTCTTATCAACCTTACGAACCGCAGCAATCGTGTCTAAAATAATAGAGCGAGAGAATGGAATAGAAAGGGTGTTTGTGGTTAAAAAAGATGCAGTCGGCAGTGAGGAGGCCAATTCCTGTTCTATTGTCAACCATGCTGGAACATGAATAGATGGAGAAGAAAACCAAAGGGCACCCTGGGACGCCAGAAAAGCAGTTTGATACTTCCCCCAATCAGGAAAATTACAGCCTCCCATATCATAAGATTTCCGTAAAAATTTATAAGCAATCCTAGCCCTTCTATCATTCCATAAAAATTTAGAAGTAAGCAAATCAAGTTCATGAAAGAAGGAATCAGAAAGCCTTACTGGAAGCATAGAGGAAACAAAATTAATAATAGGAGTAATCATCATTTTAAGAGTCTGCATACGGCCCCACCAAGAAATATGCTTCGGAGACCAATTTTCTAAAAGACGTCTCACCTTAAGAATAGTTTGGGATTCATTATAAGTAGCCGTAGCATATAGGGTGGAACAAAAATAGATACCCAGATATTTTAGCTGTTTAGATTGCCATTTAAAGCCAGCCGAACCCATATGAGAGGAGAAGCAGTAAGCATTTAAAGGAAACATCTCTGTCTTATCTTTGTTCAGAGTGTAACCTGAAACTTTTGAAAAAAGAACAATCGTATCCGAAATAGCAGGGATGGCCAGTTCAATATCATCAGAAAAAATGAGAACATCATCTGCATATGCAGCTGTTTTTCTCTGATGAGACCCAAAAGAGAACCCCTTAATATCTGGATGCGAGTCAATCATTCTAAGGAGAGGATCAATGGACAACAAAAATAAGAGAGGGGACAAAGGACACCCTTGTCTAGTGCCCTGACAAAGGTTAAAAAAGGAAGACGTAGCACCATTCACCCGTATATTAGCCCTAGGTCGGGAATAAAGAGACATAACCATACGAATAAAGGAATCACCAAGATTATGTGCACATAGAACAGCTCTTAAAAAAGGCCAAGATACCTTATCAAAGGCCTTTTCAGCGTCAAGGGCCAAGGCAGCCGCCGGAAGATTAGATCGTTTAGCGGCACCAAGAATATGACAAAAAGTACGAATATTATCCCGTGCAAGACGCCCTTTTACGAAACCTGTTTGGGAGGGATGAACCAATTGAGGAATAAAGGACTCTAAGCGTTTAGCTAAAATTTTAGCAAAGATCTTGGCTTCCATGTTAAGAAGGGAAATGGGACGGAAATTTTTGGGATCTGCGTGATTCTTCTCTTCTTTGGGGATAACTACAATAGTAGCATCAGCCGCGGAACCAGACACAGAACCATCCTTAATAAAAGCATCAAAAACGGATTGGAGTTTCGGGACAAGCACGGGAATAAAGGTTTTATAAAACGCAATAGGATATCCATCAGGACCAGGAGCTTTACCAGACGGAGTAGCTTTAATCGCGGAAATGATTTCATCAGAAGTAATCGGGCAATTTAATGATTGATTATCTTCCTCCGAAACGACTTTCAAAGGAACCGACTTCAAGAACTCCTGACATTGTTCAAAAGAAGCTTGAGCCGACGGGGTATATAAATTATTATAAAAATCACGGAAAACCTCAAGGATTTCTGCAGTTTGAAATTTTTTCATACCAAACTGGTCAGTAATAGAAGGAATTTGGAAAGTATTACAAGAAGATTCCTGGAACTTTAAAGTGGCTGCAAGAATCTTGCCCGCACGATTTTTTAACAGCAGTCTCTTAGATTTCTGAGCCTGCAGGCCAATATGAGCTCTCTTAGTGACTATAGTATTGTATGAATACTTTAAGTTCTTAATAGACTGGAGGCAGGTCTTGTCCTGAGAATGTCGAAAAAGGGATTCCTGACGTTTGATCTCATCTGCTAAGTCCGTGAGTTCCTTTTTAATGGCTGCGTTACTCCTTGGCATACATTTAATGACCTGACCACGGAAAGTACATTTAAAAGAGTCCCAGAGAACAACAGGGGAACTGACTGACCCAACATTCTCAGTAAAAAAAGTCTCAATGTCATTGGAAAACTCTCGCACCAAGGACTCATCATGTAAAATTTCTGTGTTGAGTCTCCACGAACGAGCTCGTGCCCTAGGGACAAAGGACGTAAGAGTAAATGTCACTGCGGCGTGATCAGAAACTAAAATAGGGTGAATAAGCGGAGAGGAAGAAAATTGAACCAGAGAAGAGTGAACCAAAAGATAATCAATGCGTGAAAAGGAGGAATGAGGGGAAGAAAAAAAGAAAAAGTCACTACCAGTGGGATTATGAAGACGCCAAACATCCTGAAGATGGGTAAGAGAGCACATATTAGTCATTTGTTTGTGTGCTTTAGGGGGACGAAAGTTAAAGGCAGAATTCCTATCCAAGATAAGGTCCATTGGCAAGTTAAAATCACCACCTACAATAAGATTGCCAGAGTGAGGGGTATCCTCGAGCTTTTTGGTGATCGCATTCCAAAAGGACGGGTCATCCTTGTTGGGGGCATAAATATTCATGACAAATAAGACAGCATTACCATTGGACACCTTAGCTAGTAACCAACGACCCTCTGTATCCTGTTCAGAGGAAACGATAGATAACCCAGAGTGTTTAGAAACTAAGGTAATTACCCCATTCCTTTTACCACAAGCATCTGAACAAGCGACATCAAAGACCCACTCTTTCTTCAGAAACAACGCCTCCTTGGCAGAGAGCTTTGTCTCCTGAAAAAGGACGAGATCCGAAGATAGAGATTTACAGTAGTCCAAAATCTTTGACCTTTTGACTGGATGATTTAACCCTTTAACATTAAGGGAAAGTATATTTAGTCCAGACATAGAACCATTATCAGGAAAAAAAGATATTCCATATGTGACAAATGGAGCGCAACAACCAGGAGAGCTAACCAGCAGACATCAACAGCCAACACAAAACAGGGTGAGACCAAAGAGGAAATCCGAAAAGAAAAAAGGAAAGAAGAGGAAAAAGAAAGCAAGAGAAAACAGAAAAAGAGAGAGAGAAGGGCCCATCCGGCAGGTCTGAAAAAGACCAAATTCATACAAGGGGGGACATGGGAAAAAGAGCGAGGGGCCAACAGGAGAAATAACAACAACAGCATAAAAAGCCCCAGAACAGTGCATAGCTGATTATACATTTTAAAAGAAAAACTATCTAAAAGCTAAGAGCTGGAATTAATTATAACTTTTTAGAAAATAAAGCGAAATGAGAGACTATAAAGGCAACACGTTTGACCAAATTAATATATATATAACAATTAAAATGAATCATAGAGAACGGTAAGAGCAGGAAAGAGAGAAAAAGAAAGCACGTTCAGGCAATAAGAGCTGATGGAAAGTGAACTAAAAGATAACATTACTATTAGGTAGAACCAGACCAAACGGACTCCATCAAGAGAAAAAGGACCATAATGCAGAGAAAAGAAGAAATACAATCTAAAGCATACTATATGATACAATATGGAACAATAAGTGAAACATAATAAAAAACGGTATATAGCATCCTATCAATATAGCAGTCAGTGAATCCCTATGGCAGCTAAATAAGAGATCTAATACTACATATAAATATGTAAAATCTATATACAAACTTATAGACAACTGGCCATGAGTAAATAAAGCCATATACACCCAAACTGGCAGAATAAGTATACTTGCCTAAGTAAGTGGGCATGTAGGTAAGAGAGGCATAGATCTATCAAGTACAAAGCATCTATAAAAAACTAACCTACTCGAAAAAGACAATTAATAACACAATGTAATCAAATCACTCAATGAAAAAATCAATAAAGAAGGTATAACTAGCAACTATATGAATGACCCATATTAACTCTAAATATAGTCATAAATAAATACCTAGTAAACAGATATGATTAAAACACCTAGACAAACCATACAGCAACACGTTGATAAAGCATAGAAAAAGACAATGACCAACTCCATAAAATACGAAATAACAAAAAACAACCATGAAGCAAAAAGACCGACCACAAAAGGATAAGATAAACCAAATTTCACCACAAAAGTCGACGCACATACCGAAGACAAACAACGGGAAAGGAAAAGGACCATGACCTAATACGTCGAGAGACAAACTGGGGAGGCAAGGAGTAACAGGACGACACGCGAACAGGAGTGAAGTCAAGCCAACATGAGATGCTACCACAAAAAATTAAAAGGTTTATACAATAAAACTAACAACACTAAAGACCAAAACACCATAACGATAATAGGGGAGCACCAAGAAATGACAGAAATACGTCAAAACCAATGGACAAAAAGACCACCGCGCAGATCTAAAAGCAGCTAGACTAATAGATCTGACAAAGACAAAAA
Organism: Triturus cristatus; assembly: GCF_964204655.1. Classification (NCBI taxonomy): domain Eukaryota; kingdom Metazoa; phylum Chordata; class Amphibia; order Caudata; family Salamandridae; genus Triturus; species Triturus cristatus. Next base: position 773,191,053 of record NC_140593.1, read on the forward strand.
ACAATGGATTATGTATAGCCGCATCAGGTGCCAGAAGAACCAGGAACATGTCAAGCCCCCGTTTGAAGATCCATCTGCAACTCCATTTGATTATCCAAAAACGAGGCCAAATCCGCAGGTTCGTCAAAAATTCTGACACGACCTTTGAAAGTAATGCGGAATTTTGAGGGACCAGCAAAGGAGAAGGGGATATTCATCTCAGACAAACGCTTCCGAAGATTAAGAAAGCCCTTCCTCCTTATCACCGTGTCCCTGGCAAAGTCCTGAGAACTTGAGATACGATGGCCATTCCAAGAGACAGCTCTAACCTTCCGCATATGAGCCAAGATCTGCACTGTATGTTGATGTCGCAGCGGTTTAAAAATTATCGCTCTTGGTTGCGTAGCAGACTTGGGGCGAAAGGAGGGGACACGGTGTGCCCGTTCCAGTTCAAAATCTTTATGGAAAGAAATTTGTAGTGTAGATGGAATCCATTGATAAAGAAACTCAATCATGGAAGATGCCTCTTTCTCAACATCCTCTGGAAGACCAAAAATTCGCAGATTGGATCTACGATTACGATCCTCTTGTTCAGTGAGGTCTTTCCTCAATGCTGCCGTGGAACGCTCTATCTGCGTGAGAGATCTAGAGTGCTTTTGCATGGTATCCTCTGCGCCACTAATCCGTGCTTCTGTACCTGAAACACGAAGGGAAAGGGCCTTGAAATCATTCCTGATGGCTAACACCTCCACCTGCAATAAATCTGTATTAGTCTTAGTAGACTGCGCAATTTCATAGACCTCATTAAGGCGCGTCAGGATGGACTCAAGAGTCGAATTAGTGTCTTTAGGAGCAGGCTCAGGTGTTGGGGAAACCTGTTTGGACCTCTTAAGAGATGCTTTAGAGTCCTTAACGTCTTTAGCATTCGGTGAAGGGGCCATATTCTCAGCCATAGGGCAAACCACCTCAATAGGAACAAAATACACCTCCTCAGATATAGTGAGAGCAAGAAATGCCAGGGGCAGTAAAACACTCAATGTGCGAGATGAAAAATGGGCAGGAAGAAATAATGCACTTGCATCAAAAAACGCCGAACAGAGAATATGGCAGGCGATCCCAGTCAAAAAAAACCACCTCACAAAAAATATCATGTGCTGCAGGCGCAAGTAGGCACTCACCGACTACGAAAATAACCAAAATCAAGCCCAGAGCAAAGAAGCCTCACATAAGGAAGTGGCAGTGCGTCTGACGAATAATATAGTAGCAGAAACCTCAAAAAGTTCACACAGGGGGCAGCACTGCAATAGGCGGCAGGAAAAAACAAAATAAACTCAAGAAAAGTGAAAAAAACGTCACCAGCTCCTGTATGCCTCCATTCCTGACAGGATAATCCAGTAGCGTCGTCGTGTAGAAGCGAGAGTAAAACTCCCTCACAGAAGAAACAAAATGGCGGCCGCTCGTGAAAACATGAAGCGCCACCTTAAAATGCCGATAAATGGACTCTGGCCACTCTCCACCTCCAGAAAACTCCCTCGTAGCATACACGGCAGTTTCCCAGGCAATATTCCATCTTCTGCGCTGAGCGGGGCATTCCTCAGCGTCAGCAATGTCTCCGTCGGCCCTCGCTCTTTACGGAGCTCAAGCGCGAACCGCCATCTCGCAGCGGCGCGCAAGCCACACCCCAAGTCGCTCGGTTATTAAAGGCATTGAGACCAAAATCCCCGCTAATGGAGGATGCCCCAGTAATTGAACTGTTAATAGTTGGGTGCAAAAAGATAAAAGGGGTTTATAAGCAGTTAATTGCGGAAATACAAGACGATTTGGAAAAAACAGAGGTAGCTTTGGCTCGGAAATTGGAAGATCCGGATGTAGATTTAGACTTGGCTATCACCCTGAATAAAAAAGTTTTTAGATCTACCAATCTGAGGGCCCAGCATTATAAAACGCTATTTAATTTATATCATTCTCCTGCCAAATTATTCGCTTGGGGGGTTAGGGGGGATGATAGATGCCCCAGATGTAACGCTGGGCAAGCAGATCTCTTGCATATTTTTTTTATTGCAGCTCATTGTCCTCAGTACAGAGGGAAGTGTGTAAGTTTTGGGAGGGGCTGCTAGGTCATAAGATCGATCGATCTCCTACCCTGATGTTACTGGGCTGTGATCACAAGCAAAAATTGGTTCAATCCGAAGAAGCGCTGGTTTTCATGTCTGTGGCGGTTCTCCGGATCTTAATTTCCTCAGGTTGGAAAGATACTCTGGCCCCCTCTTTTCAAATGTGGCTCTCAAGGCTGCTTAGTATACATAACATAGAGAGCTGTTTGTATGAACAGAAGGGCAAAAAAATGTGTGATTTTGGTAGAAAATTTTGGACCCCGATTTCAATATGGAGGGAGACAACTAGCAGCCAGCCGAGATAGGTTCACAAATTTTTTATCTGCTTTTATAAGTCTCTTCTTGTATTTTATGTATTGTTTTCTGTGTCGGCTTGATATGTATTTGTGCTGATGCTTTTTCTATTGATGTGTTCAAACTGCAAATAAAATAAATGTAAAAAAAAAAAGTGTGTTGATTGGTCTCTTCGGGGAGTGATCTGATGTTATGACACAATTTGTAGGCTTTTCTTATGTCTTGTGAAAAGTTTTGTTAGAACCTTACTCTCTAGGGAGCATATTATCAAGACAGGCGATAAAATTATTGCCGCTTTAGCGGCAGAAAACTGCCGCTAAAATGGCGATGATGGGCTTCATAATATGCTCTATGGAATTCCAATTGAAGCTCAGGTTAGATGTCCTTCACATCTAACATGGGCTTCAATTAGAATTCCATAGAGCATATTATCAAGCCCATTATCGCCGTTATCGCGGCAGTTTTCTGCCGCTAAAGGGGCAATTATTTTATCACCAGTCTTGATAATATGCTCCTAAAGTGGTAGCTTGGTTCGAGCAGTAAGGCAGTATCAGAGAACAGTGTAAAGCACTTGATGTACACCCTCAGTCAGCAAATGGTCTCACACACTCAAGAACGGAACTCTAGGCCAATTGTTTTGTATAAAAAAAATATACTGCTGTTTTATTTCTAGAACCAAGCAATCCTGGTACAGGTAACCATATAAATACTTTGCTGTAGTAATTGACTTGTTTGAACACAGTTCAGAATTGCAGTATAACTGATACTAGTTTTTGATTACAGGTTTAAGAAAGCAGTTTGCAACACATTGCATGTATAGTACATTCAATTGAATGGGCTTTTTAAGTAAAATGCAGTTAATTACTTTTCAGATTACTTTTCTAACCACAGGACTGGATCCTAGATTCAGCCCTGGGACATTTCCTTAAAACAGGTGAGTAAATGCGTTTTGGTTAAAGGTATAAGGAATATTTGCAGTTTTCAAAAGTCGACACATAGAAACTTTTTGAGAGAAAAAGTGCCTATGTTATCCTATGAGGAACAATGAGTTATCGGTTTCAAGGTAAGTAATCGGTCTTCTGAGTTAGGGTTCTGGGGTTAGACTCAGGGGTCTCCCAGAGTCAGTGATGCACTGTTGTTGCACCCTCAGTGGCACTATGGTGGCCGGGTGCAGAGTGTTGAGGCCCAATGTTATCCTATGCACGAGGGGGACTCCGGTTGGTGGCTGCTGGCAAGCAGGCCACAGGGTTGTGGGAGCAAAGCTCCTAGGCTTAAGCTCAGGGCACGTTGGGGACCATGTTAGCACCAAAGGGGCACTCTCAGCGGCGCTAGGGCAGTCGGGTGCAGGGTGCAGTTTTGAGGTTGGGTGCCCTGTTGAATTCAATGGAGATTCTCCGGGACAAAGAAACACTGCAGGTTCAGGGACGAAGATCTTCCAGGAGTGACCATCACTTCGAAGGGTAAGTTGGGATGTAGAGGGATAGTTAGGCACCACTGGGTTGGGCACACAAGGCCGTGGGGCAGCGGGTGCAGGGGTGCCTTTGGACATCGGATTTTCTTACCCGCTCTGGTCGCGGTATGGGGGGGTTGTCCTGGATTGAGGCTGCAGGCGTCGTCTGGAGGCTTGAGGCAGGTCAGGGGTCTCCGGATCCCGTGTCAGGATCACCGTGTCAACCTTCTTGTGGTGTTTGTTCACTCAAACACAGGCCGGGTTCGGCGGGTGCAGAGTGTGCTGGGTGGCACCAGAAGCTGCAGTTCAAACACGTCCGGTGTTCACGGGAGAAGCAGCTTGGAAAATGAATGAAGGCAGGTCCTCCGGGGTTTTTGAGGTTGTTGGCCGCTGGACACGCCGGTGTTTTGCAGGAGCAGGTTCGAGGATAGACAGGCCTGTAGGGTTAGGGCCAAGTCAGTGGACGTCGTCCTCTTGTTAGCTCTGCAAGGCTTTTCGTCCTTCCTCTTATTCTTCTTTTCTTGTGGTTGCTGGATCTGAGGAAGAAAGGTTCAGGGTGCCCCTAAATACTAAATTTAGGGGCGTTCCAGGTAGGTAAAGGGCAGGGACCCCCTATTCTGCAACTCTCCAGTGGGAGGGGGGCAGGAGCCTGTCCCTGGTTGGCTGGGTCCCCCCATCCTCAAGATGGCAGGGACTTGAGGTTGTGCTTCACCTCGCCTCCCCCACCTTAGGGGTGGAGTTGGCAGAGGTGGGCACATCTCTCTTCCTCACTTGTTTTTCCTGCTGGTTCTCCCGCCCAAAGTGGGGGGTAGAACCAGTGGGGACCAGTTGCTGAAAGCAGCAAATGGTCTGGAGAAGCTCACAAAGGCGGCATGCCTTTGAAGCTTCTCCTTCGTGAACCCTGCCCATCCTGGGGGAGGAGGCTTGGCACCTTGTCCCAGAATGTGCATTGTTTCAGACCCCGAGAGCAACAAGCTCTCGACACAGGGGGTCCAGAAACATGTCTGGTGGTGGCAGCATGCAGAGCCACTCAGTCAGGTCACTGGGAGTTGGTCGAGTTTCAGGGGGCATCTCTAAGATGCCCTCTGTCGTGCATTTTACATTAAATCCCACACTGGCATCAGTGTGGGTTTAATGTGCTGAGAAGTTTGATAGCAATCTTCCCAGTCTTCAGTGTAGCCATTATGGTGCTGTGGAGTTCATAATGACAATCTCCCAGCACCATAATCTCTTAATGACAGCACTGCACTTACAGTGCCCAGGAATGGACCTGGGTACTGTATTGGTACAGGGCTCATGCACCTGTACCCTCACCACTGGCATAGGGCACCCAGCTAGAGGGGTGACTGATGTATGCCAGGGCAGTGGTTTGTGGGCATGGCACACAGGGATGTGTCCTATGTCGACTCTTTGTTTTGTTCTGCACCTAGACACCCAGCCTGCAAAGGCAGTGTGTGTGTCAGGGTACAGGGCCTCTAAGGGTGACGCAATAAGTGTTGCAGCCCTTAGGGGCCTTCTCTGGTCACAGTGCCCTGGGTACCTATGGTACCATTTACCAGGGGCTGACATGTGGCCAGAGATGCCAATTGGGTTTAGGCTTCAATGCAGTTTTAGGGCAGGAACACAGGCCCTGGGTACCTGATTGTCAGGAGCCCAGGGCACACTCAGTCAAAGTACATCAGTTATTCAGCAAAAAGTGGGGGAATACCATGCAAGAAAGAGGGCACTTTCTCACACAACCCCCCAAATGAAAGATGATGAGACTAACCTTGCCCTAGAAAGTCTTCATTGTCTAAGTGGAAGAACCTGGAAAGTCCATCGGCATTGGCATGGGCAGTCCAGGTCTGTGTTCCACTTCAAAGTCCATTCCCTGTAGGGAGATGGACCACCTCAACCGTTTAGGATTTTCTCCTTTCATTTGCATTAGCCATCTGAGAGGTCTGTGGTCAGTTTGAACTAGGAAGTGAATACCAAACAAGTATGGCCTCAACTTCTTCAGGGACTAAACCACAGCAAAGGCCTCCCTCTCAATGGCACTCCTACGCTGCTCCCTGGGGAGAAGCCTTCTGCTTACAAAAAAGCAACAGGTTGGTCTTAGCCTTCATCATTGGTCTGGGATAGGACCTCTCCTATCCCTAGCTCAGAGGCATCAGTCTTTTCTCTTGGTCTGCACTATGAACTGCTTGGCATAATCTGGAGCTTTTAGAATTGGTGCTGAGCACATTGCTTCTTTCAGGGTGTCAAAAGCCTTTTGGCAACTAACTGTCCAGTTAACCTTCTTGGGCATTTTCTTGGAGGTGAGTTCTGTGAGGGGAGTCACAATGGACCCATATCCCTCCACAATCCTCCTGTAGTACCCAGTCAAACCAAGGAATGCCCTGACTTGGATCTGGGTGGTTGGAGCTGCCCAGTCCAGGATGGCCTGGATCTTGGGCTGTAAGGGCTGTACCTGGCCTCCACCAACAAGGTGGTTCAAGTACACCAGAGTGCCCTGCCCTTTCTGGCATTCGGATGCCTTGATAGTTAGGCCTGCAATTTGCAGGTCTTTTAAAACCTTCCCAAGGTGAATCAGGTGATCCTGCCAGGTGGAACTGAAGATAGCAATATCATCAAGATAAGCTGCACTAAAGGACTCCAACCCAGCAAGGACTTGATTCACCAGCCTCTGGAAGGTGGCAGGGGCATTCATTAGACCAAAGGGCATAACAGTGAACTGATAGTGCCCATCAGGTGTGGAGAATGCTGTTTCCTCTTTTGCTCCTGGGGCCATGCCAATCTGCCAGTACCCTGCAGTTAAGTCAAAGGTACTTAGAAATTTGGCTGCCCCTAATTTGTCTTTCAACTCATCTGCTCTTGGGATAGGGTTGTTGAAGTGGACCTCAGCTAGGCCTATCAGTGCAAGGGGTTCACCCTTCTCTGCACAGAGTCCTCAGACCAATAGGAAGAAGTTGGCACAGAAACTGGAATAGAAAATACAAATTTTAATAAAACCTCATGAGGTTGAACTATATTCAAACAGCACCCTTCGGTATTGAGTGAAGTAGCACACTGAACAGAAAGAGCATGGTCCTTTTATACCCACACAGGGGCTGAAGAAAGGCGGTACAAGTATACATGAGAAGAGTTATGCACATAGATGGTCATACAGAAATGCACAGTCAACAGTAAAGGAGGAGCTAGCAGTTGCTGACTCTGGTAGAAACAACCTGACAGCTACAGACTAAAAACAGATGCATGGACAGTTAGACTCTTCTGCGCATGTGCAGAGTAGCAGAGTCTAAGTATAGCCAGTCCTTTAAACAGAGCACAAGGGTAAACAACAGTGAAGAAGGAAACAGCTCTTGGTGAGCACATGGCAGACAAAATGGCTGCCAGAAATACAAATGGATTCCACAAAATGGACAAGATAGCCTCTAAATACGAGATGGATTCCACTAATGCTAATCCAATCGCAGCCAATTTACAACAGACGACCCTTTTAGCATTAGCTGAAGACATCTGTTCCTCTGGGGTAATCTAAATATGCATCCCGTACATCTATTAGCATTATTTCGGCCACTTCTTTATTCAACATTTGTTGGGCCTTTGTCTCTGCAATATTCCTTTTGACAGGTATACAGACAGAAATGCAAATAGAGCAAAGCCTTGGACCACATTCGATACATACACAGCATGTAAAAATTATCGAAATAATTATACACAAGATAGTTAGTAGCTTCCAGCCCCAAGCAGAAACGAGAGTCCAAAACCATCCAGCCAGAGTCCAAGTACCAGTCTCTGGATGAATTTCTGCAGCAATCTCATGCAGCTTTGATATTGCGTCATATATTGAAGGCGAGTGATCCGGTATGAATATACAACAGCTGCTACCGATGATGCGACATGCACCACCTCGATCAGCCAGAACCACATCTAGGACCATTCGGTTCTGGAGAGCTACAATCCTTGCAATTTGCAGCTCCTCCGTAATGTTCCCAAGTGCCATAGCTGTCTGATTGGTGACAGCTTCCACAACTCTAGTTAATCGTCTTACTTTCCTATTGTTTAATGCAGCACCCACAAAGGAGAACAAACCTAAATTAAAATCAACATATTGTTGCAGAGTGGTATCAGTTTGGTCTACTTCGTCAACACTTATTGTCCTTTTTTATCTATTCCTAGAGATATCGTCGAATAATTTAAGGTCCCGGTGGTAGGATGCAGGTGCCAGAAACACAGAGGGTAATAGAAAGGACACATAGCACACGCCTGACCACCCAGCAGGTAGTTGATAATATCCGTGGCTACCACAGATAAAATAAGTATTGTGTGAGGCTATGAAAGTGCTATTGTTTATACCTTCAATAGACAGAATTACAGTACATTCACTTTTCCCCACTGGAATTCTTCCAATACTGCTTACACATACATCTGCTTTAGCTCTAGTAACAGAAATCACAAATTGTTTATTACTGGTAAAAGTTCTCATATTTGTGAAGATATATGGCATTGAAATATTGTCCGGTTGATACTCTTCCCATTCCCATTTGGTCCCTTTGGCTTGAGGATAACCATCTTTATCTTGATAACATACTTTATTGAGGCAAAAAAGAAGCCCGCCTACTGTGTGTCTTCCAGATGCAAACAAAAGCGCATACCAAGCTTGACAAAAACCATTATGAGAAAAGGGAAGAGGAATAAAAGGTGTTCCTCCTTTCTTTTGATGTGCAGGTATCATCCCACACACCCAACAGTTGGTAGTATTTGAGGCATTATGAGTATAATGCAACATCTGGATAAAGGTATTATTTAAGTAGGATTGTCGATGCTTCTGCTCATGGTAGGGAAGCGTAAAGTAGTAGTGTTCAACTGATACTGGAGTAGTGGCGATCAAAAGTTCTCGAGCAGGAGCCACTTTCTCAACGAACCAGGTTATTACTGCTACAGCCACCATAGCAACAACAAACCCTATAGCACAAATGATCTTTCTCTTAGCAACAGTTGATCTCATTGTGGACATGATCAGCTTATTGTTGAAAACAATCGTTGGAGCTCTTATCCCTGAGCAGCCGTTGATTTCTTCACTGAGGGTCAAGACGGGTGTCGCTACACTATACAGAACTGATCCTCCCCCCTTGCCACATCGGCATTCCGTTTCACTAACCCAGGGAGGTTGCTCAACCAGTCTATTTCAGCAATGCAGGCTCTTTCCGTTGTCTCAGTTGGTATCGGGATACTCCAGGAATTGTGTGGTCTGGGAAGACTTCCTCAGGTTCGTTAGGTCATATGGCTTGGCCTTTCTCTGTATCCAGGATGTCCCGATGGTCGATCAAAGCAACAGGATCCACCAAGGTAGACAGCACTTTCTTGCAGTGGGTGGAGTGCACCCAGATCCTCCTGTTCGTCACTCGAACCGCAGTTCTCGTTGAAAGGAGCACCTGCTCCGGGCCGCGCCACCTCGGTTCCAAGCTGCTCGACCTCTGGAACGATCGGATCATCACCTGGTCTCCAGGCCGAAGTCCATGGCCTTCACCTGCAGACCTATCGGGAGGAGCTTCTCGAACCTCTTGATGAATAGAGACCAAACTGTCAGTCAATTGTGATAGGTAGTCACTCATCAATACACACGGCACATCATGTATGGGACGTGGTTTAGGAATTCCCCAAATGTTCATAGGCCTCCCAAATACCACCTCATAAGGTGTAAGACCAGACTGCGAATGTGGCACTGATCTAATGGACAACAGTGCCAAAGGTAATGCGTCTGGCCAATTCAAGGATGTGGAGGCTAGTATTTTCGCCAGTTTTAATTTAAGTGTGGCGTTATACCTCTCCACTAACCCTGCTGATTGTGGATGAAAAGCAGCGTGAAACTTCTGCTTTATCCCTAACCCCTTCAGGACATATTCGACAACTTGCCCAATAAAATGGGGTCCGTTATCACTCCATAAAAGTTTACAAACACCAAATCTAGGGAAAAATTCCTTCAAAAGCACCTTTGCTGTAGTGAGAGCTGTATTGTCCTTCGTAGGGTATGCCTCTATCCATTTACTAAAGGCACATACGACTAACAAAACATACTTTAAGTTATTACAGCGCTCAAGCTGGATGTAATCCATTTACAAAACTTCAATAGGTGCGGTTGGCGTAGCAAACCCTCCTGTAAGAGTTTGTGTCCCTTTACCAGGATTATGCTGAAGACAAATCAGACAAGACTGCACCATCTTTTTAGCTATGCCGGCAATTTCTGGATGCACCCAAACTTGCGTGAGCAATTTCGTTATCGAGGAGGCTCCAACATGTGCCGGCCCATGTGCCATATGAATCATAGGTTGTAAATAAGATGTCGGCAATCTCCACTTGCTCATCTCTTTATTCCTCCAACAGCCCTCATCATCCAATGTTCCCTCCTTAGACCATTGCTCAATTTCTTCTGCAGAAGCAGATCTCTGCATATCTAGCCCTTCCTGTCTGGTATCATGCCAGCGTTCAGCCTGTGACTTCACTACGTACATAGACGTGGTGCTTCGCTGCATGGCAGTTTCACAGGCTGTTTGGTCTGCAAAAGCATTGCCTTGTCCTATCTTATCAATTATTTTCTTATGTGCGCTACATTTAACAATTGCTATCCTCTTAGGGTATGTTAAAGCAGTCAAGAGATTATGTACTAATTCTCCATGCATTATTTGCACCCCGTGGGATGTAAGAAAGCCCCTCTCATTCCAGAGTAGCCCAAAATCATGAGCCACTCCGAAAGCATAGCGGCTGTCTGTATAAATGTTCACAGATAAGTCAGTACGAAGTTCACACGCTCGTGTCAACGCTATTAGCTCAGCTGCCTGAGCTGAGTTCTGTGGAATACGAGCTGTCTCAACTACCGTCTGAAGTGTTGTAATTGCATATGCAGCTGACGTTGTACCATCTGGTAACTTCAAACAGGACCCATCAACCCATAGTTCCCCATCAACACTTGAAAGGGGCGTGTCTTGCAAATCGACACGACCCTTTGTCTGTTCCTCAGTAAGGAATATACAATCATGAGACTCCTGTGACTGAGACTGAGTCGCCGGGTATGGCAACAAAGTGGCTGGGTTTAGTGTCGCACATCTCTTTAGTGTAATGTGAGGGGCCAGCAATGTCAATTCATATCCTGTCAGACGAGAACTAGTTAAATGCTGCGTCTTCGTCTGATTTAAAAGGGCATCAACCGCATGGGGTACTAGCACCAACAGCTTATGTGACAAAACTATCCCTTCACTCTGACGTATTGACACAGCTGTTGCTGCAACTGAACGGAAGCATCCAGGTAACGCACGAGCAACAGGATCAAGTACTGCTGAAAAATATGCACAGGGACGCTGTTTGTCACCGTGTGTCTGCACTAAATTTGACAATGCGCATCCATCTTTCTCGTGTACATATAATGTAAAAGGCTTCGTATAATCTGGGGTACCTAACACTGGTGCTGAACAAAGGGCTTGTCGTAACTGTCGGAAAGCAGTCTCACATTCATCTGTCCATGGAAGGGGCATTGGAGTATCTTTAGTCAAAAGTACTAGCAAGGGCTTAACAATATGCGAAAATCCTAATATTCATTGCCTACAAAAAGAAGTAAGACCAATGAATGCACGGACATCTTTCTGAGTACGGGGCACTGGTGTGTCTAAAATAGCTTGAATGCGATCTGGTGTGAGTGCACGGCCCTCCTTAGACAGAAGGTGACCTAAGTAGGTTACCTTCGGTCTACAATATTGCAATTTCTTTCGTGATACTTTTTGATGATGGGAAGCAAGAAAAGACAGCAAGGACAAAGTACATTTTTCACACTGCTCAGGGGTGTCGGCTGCCAACAAGATGTCATCGACATATTGTATGAGAGCCACTCCTTCAGGCAAAACTAAAGAATCAAGTTGTCTTTTTAATGCTTGACTGTAAATACTAGGACTCTCAGTATAGCCTTGAGGAACTCTACAGAATCTATACGATCGATTATTCAAAGTGAAATCGAACAAATATCGGCTATCAGGATGAATAGGGATCGAAAAGAAAGCATTCTTCAAGTCTATTACAGAGAATGTAGTTGCTGTCGGAGGAACCAAAGTAAGAAGTGTCGTTATGTCAGAAACCACGGGGTATTGTGGTACTACAATCTTGTTAACTTCTCGCAAATCAATAATGAATCTGTAAACCCTAGTGTCAGTATCTTTTTTCAGAATAGGAAGAATCAGACTGTTACAAACATTGTAAGGAACTTCCTCAACAACCCCCACTTCAATGAGATCATGGACAATACGTATGAGTGCTTCTTCACCTTCCTGTGAAATTTTATATTGAGGCAAACGTGGCAGCACAGCACCCTCCTTGACACTAATGTGTACTGGTGGAATAACCATTTGCCCTACATCAGTGTCTGAAGTAGCCCACAAAGTACTAGGGAGTGAAGCTAATGCAATATCCTCTTTAACAAGACAAGCTCTCTCCATCACAGGATGGTTGTCATTCAAGATAACACGTACATCTTCTGGAGAACATCGTATCGTAGCCCTGAAATACTTAAGCATATCAAGACCCACAATATTGTCTGGTGTATTCGGGGAAAGCAAAAATGGACATGGAGCAGTAAATTTATCCACATGGAATGCAATTGGTTGCGACAATGGGCTAAGGGAAGGGGTTCCATCGAAGCCTATCGATGTAATGGTTAAGCCAGACAGGGGAGCCCTTGGAACCAATTGTTTAGACAAGGCGCTACGAGTAGCTCCTGTATCATCCAGAAACTGATCAGTGGAGCCCAAAACATTTGCTGTAACATAGGGACCCCTCTGATCTACTGGAACTTCAACTGATTCCTTACCCCATCCTAGGCAATCCTATGCATAAGCAGAATCTTGAGAATCAAATGGCACATAGTCAGACATTTGATATTGGTTCCTTCTATCAAAAGTGTTGAACCCATCCTGCCCACGTATATTAGCATCAAACCTAGCACGATCACCTGTGCTTCCTCTAGGCCCTGAATATCCTGGACGATTTCTCATTTGTCCCCTACCACGTGTACACTGCTGAGCACGCCGTGCTGGACAATCAGAAACCCAGTGCCCGAATTTCTTACAGTACGCGCACTGGTCAGCAGACAAATTCGAACAAGTATAAGAAGGGAAAGACGAACCATAAGATCCACGTCCACCTCTATCACTACCTCTAAAAGGCGGACCATAAGCCTGAGCCAACATAACCTTTGTTTTTAATTCTTTAGTCTTCTTATCCTCATTACCCTTTGCTTCTAATTCCTGGCATTCATAATACTGAGCCATAGTCAAGAGAGAAACCGGGGAAGAGGTAGTCCATGAACTCTCACTGGCCTTTAGGCGACTAGCTATTCCTGGCAACAGGTTTGCAACATATTTATCGACAAACAGATGTCTGCCTGTGTCATCTGTCAATGACTGGCAACTAAAATCGTGGAATGCTTCTTCAAAGCGTGTAAAGAAATCCGAGACCGATTCATCTGCCTTTTGCTTACAAGATTCTAAAACAGTCCAATCTATCTTTTTTGGGGAAATAATCGTTTTTAACTTAACTAATATAGCTGCGGGAAGATCTAAAATTAACTGACATGGCTTCTGTGCGGGTTCCCTTTCTACATCCATTTGTTATAAGTCTCTCCATAACGCCCCAAAAGCTGCACGATCATCAATTTTACAAACAGTTCTCCACATATCAGGTGGTAATATCAATCCGAAAAATTAATCAATATCAGGCAAAGTCATAGTGCAAGAGCTAATAGCACCCTCAACTTCCTCATAAAAAGCGGCTGGATTTTTCCGCGGATCAGGCAATGCAGTTTTAAGTGCCATAACATCCGTCCTATTCCAAGGAGTGTAAACCCAATTATAAATAAAATAACCCTTTGCATCAATAGAGGCCTTATCATCACTTGTACCCTGTCCTTTAGGAGGAACGTACAAAGGCGCGGCCTCCCGCATAGGTTTCACATGAACTATCATAGTCTTATCTGTTCTGGAGGTAGAAGCTTGTGTGTCTGTGCAGCTACGTCTGCAGCCTTTTTCTCCTCTCGCAAACGGACTGCATCAACATGCAGTTTAACCAAACGCCTGATTGTATCAGCCACCTGGGAGAAAACAAAAAGACCATCACGCATTTGCTTATAATTATCTGCTATATCGTCAGGCTCTAACTCCTCAGAATATTTCCTAAACAGCTCAAGGACCTCTGCGGCAAACACCTCAGTAAAATACAGCTGCTCCCTTTCATACCACCCTCTCATACTATCTAGAAGTTCAGAGGCGGGGGCAGTGCTATGAACTGCTTTACGAGCAGCAGATCGGAGCTGGGACGAATGCGCAGCAGTCAACATAGACCGAGTTTCTCGTGCCTTATCTTCCTCCGAACTAGAGTCCTCAACTGACTCATGAGGGGCAGACGGAACAGTATACGGAGGTTGAGGGCGATCTAATAATAAGGAATCATCTTGTGGTTTATTAAATATAGGATAAAGGGGCCGCCAAACAGCGTATTGGCCAGTTACCTGTAAATTGAGCTCCCGATCTTCTCTCTCTTTTAACTCTTTTGTTTCTTTGTTCTTCAGCTCTAATGCTTTCACATAAATGTTCTTTCGCTGTTCTTTTAGAATCAAGGCTTGCTCACGCTTCATTCGTTCACGCACTTCTTTCTCCCACATTCGTACACAATCAAACATATCTTGCCTAGTCTTTCGCTTACACAGACATTGTTCCACATACTCAATCTTTCGTAAATCAAATGACCCATACATAGGCCAACGCAACTCAGGATCCTTACGAGTGTATTTATTCCACAATGTGCTGTACATTATAGAAGAAAGACCATGCTTAATATACATATCCCCATTAGGCGTCCCCTCCGGGGGGGCCGGTTGTACTTCATCAAGTCTCAAATTGGCTACCACTACAAAAGCAACACATCCTACGAAGGGTGCTAAAAACAGGCATGCCAAACATAGTGCAGAATATGCAGTATTATAATCAAAGTAGCACTTAAGGTACCTTTAGTACGATGTGCCGTTCAAATCAATTCAGATAGAGAAAATTCTCCTCATTACCTGCCTATATAGGTTGCAACTTATATATATATATATCATAACAAACCAAGTTGGCCAACACAAAATGCGCAATCCAAAAAGCCACAGTAAGTGTTACTAAACTACCTTACCAATCCCAGGCATCAAAACCAACAGCATGCGCCGCAGAAGGACACTTACCAATCACTTGGTGTCCAGGTTCCAACTGCCAAGTTCTAAAATCGACCAAATGGTCACTGCACGGCGGATCAACAGAAGAGATCTCAGTCGAGGACCGGCACCACCTGGATGGTCAGATCAGAAAGAAAGGAAAAACGCCGTGGTTGCCAAGACTCGGGTCTCATCGGGCAGCGATCGCGTCCAAAGCGAGATTCCAATCCTTCGTCGCGACCAATCCTTTGGGCATCCGAGTCGCCGATGAGCCCCACTGGTTGGGCGCCAATTTGTTGAAGTGGACCTCAGCTAGGCCTACCAGTGCAAGGGGTTCGCCCTTCTCTGCACAGAGTCCTCAGACCAATAGGAAGAAGTTGGCACAGAAACTGGAATAGAAAATACAAAGTTTAATAAAACCTCATGAGGTGGAACTACATTCAAACAGCACCCTGCGGTATTGAGTGAAGTAGCACACTGAACAGAAAGAGCATGGTCCTTTTATACCCACACAGGGGCTGAAAAAAGGCGGTACAAGTATACATGAGAAGAGTTATGCACATAGATGGTCATACAGAAATGCACAGTCAACAGTAAAGGAGGAGCTAGTAGTTGCTGACTCTGGTAGAAACAACCTGACAGCTACAGACTAAAAACAGATGCATGGATAGTTAGACACTTCTGCGCATGTGCAGAGTAGCAGAGTCTAAGTATAGCCAGTCCTTTAAACAGAGCACAAGGGTAAACAACAGTGAAGAAGGAACCAGCTCTTGGTGAGCACATGGCAGACAAAATGGCTGCCAGAAATACAAATGGATTCCACAAAATGGACAAGATAGCCTCTAAATACGAGATGGATTCCGCTAATGCTAATCCAATCGCAGCCAATTTACAACAGGGTGAGCATCTGTCTTGGTGACAGAGTTGAGCCCTCTATTGTCCACACAAAATCTCATTTCTCTCTTTCCACCCTGTGGATGAGGTTTGGGGATCAGAACCACTGGGCTGGCCCAGGGGCTCTCACCCCTAACTCCAGCATTTTGCTATCTTGGAGTGCCCTTGGTGCCACTGGCTCCAAAACCCACACCTGTTTCCCAGGTTGAAATTCAACCAGTGCAGCTTTTTGGTCATACCAGTGCTTCTGAAGCTCATGGCTGGCCTCAAGATTCTTGGGTGCCTTTTCCATGTACTCAGCCATTCTGGACCTTAGGCCAAGCACATAGTCCACAATATCTTGTTTGGGTTCTTGGAGAGGCCTCTCCCAGCCCTTCCTTACAAGACAAAGTGTTCCCCTCACAGGATGGCTAAACAGAAGTTCAAAGGGTGAAAACCTACTCCCTTCTGTGGCACTTCTCTGTAAGTGAAAAGCAGACATGGTAAGAGGACATCCCATCTCTGTTGGAGTTTCTCAGGGAGCCCCATAATCATGCCTTTCAATGCCTTGTTAAATCTCGCAACAAGGCCATTGGTTTGTAGATGATAGGGTGTAGTAAACTTGTACTACACTCCACATTCCTTCCACATGTGTTTCAGGGAAGCAGACATTAAGTTAGAACCTCTGTCTGAAACCACCTCCTTAGGAAACCCTACCCTGGTGAAGACACCAATGAGGGCCTTGGCTACTGCAGGAGCTGTAGTAGTCCTAAGTGGAATTGCTTCAGGGTACCTAGTAGCATGATCCACTACCAGTAGAATGAATGTGTTCCCTGAGGCTGTGAGAGGTTCAAGTGGACCTACTATGTCCACACCTACCCTTTCAAAGGAAAACCCACCACAGGCAGTGGCATCAGGGGGCCTTTGGGTGGCGACCTGTCTTGCCACTGGCTTGACAGGAAACACAGGAGCTGACAAACACCTTCACCTTTTGGTGCATCAGGGCCAGTAAAAGTGGCTAACTAGTTTTGGTTTGGCCCAGATGTCCAGCTAGGGTGATGTCATGAGCTAAAGTTAAGAGGAACTCCCTGTACTTCTGTGGAGCTACCACTCTCCTGGTGGCTCCAGGATGGAAGTTCCTTGCCTCAGTGTACAGTAATCCCTCTTCCCAATAGGCTGTGGGTACCACTGACATCTCCCTTTGCTTCTGAAACTGCTTGCTGCCTCAGGTTTTGAAGAGTGGGACAGTCTTGCTGACCCTGGCACAGCTCTTCCCTAGAGGGCCCCCCGGGCCCAAGAATTCAACCTGGTAAGGGTCAAGCTCCATAGGCTCAGTTCCCTCAGGGGTGTCCAGGTCCTCTCCCGGATAAGAGGGGTCCTGATCTTGTTGCTGAACAGAAGCTGGTTCCCCAGTCTTCTTTCCTTTTCTCTTGGTAGGTTGGGCCATTCTTTTAGGCTCCAACACTTTTTCACCCTGCCTTTTGCTCTGTGCTTTTGTTTTTACACACACCAATTCAGGGATATCCAGCATTGCTGCATGGGTTTTTAGGTCAACCTCAGCCCAGGCTGAGGTTTCCAGATCATTGCCAAGCAGACATGCAGCTGGTAGCTTTGGAGAGACCACTACCTGTTTCAGGCCAGTAACCCCCCATCTAATGTCACCATAGCCATTGTATGATTAGTGGTAACACTGTCAGCATTGGTGACGCCCAATCAAATATTGCTCAGGCGAAACCAGTGTATCTTTCACCATAGTGACACTGGCACCTGTATCCCTCAGAGCCTCTATCCTAGTTCCATTGATCCAAGGGTACTGTAAGTACTTATTTAAGTTGGGTGGACACACAACTACAGTGGCAAACTCAACTTCCCCCTCTGAAACCAGAACTGCTTCAGTGTGCATCCTGATTTGCTCTGGGCACACTGTTGATCCCATCTGTAGACTTGCTACCCCAGGAGTAGCTGTACTTGTTGAACTAGGGGCCTTGTCGTGAGGGCAAGACTTCTCTACAGTTAAGTGTCCCAACTTCTTACAGTTGTTACACCAGGCCTTTGAAGGATCAAAGTTCTTCCCCCTATAGGGCTGTGGCACATAGGGAGTAGTTTGGGTCCCACACCCCTGTGCAGGTGTTTGGGGCCCTTTGGAAGACTCAGGCTTTTTATCTTGGGGATTCTCACCACCTTTCCTCTGGGGAGGTTTTGTAACCACCTTCTTCTGGTCACCCCTTGTGGTTGTCCTTGCCACCCTAGTCTTGCCTCAGTGGTCTGCCGTCTTTCCCAATTCTTGGGGAGAAATTAGACCTAGGTCTTCCAAATGCTGATGTAACTTTTCATTTGTGCAATTACTTAATATATGTTCCTCCAACAAATTGTAAAGTCCAGTAAAGTCATGCACATTGTGTCCAGTTAACCAACCATCCAGAGTCTATACCGAGTAGTCTACAAAATCAATCCAGGACTTGTGAGCCCCCCCTGAGTCTAATTCTGTACTCCTCAGTGGTGAGTCTAAATCCCTCAATCAGAGTTTTCTTCATGAGATCATAGGACCCTGCATCTGGCCCAGAGAGGGTCAGAAGCCTGTCTCTGCAGTTACCAGAGAAAAGTTCCCACAGGAGAGCCCTCCAGAGAGTTTTCTTCACCTTCCTCATTTCACAAGTCCTCCCAAAGGCTGTGAACCATTTGGTGATGCCATCACCCTCCTCAAATTTAGGGACAATCCCTTTGGGGATTTCAGGATCAGAGGATTCCTCCCTGTCCTTATTTTTAGTATTGCTGCCATCATTGATGGGTGCTAAACCCATCTCCTTTCTTTCTTTTTCTAGAGCCAATAGTCTGGACTCAAGATTCAATCTTTGGCCAGCCTTGCTAAAAGGCTGTCCTACTCATTGAGGCTGTCCTCAATGCCCTCACTGGAACCTGTACCACCTGTGTGGCCTCTAGGTCCACAGGGGTTGATTCTTGGAGTTAAGGGTCTGGGGACCCTTTCCTTCCTAGGGATTATTGTGGGTGGGCTACCAGCCCTGTCCTCCTCATCCCTTTCCTCATCTGACTGGTCATCACCATTCTCAGATGGGTGGGCCTGGGCATACTCAGACAGGAGCTCCTGGAGCCCTTGTTTGGTTGTATACTGGCCCATTGGTATATTTTTAATTTTAGATAAGGACCTTACCTCCCTGAAAGACAAGTGAAGGTAAGGGGTGAGGTCGAGCTCCTCAACCATGTCCTGTATGATATCTTGGTTATCTTCACTAATAGCTGGGTTCTGTTTTTGAGACATTCTAACAAAAAGTTCTAATCCCTCTACCCTTGACTATAGTGACTTTTATTTTCTAAAATTCTAAAGGGACTTTATCAAGGCCCTAACAAGACTTTTAGTAGTTTGGTCAAAATGCCAATTTGTGAAAATCAGAATTCTAAAGGCAATTTAAGAGTTCTGTCGTGTGATCAGATGGGAACCAAGTAGTGCAACAAATGCAAGTTTGTATCCCACCGCTGCCACCAATGTAAGAAACTGGCTCTAAATATACTGCACCAAAGTGAGGTACAGTGTGTATAGAGTCCAAGAGTATCCAGAGGTTTGGCAGAGGTTAATGTTAGATAGAACCTTGCTCTCTAAAGTGATAGCTTGATCGAGCAGTAAGGCCAGAGGACAGTGTAAAGCATTTGATGTACACACTCAGTCAGCAAATGGTCTCACACACTCAAGAACTGAACTCTATGCCAATTGTTTTGTTTAAAAAAATATACTGTTGTTTTATTTCTGGAACCAAGCAAGCCTGATACAGGTAAGCATATACATACTTTGCAGTAGTAATTGACTTGTTTGAACACAGTTCAGAATTGCAGTATGACTGGTACTAGCTTTGATTACAGGTTTAAGAAAGCAGTTTGCAACACATTGCAGGTATAGTAAATTCAATTGAATGGGCTTTTTAAGTAAAATTCAGTTAATTACTTTTCAGATTACTTTTCTAACCACAGGACTGGATCCTAGATTCAACCCTGGGACATTTCCTTAAAACAGGTGAGTAAATGCGTTTTGGTTAAAGGTATGATTTTTAAGGAATATTATTGTGTTTCAAAAGTTGACACTTGGGAACTTTTTCACATCGCATCACCAATGTTATCCGATGAGAGGAAATTCACTTAGCAGGTAAGTTAGGTTATCGTTACTTTTTCTTACTCAGTGCTGGATCCTGGATTCAGCACTGGGACTTTTCCTGAAAACAGTTGAGAAAATGCATTTTGGTTAAGCGGCCGATTTTTAAGGAATATTTGCAGTTTTCAAAAGTCGACACACTTCTTCTTCTTCTTTTCTTGTGGTTGCCGGATCTGAGGAAGGAAGGTTTAGGGTGCCCCAAAATACTAAATTTAGGGGCGTTACAGGTAGGTAAAGGGCAGGTACCAATGGGTCCCATCCCTGGGGTGGGTACACCCCCTATTCTGTCACTCACCACCGATGATGAGAAACGTGGGCACAACTGGTGAGAACCAACCAGCAAGCTCCTATGGTGTAGCACACGTGAGGTACTATCTTGTTTTTTCACAAATTTTTGTTTCTGATACACTTGTTTAAGTAGAGGATATTTGTTATAGACACAGTGACTTAGAATTTGAAAGAAGTCGGGCATGAACAAGTTGAGACAATACCTGTGATATAATGAAGGATTGTTGGTGGGATGTATGAAATGAATTCCCATACCCTCTCGAAAAGATATTGAGAGGCAGAGCCCGTATTAATCAGGTCTAGTTGCTTTAGGCACCTTTCATGCATGCCTATGTTGGTGCTAGGAAGAAAGTTGTTCGCCACAACTGGCAAAGAGCAGGAATGCACCATACATTGGCAAATATAGTGCATTCCTGCTCTCTTTTGTCCTTGCAGCGCAGTGCAGAAAGTTGACTTGCAGCGTTGCATTGTGTGAAAGAGTCACAATTCTGGCCCTTGAGCTTTAATTAAGGGGCCTATTCACAAACAGATTTTTGTAATATTTTTCTTAGTACTACAGTAGTACTACTCACATACTACAAAATGCTGTTCAGAAACCTACATTCGGAAATCGCCAGCTTTGCCTCGCCTTTCCTTTTTGTGTGGAGATTTCAGCCTTAATGTTAATGTATGAGATTTGTAAAGCGCTCTGTTACCAAATGTTGTCCTGGCGCTGACCTACTGCTCGAACCAATAAATAAACTGGCATCTTACCAGAAATCTGATGTACTAAAAATCCAAGTTTTCAGCTCCTGCCTGAAATTAAGTAAGGAAGAAGCTGATTGAAGGGATGTCGGAAGTTTATTCCAGATTTTTATGGTACCCTAATAGAAACTTCTGCCACCCCAGTTCGTTCTTTTAAATGCGGGTACCTCCAAAGTTCTGGAATTAGAGGATCTAAGTGATCTGCAAGGTGTGTACTAACTACATTTCAGTCTTAATTCTTGTGATCCTTGTTTGTGCAGTGCTTTATACTCAATGCACAAAGCTTTGAAATAAGCCCTCTCTTTCACTAGTAACCAGTGTAATTGTTTGATGGTTTTCCTGACTGATATGTACTTGGGTGTATGAGAGAGATCTGTTGCGGCTGCATTTTGCAGCACCTGAAGTTCCCTAAAATGCTGGAACCTTAGGTTAAGATATAGGCCATTACAGTAATCTAATCTGGCCAATATCAAAGCTGATAATACCAGTTGTTGAAATTGTACTGTGAAACCCCAAAACCGGTCCTAGGAGGCTTGTTTCCAGTCCAGGGAGGACCTGGCTTGGAAGTTCGGGCTGGACTGTTCCCATGAGTCATAGGGTCAAGACTGATTTGCATATGGCTGGGTCCAAACCGGAATGGCATGGTGAGCAAAAAAATGATGGATTCAGGCCAAGATCTCTGTACTGGGGTGAATGTATGACATTGTTCTGCATTCTGTCCATCAACTGTTGTTTTTGCATTTATCACCCCGAGTGGGATGGGTATGCTCAGACGTGAGTCCCGTGCTCTTCATGCCACTGGAATCAAGCTATCCTGGCTGAAGAGGGGTGAAACCCCGAAACCGGTCCTAGGATGCTTGTTTCCAGTCCAGGGAAGACTTGGCTTGGCGGTTCGGGCTGGATTGTTCCCAAGAGGCACAGGCTCAAGACTGATTTGCATATGGCTGGGTCCAAACTGGAATTGCATGGTGAGCAAAAAAACGATGGATTCAGGCCCAGGTCTCTGTACTGGGGTGAATGTATGACATTGTTCTGCATTCTGTCCATCAACTGTTAATTTTGCATTTGTCACCCCGAGTGGGACGGGTATGCTCAGACGTGAGTCCCGTGCTCTCCATGCCACTGGAATCAAGCTATCCTGGCAGAAGAGGGGTGAAACCCCGAAACCGGTCCTAGGATGCTTGTTTCCAGTCCAGGGAGGACTTGGCTTGGCAGTTCTGGCTGGATTGTTCCCATGAGGCACAGGGTCAAGACTGATTTGCATATGGCTGGGTCCAAACTGGAATGGCATGGTGAGGAAAAAAAACGATGGATTCAGGCCCAGATCTCTGTACTGGGGTGAATGTATGACATTGTTCTGCATTCTGTCCATCAACTGTTAATTTTGCATTTGTCACCCCGAGTGGGACGGGTATGCTCAGACGTGAGTCCCGTGCTCTCCATGCCACTGGAATCAAGCTATCCTGGCTGAAGAGGGGTGAAACCCCGAAACCGGTCCTAGGATGCTTGTTTCCAGTCCAGGGAGGACTTGGCAATTCTGGCTGGATTGTTCCCATGAGGCACAGGGTCAAGACTGATTTGCATATGGCTGTGTCCAAACTGGAATGGCATGGTGAGCAAAAAAACGATGGATTCAGGCCCAGATCTCTGTACTGGGGTGAATGTATGACATTGTTCTGCATTCTGTCCATCAACTGTTGTTTTTGCATTTGTCACCCTGAGTGGGACGGGTATGCTCAGACGTGAGTCACGTGCTCTCCATGCCACTGGAATCAATCTATCCTGGCTGAAGAGGGGTGAAACCCCGAAACCGGTCCTAGGATGCTTGTTTCCAGTCCAGGGAGGACCTGGCTTGGCAGTTCGGGCTGGACTGTTCCCATGAGGCACAGGGTCAACACTGATTTGCATATGGCTGGGTCCAAACTGGAATGCCATGGTGAGCAAAAAAACGATGGATTTAGGCCCAGATCTCTGTACTGGGGTAAATGTATGACATTGTTCTGCATTCTGTCCATCAACTGTTGTTTTTGCATTTTTTACTGGAATAACAGCAGGGCCTTTCTAATTTTCTTCAGAATGAAAAAAGTGGAAGATGTAAGGGCATTAACCTGCTCCACAAAATTAAGTTTACTGTCTATAATTATCCCAAGATTTTTGGCCTTTACTACAGGTGCTGGCAGCTCACCTATATTCATTGGCCACCAGCCTGGGGAACAAAAAGAGGGATCATTTACATTGAGGACCACCTCCGTTTTGCTGGAGTTAAGTTTCAGACTATTAGCACTCATCCATGAACTTACCACAAGCATGCAGTCATGAAACTGCTTGCTAACGGAATGTGGCTGGTTTCTAACTGATACCACTATCTGTGTATCATTAGCATATGAAGTTAAGTCAAAGCCAAAAGCTTTATGACTGGGGCTAGAGTAGCTATGTAGATATTATAAAGAGTCGGGCTAATTGAGGAGCCCTGAGGCACTCCACAAAGGAGCTGAAAGGGATCATATTTAAACGGGCCCATAGTCACAAATTGCATCCTATCTTCCAGAAATGATTTTAGCAGGTGGAGAGCCGCTCCCTGCACCCCTATTTCTGCTAATTTGTCCACCAGAATGGTATGGTGGACAGTGTCAAAGGCCCCTTGGCTACAGAACTTATATCACTCCTGAAAATATCAGACTTGAAAAATGTTTGGAATTCAAGACTTCCGGATGACTGGGACAAACCTGCCAGGCTGATCTGCACAAGGTGCGGCTTCACTGGCCTGAAGAAACAGATTTCCCCCTCACATCTTCTCCACAGCCGGAAATCTGTGAGACGGTATCCATGCTTGTGGAGCACTCATCAGTCATCCCCCACAGCTGTACTTCTATGAAGGATTTGGAGCTATAAATACGTCGGAAGGTAAAAATCTTGACTGGACGATGGCACCAAACATGTATGATCGGCAGGATGATTTGCCTGGGCACGAAATTCGAATTTTCCATCTCAGAGCTATTCCTGCCAAAATCAACGGCGTTACCGGAACATGGTCTAAAACCTGCCCAACTTCATGGAGCTGTCCATGGGTACAGCATGCTGTCTTGCACCACTAAAGGATTTGGACTTCCATAAAAAAAGTCTAAAGACCTAAGGTAAACCCTCTGACTGAGTCAAACCTGGCTGCTGTATCCAACCCATGCTCCATCACATTCTGCCTGAAAACCACACCTAGGCCCTGTTCTACTGTGACCAGTTGATGTGCATTGGCGTCCAGCAGTTTTTGGTGCTATTCTTACTTAAAACTTTAATAACTCATATCTCTTCTTCGCCATTTTAGAACTTTGCCTTTTTGGTGTCATTTTGTGAATTAAATTATTTTCTAGTGTTATAAATTTGAGTTTGGATTTTATTTTGCTGTATTCTTGACTTTGTAACTACTTTGTTATTACCAAATGCTTTATGCATTCTAAGTTAAGCTAAGTCTGCTTACTCTGTGCCATAGCTACCAAGATTTGAGCTGTGGTTTAAATTGGTGAAATCTTTTACTGGATTTAACAAGATCGTATTTTTTAACTTGTGGTGGACATCAATCCATCTCAACTAATAACCACTTTCTCCCATTGTGTATATAACCTTTCTGGTTGCTGAATGACCCTGCTTTTGTCATACCAGACTTTTTTCTCTTGGTTTGTTGCATTTACTGTGCCTGATTTCAACTGCATTTTATTAGTAGCTGTGAGAGCAGGGACGTCTTAAGGATTGTGGGGGCCCTGGGCCAAAGATATTGTGGGGGGCCCTTTTCAAATAGCTTTGAATTTATGATCCAGTTTAGCTCTTTTATGCCCTCTTTGGCCAGGTCACTCACAATGCACACACACACTGGTCCAAATTCTAAACCTGTTTACATTCTAATATTTAGGATAGTGATGTGTTTTCAATATTGTAACACAGCAGTAGCTCACTAATATTACTACAAATAATCTCTGTGACATACGAATATGTAAGGTCCTGTTTTGATCTAAAATAAACTTTTTATGTATGTTGTATGAAACAAAAACACATTTCTCTGCAAAATGGTTCTAATACTCTCACACATCACCCACATTAAAAGTAAATGAAAGGAAAATGGTATTTGAAACAATCTGTTGAAGAATTATTCAAGGTCATCCGGGAATGAACAGAGCTGGCTCTCTCAGGGGGCCCCCTGACAGACTGGGGCCCTGGGCCAGAGCCCACTTTGCCCATGCCTTAAAACGTCTCTGTGTGAAAGGACACTACTGATTACCATGGGGAACTCCCCTACACACCCACAACTTTCATACCCCAAGTTAGATATGGCCACAGACTTTCGCCATCTTAAAAATACCTTGACAAATGGCATTTTGCTCCTGCTTGCAGTAAGGCAAACTGGAACTACTCAAAAAGTGGGTACGGTTGCCCTTGGAATCTTTAACCTCATTGTTTAGGGATTGCCTAGTAGTCATCCTCACCCAACTCAGGAGTAAATGGGGCACTCCAAGGCACCTCATTAGTACAGTCTTAAGACCTATGGAAGTAGAGAATTGCTGTTTGTCACCCGTGAGAAGCCATGAAGAGCAAAATCTACTCCCCCTTGTACCCAGGACAAAGAGTGGACTCCAAGAGTCAGTTAGCTGACCTCCCATATGGCTACAGGGACAAAACGAGCTGCAAGAAACCTTTTCCCAGAAGATCTATTTGACCAGTGGCAACTGGACCCCGACTCTTCCCTGCTGTTGGCCTCTTCCTGACACCATGTGAGTCTCTTTTTTTTTGTTTGGTAATGTTACATTGCAATTGCAGGCACAAAAATACAAGGGTGTTAATATTTTGCTGAGCATCAGGACAAGAGACATGTGGAAGAGTACTTTACAGCTAGTCTGGTACATTCATCCCTGCAGGTCTAGAAAATGCTGGGGTGTACGGCACAACACAGTGCTGAGAGATGCCCTCCAAGGTAAATAATCAGTGTGCAGTCATGTTGTCCACTACATTTCATGGCAATGAAATCAAACATATTTGAACTACTTAACTGTGAGCAACCAGTTAGCTCGAAAAGAACAGACATGAACATCATGGGTAGGGAAGGGGAGTGAGGTAATAGGTTTGGGGACAAGGTGAAAAAAGAGGCTTTGCAGTTCCAAATTTACCTCGGGTAAATTACCATCTTCTCAATAAAAGTCTGGCTTCATGTGGTACACATCTCATTATATATACTGTGAAAAATCATTGACAGTGTTATCATAGCCTGCATGGGTATATTTGGTCAGGTATGATCTAAGTTACAGTGGCGACACGAACATTGTCCTCAGGACATAATGCATTCTGGAGGGCAGTCAGGATCATGTCCCAGTTGGATGCAATGGGGTATTTGCGTATTCCTAGAGTGTCCTCGCTAAAAAGAGAAACCCCTTCCACCCTAGTCCAGGTGAGGATAGAATGTGACCAGGCCGTTATAGACGGTGGTTCACTGGACTCCCATTGCCTCGTAATGAGGCACTTTGCTACTATGAAACCAAGGTCTAGAAAGCGTGTAGTGGCCTTGTGCTTCTTATCTCTCAGGAGGAGGCCCAATATGCAGACCTCTGTACACTCAAACTGCTGGTCAGTGCAGGTTGACAGATGTCATGTGAGCCCCCCCAGTACTGCCATAACGAGGGTCATGACCATAACACATGTAAAATATCTGCATCAAGGTGGCAGCAGCAGGGACAGGCCACATCCAGTCTATGAAAATAACGATTGATCTTCTTGGGGGTAAGATATGCCCTGTATATAATGTAGAATTCTTTCAGCAGGAACCTGGCATTGTGACGCACGTATGTGGGACCCGCCAGATTCATGTCCCATTCCTTGGAGGTGTGTGGACAGGTCATGTCTGTCTCCCAGCGATGCCACAGTGAAGTCAATGTTGTGACAATTTGCAGCCAAAGTACGTCTGCCTGCAACAGGGTAAGATGCCACCCCTTTCCAATGATGTGTACATATTGAAGTGTAAGTTGAGTCGGTGGTTCCTGTGTAGCATCCATCCAGTGGCACTGTAAAGTACCAATAGATGGCTTGAGTGACGGAAGGTAGTAGACTGGGTGTGCATAGTATCCTGTCGATTTGAACTTGTACTTTATGTGGGTGGGAGAAAAAGGAGGATACCCTCATAGATGGGTTGTGGAACCTCCATATGTCTTCCAATCCCCACTGGCACATTGAATCCCCAAACAGTGATGCATTAGTGGAGGCCGCTGTACACTCTAAAGGGGGGAGGAGCAGTCTAGGCTTATGTCCAGAACACTATTAAAATCCCCTCCCACCAACCACGGGAGGCAACACCATTTGGAAAGCACCTGCAATAGGGACCGTAGAAAGGAACCTTGGTCAGTATTAGGGGCATAAATGGTGTATAACACAAGGTGACAGCCATCAAGCCTTCCTTTATTGAAAATATACCTGCCTTTAGTATTTGACACAATCTCCTCAGCCAGAAAAGGAGTACCTAGGCAGACCAAAAATAATATCCTGCTGGCGTAAGAGGAGTAATTTGTGGCAAAGACTCATCCCCTCCATCTACGTTGCAGTTTAGTCGCCTCGGAATATGCCAAATGTGACATTTGGACATGGTGCCTCTTGAGATATGAATACTCTGCTTATTGGCAAGATGGAATACACATACCTCGAACATTCCAGGTGATAATGCATTGGGTTCATGTGATATTTAGGTGATAAAGTACGTAATGCAGAGATCTGAGCATGCAAAGAGGACTATGGAGAAGGGCAAGTTCAAAAGTCTGCAAAGTCTGTATGCAGCAGAACCAAAACAATGTTATACTTGAACCTGGCGCCAATGTTGTGTGTCTTCAATACCAAAAGAGCGGACCTCAGGGGAGGCTGCCCAAACTAAGACACCAACTATATTTATCTAAATAAAACCTAAGAGATGTGGGTGGGGGGTAAGTAGCTTCAAAGATCAAATAGATCAGCATCACCTATCAGTGTAGAGGGAAAGTATGGACCCAGGAAGCATATCTAGTGTTAACCAGCCGATTAACTCTGCCCAGATACATCCACCCATTTATGAGGGGGAAAGGAGAGAGTCCCTCCCACCACTCCCGGATCCCACCCCAAGCAGCCTGCAAAAACTACATTCATAGGCAATAAATCAAAAATATCATGGCTAGGCATACTGTGAGATCAACATAATGCAGTAGCCATCAAAAATACAGATGATGAATCAAATAATGTCGTCGGACATCTGTGGCATGACATCCAGCAGAATTGTCGAGTTGCTGTCCAATGGGCAGACCGCAGAGGACTCCTCGTCCCCAGATAATCGGGCAGACACCACATCCGGTCTGAACTGTTGACAGGATCTGAAATCTACACTGCCTCCTGATCCGCCCACCTGTGTTCCATGATAATCTGCTCCAGATTCGGCACTGCCATCGGACTGGGACAATGGCTCTACCTGCACCACCGGTGCAATCCATGTATGCTCCTTGTGTTCCTCTGCTCTCTTCCCTCATCTCTTGGTCAGGGACCAGAAAAGTGCCTAGAAGTCTTAAACTAATCCCATGCACCTTAGAGTGTATCAAAGAATCTTCCTTTGTATGCAGTCACTACACCCAACTTTTCTGAGAGGAGCAAGGAAATTAGTGCTCGATATTGCTGTTATACTGCCAAAAAGGAACTGCGTTGGTGCTGTACCCCTAAGGTATAGTCTGGAAAGAACAATACACATGCGTTGTCTAGCCTGACACCCTGTAACTTCCCGGCCTCTCGTAGTATGGTGTCTCTATTGCGGAACTGTAATACCTTGAAGATGAATGGCTGGGGGCTAGAGCCCGGGGCTGCTCGCCATGAGGGAATGTGGTGTGCCCCCTCACTGGTCAAGTAAGATGACAGGGAGGACTCCGGTAGTAGTTCTTTGATCCATCGTTCAATAAATGCGACCACATCTTGGCCTTCAGCCTCCTACGGGAGTCGAATAAGATGAATATTATTGCACCTGGACTGACCTTCTGCATCCTCTACCTGTATTCCAGGCACTGGATCCTGATGCCATACTCTTGTAGTTGCTTTTCCAGCAATTTAGTGGTGGGTTGGACCTCTGAGAGAGCCTGTTCCATGGTCATTACTCCCTCGGCTAGTTTTCTATGATCTATGTAGAGTAATGTGAGATCTGCCACCACATTATCTATTTTGGACTCCAGGGATACACAACAGCGCTCTATTGATGCCAGTACTGCGTCAAATCTGTCTCTGGGGGGAGAAGGCCAACTCAAGGAGTCCAGTTGATCAACTCGTGGGGAGGCCCTGGAGTTAGTATTGTGAGTGTGGCCCATCTTGGCAGAACTTCTATCAACGCTCAGGTCTAAACAGCATGTAAAATGGGGCCGGTATGTAACAGTGTATAGATTCTCTTATGATTGCACACCAGCGTGTTGTGATGCAACGCAGTGCATGAAACCCCAAAGGTCTCAAAGACTGCAACAACAAATAAAGTTCCGTACCCAAAGATGTAGAAACTATGGGGGTGAGCGAAGTCAGAGCAGCAGAGAGTCAGGAATAGCCACAACACAGCTAGGTCATCCCAGAACACCAAATATTGACATTTGAGCACATCCATGACAGGCAGTCCGTGGAGCACAGTCAGTGCAATCCCAGATGGGAAAGAACATTTTAGGCAGTATACAGAATTAGGGAAGTGTGCTGGCAGGCCTGAGGAGCGTGGCACTCACAAGGTCCAGGAGGAAGGGGGAAAAATCCAGGCCTCCGGTGTCCAGGACCTGCGTGAAGTGCTTCACCCTATGTCAAAGGGCAACAGCAGCTGCACATGGAGCAGCAACAGTGCCCCGCGACTCAACAGGGCAGTAGGGAAAGGCGATGTGGGTAACAAGACAGAGCACTTCTAAAGTCAAACAGCACACACTCATGCAAAGTGCGGGTGGGGGAGTCACTCAGGTGGACCCTCCTCTCCGCTCACAGCAGGCCCCTAGTCCATAGCAGCAGCAGGCAGCAGCCCGGGGACCCCGCTCTAATCCTCGCTGCCTCTGGGCCACCAACTGAGTCAGACGCCAACAGGTGTCCAGGCCATTCATCTCGTATCATGGTGCACAGCTGTCCCGCACCCCCACACCACCTGCAGAAGGCCTCCAGACAACAGAAGCAGCAGGCAAGCTGATCCAGGCCACCCTCTAAAAGGTGTGTGGTTGGGGGCACTTAAGAAAGACGACAGGGCATCTGTGGTGTATGGATGACGTTCCCGGGTGAAGAAAAAATGACGGATAACGGGGATAGTTGGGGATCAGCATTATGGCACGTCTGCCATCTTGGCCCCACAAGCCACGCCCGACACCCTGTGAGTATCTTTATGCCTCCCCCGAGGTCTTGGGGGCTTTAGAACTTTGATCTTTATGATTTTCAGACTTTCACTGGGGCCAAGTCACTTTGTGATTGCGACCCAGGCTCCATCGTGGTACGGCCTGAAATTGCACCTGGGTCCCTGTCTATTGTGAACATAGACTTTCATTGACACTTAGAGCTTCCGGGCTCCATTTCCACTTAAAACTTTCACAATTCATATATCTGGTTCTGCTTATTGGATTTATGTTGTTTTGGTGTCTTTTTGCTTAATACATTTTACTTTATTCTTCTAATTTGATTTGGGATTTTTACTGCTTGGTATATTTACTTTATTGTATTTTAGTAATGGATAAATACTTTACATGTTGACCTAAGTTAGGCCTACCTGCTCTTTGCCATTGCTCTCAGAGGCTTGAGATCAGGATGATTTAGTGACTTTAAGGGTTCACCTTTGAGAAGAGTTGTGATTGTACCTTGAGGTGGTCAGTCACCCACCTCAAATAATAATCCAAATTCTTACACAATGCATTTTGCCCCCTTTCATGTTTTGCACTTGTTTACCACCTCTTTCCAATTGGTGGTATTTTGCACGTACAAAATGCTGCGTTTTAAAAAAAAAAATATTTGCGAATACTTTGTACATTGAAATACCGATTTACTATTTGGAAATAGCATTTTGCGATTCAGTATTTTCTATCGCAAAAATAAAGATTTGGTAAACTGTAAGTGGGATTCTGTTTCGAGAACTACAACATTAACATTTTTTGTGAATCGCTAAGACTAGCTTTGTTTCCATCCATCAGGCCCTTTAAAACCAAATTGGCTGCTGAATGTGAGCAAACAATGCCAGAATGAGCAGAACCTCTCCACAGTCCACCTTAAGCTAAAACACAAGTAGAATAAGATGAAAGAGAGTTTTGCTTGTTACAAAGCATCATCTAGCAGAGAGTCTGCCTCTGGGAATAGACAAACACGACTTTCTTCCGGGTGAAGGCTTAGGTATTCATGCCTTTTTTGCAAGGTGGAGGGACTAAACATTTTTGATAAAAGACTTTCTTGATAATCTGCTTTCCTGGCATTGCTCGTCTTTGAAATAAAAAGAGTGTGGCATAAAATGGGGATGAAGTGATAATGAGTGTTTAAATACATTTTTTTCCTGCTAACACACTGATTCTGCGTGGAAACATTAAAAATGTGCATTTATTGAGAGAGAAAAATTGAGTAGGAGGATTCTGAAGACGACTGTGATGTTTATCATTCCTTGTTCACAGAATGCCTCTTTTAGTATATTTGTTTAACTTGCCCTTTTTTCATTATAAATGTATTACAGCTACAGTAACATTTAGAAGTTACTATTTTATGACTCAATCCAGTTTTCCCAACATATGCTTCCTACGAGAAATGGATCAAGTACAGATGTTTTTGGAGAAATGCTACGTGTGCCATGATATATTTTTCTGATAAAACTTTCAAGATAATACTTGTGCCATATTGTTCTGAAGTACACACCTCAAACGAAAGCCACGGAATAATATTAGTGATGTACCTTTTGTTGAGATAGTCATTTATCAAAAAGCCTCACTGGAAGCAGTTTTGATACAGATGAAGGGGCCAGATGTAGAAAGCACTATCACAAAATACTGGTCACAATTTGCGACCAGTATTTTTGTCACCAGTGCTGTGTTTTGCAAAACGACCTATGTAGCAATAGGCCTGTTTGCAAAGTATGGATTCATTGTGGGTCGTGATTTGACCTGCCTCATGAATAGTAATGAGTTTAGTTACAAATTGCGACCCTCTATAATATGTAGCCATTACATAGATGGTGGCCTCCTGAGCGCAGCAGACCACCATGTCTGTGATTGCTTTTAAATAATGCAATCATTTATTTTTTAAATGCATCCTATTTTCGGGGATGCAATTAAAAAAATGAAAAGTTTAGCAAAAAAAAAAGTGGTGAATGGAATCACTGCCCACTTTGAAGAAATGTTTTTGTCAACATTCAGAAAGGTGAAGGGATTCCTTTGGGGCCCCTTCCTGTTTGCGAATGGGTTGGCACTACCTTTGTGTAGTCTGTAATATATACTTGCAGCCCATCCTAAATGGGTGTTTGGAAGGGATACACTAAACATGCCCTTTCCAAACATGTTTCTGTATGTTGTCGCACACCAAAATTGTGATTCAGTAACGTGTGCCTGAATCGTAATTTGTGTTTGCTACATGCCAAAAGGCCTTTTTGGAATTGCAAATGGCCCTATTTTGTGAATTCAATCCTTTGGGAATGAAAAAAAAACGATGTACATCTGGCTCTTGGTCTGTTCATGGAGAGCTACTGTTCTCAGCGAGCAGCGAAGTCAAAGTTTCTATCTTGATGCAACAACATCTATTAGCAGTTTGTGCCTATAGTAGAGTAACAATAAATCTTAGTTCAAAGTACAAGCAACTAGAAGGCAAACATACATGAAATTAAATGTGAACTTGGGCAAGCTGCTCTGTGGCACTGAATATTTGCATATAGTAATATGTTAAGGAAAACTGGGAGGACAATAACATTGTCTATGTAACCTTTAAAATAAATGAAAAAAGTGTTGTAGGAGACACAGAAATATAATCTTTACATATTATTAGGGTAAAACAGACAGGGTGATAAGATAAGTGTAATCGGGAACTTACCTATCCTACTCACTGTAATTGTCTTAGAAATTCTTCATAAACCATCAATGAGATACCAGTTGCTGCATGAAGGTATGGCTGATGTTGTGATCTCATATTTTCCCATAAAGGATCAAGTGTTTGTGCCTCCAATTAGAAATACACACTTCTACCAAACTGCACATTAAGGGTGAATTTTTGGCTATCATGTGGGCTTAGTTGAGTCGCTGGATAACACCACAGCGAATGTTAAAGAAAACCAGCGGGTCTCTTAAAACAATAAACTGACTTTTAAATAAATAGGTCGGTTAATCCATAATAAAGTAATACTCAATAACTCAGGGGGTCATTACGATCGTGGAGGTCCCGCCACCGCCAGTCGGTCGGTGGCGGGCCCTCTGCCATCGCCCTGCTATTTCCCCCCCGCCATATTATGATGACGGGGAGAATCACTGGTGAAGCGTGGCGGTCGTAAAGACCGACTGTCATGGTTCCCGACAGGCGGTCCTTTTCGGACTGCCTATCTGAACTAAAACAATGGATCACATTGCGGCGGTGCATATCCCTTTCTTCCGTTTGTTTTGCGGCAGACAAACCACAGCAAAATTAATGGTAAAAATGGATTTGGGGGGCCCCTAGCCGGACCCCCTTAATCCCTGGTGTAGGGACATATATCGTGGGGGGAACCTATGGTGCCCCCTACATATCCCAGCCCCATGTGGCAGGCACCACAGGGTGCCTGCCACGTAGTGCAGGGATGTGTCTGCTCCCTCTATTTTGCATTGTGGCGATGGCTGCTGACTGCATCCTGCCACAATGGAAAATATAGGTGATGCGACCGCCGTGGTGGCGCTCGCATCGTGATTTGGATTGTGGGCAGGCCGCCTCATAGGCAGCCGGTCCCAAATCCTAATATCAATGGCGAATACAATCCTTGGGAGACTTTGTGCTTCTATTTCCCTCGTGTCTACATAGTTACGAGGGTATAGATGGTGCTTGGCGTTGTTTTGATTTTACTGGCGGATGACGGCTAACGCCATTGGAATGTGATACACATATACCCAGCACTTAAAAGCAAGGTTTTGCCAGTGTGTTTTTACTCTTGCACACACCATTCAAAACATATTAGGGTGTCACTCTTCAAGGCCCTATGGTTGTTTTGGATTTAATATTATAGATTAATTATCTCAGAAATGACATTGTGAATATGTTTAAGAATGAAGACCAATATACATGCTTGATATTGATTAACTGGTGTTTTTATTTTTGAAATCATTATATTTAGATTCCTGTGGTGCACATATACATGGCCACTTAAGGATGTGGCAGACGATCGTTTTGAGACTGGTGAGAGTGAATATTTTTGGTATACTCTCACGTATGCAGATGGATGACACATTGGTCTACACATGCACTAGGTGTTGCTGGTTTAGATATGTAATAACCTTTTGATACTAAATACATTTTGTTCACATTTGCAGATTACAGACCAGATTGCAGCTGGTCCCATGATGCTCCATATAAATTAAGTATGGAATTTATAATTTGTGCATATTAACAGCAGAGTGACATGATTATGGTCCTGATGAATGCCTACGAATTGAATTCACTTGAGGCAGAAACATGTTGACCTAGTCAAATAGGGAACATCCATATCCCTATTCCTCATACTGTTTTTTAACTCTATCCACTTGGGCCAGCAGAATAAAACAACTTTATCCCTTGTAGAGATAGTTTTAATTCACCCCCTTATATTATTATTTTTGCACTCTGCCCCTCATTCACATGTACATTGGAGGATTAAAACACCTCACACTCCTCTCCTGCGGGAGAGTTGTAGCCCACACAGTGTACCTTGCGGACACAGTGTGCAAGAGGGAACCCAATGATGAAGCATGTCACCTCGGTGAGTGAGGGTTCTCGTCTTTATAAATAATATTTTTTGTATCATTTGGATCATTAGCACACCCCTATCTTAACACTCACACTTACATTTAGGTATAGTGGATATGCCATCCGGTTACTTGTTGTGAGATTGACAGGTCAAGTACAGGCAGACGTTGTGATGTTTCTAATCAGCAGTTAACTCAAAATACAGTTGAGTATGATATTGGCTGATACTATCAGAGTAAGCTGATAAAAACAATCACACAAATGCTACATAATTTACAGTATGATCAACAAAAACACTTATACATTGTAAATGCTATATTGATCTATCTTGTTAAATGACTAGCTACAGAGCAGGTAGAAGTCTAAACACGATCACTTGGGCATAGTAGAATTGCAATATCATTAGGTAAATGATTACTTGAGGAGATCTGCAAAAGGGAAATTCTCGACATATTAGAAAGATCATAGATGCCGCCTCTGTTAGTATGTTTATTTATTTGGTGTTTTCTATAGCGCGAACATGACCCTGCGTAGGGTATCAGAGCGCTTTACAGTTGCATTTCCACGAACAAAACCTTATAAGGGGGCTGCTTGCAAGGACATTGCAGTGTTTGTTTGTATTCCCCTGCACACCTGGGGTTGCTGCTCATGTTTAGATAGCTGCTGGCGCCTAATTTACCCTCCCGCCGTCGCTGGTACTTACCACGACCGCTGTGTGGAGGGATCTGGGGACCACATCGTCCAGGCTCCTTCGCTTTGCTCCAGGCCACCGGAAACGGACAGGCTGTCTTTCGCGCCCGAAGGCGCTTTAAAACCAACATCAACTACGGCAGAGCGGGGGCTGCTTGCAAGGACATTGCAGTGTTTGTTTGTGTTCCCCTGCACACCTGGGGTTGCTGCTCATGTTTAGATAGCTGCTGGCGCCTAATTTACCCTCCCGCCGTCGCTGGTACTTACCGCGACCGCTGTGTGGAGGGATCTGGGGACCACATCGTCCAGGCTCCTTCGCTTCGCTCCAGGCCACCGGAAGCGGACAGGCTGTCTTTCGCGCCCGAAGGCGCTTTAAAACCAACATCATCCCCCGCGTTGCGGGACCGCGCGCGGGTGGCGCCGGGCTAAGCCCGGGCAAAGGGCGGGCCGTCTGAGGCCGTCAGAGGACGAAGGAGGTCGGGCCAGGCCAACCCTCTTGGACTGGTAGTCTGTGTCTACTGGACATGTAAAGTATTGAGTTAATCTCAGTTGCAAGTTATATTTAGTGCATCGTGTTATTCGTGACACTTTTTTTTTTTCTTTTTTTTTTTTTTTAAAGAAGTTCCCCTATACCTTCTCTGGTCATGGTTAGGCGGGGAGCCAAAGTTTCAGCTGATTCAGCATGTAATACCATCGACACCTACCTAGTAAAAGCAGTTAGTGCTCTTACTCAAGAAATAGATCGGACAGAAAAAAGACTATCTAGGAGTTCAAGCGCACTACTACCAATTAACCAATGTAACCTTAGTGATACTATCACCCACAATGCCGAAACACCTATAGTCTCAATTACTTTAGAAAGAGAGGATGTAAATGTTAGTACTCAGTCGATACTCTTGAATACTCCCAGATTATCTGCCATAGAAGATAGCCCTGCCCCATTAATATCTCCACTGGTAAACCAAAAAGGGGCGCGGAAAAAAATTATAGGGCAGAGTACCATGCCAAAGAAAAAGGGAAAAAAATTACCTCTAATAGAGAACAAGGTTACCACACGTACAAGGGCTAAACAAAATACGCTGGAAACCCCTAGCATGGAAGCAATTTTTGAGAAATCAGTCGAGCTCATTAGGCCACTGCATGATAAAGTGGATAATTTGGCCAGGGAGGTCCACAAATTGAAAGGATCCATTGATAAAATTGGGATGCGAGATTTACAGACAACAGGCGTAGAAGGACTAATTATATCAGAGGGTACTGCTGTTAGGAATGCTGGTATAACCAATATAACCAATGTGACCAAAAGTAAGCTCCCCACTAGTCAGCTTCGGGGCGATCCAGTCATAAGTTCGCAGTTACCTACAGAAGGGAATACAATAGCAAGTGAGAAACAGGGAGGGCAATCTAATATAAAAATCTTACCAATAGAACAAATACGTAAGGATATGGAAGTACACACGATTCCATTAAACATCAGTAAGACCCCTCCTTGTATTAACCTACCACCGGAATGTAGCGCGTATGTAGCAGTGCTGGTTAATATCCCTAAATAAAAAAATGGGCAAGTAGAGAACCACGATCAACTGAAGAATAAAATCCTTCATTGGCTGTCTAATAATTGTAACTTCCCCATGGAAGGGGCCAGCCAGATTATATTAGCGCAGAGAGTAGGATGGGTAGGTCCCCTTAGAAAAAACTTTGAGGGTGACTGCGTCATAATAAATTTCAAAACTTGTCTGTGGGCCAAAAACACGCTTATAAATGCGCCATTACCATCAGCCTGGGAATTTAACACTACCTTATTACCATTAGGCTACTTTTATAGGCATTTACTGGAACCCAGCTACCCAAGTAACACCGGTTTTGTAAAAACCCTGAGACCCCGTCATAATTTTTGTATACGAACATATAACAGATTTAAGATCTTTGAATCCCTGGAGGACATTGATTGACATATTTTGTCAAAAAGCCCAGTACAGGTCAATTATCCCATAAGGCCTATATTAAGTGTCGAATCTAATGAACGGAAGGGAGAAATGACCCACGGTAATCAGGATACCTGTTATCTACCTAATATAGTAGCTGCTCAAGTACCCCTTATATCCGAACTTAATACAGCAGAAGTCGATAGTGCAACTGAGGGATCCAATCCTACCTGGACCATAGCAAAGCTATCTACGGCAGATACTCTTTTAAACTCAGAATCTACTGAAGATGTGTCAAATGGCTGTACAGTTGCTAACTGTGACTTTAATTCGGGTTACAGTGTCGTCACATGGAATATTGCAGGCTTAAACAGCAAACTGGACTCCCCTTTTTGGAAGGACTTAATTAATATAGGCTACGATATAATATGCCTTCAAGAAACTTGGTGTGAGGAGCCTATTTTTGTTGAGGGATATTCCTCATACTGTTTGAATGCAGTCAGCTCAATTGCTGGAAGGGCTAAGGGAGGTCTTTTGCTTCTGCTATCCACCAAACTCAACTACTGTAAAATTAAGAGTTGCGTTTCAGTGGATGTCTACTCTCAGGTATTACGTTTAGAGTTTGATAAAGGCAAAGATTTAGTATTGATTAATTTTTATAACAATGTTTTTACTGCTGGTAGAGGTAAAATTTTGATTCAGTTGGAAAAAGAAATTGAGAGGACTCAGGTACTATCAGGTTGCCAGTCGATTATCCTTTGGTTGGGCGACTTTAACATAAGCCCATGTCTTTATGCCATGAGCAACTTGTGTGGGTTAAGAAGGGAGTGCGGAAACACGGAGGAAGTAGACTATTTACACTTTCCACACTGTACATATGGTATGGCTTTAAACAAGATGTTAGCCAAGTTTGACTTGGACATGTTAAGTTGTATGAAAAATAGGGAAAACACTAACTGCCCAACTTTTACAGGAAGAGGTGCTAATTCTTACATTGATCACATTTTACTTTCTAATAACACAGCTTATTCCAATCTATGGGTTAATGAGCAAACACTAAGTGATCATAATAGTATTTCCATATCATTGCATTGTTGGGGTAATAAACCAATGGGCGTTAACAACCATATTAATCATGTTGAAGCAGTAAGACCAAATGGAATGAAGATTAGGTGGTCGAGGATTGTTCCACGTAAATTATTGCAGGAGGTGTTAAGAAAATGTAACAAGGAGATAGATTATTGTCTTGGCGAGGAGGTGAATTCGCATAATATACTTAATAATTTGCTTACAATTAATGAAACAATAGATAGTCTACTCACTAAAACATACAAGGGGAAAAAAGAAATTAATACGGGATGGTTCGACAAAAGTTGTACTCATGCCTTACATGACTTAAAACAAGCTTTGAGTACTAAACCACGAAACCCCACTAGCATTAAAAACTGTCGCGTCAATTATAAAACATCCCTTGTTAAGAGGAAAAGAGCACTACAAGAAAAGGCCTGGAACAACCTCAACCTAGCGGTAGACACAAATGATAGCAAATTGTATTGGGAAACTATAAATAGCCCCTTTTTGAAAAATGATAGTGTGCCTGAAATAACCTCGCACGTAGATTGCAATTCATGGATGCAACACTTTTTAAATATTTTTAACCCTGATAGGTTAGTTTTAGATTTTTCACAGGACAATGATCATACATGGCCAAGATTACCCTTAGTTATAAGTCTTGATGAGGTCTACGAGGGTCTAAGTAATAGTAAAGGCGGTAAAGCACACGGCCCGGACGGGGTCCCGTTGGATTTATATAAATCCGAATTACATTTGTGGGCCCCTATTTTGACTAGATTTTTTAATGCAACTGCGGAGGGTCAGTTACCTATTTCTTGGGGCCAGTCTTTGATTATTCCCCTTTTCAAAAAAGGCTCCAAGTCTGAGGCAAGCAATTACCGCCCCATTTCCCTATTGGATTCCTCTATAAAAATCATGAGTAGAATAATTTTAAAAAGACTTGAAACCTGGGCCACGGATAATTCGATTTTATCAAAGGCACAATATGGCTTCAGAAAAGGTCTGGGGACATTGGAGCAGTGCGTTAATCTTGACCTCCTTATTCATAAATACACTGTCGCTAAGGAAGGTAACCTGTTCCTCTGTTTCGCTGACCTGAGTAGTGCCTTTGATCTTGTAGATCATAAAATCCTATGGGATATCCTGCTAGAACTTGGTGCCCCAAAGGAGTGCGTATATTTTTTGGCACGGCTCTATTCTGGATTATCATGTAAAGTTCGTTATGGTCCTTTGGGGGAATGTACACCCTTTTTTAAAGTTGCTAGAGGTATCCGACAGGGCTGTGTCTTGGCACCATTTTTATTTTCATTATTTATTAACCAAATTGATTCGATTTTAAGTAAATTATCTTCAGATGCCCCTATGATTGATGGAAGTCCCATCCCAATTTTATTATATGCAGATGACGCTGTACTTTTATCACGAACACAGATTGGTTTACAACGTCTTATAGACAGATTTGTGTTATTTATTAAAGATAGGAAACTGGTAGTCAACAAAACTAAGACTTTTGCTATGACTTGCGGTAGGAAGGTAAAATCAAAATCTACCTTCTACATTGATAAAGATAAGATGCAAACGGTCAATAGATTCTGCTATCTGGGGATAACATTCTCTGGAGATGGGAAATGGACACACGAGGATGAGAATGTGGGATTGAAGATGAACAGAAATACCAGTAGTATTTTTAGATTTGCAGCTAAATTGGGGCAAAGGAGGATAAAAGAAATGTTGGCCATTTATAAAGCCAGGTGCGTCTCATCGGCACTGTATGGGGCGGGAGTGTGGGGCCACCATCATGTTAATTGTTTACAGAATGATGAAAACAAGTTTTTGAAAAAGTTATTATGTGCCCCCCCCCCTCAGCTTCAACTTTGTTAACTCACAAGGAAGTCGGTATTGACTTCATTATGGATTTAGCTGCATTACGCCCACTATTGCTCTGGCGCTCCATCTGGTCTAAAACTGAGACAATATTCACACAATCAATCCTCAAAGATTGCTTGAGGCTTGACAATTTATCACGTATACCATGGTTGAGCTATATTTACTACTGGTTTAATCTCCTATATGATTGTAACATCTGTTTGAACCCAGGAGCAGCTGCACTGATATCAAAGAAAGATCTAAAACTGAGGTTTCTAGCATACAAGAATGCGGCTAGAGAGAGACAGTCTAGTAATTTAATAACCATAGCATCTTATAATGATTTGAATTTGAGGAAAGGTTTTCAGGCTTACCTTACGATTGTGACACGTAATTCCCATCGATTTGTCCTAACCCGCTTAAGGGTCGGGATTGTCCATCACTTAGTTTCATTCCCGCACATGAAAATCAAATCTAATACACTGTGCCCTTGTGATAACGTTTCAAAGCAAAGTTGCTGTCACTTTTTACTGTTCTGCAAATTTTATTGTTATTGTAGGAAGTTTTATCTTAAACCTATCTTTTTAAAATACAATGTTAGATCCACAAAATTAGCAATGAAGCTTTTAATGACTTTGGAAAGCCCTGATATTTGTTTTTTTGTTGCATTATATGTGTTAAAGTGTATAAACATAAGGAAGTCTATAATTTGTTCTGCTTAGCTTCCATTGTTTTGCGTATTTTGCACATTTAGTATGTACTGCTTGCATCCTTTTATGCATTTTAAATTCTGAGTTGTCCATGGATGCTTAACGCACTTTAAAATTGCCTCTTCACTCAGCACTTTTTGTACAGTTATAATGTACCCGTTACTTTATGCAGAATTTGCACTTTGTTAATTAATTCTAATGAAGTATTGTTAGTAACCCTCTTACGCTTCTTTAATTTTTGAGTTGTCTACGGATGCATATCGCACTTTAATAGTGCCTTTTTGCACATACTATTTTGTGCATAGTTACAATATACTTGTTATTCCATGCTGATTTTTGCACTTGCCAAAGTAATTCTAATGGACTACCAGTTTGGTATGGCAACGGTTGAATTTGTATATATAAATGTATAGTGCTTATTGTATAAGACATTTTGGCCCGCTATGTATTTTATGTTTTTATTTATTACCTGTCTTGCTTATATGGTTGTATTTTACATACCGAATAAAGCTTTTGACTTGACTTGACTTGAAGTTAACAAGTCATCAGTTAATTTACCATGACTAGATCAAAACATTTAGCTTCAAGGAAAACATATATATAAGTCATCAGTTAATTTACCATGACTAAACTAAAACATTAAGCTTCAAGGAAAACATATATACAAGCCCACATCGGGTTAATGAGCGGCTAGAGGAAATAAGGAAACAGTCATGAGAAGTTTGCAGACAATAGCTATATTATATAGAATTAAGGGAGAAATTTCCTCATATAGAATGATTTTGCTTCCTTTTTAATGTTGCAATGGAAGGGATTCTTCTAATGTTAGGGGGGAGTGCGTTCCAGATTCTCGGAGCTGCCCCAGAAAACGCTCGGTCATAAGTTCTTTTCCTACAAAAACAAGCCGGTTTCAGTAGTAGGTCTGTGTGGCTCCTGGAAACCCAGCACCCTCCTGATAGCGTGAGTTTCTGGGCAAGGTAAACTGGTGTTTTGAAGTGTAACGCTTTGTGAGTGATGCATGCCAACTTTATTTGAATTCTTGCTTCGAAGGGCAACCATGTGAGTGCTTTCAAATGAGGGGAGATGTGGTCGAATTTTTTGGATCCAGATATTAGTCTTGTGGCAGCATTAAGACATGCTTTCAGTGGGGCTGTTGAGATCTTGGGGAGGCTGGCCAGAGTTGTGCATCCATACTCTATCCTTGATATGACCAGTGCCTGAACTTCTGTTTTGAGATCTGTTTTATTTAGGAATAGTTTTAGTTTTCTCAGGTAGCTTAAATGGAAACTGCCATTTTTTTGCCATCGTGTTGATATGAGCTAACATGTTCAGGTTTTTGTCCAGAATAATTCCCAGA
This sequence comes from Triturus cristatus, assembly GCF_964204655.1. NCBI lineage: Eukaryota > Metazoa > Chordata > Amphibia > Caudata > Salamandridae > Triturus > Triturus cristatus. The sequence goes on from NC_140593.1 coordinate 773,233,687, forward strand.
GATTTAGTAGAGTCGACAATCTTCGGAGTACACTTGAGAGCCGTGATTAAGTTGGTCCATTCTACTATATTTGATTTGCTTTTCTGGGGTGTAATCAGCAGGAATTCGGTTTTCTGAGGGTTTAGCTTCAGGTGGTTCATGGTTAGCCATTGAAGGGTTCTCGTTAGTGCCTGGTTCATGGTCTTTATCTCTTCTGTCGATGCAACCTTGATGTACAGCTGAGTGTCATCTGCGTACATGCGGAAAGAAATGTTCGCTTTTTGTAATATATCCGTGAGTGTTTCTACGTATAGATTAAATAGCGCCGGAGATAGTGTTGACCCTTGCGGCACTCCAATTGTATTTCTGGTTGGGCCTGATAGAGTTTGGTTGACAATGATTTTTTGCGATCTGTTCTCAAGAAAGGAACTAAACCATTTTAGGACTGTTCCCTCTAGACCAATTCTGTTTTTCATGTGATCTAATATTTTGGCATGGTTTACCGTGTCGAAAGCCGACGATAGATCCAACAGGATTAGAAGACATGTTTCGTTGTGGTCGAGAGCGAGTAAAGCGTCATCTACGATGTGCAAAATTGCTGTTTCTGTACTATGGTTTGGTCTAAATCCTGATTGGAATTCATTTAACATATTGAATTCCGAAATATGAAGACTCAGCTGTTGTTGGACACATTTTTCCAGTTCTTTGGCTAGCATGGGAATGTTTGTTACTGGTCTGAAATTGTTAGGATCAGAGGGGTTGTCTGTTGGTTTTTTTAAGAGTGGAATGACTTGACCAGTTTTTAGGCAGACCGGTATTTGGCCTTGTGTCAATGAGGCATTTATGACCTTTGTCCATGATGGGATTAGCAGGTGGTTTATGGAAGACCAGCACATTGCCGGTAAAGGATAGTTATAATGATTGTTAGGTTTAGTGGTCAACATGATCTTTGCAATTTCTAGTTCACTGACCGGCTTAAATCCTGACCATCTAGCATTGTTTTGTGGTTTTTCTAATTCTTGTTGACACTGTTGTTCATCTAAAGTACCCTTATCGCTTTCAATGTCTTTGGCTGCTTTTTTGAGCTCCCCCTCCAGTGAGTTAGCTTTTTCTGTAAAGAAAACTGAGAAATCTTCACCATTTAAGACTGTTTTTGTGATGGCTGGTGCCGATTTGGCAGATTTATTGGGTTGTTCTTTTAGTAGATCTAATAGTTTCCTTGGTCTGTTTACTGCATTTTCAAGTTCTTTCCTGAAAAAGTCTTTTTTTGATTTTAGAATGCTTTTATTATAGGCTTTCCTGGACTGTTTCAGTTGGGTTAAGTGGGGCGAAGAAGGGTGTTGTCGCCATTTACGTTCTCAAAATCTCAGTGACCTTCTTTCTTCATTAAGGTCTTTGTCAGTGATCCTTTTTAGCTTTAGAGGGGCTATGTTCTCAATGATGCTTGACATTGTCTTGTTATAATGCAACGTGAGGTCACTGACGTCATCCATGCTCTTATGTGGCTGCAGTTCTATTTCACAGCGAGCCGCTACGTTATCCATATTGATTCCTCTAGTGTCACGGGTCCATTTTTTGGGCCTAATAGATTGTGAAGACGATTTGTTTTTTATGAAGGGAATTTCGAATGTAATTATGTGGTGATCAGACCAATCGCAGGGGCTGATTACAATTTTATCGAACGCTTTCTCTTTAGCTATGATCCAATCTAAGGTGGAACCTTTGGAATGGATAGGTAGATGACATCCTTGGACCAGCGATTGTTCTTCCAGGAAGGCTTTGAAAAGGGTGATCTGACTGTCAGTATGATCCACCCAGTCAAGATTGAAGTCTCCTAAGAAATTATAATTAGACTGAAGATTAGAGTTGGTAGTGATGATTTCTATCATCGGGTCTATGAACTTGGTCTCCATACCCGGGGGGTAGTAGAGTGCGTGGAGTTTACAGTTTTGGTTATCCGCCTATCTTAAAGACATGCCCAGATATTCACAAGACTCTAAGGGGTCAGAATGTATTTTTGTGATGGCAATGTATGCCACCGCACACTAGTCCGCGCTGGTCAGTGTGACCCCCCTGTGACCCACAGGCGGTCGCTCCTATCCCCTGCTGCTGCCTACGCCTGCTGCTGCCTACGCCTGCCGCTGCCTACGCCTGCCGCTGCCTTTCACCCACTGCAACCCCCGTTGGCGCCACTTACCTCCTTCCGCCGCTCTCAGGTACCGGCCTCCGCTCGCTGCCTGCTTGTTTTTCTTCTTTTTCGCCGTTTCCGCCGCCACTGCCCCGGTCACTCTTTCCCCTCCTCCCGCTTCCCTGTTCCGGTCCCCGCAGTCCCGCCTCCCCTCACTGCCCATTGGCTACCCAGCCTCCCGCCTCCCTGCTGACCCTCCCTCCGGGCTCCTACTTAGGGATCCTCACCGCGCTGGTCAGTGTGACCCCCCTGTGACCCACAGGCGGTCGCTCCTATCCCCTGCTGCTGCCTACGCCTGCTGCTGCCTACGCCTGCCGCTGCCTACGCCTGCCGCTGCCTTTCACCCACTGCAACCCCCGTTGGCGCCACTTACCTCCTTCCGCCGCTCTCAGGTACCGGCCTCCGCTCGCTGCCTGCTTGTTTTTCTTCTTTTTCGCCGTTTCCGCCGCCACTGCCCCGGTCACTCTTTCCCCTCCTCCCGCTTCCCTGTTCCGGTCCCCGCAGTCCCGCCTCCCCTCACTGCCCATTGGCTACCCAGCCTCCCGCCTCCCTGCTGACCCTCCCTCCGGGCTCCTACTTATGACGCCCCTTCCGCGACCGCGCAGCGGACGCGCGCAGCGGGAGCGCCGATTGAGCGCCGAAGGTGCGCCAAAGGTAAGCCCGTCTGCGCCCGTCCGCGCCTGGACCGCGCCCAGCGCCAGACTCCCTGGTCCCCGCGCCCGCCAGCCCCCCCGCAGGATCTACGACTTCGCTACGCTCATCGCACTCAAAACCGCCCGAGCCCCCGGATGCTACCGAGCGTCCCCGCGACGCACCCATGGACCCTTCACCTGCCGATCCTGCAACTTCTCTTGCCTCCAAACAAGCACCACGCCCACCAAGACGGACAACAGCAACCACCTCAAGTGCATCCTGCTCAACACCCGCTCCGTCCACAGACACGCCGTGGAACTCTGGAACCTCCTCGACACCGCATCTCCGGACGTCGCCTTCCTCACGGAAACCTGGATGAACGACTCTTCAGCCCCCGACATCGCCATAGCCATCCCGGACGGCTACAAGATCATCAGGAAGGATCGCGTCAACCAGACCGGAGGAGGCATCGCCATCGTACACAAGAGCACCATTCGCATCTCGACTGACTCCATCGACGTATTCAACGCCGCCGAATACCTGCACTTCCAGATCCACACCGACCCCAAGACTACCCTCAGAGGCACCCTCATCTACAGACCCCCGGGACCACGCGCACAGTTCTGCGAAGACATCGCCGACTTCATCAGCCCTCACGCCCTCCCCTCCGCCGACTACATCCTCCTCGGGGACCTCAACTTCCACCTGGAGAACAACAATGACCACAACACCACCGCCCTGCTGGATAACCTCGCCAACCTCGGACTTCAGCAACTGGTCAACACCCCCACCCACTTCGCCGGCCACACGCTCGACCCACTCTTCTCGTCCAGCAAGCACGTCACCTTTAGCCACTCCACCGGACTTCACTGGACCGACCACAGCTGCGTCCATTTCAGCTTCAGAAAGAACACGGTCCACAATCACCCGAAGCAGGCTCCCCACAGAAACTGGAGCAAGATCACCGCCGACCAGCTCGCCACCTCCCTCAGCCAGAGCCCACCTGCCAGGACCACGGACCCTAACACAGCTGCCCTCGACCTCACGCAGTGGCTGACCTCCTGTGCCGACGACCTCGCCCCACTGAAGAACCCCCCCTCCAGACCCAGAAGCAAGAAGGCCCCCTGGTTCACCGACGAACTCAAGGACTCCAAGAAGGCCTGCCGCACCCTCGAGAAGGCCTGGCTCCTCAACAAGACCGCCGACAACAGAACAGCACTCAAACTCGCCACTCGCAGACATCACCAGCTCATCCGCACCACCAAGAAGAAATCTCTGCGGGAACGACTGGACAAGAACGCCCATGACAGCAAGGAGCTCTTCAACATCGTCAAGGAGTTCTCCAACCCCAGCACCGGCAACAACGACATCACTCCCTCACAGGACCTCTGCGACTCCCTCGCCTCGTACTTCCACCGCAAGATCGCCGACATCCACAACAGCTTCGACATTTCACCCCCGCACCCATCGGTTGTACCTTCGCGCCCCGCCGCCACCCTCCAGACATGGACCGAGGTGACCCCCGAAGACACGTCACGCATGATGAACACCATCCACTCCGGATCTCCGACCGACCCGTGCCCCCATCATGTCTTCAACAAGGCAGCCTCTACCATCGCACCCCACCTCCGAGACATCATCAACACCTCCTTCAACACAGCAACCTTCCCGGAGAGCTGGAAGCACGCCGAACTCAGCGCTCTGCTGAAGAAACCAACAGCGGACCCGACCGACCTCAAGAACTACCGCCCCATCTCGCTCCTTCCTTTCCCGGCCAAAGTCATCGAGAAGGTCGTCAACAAGCAACTGGCAGCCTTCCTCGAGACGAACGGATCCCTCGACCCATCACAGTCCGGATTCAGAGCCAACCACAGCACCGAGACAGCCCTCATCGCAGCCACCGACGACATCCGAGCCCTGCTCGACAACGGCGAAACAGCGGCACTCATCCTCCTAGACCTCTCCGCAGCATTTGACACTGTCTGCCACCGCACACTAGTCCAACGCCTCAACGACACCGGCATCCAAGGGAAGGCTCTGGAATGGATCATCTCATACCTCTCCGGCAGAACACAGAGAGTACGCCTCCCTCCGTTCCGCTCCGAGGCCACCGAAGTCATCTGCGGCGTCCCGCAAGGATCGTCGCTCAGCCCTACTCTCTTCAACATCTACATGAAACCCCTCGCTGCCATCGCACGCCAACACAACCTCAACATCATTTCCTACGCCGATGACACCCAGCTGATTCTCTCCCTCTCCAGAGACCCCGACACCGCCAAAGCCAGCCTGCACGAAGGGATGACAGACGTCGCTGAATGGATGAACATCAGCCGCCTGAAACTGAACACGGACAAGACAGAAGTCCTCATTCTGGGACCATCACCCTCCGCATGGGACGACTCCTGGTGGCCCCCGGCACTAGGCACCGCACCTGAACCGACGGACCACGCACGCAACTTGGGCGTCATACTGGATTCCTCCCTATCGATGACCAGACAAGTCAACGCCGTCTCCTCAGCTTGCTTCCACAACCTCCGCTTGCTCCGAAAGATCTTCCGATGGATCCCGACCGAGACCAGGAAGACGGTCACCCACGCTCTCGTCACCAGCAGACTAGACTACGGAAACACCCTCTACGCCGGTACTACAGCCAAGCTTCAGAAAAGACTTCAGCGTATCCAGAACGCCTCCGCCCGACTCATCCTGGACGTCCCCCGACGCAGCCACATCTCGTGCCACCTGAGAGACCTGCACTGGCTCCCTGTCAACAAGAGGATCACGTTCAGACTCCTCACCCACGCACACAAGTCCCTCCACGACCTAGGCCCAGGGTACCTCAACAGCCGCCTCACCTTCTACACGCCCACCCGCCGGCTACGTTCCGCTAACCTCGCCCTCGCCGTCGTCCCTCGCATCCAGAGAGCCACCGCTGGAGGAAGGTCATTCTCCTACCTGGCAGCTAAGACTTGGAACTCCCTACCCGTCCACCTGCGGATGACCCAGGACCACCTGGCCTTCAGGAAACAGCTCAAGACCTGGCTGTTCGAGCAGTAGCAGACCCCCTTCCCCAAGCGCCTTGAGACCCTTACGGGTGAGTAGTGCGCGATATAAGTTCCATGATTGATTGATTGATTGATTGATCTGTGTATACAAGCAATGCCTCCTCCCCTTCTGTCTTGTCTGTCCTGTCTCATAATCTGGTAATTCGGGGAGACTAACAGGTCAGGCAAGGGGAGGACGAGTCAGACAGCCATGTTTCTGTTAAAATGGTTATGTCAATTTCTTGGTTTAGTATGAGGTCGGCTATGTCAGCAGCATGTTTTTTTGCTGATCGACAGTTGAGTAGTATGCAACGAATGTGTTTCTGTGAATTGATCATTGGCGATACAATTTTGTCGGGCATTAATAACAAATTTTTTTAGGTTGCTAGGATTTAGCCTTCTATTGTTAGTCTAAGAAGTTCTGCCAGCAGTCATTGGGACTGTTTGGATATAGTTTTCACCTATCTTAGTGTGAGAAATGGGAGTAGTTTCGTATGTAGACAGAATGGATAAAATCTCACTGTCTTTCAAATAGCTGAGTTGCGTACGGGGGCGGTAAATTCTGTTTGACGCCGCCAGTGGGGTAGAACGGTGTTTAACTTGAGTTTCATGTATGGAATTCTGAAGAACCTCAATTTTTGAAAGCCATTTTTCTGATAAGCATAGCAGGTTCTTCATATCTCTAATAGCGAAAAGCATGGCATTGTAAGTTTTGCTAGATTGCGAACTGAGATTATCAAATTCCCTATTGATTTGAGGGGTTCTAATCGTTTCAGACTCTAATCTAAGTTGAGTAATGGTGGGAGGTTGTGTGGGTGCCCCTGTTGGAAGGCTAGCTTTGTATAGCTCTGCGGGATCGGGACAACTTTTAATTTGATTTGTGCAAGTTTTTTTGTGACTAGAAACAGATCCGCAAATCCCTGTGTTGGTCACATGCGTGCCTCTCCAGTTATCCTATTCAAATTGTGTTGTTTCCAGCCTACTGACTGTTCCCGGTAGCGGGTTGTGATCAGTGTTAGGGCTAGGATGGGAGCAAGAATCGATGGGTGAAGTCACTATAGATAGTTGTCGGCTGAAGCTCTTATCTTTTGAATTACTGGTTTCGTGATTCAAATGTTGGGGCTCATCATTGGTGGAAGTGCATTCTAACGCCATATCATGATCCGTCTGTTGGAGTTCTATCGCACTGGCATTTCCAGTTGCGCTAGCCTTCGAATTACTGGCTTCCTGATTCAACAGTTGGGGCTCATCATTGGTGTTTATGCGATCTAGCTCCATTTCTTGATTTGTCTGTTGGGGATCTATCTCACTGACGATTTCAATCGCAGCAGGTTGGTTCCCATGTGAGACGATGGCTTGAGAATTCTTATTAGGTTGGATTCTTCTTGAGGTGGGGCTGCTGAGGACATGGTTTTTTAATATTTAGAAATATATTCATCAAAACGTTCCAGGTCTTTGTTGGCAGCTTGAATGAGAAACGTGCCGTTTTTATAACACGTTATGTTTAATGTTGCTCTCAGTTTTCGAGAAGGTGTTATAAGCAACTTAGTTCCATAGAGAATGTTTTTCGATTCCTGTATTTTCAGCGAGTTATTTAAGGTATTTCGCCATTTAACAATTTTCGTAGTAAAGAAAATAAAGTAGTTGATAATCGCACCTTTTTTAAGTTGAAAGATGGATCTAGTATTAGCGTTTCTGGATTAATTCTGAGAAGGTTATGTTTAAAAGTTTTGGAGGCATTTTTAGAGAGATTAGGAGGGTAAATTATTGAGTATGAATTCCTTCCTTCAGGTTTTAGATGATGCCCTGACATGTTTGTGATTAAAAGATTTCATACCTTATTAATAAAACCTCTGTAATTATGAAGTTTTATATCAGGGGTGCTCCCGGCTGAAGTGCTTCTGTAGATAATGCAACTGTACCTAGCTTCCTTGGCTGAATTCAGAGTCTATGTATCTGTCTGTAATATAGCTTAAGATACGTGCCAGAAAGCTCTTGCTCTCAATCTTACTGTGGCCTAAAAGTCTAAACAAAAATGCAAATGGTAGCAATGCTTTGCTCATGCTCTCAAACTTCACTTGGAATAAAAGTCTAAACAAAAATTCAATTGTTAGCAGTGCTCTGCCCCCACCAAGATGGCTGCCAAAAGAGCAACAGTCTGGAGTGTAGTCCTATGTCTCTGCAACTGTTCCAGATTCTCTGGAATGTAGTCCTCTGTTCCTTTCTACTCATTCATCCCAGAGTTGTAGTCCTCTGTTCTCTTCTATTCAATAGACCCAGTAGTGTAGTCCTCTGATGAGTGCAATAGTCCTAGCTCTATTTTACTTCTACACGACTTTGATCCAAGCATGTATTTAAGACAATGAGCTACCCCAAAATGGTGGTAATGTAAATGGTCTATCCCCTGACACTCTCAAATGCAGAACAGTTACCCAAGATTGTCCCCCCTTGAAGTCACTTGCATAGCATAAGTTATTTGCCTTTAAAGACTATTTTCAGTATGGGTGTGCGACAAGTAGCGTGTTAACAATGGGGCTGTTTCAGTCATACACCAATATGCTAAAATGCTTGCAGGGTCACTTCGAACCCAGGGCCCAGATTTCCTAAGGCGTTGCCTCTTCGTAAACTGACTCTAAGTGGCACAAAGCGAAACAATGGTATTTTCTTTCTAGTGCAAAAGTATTTCATGCCAGAAATGTCACCCTTTATTAACTTTGCATCACTTCGAGGACATGGAACATTACTGGGGGGTTACTTGGGTAAATCATCGCAAACACCCATAGGTTTTGACACAATACCAGATACACTAAGTTAGCCAGACCGGACCTTGAGTCAAAAATTAATGCCTCCATGAAGCAGGAGTTAACAAGGGAAATGCACACACCGCTACTAACATCTGGGATCCTGCTGAGATTCTCTAGGCTTAGGAATTTCTACTTAAAGGGTGTTCTTCCAGTACAATCCGAAGCTAGATAGCGCACGCTCACATCTGAACCATTGTGCAAGGCTGTGCATTGTGCTAGAATGACACAAAAGAGCACAAGTGCAGGGAATGAGAGTAGCTGTAGGGAATCTTAATATATGTGCCTATGCACCATGGAGAGCAGACAACATTCCCTCCACCAATCCACAGCCTGCCTTTGCTACAGATGGTCTCCCTGTCCCATCTACCAAACCCCCTTCCGGCACCTATCCCTCCATCCACTTCCATTGCCATCTGCTTAGAGCAGGTCAATACATAGCAGTGATTAAACTCCATTGAATCGTGGAAAGTCAACCGAAACAGGCTTGGTAATTCCAGTCAGGCAGGTTATTCCCAATACGGGAGAGTTTAACTCTGGATCCCCATTAACTCATGGAGAGTTACTGGCCAAAATCATGAACTCCAAACACAGAAGGAGTAAATATGGAAGGTCTTATGAGACCACGGGCCATATGTAGGTAGGGACCCATTTACCACTTCATAAATACCGAATTTTACCGATTCGGTATTTATGAAGTGGTAAATGATATGTAGGTAATGAGTCGGTAATATTTACCGATTCGGTAAAAGTCGGTAATTACCGAATCGGTATTTACCGATTCGGTAATGAGGCATACCTTCCCATTGATGGGAAGGTATGCCTCATTACCGAATCGGTAAATACCGATTCGGTAATGGGGGGGAACACATGCAAGGGTGGCAGGGTGTCACATTGACACCCTGTTGCACCCCTGATTCGGCCATGTGTGCACATGTGGCACACATACATGCCCTAAGGGCATGTATGTCTGCCACATTGCACACTTCTAAGCACTGTAAAATGCTTTTCAACATCCATTCTTCATTTACCACCAACTATTAGTTGGTGGTAAATACCGACTCCAGAACACACCCACACACTCCCCCTACATCTCATTTTTGTATTCGGAATTTACCGAATCGGTAAAATTACCGAATCGGTAATTTTACCGATTCGGTAAATTACCGAATACAAAAATGATCCCCCTACATACCAAAAGCCAAAATACCGGTCGGTAACGGTATAATTACCGAAAATCGGCCGTTACCGACCGGTATTTGGCTTCCTACATGAGGCCCCACATGTCTACCATTTGACCAAAAAGGCCAGAATTCAACACACTACGCTAAGTAAGAAACAATTTTGGGATTGGTTAGAGAGAATTGTCATGAGGCTTTAAAAGGTCAGTTGTGTGGTGCCTTAAAAACACGGGGCCTGATTCACACATAAATGTGTGAAACTAAAACTACATATGTTTGCCTCTTCATGGGTGCAGTTTTATACACTTTAGAAATTCACAAATCTTTCCAAGGGTATGCTTATGTGGGTCCGTCAAGCTTTACCAGTATCATCCCAGAAAAAAATGGTACAAATATTTTTCGTCTTTGGCACTCCACCAGTGCGGATTTGCATTTTGGACATGTTGTATGATTATGCTGTGTAGGCAGCCAGCACATTAGTGCAATAGCACTTCTCTCAACAGGGAGCTTGTGAGTCTTCAGTTCCTGCCCGAGAAGAGTTTATGAATACCTAACAGCTGAAGTGTTCATTAGTTTTCACAAACTTTTATGGCTGGCCATGCCTTGAAATGCCCATTCCTCACGCTTAGCCTGAGATTCACTCCGGTGTATATCACACCTTAGAGACTAACAAGATGGGTGAGTAAAAGGGTTTCCATCTGTATGGCCACCAACCATGGTATTATAATACAAGGCTACATTCAGTTGTGCTTTACTTATAGGGGTATACACTAGTCAGTCCATTATGCACTATTTATCACAACTTTGCAACAAATCCTGGTTTGAAATAACTTAAGCAGTTCCAGCAAATACTTTAAATGTTGTGTTATATTCCAGTTGCAGCAAAAAAGGAAACAATTTGACTTATTTTTACCGTTCGCCTTCAACTTTGTCGTTAGATAAATTATTTCCCAAAGTTCTTGTCTGTGCTCCCTGGCAGAAAAGGCGGTTAAGTTTGACGGTACAGGAGACTGAGCCGCTGGTACAAAAGGTCCCCAGAAATGGCGTGCTGAGCTTCCTGCTCTAAACTTGATTGGGGAAATTCAGCCAAGAAGAACAAAGTGAAATGCCTTACCAGATAGGGCGGTGATCTGTGAACTCCGCACTGATTGGAAGGAAGTGAGACGAGCGTTCAGGTCATGTTACTTGTATTGATCGTTAACATGCTGAGAAAAAGCCTGAATGTAACTGTATCTATAAGCAAGCCTTAAAGAGCAGCCGGTTAAATTAAGACTGTGTGATATGTGTTTAGTAAGAAGGTGGTGGGTGGGTGTGACTGTCTCCTCTGACTTCATCTCTCTCTGGATCATCCTGGAGTCTCACATGGTCTTCCCTCACTGTTAATGCAGATTACAAAAATTTGTGAAATTCTTTTGGGAATCAGAAATTCTTCCAATATACACAGAGATTGGTTTTTTTTCATACTCATATGTTCATTTATAATTATATCCGAATACTGCTTCAAGGGCATTTTCTGGGCTCTCTTTTGTTGCAGATGTCTCTCTGAGAGGTTATCCCCTGAGATCTGTATTAGACGGAGAATAATCATATACCTCATGCACTTACGAAAGCTTAGCTCTAGTCAACCACCTTACATGTGGAGACCAAAACATTGCTGTCCAATGTACAGGTGTATTTCATATCGTGCTCCCTCTATGTAATGCAGGACACTCTTTTATCTACAGTCTTCCTTTCTGCTGTCTTACCGCTAAATAAAACAGCAACTCTTTCCTATAGTTCATATTAATGCATTCCTGGTGGATGCAGGAGAAACACTGTTATATTCAGGTTTCACCCTGTGATGTATTTGAAGCACAGTGTCATGTCCTCTACCTGTGCCATGCCATAGCAAAAAATAGTGATGGATGGAAACGGTAAAGTCATTCATCTGGTAATTTTCTCTGGGTGGGTCATATTGTTTTTTAGCTCATTGTGTGATTATACCAACCACATACAAATGACGTTAAGCATTCAACAAATATGGACAGTCCAGCCACATTGCTATGCCACCTGTGAACGTCAGCACATACCACTCTAGATGCATTTTTGGATTGATCGGGTATAGGAGTAAGGCACAGACTGAGCACTTTTGGTAGAACAAGCTTGGCGAATTCAGCTTGAATACATTTGAAATAGTCGAGGGTCACATCTTAACATTCATGTGACACATTGACAGCCAGTGCAGGTAAGAGTGGTGGGGCAGGGGTATTTTAAGGATTTTCGTGGCCCTGGGCCAAACGTATTTTGGTAGCTCCTGTTTAAAACAGCTTTGAATTTATGATTCAGTTTCAGCTCTTTCATGCCCTCTTTGGCCAGGTCACTGGCAGTGCACAGGCACACTCGTCCAAATTCTAAATGTGTTTACATCTAATATTCAGGGATACTGATGTGTGTTTTCGACATTTTAACACAGCAGCAGCTCATTAATATTACTGCAGATAATCTCTGTGAACCCTCCAATTTCTCATACGTGAGGCCCTGTTTTAATCTCAAAGAAACTTTTTCTTTGACTGTTGCATGAAACATAAACACACTCTCTGCAAAATGTCAGTAATAGAGTCTCACACATCACCCACATTAAAAATAAATTAAAGGAAAACGTATTTAAAACAATCTATTTAAGATTTATTACAGGTCATCAGGGCAAGACTCTTCATAACATATCTGGCTCTATCAGGGGGACCTCTGAAAGACTTGGGCCTTAAGCCAGAGCCCATTTTGCTCATGCCTTAAAACATCTCGGAGGGGGGGGGCTAGTCGACAGAAAACAACGAGGGAAAATAAAATTAAAACAAAGAAAACCATTTACCTTGCGCTCGCTGCATCGGCAATGTGGCGAGCATAAGGTAAGTGGTTTTCTTTTTTAAATTTTATTATCCCTCATCTGTCAACTCTCCTCCTTGCCCCATTGTCCACCGCTATTACCTGCACCGTCCGTCACAGATGCGACACTTACGACAACTCACATATTCAGCAAGAAAATTATGGATGGAAATATTCCAATTCCAGTAACTGCAAATCGGTTGTCTGCTTTTTATGCCATTGTTTGGAGGGTCCAAATTGAAATCAGCATGGGTCCATAAGTTCCAAATTGGAGGTTCGAGGGTGAAGTTCCATGCCACATTTCTTCTAAACTAAAATTGAAGCAATCACAGATCCAAGTTTCTGAGCAACAAATGAGCTAATAGATAGGTTTGTATGATTTAAAAGCCTTTTGGGGTTCTAAAAGCATTAAAAACAATTAGCTACATAATGTCAATTTTTTTGAAGAACAGTTAAATTGTATTGGTTTTTATAATATGTGAACTAGAGAAGAATAGGAATTCCAACGTATTGCTTTTTCATCCTATCATTTTGTTCTTTTAGCACATACTTGCAACATGTATGAAAGTTCAAAATATGATCACTTTTTAAATAAACTTCTTTATACTCACTAATAAAGTATTAATTCTCTAAATATCAAATCACACATTTTTGAAAATCCTTTATTTAAAAACATCATAGCCGAACATTCAACCAAATTTAAAATAAAAGGTAATACATTACTGGTTTTAGAGACATTGAATAAATATTTTGAATTGAGAGAAAGTATCTAGACACAGTTTTGAGTTTCCAGTTGAACTTATGAATTATTTTCATTGTTATCAATGAACCAACCGTTGTATAACTCCCTTAATGCATTGTTTAATGTTCTTAAACTATAATGATTGGTTCACTAAGAGCACGGTAGGTTCCAATCCAAATAGCTTTGTCTCTCTAAACTCATTGAGCTATCTTTAGGGAAAAACACAGCCCTGACATTAAAAATGAGAATTGACACAGAAAGAAACCCATGGGAGAAAAAGAGATTCAGAACAAAACGGTAGTCAACATAACAGTACATTTAAATAAACAGCAGTGGACTCCAGCATTTAAGAAGTGACAACTAGCTCATTTACCCTTTCTCTAAATTCAAGTCTTGACTCAGACCCTCTAACAACAAAAGTTTGGTTACAAAGGATCCATATGCCATTTTAAGTCCACCGACCCCATAATTTACATTTTCTGCATGATGATTTTTGGACTTTCCTGACCACAGAGGTCCATAGATCTCATGCATGTCTCATGATTCTTTTAAATTGTCAACTCTTTTTTAACGTGTACAGAACTCTGCTGATACAAGTAGAACATAGCATATGTCAGGCCAAGGCCTGCATACTTAAAGACTTGGAGCCAGATGGACAGAACTGTCTTGAGGTTGTAAAGCCACAATTTTTAAAATCATGGCAAAACAGCGTGGTGCAATGTACAAAGTGTCCTTGGTGAGTCAGAAATATCTTCTTCACTCACAAAGTAAACTTTGTGTTTGTCCTACATCGCGAAGGCCATGAGTTGTGTAATGGATGCCTCCCTCTTCTTTGCAAGTCAGTAGGAAACACATCAATGATGCACAACTTTGGTTGTGGACACAAAGCATTCATCTGCTACTGAGACCCGTGAGGGGGCGGTAACACATTCTCAGATTAGAGCTGTCCCTGAAGGATAGCTTTTCCCTTGTAAATAGTGGCTGTTGGCATTAGAGGGGAGCAGACATTAGTACAGAGTCCCACTGCCTTCTCCCAATGCAAATTCTAAATGCCAATATTTATGACTGCGAATAAAAAAAGTCAACATTCAATGAATGTGAATGAAGGGATTGAGGTGTGCTATCACTCAAAGCTCTAAAGCCCAGCATTCACAAACATTGACAAGGAGTTCCAAACAGAGCCCTGCCTCATCAGTACTAATAAGGCAGGAGATTTTACAATTCCCTGCAAATAAACATCTGATTAGTACATTAGTCACAATCTGAAATGAAGGAGAAGTTGCAAATCAATTGGTCTGCCAAAAATGCCTGATTGCTTTGCATTCACACCTAGGTATATCAGGTGCCCAGATACTTTTCATACATGAAACATAATTCAACAAAGTGAGCTGCCTTATGAAGCTCAAATGTACTTTTGGATGCCTGATCTCTTCCAAATTTGGAAACAACGTACTGTTTGGCTTTTACAAGTGTGCTGGAGGGAACTGTTGCTTCTTCACAGAGGGCAGTCCTGAAACCATGTTGGCTCATAACAAACTCAAATCATTTGGATTCCTAGCTGAAATGTACCCTCATTGGAATTAAGAGGCGGAAATCATAACTTTAAAGTGGCAAAATAGTTTGCTTGCAAATAAAAATGTATACATAATTCACATTCATATCCCCAAATAGATACATATTTAAAGAGTATGTTTCTAAATATTCTTTTGATAAATGTTCATTAAGCAGTACCTAAAGCCAATATAGGTTTTAGTGAATATATAAGCAGATTATCTAGGCCTTTCTTCAATGGGCTGCAACATTTTTTTTTTCTTAAACGTTTTTATTAAGGGCTGGAACATTTTGTGGTAAAAGTGCAGTTTGAGTTTATCCAAGGAAAACAATTTCATGTTCAAGTGAATATCCTATATACTTGCATGTGGGCGCTCAGCCTAATGTCCTCAAACACACGTTGGAGCCCCTAAACTAAGCTTCATCGCACAAATTTCATTTGATATTATGTGCGTCTTAAAGGACAGTGAGGAAGATTTTAGTCAATATTTGAACTCTCTCATGCGGCGGTAAAATTGAGGGCTGTGTGATGTCAAAAGTAAGTTCACTAGTTGGTTCTAGTCACTTTGCCAAAAAGGTGGCTGGTTGGTTAGAGACAGCTTATGATGGGTGCTTTTGAGGCTTGGAAAGTACACCAAGAAAAAATAATAAGTGCATAGGTGAGGTGAGGACATGCATGTTCAGCTAATAATAATAATAATAATAATATTAATACCACAATCACTAATAAGGTCCAGTCAAGTCTCAATAAATTATTCCTTGCTGATCCCTTGGTAGCTTGGCAAAGAGAAGTCAGGCTTAACTTAGGAGATAGCTAAGTGTAAAGCATTTAATATTGCCAAAACAGTAAATAAGTAAAAGACACAACACAATGAAAATCCAACATCAATGTATAAATATAGAGAATCTTTCTATCTATAAAATTACACTAAAAATGGCAAGCATCCAATGTAGTTAACCGGAAAGATTAAATAAATAAATGTGCATTCTAGCGCCATAAAGCTTAAAGCGCCATTCATGGGTATCTGGTTGCACTGGACTGCAACAAAGTCAAAGTTTTAGGACCACAGCAATGGAGCTTCAGTTGGATAGGTTGAATGCTAGGTCCTGGTCATGATTTTATCTTCGCACTTAGGGGCTCATTACGATGGCTGGCATACATGAGTCCACCCGCCATCGTTGCGGTGGTTGGGACCACCGTCCAGTCATGTGGCAGTCCAATCACGATGCGCCCGCCAGGGCGCATCCCAGCTATTTAGCATTGCGAACGGTGCTGCTGGCAGCAGCGCCGTACGCAATGCCAAAATGTAATGCTGTGCATTTCCCTGCACTACGTGGCAGGTACCATCTGGTGCCTGCCACGCAGTGCAGGTAAATGCAGGGTGGTACCATGGATACCCCCCAGTGCAGCGACACCTTCTCCCAAGACATAGGGGGCCGCAACGGACCCCCAAACCCGATCCCTGCCAGCCTTTCCATGGCGGTTCCATTGGAACTTGGCAGGCATTGCCTGCTAGGCACCGTTACCATTTCCCCCGTCATGTCCGCTCCGCCAGGCAATCCTAACGATTGCCTGTGGAGGAAGCGTGGCGGGCGCCAAGCTTGCGGAACAATTCCCCTCGCCATCGTAATGTGGCGGGGGAAATTGGCAATCGAATGGCTCGCCACAGCACGGCTGGCGGTGGCGGGCCTTCCGCCATCCTAATGACCCCTCTAGCCTCTCTTTTTTGTCAATTTTTTTTAGCTTTTCTCTTGACATCGAGCCCTTGGGTACTTCTAATCCGAAATTTACTTCGACAACGGCAGCTAGCTGCAGTGTGATGCCACTGGCGTAACGAAAAGTGAGGGGGCCTCCCAGCACGGTACTTAGAGGGGCCCCCCCAGGCTCAATCAGGAGCTGTCCGGCCAGAGTGCAGTGCTGAGGGTGCCCCTTGGAGCTTGGGGCCCCCCTGCATCGCGGGGGCTGCAGGGGCCTGTGATACGCCCCTGCGTGATGCCTCGATGAGCCCTAGAAGTCTGTGTCTTAAGCGTCAATGCTAAGGAACACCGGAGCTTTCAGCAAGACAAACCAGTGCAGTCAAGCTGAGTCACAGTTTGACGTCGCTAGTTTGATTCTCGTCGTCGAGCACATCTTCTTCTACAGCTTTTTAACAAAACTTCGTCAAAAGTTTCCAAACTTTCAGAATTTCTTCTGGGTTGCTTCCTTTGTGTTGAAAAGTGTCCAGCAGCACCAGCCTAGGGTTCAGAAGCTCTGGATTGTCTCTTGATATCTGGAACTCAATCTCCCACAATACACCTGGTCAGTCCAGGGAACTCCAGTTGTAGCTTATCAGCTAGAGTTGTCATTTCTTTGGCTGTTGCAGGTGGATTGGCTGGAGTCTTCCAGTACATTTCGACCTGTTACTGCTCAGGGAGTCCACTCATTTGCCTATAAGACAGGCACAGTCCTTTCTTTTGTGAAGCCTAGAGAGTGCTGCAGAAACAAGCCTTTTGTGGTGCAGTCCAAGGTTCGAACAGGTCAGTCCTTCTTCTTCAGATTTTCCAGGCGGATCTGATGTGTTCCAGCGCTACTATACTTATCCTGCATGCTGGGATGACAGGCGGTGGGAGGGGACACTCCAACCAATAGGGGTAAAGTTGCCTTCTCATGGTATGACCAATTCCTGCAAAGTGTGGCATATGTTCGACCCAGAATGCACTGTTTGCCAAAAAATCTAAATGGAGAAATTCTCTCCTTAGAGTGTGTGTCTGGCTACCCCTACCCACAGGTGTGGCTAACAATTTACTACACTCCCCTTCCAACCCCTCTCCTAATCTAATTAGGGGGCTCACATCTGGCTAGGGATCAAGGAAGTGGGGGAGGGCCTGGGTCCTCTCACATGTTCCCCTGCCTTTGAAGTCCATCGTATCCCCCCATCCCTCTTCCTGTGCCTGGCTTCTCCAGGAGGCAAAACACCTCCCACCAGATGGATGTATTGTTTCAGCCCCAGGCCTACTCACACATACTCAGGAGCAGCTTGTCTCAGGCTTTCAAAGGCTGGCCAGTCAGAAGAGGCTGCTTCATGGCTGCTTTAGGTAACTTCAGGATAGTAAGTTCTAAAACTACTCTCCTGTAATAGTTGGAATAAATCCGATCTTGGCAAGTTGTTGTACTCATTGTTACTATTATTTTGATACTTTGAATTATGTTGCCTTCTAACTTCAATCAAAAGTTAGACAATTAGAATTATGCCAATTACCATCTACATTTTAAGGACAGAGCACTGGCCCTGAGCCTCGTTAGAAGAACCCAAGGTACTTTAGGTGTCAGTAACCACCAGTATCATTAAAAAACATGGGGGTAATCACGGCAAAAAGGATGAGTTTCCAACAATTAGGCATTGCCAGTGAACTTTGTAGCATTCCTGGGACCCAAAGTTTATCCTGAATTATGATTAGAAAAGTAAGACTTTTACTCTATGCAGAGATTACATTTATCTGAAATTGGATACTACAGTTGTGCCATTCAACCCCTCAACGTATCAGGCAGACCAGTGAGACAGTCCTATCTGATGCTTTGTCCTGTTTCCTTACTCTAGAAACCTCCAGTGTTTGGAGGCCCTGAAACATCTTGTTTTGGAAGATTTGGTAGTTGATTGGTAGAGCTGGTAGATTCTACAGGAAAGATCACCCTACAGTATCGATCTCTCAGTGCCCTGGCTTTATATAGGAGGTGGGCCACTTATTTCTGGTCAAGTTGTGTGGGAATTAGTGCTCAGTTCATTACCATTGGAATATAGTGTGTAAGGCTAATTATATGTAGGTGCCTACAGTGACCCATTTATTAAAGGCTGTATATGTTAGGAAATGAAAAAGACCTCATTATGAGCTGATATTATGCATGGACGATACCCTGTATCATCTAAGTTACCTTCAACCGATTTACAAAGTCTACACTGTGGTTTCTAGAAAGAAACCGATCAGATGAAGCTCACATTGTGAAGGAGCAAATAAAAGTTGAGATTATTGCAATCTATAGAAGATTACTCTATCTGCACACCTTCAACTAATCAATGTCAACACATATAATTGATTCTTAAATACAGAAAAAGACAATGGGAGTTTGAACGAAAGATGTGCACTAAGGGAGACTGCAAGATGCAGGTTTACATAAAAAGCTGACACAGCCACGTGCATTTAGGGTGCAGATGAGAAAGGAACCTCAAGACCTTGTAGATTTCAGCATCTTAGAAAAGAAAAAGGAACGTGCAAAGGAGAATTCAAACTCCTTAAAAGAAGTGCACTATTGGATTTCCTTTAGAAATGAAATCACATTGCCAGATTTTGCATTTAACAATTCACAAGGTTATGAGTTTTCTAAGTAAACAACTTTTCACATGTTGCAGAAAATATTCTTGGTGAGAGGTAAAAGCTGAATGTTGCGGGAAATAATGTACTTGAAAATAAGAGCATTGATCCAAGTGTTAATGGTAGTTCTTCCAAAGTTAAAATACGGCTTGTTCTTGTCCACCGGTTGGCGTAGCACATGACTTGCAGCAGGGACAATTGAGAGAACTAAGACAAATTTTGGGTGATGAAACTATGGACAGTGAATGCTGGTGTTACACTTGACAAAGATACAAAGGCTTCTCCTCTCACCCTCTGATTAACCATTTCATCAATGACAGAGTGTGTTAATGATTCTTATATCAGAGCTGGAGAATATGCCATTAACAATTCTTTCTTGGATCATTCTGGGGTGCAAACATGTTCTAGAGCAGTCAGGGGATGGAAAATATAAAGTCAATTGCATCTATTTTGTACCTGAAATCCTGGCTAGGTGACACACCACTCCTGGATGTTTTTCTGTATTTAACCTAAAAGCAACAACATCTGAAAATGTTACATATCTGAAGGTATGGTGATTTAAATCCATGTTTTGTAATGGAAACCTGAAGTACAGCTCAAATGCAAATTTTCAATAACAGTGCTTATCAAGGATTCTCAAAGGCCAATAGTGTTATGTTCCGTTTAATTGGTAATATCTACTTAAGACAAAGTTGTGGAAGAGAGGTCCAACTGCAAATTGACAAGCTGAACTGAAGTTTTGCAGTGATTATGTATGCATGCCCTGTATGCCCTTTTTATTGGGGAGTGGGTAAAGTGAAGATCTTTTTACCAAACAAACTCAACATGATTGGGGTGTTTTTGATTGGTAAACTATTCTGGAATATTTATAATAGTGAGTCCTAAAAGCCAATAGCCTTGAAGCATCTTTATTAAATAATGGCTTATTTATTTAAAGGAAGAATTCTTTTTTAGTGAAAATCTAGCTAGGGGGAAAATATATTTTTGTGTGGTTGACTGCCCAATTTGTAGCACTATTATTTGAAAGATACACTTAGATTCAACTTAGATATTAGAGCTGAAGTGCAAAATTAAAATGATAATTCCCGATTCCCGACACAGAGTGAGCAATGCAAAGAATAAAATAAATGTGGTAGGACAAGTATTCAAAAAGAAATATATAGTGTATTACATAGCACTTACAATAGACAAACATTAACAATTGCAGCTAAATTTAAAGAGGGACACATCCAATAACATGGCAGGTAAGTGGACAAATAAGATATCATTCTGCATTGTGTTCAAACAGACTTTGAGTTAAGCCAGACAGAGCCAGCATGGTTCTACAAGCTATGTAATAGCCAGATTAGTGATTAGAGGAAAATTGATTATGTTCCCTAGAAATAAGGGAAACGTTCTTTATTTCAAGGATATAATACATGGAGCCTGGAATGCCTATATTAAAGCCTGTCTCTAATTTCCTCATTATAGTTGATTTGTGATGTGTTTAGTCACCTGCAATAAAGAAAAGACTAAGATGAATGCTCAACTGTAATAAGCTATTGCAGTTGAGTTGTAGTGCATTAATGCCTCCTGTCAATGCCAGCAGCCAAGGCGAGAGGGAGAGCATAATTATAGCTGCAGTTTTCTCAACAAAAATAACAGCGTTTTTTGTTCTTCTGATCTGTTATTTCTTAAATTAACAGTGACCACCAGAAAGAGGATATATAGGGCAACATATTTGGGGACTTATTTATGACTCCTGGCGTCACATTTGCACCACCGGTGCGTCACTTTTTGTGACGCACCAGCAGTGTAAAAAGTGTGCAATGTTGCGTCATATTTACAAAGTGACACATCTAGGTAGATGCGTCACTTTGTAAACCCCTGCGCCACATTATACCTGCGCCAGGTATAATGTATGCAGGGGGGCGTTCCGACGCAAGTAAGCCTCCCAGAAGTGACGCAGTGAAATCTATAAGATTTCACTGCACCACTTCTAGGATGCAAATGCGTCAATATCTTACTCCTGCTTCATAGCAGGCATAAGACTGACGCAGGCACATTTCACATGAGACTTGCCCATGTGTAATGACCCATTGCTAGAGTTGCGTCACTTTTGTGACACACTCCAGCAATGCGTCATTTTTTGCGCCTACAGATACGTCAGAAATATTGACGTATCTGTAACTCCTTGCGACATGATGCGTCATAATGTAAATATGACGCATCATTGGTGTCGCAAGGAGGGTTTAATGAAAATTGATGCATCGCTGTTTTCTCGCAGCGATGCGTCATTTTTCATAAATGAGGCCCTTACTATTTTGCATGCTATAAGTCATTGCAGGAAAGATAGAATCCCTCTGCTAGTTTCTACACATTCATAGGTACAGCATTTTGTTAATTTAACATACATTAAACTGATTCCCTGAACGTTTATTGCAACAACTTACTAAATACTTTTTGGTGCACTAAAGATTCCACTTTCATTCTCCAAGTCTGCAACTGTTCTATCTCTTTCATTTTAAAAAGCAAGACGTCAAAGATTTAAGCGGTTTGTGGGAAGAGAGATGGAGTGACCATTTATTGCAAGCAATAAAGTAAGTTTCTCTTATATTCTGCTTTAGACTTGTTACAAAAAAATGGTTTGTTATTTGTTGGTGTTGCCCCCCTCAAAAGGAACCACCTTTGTGACCCTTGTTTAGAAACAGGTTCCAGTGGGTTAATAGCCATTTTCCGGACCAATCATGGTCTTGGACGTTGTGCTCATGTTTAACAGGTTAACCATTCTTGTCTATGGGAAACATTTTGAAAATTCCACTCAGAGAGGTTGGACAGTTCTTTGCTTGATGTGGAACCCTGTTTACCTCTGATAGCTGGTTTTGGGCCTTGTGCATCTTTTTAACATTTATCCTTTATAAAACCTTTTTCTGTGGTTAGACATTTTTATTATTTCAAACTATTGGCTGAAATCCGACTGTGACCATTGATTTTATGTGCAAAGGGACAGTCATTCTTCCTAAGCAGTTGTACGTGTGACCTGATTGTTTGCCTTATATGCCTTTGTTTCCTCTCTGCATCCCTACTGTGTGGCCTCTCTCTAACCTTGAGGAATGCTTGAAGTTGGTGAGAGGCCGGGTATTTAGGACCTTCATGAACAGAGGTGGGGCTACATTGTTTTATAACAATTAAAGATATCATTTGGTTACTCTTTTGTTCCACTGGAGAAGCGAAAAAATGTAACAGTTGCCTTGGTCCTGTCCAGGATTGATTATTGTAATGCTCTCTATCTAGGAATAGACAAATGTTTGCAGTCAAATCTCCAGTCTCAGCAGAATGCTGCAGCCCGAATGCCGCTGAAAATTCCTAAATTCAGCTCCATATCTAACAGCATCAAGGACATCCATTGGCTGCCATTCCAAGAGAGGATTAAATTCAAAGTACTGTGTATGGTTCATAAGGCATTGCATGGACTCGGGCCGTGCGGCCTCCAGAAGTATTAAGTCTGGTACATTCCCCAACGCAACTTGAGGTCCACCAATGCTCGTCAGGTCGTCATCCCTAGGATCAGAAAGGCCAAGTGGGAAGGCAGACACCTCTACCATCTGGCGGCCAAACTTTGGATGCCTTGCCTTCCTTTCTTAGATCTCAACCTAACAGATGGTCTTTTAGGAAGTAGCTCAAAACCTGGCTTTTTTCCCCCTAATTCTATGTCATTTCTTCTACCTGGCTAGTTGAAGCATTGCTTTTAGCACTAAGACACCGCGGCATACGTTGCGCTTGAAAAATATTTTACTTACTTAATTACCTGTTAACTAAACATGAATCTCCTTCATAATGCAAGGTTTCTACTGCAAGGCTTTTTGAGTCATGGAGAGTCTCATCAGACCCAGTCCTGTGCTCTTGTTTTTAAACAATATTAAGGATCATTGTGCTGGGCCAGAGCATTGGGCTCCATTACAACCTGACTATTATAGAAAAATTACCTTCTGTCAGTGAGGTACCATTTCACTGATAACTTTTTTTCACCAGAGCTTAGGGAACAGAAAGAAAAACATGCATGCAAGAGTGTTCAACTGACAAGACAACGAGTTTACAAACATTTAGGGCCCTGCACGATAACTACAAAAACATATCTGAATAAAACTTAAATGGGTAAAACGAAGAAATGTATCTGGGAAATAAATCAGTGGATACAGAAAAATAGTGCACCTTGACGGAATAGCTGTGATGGCAAGGAAAAAACAAGCTGAATGGCGATTATGTCACTGTTCTTTAATGTACAGATTCACCTCCTCATGCTGATGCAACCAGGGCCGTTTCTACCATTAGGCAAGCCTAGGCGGCCGCCTAGGGCGGCAAATGGGAGGATTTTTTTTTATTTGAACCTACGAAAGTAAAGCTAGGCGGCCGCCTAGTCTTGCCTAATGGTAGAACCGGCCCTGCCCCCAGCAGCTACAAGAAGGTGGCAGGGAATGGGGGGTAAGACAATACTGAAGCCGGTTCGCAGGGCCACGTGCGGCCAT
The DNA here is from genome assembly GCF_964204655.1 of Triturus cristatus. Lineage (NCBI taxonomy): Eukaryota > Metazoa > Chordata > Amphibia > Caudata > Salamandridae > Triturus > Triturus cristatus. Next base: position 773,257,517 of record NC_140593.1, read on the forward strand.
ATCGGGCTTGCCAGCGGCGCCCTATGCAGCCGGCTCCCATCCGTTTGTGTCTGGTAGCCATCCACACCCCCTTCCAGGCGTGAGGCAGTTCTGAATAGGGCAGAGGCACCGTATAAAGAACGGAGCTCCGCAATTCCCTGTCGGCGCTCCGCCCGTTGTGAACTCACACGGGCGGCCTCCCTGTTCCTCCACTGCAGCACAGCCCCTGCCTCACCTATCCTTCGTTTTCCAGCGGCTGGGGCATCAGCCCACCGATAGCCCAGGTGCCACCTCTCGGCACTCAGCGCAAGCATCTCACTGCCGGGCACTCCAGTCTACCCCTGGTTACTCCGACCACCGATAGCACAGTGCCGCACCAGACTGTACCCTCGGCCCAGTCTCAGGGCCGTCTGCCGGCCCGCTACAAGGGGCAGAAGCTCTGTCCCTAAATGCAGGCGGGTGCAGGGGTGTAATGCCACACTCTGTACTAGTGAGTTTGCTCAAGCAGGGCCGCAGGATTGATCAGATATTTGGGCCTCCACGTTGGGAGCTTTAATGTGGCACGTGTACGCTACCATATTCGTTGACCACGCCACCTTCACATGATTGTTGATGTTAAAACATAACACGAGTGTAGATAAATCCTTCTTATGCATCGGGTATAAGAAAAACAGGCTCTAGCTTATTGTAGGCAAATTTATCAATTTGCCTACAAACTGTGTTGAGTGAGGGGTACTGAGGGCAGGTACTGACCGAGTGAACCCTGAAGACTGAGTTCACTAAGGGGTACTGAGGGCAGGTACTGACGGAGTGAGCATTGAAGACTGTGTTCACTGAGGGGTACTTAAGACAGGTACTGACAGTGAATTTGAAAACGGTGTTCATCGAGGGGTACTGAGGACAGGTACTGGCCGAGTGAGCACGGAAGACTGTGTTCACTGTGGGGTACTGAGGACAGGTACTGGGTGAGTGAGCAATGCAAGTTACTATTTTTTTTGTTTCTGGTTTTGAAAACGAGGTGCACTTGACGCCTCGGTGGTATACAAGGCTCTATTGGGCATAGTTCTGTGAATGTATGGCTACCGTAACGGTCTGGCTTGGGCCTTTCGTTGAGGTCGTTTGCAGGACTGATTTTTGTGATCGTGTTTCCTGATAGTAAATGAGAGTAACATAGAAGGGTTCGGCAGAAGAGGGTGTGCCTCTCTAGCCTGGATGACAGGGGGAGAGAGTGATTGATGGTAGAAAAAGGGAGGGGGCGGCATTTTTCAATTCTCGCCTAGGGCGGCAAATCACCTAGAAACGGCCCTGGATGCAACACAGAATGCACCGGGGACCAGGATAATGGGTCTTTGGGTAAAGCAAGAGTTTGGCTAAAATTCAACAAGATGTACCCTACAAATAGGATAATGGGGTAAAATGGCAAATACTAGTAGGAGTAGCAAGTTTAATCAGGTCTTGCCAATGTTCCCTCTAGTAGTTTTGTCCTCTATGTGTGGTTATAATGGTGCCGTGTGCTACTGCCAAAGGCTTTGTGCACAGAAGACAAGTGACAACTTAATATACAAGCGTGTGCAGTGTGCAAGAAACCAATGTCTATGGTGTAGCAAGAATGCCATGGGTCCTAAACAAAACAGAACAAATTGAACCCTCACTACAAACTCTATTAAATCTATTTCTTGCCTATGCTTCTCTCACACTTCTCTTGTTCCTACCTCCTTGTTTGTCACAGCTTTGTCTTCCTATTCCCTTTTGTTTCTTCATATTATCCTTCCCTTCCTTCTTTCTTTCACTATCATTTTCTTCTCCTTGCTACGTTTCACTCCCATCTCTTTCTTTTTCTCTCCTTCATTTGTATATTTCCTTTTTCTAACTCACTCCCATAGCTCATCCTTTCCATATATGCCCCCTTTTCTCTCTACACTCAAATTGTCACTCTCTCCTCCAAATGTTCTTCTTTCCTTTCTATATTTCTTTGTATTTCTTGTATCCTTCCTGTTTTTTATCCTATCCTATCCTATACGTTTTCTTTCATTGCATCCCCTATTACCATCTTTATTCTTGTCTCTACTCTTCCATCTTTCTTTCCATTCTAAGTTTCCTATCACCTTTGTCCACTTTCTTGCACTCTCTCCTCTTCCTTTATTCTCTCTACTTCACATCCAGATCTCACACTCCCATCCACATCCCTCTTATCTTTCCCCCTTTATTATTTCACTTTAATATCTGCCCTCCTCCTCCCAACCTCTTCTTAACTACCTCTATTGTGTTTCACCCTTCTCTTTTTCTTCACTTCTGCTGCCTTTTAACCTCATCCATCACCTTCCACCCTGTCTCTGTGTTTCCTTTTCTTTACTACCTCATGAGGAGCCGCGTGCACAAACCCAGTGAAGGCAAAGTTTGGTCTATCCTCTGCTCTAGTCTCCATTTTGGGGTTTGGGTACCATTCCAGTACAAAAATTATGCTTGACAGTATGCACACAAACTTGCATCATAGTGCAAGGGTGAGTCAATTGGAAATGTGTCAGCCGAAGAAGCACCTGGACTGGAGGAGACAAAACCAGCACAATATCTTTAAAGATGCTGCTGTTTTTCTCTCACCTTTTGACGCAATGCAGTTCAGCAGCTGTGGTTGCTGCGCTGCATTGCTGCAAAACTTAGTAAATTTGCCTCTGTGTCTGAACCAAAACAGGCAAAGAGTCACTATGTTTGCTATGCAGAAACCTGATCCCGGAGTTCAATTAACAGTTTTACTACATACTTTTTTTCAAAATGCATGCAGACTACTCTCCTCATTGTGGGGGCAACCAGCTTTAGAAATGCTGATTTCCCTTACAGGGTAGTAATTCACCAACTATAATACTTCAATGTAGATGTAGGCGAGCCCCTGAAAGTTGAGCCAAGCCTGAGCCTGGAGCCTGGTTCTAGCTGAGCTTGAGGTCCTGTTGGAACCTTGAACTCATAACGAGTCAATATATCATGTCTCTTCTGCCTGCCATTCTCCCTCTACCCAGAATGTGACGTTACGGCCAGAGCTGCCGACTTTGTAACTAGGGAAACAGATTCAAGTCTCGGTATCAACTCAACATCCTGTTATTCTCAGCACATCACTTAATCCCCCCCGTCCCTAAAAATAAACATAACCTTGTGTAATGTAACTGGTTCTCTTGTAAAGCGCTACAATATCTTAGGTCAAGTTTGCGCTATACAGAAAAATGCACAAAGAGGTAAAAGCAAAGCATTAAAATGAAAAAGGAAGGAGAAATAAATACCCATTTAGTGACTGATTTGTACAAAGTGAAACAAGAAAACCTGGATAAACTGCAGCTTCTCCACTTGAATTGTGTGATCTTAGGCAAATGTTTTATTTTACTAAAACTCCTTTTTCTTAATTATCTGGTGTGAATGCACTTTACAATATGTGAGTTCAGAATACCAATTGTACAACCATCTATTGTGTTTGATTTAATAGACTATAATATTGCTTTACAATAATCTGGGACACTTACAGAGTTTACATGACAACATGGTGCATGTTACTTCACTAATGGTTCATGTTTAAAATTATCACTTATTTTGCAGTAATGTGCCGTGTTTTTGTCAAAGCTCCCATATGTTAAAGAAATACTCATTTTCGAATTTTGAAAAGGTCATAATATCCTATTTTACTTGATGTTTGATGTATGATTTACATAACCATATTTTAAGGGTGTGGCTTGTGCACGGGCTCTAAGAGAGGACTATGCAACTGGCATCTAAAGTTGAAACTGGCTGAGCATTTGAAAAACGTTTGACCATTTAATTCTTGTGGGGGACGTGACCCGGAAATGAAAAAAAGCACACATGAATACCACTCTGTTTTGTTTCCTCCACACATAGAGTGCAAATCATGTTTCTCCCAGAAAGCATTTGTTTAAGCAAAATAATCAAGCTTTACCTTTCATCGCAATGTGAAATACAATGACAATTTTGTGTTAATTTCACACAGCGTGGGATCGTGTTTCTGCCTGAAGCACTTCATTCTTAAAAAAATTAATGACAGCAGCAGCCCCTTTGTTTTCAGTCGATATCTTGGGACTCCTGGAGCGCCGCCTGACACACACCAAAGGAGAAAGGGAAGTTTCCACGGCTACTGCATCTGTGTAAACATGCGGCTGGCAACAGGAAATTAATTGTCTCTTTGTTGTCTGTTTTAGTCCTGGGCGCAGCGAGCGCGCTCCTAGAGACTGTCTGGGTGTGGCAAGAAGCAAGGCGGCGTGTGCTCGCACATGCGCAGACTAAAGGGAACATAGGTTCTAGCATAGCTAATGGTGCCCATTGCAACGTGCCCCTTGTTTTTAAAGTATTTGAAATAACTACCTCCATACTTGCTCACCTGACTCTCCCCGGTCCACCACAGCTTCGGTAGCTGATTGAGTGGAGGGAGAAGTATACGCCGGAAATACTCACTTCGGGAGGCCAAAAGACAGACGCCATTTTCTGAGTTTGCGGTCTAGTCCTAGCGCAAAGGCACTTCCCGGGTCTGCATTTAAGCGCGGGATGGCGCTGACACGCAGCAGACGCGCGCAGCGGGCACGCCGAAGACAGGCCTAAGGCAAGCCCATCTGTGCCCGTCTGCAGCCTTCCGCACCCATCCGCACCCGGCGGGACCAGGGGCCAGGAACCCTGCCCAGACCACCTGGGATCCTCTAAAACGTCAAACATACACAAACATAGAGCTCCGGGCACTGAACACAGGAGTTCATTCCACCTGCCTGCACTCTATGGTTGCGAATGAGCCCCTGACCTGTCCGATCTGTGGATTTACAGCCATGACCAAGCTTCAGCAGAGAAAGGGTGCAGGGGAAAAGACAGACTACCCCAACCGTTGGAAGATGGGACTAATCAACTGCAGATCCCTCCCAAAGCACGCAATTGAGATTAGGCTTCTAATAGAGGAGGAAGAGCTGGAGGCTCTATTTCTGACGGAAACCTGGCTCCGAGATAGCTGTAGCCCAGACATTGTAAATGCCCTTCCCCAGGGCTTTGAAATCTATCGCCTTGATAGAGAAGGTACAATAGGAGGGGGCTTCGCTATTATTTGTAAATCACATCTAGCCTGTATCATCACCCCCCTAAACATAGCTAAGTGTGAGGCTTTTGCTTTCAGACTGTCCCTCACCTCTGCATGCTCCTTCTCAGGCTGCTTTATCTACAGGCCACCAGGGACATGTACACCTTTCTTAGAAGCAATCCCAGACATTTTGGCCAGCTTGATAATAGAGAAAAGCACCTTTACTGTTCTAGGCGACTTCAACATCCACTTAGACAATCACACTAATCCCTCGACAATGAGATGTCTAGCCGACCTAGATTCACTACAGTTTACACAACTGGCACACCTGCCCACTCACGAAAAAGGCCACATTCTGTTCCCTATTTTTTCAAACGACCCCAGACTGGATTCACTCGCCCCCATACGTGTGCCATGGACAGACCATTCCTTCATTCCAATCCGGTTCCTAAAACCCAATTTCGCAGAGCCAAAATATGTAAGCTCTGCTCTTGGACGTAAATGGCCATGGCAGGCCCCCGAACCCTGGATTACAGACCTTGAGTCATCCGCCCCACCAGAACCTAAATATTTAGAAGAAGCCCATAAAAAATGGTTATCCTGGATAAACGGATCCATAGACCGGAACTCCAGGAAGCCAGGTCCAATAAAACCTAAAAACACCAACAGATCATCCTGGTTCAGCCCTGAGTTAGTCGCCCAAACGAAAAGCTGTAAAAAGCTAGAACGAAGTTGGAGAAAAACGTATGACCCCGAGCTCAAAATAGCCTACAAATTAGCTATCCAGCAATACCACAAGAATATTAGGAAAGCACAAGCTGCCTTCTTCGAAAAATAAATTGAGAACTCCTCCAACTCTTCAAAGGAGCTGTTTAAAAGTGTACAATCGAGTTTACAATCGACTCAAGTACAAACATGTCCCAATGCTCAAAAGAGAGATGGAATGAGCTAGCCTCATTACAACTCACTAAACCCTAACATAAGCCCGACATCAACATCCACCGAAACCCCCACCACCTCCCTTGAACCTCCCAAGAATGCAGAACTTTTACCGCCCTCCCCCACGGTTCTACTCACTTTCCCCAAACTGAGTGAGGAACAGGTTGGTACCCTGTTACAGAAAATAAAATCAGGGTCACCTCTAGACCCGGCGCCTCCGCACATTCTTGTTCAAGGGGGAAAGGTGTTCTAACTCAACTCTCCCACCTCATCTCCCTATCCCTCGAAAGTGGCTCAGTACCCAAAGAGTGAAAACATGCCATTGTAAAACCACTACTGAAGAAACCCCAACTCGACCCCGCCACTCTGGCAAACTCCCGTCCGATCTCACTGCTACCCATCTTGGGCAAGATCGCTGAGAAACACGTGAATAAGACTATCTCACAATTTCTAGAAGACAACAGTATCATACACCAAACACAGATGGGATTTCAACCAAAACACAGCTCAGAATCGGCCTTACTTGTTGTCACAGAGAAACTAAAAAGCAGCTTAGATCAGGGAAGAGCCACAGCAATTGTGCTTCTGGATCTAAGCGCGGCCTTCGATACGGTAGACCATGCTGTACTGGTAAACAGGCTCAAGAGTATTGGAATCAGAGGCATAGCCAACAAATGGCTGGCCTCCTTCCTAAACAGCAGATCTTTTCAATACATGGAGGCCAGAATTTTTTCAGACGCCCATTCAGCCCCATGGGGTGTTCCTCAGGGATCCTCCCTGAGCCCGACCCTCTATAATATATACCTGAGCCCACTAGCTCATATAGTACAGGAGTTCGGCACCTCCATCGTGTCATATGCTGATGACACACAACTAGTGGTCTCAATCTCTGACGCCATCAACTCAGACCACAGGCAACAAGTCCCTTGCCTGGAAAAAAAATGGTTCTTGGATGGCCGACTGCAGCCTTAAGCTGAATGGGAAAAACACCAAGCTTATGATCCTGGGCAGTAACTTCAGCCCACACTCGGAGATCTCCTGGACAGCAAAATGGGGTGCCCCCCCCACCACCTAAAACCTCCATAAAAAACCAAGGGATGTGGCTGGATCAGAACCTAACAGTGGAGATCCAAGAAAAAAAACTGGCGAACACCTGTTTTGTGATGCTCCGAATGATTAGGAAAATATTGAGCCTGCTCCCAGAAAAATCAAGGAAGCCAGTGGTTCAAGCCTTAGTGGTGTCAAGGCTTGACTACAGTAAATCCTTACATCCGGGCTCCCCAAAAATGTTAAAGACAGACTACAAATAGTACAGAATGCAGCAGCTCAACTGCTCCTGAAGATACCCAAGTATCCCTTAGCGAGCTACTCTGGCTTCCGGTCAAGGCCAGGATCAAATTCAAGTCCCTCTGTTTGGCCCACAGAGCTCTGCACGGGAATGGTCCCGCGCTGGTACGAGACCTGATCTCCCAGTACTCACCATGTCACCATCTCAGATCAGGATCAAAGTTCCTGATGAACACCTCAAGAATCAAGAGATCCAGATGGGGTGGAAGATCATTTAAACACTTGGTCCCCAAGCTGTAGAACAGTATGGACCCAGAGCTAAGAATGATCGAGAATTAAACAACCTTTAAGAAGAGACTAAAAACATGGCTGTTCCCCTAAGTATTTGCTGAAACTCTCCCTGTCTTGCTTCATACTAGTGTCGGTATGCCTAAGGGTAGCCATGCGCTCTACAAATCCCTAAACCTAAACCTAAACCCCTAGCTAAGTCTGATAGCGCAGCAGCAGTAAACACACACAAACCAGTCAGTGGTTATGTGACCATGAGGGTTGGTTGCACCTTTATTTATCACCTCCGGGCCGAGCCCGGCCAAAAGGCTGTGAATTACAACAAAGTAGGCTAGTGGTCGGATGGCTCACTACACCCCTGCCCAGAATGTTTGCCACAAAAATTCCAGGCTAACATTTCCCTAGTTTGAATGCACCTTCAAATGAACTGTACCTTGGAGTACAGCTATATCTACACTGCCAAACACTCCAAAGAATCCAAAATCTATGCAAAAAGACAATGACTAGAGGGCTGCTTTCATGGCTTTATCACCGCAATTCTGAAACAGTCAAATCATGGCCCTGATCCTCCTTCCCAATACTCTGCAAAGCACCCAATGCCGTCTTTGGAATTGGACACGCCTTCATTCAAGCAAAACATGAAGGTATTTGTAGAAAATAGTATCGTACTCTAGACTGCTACTTCTACTAGCTAATATGCCCTTCTAGGAGTTGCGCCTCAGTGTAAAATCCTTTTCTTATCACAGTATACTCTGGAATTCCCTCCAGGCAAGGACTAGAAACAACCACAAACACTTGAAATACAGAGAGGAAGTCAGTAAAAAAAATTTTTTTCAACTGTTGACTGCAGTCTATTTCCAATCAAGGAGCAAAAGCAATCTGAAAGTTGGTACACTAAAGGACACGCAAAGCTATCTCTTCCTCTTTATGGCTAATCACAAGCACAGCAATATTATAAGATATTGGGTTGTTGGTTGAAAGGGGGTGAAACCCTACTCAACAAACAGCCACAATCCTTGTAAGGGTAAACCACGAGTAGCTTGGTACAAAAGCAGTCAAGGTTAACTTAGAACAATGTGTGAAGTAGTTATGGAACGCCTAGTATTAAAGTGGAACCATTCCCCAAAAAGACTCTCAGACTAATTTAGAGTAATTTTTGTTAAATTATTTGATACCAAATTTACAAAAATCCAATCAGTAGAACCGGAGTTTTAATTTTTAAAGTTTTAAGTAAAACAAATAGTGCCTATAAGATCAAAGTGCCAACTGCGAACATCTAGTCACACGAGACCGGGGCAAAGTCGAAAGTTATGGCTGACCACAATGGAATATGGGTCTGATATACAAAGGGGATTGTGCCCAATTTTGCTTGCTTTTGGACTTAGAAAACATCTTGATGAAAAATACCTGAGAAGTTCAGTGGCACAACGCAGTGGACCGTATTGAAAGATGAGACATCATCGTTGGGGAGCCGTTGGGTGAGATTTCTTTTTTCAGACTTAGGGGCCAATTTATCTTTAGGAGGTTAGCCCATCATTCTTCCATGGGAACAGAGTAAAATACTCCTTCTCCATAATGGAGGGGCCACCTGCCTACTTCATAAATTATCACCAATCAGGCGGACATTTATAAAAGCACTGGCAGTTCCTGTCTTTGCACTGTACTCTGTGCTACGGGGCTGCGTCTACAGGGTGCAGCCCTGAGGCACGGAGTATTTGTTTTGATTACTGCATTCGCTTGCCACTCAGATGTTTTCACTCTTTCAGGCATACCAAGGCCCCTCACTATGGGCCTCATGTAGGTAGCCAAATACCGGTCGGTAACGGCCGATTTTCGGTAATTATACCGTTACCGACCTGTATTTTGGCTTTTGGTATGTAGGGGGAGAATTTCTGTATTCGGAATTTACCGATTCGGTAAAATTACCGAATCGGTAAAATTACCGATTCGGTAATTTTACCGAATCGGTACATTCCGAATACAGAAATCAGATGTAGGGGGACTGTGTGGGTGTTGTTTGGAGTCGGTATTTACCACCAACTAATAGTTGGTGGTAAATAATGTATGGATGTGTAAAAGCATGTTGTAGCGCTTAGAAGTGTGCAATGTGGCAGACATACATGCCCTTAGGGCATGTATGTGTGCCACATGTACACACATGGCCGAATCAGGGGTGCAACAGGGTGTCAATGTGACACCCTGCCACCCTTGCATGTGCTCCCCCATTACCGAATCGGTATTTACCGATTCGGTAATGAGGCATACCTTCCCATCAATGGGAAGGTATGCCTCATTACCGATTCGGTAAATACCGATTCGGTAATTACCGAATTATTCCGAATCGGTAATATTTACCGACCAATTACCTACATAGCATTTACCACTTCATAAATACCGAATCGGTATGATTCGGTATTTATGAAGTGGTAAATGCAAGCCCACCTACATAAGGCCCTATATGTGTAGTGACTGACTCGACCTTATAGTGTGGCCGCTATACGGCTCCTACACGGATCACACCAGCTTCTGTTCACTCATTCGATACCATTTTTTTTACTGGGATGTTTTACCTGTAATTCAGGAACCATTATCCATAGAGACACATATATTTATATGGCCAACTTTATGGTTTTTCTGTCCTGGGTCACAACAGTGAAAATTTGACGAGACTTACAAGTTTCTTCCAGGGTGGCTGGAAAGCTTTGGAGAGTCTTAAACCTTCAATTGAAAAACTTTCAACTGATCTACATGCAATTAAGCAAGTACAAGATGATAAGAGAAAGCAGCTAACCCAGTTAAGAGAAATTGTAAAGGCTGCTTGTTAGAAATTGAATTTCTGGTCGGCTAAGATTGCGCCAAAGCCAGGAAGAGACCACCACTCTAGTCAGGGCAAGGGAGTTACACGCCAAAGAGAACCCCTGCTCACCCACTTGGTAGCTTGGCACGAGCAGTCAGGCTTATCCCGGAGGCATAGGAGCCCATGTGCTTCCTGCTCCTTCCTGCTGCCGGAGGCAGGAAGAAGAGGATGGAGAGGATGCGCCGGCAGGCCCAGGTAAGTGCTTTTTTATAGATTTTTTCTTTGCCTCCCTCACCCCTTATACCCCCGCCCCTTCTCTCCAGATCGGTAGCAGCCGCTACTGGAGATACTCCTTCAGAAGAAATATTAACCACAAGCGAGAAAGATCAATATCAATGCACACTGGATCATAATTATATTAGAAGCAGGTCAAAATATATTCCCTGTCATAAGTTTTTGTAGACCAACATATGTTCGATACTTTCCTTTGGAGTTAGTCAAAGCCCCAATTTTTCTTGTCCAAAATGTTCCTCTTGCAATTCATTGTAAATGAGAATTATACAACAAATCTTAAAGCTAGGTACCTGTTTGGGTAGTGTTAAATGATTCATTTCATGTTGCCATTTTTGTGAAGGCAATTGCTGCAGCACTATGCCTCTGATTTGCAAGCTTTGGCCTCCAGACAGCAATCAGGCATAAAGTCAGATCACCTCTGGCTCCTGTGCCATCTTATCCGTGTGCTGAACGAACATTCTGTTTTTGATGCTTCTTTAGGTTCCGAAGTGTTTTCATTATTCATTTTAACTTCATAGGTACGTGGCACCACTTTTTTGCAACAGCTATGACACAAAATGTATTTCAGGAATTACCGATCCACACAAATCAAGATTTGTGTGGCTTACCTTTGAAAGTTACCCTGAAGGTAATTCAGCCCTGCATTGTGTTACCCTGCATTGGGGTGACATTATTTGAGTGGATGCATGGGTGTTCCCATGCATCCACCCAAGAACTTTGACAAAAGGCCAGATTTACTAAAGTTTGTTATCCTTGTATAGCGCCAAAAGGATGCACCTGCCTGAGGCTGGCGCAACATGGAGAAATATCTTTATTTCTTCTTGTTACTTCCTCTTTGCATATGTACTGCATTGTGCAGCACACACGCAAAGAGGAATACACTACTAACAATAGTTTTTATGCAGGAATATATGCTTTTCTGCACAAAACATTTACTGACCACAGTACAGGCACCCTTGTGCCAAGTTGCAAGGGTGACTGCATTGACACTCGGCTGCCACAAGAGCACCAGTCCAAGGAGAGATCAGAAGGGTGCCATATCTGCTCTTTCCCTTTATGGCACATCAGGGTATCAAGTTCCATTCCTGCATTGAGCTGTGTGATAGGTTAGTAACTCTTCTTTTTTGTTTGTCCTTCTGTCCTTCCATGGACACCCTTGGTTCTGGCTGCTTCTGAGTCTTGTCGTTTGCTTTTTCTGCATTACATTTTGAAGAGTAGAGGAGTCCTGGATGGTTTTCAGTAAAGTAAAGGGCTGTGGTCCGAGGCATGACAAACATTTGGACTGCAATAGAGAAGCACTGTGGATCCTGCCTCCATTGCCACTCTAAATTCAAATGTCATACTGCTGTGCCCTTAAGGAGGCGAACTTTGCAGCTGGATTTACAAGTAAGTGCCAGGAAAAGTCTTGGGTCTTCTGGGCCAACTATTGTTCTTTACTCCTCCAGGTGCAATGGCCTTGGCCCCTGGCTTGGCAAACGTGAGGGTCAGCGTACTGGTGTAGCCCCATCCATTCTTACTTATTGTTCCTGGGCGGTGTTAAGGGATGGTCAGACTTTAAGGCTCTGTCAATGCTTCTTAGGTAATGCCCTGGAAGTATGGTTGGTTGGCTTGATCGCTAGCTGTTCCATACCTGTTTAGCTCTCCTGATAAAAAAGAGCCGCCACAGATTAAAAGGCCCAGGATTACTGCATGACAGACATAAGGGGCGAGAGTATTTCTAATGGGCCTCTCTCCACTGCAATGTCAATTCAGACAAGACAATGCCGGATTAAAAACATGTGAGGCCCCTAGGCAGTCGAAATTTCGTCCCCCCTACCAAATTATCTCCTAAAACCCAATGCATCAGATTAATTACAAACTAACAGCTGCCAAACGATGAGCTTTCAAGAGACAAACTCTTATGTGAATCTGATGTCTCTAGTTTATGTACTATAATTTGTTTAATGGGTAAATTACATTAATACAATATCTTCTCGAAAGCGTCTTTAATGTAAAGTTTTTGTTTCTTTGAGTTGATTCATTTTTAGGTCTCGCCTGACCCAGCGCATGCGCTGGTCTGGCGAGACTTATTGAGAGGGCTCCAAAAAGTGCTACCAGGTCAGCCTATAGCTACAGTGCATGTGCGCGGGCGCGCGCGCAGCGCTTTACCGCGATTACTTTCACTTTCGCGGCCGCACGGCCGCTTGGCATAGCCAATAGGTCTCGCTTTTGGGACCTTATAATTATTTGGTTATGCAACTGTTGTATGGCTAAACACTTATAAGGTCCCAAAGGTGAGACCTATTGGCTATGCCAATGCTTGTTTTCTATCTTTTGGAAACAATACTTAAGAAAGCCTGATTGTAATTTTCTTTCAAGATCAACTCAATATTATTTTGATCTGTTGTTGAGGGCCCCTAAAAGAAGTGGGGCCCGTAGGACAGTACCTACTTTGCCTATTTGGTCATCTGTAACTGAGACAAGATAGTTTTCCAAACTTATGAACCTGGACATAGTCACAGCATACAAAGGCCAATCATCCTTATGGGGATGTATAGCCATGAATGGAAGGCCTGGGTGCATGGGGGCACAAACATGGGGTGTGGTTTGGGGTAATGTTGCAGCTCATCCCCCCACTGCCTCATGGAGTTGGGGATTTAGTGGATCAGTGACCAACCTGCTTTTGGCCATCACCAAATTGCCAGGTACGTACCCTGGAGATGAAGTAGATTGTGTTGTTTGTTCTTCCCTATTCTGACCCAACCATGCAGAGGGAATGCTGATCTTGAGCTGAATAACGCATTGACCGGCTATTACCCTTCATTGAGTCCAGGTAGAGTTGTTGCCACACTGCTGGATATGCAGTGATTTCTCTGTGACAATGAGCTGTTTTTGAAAGGCTTCACTTGTGCCTGTGTTACTAGATTTTTGTGTCCCAATTATGTTCTGCTGTTGCCATGCATCTATGTCTGCTTGAAACAGCCACAAGGTATTCAAGACTCTCTACGATAAAAAAAGGGCTACTACTTTCGTATTGGCATCACTGCAACCTGCTTCGATGAGGCTGATAGAGTCATGATGACCGTGAGGTGGATAGCTCGGAATGTTGCCAATGGGGCTTATTGCTTAAATGTCTACCCTTATCTCCAAGATTTTGGGTGGGTTGATAACGACAAACCTGACCTTAGATGGTTTAATAACTTGGCACTTTATTGGAAGTGTCAAGGACTTTTTGTGTTAATCGTGCCTCTCTGTTGTATCCTATGCATATGTTTCGAAGTTTTAGAGTACAATGATTGACATTTGAAAGGCAGTTCTTGATGCTGAAGACCAGGTGTTGTAATATGCTAATTTGTGTTATGTCACTTCTGACATCTCTGTGAGGTGATGGGGTTCTAGAGTGCCAACTCATCATGAGCTGGCTGTAGGAATGTTGGGAGAGATTGAGAGATGAACCTGCTGGCAGTTGGATGGCTGAGCTGTATTACCTGCATCTTCAATTAAATAACCTTATTCATCTACAAATGGTCTGCGGATCTTTATTCATCCCTCCAAAGTGTACCTTTTTAACACTGGCGACGACTGGGATTCAACAGCTCAACTCCAGACAACAGCATGAATCTTTAAGGATCAAGAAACGGATTTCATCCTCATTACATTGCTGAAACTTTAAACATTCAAGTAAGATTTTATTTTAATCAAAGTGCTTGTTATTGGTGACCGACCCACTTCGTCTGGCAATATTAACAGTCCACATGAGATATCTTGTAACCCACCGTAACGCCTACATTTTAAACACTAACTGATTTTACTGCTATCTGTTTTTTATCAAAATATAAGCAAGTTTTTCTACGAGGGACGGAAGTTTCTTTCAGGAAGATACGGTGTGGGAACAAATGACTATCTTTTTAACTTATGGTGGATGGAAGATCTCAATATTTGCCGGTTATGTCAAAATGATTTGAATTAGACTTGCAGTTTTCTTGCTCGCTCTCTCTCTCGAGCGCAGTTCCAGTACTCGTGCAACATTCCTCTGATGTGTTCTTCATCCGGGTGAATCGTCATTGTCAACAGCAGCGTCACTCATAGAATCCGCAGCAGTCTTGAAACGCATCTCACGTTTCATAAAACGTCAGAGCGTAAGCAGCGTCTCTTACTGAACATGTTCCTTAGCAACGGCAAACTGGAAGCGCACTTCACGTAGATGCGCAACGCCTCTCAACCTAGGACGCACCGTCGCTCACGTTGGTTTCCCTGACAACGACAAGCCTGAAGCGGACGACTACAACCTGTTCTTTGCATAGCAGACTCGTAGACCGCATCGTGGGAACGTTTTTTTCAACATTTGCAGTACAACGCTGATACGCACAGCTATCTACCAGTAAGTGCAATTTATATTTGTACGGCGTGTCATTTTGCCAAATTACGCTGACATGCACAGCTTCTGAGAAAAGTTTCAAAAATTTTTATAACGTGCTCATTGCATAGCAGACTCGTAGACCACATCGTGGGAACGTCTTTCCGACATTTGTAGTACAACGCTGATACGCACGGCTATCTACCAGTAAGTGCAATTATATTGGTACTGCGTGTCATTTTGCCAAATTACGCTGACACGCACAGCTTCTAAGATTGTTGAACGTTACCACTGAGGTATACATCACTTGTTCAGCATGTGCGTGATTATGCAGTGCTGACACGCACAGCTGGCAACATTTGATCCTCATCACCACTACAATTATTTACCTAAAGTCATTCTGTGTGTTTTGTGACTCACGACGCTGACACGAGCAGTCATTACCACGCAGAGTGTCATATCGAATACAATTCCCGCTTATGCTTTGTGTCCTTTAATTAAACATCGCTGACACACGCAGCTTGACACGAAGTTTTTAAATTAAGTTTGATTAATACAATGTCTGTACAACTTGTTCCTATGTTCATATTAAGACTAGCATAATTGGTACGTATGGTTTTAGCATTTGGTAAAGTTTGAGTGGCTGTATAAATTAAGAAGAAAAGAAAATCTTAATAATCTTAATCTCAAATCTTCTGAGTCATGCAAAATGTTACTGCTGCACCGTTTTTCTTACAATCTCAGGTGATCCACCTATTAAATGGTCTAAGTGGAAGAAGGTATTTGAGCGTTATGCTCGGGTATGCGGTACCTCTCTCAGTGTTGAGAGGAAAACGGCTCTGCTAATGCACTGTCTTGGATCCGAGGGTCAAGATGTCTTCGATCATCTTCCTGATGTTCCAAGCAGTGCTGCAGCGGGTTTGAATGAATTTGAACAATGTATATATAAGCTTGACGCGCATTACCTACCTAAAGTTAGTACTATTTTGGAACGCTATCACTTTGGAAGGCGGATGCAGAAAGAAGGTGAGAGTATAGAAAATTATGTAACAGATCTCAGACGTTTAGCCTCCACTTGCAAATTTGATATCCTGATTGAAGAAAGGATAAGAGATCAATTTATGCTTGGTTGCATCTCTGAAAAAGTGAGAGATGAACTTTGGCTAAAAGACGAACCATCTCTTGATGAGGTCTTAGTAATAGCTAAAAAGATAGAACACTCACTAGCGTGTGTTAAGGAAATAAAAAAGGATCTTGACAAAGTAGTTTCTGATGTTACAGTGGTTAATACTAATGTGTCCCACAAACCTACTGATTCCTTAGTGAAATCCCTGACTAAGGACAAGTTAAGTACTAAGTCTCCAGCTCAATCCAAAAAGAGTGGTAAGTGTTACAGGTGTAACAGCACAACTCACTGGGCGAATGATAAATCTTGTCCTGCCCTAAATACTATATGTTCTTTTTGTAAAAAAAAAGGGACACATGGTGAATGCATGTAGAATCAAGGCTTCTAGAAGTGTAATAAATGAAGTTTCTCAAGAAAATACAACAGATCTGCATGATTTTGAATGTGGACAAATTATAGTTCAGGTTGTAAGTGATGGACCTTTGGATTTTATACTAGTAGAAGGTCATAGAACAAAAGTGTTATTTGATTCAGGAGCTAAGAATACTATTGTTTCTAGTAAATTCTTTAATGACAATTTGAGCTCCAAAGTAAAACTCCTAAAACCTGACATTCGTCCCACCGCATATGGTGGTGATCCCATTGAATTGAAGGGGTACTTTGTGGGATCAATTGAATTTGAGGATCGTTTCACCTCCGGGAAGATCTATGTTTCTAAAAAGGGGGATAGTATTATTAGCTGGTGGCACCAAAAAGACCTGGGTGTCATGTTAGATCCCAATAGTATACCTCCCATCATTATCAAAGAGAGGAATGTCATCAAGTCAATAGACAACGCATCCTTACAGTCACAACTTATGGCAGAATTTCCCCTGGTTTTTGGAGAAAGGTTGGGTTGCCTTAAGGGCTAATGCCATAGAATAAAGTTGGCCCCGGGATCTGTTCCGGTTTCTAGCAAGGTGCGGAATGTTCCTTTTACAGTCAAAGAAGATATGCTCAAAGAGATTGACAAACTTAAATCTCAGGGGATCATTGAAGAAGTTGAAGGGACATCTTGGTTGGCTCCAGTTGTAGCTGCTAGAAAACCGGATGGGTCTCTGAGGTTGTGTGTGGACCTTAGACAGCTTAACAAGTGTGTACTGGTAGACAAATATCCCCTTCCAAACATATCTGAGCTGTTGAGCATGGTGGCAGGAGCGAAAATCTTTAGTACAATTGATCTGACGTCCGCATATCATCAAATACTACTGGATGAATCTTCTAGAGATTTGACTGCGTTTGTTACGCCTTTTGGGACGTTCAGATTTATAAGGCTTCCATTTGGCCTGGTTTCTGCCGCTTCAGTGTTTCAACGAGTCATGGAGAAGGTATTGGTTGATATTCCTGGAATTTGTGTATATCAAGATGATATATTGGTGTACGGATCCGATGTGTTGGAGCATGGGAAAAGAGTGAGGCAAGTGCTTGGTAGACTTACTGCTCACAATCTGACTATTAAGCGGGAAAAGTGTAAATTTGGCTTGGATAAGATTGACTACTTGGGACATACCATAAGTGCTGATGGAGTAGTTCCAAAAGCTGATCTGGTAAACACTATAAAAGATCTGATGGCTCCCACATCTAAGGAAGAATTAATGCGCTTTCTTGGCATGGCTGAATACTATAATAAATTCATAAAGAATTTTGCAGAAGCCACATATAACATAAGGAACCTTCTAAAAAAGGGAGAGAAATTTTGTTGGGATGATTCTTTTGAGAAGGAGTTTTGTGAGTTAAAACTTATGCTACAAAATGCACCTAATCTTAGAAATTATGATCCCACCAAAACGTCCATTATTTCCACCGATGCAAGTTTGAAGGGGCTTGGTGCAGTTTTATATCAAGGAGGTACTGCTCCTGAGAACACCATTATGTTCATTTCAAGAAGTCTGAAAGGGGCTGAAACCAGATATTCAGTGATTGAGCGTGAAGCTCTAGCAGTTTACTGGGCTATTAAGAAATTCAAAATTTTTTTGTGGGGTACATCTTTCGTTGTTAAGACAGATCACAAACCACTGCATGAAGTGTTAACTAGCAAAGGCATTGATTCGATTTCGCCGCAAATTTCAAAATGGGTTGTTGGTTTGCAAGGGTTTGATTTTGTTGTCAAATATATTCCAGGTAGTGAGAATCTTGTGGCGGATACACTTTCAAGACTGGTTCCGTCTGGTGAACCAAATTTACTTGACTCTGAGAAGGATGTTGCTTTTGGTCATCCTCATGAATTTGTGTGTGTGGTGGATTGTGAGGTGATTTCTCGCGAACGGTGGCTAGACGCTTGCAAGGCTGATGCATCCATTCAAGAGGTACTAAAGCTTATTTGTAATGGTTGGCATCACAAGGAACAGGGTGGTTCTTTAGTGAAAGATTTCTGGTTGGTGAAGGATCAACTTTCTGGTTGTGATGGTTTATTGTTGAGGGGTCACAGATTAGTTCCACCCACATCCCTAAGAAAGGAATTATTGAATTTAGCTCATGAGGCGCATTTAGGTATTTCCAAGACGAAAGAAAGAATATGCTCAAGTTATTGGTGGCCAGGAGTAGACATTCAAGTTGAACATTTAGTTCGTGAGTGTGTTCAATGTACCCTAAGCGAAAAAGGCCTTAAGACTAGAACTCAACCCATGGAGAAAAGATCTCGCCCTAGTGGTCCGTGGAAAAATATAGCCTTAGACATTTTAGGACCTATTCATGGGGATGGTTCGGACTCTTTTGTTATTGTAATTATGGATTTGTTTTCAAGGTGGCCGGAGATATTTGTTGTAAAGAGTATAGACACTAAGAGTGTTATTGATTGCTTAAAGAAGCTCATTGCTAAGGAAGGTATTCCTGAGACAATTTTGACTCACAATGGGGTCCAACTGGTCTCTGGAGAAATGGAAAACTTTCTTAGTGGTTGTGGTATTGTACATAAGAAGTGTGCTCTGTATCATCCAGAGTCAAATGGCACTGTAGAGAGATTTAATCGAGTTCTTAAAGATACTATCTCTTTAGCCAAGCAAAATGGACTTGACTGGAAAGATGAAATATCAAAAAGAGTCTGCATATATCGTTTTGCTCCTCATTCTACAACTGGGAAGTCTCCTTTTCTTTTGTTTCGGGAAAGGAATCCTGATTCGTTTCTAGAACCTCCTTGGGTGAACAAATTTCTGTCGACCAATGGTGGGATTAAGGATTCTATTTCCTGGAAAGACAAGGAAGATTCTAAGTGTCTCAAGAGTAAAGAAAACTATGATATGCGACACGCTGTCAAAGTGACAAAAGTGTTGGTTGGCGACATGGTTAGGATTAAAAAACCTGGGCTTTGTGTTGCTGGTGCTAAATTTTCCAAACCCATTAAAGTGATAAAAGTTTTTAATAATGCAATAAGAACTGCTGATCACAGAGTGTGGAATTTGAGTCGGGTAGCTTTATGCAAAATAAATGATGATGTGTATTTTTCTCAAGTTTTGCCAGCAGAGAAAACTGTTCCTCAAGAAAAAATGAGACCTAGCAGAGTTTCACGCACACCTTCTTATTTGAAGGATTATTTTGTATAAATTTCTGTTGTTTGTTGTGAATTCAATATAAAATGTAAGGAGGGAGATATGTTGTAATATGCTAATTTGTGTTATGTCACTTCTGACATCTCTGTGAGGTGATGGGGTTCTAGAGTGCCAACTCATCATGAGCTGGCTGTAGGAATGTTGGAAGAGATTGAGAGATGAACCTGCTGGCAGTTGGATGGCTGAGCTGTATTACCTGCATCTTCAATTAAATAACCTTATTCATCTACAAATGGTCTGCGGATCTTTATTCATCCCTCCAAAGTGTACCTTTTTAACACCAGGTTTTCTTCCCATGAGGTTTTGGTGATTAGGAGCGACTTCAGGATTTGTCCTGGACTAGAGAGACAGGCAGCAAATAGGATTTTCTCTCCAGGTCTCTGTCTTTTCCTAGATTGGAGGTTGCTGACTTCCATTCCTATTGTCATCTTCTTGTCCACAGGGTTATTTGGTGTAGTCCATTTTTGTACGCTGTATAGTTCCTGCTGCATTGCATTGGCTTTTGATGATCCACCTTAGGCTAGGATCATGGAGTATAAATTGTAGACATTGCTTAACCCTATGATCCTCTCCTCTCCTGCGGGTATCAGGTTTGGATTTCAGGCATTTTTGCTTCAGGGATGGGTTTTTCACTTGATCATCCATTTATTTTTTAAATATTATAATCCATTTGCCATAATCTGGTTTCCTTTTCTTTGTGCTAAGTATAGTTATGTTTTCCCTTAATGACTGCACAATAATTTTTAAAGACACTCTTCTTTCTTCCATTTTTATGCTGTCTGCTTCAGCCTTTAAGTCATACTTAGTCTCTAGAGGACATCATTTTTTGATGTCTTCCTCAGAATAGTGAACCCTCTGTGTTGGCACCATTTTTTTTGGCAAGTGTCATCCTGTCAGAAGTTTAGTTACATGTCTGACCCTGTCCCTTTTTGGTTAATTTGGTGGGGACCTTGACTGGGTTCAGTTGTTGTATGTAGCTATTCTTATGCCTCTGTAATGTGCCTTGACTGTTTTGACAGCATTACCTGGTAATTTGTAAACTGTAATGTAATGTAATGTAAATGGGTTTTGTATAGCCAAGGTTACACTCCACGGAGCATCTTTGCGCTTCTGAGTGAGAAAGAACCAGATGAGATTTTTGCATTTAGTATCGGATAAGGTATAGATCCAAGTTTTAAGGGTCCTTCTGAAAAGAATTTCTGTGGGGATTTGTCGGAGTGGGGGCGGCAGAGAGTTCCAGGCTTCAGATCCCAAAACTGCCAGTGCTTTACCTCCTTTGGTTTTAAGTCTAAAATTAGGGATGGTAAGAAGATTCTCACTTTGGGATCTTAGACAACGTGCGGGGACGTAGTGTTTGAAGAGATTTTCAATGTATTTGGGTCCTGTTTTATTAAATGCCCTAAACGTGATTAACAGGATTTTAAAGAGCACCCTTTTATGTATTGGCAGCCAATGCAAAATGCTCAACGCTGTTGAGGCTGAGGTCCTTCTTTTCCATCCCAACACTAATCTGGCCGCTGCATGCTGTACCATTTGCAGTTTATGGCATACCGTCCTATTTGTTCCTGCGTAGATGCTATTGCAGTAATCAATACGGGACGAAATGAGGGCTACTGCCACCATCTTCCTTGCTGTAAAAGGGATCAGATCGAAAAAATTTCAGAGTCCTTTTATTATGCCGAAGCAGGTCCCTGCCACGGCTGTTGCTTGTTGTTTGAAACTCAGGGAAGGATCACATTTTATCCCCAGGTTGCGGTCTACATTTGCTGTATTAGGGGGGACGGTAGCATCTTCTGGCCACCATAGAGTCGGGTTGAAGGAGTTGTTTTTTCCAAATGGTAAAATCTCAGTCTTCCCTGAATTGCATTTAAGATGATTCATGCTCATCCAGTGGAAAGTGGCCTTTATACAGTTTTTGAGTCTGGCTTCTGCTTGGCTGAATTCATCCTCCATCACTAAGATGAGTTGAGTATCATCTGCATATGAGATGGTAGCTATGCCGAAGGATGATATAAGGGTAATCAGGGGGGCCATGTATACATTAAAAAGTGTCGGACTCAGACACGAGCCCTGCGGAACACCTGAGTTTAGTGGAATCTCTGCTGATCTAAATTGGCCCAAGTTGACCACTTGTCGTCTGTTTGTTAGGAAACTCTTTAGCCAGCTCAGTACCTGACCCGTTATCCCTGCCGCGGCTAGTCGGTCTATAAGGATGGTATGGAACACCGTGTCGAAAGCCGCGGACAGGTCTAAAAGTATGAGGACTGCTTTTTTGCCCTGGTCTAGTGCTGCTCAAAGTGTTTCCAGGGAGAAAATTAGAGCTGATTCCGTTGAATGTTTTGCTCTGAAACCAGCTTGGTTTGGGTGCCAGATATTATTAGCCTCTAAAAAGATGGTGAGCTGTTTATTTACTTCCTTTTCTGTAAGTTTGCAGAAGTTTGCAGAAGAAACTGTACTTGGGATCCTAGAGAACTTTTCTCTAGTGCACAGTCCTGTTTTGGTTACCCAGTGTATGCAGGCTCAAAACTTCAGCAACCTTATTTCTTTCTCCCTGGTGTACCTCTTTATGAAAACTGGGGCCTACCATTGGGGTTGGAGACTTCCTTTTGGAAAGCCTGTTCTTTTTTTGTCCTCATATCACCATAGCGTCTGCAAGTCTCTGACCGCTCTAACTGTGCACCTCATGGTCCGTTCCATTCGTTCTTGGTTCTACCGCTCTCAACTTCCAAGTGGGGCCTTAGCCAAGAATAGTTCCTCGGTGTAATCATAGGTACTCATTATTAGATAGGATGTTACCCTAAGTTCCTCTCCATCTGGAGAAGTCTGCTCATATCTCAGATATACTTCCTGTTTTACATTCCAAATCCAAATTCGAAACCCAGGTGGCTGCCTTGATCCAATCTACAACCTTCGGGGGAGAAGGGTGAACCCACAGCTTACAGATTTCTCTTGGGGATATAAGTATCAGATAGAACAAGATACCAGACTGCTGCCTGCTAATAGACTACGTGAGATATTGTCTACACCTACCAATACTAGCACTAAAGTTTACAACTATAGTTACCCCAAAAATATATTTAAGGATAGACTAAATGCCGCTCCAGAATACTTTTATTCTGGGGCTTGAAAAGAAAATGTGTTTGTTGTTAGCTTTTATAAAACCACATCTTCTACACCTTAGAGTGGGTGATGAGGCAAACTTGGCGATCTTTGCAGGCGTCCAGTACAGCCTGTTAATTGTAAAAAAAAAATTACGCTTTAGATTTGCCGGCTTAACAATTGAATATTGCAATTTCAAAGAGTTGCAGCAGATTGATTGATTGTCAGCACTCCCCTTGGAAGGTGTCTCCCCACACCATATATGGCAATTTTAAGTTCTTCTCTTCCGCATCCACGAATTTCCAGTACCATATGTGTTAGAAATGGGATTTCTGGTTGTCTAGGGCTTGTGCCTAAGCCAGGCAGAAACCACCACTCCAGTCAGGGCAAGGGAGTTACACACTGATGATAACCCCTGCTCACCCCCTTGGTAGCTTGGCACGAGCAGTCAGGCTTATCCTAGGGGCGATGTGTGAAGCGTTTGCGCAACACACACACACAGCAGCAACACACTAGGCACACTACAAAAGGAACTCCAATCGGGCCACGGTCAGAACCATCAGATCAGGTAAGTAAATCTAAAACACAACCAGTAACTACTGGTTGCATAATGACCTAAGCATTATCACATTAGTATTGGACACCATCCTAAAATATCATAACATGACATAAGGCCCAAACCTCATTATCATAAACACATTACGCACTAAGCCTCACCAGCATAAACACTGTATGCACTAACCTCCTAAGCATAAATACATTACACATTAGGTATCACCAGCATAACCACATTATGTCTGAATCACAATTAGGCCAGAACATTGCGCCTAAATCATGTTATGCATAAATATCCTAAGCATAAACAGGGTATGCAATCACTGTAGTCATGAACATATTATGCATCCATCACAGTAGGTATAAACCCCATTAGGCATCACATTAGGCCTAAAATACATTATGCCTAAATCACATTGGCATTATCATCACTTTACTCTAGGGCCTTGCCTTGCGCACTCCTGGTACACACAGGTACCACCTGTCCCTAGGCCAAATGGCCTTACAGCAGGGCTCAAATGTCCTATATTCATAAAGTCAGGACCGTCTACTGGCCCTCTGGCTGCCAGTGCAGCAATCAAAAAGTGCGCAATGCACGGGGGCTTGGGGGAGTGTAACTCACCCCCTCCTCATCAGCAAAATGCCCCCCAACATTGCAGCTGCCCACTGTCCGGAAGGGCAGCTGTGGAAATGAGGCCTGGCACAACTGTGCCCCTTAGGCCCTTCTGGAACTCTGAATAAAATCGCCCCCACTTTGCAGTTGCCCGCTATGGTGGCGCAACTGAGAAACAAAAAGAGGCACTGGCACTACTGTGCCGCCTGGACTCTATACAACCAAAAGTGCCCCCAAATGTTGCAGCTGCACACTGTTAGGCGGGGCAGCTGTGAAAGCCACATGGCCACTCACAGGGCCCTCAGAGTGGCCACGAAGGGTGGACACCTACAATGTGCCCTGACACACCCCCCCAACAGGGTTACAACTGAACCCCACTCACCGGGCTCTCTGGGGGGACTCTACAGGACAATCTCTGGGCACTGACAATGTGCCCCGATAGGTCAGCTCCGGGTACCTCTCTTCAACTTCACCACCGGGCCTCAGGCACCGCAATGGGCCTTGATGGGCTGCGTTCCCGGGGCCTCTACAGATTGTCCTCACTCTCTATCGCAGCCACCGGAACCCTGGAGGCTCCTACTCTGAGACTCTTCACCACACACGGGGCTCTCTCTTTCCTCACAGGAGCCCCGCACAGACCGGTGCAGGTTTGTCGGCTTCCTGGTCACGACGCTACCTCTTCTCGCGTCACTGTGACACTTCCGGGGCTTCCCTTGGCTCCGCCCAGTCAGACGACTCTTGCCTGGCTTCCGGGCCGCTGCTCGTCTCGGCGGCGGCCCGCTTTTTCATGCAAATTGACAGTGCAGGGTGGGCTCCCGCCACAATGAAGCATCATTGCGGGGTAGGCTCCCGCTTAATTTACCAGCAGGAGAATGGGGTGGGCTCCCGCTCTTCTCGTGCACACCATCATGCTTCGGCAATGCGGGGTGGGCCCCCCGCGGTATAGTCACATCAAAGCGGGGTGGATTTCCGCTGCAAAAGAGCATGCAGAGGTGGGGTGGGCATCCGCTCCATGACACATATATGCGGGGTGGGCTCCCACTCAGAGGAGCACCGGATACACTCCCAAAATAGCACAAATGTGGGGTAGGCTCCCTCTTGGCTCTGGTGCAGTGTGGGGGAATCAACACGCTGGGATTCCCTTGAGGTACGCTCACAGCCCAGTGCTGCAGGTTAAACTTCACAACGCTCCCCTGTGCAAGGAAAATAAAGATGCAGCGCTCAAGAGGTGCTGTGAGTCCAAAAGGTCAGGGTGAGCAGCAACGCCCCAGCAAGTACGAGAACAGCACAACTCATGGGGTTACAGCCCCTATATTTATATTAAACATTCCATTGTCTGCTGTACAGGATTTGGGGGAACCAGATGCAACTGGTTCAGGGGGAATTGGAGCACTTTGTTTACAAGGCTCCTTTTCCCCTTTTTCAGGTGGGGGCTCGGTGATCAGACACACCACAGGGGGTGGAGCCAGCATTGTATAGGCTAGGCACAATCCTATTCAGGGAACAGGGACTTCTCTTTCCACTACTCCAAATGCAAATGTTCCATTTAGCCCAGCGCTGACTCACCCTGCCCCTCCTGGAGCCACACACACCTCACCAGCCCCTGTCACTCAAAAGCCAGACATGCAATTCACATCAGGCAGGCATACTCATAGCACACAGAAATGCCAACTTCGAAAAGTGGCATTTCTAAAATAGTTATAATAAATCTGCGCACACCATTGCGTAGTATTTATTATTACTATTTCAAACATACCAAACTTGACCACGCTGCTCCTCTCATGTCAGGAATTGCCACTGAAATACTTATCAGGGAATCCCCAATGCATTCCTTTTGGAGGGCAGCCCTTCAGTAGTGAGAAACCATAATTGCTGTTTGTCACTACCAGGACATGTCCCTCACTTAAGGTACATGTCCTATCTTTTACCTACAATGCACCCTGCCCATAGGGCGAGCTAGTACCTACCTTAGGGGTGACTGACATGTAGTAAAAGGGGGTCACGTACATGGCACACACTTGAGGGGTCACGTCACAGCGGCAGTAAAACTGCGTGCACAGGCCCTGCAATGGCAGAGGCCTGGGATAGGTTTGAAAGGCTACTTTGGTGGGTGGTGCAATCAGCACTGCAAGCCCACCACTAGCATTTACTTCACCAGCCCTGGGTATAGGAGATACCACTTTGCAAGGGACTTACAGGTAAATTAAATAGGCCAAACAGGTGTAGACCAATCTTACCATATTTATCACAGAGAGCACACGCACTTTACACTGGACAGCAGTGCTAAAGTGCCCAGAGTCCTAAAACCACCAACACCATGTCAGAAAAAAGGCTAGGAGAAAGGCACAAAGTTTAGGGATGACCCTGCAAAAAGGGCCAGGTCCAACAATATAGCAATCTCCTTTCTTTTAGGTCTTATGTCCTGAAGGGAGAGCTCACAATCCCAATCCCCATTGTCTCCGATTTCGAGGCCGCCAAACAGGAGATAAGTTGTAGATATTTGAACCTGGATAGATTGTCCCCGACTATCGCTCTCAGAACTTCCCAAGGTGGTATCCCTTGCATTGTCATCAAATCTCCCCAGGTGGCCATCCCAGCCCACTTAACGGAAGGCTCAGCCCATCCCTCATACATTCGAGGGACCCAGGGGAGTCCCATATTGGTCAGGGTAATATCTGATGCCAATCTTTTCCCTCACCTTACATCAAAGGTTGAGTGCAGACTTTAAAGGGGATATTCTCAAGAACGTGTGTTAAATATCGCAAAATGTGCTTAACTCAAGTTTGCATATCGCAGTCTATCGCCGGAAAATAACACCATGTTAACGTTGTATTCTCAACCCGGCGGCACCATGCGATAGTCTCACGATAACGCGCCAAATGACCGCGTTAAAACAAACACCGAAAAAACGTGAAGCACGAATGCAAAAAAAGTTGCGATGTGGCCAATTGCGTTACAAAAATCAGTAATAACCAGCGACAGGCCTGCAATTCCCAAGTGTCATGCGGGAAAATGCACTATAAAAACACCGAAAAACACAAACAAAATAATAAAAACTGTGTAGCACCATTGAGGAAGCCGGAGCAAGTACAGAGGACAACCAGAACCCCACATGCCCCCAGGAGGATCAGCCTGGGACCTCGGGATCACAGAAGGGCAATGAGAAGAAGACGCAGAAGACGAGGTTCAGTCCGCAGGAAAACGGGTTCATCATCACAGAGGTGATAGAACACCACCAACAACTGTTTGTCACCCCCAACGTGCCATTGGCAAATAAAAATGCAATATGGCAGGACATCCTGGACAAGGTGAATGCAGTCGGAGTAAGGAAGAGGACAATTGGAGAGGTCAAGAGGTGGTGAAATGATGCGAAGCGCAAAACCAAGAAGAAACTCGCTGACAATCATCAGGCAGCAATGCAGACTGGAGGTGGCAGTCCAGCGGAAAACCAGGAGCTGGATGAGATGGAGGAAATGGTGTCCACAGTCATCAGTGGGTAGACGGTGGCAGGAGTTGGGGGTCCGGACACTGCTCGACATGACCTGACACAACAGCACCAGGGTGAGTACCAAACAGGGACTGGGGGACGGGGGGAGATGGGCACAATGGCACACATGCACAATTAAGTAGAGTACACTGCACACCCACAATGACTCCTGAGCATGTCCCTGATCCCTTGGCACACTGCAGCACACATACAAACAGCAAGTAGGCCCATGTCCACTATGGGCATAAAGGTGCCCCCCCACACCACCAATCTCACAACCAACCCATGCACACATGTAAAAACCAGCAAATCTGCTTGTCTGTGAGCCACACTGACAATGCAATTGACACTGTATGATGAATAGCATGGCTGCAGTCCAATTATCATGGCATGCTGCATGCCACGACACTGAGGTGGCTGAGTGTGGAACACATCCAGAAAGGAGCAGGTCACACCCTGACACATCTACGTGCACACACAACCCCAGACAGCAACAACACATCTGCGGATAAACCATGCACAAGAGCCCAAACCAGCCAAGTCTGCAACATCTCAGCACTGTAGAAGCACAGAAGTCAGAGGCACACCGCCCCAAAGGGATAAGGGGCAGCAAAATCACAGCTGCAGGGGCGACTCACCCACAATGCAGCACACACACACCAACATTGACGACAATGTGGTACAAAGTGCAACACTTTCACTGCAGAACAGATGACACAACTGGTTCCGCTTGTGCGTAGAAACTAGTCAATCACAGCTGGCATAGCAGGACACTGTGATATGAAAATGTATGAGTACAACCTCACATCCCTGATGTAGTCCAAATGTCCACTGTCCAGCATGAAATAGTCAGCTACTCCCAAACAGTCACAATGAACATTGTCGTGCAGTATGTATGTAAACATGTACAATGCGTCAACACACTCTCAACCAGCATCTCCACTTTACATTGCAGAGGGACAATCAACACCCCCTGCAGAGCAGAGCAGACATCTCTTCAGTGATGATGAAGAGGACCCCCTGGACATTTTCCCCGACACCCTCCAATGGCTCGTGGACTGCCTCCGCACCTCACCCCCAGGAGCAGGCCAGCCCAGCTGCATACAGGAGACCCCACCCCCTGCACAGACCACACAGCAGGAAGCATACACCACCACAGATGGCTCCCAGCACCTCACAGAATCACACATCGGATTCCACAGCCAGGTGTTAAACTGCCAGAAGGAGGTGGCTAAACAGGTGTGGGTGGGGTTCGAACTCATGGCAGCCAAAGTCGATTACATACATGGGTGTCCAATTCCCATCAGGGACCACTAACACTCACCAACAGACACACACACTGCGACATAGCCACACACATTTGCACATTTCCAGTAAAGAACCACGACCAGAGCCCCGGGACAATCAATCACACCCCTACGCTGGACTTGCCTACGCTGGGCCAATCCACTCCTCTTACGTATGAAGGGGGGATGACAGAGCTATATATACAAGACCTTACCCACTGCCTGGGGTGACATGTTTGTGTCCGCTGTACAACGCACAATGTAATGTGGTAGGACCCGGGGCCATCATGCATACGTAATGAGCACATGGACACACTTTGATAGTCAGTTGAAATGGCTACATGCACGTGCACCCGTCCACTCTTTATTACCAGGTTCACCTGACCAGTGACACCTTTGCTGGATGGGTGTGGGTGTGAGCCAGCCCTCAGGGAGTGGTTGTTGCTGGCAACAACTTGAACAGTGTTTACCATTAAAATGGAAACAGAAAACACCAACATAACACAAACAACTGAGATAGAATCATGTTCGTAACCGGAGCAAGTACGGAGGTTACCCAATAATCAATTAGAAGGATCGGTGAGCCGCAGTGCACTGAGGTAGGGGCACCAGAGCTGATCGTGCTCATCTGAAGAAATTGTCAGAGATTGTGTCCCTTCGGGATATTCCTGCTGCAGCTGCAGTAGGGTGTGTTACACCTGCCACATCTTCCCCATCATCGTCCCAGCTCATCCCCACTGCCTGAGGTGACATAGTTACGTCCGCAGTCCACAGCACGTACCTCATTCATAGCTCCTGGTGTGTAGCTGGACTACCACCTCCAGTCTGCTTTGCTGCCTTCTCGTTGTTGCCTCCTGCCCTCCCATTGTTCGTGTCTTCACACCTCCGCACACCGGCCACATCTTCCCCATCATTGTCCCAGGTGTTCCCCACTGCCTGAGGTGACATTGTTGCGTGAACTGTCCACATCAAAAAAGGTCTGTTGGAAAGGGTTTATGAGCTGTGGTGCACTGAGTTGGTGGCACCTGAAGAGCTCGGAGGGTACCAAGCTGATGATGGCATCGAAGACATGTGTGAGCAACTCAGATAGTCTGGCTGTAAGACTCTTTCGACTCTGGCAGTTGTTGGTTGTAGGTGGTCCTGGCAGTGGTGGCGTGTGCATCCTGCGGTGATGCGTCATGCGGGCAGGTCAGGACTCGATTTTATGTGTGAGCCCTAGTGGTCCGCAGTTGAGGCCAGAGGCAGCGGACAGCGCAGGGCCACAGACACATGGCGTTGATGAGTCCTAAGCCATCGACACAGAGGCCATCCAATATTCATTTAATCTCCCTGCTAAAAAACACATAAAGATTTTAGAATCTGCGTTCAACAGGAAGATTGGCCGATAGGAGTCTGCCTTCTTTGGGTCCTTGGTAGGTTTTAAAACCAAGAATATTGTGGCCTCCTTTCATGTATCCAGGATCAATCCTCCCTGCTGGTATATCGAGTTAAACAGAGTGTACCTCTCTGGAATCAGTTCTCCGATCAAAAGTTTCATACACTTCTACAGGCAGAGCATTCGGGCCTGCGGCCTTGTTTGGAGTAAACGTACCCTGATCTCTTCCCTAGGAAAGGAATCTTCAAAGGCAGAGATTGTAGTGACTTGGTCCAGGCGTGTAGAGGATCTTTAGATGTTTATTTGTAGTTGTTACAAGTCATCCAGTTAAATCCAATACAAGACCAATACAAAGACCCCACCAGGAGCAGCCAGGATGGTGCTCAGCCCTTCTCAACTGACATCTCTGGCTCCCAACATTCTGTAATACATCATATGATGAACATTCCACTGGCAGAGCAAGAGATTGCATGCATAACAACAAAGCCAGGATATAACATATCCCCTTTTCTTCCATATAAAACAATGAAGAAAGAAATGAGAACGAAAAGATAGAGGTAAGACAAAGAGTAAGTCAGAAACACTGCAAACCAATGAGAAAACAGAAAAAACAAAGGAAGATGCGAAAACATAAGTGAAAATGACAAAAGGTGAGAATGCCATCCTCCCTTCTAGCACAACAGAAACGAAAAGAGAAAACACCAACAACTACCCCAAGATATACTTGCTGGCCAGGCATGTATAAAAAGAGACAAGTCATATCAGATACTAACAAATAGAAGGAGAAGAAAACCTCTAATGAACGAAAGAACAACACAATTATAGAAAAGAAGAGAAGAACACAGAAGAAAAGAAAAAAAACAGAATCCGCAGATGACACCAGAAAAGGATATCAAAAGCAAAACTGAGCTGTAAGAGGAAATAATCAGACAATTATAATAAATTACTCAAACTTCCCATTACATTAAAATCTAAATTGAATGAATGATGACAACGAATACCAATTGGAAGCTGTAAACAAAACACATAAATATTGAGAAAATCACCAATTGGTATTCAGACCAAAAACCTTGTGTAAAGGTAATAATGTAATAAACATGTGGTGAACAGGTGCACACTGTGCACTGAACTGAATGAGACCAAACCCATAAACAAACCACGTGAAAAATATTGTGCACTGTTGTGTAGGGACTAAAATCCAAATGACACACCCTAAGAAGGGTAAAAAATAAAAATAAAACTGTTGTGCACTATTGTGAAGGGAATACCCAGCACGACACACCTCATATAGAGGTCTAATGTCATACACTGCAGTGATGGGATAGACCCATACTACACACCTCGGAGGTCATTTGTTGTGCACTAAATGGGAATGTGACCCATGTGAAACACCTCATGTAGAGGCAAACATGTTGTGCACCGTAGAGGTGGGACTGAAACCCAAAAACCCACATATAAATGCAAAAGGGACTGACACCCTTGCATAGTTCCCCGAAGGAAAGCAGACTGGAGTTGTGCACAAAATGGGAGAACACCCCATAGACACCCTATGTAGGGTAAGAACATACCCTTTGGACAGACACACCAAGAAATGCACATTGCGTGTAAAAGATAACAACCATGTACGTGAATGCTACCAAACTAAACAAAAACGTTCTTTAAGAAAGAAAATATAATATGTGGCAACATTATAAAATGTGATGTGAAGGTTAATTATGCCAAAAGACTCTGCACAAATTAACATAAAATAACCTAACCGGTCTTGTAGCTGTGCATGTATCAAAACCTAATACTGTACTCAAACATTAGGTAAACAAACCAAGATGCAAATGAAATGCAGGGAAAATCGTAATGTAACAGCATTGATAAGAAATAATGTCACCAGGATGAGAAAGTGGTCGCTCTCATAGTAAAGTCAAATGGCTCACAATACGATCCATGAATTTTTAAAAGGATCACTAAAAGAAGCAGTATCTGCAGAGCAATAAAAGAATCTGTAGTAACGTTGTCCAAAACCACGAAGATAAGCAGGAGAAATTCCATCACCACAAAGATCACAGAGGAATGAACTGTGAGAGACGTTTCTTCAACCTGACGCGTGGTTGGCCAGAGAAGCAAACTCCGGTGGTGCCTGTGCGCACTTCCTCTTCAACTACGCAGTACATTGGTAAAAGCTCGGCTACTGCCAAACAAAAGATGCGGTGCGCACAGTGACGCCGTGCCGGATGGCTACCGGCATCACTGTGCAGTAAACAAATTCCCAGAAGTGTTGACACGAAGGAAGCGTCACAGAGTCTCGAAAGGTAAGGCTCGCGCTGATGTGAACGAGGACTGTAAGAAATGACGTTTTTTTTCCATTATGGTGCAGTTACTACCTGGTCACAAAAATGCCCAAAAACAAGGCATCAAACACACTGGAGAAACGGAAATAGACCCAATAGTCACTCAATATAGGAGATCAAGAACGCCTCTTCACAGGGAGCAGGTAGCAAGAAGGACGACAGGCTCTGGGTGCTTGGCAGCAGGCAGGGGACAGGACAACAGGAACAAGAAGGCAATAAACAAGTAGTGACCAAGCAAGCAGGATGGTTCACACTTCTTGGGAATTGTATGTTGGAAGGGAAAAACCCAAAAATAGCAGGAGAGGCAGACTTCCTCCAAGACAGGCAGGCAGTAAGACAGGAAAACACTCTTCTAAATATAGAAATACAGTCATTACTAGGTACTTGACAGCGGGCAGGCAGAACAAGACCAAAGGCAGGAAGCAAGTAAAAGTCTTTGGCAAGTAAAGTCTTTGGCATAAACTATCAAGTGGTGGAACTCTCCAGGTGAAATTTGACAGAAACACAGGACGGTGTGCAGGCATCCAAATGAGGGAGCAGTGAAACAGTCATTCAGATCAATGGCTGGTGCACAGGTACAATGGTACACATCTTCTCCACTCTCACAGCAAAAGCAGTAGGAACTGGCACATACCTGAGCACATACACTTCTTCACCAGACAGTGTGTAGACGTAGGCTTACCCTCACGGAAGGCTCAACACCACTGTAAGTAGGCTTTGTCTGAAACTTAGAGATGCACTCATGAGAGTAGACCGCCTTTAGAAGATGAACAGCTTTTGAAGTTGAACAGACTGTGCTGCGTAGACTGGAACTGGCACTTTTCCTTTGAGGGCGACCGATGGGAGGTCACTGGTGGGGTCAAGGATGCCAGTTGAGATAGGTGCCAGCTTGAGTTACTGTTAAGTCTGTGGTAGTAGTTGATTAAAGTTTGAAGAGGTGAAAGATGTAGGTTCTTTTGAAGATCATCGCCAAAAATTGTAGTGACTTGGTCCAGACGTGTAGAGGATCTTTAGGTGTTTATTTGTAGTTGTTACAAGTCATCCAGTTAAATCCAATACAAGACCAATACAAGACCCCACCAGGAGCAGCCAGGATGGTGCTCAGCCCTTTTCAACTGACATCTCTGGCTCCCAACATTCTGTAATACATCATAGGATGAACATTCCACTGGCAGAGCAAGAGATTGCATGCATAACAACAAAGCCAGAATATAACAGAGACCAAATAAAATACTTATAAACTTTCTTTTGTATTCTGTGAAGGAGGGGATTCTGAGTGTTGCTCCAAGCGACGGTCCCTTGTTGGTCTGCTCTTACTCTCTCTCCATTATATCTGATGTATCTTGGGCTACTGACCAAAGGCAGTGGGAACTTGGTAAGAGGATGGAGGAGCTGAATAAACTCGGAGCGAAGGCCCAGTTGAAATTTCCAGCTATGCTTTGGATCATGTGGAACAATAATGTGTATAACTATCGTTCAGATGAAGAAGTGGATGGATTGATTGATCTTATTAAAAAAGGAGTGGCTTCTTGAACGGAGGTGTGTGGGGTGTTAGAACTGAATAAGTATGATTATGAAATGTGATTGCTCCTCCTGGGATCTCAGTAGGCATTAAATGCCTAATAGTAATGGGAGGGTTCTCCAGGGAGGGACTGGGGGGTGAGTAGGAAAGAGTAGGGGAAGGGCTCCGGGTGGAGAGCAGTGGGGAAAAAAAGATAAAAAAATAAGTCCTCAATATCACCTAGATATAAATATGCAATAAGATGGCCCAGAATGTTGCAAGTAGGATCAGATGCCATATTTAGAGATGATAATGGGGGGAAACAGTATGCGTTTTCTGCTCTCATGGAACAATAATGGCCTTAGGTTCAATAGTAGGCAGAGGTTGGCGATGAGGCATCTAGAAGAGAGTCACGCACATATCATCTTTCTACTAGAAACCCACCTTATGGCTAGCGAGAGTAGAGTTCTCTACTCGAAGTGCAGATGGGTGGGAAGTTATTTAGTCTCAGAGCAAACAGAGCATGGTAGGGAGAGGCTATCCTGACAAGGCGGGAAGCTGGAGTTGTGATAATATCTTCAAAAACTGATAGTACTGGAAGTGGGTCATGGCTATGTTGAGATACAGGGATTTTGAGTTTGTTTGTGCCCGTTTTTATGGGCCGAATATTGATGACCCCCACCATTTATCTAAATTGGAGTGGAATTTAGTAGAGGCTACTTCTCCAATAATTGTTTGGAGGGACATTAATACCCTCCTCAACCCCACCTTGGATAGGTCCAATCAAAGGAATCATGCCTACGCCCCTCGTGTGAGACGAGCCCTGAAAAATATGCTACATAAATTGACCTTGGTAGATGTATGAAGGTATATGAAGGGGTCAGACGGGGCTATACATTCCTGAGTAAAAAATATGGCAATTTTTCTAGATTGGATTATATTTTGGTGGATAAAACCCTGGCGGAGAATATTAAGGCAATCCGTATCCTGCCAGGGCATATTTCAGATCATGCCACAGTCAGTGTGTCCTTAAAGTGTTGTAATGGCCAATCTAAAGTTAGGTGGACCCTAAAAAGGGCCCTTCTCTTGGATCCGGAGGTAGTTGGTTCCCTGAGGCAAGCCAATGTGTTTTTTTTTTTTCAATAACAGGGGACCAGCCTTCCCTGGATAAATTTTAAGGTGCATACCCGTGGGGTGTTGCAAAGTCTGGCACATTTTAAAAACAAGACTGAGAGAATTGACCTTAATAGGTTGAAAGCTAGAGAGGGAGTATTAGAGGCTGATCTCCAGAAACAAGGCCCTTGATTAAATGGAGAACGAGAGGGTCTATTAAGACAATTAGATGACGTGAGGCTAAATTATAAGATTAAACTGGATCTGAAGTGTAAAGAGAGATGGCAAACTGGGTGTATGAGAAACCTTGAGTACGGAGAGAGATCGGGGGCATTATTAGCATGGAAAGCTAGGGTTCAGTGGGCGAGAACCTTTATCAATGACTTGAAAATCAATGATATGGGGGATGTATCGAATAAGGCGGTCAAAATACAGACCTGTCGGGTATCACTGTTCTCGGAGTTATATACTGAGGAGACCCAACCCGATCAAGAGAAGCTTAGAGCTAAGCTGGGAAAAGCACGAATGTCAAAACTGACAACGGAAGGTAGAGATTCTTTGGAAAGCCTGTTCTGGATTGTGTGCCCAGTATTTATGTTATCATATAGGTTCCCCTACTTTCTTGAATTGTGTGCCATGTATTTCGGATGTGATAAAGGCCCTTGTGCTGTGTTTCTTAGTGTTATGTTCTCTTTTGTGCTCTAACATCATTAGTATGGTTTTATGTATGTTGGTAATGACCGCATGCTGCTTGTGCTCTTCCAACTACATGTCTGTTTTTCTTGTCTTTACCTGTACTCTGGAGATAGACAGTCTGAAGAGAGTATCTTTTTCCACCCTTTGTCATATTCAGTACATGGTATTTGGGTTGCTTCTTTTCACTTTCTAAACTTGACTTTAAGCAGTTTGGAGAGACGCACATGTTCAATTGACATTCTGCCATTGGCTCTGTCTTCCTGGTGTGGGCACTCAGAACTGGTTACCTTCTAATGCTTACGTTAATAAATGGATTTGCATCATAGTCCTGGGCAATTAGGTAATGGTACTACTGTGGCTCTGACTGTAGTGGAGTCCTTGGCTAAGATATTTTGAGCCTTCTCTTTTCTACCTGTTTTTTTACGGGTAACAGCAGGCTCATTAGTGTTCTGCTGTTGGCCTCTCTCCATCTGCAGACACTTTCAGCAAACGTGACAGGTCTCCTTTGCGGTTCATTGGCTGCCCCAGGGTACTCAAAAGTTAAAAGTCAAAAATACTTTATTGTTTTAGTTAGTTAAAACCATAACAATATACTGTAGATAATTATAATAAATGTAAAAGAATTAAATAAGAGATTTATTTTCTTTTTAAAACATCAGTTGATTCACAATACATTGGTTACTCAGCTCATTTAAATATAAAAAGTGATAATAAAATCAAGACACAATAATCTGTTTTGCAAAACACATTCTCCAAGGGGGCCTAATAGGGTTACTGCCTCAGTCCATAGCGGAATTTAGCATATTAATGTAAATCCATAAAAACAGAACAGAACTGGACGAAGACCATTGTAAAATATATGTCCTCCACGTTGCTATTCTGTAGCTCCCCTTGGACCGTACTTGACAAATTGTTCATACGGGGTTAAACATTTTACCAAGTTACAATTAAGCTGAGGATCATTTGGATCAAGGCATTTTAATATAGCTGCTCTACAGGTGCGAATACCACTTATATTAAAATGTTTTTTCAATAACCAAGTGCAATGTGATTTTAGGTTAGGGCAGACACAGATTAAATGAATTAAATCCTGCTTCGGTGCTCCTGCAAAGACTGCATTCTTTCAGGCCTTTATATTGCCAGCTTGGTTGATCTGCATTTGATGGAATTGCGCCAAGACGTAGCACCAGGAACTTTGTTTTTTTTATTTTAAACATCTATTTTATTAAACATAGAACAAGCTTCAGTTCAATTTCAATTCAGAAATTACATAGGACGAAAGACAGATGGTACAAGTTCACAATATTTAATATACACCCCATCGTGATTACATGCTATTCAAGTAATCTCCTTCTTGGAACTTTGTTTTTAAGTGCGGGGCATACGTCTGACCTAGATACATTGCCGGTTTCAATTTGGTATATTATTGCAGGACCATCCATGCATGTGATCGCTTACTTAGACTTGTTTTGTCCTCCATTAGCGAGTGCTTTACAGCTGCTTTCTTTAGCGTTAGCTGAAAGGAAGAAAATGGGAGATTCAATTGCAAGAGACTTATAGTATTAGTACGTTTTAATGATGATCGTAAGTACTCAGTGTAGGCGGATTCAGGATCCTCATCTAAGGCCCTCCACAGCACATTATTGATTGGATTTTTCCTGTTGGTCCAAATTTTGAACAATGTTTTTATAGTTATGTACCGCCTTTGCACGTGTTGCTGCTGCAACCCAAACTCTAGCCTCACCTGGGCTGGGGAGACATTGCGGGGTAGAGAGAATACTATCTTCTAAGCTTTTGTTTGCAAGGCATCCAGAGTTACAGCATCTTTTCCATGCTGAATTTCACTTGCATATGCCACTGTTGGCAAGAGTGTAGCTTTAATAACTGCTAGCAGCGGTGTAAATGATGGACCTTTCAGGTTTCTTGCCATTGAGCAGAAGGCAAATATTAGCCCATTTCCTTTTTTTGTTTGGATGTCATTGTGATTTCGAAAAGTAAGTCTATTATCCATGAGCACTCCTAGATACTTGTAAGTGCTAACGACTTACAAGTCTATATTGCTGATTTGGAGTGGCAGATGTTTCTGAGCCCGACGACCTATGATCATAGCTTTTGTTTTTAAAGTATTCATTTCCATCAGGTTATCCTTGGCAAATTGCACCAGTTCATAAATTGCCCTTTGTAGGCCTATTTGTGGGTGGCTTAGTAGCACTATATAATCTGCATAAGATAGATGGGTGATGGGCAAAATGCCTAGGAGTGGAGGATGAGAGTTCACCTTCTCAAGCTTTGCGGAAAGGTTGGCTATGAGAAGATTAAATAGATATGGGGCCAAGACACCCTTGTTTTAGACCGGCGTTTGTGTAGATCTTCCTGGTGAGCTTATTGTCATTGGCAAATTTGACTTGGATTCAGGTGTTTGTATAAAGTAGCTGTATAGCTCTTAATGTTGTTTCCAGGAGTCCCCACTGCACTAATTTACGCCATAGTATACCTTTGTTTACTCGGTCAAATGCTGCTTTAAAGTCTATAAAGCATAGGTATAAGCTCTTTTGTTGATGTAGACTCTTATCTGCCATTAAGTCTAGGGCAAGAAGGTTTGTGGTGGTACCTACGCCTTTACAGAATCCCGACTGGTCAGGAGGGATTTTGCTGGTAGACTCTGACCAGTCTAGCAGGTCCGATAAAATCAAGGAAGCATAGTATTTAGCTTCCGTGTCGAGTAAGGCGATTTCGATAGTTGGATGATCGGTTCCTTTGTATACTGGATTAAATAATGATCCTCTCCAACTCTCTGGTAGGCTATTTAATTTGCCTACCTCGTGAAACAGTCAAGACAGCGGGGCAACCCACAAATTAGGGTCCTCTTTATAGATTGCCTGAGGCATCCCATTTGGGCCTGGCCCCCCATCACATCTACCCGCCTGAATCGCTGAAGCTATTTGTTCTACAGTGTATTGAGGTAATTGCAGGCCTATTGCCATTTTGAAGTTAGCAGTACATGTTGTAATTTTCGGTTTCCCGTCCGTTGTTTGTAATGGTTCTAAATGGTGGTTTTGCCTTGCTGCTACAGCTGATATAGCCGACATTATCAAGTTTGTTGATAATGGGTGTATTGGTGAACTACAGGCCTTAGCAAAGGAATGGTGGAATGTTTCCACATCTTCAACCCTTATAGCAGGTGCGATAAAGAGGGTTAAGGTTAAGTATGTTATCCAGGCCAGCTCAGTTACACAGGTGTTATTTATTGCCGGCTTTGATCTTGTGAGGTCGTTCACTAGTTCCCAGAAAGCTCTTGTGTTTGATGTTTTAACATTGAATTAAATCTTTGACCATACGTTATCTGTTCTACTTTTTTTGCCTTCCCAGATTTGTTTCTTATATTGCCTCTTCAGTTTTTTTTTTTATTTGATCCCAAGTTTCTTCAGGCACTGTAGTTCCCCTCATCCCCAGGGTACTCCTTCAACACTGCCTTGGGGTAGGTTTGCAAGGGACAATTCTATTGTGTGATTAAGACAATCCTGGAGTCAACTTGTGGGTCCCATGATTTCGGGTTTGTTGGTTATCAACATATGGATGACCCCTGGTTGGAATATCTGATATTCTGGGGTTCCCTGTACTGCTCTTTAGTATCCCTTATCAGTTGTGTATAGTCTGCCACTTGTTGACAGTACAACTGTTTTGTTAGTGGATGTCTTTTACCTGCTCCTGAATTGATTTTACCAGCATAAAGCTGCAAGCCAGGGCCCACTGCATAGCATATGGGATTTTCTCCTGCCTGCTTGGCAGTTTAAGTATCGTCTTTTTTATTACCTGCATTTTCTTCTGAACCCACTATTGGACTGAAATGTTGGGCACTTCACTGCAGTTTCTTCCAGCCACTGGCCTCTTCTTTGTATCTTGTTGCCCAGTTTATGGAAACCCTATCGGGAAGCGTGTTTGGGTGCCCTTAGCTCCGATTGGGGGCCGAGGGGGTACCTATGGTGCCCCCTGTTAATCCCTTCACCCTGTGGCAGGCTCCTTGAGGTGCCTGCCACAGGGTACAGGGATTAACACCACCTCCCATTTCCCTATGGTATCATGTACCACGGCTGGTTTAGCGCCGTAATGCATGCTCCCATAGGGACATTTCAGAATGCGACCGAACAGTGTTCAGTCGCATCCTAGTCAAGATGTCGGGACCACTGACCGGAGGTCAGTCGGTCCCAGTTCTGAGACGGTGACCACCCAACATTGTAATAGGCCCCTAGTTTTCTTCTATATAAATGTTTTTATTCAGTTATTATATTGTAATTTGAATTTACCTTATGTTATCATTGAATATGTTTTTAGCTATATATTTGTTAGTTTCCTAAAAATGTAATTTAATTGAAAAATAATTTATTTTCCAGTTTTGGAGGTTCCAAAAAGATATATTATATTTTTAAGAAATAAAAAAAATATTTTTGGAGATATTTAATTATATTTTTATTTAAACATTTCAAAAACTATTTTAATTTCCTTTATCCTTGACGAATATTTTTTTAAATGACATATATTTTGATCTGAAAAATGATAGTGTTATTATGCTTCAAATAAGATATCTATAAATAATATTCTTAAACTAAAATTACAAAACATATTTTGAATATGTCAATATATTAAAAAAAAATCTAAGAATGTAATAAAATGTAAGTTTATTTTAATCAACTATTTTAATTAACTATGCTTAATTTTTTTCAACTACAATATCAATATTTAGTACCGTACATTTTTGGTTTTGACATTTTTGTGTATTCTTATATTAATTTAAAAAATCAATATTGTTGTACTCTAAGTTTTGATTGTAGATATTTTTTAACTTTCAATATTGTGGTCCAATATTTGAAATCCATATTTATGTATTTTCATTGTACTGTAAGGAAATTTGAATGGCAAGCTACATGAATATTACTGTGTAGTAAGTAAAACAGCTAAAGTAAAAGGACTGTATTCTTCCATGACTTTTATTTAAAGACAAATGCTACATGGTTTGGATGACTCATCGGCAGCAATGTGACATAATTGTGTGACACGCATATTTTGTCCTGAGGGAGGTGTGAGTCTGCTGTCACCGATGCCAAATCTATTCCCTGTGTTTAGCATGTATTAAAGTCTAGGGGCGTGGGGGTCAAAAAACGCATTTAACCTTAACACAAACAACAGAGATTTTGCCACTAGGCACAAGACATCCAATTGAGTTTCGGTTTTTGATCGCTGCTTGTTTCAGTAGCTCTTTTTGCGCCTCTTTCTGCACCTATTAAAGCAGCTAAAAATGTTGATGAAAATGCTCACTTGCATTATATATTCTATCCACATTCCTTCATATGTTAGACATATTCCGACCTATTCTACTCATCAACTTATAGTATGCTTCAGTGTCTTACATTGTTCCACAGTCTACCTTAATGCACCCCAGCAGTGTTTGTCCAAATTGCATCACGTGCCAAACCCCTCTATCGGGACCATCTTTGCCTGAAGAAGAATTAGTTCTTCTTTTAAGCAATTTCCACTTTAAAATGGCCGCCAATCAGATCTCAAATCAAAATTAACATTTAAAAGCATCTAGATATCAATACACCACCAAGCCTGGTTGTAATCTTCAAGTGATCTTTCATTTTTTGCATCCCTTTTTGGAATTTATATATGCTCATTTATGAAGGCATGCGTTTTAAATGCAAGTTTTAAATGAAAGTGCACAAATGCCAATGTCATTGAAGTATTTGTTTCATTGCACTGTGCTAATTCTGCTTACTTGAATATATTAATTATTTATTTAAGCCTGGCTCGAGTTGTAGCTCTAATTATTGCTTTGCAGCAATCAACAACGTTTCATAGAATTGGTGCCTCAGTTATTGTTTTTCAACAAAAGCAACATTTCATAGAATATAAGCAGGTGAAAGGCTAGAGGGGGTGCATTATTAATTGTTTTTTTCTGAAGATATTCAACAATACGCAGACAGAATGTATCAAATGGAAGAAGCATTTACAGATAGAGAGGAGCTCTCAGAGAGTCGAGGCTGAGGGTCACCCAGTAGCTGTAAACACCTTTTCTTTCTGAAGGCTACAGAGAAGGCACATCCAGTCCTCCACGCAGAGTAGACTCAAGGATATAGCTACTGGAATGGGAACAGCAGCTTCTGACATCTTATTTAACTCATTTTCTAATGAGCCCTTTTAGGTGCTAAGTTTAACACAGCTAGTTATGGGAAAGGAGTGGACGCGGATGCAGAAAAACACAACCATACCTTCATCATTTTATAATATTTTCCTTGTTCTGTCTGCTGACAAATATCGTTGGTCCTACTATCTTTACTTTTATATAAACCAGCATTCTTATTATGTGAACTAGGGGAGAATTTTGATTTTATTAAATCTTGGAAATATATTCCTAGCTGCCTAGTATTGCTAGTGAACTTGAGTGGGTCAGTTTGGGATCAAATTATTCTTCTGATAATTTGTAGGATTGATCATTAGCAAATACACAAGTCACTCATGTAATAATAATAATAAATACAATCTTTCTTCGGCAAAACATACAGCCATAAAAGATACAATATATTAAAATAGCAAAGTCATAAAAAGGGCTAATTCATTTTATCACCTCTGCAAAAGTAACAGCACAATATACATTCCTCTTA
This sequence comes from Triturus cristatus, assembly GCF_964204655.1. NCBI lineage: Eukaryota > Metazoa > Chordata > Amphibia > Caudata > Salamandridae > Triturus > Triturus cristatus. The sequence goes on from NC_140593.1 coordinate 773,299,923, forward strand.
CAGGGCCATTAAATTATACATAGATTTCTGAGCTAACTGGTCTTTCTGAGAGCCTATTTAAACATATCCCAATTCACAAAGAGCACCCCTCTACCTTATTCATTCTTAGATTTCCTGGATCTCACCATTGCTCTTATAAAGTGGGTTTGGGGAGGCCTCCTCCTTTGACCAAATATTCAACCAACAGTGCAGAGGCTTGACTGCAACTAAATCCCACACATGCCTCACCCTGAGTTCTTCGTGGACTGAGTAGGCGGGGGTACCTTGAGGGACCTTTAATAGCCGTCTCAGGTATTTATTGTGCATCGTCTATAGCTCCCTGTCAGGCTCCTCAACTCCTCAGGATCGGAACGATGCTCTTAAATGGTCCACCTCTTGATAGCTCCAAGTCTGAGTGCTGTTATAGCGCAGATCAGTGAAGAGATCAAGCGAGGGAAGGAAAGGGAGGGGGCAGCGGGGAAGGAGACCTGAAATGACACGGAACCAGAGTAAAACAAGTAATGTCTCCTGACAGACTTACTCTCCCCCCCATATATCAAGAGATGGATACATATAGAATTGCTACCTGTAAAGAAAAAGAAGGACTGGTCCGTCTCATTGACCAAACTCAACGTGTACCTTCCTAAACCAGAAGGTTAGTAAGCGTATGACCCAGGTGAAATCAAGGTACAATTATTGGCACTAAAGAAAAGAAGATTTCCCACTGTTAGACATAATGCATGTGTGTTCCTCTCTATTAGTAAAACACCAGCATATCACTCACTCAAACAGTAGGTGAATGTACAACATACCCATGTTTCCCAGCGGATCTTGCTTCACAGAGGGTGTAGGAGACCGAACCTGGCTCAACCACAATCCCCTGCTGGTAAAATAAACAATACAACATAAAAGTTAGTGGAAACCAATACCTTGGGTTGGCATAAACTACTCGATAGTAGAATTTGTATGATTATTTCTCTGCAATACTTTGCATGGTAACATAGTTCCGTAATACTTTCACCCAGCCAGGTTACTTTCTGACATGGCGCAAATTAAACTAACACCAGCAGACATTAGTGCTTTTTGTCTATAGTTAGGTTCCCCTCCGCATGAGTCAAAGGAATTCTTTAACTCTCCAACGTGAAGGAAAATGCACATCACCTGTGCCTACAGGCAATGTACGTATCGTTTGAGTGGACTAAAGGTGAAGATTACCACTCACACTGTATACCCTGTGCCGGTATCCCTACCACTCGCAAGAGACTACACATGTGTGTCTCACCAACGAGGAGGAACACCTCGCACTAGGGGTCCAAAAGGTGAGGCCAAACATAAATCACATCAAACGCTGTGTATATGTGGAACGCCTTTAACTGAGAGTAGTACCAAAGTTAACTCACACGTACTCTCTCACTCGCCATAATACTAGGAACAGTCAGATGTTGTGGTGCAGTTGCACCCTTACCGGACCCGGACTTTGCTCCGCACCGGGATTCCAGGAATGAGTCTCTGCACCAGGACTCCAGGAATGAGTCTCTGCGCCAGGGCTCCAACAGCTGAGCACAGCACCGGAACTCCAAGAATGAGTCCCCACACCGGGACTCCAACACTGAGCTCTGCGTCGGGGCTCCAAACAGTGGGAAAAGCTCTGCCGCCAAGCGGTCCTCAGCTTGCTCAAGGCACAAAATACTCGGCAATGCCTCAGAGGCGGAAGCGAGTTAAAATGCCTTCCGTTGGTCCGCGAGCGCAACGTGCTGCTGCTAGTGCTCATGGGACTTGAAGTCTCTTCATCACCACGGCATCGCCGCACTTGTGCTGAACCATGGAAAACAGGACAGGGCTCAGTGCGAGTTCTGACACTCCCCCACACCCTTATAGCCCCAAATTTCACTCCCATACATGGCTTTAGAAATGCAAAATGATTGGTATAATTTGAAATTCACCCCAGGTGACCATGTGCCCAATCTATGTGCAAAGTTCGCTATAGCACTCATTGATTTCTTCGAGTCCATCACCTTCTCTTCTTTCAGGGTATTCCAGTTTAATTTGGCATCAAATGAAACTCTGGGATACTTAAAAGCTGGGACTTTGGCTATACTATGAGAGCCTGCCTTGTAAAATGTTTTACTCTTCCATCGACAGCCCACTTCCATCACAAACGACTTCACGTAATTGGGAGACAAATGCAGACCCTTCATAAAGGAGACAAATTCATCAATTAAAATTTACAATGCTCTTGGGGTACGTGCTATGAGCACGGCATCATCTGCATAAAGCAGAACTGGCAATGGTCTAGTACCTATTCTCAGGGTATCGACATGCATATCATGGCAGATTCCAGCCCATTAATATCCAGCGTAAATAAAAAAAGGGGCAAGAATACATCCTTGCCGCACCCCTCTGGAGCATTTAAAGCTATCGGTAAGTTCTTTCTCATGATTTAAATTAGCTGCAGCTGAGGTATGGGCATATAAAGACATCAAGGCATTTATTATTGAGTGCTCTACTGTCAAATTGTCTAACAGGGCCCATAGTTTACTACGGTTCACCCTGTCAAACGTTGCTGTGAGATCCATAAAACATATGTAAATGGATCCCGCTTTAGCAATTGTGTATTTAGCTATCACTAGGTAGAGGTTCAGGCACTGATCCACTGTGGATTTGCCTGCTCAGAAGCCATATTGGACCTCCAAGATAACTTGATTTGTATCTGCCTATTCCACTAGCCTGTTGAGTATGACCCGCCCGATTACCTTAACAGTCAAGTCTATCAACAAAATGGGTCTATAGCAGTTGGGATTATCTCTATCCCCCTTCTTGAAGATAGGGACGATAGTGGCTGTTGACCAAGACTGGGGCATGATCGTTGACACCGCCGGATTCAGAACTCTGGTTAAAATAGGGGTCCACACTTTGATAGTACTTCTAAACAGGCCTGGAGGATTCCCATCTGGGCCCGGCGCATTGTTATTGGTTAATCCCTCTATACCTGTTATTACCTCGTGTAGCTGAAATTCAATATAAGAATCACATGAGAGAGGCTCCCAGGCACTATTACAATGAGCCTCCTCCCCATAATTATAGACTAACTGGAAGTAACTCTTCCATTGATCTTGTGTGATGTGGTGACATATGGATGGTTTGTCAGGTTCGGAGAAACATGGTCTATTAATAACACTCCAGAATAAGGAACTATCTTTCAAATCACTGGCCTCAACAAGTTTTTCCCCAGCCAGTTTTCGTAGGGCAGACCTCTGTTCCTTTAGAGCTTTTTTATAAATGCTACGACAGTTGGCTACCTTAGATCTACTACGTGGGGTCTCTTTCAAAGCCGTTTTAAGGGACCTCAGTGCTTGGGAGCATTCCCTGTCAAACCACCTTGGACTATCTGATTGGGAAGGTACTACTGGGACAGTTAATAGTATCCTCACTGACTTTGCCATGGTGTCAAAAGATCTGAATATATCATCCTCTTAGGGTGAAATATCTAGGCACTTCAGAATCTCCTGCTGCTTTTCTTTGAAAAGGAATTAATAAAAAGCATTACTATCAACCTGTGGCCATTGCAGGAGCCTCCCCATGTCCATTGGCTGTAATGTCCTTCCCACCCTGCTACTTTTGGTTATTTTCGGCCACTGTGTCTGCATCCCCAGAGCCAGAGGGTTATGATCACTGAAAGGACTTTGTATAGTCCTGAAAGATGTTATGATATAAGGCAGCGCTAAAGACACACAAATAAAATCAATGGTGGATTCACAGCCCATACCTTTATAAGTGGGCAGATAAAGACTATTGGGTGGTGTAACTGCCTTTTGGAGCGTAAACGTTAGGTCGTAGGTGTTTAGAAGAGCATTTAATTTCTGACCCTGCACAGAATGCTCCATGTCCCATTCTTCTGCTTTCATACATGAGGAAGTAACCCCATTGTTTTGCCCAACGTTTGAACATAAATGACAATTAAAATCTCCTACCACAATCAGGTTGCCTTGTGAATAATCATCCCCCTGCAGCTGATCTAAGAGCCCAGCTAACTCCTTCACACTTGACAAACTCGAATTCCTATTTTTGGCATTATAGAAATTAATTATTGTGAGTCTTTTCGTTCTATCTACTACCAATTTTAAACCTAACGCCTCTGTCGAGTTCCAGTTTAGTTGTTTCACTGACCCACACAGATCAAGGGCAATAAAGATAATTAGACCAGCCTTAGCTAGCCCATATTGCGATCCTTCCTCTGGGAGGAAGAATGACTTGTAACCCTCCCCCAAAAAGATGTTTTCCACCTCCCAGGTCTCTTGTAGGCAAATTATCTTATTCTCGGATATAGTTTGAATCCATCTTTCCTACTCAAATTTTGCACCCAGCCCTGCCACATTCCAGGATATCAGATTAATATCGCTCCCTCCCTTGGAACTGGGTAACCTGGCCGATATTATCTTGTCACCTTGGATTCCTGTTTGGTGATTCTGATTAGGGTAACTTATGGGAAGAACTACATTCTCTCTCTGCTGTTCCCCCGAGGGCATAGCTGTCTGGATTTGTGGGTCTGTCACTATTGACTGTACTAGGCTGTTATTTAGTGCCCGAACCCTGTCCATGCAGGTCATTAAGATCCAACAAAGGGGCATACGCGTTTGAACACCCAACCCTCCCCCCCTTAATGAAAATGCCTCCCTCTGTCTGACTACCATTACTGGCTCCTCTGGCAATTGAACCTGGCCTCTAGAAAAAACCTAGTGGGAGAGGTTTAATATCTGAGGCATAAAAAGGGAACTCAGCCGAGTGTCTCAGTATATTGCGGGCTAGTTCTGGGAATCTGCAAGTAACGATCACAACGTCACCCTTAAAGGACTTTCTTGATTTCCCAATCCAGGAGACCCTACTTGCCATCAGAATATGAAAACGGTCCCCAATATTGAATCTACTATACTTCCCTAGCCAATGGAACACTTTGTTGATAAGATTTTCTGTGGACTCTTCCGTACCCACTCCCAAACTGTGCACCCCCACCAAAACTATGGTATAGGGGCAACAGCCCTTGTTCCAACTTGTCCCAGAGCTTCGATAATAGGTCGGTCATCAAGTTCGTGATTGTACTCCTCAGCGTGTTCCAAAAGTCCTCCAAATCACTCAGGCTAAACATGGATTTTGGTGCCTCCATTTTCCTTGTAGGCTTGTTTTTCTTTTTCACTTTGCGTGATTTCTTGGGAGCTGGTGACACCTCTTCCGCTCAACCGTTATTGTCAATAATTTGGGAAGTCCCTTGACCCTCGCCCACAGTGGTCAGAGATAAGACACTTGTACCTGATTTACCTCTCTTTTGCACCACTGCCTCTGTAGCCAGTGTGCTATCTGTCCCGGTAACCAAGGGGCTAGTGTTGGTTACTTCTGCTAAGTCTACCGGGGCTAATACAGGCACTGCAGGGCCCGTGAAACCCATAGCCAATCTCCTCTCCACTTTGTCGATCTCCTGTGTGATTGCCCACACTGCTTTAGCTAGGTAAGAGTCAATGGCGGCCCTTTTGTTATTGGACAAATGGTCCGAGGTAGTTGCTTTTCTCTTGCCCATGGTCGATGATGATTGAACTAAACAGGTCCCCCCAAGTACCTGTTGGGCTCTAGAGCATCTAGAGCGTCCACACATAAAAATGTTATACAGTCAACAAGTGCTCTCCGAGCTGCTTACCACAGTCCTGGGCTTCCTCTTACTTGGCTTGTGAGGGACCCCAGCTCCCTTGTATTAAGATTGTTCTGCTACTTTCCGGTTGATTGCCTCTGGTGCAAAGTGACCAGCCAAGAGAGTGGGCCCAGCCCAGCCTCGTTTGGCTACTTGAGTGCCCCCAGGCACGTTGTGGTGATGTTTGCGGCGTGGCAGCCGCTTTGTGGCCTGGGACTTGTGGTCCGGTCCCCCCACTGCAGGCAAGGTGAATGGCGGCAAGTGGCGGCAAGTGGCGGCAGCAAGAAACGTCACTCATGTAATTCTCAGTAGGTTGCAGGAGGTGCACCCATCGGGTTCTCTGTCATATGTTGGTATGTTGACTAAGGGCCCGATTTATATTTTGGCAATGAAGATTCTCCGCTGCAATGGTGATGGATTATCCTCACCACTGAGCTGATGCTCTGTCTGCCTGATTTAAAAGCGGCAGACCATAGTTTTGGTCACGGTGGAGACTACTCTGTCTCTGCAGTGGCTAAACTTCTTCGAAAGGCTAACGAGTAAGGGCTGTGTGGTAATGTGCCCCCACATTTTAACAGGCTGTGAGCCAATTGGCTATATATTCACCCACCTTATTTAGATGGGGAAACATGTAGCAGTTTTTCACTGCTTTCACCACCAGGCAAACTCTGTCAGTAAGAGTCAATAAAAACCCTAAACATGGTTCCCAGGCCATGGGATATAACATTCATCTCCCATGGCATTACATTAAACATAGAAATGAAGAAAACATTATTTGAAGAGTAAATTCTAAATTATTTCCAATTAAGTGATATAGTAAATATTTTTTCAACCAACTTGAAAATCCCATTTAATTGCCCATCCTAAAAAATATAAGGGCCCCATTCACCAAAAAATAGAGAGAAGTATGGGCAGAGATGTATGCCTTTGGTTGTTTTTTCTATTAGCAAACATTAATCGACGAGTGCCTGGGAAGCCGCGCACAGCACAGGTTTCTATACATTCTTGTGGGAACGTCATGTGACTTTTAATAAATGTATCTGTTTCAACCAAATCTGGGGGAATTCATACCGCCTCTCATCCTGGATGGGGAGTAACTCACACCCTTGGCTGAGGTAAATCTTTGACGGCCTCGGAATGCCCTGGTCAGGCACTGGGCAGTTCCCCAGGAGATTGAAAAGGGAGAGGGGCTGGTTTTGGTACTGGTGGCCTGGGTGACTGCTGCCTGACTGCAAATTAAGTAACCCTGGGTGTAGTTCGCGAAGTAGCACTTCGCGAAGCTACGCAAAGTGCACTTTGCACTACGCGAGCTATGTGTAGCACTTCGCGAACTGCGTAGTACCTTGTTCGCACTGTGCCAGATGTCGTTTTCAATGATTGCACAGTGCGGACAAGCAACCGGCACTGTGCAATCATTGAAAATGGCATCTTGCACAGTGCGAGCTGTAGTTTTCTGTTGCTCGAGTAGATTTTTACTCGAGCGGCAGCTTTCTCAACGCGAACTGGTAGTTTCTCATCGTGAGCGGTCGCGAGCATACGCGACCACTCGCAATGAGAAACCTGACCTCCTCGCGTTGGGAATCTCGCCGGGAGGTTTATTTTCCATGCTCGCGATCGCCAACTTGATGTTGCTGATCGCGAACAAGGAAAAAGTCTCACCGGGATGTCATTTTGCTTGCTCGCGGTCGCCAACTTGACGTTGAGAACCGCGAGCAAGCAAAAAATGACCGCAGCACTACGCAACACTACGCTACGCGTGTTCGCACTGTGCTACGTGCAATTCGCGTAGTGCGAAGGAGCGCGAACTTCGCAAACTACGCGAGCGTAGCGTAGTGCTTTGCCCAGGCTTAAAATTAAGTCAACTGCAAAAAGAAAACAAAAGGGTTTCAAAGTGAGCATGTTCAGCCAGTGGTCACAGAGTATCTCCTTAACTTTAAAATATATTTGTTTTTATCAATTAGTTATATAGCTGCATCGGAAGAGCGATAAATGTTTCTCTGTTTTGAACAGTGCTGATATCTGCCTTTAGAGCTGGTCTGGGAGGAGGTACAGAATAGGGACTGCTGCTGATATCTGGATCCCTGCCTGGTGGTGCCTCACACAGATCACCACCAGAAAGGTGAAAAAATGCAAAACTTGCGACTCACATGTCTCTGCTTTGGCATTTTGTCTGTAACTTCTTTTCTGGATCTCGCACAGTGGGCATATGGCTTTGTTCTTAGTATTTGCAAGAATTGCCAGAGGGTGCAGCTTATTCTCCAGCAAGTGTGCTTAAGTCTGCTTGTGAGTCTGTTCAACCAACAGCGGTCAGGAGTCTCTATCCCAACAGCAGTGTTCCACTGTGTTACATATGCTGTTTTCATCAATTTGCCTCTTATTCAAAATAGCTTGTGCTATTTTCCCATCTAGGCCATGTTTGTCTTTTTCCTCACTTATTCTGTTTTCTTTCCTTGTTCAATGGTGCTCACCTTAATTTTTCCCTATTTGCTTCTCTCTGTTTCAGTTTTCATCCAGCATTTTTCTACTGAACATCATGAATGTTATCTTGTTGCTTAGGTTCTTAGTGAGGCTTCCACTCTCATTTGAACAGTTCTGCTTTTCCTCTGGTTGGGTGCCATTTTCCCAGGGGTTGGTAGTCTCCTGTTGAGCCTGGAGAGGGGGGAGTCCTTCTCATAATGTTCCTCTTAGTCTTTTGGTCATTTATTTTACCCTGCCATATGTACAGGCTGGCTTTTATGGAAGTGTGGAGTGGGCAGACGTTTGTGGTTTCCTGTTTAGCCAAATCAGGAGTGGCATATTTTTCTGTGGGTGAATCAATAGTGCTTGCAGTCTGTTTAAATGTGTTAGGATTGCAGAAAATGCAGTCTGAAACTGCAGAGCCCATTGCATTTGCAGCACAATACAGTGGTGCAACCTGCTATGTAATGCAAAGTTCTACGATTGCTTACCTCATCACAGACTCCAGCTGTGTGGGTGGTGCCAGCAGCCCTAGTTAGACCAGGGTGAGGTGGTAAGTGGATCACCACCATTGCTGGTTGTACTGAACACCTGCAATTGCTTTCTACTGCTAATTTCTCATGCCTTCTACTGCCCACATTCCTGCACTGCTTGCATTTCCTGTTTATTCTGCACTCCTGCATCACTGCCTTACCTGCTGCTTCACTGTCGGCCAAAGGATGGAGGTGCCTGCAGGATTGCTGCCTGGGAAGTTTGGTGATTTATTGCCCTAACTTCGTTCTCACTTCACCTACAAATATGGGAAAGTGCACAGCGGACAGGGAGCAGAACAGTAATCATGATTCACCAGACAGTAACACTACCTTAGATGTTTTCCTGGCACGAGCTGTGACTGTTCCTGTGAAGGAGATAGACTTAGTAGAGAACATAGAACTTACCTCTTCTGACAGGGCCTTCATTGTTGTGCAAACACTCTGATAAACCTTGTGAGGGGACCAGTTCAAACCCAAGTGCCCCTGTACTCAATCCCCAACTAGGCTCCAACACCGTAGGAGTAGACTCTACAGTAGACCCGGGCAGGGTGTGGCTCAGGCAAACTGGTGCTCAAGAAAAAAAGGAAAATCAAACAAGTGGCTAACAAGCAGGCTAAAAAACTAAGATTTACACCTGCTCCCATCCGCGTCCCAATCCCCGCCCCACACTCGATCCTATGGGCAGATGGACCAGGTCATATCAGTGACAGGGCTGACACCGATCACCAACCCAACCAGAAAAGTTGTGACTGCTAACATGTGTTGCGGTGGGTAATTGTCAAAGTTGAGCGAATGGTGCAAGCTGGGATTGCACCTCTGGTGGATAGGATTAGTGCCCTAAAAGGAACTTGCAGAGCCTTAACGTCGAAATTAGAGACCTTACTGGCCCTTTAATCTTCGGCCCCATTACCAAGTCAAATGTCCACTGGAGTGGGGCCATGCTGTATCGTAACGACTGACTGCACTAAGCCGAGCCACATGTTTCCAGTGGAGTCAGTGAAGTCAGTGGAGTCCTATCATGTGATCTTACCCCTTCTATTTTGGCCACAGAGGATACAGCACCACCCCCTGCAAGTTGCAGCGCAGCAGGGGCTGAGGATCTGGGGAAGAAGTTTCCACCAGAGGCAAGGGATCCGGGTAGGGGTAGGCCACCTCTGCAGTAACAAAAGCTGCAGTCATCTAGAAGGGGCTCCTCAGTCCTATCTGTCCCTTCCACCTGACTGCTGTCCTTATGCGGCAGTCCTAGTCGGAGTACCTCCGTTAGCACATGACAAAGATGAGAACTATTCAGAGCTCAAGAACGAAGTCTGCCACTGGCTTGTCTGTAATGCTGATTTTTCTATGCATGAATTTGATGACATTTTGCTAGTGCGCAGGATTGGATGGCTAGGCCATTTACCTAAGGCTATAGAAGGGGACTGAGTTGTAAATTGTATGCATCCAAGTATGGCATTACATTTGATCCAATCTGGTCATAGACATTGGGCTACTAGTTCACCCACTGGGATTGTTCCTTTAGGTTTTTTCTATAACCTACTTAGCTCAGTGGTAGAAGGCCCCAGCAACAATGAGAGAACACAGGGAAAGCCTTCCTCGTCACAACCCATAACAGATTCATGCCTTTATCAGGATTGGATGCCAACTACTGACTCATGCTAGCCCAAGCGATGGTTCCAGCAATGGACAATTTTAAGAATAAGGACATGGTTAAGGGAGTTAACATTGTCGCAGTCCCGCAGCAGGGGAAATAATGATTGATCTCACTACAGTAAAAAGTCCTGATTTACTGTTCCATTATGATACAAGGGCCTTGAAGGCCAACACTTTCTGTAGCGCTCCAGTGGAAAACAGCAAACTTTTCATCCGGAACAATGCAGGTTTCATGAACAAGCTTGGTGTCCGGATTGGGCCAATATTATTGACCAGTTCAAAATCTTTGCTATCAGGAAACTTGGGCAACAGGTTCCTTATTTCAAACTGGGATTTTCTTCTTTGAGCAACCAGCCCTTACATTTGGGACAGGCCGACCATCAGGAGGCTTGGTAACATGGATTAGCACCGCTCTTGCACATTCTTCTAGAATGATAGATCTAGGTATCCCTGATGTTTTGTGTGTGAACTTGGAGTTTTCCAAGGCGGTTTCTTTGTGTCTATATAATGTTTATTGTAGGAATGACAATCACAAGGCCAACCTAGCAGCTATTGACCTAATTAGCAGTCATCTGGCATCTTTCTCACCGGATGTATTTAGAATAGGGATGGGGATTTTAATTGTTTGCTTTGAACCAATTGATGCAAGATCTGGTCCCAGTAGCGGAGAGGAGGGTGAACTATGGGCAATACCTGCTTTCACCCTACCATCATTAGGAGGTGGTCAGTTGCTGTCATGCAGCTGAATGCTTTTGTCCTGGGCAATGGTCTGAGAGCATGTAAGGGGAGAACCTTATCAGACAAGGAGGGTAGAGATATGTTTAATCGTCAGGGGGGCTTGAGCCAAATAGAATATATTATGTTGGATATTACGCTATGACCCACAGTTGTTGACATGGAAGTGGTACAGTGCCAAGATAGTGACCATAACGCCCTGGACATCACTTTTTGTTCATTAGGGTTTAATGCCTACTCCAGGGCCAACAAACTATTACAAAGGAGGCTTGTCCCCTTAAGTAATCGTCGAAGGCCGAGGTGGAATTGTATAGCATCATCGGGGTCCCATCCAAAAGTATATTTATGAGGCTCTTGTCACAGCCCTGGAAGCCGTCCTATTGAAGGGGGAAATGCCTTGACAGCTGCCGCATGGGGTGATCTTGACACAATCCACAATTACATGTTCCGCACATTTAAAGACCTTTTTATGGTGGAATCTAGGTCCCTCCCTAGGAATGCTAAAGTGGCTCCATGGTATGCCAAAACTTGTAGGGCTGCCCAGAAAACACTTTCAGATGCCATTAGGAGCAGCAAGAGGTATTCAATTAAGGAAGCAAGGGTCTCTTTTAAAGTCTCGCTCGACAGGGCCAAACACAAGATTGAGATGGTGAAATGGGAAGTTCTGCTGAATGCTGTGAAATGAAAGGTCATCCATTGCTTTGGCAAACTCTGGCCAATAGGACCCCGGATTTAGCTGCTCTGCTGAACTCTAAAATCTTGGCAGCAGCATGGGTTAACCTCTTTTCTGGGCCTTATGAAGAAGGGGTTATAGGCGAGTTAAGGGCTCATTCTGGTAGTACCAAGGGCATCACTGTTATGAGAGTAGAGGCCCGCAGTGTGGAGCATAACGTACACAGGGAGGCTCCGTCTGAACCAACCATATGCAAATTTCCCCTCATCACCGTAAGAGAGGTGTAGGAAGCTGGCTCTCTATATAGTGTACTAAAATGAAGTACACTATGCAGAACTAAGCAGAGAGTCTAGTGGATCCTGAATAGGTGTGCAGAGGTAAAAGCAGATTATTCTAATGCTCTTTTTGCGGTAGTGTGGGTGAGAAATTAGGCTTATCAGAGGGTAGTGCTAAGCATTTGTTGTCACACACAGAGGCAATAAATGAGACACATACTCAAGAATAAATCCTGGACCAATTTGTAAAAAATTAAAATCACATCTTTATATGTATTTTTAGAAACCAAGAACTTTGTTCAACAGTTAAGAAATGCTTTGTATGTTGATTTTTAACCAAATGCAGTTCAAGATACAAATGCTCACGGGTTTTAAGCAACAGCGGTCACTAGCGTCAAGCAGAGACCATTGTGGTCAAGAAAAGCATAGGGTTAGATGACGGAGTACAGCCATCAAATTTACCGTCACGTTTGATGGAAGCACCACTCTGCCACGGAGTATCGGGGGACAACAGTCGCCCAGAGTTCAGGGGAAGCTCTATTCTAGGGCAGTCATTGGTTCTTGGAGGATGCATAGGTTGCAGGTAGGGACATCAGATGACAGTTGTCGAGTCCTTTCTCAGTTAGCAGGGTTTGGCACCAGTTTCTTCTTCAGCAGGGCTCAAATCCTGGACCAGCAGCGCGTCTTCTACCTTTGTCTTCTTTACATCCGGGGAATCTGAAGTCAAGGTCTCACAGAGACACCTAAATAATACATTTTGAGGGTATTGAGTGGGAGCTAGGTAGTAGCCGATGGGCTGCTTACCTTAGGGCGACTGACCCTTTATATGCTTACCCCACACAGGGGGTGGGCCGATAGGCTATTTTCCCCATCTTCAAAAAAAAGAAGAGTGGGGTCCACTTTGCCTGCACCACCTTAGGGGTAGTGCAGGCTGAAGGTGGGCACACCTTCTTGTCTCACTAGTTTTACCACCCTCCCTCCCACCAAACGTGGAGCAGGAAAGGGGGGTTTTAGCCTCTCCCACTATCTGGAGGTTCCTGGGTTGGACTTCAAAGGTGGCATGGCTTTTGAAGCTTCCCGCCCAGGAAGACCATCCTCTTCTGGAGCAGGTGTACAACACCTCCCCCTAGGGCGGGCTTTGTCTCTGTCTCTTGAGAGCACAGGCGCTCACCCCATGAGGTCAGAAACATATCTGGTGGTGGCAGACTCATGAAAACTAGTCAGGAACCACACCATGGCTTTGTAGGTTTCCAGGGGACCATTTAAAAAGGTATCATGTTTGAATGTATTAACGATTCTATCACTGGCATCAGTGAGAATTAATTTAGACAAGATGTTTGGTACCAAACACCTTAGAAATCAGTGAAGCCATCATGGAGTGTGTTGACGGGTATCCAGCCAATGTACTCTTTATGGATTCCCTGTTCACTTACAACATCACAGAATAGACTGGATATTGTAGGGACCTATCTGCTCATGCAGATATACCCACGCATAGGATATAGTGCACCCTGCCTTAGGGCTGAAAGCCTGTAGTAGGAGTGGCTTACCTATATCTTAGGCAGTGCATGAGAGGCATGGCACAAGGCTGCATGCCATGTCGACTCTTCAGATTTTCCCGCACCATGGCACGCAGCCTGCAGTGGCAGAGTGCAAAGCCTCGGTGAGGGGCTCTGGGGTGGCACAATCATTGCTGCAGCCCCAGAGGACCCTGGGTACCAATGGTACCATTTATTAGGGACTTATAGGGGTAACTGAGGCTGTGCTAATCATGGTACAGTTTTGTGGAAAGAGATCTGGCAGTGGGATCCTGGTTAGAAGGAATCCAGTGCACTTACAGTTCAAAATCACATCAGGCGTCAGGCAAAAGTTGGGGCTAGCCGTGCAAAAAGAGGCACTTTCCTACAGGAGGTTACTAAAGCCATGAACTGGATTACTCCTGGAAAAGCGCTGGGGTTAGATAAGGTGCCTGGGGACTTGTTTAAGGCAGAAAAGGTAAATTGGGGCCCATATTTTGCTAAGTATTTTAATTGTATACTGGAAGGTCTTATCCACTCCCCCCACCTGGGCAGGTTCCGAAATCATACCAATTTATAAGAAAGGCTCACAGTCCCTGCCATCCAACTATTGGCCAATTAGCCTTATTGACAGTTCACAAAAGCTTTTCTGTCACATACTGTTGGATAGGCTGTGTGAGTGGGTTGTGGGCGCAGGTCTCATAACAACCCTCCAATTAGGGTTTAGATCAGGGACCAGTAACATCGACCAAGTATTTAGACTACAACTTATATACTGGAAGTTTGTCTTTCTGGGAGGTGGTCGACTTTATGTAGTTTTTGTAGACATTCACACTACTTTTGACCTTGTGCCAAGGGAGGCCTTGTGGAAAGTTTTAGTTGAACAGGGTGCCCCAAGTTATCTAGTTGATGTCATCAGGAGGCTGCACCATAAGAACTATGTGCAAGTCAGATATAGCAAATATGCGGAGCTGCCAACACCAATATGAGTCCAGAGGGGGGGGGGGGTAAGACAGGGTGTGTTCCTAAGCATGCCACAGAGCTAGCAGAATCCATCCTCACCCACAACATTGACACAGCATTCATCACCTAGACATGGCTAAATGATTCCTCATGGATACTCTTGTCCCTCCAGGCTTTGCAATCACCAACAAAGATAGAAAAGATCAAAGAGGTGGAGGCATAGCAATCCTCCACAATAACAACATTTCCGTGACGGGAATAGACTCCTTCAACTACAACTCATTTGAATGCCTAACCGCCAACATTAACACTAGCAATAATAAAACACTAATCTGCCATCTAATTTACCACCCCCAGGCAACACCACTGCATTCACTGAGCACCTGTCCGACCTGATTGCCCACTGCTCTCTCCGAGATGCAAACAACCTGATTCTGGGTGACCTCTCCTACACTGGAATGAAGAAAACAACCCGCTAATCCAGAACCTGAATGAGATGCTACACAGCAACAACCTTACCCAACACTGCTAAGAAGAAATCCACAACAAAGGAGCTATCCTAGATGCCATTATCGCCCATCGCGACACAGTCACGATAGACAACACCCTGCCCATGGACTGATCCTATCACCACTTAATCCTTTTCCACCTCACTCAACCGATCACACCCCAACCCAAGACCCCCCAAATGGACGATAAACCTCACTCAGATCAACATGACTGACCAAGAGGAAAGGGTTAACTCCCTCCTCACTGCCTCCACGGATGATCTATCCACAACAGAACTCACCGCCCACTACAACACAACCATGACATCCATTCTAGACCAAGTAGCCCCCTAGAAACAATAAAAAAACGGGAACATCCCATCCAGTTCCTGGTTCAACATGGACATTAAAAACAAAAGCAGACAATTAAGAGCTACAGAACGACTATGGAGGAGCAACCCCTCCACAAGCCTACGCGAACAACTCAAAGCAGCCCGAAGGAAATACAAAAAACACATCAGCAGCGAAAAATCCACTTTCTTCTGCACCGTCCTGGACAACGCAAAAAATAGGCCCAAAGAACTGTTCAAAATCAAAAGGCAACAAACCTCCAAGCCCCCTGAATCCGCAATGTTGGCCTCCAAGGACCTCTGCGACAACGTTGCTAACTTCTTCAAAGACAAAATCACCAAGATTGAGCTCTCACTGGACATCAACGTCAACCCTGCCTGCAAAAGCTTTGCCCCAGTGACAGAAGACAGCACTTGCAAGCACCCCACGAAAACATGGAAATCCGTCAACCCCATCCCGGAAGCCGAGATCCTCAAACTAATTTCCACCTCCAAACCTGCCTCTCACGTCCTTGATCCTATACCCACCCAAATGACCAAAAAACTTAAACTCTCCATAGCCCCGTTCTGGTGCAAGATCATAAACAGCTCCCTGAGAACCAGCGTCATACCTGAATGTCTCAAAGTTGGCCAAGTCACGCCACTACTAAAAAACCAGGCCTTGATTCCAAGGATCTGAATAACTTCAGACCCGTCTCCAATCTCCTCCTCCTATCTAAAATCCTCGAAAAATGCGTCCTCCTACAACTGACTCAGCACATGGACAGCATCAACCTTCTTGACCCACAGCAATCGGGTTTCAGAAAAGGCAATAGAACCGAGACTGCGATCCTTAACATCATGGACGATATCCATAAATGCCTCGATAGTGACCAATGTTGCCTCCTGGGCCTATCTGCAGCCTTTGACACGGTTGATCATCAACTACTCATCAAGGATTTAAAAGAAAGGGTAGGTGCTGATGAGGTGGTCCTACACTGGTTCTCCTCCTTCTTACACAGCCGCTCACAAAGGAAAAAAATCCAAAACTTTACTTCCGACCTAGCAGCAGGGGCGTCCCCCAAGGTTCAGTGCTCTCACCACAGCTGTTCAACATATACATGGAACCCCTCACCACCATTCTTAAAAATGCTAACATCCCCTTCCACCTATATGCAGATGATACCCAGATCTATCTAGAAACCTCCTCCATAGATGACATTCACAGACTAAGCGACACTCTAAAAGAAATCCAACAATGGCTGTCTCTAAACCACTTAAAACTCAACCAAGACACAACAGAGATCCTCCTCATCTCCAACAAAGAAGAGAACCCTCAAATTTCAGAATGGCTTAAAGCAATGGATGCTCTCAACGGCAATCTCACTCTGGCCAACTCCGTAAAATTATTAGGAATCACCCTAGACTCAAAACGTGACATGGCCAAACACATTAAAAACTCAGCAAAGAGTGCCTCCCTCAATCAGAAGCTACTTAACAAAATAAAACCCTTCATCCCAACTAAAGATCTCAAACAAGCCACCCAATCACTGGTGCTATCCAGACTCGACTATGGGAATGCAACTCTCACTGGTACAACAAAATCTCCCCTAGCTTGTACATGGTCTTTAATTACAGCCACACAGCTTGCCCAAACCTGTCTCTGTATGGTGCTCCCCTTGAGAGTGTTCACACTTTTGAGTACTTATGCATACATAAACACACAATCATTTTGAGACACTTAATTACTTAGAAGCAGTGGATTGACTGAGTATAGAGGGTCTAGATCAGGTGGGAATCCTGAATAGTGTAGATTCTCGTCCTAACAAGGATTTGCTAGCACCACTAGCCAGTAATTTACTAGAGGTAATACAAGAGAGAGACCCACAGGAAAAAACACTGGTAACCTTGGATATAGTCCCAGACACTTTGGTAGCGCAAACCCTACCCCTGCTAATACAAACACTACCTAACTACCCGTTGGGGTGTGGATGGACCGGGGGGATACAGGAATATGGGTATTGCCAAGAAAAATAACTGTCAGTTCCTTTTTTGGAATTTGGCAGGACTCAAGTCTAAAGTGAGTAATAATGCCTGGGGTGATTTGGTCAATAAATATGAGGTCCTCAGTTTTCAGGAAACGTGGTTAGAGGATCCTATACACATTTGCAGTTATAAAACTTTTCAGAGTCCAGCGCAAAGATCGCTTCACGGTAGAGCCAAAGGGGGCCTCTGTACATTTGTTTCCAACTACCTGAATTTGAGGAAAATCTAATTGAATGTCTCTTGTTGGTATTATCAAGTGATTAATTTATATGTGGATCAGGGTTTTTGTATAGCATTGATAAATTTTTATAATGTCCCACCGGAAATACTGGAGAACACGCTGAGTAAATTAAATAGTGAACTGCATAATTTATTTTCCTACACAGCTAATGATGCTTTGATTATATGGGGTGGAGATTTTAATTCCCCTATCTGTCTAAGGGAGACTAAGGGGGTTTGCGGTATGATGTATGAAAAAGGTTCCGGTCTCACCCACTTCCCTCATACACTCTATGAAGACCTTTTGAATGACATTTTGTTTGCTTATGATATGAGTTTCACAAATAATTGATGTGCTCCTGTAGTCCCCTTCCGACCGACATTCAACGGTCGAGGTACCTTTTCTACAATTGACTATATATTGGTCACATGTAGGCATTCATCACACATTACTGCTTTTAATACCCATGACATTGCTGTTAGTGACCACTTTCCACAAAGCATAGATGTGTTTTTAACCAAAAAAGATGTTAATCTGAGGGGTAATCGCACTCAGTATTTGACCAACATCACCTTAAACAGACAAAATGGGTATGCTTTGAGATGGGGGAAAGTGGACCCCGAAGTATTTGTCACAAAAATTGTCTCAAAGTGTAAGCACATGATTTATCTGTGCCTTGACGAAATGTCCTCTCAGCAAGCAATTATAGAGAATTTTTTAATCATTTCTAACAAAATAAAGGATACACTATACATTAAAGCAAGAAGGAATAACATACCTAGTGAGGGTTGGTTTGATTCCCAATGTACAAAAGCTCACACTAAACTTAAACATGCTCTAAATGCTAGGGTGAAAGATCAGGAGCTCATTAGGGAATCAAGGAGGATCTACAAGAGGGCCGTGAAGGATAGGAAGAAAAAACTGAAAGAGAAGGCTTGGAATGCCCTG
This sequence comes from Triturus cristatus, assembly GCF_964204655.1. Classification (NCBI taxonomy): domain Eukaryota; kingdom Metazoa; phylum Chordata; class Amphibia; order Caudata; family Salamandridae; genus Triturus; species Triturus cristatus. Next base: position 773,318,413 of record NC_140593.1, read on the forward strand.
CGTGAGGCCTAAACCAATCGAGATCCTTCTGCCTTCTGGAAGGCGGTTAATGCGCCTTTCTTGCCTGAGCACAAAAAAGTGACCATAGAAATTGCGATAAGCGAATCAGAGTGGATCACGCACTACTCAAAGTTATATACTAATCAAACTAGTGTTGAACAGAGTAGTGTGGAGAATGGGACTGACCCTGGACCTCCCCCCCCTTTTAAAAAATTGTCCCAGGATATCACTTTGAGTGAGGTCAATGCCGCCATTAACACAAGCTGTAGCGGTAAAGCTCCGGGGCCGGACGGGATTTTTAACTCAAGTTTTTAATGCATGTTGCACCAAGGGATTTTTAATGACTTGATATGACTCTATAATTGTCCCCATTTTTAAGAAGGTAGATAGAGCAAATCCAACATGTTATCGCCCGATATCTTTATTGGATTCAACCGTGAAAATTATAGGACGGATAATATTAGAAAGATTGCAGGGATGGGCAGAGGAGAAAGGAGTTATTAGTGATTTACAATACGGTTTTCATAAGGGTCGGGGGACAATTTAACAGGGACTGAACCTACATATTCTATTAGAGAAATACACCCATGCTAGAAAAGAAAGGTTGTTTTTAACTTTTGTCGATTTAACGGCTGCATTCGATTGCGTCGTTCATGAAAAATTATGGCAGATTTTAGAGGGACAGGGGGTAGATATTTCTTTGATCTCCTTTTTAAGGCAACTTTATTCAGGGGCAAGGGCTAGGGTATGCTATGGAAAGGACGGGGATGTACAAAAATTTTAGTGTAAAGAAAGGTGTTAGGCAAGATTGCGTCCTCGCTCCTTTCTTATTCACATTGTATATAAATGAATTAGAGACCTGTCTGATCAAGGAGTGCAGGGATTTACCACTAATAGCTAACCGCCCTAACCATGCACTCTTCTATGCAGACGATGCGGTCATTATGGCCCGCACGCCTAGAGGCCTTCAAAGGTTTGTTACTTATTTTACTAATTTTATGTCTAACCTGGGGCTGACTATAAACTGTTCAAAAACGTTTACTATGAACTGCGGCAATGGGTCTTCTAAAAAGAGTAATAGTATTTTTATCTATAGCAAGGCTATAGAGTGTACCAAAACTTTTTCTTATTTATGGATTTTATTTCCTCAAGCAGGTACTTGGACTTGGGCAGTTAGATTAAGAAGGCTTTTATTCAGCAAATCAGTGATGGCGTTATCCAAATTTTTTGCCATAAATTAGCAAAACTATCACCAGGGGAATTACTTCACATTTATAAAGCAAAATGTGTTGCGATTGCCACTTATGGAGCGGGTATATGGGGTTTCGCAAATGTAAAATTACTACAGACAGGAGAAAACACATTCCTTAAATTCCTCTTATCATCTTATCTTTAATTGTCATGCTGAACTTGGTCTGCCCTGTTTGGAGGATGTGATTAAGATCCAGCCAGTCCTTCTCTGGCATAGGGTGTGGACCACAGAAGAGACTGCTTTTAATCGTCAAATTTTAAAAGATATTTTGGGGCTGGAGGGTGTAAAACATACAGATGGTGGAATATGTTAAAAAAAAGTTAGGCTGTCTGGGATATCAAGAATATTATAAGGACCCATACACCATGTGTAATTTGAATAGAAACGATCCTAAGGCTAGTTGTATGAGGTACTTGAGCGAAATTAGATCTATGTCTGAAATGAAGAAATCAACGGTCCAGTCACATCATCTTACTCTGGCCTTTGAAAACATTCAACCATATGTTTTATTAGTCACCAGCATTTACTAGAGATTTCGCGCTTTAGTTTGAACATAATTTAGAGAGCGTTAAGTTCCCCTGAACGTAATGATTGGTCTAGAATCTTATGTAAATGCCCGTGTGACGACGTTTCCTCACGATCCTCCTTACATATCCTGTTTTTTTTGTAAATTTTACCTTATTCCTAGAAAAAGATGGATTATGCCAGTGTTGAAACAACAGGGACTGAGACAATGTCGTCCAGCATTTTTGGCACTACAATATCTTGACAATGAATTTACCATTGGCTCTATTACTGTTTTAAAAAAAAATGTTTTTACACTACGGAAATCAATTGTGATATAATATTATGTACAAAAGATGCCCAGGGACTGATTTAATGAAATTTTCATGAATTGTGCTTTTATGGTTTACTTTGTACAGTAACCGGATAAAGTTATTTTGAATTGAATTGAGTACTTATGCCTCACTCTGACTGAGGATTTTGGCTGGCCTGCTCAGATCCACAAGAGCAAGATGAAGCTTTATCTTTATGCAGGGGTCATCTTGAGGGGTCTCAAGGGTTCCAGCTTCCGATCTTTATCTTCAGACATCCACATTATTAATCTGCAAGCATTAGGTGGGTCCCTGTATGGGGGAGAACTGTGGGGAAATGAGAGGGCTACTGCACTGGAGGTAGGTGAGAAGCAATTTATACGATCTTTGATAATCTCCCTACTAGTATCCCACTACTGCTGTTACTGCTGGATCTAGGCCACAGGTCCATCGTCCACAAATCAACCTTTAGACCTTGCTGTATTGGAAATTGCTGTGGGCCTCAGTGTACCTAGTTACATATCGGGTGGGACTGGAGGAGCTACTTAGGCAGCCTGGAGTTTCCAAGATCCTCTGGTTTGAGCACATCAAGACCTTCTTGGTAAAGATGAGATGTTAACAGCTGCGGACTAATCTGGGAGCTATCACCGATATGTCAAAGGCTGCACTCAAGGGGCTGTATAGGCGGTATATAGACTGAGAATTGAGTAGGAACAGGAGTTTGGGCACTTTGACACTGGCCTTCCTGAAATTTAAAAATTCCTTCCTTGTAGAGTAATACACGGACTCTATCAAACCCCCACTGGCAAAGCTCTGTACATTAAATTTCATTTTGGGATTTTACTGTGCACATTCCCTGCTAAATGGGGGCAACATAAAACCTAGCCAACCCGGACCTGCCCTTTTTGTTCCCAGGGAGAAAAATGCATCAATCACATATTATTATTCTCCAAGTGCTATCAAAATTACAGAAAGATGTTGATACTACCACTCTGTCCGAGTATGGGTATTGGAGAATTTAGAGTTGTTTCTAGAATCCTCATATCCAATTCAACACCCTTGATCATGTTTGCTCTGTCCGCTTTTTAATGGGAGTTTTGAGAATCAGACAGGGTAGTGTTGGGATCTGAGAACTGTACTGTATTGTCCATAGTTATAGGAAACGTGACCAGTGTACAAATTGTTAGCCCCACCCTATGATTTATTGACCTTCCCTAATTAGGGGCTGCTGGAACTTAGAAGTAAAGCCAAATGGCTCCAGATACACTGTGAAGCTTCATTATTCGTAATGACTATTGATTAAGCTGTTATATAAGATTGATCGTTAATGGATTTTTTCATGTTTTTTAAGGATTTCATGGATTTTATTGTTTAAAGGTTTTATGTGAACTGTATCTATACAAACTTTTATGGCAGCATTTGCAGAATAAAGAACATGATGATTGGATCAGGTGGCCACTGGCAATTATGGACTCTATCATAGAATACTGAAATTGGAGAAAATAATTGATAACAATCATTGAACGGTAATGGGCGCCAAGAAGATGAGATCCATTAAAGAATGACCAAAAAAGATTAGACATCAAGTTTATGGCAGACAAACAATGATGACACAGTCTACATCGAAAGGGTGACATTGAGCTAGAGTAGACTAGGTGATAATCAAATGGATGGAGAAAGCAAAAGACTGAAACCAAATAGAAATAGAGGATGCAACATTGCATAGAAAGCACAGTGAGTTACTGCAAGAAAGCAAATAAATGATAATGATAGTAAAAGCAATGTGAGCAGAGGAGTGACAAACCGAGAACAGGTGTGATAATGAGAGCAGTGTTCTCCAAAAGAATATTATTTGCACTCCTTGTTGAACCCACCTGCCTGGGTGTCATGGAGCACTGTAACATCATTATTTACTATATTTTAAAAGTCATGGTACTTGCATGTCAACAAAAAATATGTGTACAATACACAGTCATTGTAATTGTTCAAAATGTCTTCGGAAAAACAATCCAAAACACCCTTACAGTAGGTGGACTCGCTCGATGTTTGCGCTTGCTTCATATAGCATACGGCTCACTACAGTGATATAGCAAAAGATACTAGGTCCCTGGCCACGCAGGAGAAATCGTTTCTCTCTTCCATCCACTTGTTTGGAAGTGAAGTAGAGTCATAAATAGGTACATTGGATCCCCAACAAGCATGGGCACTTGTACCATTGCACCTGCGGCACTATTTAAAACAGTGACCCTGAGTCACTGATTCACTCAAGTGTTCATTCATTCACTCACTCAATCATTCATAAATTCACTGAGGATGAACTCTTCTGGTGGTGAGACTTTAGTTGAAAGAAAGCGCATTCTTGGTGAGCAGACGCAGGCCGCAGACGTCTCAGTCAATTGCCAAAATGTGGCAGAGGAAGCAGACGCAACGATGAGCGGTCAAACTGAATTACAAATTCAACAATTTGATATAGATAACTGTCAAAGTGCTTTCCTCCATTCCTCTTAAAAGATTTGTATAACCAAAACGGTCAGTTATAGCTGGGAAGATATATGCAATAGGGGCACTGGGAATTGCCTTTGGGAAAACCTGAGCTTGAAAGCTATGTTGTAAATATATATTGTAAGAAGCATCCAGCACATCATCCATAATGATAACTTGAGAGCAATTAGTAACTTAGGCAACTTTCTGGTAGGCTCACAATAGTAAGAAAAGACACTAGACACAATACATAGAGGCTGCCACACCTGCCCCAACACGGTCTGTTGAACCAGCTAAAGGAGAGAGAGTGGCGAGTCCTGAAAACTGATGCTTTCCAAACAACATGCGGGCAATCCGAGGCAAAAACAGGACTTTGTTCAATTCTGTGGTTGAAGCAAAAATAAAAAGCTGCCACCTCAGACAGTGAAACTGACACACTAAAGATTGAAAACAGTTTTGTTGATAGAGAGCAGGCCACATAATGGAAATTATTTGGGAACTTACAGAAGGAATGACAAGGGAACACTCAAACACACAAAGTCCTAGGACCATGTGTCAATCTTCAGCTAGGACAAGAGCTGAATATCCACAAAAATTGCCTAAATCCTCTACCCAAACACTGATGAAATTGCAAAGTTATTCTGCTAAGGGGCATATGTCTAAGGGGTCTACATCTTTTGCTTCTGGAAAACGTTATGTTGATATTTTACAAACCAACCAATTGGTAGGGTATACATCTAAAAGGCCAAAGGTCAAATTAGAACAAGAGCTAAAGATATAGGTTAGTTGTAACTGGAAGTTGTGAATTGAAGTTTTAAAGTTGCATTTGAGTTCTTTGTTGTGTGTTGGATACAAATCAAGGTGACTTTATTTATGATATTTTTGTGTTTTTATTTGTTTTACGTCTCTTCTACCATATTTAACTTGATATAGTGATTCACAGATCAGGATCGGCCATACTGTGTTTTGCCGCCTTTGACACTTAAACTAGTGCTTGCACCTACAACTGTGAAGAAGATATCCATTACCTAACAAATGATTGTGACAAATAGGAGGAAAAGCCAAGACTAAATTGAAGTGATCACAGCAAGTATGAACAAATTATCTTTGACAAAGATATCAGCCCTTTCGCCAAATGTAATCATTAAAAACCCAAATAAAGATCTGTCTCAAGTAAGTCAACAGACAAATATTCACCATCATGGGAAGTATAACACCAAACCTAAACAAGATGGACAATATCACAAGTGTAGAAATTGACAAGGACCCAGAAAGCACCAACTGTCGTACAAATCCTCTATATGCTTCACCTAGCAATCCTAAGACGCTATTCAATGATTATCTCACTTCCTTTTCTTTTTCCAAAATATTCCCAAGTGAGTCTGAGTCCATTAGAACATCACCAATGAAATACTCCAACTCTTTTCTCATGGATGAAGATGAAATAAGGTGGAGGGCATCTGTCACAAACCGTGTCAGACTTTGTCACTCTCCAATAAAAATTTGGATTGTCGAGTGGTTAACCCTACACATTCAAACCTCTAACCAATGATAATGAAATTGGTAATCTAATTATAAAGGAAAGTGAAACTCGCACAACCTATATTGGCAATTATGAAAACACTGTGCAGAACTGTTGACTTAATAGCTGGGGCCTTGACAGTCCAACCAGCAAAACTGGACGATCAAATTACAGTGATGCAGAAATCCTCCATTTTAATTTCTAATACTGACAAAAGTACACACACAATGGAAGAAGCAGTAAAAAGATAAGATTAATAAAAAACCATCGGAAAATGACTTTTGGGCCTGTAGACCAATCCTAGCAAAATTAAGTGAAGTGCCAGAAGTAAGAAAACTAATCCTTGGGGACTGTAAAAGAGAACTTGCAAAGAACGGTCCAGCAGTCTTGGATCAATGTGTAACTCTGGATATTGATCACCTAAACCTAAAGAATTTGACAGACGTGGCAAAGAGTACATGTGGGGCCTGCTTCACAAAGGTAAACATACACGTGTACTGGAATTTAATAGTAACTTTATGACTGCAGTGCACCTCAGTCAGGATGAAGAACATAAAAATATAGGACAGGCCTATCAATTCAATTCAATTCAATTCAATAATCTTTATTCGGATACAAATATCCATAAAAGCACAGTTCAAACACCACCTACAATAACACAGTTCTTGTTTAAAAGCACGGTGAATAAAAGCTTTGGTTAAAAGAAAAAAGGCATGATATTCGACAACAATATCATAGTTAAAATTTTCAAATTGATAAGCAGATAACGGCGTTAAAATGTTAGCACATTAAAAGGGTTGGACAGACATGTAGCAGCAACATCATATTAAAATAAAGTGCAATTGGTTGTTAACAATATTAGCAGCATAGTATAAGTGCGGTTACATTTTAAGCTTTTAAGATTTTACGGCCTACAAATAGAGCTTTAATTGGTGTACAACTAAGAAAATAAAAGTAACTGCGTGCGAAAGAACAATATTATGTGTTCGGGTGCCCTTAACACATTAAAAAGTGCTCATAGAAATACGTGAGCGAACTGCCGCTCTCAGAAACGAGCTGACACGAAAAATCAAATCGTCACTTTCAAGTCTAAGAATCTCAAGGTGCGCTGTTCTATAATCAATATTAGCAAATGCCTTAAAATACAGAACCAAGTATTGTTATGTGTACTTTCCGTAAAAATGTTGCAAAAGAATAAAAAGCGTACTACCGTTTGGTTGCTGCCGGTGCCACACGGGCAGGGCATTTGCTCAAGATTAATATTACATCCCAGGGGGAAGCAAAGTGAGTATTTTAAAGTGCCATCCCTAAGGCAAAAAGCAGGCTCCTCCCCCAACGTCCAATACTCTTCAGAAGGTATTTAGATGGCAAATGCGTTTGAGGGCTGTTTAACTCCAGTAGGGGCATGTACCTAGCGACTGAAGGTTTCACGCTCTGTGGCGTGTCTTTCGTTGTTATAAGATTCATACAATGCACCCATGAGGACTCTTTTATTCATACCCTCTAGTGCTAATGGGTTTAAGAAGACATGTTCAAGGTTCACTCTGGTTAGGCTTTTTCCAGCAGCGAAAAGCCAGGGTATGGATCCTCCCTTTTCGCAGTTAAGACCGTCTACAATAATCTCCCTTGTTAAGGTTGCTGCTGGTTTTAGCCAGATTTTTAGCCAACCTATAGCTGGGCGTGACCTGATAAAATCTACTATATAATACAAATTTAGTTCCTTATGACATACATAGTTCGGGGAGGCTATCTTTTTATATGCAGAGTTCTCCACCCTCACTGAGGAGTCTCTACAGTCATAAAGTTACTATTAAATTTCAGTACATGTGTATGTTTAATTTTATAGGTGATAAAGTTTTTTGATTTAGTAGTTTAGCAGTAGTAGTTTAGCAGTTTTGTGAATATGGAAGAAGAGTAAACTTACATAAACCTGTAAATTTACCTTTGTGAATCAGGCCCAGAGTAATTAACTCAGGCAGCCACTACCAATGCTGCTCTTCAGAAAAATAATAGACTAAAATCTAGGATGAAGAACAAAAATATTCACAGAAAACTTAAAAAGAGATCAAATCTGGAGATGTTAAGGAACCCAGGAGAGAAACAGGCATAGATAAACATCATTCAGCCAAAGCAAAGCAAGAGGTCCGGGCCACAAGTGGAAATGGTTCAGGAAATTTGACGAACTTTGAAAACAATGGCTTGTAAATGGTAACCCAGTACTGCTGTGTGACAAATCATGTCTATAACATACTCAGATTAAAAAACCCATGTTCCTCCCAAACCTTATAATCACTACTGTGGAAAGTAGCATTTGTACAACTAGCAGCACCATCGATCTTAACATAAACCAGTAGTTCGCGATACTACTAAGTCAAACTTGATCAGATGACCTAAGCAACATCATGACATTTTCGCGCGTATATCAAATAACCTGTCGGCTGTGCAGCGTGGGAACGGACATTTCTGGCACATCAGCCATCTATATATCTTATTTTCCGAGTCGGACTTGGGCCGGATGTAGTTCTATCAATAGTCTTAATTAGTCTTTGCCGGCAGTTATTTTTAAAGAAAAGCAGTAGGCCTCAGAGAATGATCAGTGGAGTACACTAGATGACGATGTATGCATATTTTGGTCAAAAATTGGAAACATCTAATCGACTTGCCCTGATGAAGTTCTTGGCATAGAACGAAACGCGTTGGCTGTTTGGCTGTTTGCTGTGCAATTGTCAACATTGTAAAGAAGAATAAAGAATTTTTGATTTTTCTCAAACACTGGACGGACATTCGTATATTTACTTCTCTATGGACTTTTGTAATGTGGTGCAACCTACAGTTGATATAAAAACATCATGACAGAGCAGATTGTGGAAAGTTCCCATTAGACCAAAGTTTGAGTCACTCTCTCTGTGGTCCACACACTCCTGAGGCTTGAGCCGGGAGTAGGAGACTCAGCGCTTTCTTCACTGGCAATCTGAAGTTATTTCGCTGCAGAAGGCGAGTTTTAGCGCATTCTTTTATCTGTCCCTAATTTTGTACTTTGCACATGTTTTACTGCTAGCGCATTTGCACATTGCTTTTAAAATCGTCATTTTTAAACGCAATACAGCAGCGCTTGGTCGCGCTCTCCTACCTGGCTTCCACTGCCTTTCCGGCGTTCACCAGATCCGAGCAGGCTCCACCTACGGATCGGGCTGGTGGAAACGGTGGCCATCTTAGAGAGGCAGGGGCGGTTTAGGCGGTCTAGTTGTTTACAAGGACTATATCAGGGGCACTGGCGCGACCGCGCCGCTGGCGCGCCGAAGGCGCGCCTAAGGCATGCCCGTCTGTGCCCGTCCGCGCCCGGGCCGCGCTCAGCGCACTACCCCCTGTCCATTTTTCCTCAGGCCTCCGGGAACGCCTCGTCTACTCGAGAGCCTCATTGATGGAGCTGAATTTGAGGGAGTGTAATGCCAAGTGCTCTCGGATATCGGCAGAGTCCAAGATGGCTTGGTCCCTCGGCCCCTGCTCCAACTGCTCTTGGCCCTTACCCCTGGTTCGCCCGGAATACATTAAGTCCAGGGCTACTGAGGGCCCCTCCACCAATATGGCCACAGCGGCCACAGAGACTTTTCCCTGTATCCTCATAAATGCCAGATCTCTGGTAAGACACAGCATGGAGTGTTCTCAGTTGCTGCTGGAGTTAGACATTAAAATTGCATTTATCACTGAGACTTGGACTGACGAGGCATCCGGACCAGACCTAGTTCAAGCAACCCCCCCTGGTTACTATTGTGAGGTTCTTCACAGAGCCAACAAGAGGGGGGGTGGCATTGCAATTGTATATCATAATTCAATTCAGGGCACTTTTAAAGCTCGATCACTGCCAGCGTGTGAAGCGCTTGCCTTCAACTTGAGGCTTACGAGTCCTTTCTCCTTTAAAGGCACCCTCATTTATAGACCCCCCGGGCACCAAATCTCCGTTTTTCTCTTCCTTGGGTACCCTTTTTGAGGAGGCATTGTTGGAGAACTCATATACTATATTAGGGGATTTTAATTTTTATCTTGAACGACCTGACGATCCAGATACAGCTCGACTCCTTAATATCATGGAAACCGCGGAGCTGATGCAACATGTAACGGGTCCTTCCCATCAGGCGGGTCACACACTCGATGGGATCTTTTCCAATATATCGGAATTAGCATTCACAGCTTTGTTACCGCTGGTCTGGTCTGACCATGCGGGAGTTAGGTTTGATATTTCACCCACCCCCCACCTATCCAAGGGGCACCCCCAAACAGTGGCCAAAGTAGTCAGAGCCTGGAACAGGGTAGAAGCGGAGACCTTATCTAGGGTACTCTCCACCTCACTCACTCCCATTCCCAGGAATACGGAGAAGGCGGCTCTGTCCTATACAAACTGGCTTACCCAGGCAGCGTAAAGCTGGCGCCGCCCAAACTAGCGGTTTTTAATAGAATGACGCCCTCAGCCCCATGGTACACTACTGAATTGAAATCTCAAAAATGTGTATGCAAGAGATCAGAACGCAATTGGAGGAAGACATATATGGAAGGAGAAAAACAGGCATATCTGGCAAACTTGGCCAAATACAAACGTATGCTAAGGGAAGCCAAACAAAAGCACTTTGCCGCTCAGTTTACAGCAGCAAAAAATCCTACGAAAGAGATTTTCGCCACAATTAATAAAATTTCTCTAGTAGAACCAGCCTCAGTACCGGCCAGCACTGAGCTATGTGAAAAGCTAGCTCTGTTCTTTCAGAACACAGTGAATACTATCTTCTCCAGTCTCAGTGGTCCGATTCAGAGGAACCAGGAGGGCGGGATTAAGCCCAGTGAATCTCCGCCACCAATTGCCCTTAAGGAGTTTAGACATCTCACCTTTCAGGACACCTTGGAGTTGATAGTTAAAGTTAAATCCGGATCCCCTCTTGACCCCTGCCCGCTTAAAATCATCAAACTGGCACCAGCACCGATTGCCAATCATCTTACAGCAATTTTTAACGGTATGTTTGATGAAGGGGTATTTCGAGGAGTCTGGAAAAAGGCGTCTATCTTCCCCTTGCTGAAAAAACCTAGTTTGGACCCTTCCGATCCTAATAATTTTCGACCCATTTCGCGTCTCTCATTTCTGGCTAAACTAGTTGAAAGGGCGCTAAACCATCAACTCACAACCTTTGTGAGGAACACTTCACTTCTGGATCCTTCACAGCACGGATTTCGGGAGGGACATGGCACCGAATCCGCGTTGATCACAGCTACGGATCAGATCAGGTTCACGGTGGATCGGGGTGGAAAGGCAGCGTTGATCCTTTTGGACCTATCCGCTGCTTTCGACACGGTCTATCATGGCCTGTTAATGGATCAACTTAGGAAAAGTGGAATTCAGCATAAGGCATGGGACCTATTATTCTCCTTTCTTTCCGATCGGAGTCAAATAGTTTCTTTGGAAAACTTTGCTTCTCAACCTTTTTCTCTGCCCTGTGGGGTCCCACAGGGATCCTCGTTAAGTCCCACACTGTTCAATATTTATGTATCCTCCCTAGCGCCCATTATCAGAAACCATGGCTTTAGCGTAACCTCCTATGCGGATGATACGCAAATTGTTGTGTCTCTTTTACCCGGCCATGAACCTTGAGTGGACCTGAATTTTCAATCCTGTATGTCAGAAGTAGCTCGATGGATGGCAAACAATTGCCTCAGGTTAAATTCTAACAAAACCGAGGTGATGCTATTTGGGAATAACCCTAATTTTTGGACCCCAGCTTGGTGGCCGCAGGAACTGGGGGCTCTTCCCACTCCTGTAAATCAAGTTAGGAACCTTGGAATGGTATTGGATGCCAAACTATCCATGACATTACAGGTAAAGACGGTAGCCTCCAAAACTAGTTACATTCTCAGAATGTTGAGGAAGATTTTGTTCCTTCTTCCTCAGGAGCATCGACAGACTGTTGTAGTGGCCCTGATAACATCAAGATTAGATTACTGCAACAGTCTATACCTCAACATTCAGGAAGGGCTGCTGCACAGACTACAGCTGCTGCAGAATGCCGCAGCCAGACTCCTAACTGGCCTCCCTAAATCTGCTCATATATCTAAGGCCATTCGAGACCTACACTGGCTTCCTATTAAGTGTAGGGTCCAGTTTAAGTCACTTTGTTTGGTCTTTAAGGCCCTACACGGAGAAGGCTCAGACTTCTTGATTAACAGGTTTAAAAGGTACAACCCTGCCCGACACCTCCGATCGTCTGATGTTAATCTGATCGAGGTCCCCCTAACAAAGAAAGTCAACTGGACCAAAATTAACGCAGGATCAGGTACCTACACATAGAGGACCAGCTAGTACCTCCACTATTGATTTTATTTTTGTTTCCCCTGGTATGGCTGATTGTATAGTAGAAACTGACACGGTGGATACTGACTTTGGGGATCATAACCCCGTAACTGTAACACTTAAATTAGCCCCCAAACCGGTTTATAGATCGACGCAGGGAGCAAAGGATCTAAGCGTATCCACTGATAAATTGCGGCTAAAATGGAGAGGCATAGATAGAGCAAAAATTATGGCATCTTTGTTAGCGGATAATCAGCAGAGCATAGATCTCTGCCTAGACCAAACAACTGGTGGCCAGCTAATCATAACACATTTTAGCAAAATATGTGCCTCAGTCAGGTCTTTGCTGACGGTCCAGGCCCCTCAGAGCCCTAAAGACCCCAGGTGGTTTGATCATAGTTGCTCAACTGCAAATAGGAACCTACGTAAGACCCTTATAGAAATTCCTAGAGTCAGGGCAAAAGTTAGTGAAGCAAGGAAGATTTATAAATTAGCCCTAGAGAAAAGGAAATCTATGCTCCTGGGCGAACGCTGGGAAGCCCTGGCTCTGACCGCAGGAAGTAAATTGAGCAATCTATTTTGGCCAGCAGTAAAAGAACTTCGGAATCTGGGCCAACAACTTACACCAATCAGCTGTACTATCTCTGCTAGTTCCTGGGAACTACATTTTGCAAAAATGTATGCTGCCCCGGGAAAAGACCCACTTATCAATATTCCTGAAACACCTGTTAATTTAAAAATAACCGAAGGAGAAGTAGAGGAGGCAATTGCACAGAGCCTTGGTAACAAGTCCCCCGGCCCAGATGGTCTCCCAATAGATCTTATTAAATGGCAACCTGATCTCTGGGCACCCATACTAGTGAATGTTTTTAACAGTCTTCCTGAATCCCCAATGCCTGAAACATGGAGTACTAGTATAATAGTCCCAATTTATAAGAAAGGGGATAGGTCGGATCCTGTAAACTACAGACCAATCTCATTGTTAGATAACACACTGAAGATATTAGGTCGTGTCATCTACAATAGATTGATTACATGGTCAGAGGAAACTGGGATATTATCCCCCTGCCAACTAGGATTTAGATCAAGGGTCGGCACAGTGGAACAATGCCTCAACCTCAAACTAATTATTGACAAATATAATATTGCCCGCTCTGTCCCTATTTATTTAGCTTTTATGGATTTGTCATCCGCCTTTGATTTGGTTAATCGGTCTAAACTCTGGACTATTTTATTAGAGTATGGGATGGACACGACCCTGGTCCACTTTTTAGCTTTTTTACATACGGACCTAAAATCTAGAGTGAGAATAGGCGTAGGCGGGGAATTGTCTGGACCCATTGAAATTGGAAGAGGAGTTAGACAGGGGTGCGTTTTAGCACCCCTGCTTTTTATTATTTATATAAACAGGCTTAGTAACTACCTTGCAAAGTCCAAACCAGACGTACCCCTAATAAATGGCAAAGCAATACCTACTCTTCTGTACGCAGACGATGCGGTGCTAATGGGCCGCACACCGAACTCGCTCCGTTCTCTGGTTCTTAATTTTACTGTATGTATGGATAATTTGGACTTAAGAGTCAATTTTAAAAAATCTTTCATAATGGCATGTGGGCCAGGGAAACGGCGACTGAGCCCCATACAAGTCGGGGGAGAAAAACTTATCGCAACCAATACTTTCCCGTATTTGGGTGTGACCTTTGCTGCGAATGGCTCGTGGTCTGGGCATTTGGCCCAGGCCACGAGCAAATTCTCAAAGGCCGCAAACTCAATTTTAAGCATCCCGAAACCGAAGAGGTCGGGAGTAACAAAGGCAATTGCTAAGATCTTCAAACTCCAATGTGTGCCAGTGGCAACTTATGGAGCTGAAGTCTGGGGCATCGGGAACAGCATCTCCATCCAGCGGGTAGAGAACCGGTTTTGCAGGAGATTATTAAATGTGCCAATTTTCACATCCAATCTTATCACACATAATGAATTAGATTTAAATTTTATCTCAGATTTTGTTAGTTCCCGACCAGTACTATTTTGGCACTCGGTCTGGACAAACAAATCCGCGCTACTCACACAAGAGATAATAACTGATTGTTTAAATTGTGATAGGGGGATGAAGATCCTGTGGATATCTTACATAAACACAAACCTGCGAGAAATAGGCATGGATAATATTTTTATTAACCCTACACATGCCAGTAAAATTAAAAAATCTGAATTAAAAGAGGCACTAAGCGCACTGTTCTGCCAAAAAAGACTTAGGAGGGAAAAAGAGAAACCAACAGTTATAAGGTATATGGAAATAGCAGCCACCAGAAATCCCTTCCCATTATATCTTACTATACAATTGACAAACTGGGAAAGAAGTCTTCTATGTCGTCTGAGGGCTGGGACTATTAGGTATCTTTTAAATTTCCCTTTGGGGTACCAAGAAACTGCACTTATGACGAGCTGTCCCTGTAATGGGCAAAGTAAACAAAGCGATTTGCACTTCTTTTTTCTCTGTAATTTTTACTTAATGTATACAAAGCGGTTCTTAATCCCTTATTTTAAAAAATTTAGACCAATTAGTTTAACCAAATCTTATGAGGTATTGTTAGCACTTGGAAACGAGGAAATAATCTTCCGTGTTTGTAGTTTTTTAAAAACAGCTGTCTATGCGCGCAGAACTATGGAAATGTAAATAATGATGTATTTTAACTCACATGTATTATTGGGGAATTTGTTTTGTCTTTGATGTGAATATATGATGTGCTTTTATGAATTGTTATAATTCGAATAAAGATTCTTTGAACTTGAACTTGAAGTCAACTGGGGCGGCCGTAGTTTCTCATACGGTGCGGCAAGGTTGTGGAACGGTCTGCCTTCTCACATGCGTTGCATGGAACATTTATTTCAATTTAGGAAAGCCCTGAAAACTTGTCTGTTTGTCAAATAATTCTGGAGCTAGGTTTATGGAGTAATGGACAGCGCCAGGACACCTCTTGTGGTAATCGCGCGCTATACAAATTACGTTAACATAACATAACTGTTGTAATAAATTCCACAAAGTTTAGTAGTCAGGAGATGGAAGTTTATTCATGCGGATCCTTCAGCCTCTCGTAGTGAGATGCCAAAATTCCAACAGGAGCTTCAGCCCCAACATTCTAAGGCTGGGCAGTACCAATATCCGGAGGAAAGGAGGGGGGGGGGAAATAGAGAGGGAAGGGAACAAGAGCAGATTATAACACATCTCCTTGCGGAGCAGAGAAAAATATACACAGCAATTAAACTCCTCTGATAAACATTACTTAACTCTAAAAGCAAAGAGGAGAGTAATAAACATTACACATGTTCCAAGAGACATGAACCATGGAATAAACGTTTTCCACAATGTAAGGCGATAGAGAAATACATAAAATGCAATCCCCCCACAATACCCTACGAAAGAGAGCATCTCTAACACCAGCGGGTAGGGAGAATGAGACAAGATGGAAGGATTAAGATCCCATTCTGTAGTCGGATTGCCAACTTGGGGGTTTACGTACTCTAGTCACCTTGAGTTCACTACTACTGGGCGTTTCAAGACTTAGATCCATCTCATAAGTGGGTTTGGAACCAGTAGTGCTTGGACAACTAGCTATGTTGTCCATACTCCACATGCCACCGTCTTCCAGCACAACTGAATTGTTGTTAACCCGAGTTATCCTCAGTGGTTTGGAAAATGAGGAGATCTTGGATTTGGACAGGGACGGCCTCTTAACAACCACCCACTGGCCTTCTCTCCACCTTTTGTTCGATGCTCCCCAACGACTGTCGTACCTGAGCTTGTACTCTTGTTGATGTTTCTGAGTTTTCTCCCGCCCAACGTCTCTATCCACCCACACCGGGGATCCACCATTTAGCCAGTTAGGAGTAAGTTTGGAACCCGGGTTCCTGCCTTTGAGAGAAACAAAAGGTGACACACCCGTGACAGCATTGGGCGATGTATGATATGACCACAGCATTTTCCTTATGGCGTCTTCCACTGGAACCTGGGAGTTCAATGCGAGCTGGATGGTGTCCTTTATCATCCTCTTCGCCCTTTCCACCAGACCATTGGCTTTGGGACAATACAGTGGGGATTTGAGATGTGTGATGGACAGCGTGGACATAAACTGCTTCATTTCCTCTGAAGCGAATTGAACACCATTGTCCGTTATTATGACCCCTGGAATACCTTCCTTAGAAAAGGTGTCTCTCAAGAAGTCCAATAGCGACGCGGTGGTGATGGAAGATACCATTCTTGTTACAATCCAATGAGAGTGGTAGTCTATAAGAACAAACATGAATCTATTAGATTGGTTTAGTAGGTTTAAGGGACCAATTATGTCCAATCCCAGCTTCTCCCAAGGTACGGTGGAGACCTCCACCGGGAATAGTGGAGACTTACGGACAACTTTGGTTTTGTCGCAGGAACCGCAGGCTGCACAATTCTTTACTTGTTCCTCCACTCGCGAATCCATCCCGGGGAACCAATAGTGTTGCCTGATTTTGCTTTTCGTCATGCTCCTCCCCGGGTGGCCCTCATGGGCAATCTGTATTATTCTTTCGTACATGTTTTTCGGAGGAATGATCTTGCTTCCTCTACAAATATGGTTCTCAACGATGGATAATTCATCTTGCACCGGCCAAAAATGCCGAACAGACTCCGGCACCTCCTGCTTGTTAACAGGCCAACCACTGTGAATCATATTCCTTAATGTGGCTAAGTCACTATCATCACTCATGGATTTCTCCCACTCCTCCCGATTGATGGCCGGGATTTCCACCAAAAGAATAGTCTCCTCCGGAGGGTTTTGCATCGGGTTCCCATTGGTGATTGGTAGTCTGGAGAGACAGTCCGCTACCCTATTCTCACTTCCTGGGACGTATATCATGGTGTAGTTGAACCCTTGCAGACTCAGCACCCATTTAGATATTCGTGGGGTGGTATTTTCCAGGCGCTTAGTGGAGAATAACGGTATTAAGGGTTTGTGGTCCGTTCTCAGCACAAACAGGATGCCCCACAAGAAATATTTAAAGTGGTTTATGGCCCAGTAGCACGCCAATGCTTCTTTCTCTATCGTCGAGTAGTTCAGCTCGGCGTCTCTCAAAGTTCTGGAAGCGAAAGCAATCACTGTCTCTTGACCTTTTGTCCTCTGCGTGAGTGAAGCACCCAATCCCTTAGCGCCAGCGTCTGTGGTGAGGGTGGTTTTAGCATTAGGATCGAAAGCACTCAAGATAGGTGCATCAACGATGGCCTCCTTGATGAGTTGGAAGGCTGATTGGTGATCTTGCTTCCAAACAAATTCAGACCCCTTCTTCAGCAACTCTCTGAGGGGACACACCTGATCCGCAAAGTTTTTGACGAACTTTGACATGTATTCCGCCAGCCCCAGGAACGATTTGAGTTCATCCTTGTTGGTGGGTGCCGGGGCTAATTTAACAGAGTCCACCAGACTGGATCTGGGTTTGATTCCCTCACTTGAGATGGTGTGACCAAGATAGACTACAGATTCCACCCCGATTCTGCATTTGTCTTTCTGAGTGGTGAAACCTGCCTTACTAAGTCTGGTCAACACTGCTTCCAGAGTCTTATTGTGTTCTTCATCTGATGAGCCGTGAATCAGGATGTCGTCCTGGAAACAGAGAACTTTTCCCAGACCTTGCAGAATATGCTGCATGACGCGTTGAAACACTGCCGCAGCAGAAGCCAGGCCAAATGGTAATCTGGAAAACTGATAAGCTCCATGCGGGGTTATAAAAGAAGTGAGGGGCTTGGAATCCGGGTGGAGAGCGACTTGGTGGTAAGCCGAGGATAGGTCTAGGACAGTAAAGACTTTAGCTCCATGGATGGCAGACAGCATTTCATTAATGTTGGGGAGGGGGTGTCGGTCCACCCAAATGTTAGAGTTCAAATCCCTAAGGTCAACACATAGACGGATCCCCTTGTTTCCACCTTTGGCTGCTAAGACGATGGGCGCCAACCATTCAGAGCTCTCAATCCTCTCTATGATCTTGCACTCTTCCAATCTGTCCAGCTCCTTCTTAAGCGGTTCTCTGGTCAACAGCGGGATAGACCTTGGTTTGTGGATGATAGGTCTGGCATCGGCTTTAAGTTTGATTTTGTGGAGGAAGCCTTTTAAGAGTCCGAGTTTGTCTGTGAACACCTCTGGGAAACGATTGCAGATTTCCATCCCAATGTTGGTCCTGTCGATAAGGTACACAGGTTCCGACGCGTTGGGGTCTAGTCTGATTCCTAACTCCTTTTGGTGTTTCCACCCTAGTAGGTTGGAACCATTCCTTGTGATGTAGACTTTTCCCACGGTCGATCTATCCTTAAAATTAATGTTCATGAGTAACATTCCTACTAGTGGTATTGGATCTTGATTATAACCCCCTGGTTTGACATCTGGAGGTAAGAGACTATACTCCCTTGTCCCCGAATTAGCCTGAAATGTAGCTTCATTCACAAGTGTATATGGGGAACAGGAATCTGCATAGACTTCATACTTTACATTGTCCAGAAATATTTCACACTTGGGGTAAGGAGTGCTGTTGCATTCCGAAAAATTAGATACTTGAAAAACAATATCCTCGCTAGGTAGTTGTGGATCCAGATCACTGCCTATCATGTGGGTGACACTGTTCACTGCGTTGTGGCATACTTTAGAGAAATGGCCTCTTTTCTTACACTTGCTGCAAACAACGCCCCTTGCAGGACAGTTTACGCTGTTGGCCAGATGATTAGGATTTCCGCACCTATAACATTTTGGCTTGTTCCCTGATGCTGTAGGTGCTTCAGGACTGGAAGGTAAAGGTTTGTGTTTGTGGACTTTACTGGAGATCTTGTGTACACTGTTCTCCGCTACTTGTTTTACTTCCCCCGCTTCCTTCATTTCATTCATGCAGTACGCTGTATGCTCTATGCTTTTAGCAATATCAATAGCATGTTTTAAGTCAGGGGCTTCTGCAAGAAGTCTTTCTTGTATCTTCTTGTTAGAGGTACATCTAACTAGCTGATCTCTGATTAGTGACTCAGTTAATATACCAAACTCACACGTAGAGGCTAAACCTCTCAGAACAGCAATATAATTGATCACTTTTTCATTTTTTCCTTGAATGCGCAAAAAAAAATTGTGGCGTTCTAACACAATATTAATTTTGTCACCAAATTGAGCTTCCAGTTTCAATAACGTTAACTGATACACATCATACTGGACATCACCCTCACCCCCAGCCCCCTCATTAGCATTTTCAACATTATAATCTGGCAGGTCATCAAAAATATCCCTCCCTTGCTTTCCTAGATTATGCAGTAGAACATGTTGTTTACGCACCGCCGAAAATCTGTCCCCACCAATGGCGATAAGGTAAGATTCAAACAGGTTTACCCATTTTTTCCATGGGATCACCGGATCTCCACTCTCATCCAGGAATGGGGGGGGTTGAGACATAGCGAATGCAGACATGGTGGAGAGTAGTAGAAGAAGAAAATGCAGAAATGAAGGAAGAAAATGGCAAAAGAAGGAAATAGGGGTGGGTTGAGATGAGGATAAAGAGTATAGCGTGGGGAAAGGCTAACTATGAAAAAATTCACAGAAGGTTGAAGTAGAAGTGGAAATGACAAGAAACCACCAGTACACCAACCCACAGTATAATGGAAACAGTCTAACGTGGGAAGTACTAAATAAAGACACTACATTTCCATGAGCTGAGCCTGTCAGCGAAAATTTCGAAGTAGGCTGGATGAGGGAAGAAAAGTGCAATTTTATATTTCACCAGCAGGAGGAGCAGAAGTAAGAGAAAACAGAGAGCAGTGTCTCACTGCGGAGCGTCCTCTGTGGAAATCAGTCTGAGAAGAGGTGGAAACACCAGGAACAGGATGTTTGTGAGGAGAAAATGACGTCGCCTCAGCGCTGAAACTTCCACGCACACGAAGAGCAGCACAATCTTCCCCGACCATCCGGTACACCGCCTCCCTATACAGCGCACACTCCTTAGCGACGGTACTCAGCAGCCAGCATGCGATCTCACTGGGGGCAAAACAGGCGTCTCCCTGTCAGCCAGGACGGACAGCAAGTCCGGGGAGCAGCGCCGGGCAGCAAACGGCAGGGACTCACCGGAGGGATGATCAGTCTCATAAGAAGAACGTGAAGAGACACTCACGCAGGCAGCGAACTCCGGGGAAGGCGTGAAGGAGCCCAGCAGCCGGAGACTCTCATCGACGGAGTCCGGGGAAGGCGTGAAGGAGCCCAGCAGCCGGAGACTCTCAACGACGGAGTCAGACGAGAAAGTTCCCCTTTCCACCAACCATGCGAACGATGGCAAGAAAGGAAACAACGCTGCCAGAGAAGTCCAACGAAAGGCGGTAGGGCACTGGGGGAAGGATCCAGACCGTCCCCAGCATGGTAAGACAGCTCGTCGCCAAATAAAATGTTGTAATAAATTCCACAAAGTTTAGTAGTCAGGAGATGGAAGTTTATTCATGCGGATCCTTCAGCCTCTCGTAGTGAGATGCCAACATTCCAACAGGAGCTTCAGCCCCAACATTCTAAGGCTGGGCAGTACCAATATGCGGAGGAAAGGAGGGGGGGGGGGAAATAGAGAGGGAAGGGAACAAGAGCAGATTATAACAATAACATAACATTGAAGGGTTTGTTGGGTGCGTGTTTCTCACTTTGTTATTAGGTTTGTTTTTACATGCTTGCTACTAATGTATGTTATTTTATGCTGTTGATGACATGTTTGATGCATACTGTTTATCCTCACTTTTGCTATGGCAAAGATTGTCATATTGTGACTTGAAGGATTTGTACAAACTAACTCAAAAATTCCTGTTAAAGAAACTGGCGGGCACGTAAGGTTAACCAATGATAGTTCTGTAAAAAACACTTTGCCAGTGCAACGAGTCCAATTGGATCAAGTGCTTCTTCTAATTGCAGAGCAAGAGTTGACAAACTAGCAGATATTTATGGTACCTGAACTCTTCCAATCTATGGATAACAGCTGACCCTGATTCATCTACAACCAATTTCTGATATGATAATAATGCACAAAACTCACCATGTGTCTACCTTGACAAAACCAAAGAAAACATTAGGGGTAAAAATCCCCAAGCTACTTTCAATTCAGTCAAACCCTAAGTGGAAATAATGTTTGTCAGTAAATGTAATTCCATGGTGGAAAGAAACTACATGAACCCCAAATTTTCGTCTCAAAATCTGGTTAGCTAGCAAAAGGATGAAACCATCTTTTTCACGCCAGCGTATCAATCAAGAGGCAAGAATGAAATATGTATTTCCACCCGGGGAAAGAGAGGCAGCGGCAGAACCAGTCGACAACACCCATGCGCAAGAGCGGGGTTTAGCCTCCCACCCCCGAAGGTTTTCCTCGACTTGAGAAAACAAGGTTCAAAGTGAACAAACTTGTGTTGGTTGGACTATTCACTCCACCCTCCTCAAAGGAGTCCTATGAATATTTAGATTCCTCCACTACTACACTAGGTCCTGAAGAAAGCCCACCTGACCCTTAGGGGCGCAAGATAGGGCTGAAACATGTCGACCATTTTTTTGAATACTTTCACCAAGTGCAACAGACCCTAAAGTGTCTGACTCTGCACGCAAATCATTTTTTAACCAAACCCGAACCCAGTTCTATTAAAAAAAAAAGAAATTTTTGACTGGTTTTACGAGTTTTTTAACCTACACTCACTGGGATGCCTTTATCACACACCTTTTATGATCACTACTGAAAAAACCAGAGGCAAGAACCTCCGGGTGGAGGAAGCACACAGTAACCCAATGATGATGCTGTCACGTTGTTAAGCAAAGCGGATAATCGAACATACCGCTACGACACCACCTTGCGAAAAAAACGTGCATGAGGGTTTCTTAACAGTTTATTAACTGTTGATGCTAACTTTGGTTCTTTCAGGACCAGTGATCCACTCTCATTTGATATTCAGATATTTGTTAAAGAAGCTGAGTGGGTCGCAACTCCTTCTTTCTCCCTCCCCTTGATTTACATATAACTTGGCTTGGTTGCCATCTTTAACTCAAGGGCCTCCCAGCACCCCTCTACAACAATCAATTCCAAGCACACAGACTGCTTATAATGAATTAATCAGAATTTCATACTGGTATAGAGCAGATTTTAAACAGAAGCTGGAGGATAATGACTGGACTTCTTTTTTATAAAAAAGCAGGACATATGTTGTTTTCAGGCAACCTAGGCTATGGAGAGCATATATTTAGATGCATTTACATCATACACCTTTAAAGCAACAAGGTAGACCAAAGGTAGACCAACAGGAGGTCAAACCACATAGGTTTCAACTAGACTCCTAACTAACACAGAAAAAAGTATGGCAACAACAAATAATAGCATTCAACATTTAAAGGTAAAAAGGGCCAAGTGGATTCTAGGCATCCTCAATGTCTACCTTCAACCAGGTAGCACAAAGGGCCTTTTTTATGCTAAAAACCTTTAAGTTGAGTATGTGCAATATTCATCAAGAACTCATTGCCTAGAACTATGGGAGATGAACATACCTAGCCGAAACCAGGTTATTCTTGTCTGTGGAGGCTTTAAATTCAAGCCACATTTTAGGCTATTAGAAAAGGAATTACTGGATGAAGATCTTGACTGGGGCAATTCCCCACTCGACCATACGAGCAGTAAGAAAACTAAAAAATAAGAAAACGTATATGTATTCTGTTAGTTACGACTACTCTGCACCCATTAAACAGGCACATTCCCATCAGTCACACCAGCTAGAAGTACATTTGGATCGGGAAAAGCAAAGGTAGACTATATGACCTCTTAGTGCATCTAAGGCCTGTTATTTGGTTATTGACATGCCCATGGAACAAAGCTTAGAAAGTGATCATGACCCACTTCAACAATATCAGTGCTATTTGCTTGCTCAACATCAAGGAAACCAAATTCACCTTAAATCCCAGCGCTGTCACCCTCAAAACAAACAGGAAAAAGATAAAATGTCATATAAGCCCCCGATATTACCTAAGGGCTGAACTAGTTTGGAGGTATGACCTCCAGAGAACCGCATCGGTATCATCTACGACACCGCTGCACCAGTGATCTACCGTCTTCCGCATTATGAGTTGTGCTGCCTAAAATTCTGACCGCAGCCATGGCATTCCATTGTGCAGGACCGCGGCATACTTGTGTTCTACCAACAGTGGTAATCAAACAGTGGTTAACCAACAGGAGTTGACAGCCATGGTATGCGCCAAAAAAACAACACAACAGTGATTATTAGATGGATTTAAAAATTACACACCTGATGTGCTTTGGCAAGTGAACATATTTGCAAATCCCACTATAAAACACACCCTATCCCTATCAAGCATCCTCTGCTACACAATTGCAGCCCACAAGACAGGCACCAGCGTTTTCTGCAGTTTTAGATAGGGCACCCCTTTTTTCATCTTTCCATTTAGCATTCTCCACCACCTGTAATATTTTGTTTTGCACCTTTTTACCGCTATCACTTGTTTGTTTTTCATTCATATACTCAATCACATTTTTCACCATGCCTGGGAACTAAAAACAAGCTTCAGTGAGCAACAGTTGACAGTCATGGAGGATGAACTAATTAGAGTAGAGCCACATATTTTTGGAGCCCACGTCTACCAGACTCCTCTCAGTAGCAAAACTGAAATTTGGGGCAGAATAGTCAACAGAGTGGATGCTATTGGTACCACCCTGAGCACACTGGGCGACATTAGAAAGAGGTAGAATGACCTCAGGTTGAGGGTACGTACCAAGTACAACTGCCACCACCTGGAGGCTCAGAGGACAGATGGTGGCCGTACAGCACACTAGTACAACTCTTTCACAGGGATGAGAAGGTCTTGGTCATCCTGCATACTGAGGACTTGACAGGAAGAGAGGGGGGACTGGACTCAGGTAAGTTACACTTCAATAATTGCCACAATATAAAAATATCCTCTTTTCTCTCAACTCCGCTTTTGCAATTGTGTTCTCTATCTACTTTCCTAACATGTAATACTGAAAGTATCTGAGATGTTGGGTTGTCTGTGGCAACGTGTAATGTTGCATATAAGAGCACATGTATCCATCTCCATAACATTCCACATGTTGCAATGCTGTCTGTAAGTGCATTACCATCCGAATGCCAATCCAGGACCCATGATATGGGTTCAAATGTAAATGTATGGTCCAGTCGAAATGCATGTTGCCCACAGCTATGGTACGCTAACTGCTCGCCATGTGTTGGTAAAGTGAGATTGAAGTAACTACAACTACCATAAGGCCCTCTCACTCCAACTGTAACCAAGATGCTAGACTCCTTTTGTCCTTTCTCAGTTTTCTGCCATGTTACAAATGATCTACACTAGTCATGTAGGTTGCCAATTGTCAAGTGTTGCTAAAGTGACATTGAAGTGACTACAACTACCATGAGGCCTTGTGATTGTAACTCTGACCAAGATGCTATACTGCTTTTGCTCCTTCTCACTTGTCTGTCATGTAACAACTGATCAACACTAGTCATGGATTGTGCAATGTACAGACAAAGCCCCACTCAGATATCCATCTGAATACTTTGCTTGATGGTGTCGTGGACTCATCAACTCCAATTATTGATGGCATAAGTGACACCATAACAACGGTGTACCCCTAATATATATAAGCCATGAAGGAAACTCAGCTCATTCCCAGTGCCAGGTGACTCCTTGACTCTGCACTTGTCACATGATGAACAATGCAAAATATACAACCAAGTTGGGTGTTTGTCTGTATTAGACACAACTAGGCCTTGCAATGGGTAAATACGCATGTTATGATTACATTGTGTCTGTAGAAGAGTTGTGGAGTTGTCATCTCTATCCCTAAAGTCAAAATGGCACATATCTACACATCTAATAAACTTATGAAATCTACTAGACCTATTGAATGCCTACAACTGTCTACTAACTTCAACTCCATGCAAATAGATGCTAATACTAATCTCTATCTATTTTGTTAAACTCTAGGTTGACATTTACCTTGACACATGGTTGTGGGGGTAGGGGTTATGGGAGGGTAACTGTGGGCCCCCAGAGTGAGCCCACTGGGGCCACAGACACCCAAGCTCCCATCACCCATGTCCTGGGTGACTCCTTGACTCTGCACTTGTCACATGATGAACAATGCAAAATATACAACCAAGTTGGGTGTTTGTCTGTATTAGACACAACTAGGCCTTGCAATGGGTAAATTCACATGTTATGATTACATTGTGTCTGTAGAAAAGTCAAAATGGCACATAACTACACATCTAATGATCTGATGAAATCTACTAGACCTATTGAATGCATACAACTGTCTAGTAACTTCAACTCCATGCAAATAGATGCTAATACTAATCTCTATCTATTTTGTTAAACTCTAGGTCGACATTTACCTTGACACAAACAGCGTGGATGTAGATACCTCACTTCCACCATTAACAATGTTCTCTAATTCTCAACAGGTCACTCCACGACTGCACCTGCACAGAGGCAGGAAACCAAACAAAGTGCATCTGTGCATCATGCACATGCACATTCAGTCCCATACTATGCCACTGAGTCCTGGATTCCGAGACAGATAACATTATCCTAGTCATGGAGGAACCAGGACCCAGTGGGAGGGTGCAGTCTGTGCCTAGGGCACAGGGTTGTGGGAGTAGGGGTTATGGGAGGGTAACTGTGGGCCCCCAGAGTGAGCCCACTGGGGCCACAGACACCCAAGCTCCCATCACCCATTTCCTGGGAGTCTACCAGGACTCCCAAAGTGTCAAGGGCTATTAATTGGGTGAAATCCAGGAAAAGAAGGAGCTACATGGGGAAACATACCAGGAGGTTACTGCCTTCCACACAGAAGTTGTCGGCATCCACACTGAGATGGCCGACTTCCACACCGAGGTGACCTTCCTAGTTGGGGTGCTGCAGTACATAAACACCACCCTTTGCAGGGCTTTTCCACCTGCATTTAACCATTGCTGTAGTCAAAGTACATCCACACCATCAACATCTGCCGCAGTCACAGGAAGGTAGGTCCTTTCAGAGGGCGACACACATGCATGCGCCCCTGTCTTAACAGCTCCAGATCCCTCCTTCATCAGAGGGAGGGAAAATCTACACATCGACTTAGGAGCTCAGGATGAAAAGACAACCACCAACGCCAGTAAGAGACCTCGACCCTAATGTCCTCCTGTGTGCTACACATTTACTTTATTGGACTATCCCTGCCTACTTCTCCATATCTAATGGGAGGAGTATGTTGGACTTTGGAATCTGGATCATTTGGATTCTACTTCAATGGTTTTATCCATCATGACTGAAGACTTCACTTTTTGTTTGCACTGTTGAATTTTAAGTTAATTTCTTGATCTTAACCTTGTTCACTTCTTTAAAAACACACATCACTAAAGCTTTGTCTCCTGTTGTAATTCTCACAAATAACAATAAATTAGGTCTGCATCATCAGCTGCAGCCATATTTCCTACCTCACAAAAGGAATCCTATATCAAGTATAGAAATAAACAGACACATGTAAGAACAACAGTTTCTGACCACAGGGTAATTTCAGTTCAGTGTTGCTTGCATCTGGTGGAATGTCACAAACAAATGTCTGTGATGTATTACAAGCACTTTGGCCTACAATGAGGAGACACATCAATAACTTCATATTGTTCATACACAATGAGGAATTAGCCAATGAGAAGGCAGGATAGTATTAATTGGGCACAACACAACATTGTGTTGGATCACATGATGGCATACATATTGCATTAGGACCAATGCACCACAAGGAGCAGGTCCAATGGAAACCAAGTAACCTCCATTTTATCACTATGGAAGCTATCTTGGTACCGGCTTTGCACAACCAAACTCTGTGACAGACATTCCCAGGACTGATCCATGTCCACTTCGTACATCTGGACAGGATCATATGTCTTCTAATATCACAACTCTGAAATTTCCAAATGAAGATGAATGGTAAAGGTACCCAAATCAGACCAACACATACAGATTAGCTAAGAAAACATGCATGACACACATCACATTGTCAGTTTCTAGAGAACACAGTCCAAAACAACATTTACAGCTGAAAAAAGCAACACTTACAATACAAACACCTTCCCCCCGATATTTCCAGACCCATATATTCCTAGTTTGTAGCATTAACATCCTCCTCACAACATCACTACAAGAGTTGCAAGAAAAGTCAAAGTCAACATATTTTACACCATACTTGCACTCAGGAAAAGTAGTTCTTGATGAGATCATGATGCAAGTCAGCTCCATCCTCTTCACCACTATCATCATCTTCCTTTGGCATTTCAAGGCCCCCACCCGGTGGCTCTTCATGGTCTGCATCCTGTGAGATATGTTCCATCGCAGGGCAATGTTGCAGAGTATGCAGCAGGTTGTGGTAGAGTAGAGGAAGGCTCCCCAGTCTGGTATAGACATCTGAGTCTGGCTTTCAGTAACCCAAAAGCCCACACCACTGGCCACGTGTTCTTCCATGCCAGTCATTGAAGTGGACTTCCCCTGGCGTTGTAGGATTTCTCAGCAGTGCCAATAACCATGGCCTGCTGGGATACGCTGAGTCTCCTAGATGGAAGATAGACAGAAGGGCAACATTTAGTTGACACACTTTCGGATCATACTACCTGACGTTTCCTACACAAAGTTAAGACAGTTCACACTTTCGCACAAGCCAGGCCCTCTCTGGTAGTAGTTGTGACATTAACTGAGGTATGATGATGTGCCCTAGTATGAAGGTATGATGTGCAGATCCTGGGAACCGGGCACAGATGTTTGTGATGTACAAATCCAGTAAGCAGACAACTTGCACGTAGAAAGAATGGAAGTGCTTCCTTTTCCGGTACACTTCCTACCTGTTGTGTAGTGGTACTAAGGGAATATGGGTGCCATCAATAGATCCAATAACATGTGGGATGTTACCAGATCCATAGAAATCCAACTTCACAGTGGCTAAATCCTCATGTCTGGGTAACTGGATGTAGCAGCCCACTTGTCTGAAAAGTGCTACTAGCACCTCTGAGGTGTACCCTACAGAACATAGGTTGTGACATACTTCCTGAAATAGCCACAGTAAATTGAAATAATTAGCCTGTAGCCAAAAAATGCAAAACTGACATGAGTTTAACAAGTGGTGGGATTGATGTAGGATTATATGATGTGAGATAGGAGTTCAGGCTCCAACTGATGACATAAATCCAGGATAGTTTGATGATTCAAATGGAATTTCTGGATAACCTGTCATTCTTCCATGGCCTGTAGGTCTGGAAATAGGTAGTACACTGGAGCTTGATGTTTCTCCCTCTCCCAGGGTGCCTATTTGATGAGTAACACAAAAATGTACATTGGTCACAGCGTGCAGAGTAACATATGTGAAGAGTAAGGCTAACGTCATGTGTCTGAACATGAATTTTTCATGAGGCACTACACATTTTACATCATCAATGTCAAATCTTAAACATCTACCAGTTACAGAACTGTGCACATCATCAATTAAAAAAAGGTAAATTGCCACTATAATGAGGGTGACATAACCTTCCAACCGCTGTTTAGGGTGTGTCATGCACATTTCACCTATGTGCACAGTAATGCACTACATTGCTGATGTTTTGAACTGGACATGCCATGGGAATGGAGCATTTCAAATTTCAACATTTTTGCCCTCATTTGTAGTGGTGGTGACATACTTAACTGTCGCCAATACAGTGTTCCCAACAGCTAACATAGGGGATGCCTGACCTCGCTAATAGGACATGAGGAACATACGCCTTCGACTGAAGTCAACTAAGTGGTAGGCGGTCACATGAACAATGGTCACAGCCATAGGCTAACATCGGTGATAGTGGCAGTCACTGACCAATGTCTGTGTGTGCCAATGCTGATGACCGCATACATGGCGTGCACGTACGCTACGGATAGAAACAATTCTCACTTGCCTGCTGGCACTGCTACAATCAACACCTCCTCCATTTTAGCTGCTGTTTGCCACCTCTGGGAGCAATCATGTAATGCGATAAAAGGTAGAAGGCGGAGGAGATGGATGCCCTGGTGGACGAGGTCCTTCCTCTGTATACCAAGCTCTATGGCTCACAAGAGGAACTGGTACGTTTATCCAATACATATTTAACTCCATTTCACTGCTTCCTTTCAATTTCCATTGGCTACAATGTGCCTCTGAGTGTCAGAGTGTAAGCATTATGATGATTGCATGCATTGTGTGGTCCCTATTTAGGGCACACATGTAATGGATTATAGGGCCATGGACTTTGTGGAGATAATGTGTGACAGGCATATCTCTATGCAGGGATGAAGTTCATAGTAGCTACAATTAGTTCTCAAATCACATCAAATCACATGGTATATATGCATTTGTATGTGTAGGTTCTACACCATGAGCCATGTCTATATGCTGTTGTTAGCATTTGAGGATTATGTTAGGCAAGTGTACCATCCCACTGACCACTCAGCCCACATCGGACTTTGTAAAACAGTAGGTTGGGAGGGAGCTACACCTCACAGACCCCTTCAGAGTGCCACACAAACGTATGCTCACATATGAAATGGGCAGAAGTTTCACTTTTCTGTATAGAATTATTGGAAATGTGAGGTTCATGTGGGATAAGTAGCCTCAGTCTGCAGAGAGCAAGGCCTAACTGTGGCAGGAGAATTGTTGCACAGAGTAATGTCCCTGTAGACCTGCTGATCCATGGATGTTCCCAGATAGAGTTGCCTATGCCACTAGTAGGCCTGATAGCTGTTACATGAGGAATTGTGACTGAGGGGATCTCCTGACCTGATACTTCTTTCTATTGACCCACAGTATCAATGTGTGTGTGTGTCACTAATGACTGTCCTCTTACTCACACAGGATTGTTGACACTTTTCTAATAGTGTTGCTTACACTGTACAGGCCTAATGAATATCTGAGAAATGAACAGTGTAGAAAGTGGGTTACTTTTAAATAGATGTAGAAATGTAAATCATCTGCTTAGCTACAGTATTTCCTATCACATTACACTTACAGTGGTATGTTGAGTGTCATCCCCGTTAGAGTGCTACATTTTGCAAAAGGGGTGTCCTGTGATGACAGGACAAACAACACAAACTCTTTATGACTTACTAAGATATTTATATGAGTAGTCCACTTGTCCACACAGCCCCCAGAGAGGTAGCTCTGCGTGTCATACATACCAGCTCTTTCCTTGTGACCTCGGTCTTAGGATCTTGTGTATTCTATGGTACTTGCCT
This sequence comes from Triturus cristatus, assembly GCF_964204655.1. Taxonomy (NCBI): domain Eukaryota; kingdom Metazoa; phylum Chordata; class Amphibia; order Caudata; family Salamandridae; genus Triturus; species Triturus cristatus. The sequence goes on from NC_140593.1 coordinate 773,349,113, forward strand.
TTATGGACCATATGTCTCAATGCCATGGACCTGGCCGTAAAGGTATCTGGACAGTCATGCACAGGTATTTTACCCTTAAGAAGGTCCATATGGTGTGCAGCGTGGCAAGGGACCACACATCACATTCTATGTAGGATGGTGCTTCCTACATGATGTTAGTGGGCTGCCCCAGTCAGTGTAGGTCATGACCAGAGTTGAGGTTATTCATCACATGACCATAAAAGTGTGTATCCGTGCTTTAGTTGTGAATAGCATGTGGCATGGAAACATGTATTGCGTTGACTCTCGATGAATGTTTGTGCTAGGTGTTAACAAAATGTGTAGCAACCATACAGATATCCTTACAGTTCCAGTTACAATCTGTTTCTACATCTATTGCATCCATACAGATCAAAACCCATCAAAAGAAAACCATTTAGAGAGCCCTAGCCTGGAAGGTGTGGGCAGTGGGGGTCTACAACCGGTGTAGTGCCCATTGCCAAAAGAAGTAGTAGCACCTGCAGTGCTGGACCTGGAAGATCATGGAGGTCCAGCTGGGGAAGTCATCTTAATGTAAAAGGGGCGTGCGACGGACCCTGACCCCTCTAATGCCCAGCATACTGGAGGTGGCCCATCCGTACCTTGATGGACAGTTGAGGGCCCAACAGCAGCAACAAGGGGGTGAGTCCTGGCCACAGTCATACATGTCATATTGCTAGCCTTGAGTGTTACAGACAAGCATTTCACAAACCATATTGGTGGTGGGCCATGTGCCATACACAAGATGAGTCATTGTCAGTGTAAGTGCGGTAGTAGGTGCATGCTGCTGTGTTGGGTTGCCTTTCTGACATGGAAGGCAGCAGAGTTTTGACCACATCTAATTCTCTCCTTTAGAGCAGACACCTGGCTGAGTGGTGAGTAATCATCTCATGTTCTCATTAAATCTTGGTGACAATTATACCACACAGGCAACTGGTCTTGCTTGTGCGAGGAGTGATGTTCCCTTACTACTGTTTCTTATGTAATATGTAAACAAAGGAAAGGGTCAGAGCATAAAATCCAGCACCAGACACTTGTTGAGTGCGACAGCCTCTAGTATCTTTCAAACACCTCGTGCAGTTAGGTCTGCGGTGTGACCCACATGCACCCCAATTTAGGAGGTATAATTACCCCCACTAACACAAGCACAAAATTGACCCAGCACTCGAGAAGCACAGATAGTATATTATGTAACATCAATATAGCAAAATGTCTCTAAAACCAGAGCAAAAATAGAACTGATAGCGTATAAGTTCCTTTGATCTTTGTTGTTTCACGTGTAGGCTTATAAATAGGTTATAATGATCAGCAAGACACATGTAGCATGTCTGAAAACAATATGGTTTCCATATGGTCAGGTAGTGTTAGAAGGGCATCATGTATCCCATCATTAGGTGGTAAAAGTATGGGAATAAGTGTATCCCTTTGCCTATGTGCGGGCGTCCGATTCTGAAAAAGGTATACAAGGATTCAAAGGAACTTATTTGAGCCCTGAAGAAGTCCCAAGAAAGGGATGAAATGCATTGGCAAGCAATTTTGTTGTGTCTGCTAAGACATTTTGGAATAAAAAGGACCGTGTTTCTACAATCAAAACACTATCGTTTTGCTTTTTTCATTGGGAAGCTATCTGTTCTATTTTTGCTCTGGTTTTAGAGACATTATGCTATATTGCTGTTACATAATATACTATCTGTGCTTCTCGAGTGCTGCGTCAATTTTGTGCTTGTGTTTCTTATGTGATGCCGGCCCAATTATATTTGACATAACATTTAGTTCACAGTACATGCATTGACTGTACAACAGTTCCCATTGGTGAGTACAGGTTATACAATTAAACAGGAGTGCAGACATCACTAGTGCCATCAGCAGTAGTGCCTTTACGTAGGTCAGTGTACATTTGCCAGTTGATGGTTCATCTGCAATAGTGTTTCAATACACTCATTCCCTGACTGATGACATGAATGAGGGAGTGTGATGTACAACTGTGGGGAACATATGTGAGTGTCTACACTGATTTTTACAAGGCAATCTGAGTATGCAATACCAAAGAGTGGTGTGATGTGCCTTCGCTTGGGACTCTAGTGATCCCACATCTTCATGTCATACATTTTCTTGGACACCCAAAACCTTCAAAGGTGTAACAGCTTGTGGATATACAATATAGGACTGGTGCCATCACCTATACCAAGCAGGATTGGGGATGTTCATATGACTAAATGGAGTGTTGTGCTGTGTGAAACCAGAGTAACTATCTTCCAAATGTTTGGGCCTCAATGTTTGCATGGAATTTTATCTGTGAAATGTGATAATTAGCTAAACTACATGTGTACAGCTTTCATTTGACTTTTCAGGTACTGGACATATGATGTAATTTGGAGTGCAAAGTATCATCAAGGTGCAATGAGCATTTGCATGGACATATTGTCTAGCAGAATAGTAATTGATTGATTGATGTTCAATTTGACCTTCATGACATCATGATGTGTTATGATTCATATTTAGATGTGTTTAAATCTGGGCCTTTTATGAGTATTGTGTGCATCTCACACTTGGATCCATCCTATTTGTTTACATCTCTTTACAATGCTATAAAACAGGTGCCAAAGTATGCAAGGTGATCAACTATCCTAGTATGACATAAGGATGGAGTGTAGAGAATTCCATCAATGAATTTGGACCTGTATGGGGTTATGACATGAGTGGAACCAACTGTTTGCAGGTCATGTAGCATACACTCATGTGCTCATGCTAAATTAGAAGCCTATGGAGGGAACCATGAATGTGGTGTGATATGTGGACTTCTTCAATGTTTTCAGTGGATTTGTGATGGTTAGGTGTGGAAACGCAGTTGCAAGAAACCTATATTGCATGTCATTTCAGATACATCCAGCGCAAGCGGAGGAGAAGGGGACGCAGCTGGTTCAGGTGGGACCTAGTGACCAGGAGGCATGAGGAGTGCCCCAGAGGACATCAGCTCAAGTTTGTTATCTTCTGAATCATCCTCTGATGAACACTCCCTAGTGGTGGTGGACCCAACAGGATTAGTTCCACCTTCATCCTTGTCTGCTACCCCCAGTTCAATCGCCACACTCCAAGTTGTTCCACCATGAGCTGGCAGTTCCTGCTCCCCTAAGAAGGGAGGGGTCTCCTTCACTCCAGGTACCTCAGCTCCTACCCCTGTTAGCTCTGCTGCCCCGAGTGAGGAGGCTATTGACCTCTTAAGGAGCACATCTGTGGGCCAGACTGCAGTACTTCATGCCATCCAGGAGCAAGGCAACAAGCTGACCCAGGTGGTTGCGTACCTGGAAGTCATTCACTCTGTCATGTCTGCCCTACAGACATCTTTTCAGTCTCTGGCCTTCTCATTCATGGTAGCCCTCCACACATCCCAACCTTCCATCCTTCATGCCCCTTCCCCATCTACATTCCCTATTATCCTTCTCATACCTAGCACATGCACACCTAAGCAAGCACACACTTCAACAGACAAAACCACCACACACAAACAAAAGCAATCTAAAACACTCAAACATGCACATACACAGCAGGTACTCACCACCCCAATACCCCAGCATAACCCTAAGCACCACAGCAACACATACAGACCCCTACACAGACACACCCATACCCACAGGCACCACACCAAATCTTACTGACCCCTCCACAGACACTTAGATACCCACAGCCACCACACCTGCACCCACAGAGCCTTCTATAACACCTATATACCCAAACACCTCACCAACAGCCACAGACCCCCAGCAACAACCATATCCCCAGACACCACTCCAATAGCCACAGAGCCTTCAACAACACCCATGTCCCCAGACAGCGCACCAACAGCCACAGACCCCTCCACAGCACCCATATCCCCAGAGATCGCACCAACAGCCACAGACCCCTCCACAACACCCAGCACATCCACATCATTCCCACATAAAAAAAGCAAACACTCACAGTCAACCACACAGCAGACACCAACACAACACACAGTGCAGACAGCAGACCCACCTCACAATTCCACTCCTTCTTCCTCCCAACCCGAAATCCAACCAGAACACCATACCTGTTTTCCCCATAAAGATATGATGTTTACCCTTGCCCTTAACCTTGTGTCACCTGACTCCCCTCTCAAAAAGCCATAAGAACGTCACCCATCACTTCTACTTCCCACTTCACCCCTGAAAAACAGCCTCCACACCCTACTACCCCAGTACAAAAAAGAAAAAAAACCTCCTAAACTTTAATCCAGCCCCAAAGACCCCAAACCCAAGACGCCTCCTCCCAAGGACAAACCCACCCCTCCCTAAACCTCTGCCTCCCCTTCCAATGTACCATCTTCAATGTGCCTGCTATGCCTAATGGATGTCCCTTTGTGAAGAGGTTCCCTGGCAGTGTCAGAAAGGGCAAGTGTGTTGGCACAGCATTGTGCTATGGCACAGGTTTTAAGATATGAACTGGCCATTGGCCTTTGTTTGATTTGATGATTTTTTTCATCTATTCAATAAAAACTTTCACAGTTTAGAAAGCTTTAGCCCTGCCATTGCTTTTGAAATTATTTGATGCTATGTTATTGCTAGTGATGTGTGAGTACAGTTGTGTTTGTGTCATCCCTGATTGCTGATCCAGATGAAGGGAAATTTGAAATTTGAGATTTATTTGCATAAGTTAATTAAAACCATTGCATTACAATAAAATAACAGTTAAAAAGTAAACATTGTTCGTTAAGATTAAAAGTTCTGATAAGGTGCAATTGTTCTATGCCATCATATGACTCGGGCTTATTTTCGTGTTTACAATTGTCCATTACTCTGCGTCCGACCCCATGGGGGATTGTCACCCATCTGGCTCTTCTATTTTCCAGGTCTTCTTTCCTTTCTGCTCTCCTCATTGGTACTAGTTCTCTTATAAAGTGCTTGTGCTTTGCAACTTTGAGGGAAATTATAACAGATTTGTGTTTGTTGTTGTGCAAATGTCATGTGCCGGCATGTGACTCTGGGGCTTATTCTCATAATTACTTTGTTCCGTAACTCTGCGTCCCACCCCGCTGGAGGATGTCACCCATCTGGCTCTTCGGTTGTACAAATCTTTCTTCCTTTCTGATCTCCTCAGGCACCACGTTTACTGTCGGTGTTCCAAGTTCAGTTATAAGGTGCTTGTGTGTATGCATTGAGATTTTATGACAATTTAGAGCAGACTTTTATATGGGTTAAATGGTTGGAGGTCTCTGGTCTAAATTGCTGCATCCAAGGCAGAGTCTGCATACTTTCAGGGTCCTTTTCTTAAAAACTAATGCGGAATCAGCTTTTAGACTATACGAGGGCAAGGTCGAGGGCCATTGCGGGGCTGAAGCGCTTCCCTGATGAATTGTACAAATCTTCCACAGCAGGCCAGGGTGTGGGGTTCAATATGTGTAAAACATATTGCCGAGGCCTCAAGGCAGGTGCTTGCTTTTTCACTCAGGTATAGTTCCCTAAGAAGAATTCTCCTCTCGTTTGCTAAGGCCGGGCAACAGCACAGAAAGTGTAGCCATGATTCTCGTCTGCAGTCATACAGTCAACATACTCCTCCTGTATTTTGGGTTGCCCCGGCCCGGCTAAATTCCGCTATTGACAATGCCAGCAGACGCATGTACATGATCTCTCTTCTGATTTTGGGGTTCAGCGTAACGGAGAGGTAAGGCTGTGGTTTGATTACCAAATATGAGGCATTCAGCGGGGTCAAGAAAGATGGTATTTTTTATTTTGCCTGGTCTTGCAGGAACAAAGCTAATTGGATGTGTTTGTTGATGCTCTTTTTCCAAATAGCATATGAGATACAAGGCAGAGCAAGTGCTGGTTTATATATTTCAGTGAAGGCCAGGGCTCTCTTGAGCTGTGTATTCCGCGGGAAGACAGTGTTTTCAAATGTATCTCTGGGGCAGCTCTTTAAGGATTCTTCCGGGGATTTCAAAATTTGAATATAATATTTTCGGAAATCAGCCTCAAGGGTTAGTGTTTGTTTGACCAGTCCGAGCTCCAGCCTGAGTCTGCCCTGGAGAGATGTTTTGGGAGCTGAAAGATTTTTATGTAGCCTACAGACTGTGCCCACTCCCGAGTTTCTGAGCAGACGCCAGGGAACGCATGATGCCCATATGAGAGTGCTGGAAGAAGGGAAGCTTGGATGACTTTTCTAATACCCTCTGCTGACTGACTTTTTAACTTATTGTTAAGTTTTATTATACCATAACTCATGGCCGTTGATTTCTGAATCAAAACTTTTTTGTGAACAGAGGGTTGAGTGGATTCTTTAAACCAGACCCCCAGGTACTTGTATTCTGCACTGAGTTGATTGTCCTGGAGCCTATGGTGCATGTGGTTTGTTTTTTTGTGCTTTTGTCGTCCAAGTACAAGGATCTTGGTCTTGTCTGGATTAGTGATGAGGTGGTTAGTTGTGCTGTACTCGTGTAGACTGTCCGAAGTACGTTGCAGACCCACTTTAGTATGATCCATGATGACAATGTCATCCACGTGTTGAAGAATGTGTAGAGGTCGATGGCCTAGTCGGGGAAGGGCCAGGCAGCTGTTGGAGAGAGCTTTTCCAAAATCCGCTGTATACAGGTTGAAAAGTAGGGGAGCGAGCATGCAGCCTTGTTTCAGACCCCCAGTTGTACAGATTTTGGCTGGAAGAGATGTAAGGCCTGTTTTCACGCGTACGCAGGTTTCTGAGTAGAGGGACATTATGGCCTTTATGAGCGAAGGTGGAATGCCCCAGTTTGCTAGTTTCTTCCAGAGGGATTGTCTGTCGACCTTTTCAAAATCTGCGGTTAGGTCAAAAAAGCAGCAAAAAATTGGAGGTTCATTCAGCTGGGTGGCTTGATGACAAAGGGCAGATAAAGCCATTATGTTGTCAGTTGTAGCAGCTCCTCCACGGAAGCCTATTTGAAAAAAGGAGAGCAACTCATTTTCTTCTGCCCAAGTTTCCAGTTTTTCCAGTAGGATTTGGGCGTATGCTTTTGCCACACAAAGGACTGTATAATCCCTGTAGTGAGTCTTGACCCCAGGGCCAGAACAGCAGGGCAACTCTGAACTTCAAAAGCTTGCCTTCAGAAGCTTCTCCCCACTTCAAAGATACTACTGGGTATAACTACTGGCCCTTAGACCCCAACTCTTCAGTACACTTCTGGATCTGCGTAAGCTCTGCCAGGAAGAACAAGTGTTGTGCTGCTGAAAGGACTGCTACTCTACTAGACTACTGTTCTGAAGGAATGATGCCCTGCTGTGCTGACATGCTGCCTGCTGCCCTCTTGCCTGGGTGAGAGGGACTGGACCTGCATCTCTTGAACCTAGAACCCCAGAGTGACTCCAAGTGCGAGTTGGCTGGCCTCCTGATCTGAAGTCTCAGGGACATAACAGGCTTCCAATAACCCTGCACCTGGACTCTGCCATGGGTGAGTCTACCATGCCAAATGGCGCCATCCGAGTCCTGGACTCTTGGAAGTGGGCCTAAGCTACTTGTCAGTCTCTGTAGATCCAGCAGAACTGTTACATCTCTTCTGCTGCATTGCTGCATAGCACAACCCAAAGCAGAACAATTGCCTCTCCGCTGCTGCATTGATTAGACCTGTCGCAAAGAAGACCAGCATCTCCTCCACAGCCTGTTTTGGAACTGCCTGTGTGCTATTTAACCTTAGCATAGGCCCTTGCATCTCTTGTCAATGGCAGCCTCGACATCAATGCCAGACTCGACATCAGAGCCTCATAGCTCCCTGGAACTGATGCATCGCCTAACTGGGCAATGCATCCTCAACGCCGAACTTCGCATCACAAATCCTTGCCAACAGGATCCCTAACGACTATGCAGGACCTCACATCAGAGCCTCAAAGCAGTTTGGAACCGATGCATTGCTTCAGGTGCGCAATGCATCTTCGACGCAGGTCCTTTCAATGCGCGCAAACCAGGATGGAAGGTACTTTGTTCAGTGAGCCTACCTGGATCGGTTTAGCCAGCCTGCGCTCTATCGCAGTCAGCCTCAACTTTTAACTTTGTCCCGGTCCACACGACCAGATATCCGCAGCTGACTGTGCTTTTTGGTTCTATTTATTTTTATTTAAATCTTTAAAGCTGCATTCCACTGGTTTTAATGATTGGAATTATTTTGTTTTGGTCTTGTTTTATTTATTAAAAAGAACTTTATTTTTCTAAAGTTGTGTGTGATCCTTTTCTGTGATGTTGTCCACTTTGTTACTGTTTGCAGTGTTGCTCAGATACTGTACATATTGCTTTCAGATTAAGCCTGACTGCTGTGTGTCAAGCTACCAGAGGGTTGAGCACAGATTAATTTTGGGCTCGCTCGTGCCTTACCCTGACAAGCATTGTGGTTGCTGCTTGACCAGGGCTCACACCATAGTCAGCCAGCAACCCAATTTCCTACAACTATAATATAGGGTTTTTGTCTATATTTAATCTATGCTTCTATATCTATCTGCTCATTTGTCTGACACCGCAAAGCAGTACATGTTTGATATGATACAGAAGTCTATATTTAAAAAATAGGCAATGCTTATTTTTTAAAGTCAATAGTACATGTTATGCAATAAAGCAGTGACTGTGCAATACAAAGATTGTTTAAGGAAGTTTGCATTTGCACACCCAATTATACTGTAAAATTCGAGCACATTACATTAATTTTTGTTTGACATATCCTATAATATGCACTTATGTATGATGTATTCGAAAAAGCGTACCACGAATACAAGATTCCATTCAGTAGTTTAACATCATGTCATGTTGTAATTGTTACTCTGACTGGATCATCTGACAGTGAGAAGCCTACACAAGTAGTATTATCAAATACAGAAATATGAAAAGAAGATTTGAAAATAATTTTACCTATTATAAGGCACATATCTTTGCTTCAGTTAAAATATTAACTAGAATTAATCATTAAGGAATATTATTTTTTTTTTTTTAAAATATGGGAATTGATTTTACAAAATAAAAATGATTGTGGATGCAGTGCTCAACAATTTCTGGTCACTCTGATCTATAGTTTTTGCCTATGCCTGCCGGAACATGGACATTGTAGATCAACAAGACTCAGTGAAATGCATGTGTAGTGATGTCTGTGATTAAAATTAGAGAAATTTTTTTTTAAACCCATTCCTTCCAAAATAATGAAGAAAACGTCCCGCTAGTCACTTATAAATATATTTTTATCACCAATTTGATTTATTTAAGGTACAGCAAGCAATGTCCATACTTGACAATGGGATAACAGAAGATCTATTTTTATCTTCACACGTATCCCGACTCCAGTTTTTAAACGCACCCCAGAGACTCAGGAATACAATTTAACAATTGGATACTCTGGAGGTACTTTTTAATTTGCACCTAAAAAAAAAAAATGCTACGCTGTAGTTCAGGCGTCGCAGCACAGCTGGGTTGCACTCGGCAGCCCAGCTGGGAACCCTATGATGAAGTATGCCACCAACTAGGTTGGTGGGTGAGGGTTCTATAAAAAACCAAAGGGTTTTCCAACATTCCTGTGAATCACAGTGAGTCATTTTCTCCTAGTTTTGGATCCTTCATTGGGTTTATCCACGTTGTTGTTTAATACATACTTCACAATATGCAGAAAAAAGAAGGAAAAGGATATGATTGTTCAGATCAGCAGTAACATTAGTATCAGCACATGCAGGGGCCATTTCCTTTACACAGTTAGACCATGATAAGCCCACCGTTTTTGAGGACATCCACGAGCCTCGAATATCGGCTTTTCTTTCTGAGCACACCAGTCCACTCTTGTGCACCAAACTGAGAGTGAGGGTCTCACAGAATGCTTCCCTAGCGCACAGCATCTCACTTAGCCACTAGGCAAGCTAGGCCCACAAATAAACATTCAGTGCGGGGGCCCCTTAGTTCCTCCACCAACCCCAATAAAACCAATTGGGGGATCAAGTAGATTGGGAGACCTAGGACCTTGGTAATTTCCATCCCCATCCCAATCCAAAAGGGTCTCACTCCAGGGCAGTCCTACGCAACATGAAAGAAGTCGACAGCTGGCAATTTATAGCGTGCACACAGAAGGAGCAGGCATTGGGAAATATCTGTTGTATGTGAGAGGGGGATAGATAAGTCGCATGAAGGTAATTCATACGTATCATACGCAGTCATGCGGAAATTGCCTACTCTCGAGTTGCCACGCAAGCCTCCCAGCAGTCATCGTCATCCAAGTCCCCCACCCATCCAACCCACTTCTGGCGAAGGGAGTCAAAGTTATCAGGAATGTGAATAATCAGTGTGCTGTAGATATGAGTTATCACCCCAATCGCTAATCAGTATCTTGGCTTCCAGTGGGTTGCATTCCGGCAGTTGTGTGCCAGAGGGGAGATGCATCACCAGGGCGTCACAGCTGGAGAAATCAAAAGAAATTGCTGGGGTGGGGGGATTGTTCTTGCAACTCTTGGAAGGACAGCAGCACAGTGTTTTGGTAAATTTCTCCCAAATATGTAATGACTATCTGGTCCCACTGGTGGAATCCCTGTAGGGCAGAAAGTTGGTGGAGCCATGCGCCGCACTACAGAGGGGTGTGCTTGGTCAGTCTATGGTCCCAACGAATCAGATGCACTGCCACTTTACAGAGTGAGCCCTGAAAGCCCATGGTGTGGAGTTCTAGGAGGTATGCCTTTTTATCCCATCCTCCCATAAACCATTCATTATCCATTCATAAATATTATATTGCTGGGCATGCTCATTCCTTTTTTGGTGTAGTTCAACATGCATCTTGAAGGAACTGCAGACCCACAGAAACAGCAATCTCTCTGTCAGGTGGCAAGCACTGACCATTGTTCCTCCTTGTTCAAGCTGTAGCAGGGCCAGGATTCGCTGCAGGGCTAATCACAACTCATGTCAGTCAACTTGTGCTGCCTTGCATTACTACAGATTTACCAAGTCATGTAGGGCCATGCAAGGTGGCTTTGTGTGGCTTGCTAAATCTGACTTAAGGATTCTGTTGCCTTGCTGCCACCTTGTGTGAAACAAAGGCAATGCAGTCTTTGATAAACCTGGCCCATTGTCTCGTAGGGCTGTCACGAGAAGGGCTCAGTGCTGAGCCGACAACCTGTTTTTTTGTGTTTGAGGTGTCTAACAATAATACAGACGACTCTGAATGTTTATAGATTAACCCCTTCTGTGCCCATGACGAGCTGGACTCGTCATGGGCCGCGGTTGCGCTGTGCCCATGACGAGTCCAGCTCGTCATGAACCCCGCCCGCTAATGCAACGCCTGGCACAGGGTGGGGAAAGGGCGTGGCACACAAGGGGTTAATGCATGAACTGCAGACAGCACAAGACGATAAAACAGTGAGAAAGGAAGGCTCATCTCCGTGTCTGGCTTGTGCTGTCTAAAAGTAATGCGTGGATTAGGAGAAATTCTGAGTAATTTGTATTAATTTCAAACACCTCATATGCCAAAAAACACAAGTGCTCTGCTCTGAGCTGAGCCAGCACAGCTCTTTGTGATACAGTCTCAGAGGCCGTATCATGATCCTGTGATCTGAGCTGCACCAAGACAGAAAGGATCTGTGCCTTTATCATTTTTGTCTTTAGTCTCATGCATTAATTATAACATTTCTGAGTTAGTCCATGGGCTCCATTTAGCAGAGCTCAGAAGCACAGTTGCCTATAGGGCCCAGATTTACTAATGTGTTGCCTTGGGTTTGCTTGGTTTTTGTGACAAACCCAGAGCAAAGTGTTAGTGTGGAGTTTACTAGCCTACGGGTATCAGGATTTGCATTGGATTGTATCCCAAAATGACGCAAAGTTTCACTAAGCATAGCTTTGAATTACTTTGTGTCAAGGGAGTGTTCCTAGGATAGTTTCATGCAACTATCAATGGGTCTTGACACCAATCCTCATCTACAAACATTGGTAGACAGGGATTTGCATCAAAATCGTATGCCTTCTCAAGACTGGTGTAATAAGGAGATGTTGCATTTCTCCTATTTTTCTACCTCCACATTGTACAGCTCTCATGCAAAGTTTGAAAAGCCTTAAAGCATAGTTTTACAGTACATAAACTAGGCTTCTGATAGAAACACACACATTTTCAGTGTGCTGCGAGTGTGTATGTGCGCTGCTGCTGGAGGAAAGAAAAAATGCACCATATCTTAGTAGATATGGAAACAGAATTCTCTCTTCCTTTGATGAAAGGCAATGCAGCAACTTTGGTGCCGGGTTTCTTTGAGTCAAAGAATAGTAAATCTGGGGCTAAGTGATTGTGAGCTCTACTATGAGCACCACATGTGCTAACCCAAAGATTTGACTTAATGTATTCATTCAGGATAAAAAAAAGAAACATGGAGACCTCTCCATCTCCAGTTCGGTGCAAATAGAGGTATCGTGATACTACCCCAGGGCCCAGATGTATCACTCATGCAGCAAGACACAAGGCAGCTTTGCAACAGTGCACGAATGTGCAACATTTACCAACATATAGCACATTTCTGCACTCTGCCTTTGCTGTTGCACAATCTGCTCCCCAGCACCAATGCCGGCACCCTTGCGCCATGGTGCAATGGTGCCTGCATTGCAGGGATGATCGAACAACTTCCTGTGCACAAATAATCCTCTGAGGCATTTTCTTCTTCCTAGGTGTGTGCAGCACACCAGAAAAGAAGAAATAACAAGGAGAAATAAAGATAGTTCTCCTTGCTGCACTTGTCCTGGGAAGGCAAAGCATTTTTATGCATTCCCAGGTTTACCAGTCATGGAAAATCTGAGAATGCGGCAAAATCCATGGGTGGATGCGGTCCACACATGGAACGCTTTCCCAAGGCAGAGTACTGCAAGGCAGTGATGTGCGACACCTTGTGTTACTCCAGATTTCCCAAGAAACGCAGGGGCATGCAAGGTGGCCTTGCGTTGCTTGGTAAATCTGACTTTAGTATTCCATTGCCAGTGTGACACCATGCATGATGCAAGGGCACTGCAATACTATGAAGAATCTTGCCCTAGGTCTTCAAACCATGCAGGTGCATGCAGGGAAAGCAAACAAACAGTACTTCAAACCGAGTTGAAGAGTGGGGAGTATTTCTTTTTGAGGAAGTGTTGTCTCTAACTCATCTGGATGACACCCTAATTTATTTAGGCACTGTGACAAGGACCGTGTGAGCAAAGGCTATTTAAAACAGTCCTAAATATACATCATTCTAAGATCCAGGAAGGAAATATATGCATGAATTATATCTTCAGGAAAATATATTTATTGAATTCTGTAATGCCCTTTCTGTGCTATATTTCCTAAACAAGAAGAATACATAGACATTTTCAAAGTCATTTAAATCCCATCTCCTGCGGCCAAAGGACCAGATGTTCTAAATGGTGCTTGCAAAAGCTGCTCACAATTTGCAACGAGTATACTTGCGACCAATATAGAATTTCATTAACCAACCTATAGACTCATAGGTAGGTTCAGAAAATTATGTTTCAGATTGGGCCATAATCGGATCAACTTGATGAATATGAGTGAGGTAGATTGCAAATTTGGACTCAATCTTGTTGGTGGCTTCACAGTGTTGGTTGCCTCATAGGGTAAGCAGGCCACATTGTCTGTTAACGCCTTTATATAAAGTAAACATTTTTTGTACTGCTGTTCATTTTCTTTAAAGAAAACAGTTGAGCACTTTAAAAAGTTATTTTTCTTAAAAAGTTTATTTGAAAGTTGGCTGTGGTGCCCTGAACCATTACATTCACAAAGGGGAAGGAGTCCCAAGAGGGCCCCTTCCCATTTACAAATGGGATACTACCCCAACACGGAAGTCAGGAAGTTTTTAATGTTTTGCATCCTGAATGCTTTAACAAAACATTGAAACATCACATACCAATTTGGCATTCTGCAGGGACGACAACATCTCACTGCTGCCAAATCAGAATGGGGTTCCAATCCTATTTTAGGAGACTGTGAGTTTGCCGACTCCCTAAATTTGGAATGGTTCACTAGAGAAAGCCTTTTTGTGGTTACAACCTCCAAATCGGTCTGTTTGCAATCTCAGAAATACTTTTTACATTTAGCTCTTAATTCATAGACTCTATGAGGCTCAGTACAAGTCCCATGGAAATCCCTATTTGGATGTAGGATTCCAACATTTGTTATTCTATTCACCCTATTACAATTGTCATAGTATATTATACACTTGTAATAAGGTGAAAAAGATATTGTCACATTTGTGACAGAAAAACCCATCTGCCGAACTCTAAACCAGGCCCTAAAGTATGATTGTTGTGCATGGATCACACTTAATTGTTTCAACCCATGCGACTGATGCAGGAATGGTACTCCTTTTGGTAAAGGACATGCCTTAATATTTGCTGATTTGAACTCGAGTCAGGTGCAATGCATTGCCTCCATTTTGCATGGACACAACGGGGCAGAATTACAAGCCCCTTTCGCCTCATTTACGCCGCCGTTGCGTCACTTTTTTGCGCCATGGTGCGGGGTACTTACAACGTGACGCATCTGGGAGATGCATCACGTTGTAAAGCCCTGCGCCACATGTAGGCGTTCCTGCGCAGGGGGGGGGGGGGGCGTTCCGGCGTAGGAACGCCTCCTAAAAGTGGCTGAGTGAAATCTACAAGATTTCACTCAGTCACTTTTAGGCCCATGCTGTGTCAAAACCCTGCACCTGCCTGAAGCAGGCGTAAGGATTGACGCAGCATTAGCAAGAGAGGGCCCCCCAGACCATTGCTGGTGCTGCGTCGTGCTTGCGACGTTACTCCAGCAATGCGCCACTTTTACGGCACAGATGCATCACGTATCTGTGCCGTTTTTGCCCCATGGTGCGCCACATTGTAAATGCGGCGCATCCATGGTGGCGGAGCTGTGGCGCACAATAACTGGCGCATCCCTACTGATATGCAGGGATGCGCCAGTTATTGTAAATATGCCCAAAGTTGTCAGATGCTAGCTTCATCTTAGTGAAACACAATCCACAAAGAGATTCATATGTCTTTGATGATTGTATTCCTTTTAGTTCTAGTAAAATGTCCAAGATATCCAAGAAGATGTACTTGAGCAGTTACAACGTGTAAAGGTCTTTTTAGTGCATGAGTCAATTGAGTGCTAAACAATAGCTAACACATTAAAAAAAGTTCAAACTTACTAACAGCAACAAAATGCAAAACATTTTTAAATGGAATTTGCAGAACTTTACTTGTGAGTATTTGAAAGAGGTAGTTTTATATTCTGTGTAAAAGCAATTGTTTGTTTCCTATATGCCATCAGCCGTTTAGTCACAAACACAGAAAAAAGAGAATTTAAAGGATATCTCGATCAAAACTAAGTGAAATAATCATTTAAAACATTTAGATAACAGATTGCCATTGTCATCTGCAAGTACTTGTCTGCCCTTACAGAGTTTATTCTCGAAAGGAATTTAGGAAGTGAAAGGAATTGTATAACCCTTTAAAGCATTAGGGGCTTATTATGATGGCGGGCAGACATCAGTCAGCCAGCCATCATAGCAGTGCTGGGCCTGCGCGCCCGCCAGATGTGCGGCGGTCCCACCAGCCCAATTAGGATGTGCCCGCCATACTGGCGGGCGCATCTTGGACTTTTAACATTGCAGACAGTGCTGCTGCCTGAAGCACCGTTCGCAATGTTAAAATGCCACGATGTGCATTTCCATGCACAACGTGGCAGGCACCACGCGGTGCCTGCCACCTTGCGCATGGAAAAGGGTTACCATGGGTACCTCTCAGTACACAACTGGCTCCCTCACCAAAGAGGGGCCCCCGATGCCAGCCTCCACCAGCCATGGAAAGGCTGGCTGACGCCAGCATTGTGATCGGATGGGCGGTGCCACCATTTCCCTGGTCTGCACCACTCCACCAGGCAATCACAACGATTGCCTGTGGCAGAAGCGTGACAGGTGCTCTTTGCACCCGTCACGCTCGTGGAACAATTCCCCCGCCATCCTAATATGGCGAGGGGAAATGGGAGCCAGATGGCGAAGGGACCGCCGGCCCGGCGTGGCGGTCCCTCTGCCATCGTAATGAGCCCCTTAGCTCCTGCTTTCCCCCCCATGCTGAGCCCTTATTTGGCTATTTGGGGTAGTTCGCGCTTAGGGCTCCATAACTTTTTTCTACATAAGGTATCCACGCCATATTTGTGTCCTTTTTTTCTAACATCCTTGGGATTTCAAAAGGACCCAGGGTTTATGGATTCCCCTGGAGGGGAAGGAGAAAATAGGCACAATATATCTACATTTTGAGTTTTTGGGAAAAAAAAGAAAAAAAATGCTCTTGATAAAGGTGTCTGTTTTTTTTGTAAAAATGACATCAACAAACAGTTTGCTGTACTTCAATTACAATCTTTCCATCTTTTAGGAACATGCAGATATGAATCAAAAAACCACATTTTGTACCACAGTTTTGACATTTTTCAAAGAGGTAGCTCATTTTTCCTGTTTTTTATCTTATTATCTCACTTCCAGTATATGATGGAAACCATTAAGAAACCCATGGTTGATCCAGGAAACATAGATTTCTGAGAAGTAGCCAACATTCCAAATTTAACAAGGGGCCATTTGTATAGATCCTTCAAGATTTCTCAAGAAAAATAACTTTTGAAATAAAGAAATATTGAAAACGGGTAGGAAAAAACATCCATTTGTGACCTGTAACTTTTTGTCACACTGGCCGATTTACAAAAGCAATATACTATTACATCTGCTAGAACCTCTGGTTGCAGGAATATATAGGGTTTGTAGGTTCTCCAAGAACCTAGGGGCTCAGAGCCAACAACTGAGCCACACCATTCAATGGTTTGTCACTGAGTACAGAGTATAGACCAGTTCATATAGTGAAACAGGTAGAGTGAAAAATGGGTATCAAGGGTATTTCCGAAATGGGCACAAGAAATTGAGTTTAGGAGCAGTGGTTATTTATACATCTCTGCATTTATGGGTGCCCATACTAGCATTACATTTAGAGGGTATTTTTCAAAATGTCTCCGTTGTTATGCACTGGCTTACATTTCAAAGGCACAAATGCAGTGCAATTTAATTGGTAATAACAAATGTTCTACTATTCTATTCTCCCACAAGTCTTCTGATAAAAATGGTATCTCACTTGTGTGGGTAGGCTTAGAACCTAGCTAAGTCATCATCCAGGGAAACCTAGCAAACCTGTAATTGTTTTTAAACTACACAACTAGGGGTATCCAGAGTGGGGTGAGAAGCGCAACCCTGACCTGGATTTTTTTTACCCAGTATCCCTTGCAAACCTCAAACTTTGACTACAAAACACATTTTCCTCACATTTCTGTGATGGAAAAATTCTGGAATCTTTGGGGTGCTACAAACTTCCTTCCACCCAGCATTTCCCCAAGTCTCCTGATAAAAATGGAACTTCACTTGTGTGGCTACGGGTAGTAAGTGCCTGCGACAGGAAACAGCCCAAAATGCAACTTGGATGCATCACATTTTACTCTCAAAACTGACCCTTTTTTTCAAAGTGGGTGTAGATTATGGACCCTAGCTCATCCGGCACCTAGGTAAACCTTGAAAGCCTATAAATTTTTTAATATTACACACCTGAGGGTATCCAGTGAGGGCTGTCTTGCGTGACTCTCACCAGGTATGTTTACCCAGGATCCCTTCCAAACCTCAAAGTTGGACAAGAAAAACAAATTTTCCTTACATTTCTGTGATGGAACGTTCTGGAATCTGCGGGGAACCACAAACCTCCATTCACCCCGCATTCCCCCAAATCTCCCAATAAAAATGGTACCTCTCTTGTGTGGGTAGGCCGAATACCCGTGACAGGAAACGGTAAAAAAAGCAACATGGATACGTACATCTTTCCACTCGAAACTGACCCATATTTTGCAAAGCGGGTAGCTGTGGATTTTGAGCCCTAGCTAACCCAGCACCCAGGGAAACCCAGCAGACCTGCACATTTTTAAAAACTAGACACGTAGGGGAATCCAGGATGGGGGTCACTTGTGTGGATCCCATGAGGTTGTTTCACCCACAATGGTCTGCAAATCACAAATTGTAACTGAAATCATGCATTTTCCTTATGTTTCTGTGATGGAAAGTTCTAGAACCTGCAGGAATCCACACAATTTGTACCACCCAGCATTACACCACTTGTGCAGATAAAAATGCTGCCCCATTTCTGTGGCTGCGCCTAGTGCCATGACAGAAACAGACCAAACCAAGGTCAACGGAAGCCTGTGCATGGGGACTCCTATTGACCTCGGTTTGATCCGTTCCTGTTGCTGGAACTGGGCCCAACCATACAAGTGACGCAGCGTTCTGTTGTACCCTATTCAGAGGGCTGATTCTTTATCTGGAGAGACTTAATGGCATTCGTAACTTGAATGATCCACAGATTGCCTGGGGTCTCAAAGATGAAATTCAGATGGGCATTTAGTGAATTGATCGTAGCTTTCGTTGTCCTGATGTCATATTTCAACAATGAGGCTTTGCAGTCTAATGATTGATTTCCAAGGCTGAACTCTAATCTCAGTTTTGAGTGGCATGTTTGTCTTGGCTGTTGGAATATCTTTTCATATGAGGAGCAATACATTTGCTGCAAGGCTGAATCTAGGATACCTGGGTAAGCGTGATGGCCCTAATTCAAGACTGGGAGAAGTGTTGCATTCATTACCCTGAGTATGGGGCAGAAGACACACTACTTAATCGCAGGTTCAGTTGACCGATGTTGTAGATGATGACAGCTCCTTTCTTTTTGAGAAACCACATATGTACTGCAGGTTTGCTATTTTCACTAAACCAAGCACCCAGATTGTTGTATTTCCATGATGCATAAATGGTCATGTAACCAAGGTGCCACGTTACATTCTTTTTGTTTTGGTATCTTCCAAATATAAGGACGTTTGTTTTGTCTTGATTTACCCAGAGGTGATTGGCCATACTGTAGATATTCAGAACATTCAATGCACCTTGGATATCTAATTAAGTGTTATCCAATATCTTCTGTGTATTATATAATGTACAACTTCGTGCTCCTTAACTTGGGAGGTGCCAGGCAACCAGACTCCATGGATTTCCCTAAATCGGCGGTATATAAATTAAAAAACTGGGGGCTAGGACACAACCATGCTTAAAACTGCGACTGGTGTTGATTTTATGTGTGACTGTGCTGGGTCCTATTTTCACACGAACCCATGTCCCAGTGTATAATGAAGATGTTGCTCTTAGCAGTGTTGGGCTTATGCCCCAAGAATCAAGTTTTCTTTAAAGGGTTTCCCGGTTAACCTTATCAAATGCTGCTCTATAATCGATGAAACAGCAATAGAGCTGTTACATGTTACTTTTTGCGGCTTGATGTCTCAGGAAGGATAGTGATATGATGTTGTTCCCTGTGGATGCCGCTGTCCAAAAGCCTGATTGGAAAATGGCAAGATTTTCAGCTCTCAGACCCAGGCCTCTTGCTGCTCCAACAGGACACAGGCAAAGGCCTTGGCCTCTATGTCCAGAAGTGCAATTATGCAATAGTTTGAGTCTACAGTCTGATCCTCCTTCTGTATATAGGGCATAGAATAGACCCTCTCCAGGATTCAGGGATGGTTGCACTAAGAGAGGTTAGGTTGAAGAGCGGAGTTAAAAGCCTTGCCATTTATCCAAAGCGCTTTAAAATATGTGTTCAGGGGAGCCGCATTAGGACCAGGTGCTTTGTCATTTTTCAAGTGCCCAAATATGATCTCGACCTGAGGGGTATGTTATCAAGAACGGTGTTAAAATTATCGCCAGGAAACTGCAGCTAAAGCGGCGATAATGGCCTTGATAATATGCCGTTGAGAATTCCAATACAAGCCCAGGTTTACACCAGAACATGGGCTTCTATTGGAATTCTCAAGGGCATATTATCAAGCCCATTATCAGTTTCCTGCCACTAAAGCGGTGATAATGCCGCTAAAGCGGCGATAACTTTAACGCCGTTCTTGATAATATGCCCCTTAGTGTTTCTTAAATCTGAGATAGTATTCTGAGTCCTGTCAGTATATAGATACAAATCCTTCCCTGCTTCAGCACTATTCAGATGCCTGGTCATTGTCTCTCCGTTTGCTGGTACTGAAGTAGAATGTTGACTGAGATCCACTACCCCAGATGATCTACTGTTCAGGAGGTCTGAGGACTGGTCCACGTATAAACACAAAACCTGCCTTACCCACCCCACATCAGGTACACCATTTTCCCTAATTACATTATTTTTTTTAATTTGTTGATGTGATCCTAGAGCATGCTTGGTTTCAATCTTTGAGTAGCTGGAAGATAGTCACCCATTCTTTTCGTTTCCTTTCATTCTTTTCTCATGTGTTTTTTACTACCCCTTCTGAACTTGTGGTGGGCTTTTGTTTATGGCCACAATGGGTTTTGTGATGAGCTCTTCTTGTAAAAATGATGGCTTTATTTTGATGTTGAATGGGGAAGCCAGGGAGGGGCATGAGCACGCTAAATTCCAAAAGGCCAGTTGCTGTAGGGCACTTGTTGGCATCCCTGTCCCCTCTGAGAGGCATACGTTCTGCAGGAGTCACTGCAGGATTCAGAAGTGCAGTGTGTGCAGTAAGCAGAGGGAGGACACCCAGGCTGCACCCACCCTAGTCAGGCTGCTTCTGCAGACCCCAGGCCACACCCAACCTAATTTGGGATGCTTTTGCGGACCTTGGGGCTCAACTGGAACCCCCTCCCTCTCCCGTCCACACTGATGGCTCAAGCCTATCAGTGCATGCCCTACTAGAATTCCTGTTTAAGACGTAAAGAACATTTATTGCAAACAGAGGAATAAACAGTAAAGTACTCTACCCACAAAAGCTATAAATTATTGAGCATAACCCTTGGGGGCTTTCAGAGGGGCCATGGGTTTCTGAAGTAATGATGACACTTAGACATAAGTGTTCAATTCCAGTCTTTATTGGAGAATCCACATGAAAGCTAGACTGGTACCCAACTGAATGAGAACCCGAGCCCAGAACGTGGAATGCCATCAGTAAGATGAAGCAAAACCAATAAATATAGAGAATAACAACAAATAAGGTAAGTAATGCCTGTATTAAAGAAACTTGGTTAGGAACATGGAATAAAGAATACTTAGAATGCTCAGTATAAAGAAGCCAACACCAGCTACCACAGTTTCCCATTCAAGCATAAGACTAGGCCGTCAGGAGAATAATGTGAATGCATCAATACAAAGGAGCAATGGAATGTGGCTGTTGGCTATTGTGTGGACCTCTCTTATCCAGTTAAATGTCATAAGGAACAAATTGATAAACCAAACTATGTACTATCAAAGGTATGATATATTTAAGGACAGAATATGGCAGACCTATCCAACTGATCAGTCGGAGTCCATTTGCCATAACCGGGATCCATTGCGCTCTCAGCTGTTCCTTTCACACCATGCCTTCTGGAATCGTTTTCTCAAAAAATATTCAGCCTGCCACAGTGTGTGAAAGGTGTAGTGCTTCCCATCATGTACAATCTTCGACCGTTCTGGATAAAGCTTAGCGTATTGTATGTTCAATTTGAGTAGCTGTTATTTAACAGGTACTCATTTCCTTCTTGCCTCCTGCATATCCTCAAGTCCGGATACAGTGGAATGTCACATCCTTCATATGTTATCTTTCATTTTTTCCTGGAGAGTCTCGATGCTGGGTCCGTATTTTGGAAATCTAACAGCCCATGAAAATGGGGCGGGCAGGAGCACCAAGCAGAAGCCACACTCCTAGGGACCTGTGAACCCCCTGTCACATTGGCGTTCTCCCCATCGCGCGAGGATGCTACTGAGCACATGGGGGAGAATGCATAGGTATGAACGTTCAGTTGAGAATGGTTAGAGAGTTGACAAATGCTCCGCGGCTGATCCAGTCGTGCCTCTGCCGCTCTCCCTCAGGAAGAAGAAAACTGTATTAAACCCTTTCAAGAAGTGTTAGCATTGTACTTACCACAATTTGGTGACGTGCTAGGAGTAGAAGACGCTGAGTTGTGTTTTGTAGACAAGCTTAGGAAGCAGTATCCAGAGGTGTTTTCAGGTACTATTGGGAATCTTAAGAAGTTTGGGGCAGATTTATGAGCCCCTTGCACCTCATTTACGCCGCCGTTGCGTCACTTTTGTGACGCAGCGGTGGCGCAAATCCTGCGCCATGCTGCGGGGTATTAACAACGTGAAGCATCTGGGAGATGCGTCATGTTGTAAAGCCCTGCTCCAGCAGTAGGCGTACCTGTGCAGGGGGGGGGGCGTTCCGTCGCAGGAACGCCTCCTAAAAGTGGCTGAGTTAAATCTACAATATTTCACTCAGTCACTTTTGAGATCATGCTGCGTCAAAACCCTGCGCCTGCTTGAAGCAGGCGTAAGGATTGATGCAGCATTGTAATGATAGGGCACCCCCGAGCCTTGCTGGAGCTGCATCGCGCTTGCGACACAAATCCAGCAATGCGCCGCCTTTCCGACAGGATGGGCAAGAGCAAAGAGGAACATGAGCGTAGATTGTTTGGAGTCTTAGATAAGTTGAAAGCCTGTGGTTTAACTGCTGAAAAGGACAAATGTAGGTTTGGGAAAAAATCTGTGACTTATTTGGGGCACGAGTTGTGTGGTAATGGTATCACTCCCAAAAAAGAAATTCTGGAATCTATTAGGGATGCCCCGGCTCCATCATGTACAGATGAAGTGAGATCATTTTTGTGCTTAGCCAAATTTTAGGCCAAATTTGTTGAGGGATTTGCAGAGAAAACATATCACTTGAGGTAACTCCTACGCACTAGGCAAAAGTTTGAGTGAGGTGGGCCGAAAGCAATTTGAGCTGATTAAACTTTGCATCTGTGGGGCAATACCTCTACAAGGATTTGATCATAGAGCTAAAACATTGATCACCACTGACACCAGCAGTAAAGGACTTGGTGCTGCCCTCTTCCAGATTTCAAGTGATGGGGTAGAAAGCATCATTTCCTTTGCTTCCAGATCCTTAACCACTCCTGAAGGGAAATATTCTGTGATAGAACGGGAAATCTTAGCATATGTATGGGCCATACCTAAGTTCAGACAGTTGGTGTGGGGGAAAGAGTTCACTCTACGGATTGACTATAAGCCACTGGTGAAGGTGTTAACCACGGAGGGGTAAAGCATTTCTACTCCCCGTATAGCTAGAATGTCCCTTCGCTTACTTGATTGCTCGTATAATGTTGAGTACATCACAGGGAAAAAAAAATAAAGTAGGTGACTATTTCAGCAGGTCACCTTTATAAGGAGATTGTAATGAAGTGTGTGAGTGTGATGATTACAGAGTCACAAGCATGGAATGTGATGCTGGGAGTATTGCTGAGGGTGATTGAAAAAACTGGTTACAAAAAAGACTCTACCCTGAGCAAGCTCAATGATTACACATTGCAGGGTTGACCAGATAAAAAGATAAAAAGATGCTTGATGAAGACTGTAAGAGTTTTTGGGAGCTCAGAGGTGAAATATCTATCTCTGATTCCTTCTAAGGAATAATAGAGTCTTTCCGCCGCAGAGTCTGCGGAAGAAAATACTGGAGTTAACACATGAGGGACATCAATGCATTGTTAAGTCTAAGAAAAGACTTATGAATTCGTATTGGTGGCCCAGGATGGACACTGCCATGGAAAAATCTTTCAGAACATGTGAACATTGCAGAAATGCTGATAAGTCTCTTGTTGTGCTGAGACCACCCTTCGGCACCAGAGAAATACATTCAGGTCCATAGGAGGATTTAGCTATTGACATTCTGGGCCCTGTGTTGGATAGTAAGGGTGTGCCCAAATACATCTTGTTGTTGTTTGACATGTATTCTAAATGGCCGGAGTTGAGGGTCTGTGAGTCCTCTGATGCTGCCACTACTGTTACTTTTTTAGAAACTGTATTTTTGAGAGAGGACATCCCCAATGCACTTTTGAGCCATAATGCACCACAATTTGTTGCTGAAAAGTTTACTTTTTCTTGAAAAGGAATAGTATCATGGAAAAAAAGACTCTTGTGTATCATCCAGCTTGTAATGGCAGTGTTGAGAGCTTTAACAAAGTCATCATGGGCAGTATTCAAGCAGCTATCAATGCTGGTAAGAGTTTGGAACTGGAACTTAATAAGTTGATGTGGGTGTATCGCATCACCCCTAGGGTATAGCCCTTTTAAGATTTTGAGGGGTAGAGATCCCTGCACCGTGATGATTCGGCATGGATGTCTCAGGAATTGCAGAGCATATGGCCGTCAGAGGTTGTCAAAACTAAGTTTTCGCATGTTCTGCTGAAATGGAAGATAGCAAGGTTTGGCACTTCAGCAAGCTGGCCAAATCTAATAAAATCTTCTCGTGTAATAGGGGCTGTGATTGCTGTTCGGGTTCATGGATTTGGGATGAGAACATCTTGGATGATGTGAGTACGGGGACCAATTCCAATATGGAGTGCAGTGATGGGGCCCTTCGGTGTCAATAGATGATAAACAAACTGATGGTACACTTGGAGAATGCTGTGTTTCCAGTGGTGTAAGTGAGTCACTGTTGCCACTGGGTACACAGAGAGCTTCAGATGTGGAAGGTGGAGCAAGAGCTACGCGTCTGGATAGACAAGTTAAATTGCCTGTCAAGTATTATATTACATTGTCGATTAATCTTTGGGTGGCACACCTTTCTATGCATTTTTACAGAGTTTGTCTACTTGTAATGTGATGAAGTGTTGTCACTGTCTATTGTTATTTCATTAGTCTGTGGTATGGCAAAGTCTAACTATTATAATTCACTTACCTGTAAGAGCGGTATTGTTTTATCTCATGCCATTGTTATTTTTCTTATTTTCTTATTTGGTTATGTATTCTTCAGTATTTTTGCATGGCCTTGGTATCTAACTTGTTTGCCTTCATTTCTATATCAATGTATAAAAAGGGAAGTTGTGTCATGTTGGCATGCTCCCCAACATGCAAAGTTGCTACTAAGCGCGTGGGGCAGAATGCCTAGGTATGAACGTTCGATTGAGAACGGTTAGTGAGTTGACAGTTGCTCCATGGCTGATACAGTCCTGCCTCTGCCACTCTCCCTCAGGAAGAATAATATCTTATTAAACCATTAAAACAAGTGTTGGAGTCATACTTACTACACCCTCTCCACCACCACCAGTAGGAGGCATTTGGGCCAAAGACTATCACCTGCAACCGTTCAACATCCAATTTTACTCTTCCAGTGCTGGAGGTTTCAGAAATGCTGATGATTATTGTTTCACTGTAACTTAGCCTCAAGGTTTTCATTTTTATCCGCAATAACATGCCTATCCATGTTGTGAATAGTTTCACCATTTGTCAGGCCATCCTTCAATGATGAGATTGCTCACACTGCATCCACCAGCCTGCTGTCATGCTTCTCAAGCTTCCGAGTAATGGAGTCCATTGGAGTGGTGAGAGCAACCATCTTCTTGTCTATGGAGACCGAACTTTCTTGTATTGCACGCAGTAGTGATTCCATATTGTCACTATGACTTAGTTCTGAGGCTGTAATGGATGCCTCCGCCATGCCTCCATCAGGTGCCGTAATTTCAGATCCACACCTGGTTTCAAATAAAAAAAATTGGTTTGCATTTGCCAGTTTTGAAAATTGCATATCTGTGGTATAATGGGGCTTATAGGGAATGCAACATCGTAATATGCTCAGATTCACAATGTTGTGTCTACAGAGCACTAGCAGCAGCAGCGGACACGTTTGATGTTAGGGGTGGTGCTTCAGCGGGCAAAACAGTGGACTCAGGGTGGGACCATTCATACTACAATCCTATGCCCACTAAGCTAACTCTAAGATAGCATGTATGCGTCATGCCAGCAAGAAGTAGATCTGGCCATCTCACA
The DNA here is from genome assembly GCF_964204655.1 of Triturus cristatus. Classification (NCBI taxonomy): domain Eukaryota; kingdom Metazoa; phylum Chordata; class Amphibia; order Caudata; family Salamandridae; genus Triturus; species Triturus cristatus. Next base: position 773,374,979 of record NC_140593.1, read on the forward strand.
GCTGCAGGACCCGGTAATCAGGAAGGACAGCACTCTTTAAAGATTGAAGGTGTGCAGCAAGCGCAAGCTACTATCTTGGAACATTATAGGTATAGTGTCTGAGTTGATTCACAACATCACCATTGGTTGCAGGCTGATGAGGGGGGGGCATGAGCAGACTCGGATCTCTAACCATAACTGAAAGACCCGGAGACCAGGGGAGGCAGGGAGGAGTGCTTCAAGCAGTGCAGCTCATCCAGTTTAATTACTTCGGACGCAGGCAGTCAGGATACCCATCTGGTGCTCACAGCAATGCATGTACTCCTCAGGTGTATACACCCTGCGTTATCCGTAGAACCCTGAGCGAATCCGTAGAACTCGTAAGCAGCAGTTCCCACCTCCCACGCCACCCGCACAGGTGTCCAGCAGGACCACTAACAGCCCAAGCCCACCTTGCAGGCAGGGTCACATGAGGCTCATCTCCCCCTATACCTTGCTGGTGAGGCATGCCCATCTCATGCAGCAGGACTACCCACACATCTGAGCTGAAGCCTGCAGCTGCTATTTTTTCAGTGCCACCGCTGTACTCTCTGCTGCTGTTTACTGGCCAGAGAAGAGCCTACAGTGCTGCGATTTTCAGCATGTTATCTGCACCCAGGCATTTCAACGTTATATTCCATATAACGATTCAGCATGAATTGTGGTTCTTATATGTGTTTTTCGCGGACCACTGGCCCTCTGGTGCCCCCTTTTTTCATAATGATTTTAATTGCATTTAGGGTACTGCAGGCTTCTTCAACGTGGAATTCTTTTAAAGAGATTTGAAGCATGTCTTTTAAACATGCATATGTTTTTAATTATTCTATTTCTAATAATTATTTTTGCATTGATTTTATAAATGAAATTATTTTTATTTTTTGAGATTTAAGAATTTTACAAATATTTTTTGTCACATATGTACAAAATTATTTATATTGTTTACATACATTGTACATATGTTTTTAAGTTATTAATACATATAATGTTGATATTTAGTGCTTTTTTTATTCATAAAAGGATTGTAATTTAATATTTTTCATTTGATACAATTATTTTAAGATGTAGGAATTTTAATAATATTTTTTAAAGCTAAGAAATGAATGTTTATGTTTTTTTTAAATATAGCATTTAAAAAACTATCATAATTTAAATTACATTTAAATAGACATATTAGCCAATATATCAATATTATAGACCACAATATTTTGAAAGCCAGTATTTTTGCTCTTTAAATTATATGTTTGTAATGCAGATTTTATCAATAATTTGACAACATGAATTTGTACCATAATATTTCGAGATCAATATTTTGTCATGCAACCCATCAGCTACTGTGGTCACATTCATTTTAATACTGATTTAGGAAAGCAGCGTTCCTAGCAGCATCTGTGCAAATGAATTGATGTTTGTCAAAGATTTATATTTTCATTAATTAATTAATACAATGTTGTAAAAATAAGCATTTTGATGTTTTTCAGCCAAAGTGTTTATAGTGGACTTTTAAGCACTGCCAAGACTTAGCAATATGGAAGTTACCCGAATCCTTTTGGGCACAGGGCTCAATCTCATTCATTCTTTTGAGATTTCAACACACAAGTTTATGTTCTGAACCGTGTGCTTCTGGACTTTGTTTCTGTAGTGCTCATTTATAGTTCACTCACTACTGTCACAGATACTAAATCTTAAAACTAATTGGTTGGACATTTAAACACTAGGATGAAATCCAGAGAATGCTAGTGTTACTTTTTTTTTTTTTTTCATCTTTTATTTTTCTTAGACAAAGATTTATAAACAACAAGAAATATCAAAAGAGCTGCATCTGATATGTCGAGACATTAAAAGATAAACAGTAAACAAAAGGAAAAAAGGAAATAGGTATTCAAGCAGAAAAAAAAAAGGGCGACCCCCCAGCTTGACCGATTCAGCATTTTCCCCAAATTAAGAATAGGACATTTTGCAAGCATACACATCATCAGAGCAATTTGAATAATCTGAGCAAATAATCTGACCACCCATACGGGATAAATACTAAAGGGGAGGGGTTGATATTGATCACTATTCAAATTAGTGCATTACGGCAGAAAGACTAAATAATATATTATACCTCATTACATGAAAAAGTCAGTGGTATTCCCCGTTATTTAGTCAACAAGATTTGCAATTGGTGCCCAAATTCGTAGCTCCCTCTCTCTCTTCTTGCGCACTTTTAGTTTATAGATGGATGACTCGATATTATATGCCGCAAATAATAGTGCCCGCCAAATGGAGAAGGTCGGGGGATCAACACTAATCCATTGGGAGGTTATACACAAGTGGGCGATAGCCATAGCGATGAACACAAACTCTGTCTCTGATCATACCCTGCAGCCTGTTACATTATTGCTAATTCCGGAAATGAGAAGAGCAGTATTGATTGAGACTGAGATCCCCAAGGTCGTAGAGAGGAAGGTTTCAATACCATAAATGAATTCTTTTACTTTTGGGCATGAGTAAAACATGTGAACAGTGTCTGCTGCCTGAAGATTACATCTATTACACTTTCCTCCCCTAGTACCCCCCATTTAACAATCTTCGTGGGAGTATAATGTAAATCAAATATTGACATAAAATGTTCACTCCTTACACTTCCAGTAATCAAAATCTGGTTTGCTAAGGACATGGAGTCTTCGATATTCATTTCTCACCCCCCCCCCAACTTATTGGCCCATATTTCTGATTGATCAGTAAATCATCTGGAAAGGTGTCAAGCAAGGTGGAATATAGCTTTCCCAGCCGGGCCTTCTTTTGCACCAATTCGACCAGGGATAATTTTTCAAAATTGGAAGCCTCTCGATAGGATCCTTTCCTCAAAAAGCTCAGAATTTGCAAATATTTAAACAAATTACCCCTACTCAACCCATACTCTTCCTGCAGTATTGCAAAAGATGCCATTTACCCATTTCGATAAAGATCTCCCAATGCATGAATACCCTTATTGCCCCACTCAAATGTAACCTGATCCCGAAAAATTGGTGGTAAAATGGTGTAGTCAATAATGGGGTATAAGCATTAAGGTGTGAGATCTTTAGCTTTCGTTGAACCCGTTTCCACACCTTGAATGCTGCTTTCACAGTTTTAAATCTTGTCTTTTTGTTATAGCTGGGCTCAAAAATCGACACAAAGCAACACTTAGCTTGATTCCCCAATCCAAATGCCTAAATAGATGGACGGCTCGCCATTGGTATATCAGCCTTGGAGCCAACAAGTAATATGGCCATATGTTGGAGAATTGCAGCCCAGTAATAGAGCAGAACATTTAGATTTTTCACAGCCTGGTGGGCAGAAAATCTGGATTTTATTAAACACACGGAGGCCAGGATTATGCAAATCTCCTTTATTGCGCAGCTCACAGCAGCAACAATGAAGAGATCTAGAACTTCAAAAAACATTCCAACATAGTATATAGTCCATGTGCACGAAGTCATCTCCCTTCTTTGTGCGGCGAACAAGATAACTTTAAAATTCTTTCAAATAACTTTCTTAGAGAAGACATCGGAAAGGTCTCTGAAACCATTTAATCTGTAAGAAAAGAGAACAAAATTATAATACACGGGTGGGATCAAAAGTGGAGGGATAATCCTGGCCTCCGTGTCCTTAATAAAATCCAGATTTTCTGCCCACCAGGCTGTGAAAAATCTAAATTTTATGGCATGACACGGAGGCCAACATTATGCAAGTTCAAAGTGTATTCAATACATTATCGATAATATTTGGTACAGGTTTAAAATAACAACTTTTGAAAATCCATTCGTTTTACCAGTCTGCGGCCCTAAGAATATCTTGAAGGCCAACACCCAAAACAAAAGCTTTTGAAGCTGAAGCACCTCTAAGAGAATGAGCACCAAATATGGAAGTATCAATTCCAGCTTCTTTCATAACATCCTTAACCCATCTAGCTAAGGTGGGGGAAGAAACTGCTCTATGAGGTGATCTATGAGATATTAATAATTGATCAACAGAAGTTCTCAACGTTAATGTTCTTTTTTCATACTCTAACAAACACTTGACGACACACAAGCATTCGTTCTGTGGGAAAGAGGGATAGAAGACGGAAGTTGACATGGTTTTAGTCCTTTTTTTTAGGAAGAAACAAACTCCCTCAGGTTGACAAGCCCTACTAGAGATTTCTAAGGCTTTAACGTCCGATGTTCGCCTGAAGGAGACAAGACACAATAAGACAGTGAGTTTATAGGAGAGTCTTTTTAAGGAGAGGGAAGAATTCTCGCTCCAACTTGTAATTAGTGTAAGAACATCTCTGACGTCCCATAAAGCTGAATATTTGGGTAAAAGTGGATTTAAAACACGCATGCTACGCATAAGCTTCTTTGTTAGCAAGCTCTGGCCTACCGAGGTACCGTCTACTAGGCAGTGACCCGCAGCAATGGCTGATCTATAGACATTAACAGTACGATAAGCCAGCCCTGAAGTGAAGATTTCAGACAAGAAGTTAATAACTTGAATTAGACCGACTGAAATGGGATCGCAGTTCCGTCGAATGCACCAACAAACCCATTTACGCCAAGCCAGTCTATAAGCTTTCCTTGTCCCAGGTGCCCATGATTCTGATATGAGTCTGAAACCGTTCTCCGAAATCCCTGGGAGGCGCCATTGTCTCTTGAAATCCTTCAAGCCATCAAAGACATGAGGCCCTGAGTCACAAGGGGGTGAGGTTCTCCGTGAGGACCTGAGATTATAGTTCCGAAGGTAGGAATGAGTATTGGAAAGTCTACGCTCATTTCCATCAGAATTGGAAACCAAGCTTGGGATCTCCAAAGGGGGGTTATTACTACCACTCGATCTTGAACAAGAAAACGTGGGAGCATGACAAAAGGAAGGAAGGCATCAGGGTTCAGACCAAGACAGTTCTGAAGGAAGGCATCTATCGCTAAGGCCTGAGGGTCTGGTCTCCAGCTGAAGAAATTCGGTAGTTGAGTGTTGAGTCTGTCTGCAAACAGATCTATTCCAAAGGGACCCCATAAGGATTGAATGGACAGGAAAACCTGTCTGTCCAGTTTCCAATTGCTGGAATCTTTGAAATTCCTCGAGAACCAGTCTGCTACCCCATTGTTCAGGCCTGGAATGTGTTCTGCAACCACTGAGATGCATTTGTTGAGGCAATAGGCCCAGAAATTGTTGGCCAGGTCCGAAAGACCTTTGGAGTGAGAACCCTCCATCTTGTTCACGTATCTCACAGCGGAAACGTTGTCCATGCGGAGCATGACTGAGCATTTGATCATATCCTTGGTAAAGCTCCAGATTGCAAAGGATCCTGCCAGTAGTTCCAGGCAGTTGATATGTAACTCTTTCTCTTGAGAAGTCCAAAGGCCCCCTGTTGACGAGTGGCCGCACGTGGCGCCCCATCCCTCTAGGCTCGCATCGGAATCTATTATCAGGTCCGGTTCTTCCCCAAAGATGGCTCTGCCGTTCCATGCTTCTGCATTCCTCAACCACCAGAGTATCTCTTTCCGGGAGTCTGAGTCCAGATACACGATCTGAGAGTGGGAAGGATTGTTTCTCAGGGCTTTTGCCTTGAATCTCTGAAGGACCCGGTAATATAGAGGGCCTGGATATATGGCCTGGATAGTTGAAGACAGTAGGCCCAGAATTCTGGCTAAAGACCTTAGGGGAAAGGATTGTTTCTTTAGAATTTTTCTTAACTCTTTCCTTAGTTTTCTGAGTTTCTCTCTGGGGAGTTTTAATTCTGCCCGAGTTGTATCTACTGTGAAAGCGAGGAACTGTGTGACTTGGGTTGGGGTTGTTGAAGATTTTTTGGTGTTTATCACGAAACCCAAATGTTCTAAAAGTTTTATCGTCAGAACTGTGTGTTGAGAAGCTACTTCTTTGGACTGTGCCATTAATAAAATGTCATCCAGATATAAAATTAGTCTTATTCCTTTGTTTCTTAGCCAGGCCGCTACTGGATGAAGGATCTTGGTAAAGCACCAAGGGGCTGAGGATAGACCGAAGGGGAGGCTTGAAACTGCCATAGCTTGCCTTCCCATACAAATTGGAGGAATTTTTGGTGTGCGGGCCATATGGGGATGGTTAGGTAGGCGTCCTTTAGGTCTAGGCGAGTGAGCCAGTCTCCTTTCCTTAGGATGTCCCTGAGGAGGTAGATCCCTTCCATTTTGAAGTGGCGATAGACTACCCATTGATTTAATTCTTTTAGATTTATCACAGGCCTCATCTTTTTGTCCTTCTTTTCTACTAGAAAGACATTGCTGATGAAGCCAATCTCTTATCGCACCTTTTGTGAAAAGGTCCTTTACCTCTTGAGAGACTAGGGTGGAGTCTTTTTTTGAAAAATGAATTTCTCTGGGAATTCTTTCCTGAATGGGTGAATCTATGAATTCTATTTTGTAGCCCTTGACAGTATCTAGCACCCATGGGTCTTGAGTCACCATATTCCAGTTCCCACAAAACAGGGATAGTCTCCCTCCCACCTTTACAGGGGTATCTAAAAGGTCTTTGGTTAGACTTACCTGTTGAAAATCCTCTTTGTTTTCTTTCACCCCTGAAGCCTCTTGAGTGGAACCTCTGTCTCTGTGGATAGAATAAGGACTGAGTCGCGAAGCCAAAATGGGGGAATCTTCCTCCCCGTCCCATGAAGGATCTTGAAGAAAAATTTCCTCGGCCGGGGAATCGACCCCGCATTCTCCCGGCCCTGGTAAAAACTCTATTATTAAAGACTTTTTTGATGTCCTTTTGGGATTTTTGGATGGAGTTGAATACTCCTACATATTTGACCATTTCTTTGATAGATTCTTCTCCAAAGAGAAGCCCTTGGGAGGACGGTCCTCCTTCTTTATTAGCCAGCTCGACAAGCTTTGGGTCGATCTTTAAGAGTACACTTTTGCGCCTCTCATTTGAGATTGCGGTGTTTGCATTGCCTAACAGGCAGATTGCCCTTTGCGCCCATTGACGCAGCTCTTTAGGGTCTATGGGACTGTTATTGACATAGGCTGATTCGGCCAATTCAAATATCTTAGTCAGGGGACCCGTAATGTCTAGTAGTCTATCTTGACAAGATTTAAGTCCCTTGTCAAGACCTTTTCTGGGGTCTCTTCCTGTCTTGGCAATGAATGCCACCACCTTATTATCGAGATCGGGGGTCATAGCTACCTTGTCAGGGAGGGAGGGGCGAGGGCATTCGGATCGAAGGCGTGATCTTACTTCTTTAGGAATCTCCTTACGGAGCCAAAATGAAAGGTACTCTCCTATGTGTTGGGAGGGCACCCATTCAGGGGAGAGGGGGTGCTTAATGAGGAGTGGGTCGAACATGTATTCTCCAAAGGGGTCAAGGATTCCCATGGTAGACCCTGAGGCCTTAGATGCCTCTCCTTGTGTATCCACAATTTCGCTTTCCTCTTCAGAATCAAAGTCTGAGGAGTAGGAAAGGTTGATCTCATCCACCTCTTCATCACTTTCAATGGGGATGGGTAAATTCGGGCCTTTACTCTGCCCATCTGTTGTGCCCAAGGCACTATCATTGTCACCGCCAGCGCGTGAACTCTGAATTTCACGGTTTAAGCTTTTAGCTTTCTTGTTACCCTTGGGAGGGATGTCGGTAATTGGCCTTTTCCTTTGTGTCGTCTCTTTCGGGTCATAAGTGCTTGTGGATGTCCAGGTCCTATTGGATAGGCTCTCAATTTTCTTATTAATGGTGTCGTCCAGTGACCCTATTACCTTGTCAAGGGCTTTGTTGATTAGTCCCTCTATTTTCTCCTCCATTGAGCTGGATGAGGGATCGGACGACATGGGTAGGATGAGAGGAGCACAGGTCTAGGAAATGAGTGGAGGTAGTTAACTGTGAAGACGGTTTGAAAGTATAAAGAGTATAAAATGGCTGATTGAGCTCTTAAAATGGATGTTTGTACCTACTAAGGGTCTTTCTTCTAAAGAATTGTGCATTTCTGAGTAAATATGAGTGTTTTGTTAAGGGTCTGTCAGACTGTTAGCAGATTACCACTAACCTTCAAGCCGGATACAGCAGGAGCGATGAAAGATGACAGGGAACCCTGCCCCCACTGCGGAGCCGCCCGGGAGTATATAGATAGTACCCTCGCCGGACCACTCCCCATCAGGGGAAGGGAAAAAAGGGACAAAAGAAACAAGAAAGGCAAAACAGCAATTCACTCGCAGTGGACAGGTAACAGACTTCTGTCAGGCTCTGGGACTCCACTGTATACACCCCGTGGTCCCTGCAGTGAGAAATAAGGAGAACACACTCTATGAACTACCAGCAGTCAGGAAGAATGGGGTATAAGGTTACTGACAACAACCCCCCCACTTACAAGTGCCGGATACAGGTTTCTCTTAGTCCAGGGCTAATCTAACCACCTCAAGAAGCGTGTCCCTCTTCACATGACATGCGAACTAGACTCCTTCTGAAATACATGTAAGGAAAAGTACTTAGCTCTGATGGACTGTGGTTCGCTAGAGCAGGAACATCAAGGATAGAGATCCGCTTACGTGTCGAATTAGACAGGAACCCAGAAGTGAGAGAGACAGCCATCTCACCCAATAGCGATTCCCATTGGAGAAGTTCCTGTTACGGTGGCGAGTGAAAGTAATTGTAAATCAAACACGAGCCTAAAACAAACGGCTCTTGGAGCCCCCCCTGGGGGGTTGGTGTGTAAACAACAAAAAACGGGATCCGAGCCTTTCAAACGGCTCGCCGAGGAACACCCTGTCGAATCAGGATGCGACGATACAATGTTGCGCGCCAATGCGCGGGGAGAGTTTGAAAGCAGCCAGCCTCTTCGGGGAAGCTCCGAGGTAGACCTTTGGCTTCAACGTAGTCGGAGTAGCGAGGACATTATCCCCGTAACGGTCTCCAGACGCGCGACTCAGCGCGTGTGGAAAGTACTCTGGTTCGGGGCTCAGCGGGGCTGCTCCGGGATGAGAATGGGTTCTGCAGGGTGCCAGCGGGACACGAGGAGCGTGACTCGAGGACGGCAGGTCAAACGCGGTTGCATGAAGTAACGGGATTGACAAGCCCCGAGCTGTCCCAGGGCAGAGCTTAAGAAGGAAGTCCGAGGGAAGGTAGGTGACGCCCCTCACCGACTTCTGGGAGATGTAGTCCCTCACACCAATGTCCCGGCATTACTCGCACCCGCTCACCTCCTGTGTGGTCCCCGCCCCTAATTGCGCCGGGACGTGACAGGGTCTTTCCTTTAATGTGAAAGAAGGAGGGTTCTGGGTAGTAGTCCCTTTTTAGTTTCAATAGGTTAAGAAACCCTTTTTATTTTTTATTAGTCTTGTAGTCTTTGTTTAAGGTCTTTGTCTCTGTCTCCCCCCTTTTTTTTTTTGTTTACTTATGGGTATTAGACAGAGAGGGATGAGGCAGAGAAAGGCTGGTAAGTGAAACTTGTTTCATTTGGTAAAATGCGCGATTTGCGAGTGAGTCTCCGTGAGCTCAAATGGAGATCTTGTTGATTTCTGTCTCCGTGGCAACCCTGCGCGGCCTGCCCGAGCTTCGGGTGGGGCCGCAGGGTTACCAAGGAGACGAAAAACAATGGCCCGTTGCTCGACACGGAATCGGCGTTTGAAAGACGCCGGTCCCATGTGAGAGGGTCTTTCCCCTGCCTTAATAAGCTGAGGAAAGTGAAGAAAAGGGAGCAGGCGGAGGCAAGAACGTCTCCGTACAGCTCCCTGAGGGGAGCAAAAACCACGATATGGAAGGTGCTCACATCCAATAAATAGACGGTTCGAGTACGGGGAGAAGCCCTCAAATTGTTGGGAGAACCAAATCGGGGAAGAGATGACCGCGAGTCCCGGTTGGAGGAGGGGGGGGAACCCCGCACAGCATGAGAAGTCAAGGTACGACTACAACCAAGCTACTATTAGATCGTATAACATAACAAAGATAAATAATACGAATATACACACAGTGTTGTAAAGAGGGTGGGGAGAGGAAGGAGGGGCACACTCGTCCAGTCAGTAATCGGCCACATCAGACAGCCACATGTTCAAGCAGGCATAGAATAAGCATAGATAAAGTATAGGTACTTATCTTGTGAGCAGCAGCAACAAAGAAGGGAGATGACTTCGTGCACATGGACTATATACTTTGTTGGAATCTTTTTTGAAGTTCTAGATCTCTTCATTGTTGCTGCTGTGAGCTGCGCAATAAAGGAGATTTGCATAATGTTGGCCTCCGTGTCATGCCATAAAATTGGGGATGGCCAAGCCCCCACGTTGTTTAGGAAGAATCAGACATTTGGCTGCTCTTCTAGACCTACGATATCCCCATAGGAACCTAGAGCATACCCTTTCTATCTTCACAAAAAAAAGAAGAAAACTCAAGAGATATAGTCCTAAATAAGTACACAAAAACTTAGGTAAAATCAACATCTTTAAAACATTACTCCGCCCGATCAGGGATAAGTGTAAATGATCCAACCTCTCCAATTTCTTATTGGTAGAGTCGATTAATGGGCTAATGTTCAAATCAGGAATTTTATCTACCCGCGTGGTAATTGTGATACCCAAATAGATAGCCTCTAAAACAACTGGGAAATCGGGAGGGCTTGCCATACCAGAACATAAAATTTGGGTCTTGTCAGCATTTAGCTTGCACCCTGAAAGGACACCAAACTGAGCAGCTAAATCTTTTATGGCTGGGAAGGCGGACGCAGTATCACTCGTGAGGACCGCAATGTCATCGGCATAGGCCAACTCTCTGTATTCTGCCTCCCCAATCTCAATTGCTTTAATATGAGTATTAATCTCCAATTTCTTTAAAAAGGGATCAACATATAGGGCAAAAAGAAGGGGTGAACCCCTGCCTTGTACCTCTACTAATGGTAAATGATGCTGATTCCAGTCCTGCGATCCGAATCACCGCACCAGGGAATGTATACATCACCTTAACCGCCTGTACGAAACCTGTGCCCAACCCCTTCCAACATAAAACAGACCAGAGGAACCACCAGGAGACCCTGTTGAACGCTTTTTCGGCGTCCAAGAGGAGACCTCCCAGCGGTGACCTCATGGCTTGAGCCCAATCGAGAAGGGCAATTACCCGGCGGACATGATCCGTCGTATCCCTTCCTGGGATAAATCTGTGTTGGTGTTGGGAAAACAAAGGGGTAATTACTTTTCATAATCTGGTTGCCAATAGTTTCGAATAGATTTTACTGTCGCTGTTAATAAGCGTTATTGGCCTATAAGAGGCCGGATTTAGCTTAGATTTCCCCTTTTTCCAAAAAACAATAATAGTGGTCTTCCACCAAGAATCGGGAGTCTGATAGTTGTTAAGTGCCTGTTCGAGTAAATATGTGATGTCATGCTTAAGCTCTCGCCGAAAACTCCAGCGGAATGCCATCAGGGCCAACTGCTTTCCCTGAAGCTAGAGATGTTAGAGCCAGCTCAATTTCTTCCCATGTAAATTGAGTTTCCAATACCTCATTTTGATCCTGAGTTACCTTTAACGTTTCTATCTCCCTTAAGAATTCTTCCGGGGAGTCACTCTCTATCCCAGCGGAATCCTGAGCATACAGTTGCCTATAACATTTTTGAAAAACCCTTAGAATTCCTGCCGGGGTAACCTGAACCTGACCTTCATAATCCTGGATTTTAAGAATTCGATTGGCGACTTCCCGTTGCTAGATTCACTTGGCCAAAACTCTACCAGTATTTTCACCCAGCTCATATGCCTCTGCCCTCTGTTGTGTATATTTAGCTGCAACCTCCAACACCTATATACCCATGAATTTTGGATTTTAATGCTATTGTTGGTTTATAATTATTTCAAATATTTAAATCCACATTTGGGTAGCAAAAGCTCGTGTTGTGGCTTACATGGGGAATTTGTTTTTGATGTGACTTTTGCTGTTATTGCAGATTTTACTGTGGACTTAAAAGTGTTAAATATGCAACTTAATATTTTAAAACATGTGCCATGTTCAATGATAAATAGAAGGGCAGCCAATACCTGCCCAGTGGTTGAACCTGACAGCAATCTAAGTTTATAAGAACAAGCAAATTAAATCAAAAAAGCATTTCCTACGCATTTGATGTCTGTGGGAGGTATATGTGGCTCAATTTGTGCTATTATTCCTTGAGTGAACTTACAAGTCTTATAAGTTTGAGTTGGTAACAATGATTCCATATTAGCATACTCATCTCTGGTTATTTTGAAACTGACAAAAGGATTATTAATTGCATTTTTACCATTAAACCATAGAAATATGTGATACGTCCTGGGGAATCACACCTGTTAGTTTTTTTTCGTCATCCTTATTCTCCAGTTTTAAATGCAAAGCTATCAAGCTGGTGGAGGCATATGATACAAAAGCCTGGAACTGATATCTCAATTGTATTGTATTGTATTGTATTGCACACTTATATAGTGCTGACTGTTACCCTGCGGGTATCCTGGCGCTTTAAACCTAGACTGATGGAGTCAACAGAAGCCTGAGTATTAGCAAGGAGCATTACTCTCATTCCTGGGAAATAGCTAGGTCTTCAGACTTTTTCTGAAACCTAACAAAGAGTTAGCTTGTCTGATGCTCTGGGGTAGCTCGTTCCAGAGGCGTGATGCTGCTGTACCAAAGGCCCTATCTCCGAACCTGGATTTCTTGAATCTGATAGTTGTTGCCAGATTTACGCTAGAAGAGCGAAGATGTCTAGTAGGCTTGTACCAGATGAATCTCTCCAACATGGATAGAGGGCCTGTGCTATGCAACGCTCTATATACCATGCATAGGGACTTAAAGCTAACTCTATCCCTAATGGGCAGCCAATGGAGATCTCTCAGAGCCATGGTGGTGGAGGAGCTGCGCTGCCTATTAAGTGCCAGCTTAGCTACTATAGACTGGACTCGTTGCAGCCTCTGCAAGATGTATTGTGGAGCACCCAAATACAAGGAGTTGCAATAGTCCAGTCTGCACACAATTATGCTCCTCACCAGGGGTCTAGCCTCACTGGGTAGAAGTGGTAAAATCTGCCGGAGCGCTTTTAGGAAGGCAAAGCACACACTGATTCTTTTAGTAGCCTGTGACAGCATTTGAAGATCTTCATCAACCAAGACAACCAGCCAGAAACCCGACGCATGCATTCCTGGAAGGTGTCCATAGACACCGCGTGCTTCCCTTCCAGGGAAAACACCAGTTGGGTGTCGTCGGCATAGTTGACCAGATCAACCCCATATGATTTTATAATGGGAATCAAAGGGCGTAGATATATATTGAAGAGGATGGGGCTTATTGTCGAGCCCTGAGGAAATCCGTGGCATGCCGCAGACTTGGGAGAGGCAAATGGTGTCATGGTTACAACCTGTTGTCTTTCTGACAAGTACGATTGCATCCATTTCAGGGCACGACCTTTCACACCCCGTCTCTCCATCCTTCCTATCAGCACTGTGTGGCTTACCGTGTGGAATGCGGACGACATATCCAGTAGCACTAACACCGAAGAGTTACCATTGTCGGCTCACATTCGCAGATTATCCAACACGGTTGCCAAAGCAGTTTCCATCCCATGACCTGGGCGGAAACCAAACTGATCCCTGTCCAATAAATGGTTATCTTCAAGATAACTCAACAGTGACTTGCTGACAGCCTTTTCCAGGAGTTTTATGGGATAAGGCAAGAGATAGGCCTAAAATGAACTGGGTTTGTTGGGTCCAAAGAAGGTTTCTTTAGCAGAGGAGTTACCACTGCCTGCTTCCATACCTCTGGGACTACTCCTTCCTCCAGAGATTGGCAGCAAATCAGTCGCATCCATGGGAATACTTCTGGTCCATACTCCTTCCAGATCCTATGAGGAAGGGGATCTAGGGGGGACCCAGAAGACACACCCTGAGCGAGACTATTAAAGAACTCTTCAGTTGGAGGTTGAAAACACTCAATTGATGTTTCAGCCCAGGATTCCTCATCTATTATCTAGTATAGAGCATCCTGGCTGCTGGCATTACCCAGATCGAGTCCCCCAACAATTTTGGCGATCATCAAAGAAAGTGGTGATTTCATCGCATAAATTCTGTGATGCAACCACTTTATTGCCCGTACAAGCAGGACTGGAGAGATCTCTTATGATATTAAAAAGAGCTTTCGTACCATTAGGTGCTTGTAGAATGGAACTGGCTTAGAAAAGTGCTTTAGACCTGGCGATAGTCTGCTTATATTGACCCTGCACTAATTTCAGCAGATTCCTATCTGTTTCTAGATATGATCTTCGCCACCTCCTATCAGCCTGTCGGCAGGTATTTCGTAGTAGTTTCAGCTCTTCGCTAAACCAGGGGGCTGAGGGTTTCCTCCTGTTTTTAATCCTTTTCATGGGGACATGCCTATCTAGGATATTGGTGATGTAGTTACAGTAGGTATGGTAGTTCTTATCCACTGAATCACCTGGAGCAAAGAGGGTCTGATTGGGGAATAATGGATCTGTTCTATCTTTTGGCAGTTTAGCCCAGTCTCTGCCCCATCGGTAGGTCGTTTGGCAATTATTGTTATTTGTGACCATGGGTATAGTGATCCTAAAATGGATTAAGAAGTGGTCGGTCCAGCTTTGAGGCAATATATATCGATCACTTCTGTCTCGGTCTGGTTTGCGAACACGAGATCCAACACGTGTCCTCCCAAGTGGGTTGGTTCTTGTATTAACTGGTGCTGGCCAGAGTTCTCACATGTTTGCCGCAAGTCTTGCAGATGGCTCCCTAGGGTTCCGTTATCCCATAAGTTAAAGTCTCCTAAAAGCAGCATTCTGGAGTGTGTCAGGGTCAGAGCAGCAATGGTGTTGAGCAATGCCTGGTACTGAGTGTCTAGACCCGGAGGTCTATAACAAACCACACCAGTTAGTATCCTTCCTTTTCGCTCTTGCAGGGTGAAGCCCAGTAGCTCAAACCCTGCAACCTCATCCACCTGTAGGGGTGCAAAGTTCCATCTGTCTTTGAATATTACCCCGACCCCTCCACCTCTTCCGGAGCCCTAGGGTTGTAGAATGTCTTATAGCCTCTTGGGCCGGCAAAACCCAACACAACAGAGGAGTCGGTACTGGACCAGGTCTCTGTAATAAATAGAACATCCAGATCCATGTCTTCTAACAGACTTAACACCTCTTGATGAGGCTCAATCAGTAAGAGTGACTATGGCTGCAAGAGCTTTCAAGGTGGGTGGACATTTCAAAGACATTTTGAAGACAGTCAAACACCACACCCTTTGCTATGTTTTATCTGAGACCCTTAAAGCTATTTATCCGTATATTTGAATACATAGATTTAAACCTGCACAATGCTAGACTTGGATCTTGACCTAAATTAATGATTCTCTCAATGACATATGATTGGTGAGTGACAGAAGAGACACCATGTACAGGTTTGGTATAAAGGGGGCACCTGTTTGTACCATGAATGCATAAGGTCTCACCAAGCAAATCCCTCTGTTTATTTGAAGGGAGAAAGTCCTTACATTTGCAGACTGCCTCAATGTGTTATGGTGACAGGGGCTGTCTCCCACTCCCCAGGGCAGAGGGAATCACCAGAGACTCCCTGAGCCACCAGCTCATGTTTGGAAGGCTGGTAGGGCAATCTCCAACTAGCTCTTGGTCCTTACGGAGGGGACGATTGTGGGCTGCTACTAGTTATGAACTGGTTGAACTCACCACCACACATCACCATTCTTCTCCTCTGCCACGCCATCTCAGATTCTGGTGGAGAACACGGCCACACAATTACAAAAACAAGGTTTGGTTTTAATAGACAAATGTCAGTGGTGGAGATGGGGATAGTGCCATCTGGTTGGTGTGTTAGTGCTACCCTTGCTTACACAGCTGCTGTGTGTCTGGCAAGTACCAGTACCTTTGTGGGGTCCATTTCTCAACTGGGTTTGGACAAAAACAGTGTAAATGGCCTGAACTATTGCTTATAAGCTGCAGACCAGCATTCCTGCACAATTTCCTCGCAGTGGCGCACAGAATAAGTAAAAAATATTAACTCACAATATTAAATGCAAAAAACACACACACATCAGTTTAAACAAAGCTAAGCTGCTTGGTTATCGGTGCTTCATTGTTGTACAGAAAAATAATAGCACAAGCCAGATATTTTACGTAATTATATCAATTTACAGCTAAATATTTCTAAAATGATGGGTATAAAATTCTATTATTTTTGCAGCTGATTACCTTGTTTTGAATTTGTGCTATGCTGTCCTAGGGTAAATGCTTGAGACATGTTTTCTAGTAAATAAAGCTATGGGTCTTTTTCTATTCACAAACTTCCCCAGGTGTACTGCTGGGAATGTGATATGACTTTTTGTAAAGGTTGCTATCCCTCTGTGTTAAATTCTCCACAGCAGAGAACTCCACAACTTGGAATGGAGCCTCCTATACAAATGCACTATTTTTCTCTGAAGGAAAAACATTGTGACTGATCATCATATTGACGAACCTGCTTACTAAACTTGTTGTGACTGACTTAATTGTGACTGACTTACTTGTGCACATGATATAGAAAAGTGAACACATTAATATATCATTCCCAGGGGGCATGGCTAGTGTAGTCAAGATGGCAGATGCTTTCTAAGAGCGCTCATCCTACCTCCATTTAATCCTGAGACATCCAATGCTGTGTGGTGCAAGAACTGCTGAGTCATTACAGAGCCACCCAGTGGCCGGTGCTGCCTATGGGATTTCCTGTGCTAGCCGCATCCCTGTGTTGTGGGAACAGAGGAGCAAAGTCCTCTGGCTGCCCTCGTGGGACTTTGATGGGGCCGTGCCCAAATGACTGGACATCCACGGCATTGCTATGGGACCCATCAAGATGCACTTGTGGCATGGCTGGTTCAGGCCTCTGGACTCAAGAGGCCATATCATGAGTCCTGGAGTGTGAGTACCCCCGTATAGTCTGGGACTGCTGAGTCTGAGCCCAGAGGAGGAGCAGGAGATTCGGCTGCAGCAGAGAAGCGAAACTCGGGAGTGCCCTCAATGGCAAGTGAGGTGAGTTCCAAAAGCTGGCCTTCCTTTCCTGATCTTCTGCATCTCATGACAGTCCCTGAAATCAAACCATGCCATCCTCTGTGATCCAAAAAGCAAAGGTGAGCCACCTGTGAACGAAGTACACCTCACCCTGTGGAGGTGAGGCCTTGACACTGGCAGACTGCGACCCGGCCCGCATCCCATTCAGCTCTGCCTACACTGGAGCAGATTGTGAGATCTGACCCTCACTGAGACCTCCACTGGGCTCTGAAGAAGTACAATTATCAGGAATGGCTTTCTGGTGACCTCTGCAGACCATGGACTGCATGTGCAATGCACCCCACTGGTGAACCAGAACTAAGCACTCATGTGGACTGGGTACCCATTGATCCCCACACCCACTGTATCCTCAAGAGACAAGAAGAGAGGCAGGGCCCAATCAACCCAAACTCAGGGGGGAGACTCTGACTGATGGCTGACTGCTTGTTCTGGCCCCCCAGGCCCAAATCTTCATTGCCATGAGGTCTGGCAGGCGAAAGTGGGTCATGCTGTTGCACCATTGATACAAACTGTATATAGCAGATTGGGGAGCGACCGACTGCTTCTGTTGTCCCATTTTACAGCGGGCCGGATCCACTGGACCAGCCTCCTCACAAATGAAATCTACATCTCCAGTCACACACAATGCCAGACACTCTGGCAAGTGCCACTCCGTTGTAGCAGACAGTGCCATCCAACTTCAAACCCAAGAGGAAACATGGTCAAAGAGAAAGGCCAATCGACTCACGCCCAAACCAAACTGGACAGTCAGATTCACCACTCCTCCAACAGCCGCAATGAGGATGCCAATAGATAGGTCACTGGGGCACCCACTATGGAGCCAACTGACATGGGGACATTCTGCAGGTAGTTGAGGCCTTGAAGCAGGTGGTGGAGGCCAGAATCGTAGAGGTGAGGAAGAATGTGACACTACTGAGACTAGGCTTCGAAATGTGGTGATCCGTGTTACAAAGAACGTTGGGTCTACACTTTGGAAGATGAAGTAACCTCCCTTAAATCCATGGTCTCAAAATGACTTTATTCGATTAAACAACTTGAGGCAAGATCAGAAGACATGGAAAACAGATTGCGGCTGAATAACCTCCATTTCATCGGGTTCCCAGATGCAAGGAAGGTGTGGATACCAAGAAATTCCTGGATACCTGGCTGAAATCCTCGATCCCGACCTATCTCCTTTCCCATGGTTCATACTGGAGTATGTCCACGGATCCTCAGCACCGAAACCTCCGTCGGTGGTGCTTCCACTGCCCATGATAGCCCGCATACTTAACTTCTGGGAACTGAACTTAATACTCTGTGAAGCACGGAAAGCCAGAGATCTCATGCACCAATCCACACAAATCATGATTTTCCCTGACTGCTTAAGGCTGGTCCAACACAAATCTTTGAGAAAATTCAACAATGACTGAAAGCCATTAATGCTGAATACATGTTGAAGTTTTACTTTGCTTTAAGTTACCAATCATCTGGCCCGAACCCAAGATTTTCAATAAATATGTCCCACACCACACACATGATCAATACCAAATTCCATGCACGTTGCGGCCTGGCCATCGACCCAATGAGTACTCCATATCCATGATCCACAACCCCGAAGCAATAATGGTTACCTTTTCCGTGCTCTCCTAGGATGTCAATGGTCTCCTAGACCACATAAAAAAGTCAGCTAGCCTCCGATATGTGATGATGAAACTACCAGCAGTCCTTACACTGAAGGAGACCCCCTTATAAGGTACTCAATGGCTCTTTTTAGGCTGTATTGGTTATGAACAAGTTTTCCATGCAGGGTTTGTAAGAGGCGCATGAGGAGTGGTCATTTTCCTCCATGATTCCTTCCCCATGATACACACAAAGACACATGTTGATCCACTGGGCAGGTTGTTGAGCATTAAGAGCACTCTAAGGGGCCCCCATTAGAATCTGCTTAGTTTTTACATCCCACCACAGTCACCCAGGGGGGTCTTGGAAGATTGCCGTGTGCTAGTCCTGGGGCTCCTACCCCAAGATGACCATCATCAGGGGGACTTTAACACAGTCCCTATGCCTGAACACCAATCTACTGAGGGTCCCCCAACACATGGTATAGGCATTTCAAGGTTGTTGGAGTATTGAAGGGCCTCCCTAGGCCTCTGCAATGTGTGGAAGGTGTGGCATCCCCATGATAAAGAATATACACATACTTCAATGGACCACAAAAAACACTTTTTTGCATTGATTTGCTGTTCCTCCCAGCCACTGAAAAACTCCACACTACAGTGATGGAGATTCTCCTGTGAGGTATCTCTGACCATTCCCTTTTTCATCTCCACATGGGCACCCCCAGCAACAGCACATAAGACGAATTGGTGGCTTAACTCCTGGTTCTTAGCCATACCCAATACTTAGATTACCTGAGAGACGAGATCAAGGTGTAAACTCATGAGGGCTGCATTTCCTACAACCCTTCTTTGGGCAGTGGATAAAGTCATGGTGAGTGGCTGGACCAACTCCCTACTTTGCAGTCAAGAACAAGGGATGCATCAACAAATGAATGCCATTGAGACCCATAACCAAATGCAATATGCAACAATCCCCACCGCCCAGTCACAACAAATGGAACGGTTTAAGCCCACCCTTCACCTACTCGCCTTGGAAGAGGTCTGAAAAAGCTGGAATGTTCCGCTTCACTAAGTCTATGAATTTGGAGATAAATCGGGTAAGCATGGATTTCCCCCCCCTCCAATGAACAGAACTACACTCTCCCAATACACTAGAAGAGGTAGGGGATGCTGTTTAACATGAAATTATCTTGGGCAAAACCCTGGGACCATACAGCTTTCCATTTGAATTTTACCATAAATGCCAAGAGCTCCTTCCACACTAACTGCTGGGTGTACCCAGAGGCAGATGCCACAGGGACCTTCCCAACAGAACTTGACCTTGCCAACAGTGTGGTCCTGCAGAAACCGGGTTATCCACCAGAACACTAGGCCTCCTAAAGGCCCATCTCACTAATCATTACTGAACTTAAAATATTTACGATGGCTCTTGCCAGCTGACTCCGGGACATTGCAGATCTGGTCCACCCCGATCAGTTCAGATTCATACTGTGTGGAAGCACAGCAAAAGACACACAATTGATGGATGGAATGCAGAACAAATCAAAACATTCACCCCCAGTCAAAAGATTTGGGTTAATTCCATCATTGCAGCACACAGCACTCTATTAAATGCCTTCATATAGCACTGGCCTGACTTGTTGAGTTCTAGCAGCCTGCAGGCTCTCCAGCTTACCAGCTTCGAGAAGGCCTTTGACTTGATCGACTGAGCATTCCTGGATCAGGTAATAAAATGCATGGGTTTTGGACCAAAATGTACCCATGATGTAAAGTTACAAAGTTATTCAACTTCGACACAGGTGAGCATTAATGGGACGTTCTCCTGCCCCTTCCACATCATTAGAAGAACCCAGGCAGGGCTACCCCTTATTGCCCTTGCTCTTGTGACATGCAGGGTTGGAAATAGCAAGGAGCAAGGCAGAGTCAGAATTGTGCTGTATGCTGAGGATGTTCTCCTTTACTTAAGGAACCCACACAAGTCGGGTACCTGCATGATGCAGAGACTGTCCCTTTATGGAGAGGCTTCAGGATTCCACACTAATTGGGACAAGTCTCTCCTGATCCCACTCATGAGAAGGTCAGAGGCCATTAACTGGCAAACAAAGCTTCCACATCAAACAGCTCTGGTTCCTCTACCTTGGTGTACGTCTCAGTTACACCTGCCCTGACCTGGTCCCTCAATCTCCCCCCATTCCTGTCCAAAATGAATCAAGACTTCAGTTCCTGGGCAAATCTGCCATCTCTGACCCTCGGCAGAGGGACCCTGTTTAAAATGATCACCTTGCAGAGGTTTGTAAATGTCCTTCAAAATTTCCTAATGCATATACTGCATCCTGGTTCAGAGACCTCACTGCCTCAATCTGAGCTTTGTTCTGGGCTGGTTGTCCTCCCCGTATTGCCTGGGACAAATGCTATCAATTGATGTATAACTGGGCCATGGGTATGGTGGAGAGCCACGTCTTTAACTGGCCCTCCCAACTATTAGTCATCAATGATGGGCTCACCAGAGGATGGGGGAACTTGGCCTACAGGATAGAGCGCCCTCTTTTGGGCATTGACAATGTCCTTCATGTACTGTATGGGGGCCCTCTAACCCACCAGATCCCTGAGACCACTATAGTGGTGATCTCCGTGTGGCGTACAGAATGAAAACAATTTCGCCGTGAGAAATTAATCACCCAACAGATGGCTTGACCAAGTTTCCACAGATGGGGAAACATATGAATTACCTACCGGGGGATGTGTGGCTAGGATCATCCATGAAAGCCTTCCAAGAATTGCAGACCCAGTTCTCGTTATCCACTACACAGTTTCACAAATACCTGTAATTGATACACAAATTCTTTTCCCACTGAAAGGATCTTACAGATCCACCAAAATATAACCTACTTGAGGCTAAACTGCTCAAAGGTGCCCTGGGTAAAAGAAGGATTCCATAAAGATATAAATCATTAATCATTTATTCCCCAGGTGAATTCATCCCTCTCTAAATGTCCCCTACCTCAAACCCACATGCTTGTGGCAAGTGGGTATATGGCACACTGGATCATTGCTAACCAGACCTTAGTGCTTGTGTGCAAACCCCTAAAGCATTTTGAAATTGGTTACACTTCTGATTGGCATATATAACCTACCTCAACTAACAACCTCAATATCTATCAGGGTGGATTGATATAAAGAAACTGATTGTCCATCCAGCCCACTCTCTGAAATCAAATTTAAAAAGCATAGTGTTGGAAATTGGGTTAGTGGTTGTGAGGGGTTAAACCCTACTCAACCAGCAACCACAATCCCTGTCAGGTTAAAAGACATGCTAGCCCCAAATTAACATGTGATCAATCCTTTGGTAGCTTGGCACAAAAGCAGTCAGGCTTAACTTACAGGTAATGTGCAAAGTGTTTATGCAGTACCTCAAACAGTACTGAAGTGAAAAAACAACACAAATACCACTCCATCTTAAAAACAATAGAGTAAAATTTAATCAATTATTTAAGATCAAAATGACGAAAATCCAATCAGTAGAACCGGATATATCCAATTTTAAAGATTTCAAGTAAGTACTTAAAAGTACAAAGCACTACTCACGGCCATTTGGTCGTGCGAGACCGGGTGAAAGTCACAACTTCAGACCAACTGTGATGGAGTGCGGTGTGGACACAGAGGCCTAGTTAGTCCTATTGAAAGTCATCTAAAAAAAAAAAACAGCACAAAGAGCTTTGTTTTCAGTTGAAGAGGCCACAAGGATCAGAGAGAGCATCATGGATGAGCTGTGATGTAATGAGAAAAACAACCCAGGTGTCACGGATGGTCGTCACTGTAGCGCGAAGTTCCTGTCAGGAGTTGCAGATGGTTATTGCAGGAGCTTAGCATTGGTGGTCACTGCTAGCTGTCAATGCTGTTGCACGACATGCAGGTTTAGCGTTGGTAGGTGCTGCAGGTGGTCATTGTGGCGCAAAGAGTCAGGATTAGTGGAGCTTCACGTTGGCAGGCGGTGTGGGTGGTAAGATTTTGACATGAACAAGCCAGTTTGCAGTCGTGAAGAGCCCAAAACTTCAGGATTTCTCCCTTTTCTTGGAAAGGAGCTCAACTGATGCCACACTAAGTGTCCAGGACCTGAGAGACACCTCTTCGGCATTTGGAACTCACTCCAGCAGAGGCTAGTGGGGCTCAGGCAGGTCAGGCTGCAGGTCCAGGCAGCAGGTCAGCTGGGCAGGTGGAGTGAGGCCTATGGAGCTTGTTATGTCCCTGTAACTGAGAACAGGATGCAAGTCTTTTGACCCTTGGAGTCGCTTCAGCCTGAAATGAAGGGTGCAGGTCCAATCTTCATTCTCAGCAAGCAGGGAAGAAGGTAACAAGACAACAGAGAAGCATTCCTTCTGGTAGCAAGCATAGCAGTCCTTCTTCTGCAGTATCCACAGATCCAGAGGTTACTGAAGAGGAGGATCTGAGTGTCCACTATTTATATCTGGTGTCAGCTTTGAAGTAGTTGATGTTTTTATAGAAGTTTCCTGCCTTTCCTGTCCTGCTCCAAACTGGCTGCAAGCAAAATGCAGTGGTGGCAAGTTCTTTGTGTGAAGGCAAGGCACAGTCTGTTCAGTTGCAAGTGGGTCTGTGCCCAACTCGACTCCCCATCCTGCCAGTTGATGGCCAATCTAGGCACAACTAATCCCTCTATTGTGTGGCTGTCTGAGAAGACTGCAGGCACCAAATTGTTATGGCAGGAAATTTCCAACATTCTGAAATGACTGGATATTTACTTATATCTTTGGGGGGAGCTGTACCAGCGGGTGAATCATTGGCAATCATGTGTGTACCTTGTCTTTAATAAAAAGAAAAGTAAAAAAAAACATTCTGAAAGAACAATAAATTAACAGATGCACTCCTGGTTTCTGTTCAAAGTCCAAATTTTTTCAAAAATGCTCATAGCAAAGTTGTGGCGTGCTGGCTCGTTATGTGCTCTGCCCCACCGGCACCAATGAAACCTAATGGCTCACCATTTCACACCACCAACAAGTCGCACAGCCTTGTACACAGTTTACACAAGAAACCAATTTTTTAGTTAGAAACCATGTTAATCCACTTTTAATCCAAGTTAGTTTTGTGCTCAGTGAACCTCTCCTTTCATGAAAAAAGCCCTTATCAAATGAAATACCTCAGATACAGTGCTTTCCATACCATACTTTCCATACTTGCCTTCATTAAACCCACCTTGTGCAACCCAACTCACGTCCTAAATCACAACCCGCTCAAAAAACTTTATACCTGTCCTAATTTTGACGCTCTAACAAGCAGCATGTCTACCTCTCCCATACTCCGTGAGCACTGTTTTAAACTTCCACCTCACGACTTCACTGCTGCAATCCCCCAGGTGTAAGCCATTGAATTTAAACATCCTGCAAACATTCTAGCCAATCCTGTGAGTGCCGATATGTGAAATAAACTTCAAGAAAATACGAAAGCCTTCCCTCGGCATTGTCCTGCCTAATCTGTTACTGCCCAAACTGGATGTAGATTCTGGGGGATTGTAGCATTACTGTATCAGAGGTATTTAGTTTGATAAGGGTTTTTTTCGTGAAAGGGGTTGACTGAGCACGATGTTTTAGTGATTTTAGTTACAGGGCAGGGTGGGAATGGATACTGTTTTGATTATGATTTAATTGGATTAGTCAGTTCTGAGTTCTATGTAAAACAAGTAAAGTGGATGTTTGTTTTAATATTCTAGATATCCCTGAGGAAGGGCTAAACAGTCCGAAATGCATTGGGTGAACAAAGAAGTGGCTGTCCTGGATGAACTGGGTATTCCAGCGTGCGTTATAATAAGGCCTTGGCAATTCCTTAGCATTTGAAATAAAGTGGAATCATGTTACCTTTGATGCGAACAGAGAAAATATAGATGAAATTTGGAAAGCAACATGGATTAAAATTGGATTAAAATGGATTCTAATGAAAAAATAGGTCTCTTGTGTAAACTGTATAGAAGGCTGTGCGACTTGTTGGTGGCATGAAATGGAGCACCACTAAGTTCCAGAACCTTCTAAAAGGGGCATTTTCAAAATTGCAACTTAAAATCCGACTTTTTGTTTACAATTTCTCACAGACACCAAACCAAAAAGGTTCACCTGTCCCCCATTAAAGGTTAGCAATTATTAAATGTAATAAGGCAACCCAATGTTATCTAATGGGAGCGGAAGGCCTCACAGCAGTGAAAAATGAATTTAGATGTTTTCACTACCAGGACATGCAATAGTATGTGGCCAAATTTTTAAATAAATTGTATCCGGCCCCCTGGGCTGTGTGGGGCCTATGTTAGGGGTGACCAATATGTACCAAAATGGAAGGTTTAGGCCAGACATCTCCACCGCATATGCGATACGAAGCATGTAAGAGTTCTACATGCTGTGAGACTCTGATGATGGTTGAGTCGATCCTTGCCTACATATTGATGTGTCATTTGGACCGTATAAGATGGTGCCACAAGAACAGATTTTGAGCTGACTGTATGGCCTAAAAGATTTGTAATATTGTTTTGTTATATATTTCACATATTATATATAGCAGAGTGACTTACATCCTTTGGTCATGAGGAATGCCTTGCACTTTACAGTCTTATATGGCAGAAACATGTTGACCACAAGATAGGGTAATATTTATATCCCTATTTCACTACTCTTTTTTATTTTTATTCCTATCCACTTGAGGCACCAGAATAAGGTTTTTCGCCAAGCAGGAGAAAGTTTTAATCACTTTTTCCTTTGTACTATACCACTCCCTCCACCCACATAGGAAGTAGTACTAGGTGCTGTAGAACACCCCTGGTCCTTTGCTACAGAAGAGTCGTAGCCCACATTAGGTACCTTGCGGCCCCATTGTGCGGAGGGGACCCTATGATGAAGCATGTCACCCTAGGGTGAGTGAAGGTTCTCATCCGAACACAAGCAGTGCTCCTCATTTCCCCCTATATCTCTTTACCCCCGTACATAGTGTGAGTTGATTCATTTAGATTGGAGTAGTACGGTAGACATCGGGTGAATAATGCTCCCTCCAAACCCCCCTTGTGTGAGACAATAAAAGGTTGAAATGGCAGTGTAAAACTGCAGAATCACAATCAGAATCACAATCAGTACCCCACAGTATGTAGAGATAACATTAACTAACCCTGGGAAGATGATTTGTGAAGCAACCTAGATATTACCCACCGGGTTGTGGAAAAGGAAAAAATTCCTTTTGTTTTTATTTACCCTCACACACCCTAGTGGTGTCATGCTTCATCATCGGGTCACCCTGTCCCCTAAAAGTCAGGGTGGGATCACACCAGGGAACAAAACACTACACCTCTGCTCAAACCTACAACTAAAATAGATGCATTTAAATATAAAAGTATATAAAGAATGGGCTTTCATGTTACAAGAAGTAACCAGATTGGTTGCCCACTTGCACAGCATTAAGCAGATGGCGTAAGGAAGGACTTATGGTTGTGGATAATCTATTCAGTTGTAGAAGAATATCTTTGAACCTTATACACCTCACATAACTCCTCTTACCTTGGCCAGATATATAACCAGAAACGGCTTAAAACATAGGAGCTGGAATATTGTGCTTCACACAGCATGCCACATGAGCAGTAGTTGGGTGTCTCTGTGAGTTATCAATTACTTCGACCAGACATATCCCCCAACAATGAACACAAACTCACACCTATTGACAACCCAGACCTATTGTCTTTGCCAGTGCTTGTTAGCAGTGGGAGTTTAATTGAGCAATAACAATAAACTGAGAATAACTATAATTGAAAATGTTTCAAACCTAAAGATGTGAATTAAATATTATTGAGGCAGGCAGAAGGAGTAGTGGTCTTCAGAGTGTCATTCACATTCTGCCCTTTGTACCCCTCTCCTCTCCAGTATCGCAATGTCAGCCATTTACCTCCCTTTTCTACCTCGCTCCCTCCAGATATCACCCATTTGCATAACTCAAGCAACACCTCCCTTTTCATCAATGTCTTCTCTTTATGTCCTTCTGTATGTACTTATTTGCATCACCTCCTCTTCACCATCCCCTCTGTTTCACACGCTCTCCCTCTCCTCATCTCTAAACAAAGCATTTTCTTTCATTTGGCCCTATCACTATTTTTAAAGCTGTGTATACCTCCTCACACAATTTCACACAATCACAATTGGCACATATGGGACTCTGTGTGCTCTGCAGAAAGGCCAAGGATTGGATGAGCGTTGCATCATTTATGATCCACAGACAGGAAATGGGATAAAAGTGCAACCTTAGCTGCAGTATTCTCAATCGTGCTCGCCCAAACCCTGTCATTAAAGCACCCTGAACTCGTCGTGGCCCCCACAAGTGGCTCAGTTCATACTGCGCGTGATATGAAATTCTGCGTTGCATTAACAAAAAAATACAGAAGTACAACATTAGGAACACGCAAATACTATTAGCGGAAGGCGAACTGTCAACCAAAGCACGTGAAACATAATCAGAGCTGTCTCAGGAAGTGAATATAGGGCTATTATGGACGCGTTTCAAAATCAGTTTTTAATTCTGAGCAGTGGCAGGACAGGCGCAAGTAATTAGATTAGAGAGGGGGGAAGACAGATGAAACAGCAATCCCACAAGTGGACCGAAGAGCAGATAAGAAGCTACGAAATAAAGAAAGAAGCTACAAAAATCGAAAAAAAATAGGAAAAGACCCTCGAGTGAATTTCGTATTATACCTTTATGTGCCCCAGCCTGAATAACTCATCGATTTCCTGGAACTGAAGCTGGAATAATGCAGAGTCTGACCTCAGCAGCAGCCCTGTGGAATCCTAAATGTGCAGGAAAGAGCATGGTAAATCGGAAGCCGGAACAGGAAATGCAGCAGGAACAAGGCAATGTAAAACACCAGAGGCTTGGTAATCAGCAGCACCCAGCACAGACAGTACACCGACGTCTTCAGAGCAACGCTCTGGATTGATCTGTGCATGAGAAAACAGGTGCTTTAAGGTACAAACCCCTCCCCTCCCCAGGCTGACAAACTAACCAATAGGTGTTTTTCAGAACCTAAAGTGTGCTGGGGGAGGAAGTTGGGGGGGGGGGGGCTTGATCTCATAGTTCTAGTGTTGTGAGGTTCAGGGTCAAAACTTATTCAAACAAGTGCCTAAGCGCTTTGCCTAGGTGTTAGCCATGCCCAACCTTCCGTGAGGGGGGCAATGTGCCAAAGAACGTGCTGATATAAACATTTTCTCAGTTTTAGCCAAGTTTTGACAGCTTAGTAAAATAAAGAGGTTTCCCCACCATAGATTCTGCTGGAGCAGGAATAAGTTTGATTTAAAAACTTTGGTTTATACCACTGGCTGGTCCTCCCTGTTACTCCTGAGTGGCAATGCATCTTTACTGTTGTTTTACAGAAGATCAGGAGTAACGCATAACAAAATAAAATGGCAATTTTTATTCTAAGTTCAGTCAATAATGAGAGTTAGGTATGAGTTTAAGGGTTATCATTATTCAAAGTTTATTAGAACATTGGAATGTTGGAAGCTCCATTGAAAACAATGGAGTAGCTCCGGGCTTATAATGGCTGGTATAAGCCCGGAGCTCCAACATTCCAATGCTTCTTTGTTCACAGCTCTGGCTGTGAACAAAGGCTTCAAGGAGCCCAAGGGGATTTGAGTCCCCTCGCGCTCCCTGGAGGCCTTGTTTTATTTGTTAGAACATTCTGCCCTCTAGTGGCAGACTGTTCTAGTATCCTTATAGCCCTTCGTAGCAGGGCTATACCGGCTTATAAAGTCCCTCTGCCTTGTTAAAGTCCCTCACCTTCGTCTTGGGCCTTTAACGCTGCAGCGGGCCTTTAATAGCCGATTTGCAGCCTCATGCATCAACCCAAAATCCAGTCGGTAAAATACCGATTCGCTAATAGCTCCCGGTATTAAGTTAAAAATACCCAATCCCAATGCATCAACCCAAAAGCAGAAATCGCTATTTAAGGAATCCTTAAATAGCGATTCTTTAAATAGGGATTCCTTAAATACCGATTCCTTAAATAGGGATTCCTTAAATACCGATTCCTTAAATAGCGATTGCATTTAAGGAATCCCAAAGTGAGATTCCTTAAATGCAATGCATCAAAGTTAAAAAATTAGCGATTTCGCTAATAGGGGGAGCAAATTACCATGAAGATGAACTGCATGGTAATTTGCAAAAACTTTGAAAAATGCACTTTTGTGCATTTTTCAAAGTTTCATGTTGCGCACACACATGCCCTTAGAGCATGTGTGTGTGCAACATATGTGCACATATCATTTTCAGGGGTGCTATAGGGTGTCATTTTGACACCCTTGCACCCTTGAAATTGCATGAGCAATTAGCGAGAACCTACTGGTACTCGCTATTTGCTCATGCAATCTCCGATTCATTCCTATGGGCCTGGAGGCCCATAGGAATGATTGGGACGGCATTCCTTAATTGCTACTCGCTATTTGCTAGTAGCAATTAAGGAAAGTTAAGGAATCGCTATTTGAATAGCGATTCCTACATGCATAGCCTTTTGCTATTCCTTATTAGCGAATCCTTATTTTTCGCTAATAAGGAATCGCAAATGCTAATGTTGATGCATATGCCCCTAGCCCGCTAAGGCGGCTATAAGGCTATATTAGAACATTGGAATGTTGGGAGCGCCATTGAAGACAAAGGAGTGCTCCAGGCTTTTACGGACGGGTTAAGGCCCGCAAATCAACATTCCAATGTTGTTTTCAAAGGCCTCTCGGAGCCCGAGGGAATTTAAACCCCTCTGGGCTGGTAAAAGCCCGGAGCTCCAACATTACAATGTATTCAGTTCACAGGTGTTGCTGTGCACAACGACCACACAGAGCCCGAGGAGATATCAACCACCTCGGCTCCATGAGACCTTTGTTTTATTTGTTAGAACATTCTGCCCTCTAGTGGTGGAATGTTCTAATAGCCTTATAGCCCTTCCTAGCTGGGCTATAACAGTCATCAAAGGCCCGATCCCTTGTTAAAGGCACGAGCTGAACGCTGCAGCAGGCCTTTATAGCTATAGTAGATAATCTTTGGTCAAAGTCATAGATTTTATTTGTACTAATCATAACAATTAAATAAGAACTGAAATTATTAATCAAAAAATGGTTAGCCATTAATCATAGTAAAAGTGCGTTCCATAAAGGAAAGAAATCCCTATTCCAGGAATTGGATGAGGAAAGGTGTCAATCAAAACCCATAAATAATTATACCATAAAGTTTTCAATATATAGAGCAGTTCAAATAAAAGAAAAATTAATCTAGGCAGAACTTTCCATAAAGAGAGGTTCAAGAAACTCAGTAGAGTCTCAGAGCAACATGGAATAAGGCAAAGTAAAGAAATGCAACAACAAGTAAGGGGTTCTGGGAAAAAGGTCTGGAAAAGTGTTAACCTACACTAGGTGCACGCACTAATATAAACAGTCAAAAACCATGTTGCATTTCATGTTAAATCTTCTCCTCCTCTCGTCCAATCAGTTTCCGGTGCTCACCAGGAACAGGATCACTCCTCTTCTTCTCACACGAATACAATAGTCCACAGACAGTAATGTTAGGTTTGCTACTAAATTGTAGCAAATTAGATTATTTACGGAACATTCTCTCATGCAGCAGTACTTTCTTAGTCTTCTAACTACATGTCTTGCCTTCTGAAATATCAACTTGTACATTTTGCTAACAATGATCTATGTAGCACTCAAAACATCTGTATTAATGAAAATATTCAACAGAAACCTATTTGTTGAAAAGAACATGTAAGTTAAAAAAGTCAAGTTCACGTTTAAATGCTGCATTTTTATGTGAGGCTGTCTTCCATTACTTCATTAAAAGATTTGTTTTTATCATGTGTTACAAGTGTTCTTTGTCCAAGCAGAAACATTTTGCAGAGTTTAAATTTAAAATGTCATGAAACTTTTATTTATTAAAAAAAAACATGAGCATGGAAACGTCAAGAATTAAGCATTTTATGTGTGTTGTAGCAAACTAGTGAATATGCTTTTCAAGCAATGTTGCTTTAGCCATTTGAGGCCTAGTATGTGTAAATATGACTGCTAAGTGTATTTTCTACATTTTAAAAGTGTTTCATTTTCATTGAAGCTTGGCTTTCCCCGATTCAGCGAAGCAGTGAGTGCAAGGTAAGTGGTTTTATTTATTTATTTATTTTACATTCCCTATCCCGTCATTTGTCACTTTTACCCCCAACCCCTGCCCCCGCACCACCCCTCCGCCCCATCGCCTCATCGCGCTTACCTGCATGGGCTGCGACTGTTTGATGTGGATTTTCCTTTCTAAATGAAGGTAAAGGTCGCGCCATCGGACAGATATGCAAAGAATGCAGGAGAGAGAACCATTTTGTAATAGTTTTCAAAGCGCAGGAAAGAATAAGTGTGTCACGTTGAGAAAACAAAATGGAGCACAGATCAAGTGCGTCACGTGAAGGAAACAAAATGGATGCCAGAACTTTACAGATGCAACGCTCTTTGCGTGCACACATAGAAACTGAACTACGTCACAAATTCCTCATATAAAAGTTTGATTCGCTTCTTGCAAGGAAGAATGCAGATCGAAGTTAGGTCAACAAGTGAAAGTGCAAAATTTATTTTTACACTGTCCCAAGATAACACTGAAAGTGAATGGGTACTTTTTGCCTTTTATCATAGACAGTGGTGCGTTGATAAACATTATGCCAGTGGAAAAGTACAATGAACTGTCTCCGGTGTCCTGTTTAACCCTGTCAAAAAACAAAGTGTACACGTGGGCTACTTTGACACCGCTGCAAACTCAAGAAATCATAAAAAGACGAAAGTACAAGGACGGATTCATGTCTTCCCAGGCACTTCACCAAGTGCATGTTTACTCAGTTTCAATAATGCTGCTGACATGGTGCTTTTTTCTGTAAACTACAATGTCAATGTCTATTATGAGTTAATGAATCAGTTTCCATCCTTGTTTCATGGAGTAGGAAGACTTAAGACCATGAAAGTGCAAGTTCACATAAATGAGGGCATCCATCCTGTTGCTCAAAGGCATAGTTGAGTTGCACTTAATTTCCAAGGGGCTGGTGAGAAAGAACTTGAGACACTCATAAAGGCGCAACATCATTGAGCGATCTACTGGTCCAATGTCATGGGTATCGCCCATAGTGGTAATGCTGAAAAAGGATAGTGGAGGAGCTGTACACATCTGCATTGATAAGCAAATAAGGTGATCAAAAGAGAAGAAAATCCAGCATATTGGTGACATGATTATGCAGCTGAATGGAGTTAAGTCTTTCTTTGCTTTGATTTGAACAAAGGATATTTCCAGCTTGAACTGGAAGAGAATTGTAGGTAAATTACTAACATTTTGACTCATGTTGGTTTGTTCATATATAAAAGGCTACATTTTGGAGTGCTATCAGCTGCCAATCTTTTTCAGGATGTCATGCATTGCCTATCACAGCCTGTCACAAATGCCATCAAATATAGTGATGACATACTATTTTTTGTGGCCACAAGAAAAGAACATGATAAAACTTCTACCCAAGTGTGACATATACTTGCCGATGCAGGTCTCACTTAAGTGTGGCAAAGTATGAGTTTCAGAACACCAAACTGAAGTTTCTTTGGTCATATCTTTTCTAAAGTGGGAATGACTCTGGATTCAAATAAAGTACAAACATTGTCATCCACTTCTCCCCCACAAGATGTAACTATGCTGCGATCCTTCCTTGGTTACTGTTCAAGGTATGCAGATTACTTTTCCACTGTAAGTTCTCTTACTGAGGGACTTAAAGAAATTAAATGTCCCATTTCGATGGTCAATTGAATGTAAACAAAGCTTCAAACAAATCAAGCATGATTGAGAATGCCACTGAAATGGCATACATTGATCTGAAATTACAGATGGAGGTTGTTGTTGATGCAAGCCAGTGGGGATAGGTGCCATCTTGGCTCAGCACACTGGAAATTCCAATGCCCAAAACACACTGTGACTTTTGCTAGCTGATGTTTGTCATCAACGGAACATGCCTATTCACAACCTGAAAAAGAAAGCCCACTGTAGTGTGGGCCTGTTAGCCTTTTCATGTGTTCCTGTATGAAAAGCATTTAACAGCAGTCACCAACCATCAGAGCAAGTGTTCACCATTTTCGTAAATCATGAAGCCAAGATGCCCCCTCACATTGAGAGGTGTGGGTCGAGAGTCCAGGAGTATGATTATACCATTGCACATCATCCAGGAAAAGATCAAAACCCTGCTGACTACTTCTCATGTGTGCCAATACAGTATCAGGGCACTACTTCTAAAGCAACTGATGATTATGTTAACTTCATTGTCAAATCCAGTACCCCTACTGTCATATCGGTGGAACAAATCATTGCTGCCACGAGTGCTGACAGAGATTTGCTGATACTCAAAAACGTTATTAAACATCCCTCATGGCGAAAACAGCCATTATTGAACAGGCCCATGAGGGACACCGTGGAGTTCTTGCTACTAAATGAGCTCAACAGGACGGAGTGTGCTTCCCGTAGGTGATGAAAAAATTGAAAAAGAGTTACAGGCATGCCAATTTGTGGAACTGCCTGTCAGCCAAAACAATCACACCTCTGTTAAACATGTCTGATCTTTCAAAGCATGCATGGGAGAAGATCGAAATTAATTTATTTGGACACCTTGACAACGGACATCATCTACTAGTAATTGTTGGTGAATATTCCCATATTCCCCTTGTGGAAGATCTGTTGTCAACTACTCATTACAAAGTCATTGGGAGACTACAAACCATGTTTGCAACATGGGGTGTTCCTTCGATTTTGAAATCTGACAACGGCCCACCTTTCAATAGTCGAAAATTTAAAGATTTTCTCACTCATCTAAATATCAAGCATCAGAACAGCACACCTTTTACATCACAGGAGAATGGTGTGGTTGAGAAATTTATGAGCACCCTCAGAAGACTGCTGTGCTGGAAAAGCTTGAACTCAAATCAGTTCTTCGAGCTACGCTTCGTGCATAGAGGTCAACTCTCCATTCTACCATGGGTGAAAGCCCTGCCACCTTAATATTTTGGACAGCCCTAGGCACCAAATTGCCACAATTGGCCACTGATAAACTTCACATTACATCTCACAAACTCAAAATGAATACCTATGCAGATGGACGATGCTTTGATAGGAGTACTGTGTTCAAAAGAGTAGAACCTGAAATACAAGCCTGATGTTTCTTTTGATGCTGACCCACTGAGGCTTGTGACTAGTAAAGGACACATGGTGACTGCTCACAGTCCTGGAAAGTCCATTACGTGAGATTCTACCCATTTCAAGCACCTACCTTGAAGTTCGCCAGCTCCAGATGTCAGTAGTGACTCTTAGCCACTTGAGAATCAGGAGAGCTCAATGACTGTACCAGTGTCTCTGTCACCAGTGCCAGTCATGGACACTTCTCCTGTAACTCCGCAGCTGCACACAACCAGATCTGGGTGATAGATTCAAACACTGAAACAACCTATTGAAGAGTTGTGATATATATATGTGTTATTTGTACTTTTTATTTTAAAAAGGGGGAGATGTAGTGTCTTGTGAGTTAGAGATGGCAGGACCCTTCTGGCTCCTGACGGACTCTGTAGAACAGTGATGTAAGTGCATGGGTGTTAGAATTCATTATGTATAATGTTCAGTTAATGGTTATACGCAGAGGAATAAAGACATGTAATACGAAGCTCCATGTGTGGTGTGATCATTTGCATATACCCAGCCTGGGGAGGATGCTACAATCTGGTGGCACTTGTGCATAGACTGTGGAGCTAATGATGCTTGTACTATCTGGACACTTGCTGAAGACACTGCCTTGGATTAAAACATATGTTGTATTGGACAAATGATGTATGTACTATTTGGGTTACAGGGTAATTTACTACTGAGACTACTAATGTAACTGCATTAGTGCATTTACAGCCTGGGCTAATGCATGTACTGCCTCATTGAGTGTCTCAATGATAATACTCCAAACAACCATTAGCGATTCGAGGGACAGTGAACCCACAGAGAATAGGGAGCCACTAGTGTTAATCTCAACACCACATACAGATTAATACTCAAGAAACAACCTATGTTCCCGAGATCAATTGATTATGAATGATGTTGCGATTTTCCACTACATAAATGCTCCTTAATACAACATAAAACATCATACCATTGACACCATTGATGTATGCACTGTTCTGGGACAGTGATGCATTGACTATTTAGGCCATGGGATGTATGTACACTCGTGGGAGTCTCCAGTTTTGTTAACTAAAGGTGATGCTATTATACACCCTCACACCCCACTTTTTCAAAACTTCCTCCACTGCAAAGAAAGTTAATAGAAAAATAAAATCCCCCCAGTTTTCTGTCTCTAAATCTCGCCATTTGTTTTTCTCATGTGAATGTATCTATACATATACTGACTGGTGACCCTTGTGCATACAATTCCTCAAGAAACTGCTTCTAACATAGCCTACATCCAGTGATGCAAATAAAGTCTGCTCCAGAGCATACACTGCCTTGGGCCTTTACTTCTCATACAGAATAGACTAGCTTCTCAGGTCTATGCATGTGTAGCTCATCTAGTTCAAAGCAGGTTATAACGTCATCAGCTTTGGAACTTGTAGTTATGTGTATATTATTACAATATTGGGACTGCAATTCTCACAATGCAAAGAAGAACATCTGGAATGGCTGAGCTATTCACTATGGACCTATGAAACTTGAGAGCCATCCTCCTTTTGCCTTAGGAATGTTTTGACTTTTGCAGAGTCACTCACCTGGGAGTCAGGTACATATGGCGCCATGTCTTGGGCTCAGACCAGGGATCTTCAAGTTCTTCAAAGCACCAAAGACAATTCATGCCGAAGTCAGCCAAGAGCAATGTGGTTTGCTTTGTGGGTTGTGCAACATTATATTTAACAGATGCCTTCCTCTTTGTTTTCTGGTTAATGGTTAATGGCAAGGACTATAAAAAGAAGCCCTAAACAAGCCATACTCCTTAAACAGACTAATAATGATGGTTTCCTCTTAAAGTTTTGAAAAAACAATCACTTAACTGAACTATATCATTAGAATTGTTTGCACTTATAAAATAGATGGTGGCACTAAGGAGGGGCTATCAAGAAGCACACATTGTGTATCCTAGGGATTATGATTCTAGAGAAAATCTTTGCAGCATGTTATTTCAGTTTTTACTTCTTTATAAAGGAAATCTTTTATACATATATCCAAACTGATGTTAATATGCATACCTACCTAGCCCTTCAAAGTGCCTAGGAGGATCAGAGGCAGACACAGCAACCAACCACAAAACCACAAATGGCAGACTGGTGGAAATCAAGGAGAGAGACATCTTCGCCCTGCCCACAGAAAATGCAAATTCTTTAATCTGTGCACTGCCATGACGTGGGACACCAACCTCAGTGAGATCAAGTAGGTGGCATACATTCTGGTGAGGCTTGATAGACTTGAGAATCATGCTTCACACCCCATACAGAGGTGTGTTTTAGGGTTGGGGCTAGGGGCTATTGTGGGTGTGAACTACTTTTAAGTGATTCAAATCCACATTATGCAGAGGGGTGATACCAGGGCTGATGGACAGGGTTGGCACCTGCGGTCTCTAGTTGGCAGAGGTATACACTTCTGACAAATAGGGACCCACCAACTCTAGTCAGGGCAAGGGGATTACACACTCAGATAACCCCTGCTACCCCCTTGGTAGCTTGGCAGAGCAGACAGGCTTATCTCAGAGGCAGTGTGTTAAGCATTTATGACCACATACAGTAATAAAGTGAATACACTACAGATGGACACGACACAGAAGTTATTATAAAAATAGGATTTTTATATAAGGCTTAGCACAAGACCAAATAACGACAAAAATATACCACAGTCTTAATAAATACTCTTTGGAAGGAAAATTAATAGTTCAAGTAAGGTTTCTTCTTGGCAAATAGTTCTTTAGCAAAGTATTCTTCTGAGCACAGTTCTTTGGCAACAATGTAACCCCCACAAGAGTCACACGACGTCGAGTCTACAAGATTCCCAAGGTTCGGCGTCAACCGCGAGGAGCGCTACGTCGAGCCTGGAGTTGCAACAGACCCCACAAGTACAGTACCTTGAGAAATGAAGAAAACGATGATCCACGGCGTCGAGATGTCGGCGTCGAGGTCGGTGTCGATCGTGCCTCGGAGTCGGGTCGATCCGCAGCGGCGTCGAGGGATGTCGGGCCGGAGCAGCGCTCACGGCGTCGAGAGGGGCGTCGAGTCGATGCGATCAGCAGCGGCGTCGGGACAGGGTCGCTTGGAGGTGGAGCCGATACTCACTCCTCACTGGCGTCGATACCGGCGTCGAGACGGGGTCACTTGGAGCCGGGGCCGATACACATTGCTCACTGGCGTTGCTGCTGGCGTCGATCGGGCCCGGCGGCCGGCGTTGAAGGCTCGGGACACTGGAGCCGTTACTCACGATGTCGAGCTGGATTCAGCGGCATCGTCGGCGTCGAGACTGCAGATTTTCCCTGGTGTACTGGAAACAACACTTTCCAGCAATTCAGCAATTTAGCAGATGGTGAAGTCCTTTGGCCCTGTGACTTCAGCAGGAGACTGGCACTCTTCCAGCCCTTGGAGATTTCCTAGCAAGTGTTCAGAGAGTACACACCAAGTTCCTCTCTCCTTGTTCCTTGGCAAAAATAAAGAAGCAGCTTTCAGGTTCCTCCACAGCAAAACAGCACTCTGGCAGAAAGGGGAGGCAAGTCCTTAGATCAGCAGGCTTCTTGTCCTTGGTACAGGTTTCCTTGTCAGAAGTGATCTGAGTTCTTGGTTCAGGGGTCCTTCTCTTATACCCCATTTCTCCTTTGTTCCCTTTGTCCAAGCAGGGAAATTCCCCCCATCTCAGGTTCGTTGTGGGTGTTGCCAGGCAGAGGCACCTGGCCTATTCACTGAGCAGGGCAGAGTCCTCAGCCACCCAGCAGGAGGCGGAGCCAGTATTGTCACTGGCAGGAGCAGGGCTATCAGTCGCCCAGCAGGAGGTGGAGCCACCATTGTGTCAGGCAGGGCAGGCTACTCTTCCCTCACTCTATGTGTAAATGCCTCATTCACCCCACACTGACTCATTCAGACCTCTGGAGCCACCCAGCCCCTGACACACACACCAAACCAGCAGAGACCGGTAGATAGTTGGACAAGAAAATAGCCACTTTCTAAAAGGGCTATTTTCAAACATAGAATTTAAAAACCATCCATCCTAAAGGGTGTGTTATTAAATTCTGAGTTCAGGGATACTAAACTCGACCTGCTACCATGCTCCCTGAGTCAGATAGATTATAATGGAGTTAATAATCAGTCTGCCCAGTCTGGCC
This sequence comes from Triturus cristatus, assembly GCF_964204655.1. Classification (NCBI taxonomy): domain Eukaryota; kingdom Metazoa; phylum Chordata; class Amphibia; order Caudata; family Salamandridae; genus Triturus; species Triturus cristatus. The sequence goes on from NC_140593.1 coordinate 773,413,007, forward strand.
TATTGGAGGCAGGTAGCCCTTCAATAGTGAAAAACGAAAATGGCTGTAATTCACTATTAGGTCATGCCACACACATCAGGGCATGACCTACCTTTTACCAACAACGCACCCTGCCCTAGGGCCTACCATAGAGGTGTCTGAAATGTGGCAAAGTGAAGGTTTAGAGACTGGCAAGTAGGTTTCCTTGCCAAGTCGACATGGCAGTCAGGGACTGCACGCAGGCGCTGCGGTGGCAGGCCTGAGACACATTTTACACGCTGCTTCTGTGGGTGGCACAACCAGTGCTGCAAGCCCACCAGCAGCAGTTAACTTACACGCCCTTGGCACACGCAGTGCACTAGACTAGGGTCTGAACAGTAAGTCAACCAAGCCAATCATGGTAACACTAATCAATGTAATAATTTAACATAGGGAGCACTTGCACTGTGGCACTGATCAGCAGTGGCACAGTGCCCAAAGCAATAATCCAGCAAAAACATTGTAACACAGAGGAAGCAAACAGAAAAAAATGGAGGAGAGACTCATGCCAATGATGCCAGGTCTAACACGTGTCCCCTCCAGCTGAAATGTGGGGAGAACTACCCTTCACCCAGGGAGTCCTCATCACTAAGGCGGAAAAATCTGGACAGACCATCAGCATTGGCGTGATCTGTACCAGGGCGGTGTTCCACCGTAAAGTCCATCTCCTGTAGGGAAATGGACCACCTCAACAGCTTTGGGTTCTCACCCCTCATCTGCATTAACCATCTGAGGGGCCTGTGGTCTGTCTGAACCCGGAAGTGAGTCCCAAACAGGTAGGGTCTTAGCTTCTTCAGCGCCCAGACCACAGCAAATGCCTCACGCTCTATCGCACTCCACCTCTGTTCCCTGGGAAGTAACCTCCGGCTGATGAAGGCTACAGGTAAGTCTCGGCCCTCCTCATTCATCTGTGCTAGAACAGCCCCCACACCATGCTCTGAAGCGTCTGTCTGGACAATGAATTCTTTTGAAAAGTCGGGTGCCTGGAGGACCGGTGCTGTACACATTGCAGTTTTCAGGGTGTCAAAGGCGTTCTGACAGGCGTTAGTCCAGATCACAAGTCTCGGCTGCTTCCTGGAAGTCAGCAAGGTCAAGGGGTGCACAATGTTGCCATACCCCTTGACAAACCTCCTGTAGTAACCCGTGAGACCCAAGAAGGCTCCCACCTGAGTCTGGGTTTTGGGCGGTTCCCAAGCCAGGATGGTATCTATCTTGGGTTGCAGGGGGGCCACCTTGCCGCTCCCTACTTGGTGCCCCAAGTACACCACTGAACCCTGCCCAATCTGGCACTTACTAGCCTTGATTGTGAGGCCTGCTCTGCGCAGGGCCAACAACACTTCCTGGAGGTGGCGCAAGTGTTCCTCCCAGCTGGCGCTGAACACTGCTATATCGTCCAGGTAGGCGGCGCTGAAATCTTCCAGCCCGGCCAATACCTGGTTAACCAACCTCTGGAATGTGGCAGGGGCATTCTTCATCCCAAAGGGCATCACACGGAACTGGTAGTGCCCATCTGGTGTGGAGAATGCAGACCTCTCTTTTGCCCCATCAGTCAAGGCGATCTGCCAGTACCCAGACGTTAGATCAAACGTACTAAGGTACCGGGCAGCCCCCAACCGATCGATGAGCTCATCAGCTCTGGGGATGGGGTGCGCGTCAGTCTTGGTGACCAAATTGAGTCCTCGGTAATCCACACAGAACCGAAGTTCTGGTGAAGCACCAGGCGCTGCAGCCTTTGGGACCAAGACCACTGGGCTGGCCCAAGGACTGCTAGAGGACTCAACCACCCCTAAGGCAAACATCTTGGAGACCTCCTCCTTGATATATGCTCTGACCTTTTCAGTCACCCTGTAGGCCTTGTGCCTCACAGGAGTGCTGTCCCCAGTGTCCACATCATGGACACACCACTGAGTGCCACCAGGGATTAAGGAGAACAGATCAGGGAATTGTACCAACAGATGGCGACAATCTTGCTGCTGCTCAGGGGTCAGTGTGTCAGAGAGGACAACACCATCCACTGACCCATCTTTTTCTTTTGCACACAGGAGGTCAGGAAGAGGCTCACTCTCCTCCTCCATCCCAGCATCTGTGGCAAGGAGCATGCCCACTTCGGACCTTTCTAAGTGGGGCTTTAACCGGTTGACATGCAGGACCCTTAAGGGGTTCCTGGGAGACTTCAAGTCCACCAAGTAGGTGACATCGCTCTTTTTCTCCACAACCTCAAATGGTCCAGTCCACCTGTCCTTGAGCGCACAAGGTTCCACAGGGGCCATGACCCAAACTTTCTGACCAGGTTGAAGCTCAACCAGAGTGGCATTCTGATCGTACCACCGCTTCATCTCTTCCTGGCTGGCCTCCAGATTTGCCTGAGCAAGATCTCTGAAGCGCCGAGTCTGGTTCCTAAAGGCCAGCATGTAACTATATACATCCTGGGGAGGTTTCCTGGGAGATTGCTCCCAGCCTTCTTTAACCAGACTCAAAGGTCCTCTTACCGGGTGACCATGCAAAAGCTCAAATGGGCTGAACCCTAGAGACTTCTGTGGCACCTCACGGTAAGCAAACAGCAGGCATGGCAAGAGGACGTCCCATTTACGCCTCAGTGGTTCTTCAAGACCCATGATCATGCCTTTTAGGGTCCGGTTGAATCTCTCAACCAGCCCATTACCTTGAGGGTGGTAAGGAGTGGTAAACTTGTAGGTTACCCCACACTCCTTCCACAGAGACTTCATATAATTCGAAATGAAGTTGGTGCCCCGGTCTGACACCACCTCTCTGGGGAACCCCATGCGGGAGAAAACACCCATCAGTGCCCGTCCCACCACGGGGGCCGTCACTGTGCGGAGAGGGATGGCTTCCGGGTACCGGGTGGCATGGTCCACCAAGACCAGGATAAACCTGTTGCCCATGGCTGTCTTGGGGTCCAGTGGCCCCACAATGTCAATTCCCACTCGCTCAAAGGGGGTACTGACGACGGGAAAAGGTTGGAGGGGAACCTTCTGCTTCTGCCCACTTTTCCCACTTGCCTGGCAAGTTTGACAGGTCCTACAATGGATATCTGAATCCCTTCTCATCTGGGGCCACTAAAATTGGGTGACAAGCCTGTCATAGGTCTTGTCCTGCCCCAGATGTCCAGCTAACGGTACGTCATGAGCCAACCCCAGTAGGAAGGCTCTGAAGCGCTGGGGTACCACCAGCACACGGGCTGACCCAGGCTCAGCAGCCTTAGGCTCGCTATACTGGAGGTCGTTCTCCCAGTAAATCCAATGTGATCCTGACTGATCACCTGTCATTTGGGCTGAGGCCTGCTGCCTCATACCCACAAGAGAAGGGCACACTTTCTGCTCAGCACAAAATTCCTCCCTGGAGGGACCACCATCCTGCTGCCAATGGGTCAGCTCGGGCAGGTCTCCCAGTTCGGCCACTTGTTCTCCTGTCGGTTCCAGGGCATCCCCCTCAGGGTCTGCTCCCTCCTGGACCGCGGGAACGATGGGGGACGGTTTCCCGTGCCCCCTGCCTCTTCTCTTCATGGTTGGGACCTGGGCCATACTTTCAGGCTCCGGGCCCCCATCAACACCCTTACTAGCTGACATGGACCGGGTGGTCGCACACACCCACTCAGGCAGACCCAACATTTCCAGATGCGATTTGCTCTCCACCTTAGCCCAAGGGGAGTCCTCCAAATCATTGCCCAGGAGACAATCAACAGGCATGGCGGGCCTCACAGCAACCTGAAGAGTACCTGAGACCCCCCCCACTCAAAAGGAACTTGAGCTACCTCACACTTACTCTGTGAGTTGTCAGCAGCTACAACAGGGTAGAATGCATGAGGGACCACCTGCTCTCTGGACACCAAGTGACACTTGACAGCTGTCACACTCGCTCCGGTGTCTCTGAGAGCTTCCACCCTATGGCCATTAATGGTCACCCACTGCCTATATTTCTTAGTGTTACTAGGCAGAGGGGTTGGAGGGACCATTTCCACGTCTCCTAAAGAGACCAGGGACATTTCTGCGGGACCCCACCCACCGGGGGCACCCATCTCATTCCCTCCCAGGGCTACACTCGCTACCTGACGAGGGGGTGCACGCGGCGGTGCATTCGAATCCTTCATGGGACACTGGGGATCATAATAACGGTGTCCCACCTGCTTACAGACATAGCAGGTCATGGGGCCCCTGTGAACAGGTTTACCTGTCGGGGCCTCTGGCTTCTTTACCGGGGGAGGCTGGGAACCCTTCCCTTGGTTCCCTTGGGGATTACTTTGGGGCCCTTTCTGAAACTCCCTCTGTTTACCCCTGTCCCCCCCACTCTTCTGATGCGGACCCTGCCCACCTTTGGCTGAGTCTCCCACTGGACCCTTGTGGACCCTGGTACTGACCCAGCGGTCCGCCTCCTCAGCAAGTTTTCTAGGGTTAGATATCTTGCTATCAACAAGGTGCTGGCGTAGCTCTGGAAAACAGTTATTAGACAAGTGCTCCCAAGCAAACAAATCATAAAGAGCATCATAACTATCAACCTTGCTACCCTTTATCCAACCATCCATGGCTCTGCAAAAAAAAGACACATATTCAACCCACGTAGTACCAGGCAACTTCTTACATTCTCTAAAGGTTTGTCGGTACTTTTCTGGAGTTAAGCCATATCTCAGCATTAAAGCATTTTTCATATGAGTATAAGATGCCCTTTCCTCTTCAGGCATGCTCAACAAGGTATCTCTCCCTTCATTTGTAAAGCGGCTCCACAACCCCGTTCCCCAATCTTTCGCAGGGACCCAGTGGGCCAACAATGCTAACTCATACGCTTTAAACCATTGGCTAATATCTTCATTCTTACTGTAATCTTTGATCACATCTTTAGGAAAATAAAACCTACTTTCTGCAGGCACAGATGGAGCGCTGCCACCAGAGGGATTCAACTCTAAACTCTTTTCTTTAAGTTCCATCTCCCTCAACATTTTCTCACGTTCAAATGCTAATTTCTCTCTCTCAAAATCTAATCTTTTGCTCTCCATTTCAACTTCTCTCAGGCTCTTGGCTTTTTCTAATTCCAACTGCCCTCCTAATTTAAGTTTTGCCATTTCTAACTTGTACCCCCTCTCCCTCTCCCTGTCTTCTAATTCTTCAGGGGAAAGGCTCCTAGAGGACGCACTACTGCCTGGAGATGACACTGGCCCATTCACGGGCTCTTCCTCCTCCTCTTCCTCTTCCGGTACCACCACCGGATCAGAGGGATTTCTGGCCTCTAACCAGGCCTTCAGCGCTTTGATGAAGTTGCCTCTTACTTTGAGACCTGTGGTAGGAACTTTAAACTGCTTGCAAAATCCTCTTAGATCCTTTAGCTTGTAGGAATCTATCTTCTCTTTATCAAATTCCTCCACAACAATAAGAGAAGGGGTAGCAGCTCCGGCATTTTCCATGGTCAAAACTGGCAGTGTTTAACCTCTTCAATGCCCATGACGAGCTGGTCTCGTCATGGGCCACGGTTGCGCTGTGCCCATGACGAGACCAGCTCGTCATAAACCCCGCCCGCTAATGCAACGGCCGGCACAGGGCGGGGAAAGGGGCGGGCACTGAAGGGGTTAAAAAAATAAGCTCCAGGAAAGCGGAGAACAAAAATAGAATATCCTACCAAAAACAGATTGTGGCTGCGTTATGGTCTGCTTTCACTATGTAGCGTACACTAATCACTGCACATGAGTCATAAATGCAAAGTTCAATCCCACCGCTGACCACCAATGTTAGAACCGGCGGTCTCTAGTTGGCAGAGGTATACACTTCTGACAAATAGGGACCCACCAACTCTAGTCAGGGCAAGGGGATTACACACTCAGATAACCTCTGCTACCCCCTTGGTAGCTTGGCAGAGCAGACAGGCTTATCTCAGAGGCAGTGTGTTAAGCATTTATGACCACATACAGTAATAAAGTGAATACACTACAGATGGACACGACACAGAAGTTATTATAAAAATAGGATTTTTATATAAGGCTTAGCACAAGACCAAATAACGACAAAAATATACCACAGTCTTAATAAATACTCTTTGGAAGGAAAATTAATAGTTCAAGTAAGGTTTCTTCTTGGCAAATAGTTCTTTAGCAAAGTATTCTTCTGAGCACAGTTCTTTGGCAACAATGTAACCCCCACAGGAGTCACACGACGTCGAGTCTACAAATTTCCCAAGGTTCGGCGTCGACCGCGAGGAGCGCTACGTCGAGCCTGGAGTTGCAACAGACCCCACAAGTACAGTACCTTGAGAAATTAAGAAAACGATGATCCACGGCGTCGAGATGTCGGCGTCGAGGTCGGTGTCGATCGTGCCTCGGAGTCGGGTCGATCCGCAGCGGCGTCGAGGGATGTCGGGCCGGAGCAGCGCTCACGGCGTCGAGAGGGGCGTCGAGTCGATGCGATCAGCAGCGGCGTCGGGACGGGGTCGCTTGGAGGTGGAGCCGATACTCACTCCTCACTGGCGTCGATACCGGCGTCGAGACGGGGTCACTTGGAGCCGGGGCCGATACCCACTGCTCACTGGCGTTGCTGCTGGCGTCGATCGGGCCCGGCGGCCGGCGTCGAAGGCTCGGGACACTGGAGCCGTTACTCACAATGTCGAGCTGGATTCGGCGGCGTCGTCGGCGTCGAGGCTGCAGATTTTCCCTGGTGTACTGGAAACAACACTTTCCAGCAATTCAGCAATTTAGCAGATGGTGAAGTCCTTTGGCCCTGTGACTTCAGCAGGAGACTGGCACTCTTCCAGCCCTTGGAGATTTCCTAGCAAGTGTTCAGAGAGTACACACCAAGTTCCTCTCTCCTTATTCCTTGGCAAAAATAAAGAAGCAGCTTTCAGGTTCCTCCACAGCAAAACAGCACTCTGGCAGAAAGGGGAGGCAAGTCCTTAGATCAGCAGGCTTCTTGTCCTTGGTACAGGTTTCCTTGTCAGAAGTGATCTGAGTTCTTGGTTCAGGGGTCCTTCTCTTATACCCCATTTCTCCTTTGTTCCCTTTGTCCAAGCAGGGAAATTCCCCCCATCTCAGGTTCGTTGTGGGTGTTGCCAGGCAGAGGCACCTGGCCTATTCACTGAGCAGGGCAGAGTCCTCAGCCGCCCAGCAGGAGGCTGAGCCAGTATTGTCACTGGCAGGAGCAGGGCTATCAGTCGCCCAGCAGGAGGTGGAGCCACCATTGTGTCAGGCAGGGCAGGCTACTCTTCCCTCACTCTATGTGTAAATGCCTCATTCACCCCACTCTGACTCATTCAGACCTCTGGAGCCAACCAGCCCCTTACACACACACCAAACCAGCAGAGACCGGTAGATAGTTGGACAAGAAAATAGCCACTTTCTAAAAGGGCTATTTTCAAACATAGAATTTAAAAACCATCCATCCTAAAGGGTGTGTTATTAAATTCTGAGTTCAGGGATACTAAACTCGACCTGCTACCATGCTCCCTGAGTCAGATAGATTATAATGGAGTTAATAATCAGTCTGCCCAGTCTGGCCTATTGGAGGCAGGTAGCCCTTCAATAGTGAAAAACGAAAATGGCTGTAATTCACTATTAGGTCATGCCACACACATCAGGGCATGACCTACCTTTTACCAACAACGCACCCTGCCCTAGGGCCTACCATAGAGGTGTCTGAAATGTGGCAAAGTGAAGGTTTAGAGACTGGCAAGTAGGTTTCCTTGCCAAGTCGACATGGCAGTCAGGGACTGCACGCAGGCGCTGCGGTGGCAGGCCTGAGACAAATTTTACACGCTGCTTCTGTGGGTGGCACAACCAGTGCTGCAAGCCCACCAGCAGCAGTTAACTTACACGCCCTTGGCACACGCAGTGCACTAGACTAGGGTCTGAACAGTAAGTCAACCAAGCCAATCATGGTAACACTAATCAATGTAATAATTTAACATAGGGAGCACTTGCACTGTGGCACTGATCAGCAGTGGCACAGTGCCCAAAGCAATAATCCAGCAAAAACATCGTAACACAGAGGAAGCAAACAGAAAAAAATGGAGGAGAGACTCATGCCAATGATGCCAGGTCTAACAGCACCCAATGGGTTAACGCTGCTAAATCAAAGTAGCCTATGTCTGACTGCGACTGTACAAAAGCCCCTTTGAATGTTTGTGTAAAAAAAATAGTTATTAGTTGGGGAGGGTGAGTTTTACGCAAGTCACAAAATCCTGTAAAATGAAACTCACAGTTTCAATAACTTAAACCTGAGCTCAACCCCAGGTCATTATGACACAGGGCAGGCAGGCTTAATTCAGGAATATTTGTGAAGCATTCAGCAACACTAAAAACGAAAAAATGTAACACACAATACATTAAATATCCGACAACTACTTTCTTAAAGTTAAGAAAAATGGAATAAGAAAATTGACAATAAAATGACTAAAATACAATAAGAGGGACCAAGACTATGATTTTTTAAATTTTTTAAGTCAATAAACACTGAGAAGAAGTAAAAGGCCAATTAGGAATCACTGCTTGGAGGTGACTGGGATCTAGGTACAATTTCAGGGAAACTACAATGAAGTGGAGGTCAAATACAACAAGCCGGTCTTCCCACTTAAAGTTTTAGCTTCTGACTAAGTCTTTTCTATGTAAGTTGACATCCTCTAGTCAGCTAAGGTTGATATATGTCTTCTACGAAGTCCTCCCACAGCTGGCTAGGTCCTGTTAAAGCCATTGGCTATGCAGTTAAAAGCTCAGAGTGGGGAAATTCTAATTTTGCGGCTACCAAACTCCTCTTATCGTCAGATACTTTTCATGGGGTTGCCTTGGCCAGATTTCTACCTTTAGACTTAGGGCCACATGCATCAAACTGTGCATTTGCGATTCCTAAATTGTGATTTCTCAGAGATCGCAATTTAGAAATTGCAAATGCTGATGCATGTAGGGATTGTATAAGAATTTGCGATTCCGACACATTCCTTTTTTGAGACTCGCAAATTGTGATTCGCAAATAAGGAATTGCTGCCTATTCAACCCTATGGGCCTACAGGCCCATAGGAATCAATGGGAATTGCATGCGCAATTTGCGAGTACCAAATAGATACTCGCAAATTGCGCATGCAATTTCAAGGGTGCAAGGGTGCCAAAAGGACATCCTGATGCACCCCTGAAATTGCACTTTCAACACATGTTGCACACACACATGCCTTAAGGACATGTATGTGTGCAACATAGAACTTTGGAAAATGCACTTTTGTGCATTTTTCAAAGTTCTTGCAACTTTGAATTGATGGTAATTTGTGTTTCTTAAATGCGAAATCGCAATTTGTTTTTTAGTTGTTGCATTGCATTTAGGGAATCGCAATTTGTGATTCCTTAAATGCAATCGCAATTTAATTAATCGCAATTTTAGCAATTACTTTTATAGTGTTTTTTGCATTTGGGATGATGCATCCCAAATGCAATAATTGCGGTGGCAAAGGGGCAGATTTTGCTAATCTGCCCCTTTGCGACTGCAATTTGCAATGATGCAGTGGCACAAAGTCTCTTTTTTGGAGCCTAAAATCTTCCAGCTGATGACGTCTGAAGATGCATGAAGTCCTCTTAAAAAAAATAAAACGCCTTTGCTATAAGGTACCGCTGAAGTGGTTGTGGTCTTCAAAGTCCAAACATTTCCGACTCTCTGGGGCAGTTTATCTCAGTCACTTTTAAGTCTAGGGCAGTATTTCATAAAGTTCCTCGGTATTACAGTAGGGACCACAGACGCTTGTGTAGTCCCTTCTATAATGCCAATAGTGCTGGTGCACATAAAGGGCCAGTACTAATGTCAAGGAGGCATTCCCTCATTTACATGGCATGGCTCATACAAATGAGAGAATCCCTTTGCCTCTGCCCCTGCGCAGTGTTACCGATGTGGGTGCAGAGACACAGAAACCCTCAGGAGGCGCATGGAAAGGTCACCTGCTAAAATGTGTGCCTCCTGCGAGCAGCCCTTTGCAGGTGCTAAAGGGTGTCCTATGGACCCCCCAGACATCGTCTTGCAGGTGGGCGCAGTCACTGACTGCACCCACCTGCAAGGGTATCTCGATGCGTCTTTAAAAGAGCAGGCAGGTTGTCGCATGCCCAGTGAAACACAGAGTAGCTTTAAAGCTGCCAATACTTGGTTATCAGATTGTTTAATCCTTGGTGTGAGATTCTTTTTTGCGTTGTCGAGTAATGCCCACAACATTTCTGGTAGTGAAATCAGTTTGTTGACTAGTTGAGTTCAAGAGTAGAACTGGCCCACTTCTATCTGGCTAAGTTTGTGTTCTAACAAAGTTACCCTAGATTCTAGGTCGACTTGGCTTGTAGCAATCGACTTAATTAGGGCAATCTGCAGCTCCATTTTTTGTGATTGCCAAAGAAGAGCTTTGCTATTGTGCCCTGTTTAAATGCTGAATAATCCTGATTTGAAGTTACTGAGATTGTCGGGCTAGCTGGCCCACTGCCACCTTGGTGGGAGTAGTGCAGAGAATTGAGAATACTTGTTGCTTTCTTAATGAGGTGCATTTGGGCCAAAGAAGCTTCCATTTGTGCGTCTATATGAGCTTCTAGTGACGCTAAAAACTGGTCTGATAGGGACCCCTCCTCGAGGTCTAGTGTGCTACACCACATCTGCGCCTTGAGTGGAGAACGCATCTCCAGGGATGCTGGAGAGATTGACTGGGTCTCGGTTCCCTGAAGAGGGTACATTGTGTGGATTTGCATTGTTATTGTGAAAGGATTATTTTGGGAGATCCTCCCACTTGGATCGCGGTCTTGACAGAGTTTGAGGTGGGAGTTTGCACCCCGTGAGCTTGGCAGGCTCTGGACTCATGAAATTGGACCTGTTTAGGGAAAGTGAAAGCCATGTGATTTCCTTTGGGCTTTTTGCAAGGAGGGGACGGGGGCTCACGGTTTCTGTGATTTTTTTTAAACTACCTTTGAATTCAACCCCACGGATGGTGGAGAGGTGACGTAACATTAGATCCTTTCTTTGCGGAGCTGCTCCTCAGATGAGTTCCGGGTTCTATCGCTGGGTGAGTTTGTGGTTGCGGTTAGGTAGCACCCAAGGACTCGGGTTCTTTACAATTCCGCAACCCTTAACACTTTCCTTCAAATTCTGGGCTCAGCTGCAGACTCTCTCGGTACGAGCTCTTATTGGAGTGGTCTATTTGACTTTTTCTAGTCGGATTTCCTCCTGGATTTCTCTTTTTGACAATGCTAGTAACCGTGCTACTGTGCCAAGAACGAGGTGTTGCACTGCCATTTTCTGCTGTTTACCATTGGCTTATAAAGCCCCCTTTTGTGGCCTTGGACCCTTGGGTCTGTCTGGGCAATTAAGCTCAGGGACCGAATAATCACAGCGGAGAGGAGAAGGGAGGATGAGGGGGGTGATGGACTGGAGGGATGGGCTGAGGGAAGAGTTGGGGGCAGAATGAGTCTCTGAGACTCCGCCCAACAGCTGAACTCTCTCTAGTCACTACCTTTAATTGTCAAGCATGCTGTGCTCAGGGCCCCCTGTAAATCCCTGGTTTTGGCCCACCGTGCTCTCCATGGCTATGGTATCCTTTATCTCCAGAGGCGCTTCTCTTTTTACGTTCCTTCGCGGGCCCTTCGATCCTTGTCCCTTCGCTTTGCCTGGGTTCCGTGTTTTAAGTTCCAGAGGTTGGGGGGCAGTTCCCTTGTGGTGAAGTCAAGTGTGGCATGGAATTCCCTCCCCTTTGCCCTGCGGTCCATTCAGGACACAGTGGTGTTTAAAAAGAAACTTAAAACTCATCTCTTTGTCTGATAGTCTCTCTTTGCACCCCTCTGGTATCGCGCCGGGACACTCCCGAGTATCCGAGCGCGTTATAAATGGATATAACATAACATAACATGTCAGCCAGCCGCCTACCTCCTGTTTCCCATGCTGCAGGGTGGCTGGCACTGTTCCTGGGACACGCTGGCCTTGGCTCGCAGTCCTTGTGCCTCCCTGGGCAGAATACCGGCAGAGTCTGTGCCGAAGGTGCCCCCAGCACTCTTTGGGCCCAGGTAAAGCTAACACGGGCCAGGACCTCATGTTTTCTGTCGACTTCTGCCACAGGCTTCAAGATGAAAAGCGACGATGCCAGGGTAAACCGCAAAATATTTTGTGAAGCCAGAAGCAAGTGGGGCCATCACGCGGTCCCAGACTGCACCCAGACCTAACTGGGCCACCTCTGCGACCGCCTGTGGCACTCACACTGTGGCCACCATCTGACAGCAGCCGCACTTGCTGGGCAATAGCCTGTTTAACCCCTCCTGCTGCCTCCTGCTATCTAGAAGCAGCCCGGGGCAGGCTGAATTCAGCGGAGTCAGTGGGCGCTGGTGGATCCAAGTAACGTAGCCCCTAGCCGGCCGCTGCTCATAGAAGCCGGTAGGGCCACCTGTAGAAGCCACCCGTAGAAGCCGTCAGACTCGCAGTGCGGATCGGAGCCGAGCTCCTTCTTGGCTCCTCCTCTTCCTCCTGCATTACATTTCACATGTCACAAGAATTGTTTAAACATAATAAAAGCCTTAACATTATGTATAAAATTCTCTGAAACGCAAAATTGTACTTCAATTCTGCAATATATGCCACAGCCCAATACAACTTATAACAATTTGTTTTAAAAAATACATAAACACATATGTTTACATTTTAATAATAATAATTAAGCATACAATTAAGCAATTTCCAAATAAAACATAGAATTCTATTAATCAATTTATGTTGAATATTTTATACTCGTTACTTGCTTCTGTCAAGTGCCGATAACTGAAACAGAATTGGAGCTCTGGGTGAGTGTTTTACACACTTATCTATTATGACATACCCTCATATAGTACCTCATTCATATGTATCAGTGTACATTTATCTTCCAGAAATTTGACCACATTCCTAATGTGAGCAAACTTCGAGATCATCTAACAGGTTTATTATATTAACTATCGGTCCCTCCTAGTGTGTGGTCATATGTCACCAATATTTATTTACTGAGAGGAACACCGTTGAAGTCCTTATGGAGTTTCCTCCTGACAACATGCAAGCATATTGGATGTCCCAATATTTCAAAAACGTGACTTCCACATTGCGTGGGCACCAACAAAATCAAATCTGAAAAGAGGTCATGGAAGGAAGTATCCCCTTTTAACATCATGATTAGCAGAGGAAAGACACAGTAGTCATCAAAATAGATATCTTGGTGACCCATGATACTTGTGGACAAAGCACCAATATATTAAAATTATGCACTAAATTGAGCATACTCCGTAGATTGCACAGCCATGATGCCCCTCATTCTAATGTAACTGTAGCACACATGCTAAGGATCAATTGTGTTTCTCCAGGGCCTATGTTGCACAAATATACATTAATGAAGCAGCCCCAATGTCTGCATAAAAGCTGAATACATCCTGAGAGCCAGGAGCAATGTTGTCTCTAAATTGCTTACCTTAATAAAAAATTCTATGTTGAATTTTGTTGATTCAAGATAGCAATGACACCCTACACATCTTTTGTGTGTGTGTGTGTGTATATATATATGTTTTCACACGCTGAGTACTTTATTACACTGCATCGTCTATATGAGTACGCATCACTCATAGCATTATGATGACATAATATTAATATTAGATTTTTTTTACACAAAGTGTGATTCTTATGTGATTGTTTTGGTACAGAATGATTACAGGTGAAGGATATATGACAAGGTTGATATATTTGAACATACTTGTTGTGGAAAAGAAAGCCACAGACCACTGTATGGGTCTTAATATGTTTGCAACAGTTTACTCATCCTGAATATAAGGGTCTGTTCTGTGTGCTTGTGAGAAGCTGCTTTGTTTATAAGCACTAGTAGTGGTTAATAAGGATGCTGATGTTTCTGTTCTGTTCTTTTGGCACATAGTTACAACGATAAAGAGACAATATGATTCTCTCAGGAGCATATTGCTAAAATAATTGAGGGTCTCTATTAGGACCAAGAATCACCTAGTTACATAAGAAATCTAAAACATAATTGGATACCATAGAAAAATGTAAAAAATGCTGTCAGAACTGAATTCCACATCAAACTACTTACAGAGTACTTGAAAGCAGGCATCATACTTTTGGGTCCACAAATCAAAAACATGCCATTAATATTCACCATGAATATAAAATGTAAAATAACTTAGTTATATTGCTAACACTTGCTCTAGGTACTAAATTATCAGAATTGACAATAAATTTGAAAAACTAGAAATCATTAGGAAACTAATAGAGGAACTAAAGAATATGATTTGTAATATGAAACACAATGGAAGCATGCTAACAATAAGCAAAAGTCCATAGAAAAATTCCATTCAATCAACCTGGACAACAAAATTAAACAAGTATAAGGGATTCTGCTAAAAATGGCTACTTTTAATACCACCTATTACCCAGAGCAACAAGACAGAGAACCAATCAGTAGAATAAGCCCGTAAAACAGTCCAGACAACTTTTTTTTGGGATACAACATCCCATAACAGGGCAGAGGCAGAGGAAGAGGTTGAGGGTGAACGAAAGGAGAGAAAGCCGAGGAATCAAACTTACTGCTGGTAACTGGCAGTCAGGCAGTGTAAACATCATCTCAATCCAGACCATATCTAAATATTCTCTTAGTCAGGACAAGTCCAACATTCTTAAGAAGGGTCTGGACTTTGTCATTACAGACAGACTTGGATTTATACTGTACAAGTTTTTATAAGATTAGTCAATTTTTAAAGCCAAGCCCCCAAATAGGGTCTTGGAAGGCATTGGACACCATTTACCATCCATTTCTACCCCCCTTCGCAACTCATGACACCGAAGGAAATAACCTTTGAGAATCTAAGGCTCAAGCAGATCCATGAGCTAGAAAAACAGAACTTGTATACATCATACAATATCACCAAATCAAAAAGAATGGCACTTTACATGACTAAGAAATTAGTATGAAAAGGGGGTGCCAAATTGATTTAAGACACAATGCAATTTGAAAATAAGATAAAACACCACGTAGGGGATGATACACACTATAGAAAATTGCAGAGAGATCGACTACATGAGATACAGGATCAGATAAGGAACATCACAACATGGGACTTAGAGTAGGATGTTTAAGTGAGAAAAAACATGATTGTTTTAATTAACTTCATGCTATAACTCAAGTAATTTATACTCTCCTTAAGGCACTTAAAAAAACATCTCTTATCCACTCGGGAGGCCTATTGTTTCAGGGTGTGGTCAAGTCTTGAGTCCCTGTGCAAATTTGTAGATCTATCTCCTAAATCCCATGTTCCAAACATCCAATCTTGTTAAGCACCATTTGTCTGCTGAGGTATTGCTTCCGCTGCTGAATAAAAGCGGTAGGGCTCTCCTCTACATGCCAGAAAAAGTAAGTCACATTGTGGTGCTGTGCTGCATAGTGCACAATATTGCATTGAAAAGGCAAGTCCCATCCCAGCTGCCCCTGCCACCCTTGATCCTGATGAAGACGACGTGGAAGGGAGAATTATTGAAAATGAGGTGATCCAGAAATGTTTTCACTGGAGTTCTTTGCCTGGAAGAATTGCACCAAGAACTTGTACAACCAGGGCTTATAATTATTTTTAGATGCAATTTCAAGAAGCCCATACACATTTTCACAAATAAAAACGTTATATTTTATTGTTGGTTTA
Source organism: Triturus cristatus (assembly GCF_964204655.1). Taxonomy (NCBI): domain Eukaryota; kingdom Metazoa; phylum Chordata; class Amphibia; order Caudata; family Salamandridae; genus Triturus; species Triturus cristatus. Next base: position 773,428,674 of record NC_140593.1, read on the forward strand.
GCAGTGTATCTGCAATAAAGATGCTTTATTTATATGTCTTATAATTTGTTTGCTTTATGTTACCCCCACCACTTTTAATATTTTAAAGTAATCCTTCAAAAGCAGACTTTCTACTGTACAATGCATACATATAATACCACAATGTTTGCTAAAGAAAACATTTATGTTGTCAAAAATATTTCTCAACATAAAATGTTTTATAAATATGAAGGTGCCACATGTACTGCTGAGGGAGAACATATTAGTTTCGTAAATTAAAAAAATGCTCCTTGAGAATAATGTTAATTCTAATGTCCATGCAGAGGCCATTACTGTGCAATTGACCTGCTTTTAATAAGAGTAAGGAAAGGATAGCAATGAATTACGAAAATAAAACTAATGAAGAAGTAAGACTATTGGTAATTTAAGTTATAGAGAATTACATTACATCATCAAGCGTTTTATTATGTAAGCAGCATTTATATAGAGACCTTCAGCTTTTTACGACTCATAGCATTTTTTGAATTTGTCACGGATACAAAGATAGCCATTGTTTTAGACTGTGAGGGATAGATTTACTAACATTTTATGCATAGTTACGTAACTTTTGTGGTACAGCCATGACGCAAAATGTTGTTAGACATTTATGAAGCCACGCAAGAGGCGATTTGTGCCACCCTGTGTGACTTTGTAAAGAAATGTATCGAAACGCAGTGGCTTGTACTGCATTGCGTTGCATTTCCTTCTGTGAGGAGTTCAATGGGTAGACCAGGGGTGTTCCTGTGCATCCACCCATAGATTTAATGCAATCCCAGATGTACAAACGTGTGTAAAACTGGGTTTGCATGTAATTGCCCCGCCTCCCAAAAGATTGTGTAGCGAGGAGAAAAATCCTTTTTCTCCTGTGTATTTAAGACAAGACCTGAGATTCATCTTCCCTAGACAAAGAATTTAAAGGCACCCAAGGCAAGTGGGGTATTATAGTTTGCAAATTCAGAGCCTAAATTAGGGAAAAATGCCTGATGGGCAATAGATGAGGGCTCTTATAAAATCTGAAATATGATAGCGGGAAAAGAGAAGGCAAAATATTATGCATCAATGTTCTGTCATACTAGAAATTTAATTTTTTCACTACTAAACTATTTCGCAAAATCTCAGCCACGTTGCCGCCATTTTTAGCTAACGTGTCAAAATGCAAGATTTTGTAGTTAAGCAGTAATGCAAGAAAGATGGGAAAGGAGGATTCTTTTAGCCATGTTTCTGTTAAAACGAGTAAATCCAAGTGAAGATCTCCTCTAAATTTGGCAACTTCATCACAGTGTTTAACAAAAGTTTTAACATTTAGGAGGGATGTGTGCAGCTTACCCCTGTTTATAACTGAAGCAGTAGTGGCTCCTGGAGGTAGTGTGGCAGGGCGGGGGCGTAGTAAACCACAGAATACAGCCAAACAGAGGTAAGTACATAAATAAACAAAATGAATTACACGCTGCATCGCCATTCGGCGATGCAGCGTGCACAGTGTAATTTGTTTTGTTTATTTATTTATGTACTTCCGTTCGGCCGTATTCTGTGGTTTACTACACCCCACCCTGCCCCTCCCCAGCCCCGCCTCACCGCCCCACAGCACTCCCTCCAGGAGCCGCTACTGAATTGAAGCAGCAGGGAAAACGCTTGGAAGAATGAGCTTACCCAGTGATTCAAAAGGAGGGGCCAAGCTGAGCACAAACCATCCTGGTATGATCTTATTTCTGCTGTAATTCGAGCATCATGGCAGGCCACTATTTTGAACAGGGCACCTACGGACCCCAAAAAGCTTGCCTTTGGCAGGAAGCCCGCATGCCCGCTGCACAAGTTCAGTGCTTGGACATATAGGTATGGGTTATTTATATAATCATTTGGACTCCTGCCCATGCTCAATCGGTCACAAAAACACTAGGCCAAAGAGTGAAAACAATAAAAGATGGCCACAGCAACCAGAGTCATCCTGGAAATTAATTACAAAAAGACTGTAACAAGAATAATAACAGACACATCAGTCCCTAGTGACCACACCGTCATCGCTCCACTCAACACGTATGCACAGACGTCACCCAAAGATTACACTGACACATTCGTTATGGGTGAAGAACTGCTGCAGGTTTATTTCATACAACATGAGTATGACGATAGAGTGGGTTATCTTACGGGCGATCCAGGGCAAGCAGCCCCTCGCTGCTCCGCCCGCCTTGCGAGCCAGCACGCACGGTGGGTCGATGCCCGGCAGTGCGGCACATTCTTTTCAGATCCTCCTTTGGATCACGTGATCTGTCTAATACTCCCGCCCCTTTTAACAGGGGCGGAGCGTGTTATGGCACACCCCCGGTTGGTCAGGCCCCCCAACCGCCCGAAGGACTAACGGGGCGCCGTCGCGGTCTTCCCAGAACCTCCTTCGGCTCCCGGACCTTGGCTCGGGCACCCTTATTGTGCCGGACAGGGGTACCCTTACTGTACCGACTGTCGCAGAGGTACCCTTACTGTACCCTTCTGCCTTCAGATTGCCCTGTAACTCCGCCACAGCTCTGGGGAGCCTCCCGTCGCTGCCAGAGCCCCCCATTCCTCCCTTCGCTGTTATAGGTGCCCTGCCCCTGCGAGCTAGCTTTAGTGGGATAACTTGGATCCTGTTCTGTAACCCGTAAATAACCGCAATAATTTGCAACTTTACTCAGAAACCCAGGGCAGACTAACAAAGGAGATTTCTACAAAACCGAATTGACGCAAGGATGTCATTTGGCCCCACTGCTGTTTAGCTTAATGTGAATGATGTTCCTAACTTTCTTTGCGATGCAACTGCAGATCTTCCTAACGTAATTGTGTGAAGATCCAAAACCACATTGTAGAGCCAGAGCTGAACCATAGCTTTTTTTTTTTTTTGTGAAATTCCTCAATCCATCTATACCCTTCATTCCATGAACATAATTATGCGAACAATGGAAGAATATGTACTCTACAGGTAAAGGTGGGTGTATTTCCGGAAAACAGAGTTTCCTTCCTAGCACGAAGCAGGTTTCATTTTACACTTTGTCTAAAAAAGGTGATGTATTGGTAGTGTTTATGGTTCCCGAATTGCTGCTGCTTCGAGGTTTGCATGACTTCTAGGCAGGGCCATATAATTAAAGCTGACCGCTTATATGGACGCCTTTTATTATGACTCCGGATAAAGCCAATATGACTGACTGACTAACAGCTGAGAATTTGCTTCTGAGGGATACATATCTTTCAGCTCGAGGACCAAAATTTGTGAACGTTACAAACTCCCTAGGCTACAAGGAAAGACTGGGCGAAGGAGAGCAACACCTAACTCTGCTTCTCGAGTTGGAAAATATGGCATGGGTAACAAGGCATTGATGAAATTGGGCCAAATTAGGGTCCTTTCTGGCTTCGAAGTGTGTTTCCAACAGCTACAGCTACAGCACCATAAAGCAAGATGAGGTAACGTGTGAGTTAACTGCCTTCCCTACGTTTATAAACACAAGCTGACATCACGGGTATCTAATGACAGGATGGGCACTTAAAAGCTGTGAACATCAGACAGTATGGGGGCAACAGCCTCTGTCTTTGAACTCTCCCCCAGCACACGGAAAACATATGCTCACTGTCCCTGGCTGCTTCATGTCACCGTCTCTGAATGGTTAATGCCACAACCTTGGCTAGTGACAGCATTATTGGCAAATGTTACGTCGAGACAATCTCCCCTTCCTACAGTATGCTAATACAATCAATGAAAATCGATAAAACAGCTAACTCTGCCGTATTTACCTTTCCGGCCATTGACTCCCTCCTTTGCTTCCTGTCACATTGTATTATTATCCTATTGTTTACTTCAAATGACCAATATCTCAGCAACCTCTCCTTGCTTTCGCCTTTCTACTGCCAATAATGACCTAGCATTCTGGGGATCTATCCCAACTAACCAGATAATACAGGTTTTATTGAATATTCTTTCTCTGGCTTTGTTGTTCAATAGTTCATCTAAACTCAAACTAAGATAGTATTATTGAAATATTTCGGTTCATTCCTACATTGTAATTTACTTCAATTAAAGTTTATTTACTGAAGACGGCATGTACTTGGAACTAATGTTTATAGAAATCAAATCAGTTCCAATAATTAAAGTGGCTCAGCACCTCCTTCCCTACAGGCACTAAAATTATTTATCGTTTGTGTAATGTTTGTTATATAATGTTGTTAGTTAATGTTATTGACTGATACAACTTGAAATGCAATTTCTTGGCTTGGTTTTGTAAAACGAGGTAACCTTATCTCACCTTTAACCATAACTATTAGTCCAAAATATCGTTAAACTTGTTGACTTCTATTTAAATTAATTTCAAAATAGTGTAATTTCAATTGTTTATTCCAACAGTATGGCTTGCTGTCACCTTGCGAAACAGCCTGTGTGGTTCCACAAGCTCCGTTTTCGAATCTCTCAGTTTATGCATAAACACATTATGTTCTGCTCCTAACAGAATATGAAATACAAACCAACATTTGTTATGTTATACTAAATTCGTAGGGCACACGTACCAGATTGGTTTCCTGGCGCCACTCTGAAACCTGTTAGTGTGGTATGGTACTCATCTAGCTGTCTAACTAGCCATGTTTTAGGAGTTTGCGGGAAGACATGGGGTCTGTGCAGGACCTAAGCTCTGGAGGTAGGTGGTTCCAATGTCTGGGACCTAGTGTGATAAACCCTGTTCCCCCAAAGTGTTTCCATTTAGAGGATCCCTGGGGAACACCACATGTAGGTTTAATCTTGGGGGTTGTGACGTGGCGAACCTTTCATCACCACATTCATATCGTAGAACGGATAAAAGAGAGCAGTAGTGACTTGTTTTTTTTTTTTTGATTCCCAAACAAAATTACTTTCGAGATTCTCGCCATAACCACTTGATGTGCCATTGGCTTGACTATTTGGCAATGTCCTTTTCGAAGGAGTACAGCTCTCAGCTGTCATTCACCCAACACAGGGCATCTATGAGCGACACCAAATATTTCCAGCTCCTTGTGCTTACTAAAATGGACCCGCTCCTTAGTTTCCAGCACACAATGCACTTTAATGTCATCTGGCCCTGGTGCCTATCAAACAACTGTGACAGCCTCCGGTACCTTCATACAGTAAATAAACGAACTTCAAAAGGTCGCAGAGGAGGCAGACCAGGCTACGTCTCGGTAGACCATGTCACTCTGGGCTTTCCCTTGCCTCCCTGTGGAACAGGGAGAATAACCTTAAAGATGTTAAGTATGACACACAAACCCAGGCCTTCCGAATGTCTCAAAACAGCTCAGGCTGCTGACTTTCCTGTATAGACTAAGCTGCCACTATGACTGTGAGTTGCAGAAAACATTACACCAGCTGTTTGCGAATAGCAAGGCTAAAGATGAAAAGGCAGCAGCATCTCTTGACTTAAGCGTGGAACTCACAATAATAACCTTGGTAGATCAATTTCCGTGGTACACCTCTCTACAAGCTGACCATTGCATTAAGGTTGAGACTGGGTTTTAGGCTGAACCTTTGACATATTTGTACTCCTGCTACCAAGATAACATATATATATATATATATATTCACTGAAAAAACCATAGGTTTCACACATGTTATAGTTAGCGGAAATTTTACTGATAAAAAACCAATGAAATTCCCCCGTTATAGTTAGTGCAGGCAACTATAACTCACGCGACCGCAATCCTCTGCTGATGCTAATACTGTATTTAGACACTTATTTGCCCATGTCTTCTTCCATACATTTTTAGCTATACATATATTACAAATATTTTTTTTTCATAAAGACACATATGTCATCAGCAGAAGATTGCGGTCGCGTGAGTTATAGTTGCCTGCACTAACTATAACGGGGGAATTTCATTGGTTTTTTATCAGTAAAATTTCCGCTAACTATAACATGTGTGAAACCTATGGTTTTTTCAGTGAATTTGCAAGGTTTTTTAAATGCTAATTCCTAACTATAACGTGTGTGAAACCTATGGTTTTTTCAGTGAATTTGTACGTTTTTTTAAATGCTAAGTTACTTTACGCCATTCGTGGCGTGCGCGCCCACTTAACGCAGTTCGTTCCGTGCGCGCACGGTGAGCACGCGGTGCGCTTTGCGCACCGCGCGCCCACTTTACGCAGTTAGTGCCGTGCACGCACGGTGGGCACGCGGTGCGCTACGCGCACCGCGTGCCCACGTTACGCTAGATGGGCCATGTAGGCACGATGCGCTTCGCGCACCGTGCGCACATGGAGGACATATGATGCACTTCGTTTTGAAAGGTAATATTTTAATTTTTCGTATATTTTATAAGCCATGCACCATTTGCACACGGGGTGGAGAGAGTGTGGATAATTTTTTTTTTTTATTATTATTTTTTTTAATATTTTAGTTTATCTCATATCTAATAAGCCATGCACAATTGGTGCCCTGCGGGCACCAATTGCACACGGGGTGGAGAGAGTGTGGATCATTTTTTTTTTTTTACATTTTTTACCGTACGCGTACGGTAAGCGTAATCGGCGAAATTACCGAAAAAATAAAAATTCCGTTTTTGGCCTTGGGGGATCTTTGGGGACTCCCTTAACATGGCTATGTGTGTGGGAGCTGTCCAAACAGCCCCTTTACATGTTTTTGGGCTTTATATTTTAGAAATCACTCTCAGTGCGAGAGAGAAAATGGCGGCCGCCGCTTCCTGGTTTCGGCCGATTCGAATGTTTACTAAGATCTAAGAGCCAATCAGAATCGCGCTCGCGCACGCCTCCGTACGCGTACGGTAAGCGTACCGTAAGCGCACCGTAAGCTGGCTCAGATATATATATTGATTTAAAGGCTTTTTTCTCAGAATCTACTGAACAGATTTACACCAAACCTACAAAAGGCACTTCCTTGACCTGAGGACTACCTCTCTGCCAAATTTCTAGTAATTCTGTTCAGCCGTTCGGGCTGTAGCCCTGTCTAAAGGTCTTATGGAAAAATGCATGGGAAAAACGCGTTTTGGGACCCCCCTTTTATCTCAGCCCCCGCTTGATGAATCCCCCCGAGACTTTCAGGGTAGGAGCGGAGCGTAGCGCCCCACCTATTTTGAAAAATTCGCGAGGATTCGTCGACCGGCGCCAAAGTTATTCAAAATAGAATGTTGCGGATTTCCTATGGAAACGTGGTCCTAACTATAACTACCTACTGGCGACCGCCAGTAGGTAATATATATATATACCCTCCCTTATCCTGTTGCACCACTTGGGACACATAACTTCGTCACTATTCCAATAATAGAATAGAACACGAGCACCCAGCGTGACGGGCAGAGGCCGGATATTAGCGGCGCGAGTTTTGGGATCTACACCAGCGGTAATTACAAGAATCCTTAACCAGTTGGATTGGCACCACTCAATTAAGTCCCCATTAGATTCACCCAATGGCATCTCACAAATGGAGTCTTGCCATATGATGGACACCACTACATTCCATTACCAAGGAATTTGCTTCACGCATGACAGCAGGCACTCCACAAGGCCCAACACCTATCCAGGTTGTTCCCCAGTCCTGATGAAGATCCGCACGGCCAAGGTTCAAACTCCCTCATTAGGCCATTAAGACGGATCGAAATGTCGACGCCTCATATACATAACCTGGGACACGTTCACCTACCTACGTGCCTTATTAGAATTGGGTTCTAATGAATATGTAATTGTTTAATTCATCTGTCGCGTAAATTGATACACGTGACCAGGTTCTCTACATTTGGATGGTGATTGACAACCAGTCCAGTGTCTAATTCATTTGAGTATTTTATGTCAAAATCTCTGGAATACTCCCTCCTTTTTCTTTTCACCTTCCTTATTCAAGCACCCTTACTATTTGCACGTTCCTCTTGGAGCAACCTCGATGAAAAGAATTACTGAAAGTAAATTAAAAAAAGAATAAAATGCTTTATGAATTTTTGATGTTGGTTTGTTGCATCGTTGTTTTTGATGAAAATACTGTATTTGATACTAAGAGCTATCAAAATTGATCCTCTATAGCTCAGAATATTGGAATGATATCACTAAGTTAGGAACTTCAGCCTATTTTTGATTTAAGGTCTAGGCTTGGTGTGGAGAAGCACAAGCTCAGTCGATTTCTAGCCAAATTAACCCTCTTTGCAACAGTAATCGCCGAGCCAATCAATCATATGCATGTGAATCAGTGTATTGGAAATGTTACCTGAGCCAACGGACTCAAAGTGTAGGAGACTCATGTCATCCCTACTGGCAGGCAGTATAGTTTAAGGCTGCTTGGTGTGGAGAAGCACAAGCTCAGTCGATTTCTAGCCAAATTAACCCTCTTCACAACAGTAATCGCTTAGCGGTGTGTATGCAGCTCTAGGATGAGCGTTCGTAGTTCACTGTTGACTATTAGGGCTTTACGATATACATTTGCAAGTAACAAAATGATGCCTCTTTTGACCTATTTACATCATACGTACTCGGAAATCTACTTGGCACACGTTCTTCGCAGCTGGCATATTAACCCTCTGCACTAACTACACCGGAGTCAAAACCTCCACTATACAATTTCCTGATCTCTCTCCAGGAAGATAATGAATCACACGAGTTATCTTGACATTTATGTGAGGCCTGGAATTGCCGCGGAAAGAAACGCAGCGTCCACTTCGACCAACTGCAGAACAATGCGCTCCCAACTACGTAGGCATGTCCCGAGTCCTCAGTAGTACTAATGGTATATAAACAACAATAACAACCGTTACATTTCAAAGCCCTCCTCCCCGTCGAGCGCTATTCCGGTAAATGAACGCATAATAATTGTTCCCCTTCTCAATAGCACCAGGTTGCTCCCCGCCTGTCAAACAGCCTTGCAACACGGCGGACGCAGACACCAGCAAGGCCCGACCCGACGCCATGAATGGCCAGCACCGAAGAGCTCCCGCCAAACCCGAGCCCCCAGGCCTGGCAATGATCCAGAGCCGGGGCCGAACTCCCGGCCAGAAAGGGGAGGGTGCTTTGAATGTCCCAGTTGCTGATACCAAACCGCCGCACGTGTCGATACATAGGAAAGTCTCCGCTCTTATGGCCCCCCCCACCCACTGACGATCAGAACAGTGCTGTGGGGCTGCAGTAAATATCCATCCTGCAGCCATGCCCTTATACCGCCCCGCTCCTGGGGGCTGTTAGAAGCCTGCAGGGGTAACATCACCCGTAACGCTACCGCATCATCCTAACGTGCGACGGGCCCATGGGAAACGCGATCCTCCAACAGCAACAGCGTGGTAAGCGGGCAATAATTCACCTGCAATTAAGCGATGACCTCTGCCCACTTAGTATTCGCCTCCCTGGCACTGCAGTCTTAATAGCGCTACGCGCGTCCCATCTCCAGCTGAGCGAGCGACCACCGCACATTTGTGGCTTCACGCCGTGGGCCCTTCCCTATACCAGGAGGGCCAACTAAGCAGCTCAGGCCCTTACGCCTCATTAAAAGGTAAGGTAAAATAATGATAGGGTTGGAGCATCCCGTGCAAGATTATTCTCCGCTCGAACAGTGCAAGTCGACAGGTCGACATGACCAAGTGTGCTAAAGAAATTGTCCCAACGGACACCGCCTAAAACACTGATGCTGCCTGCACAAACCCCCAAGCGATGACAAGATATCCACCAAGTAATGTGGATGCACTGCCCTCACCATCGATGCGTGCCAACTACGCCGGTGCCTTCATCACTAGCTGCCTCCTAGCAGGCCGATCGGGCCCAGGCCTGACAAGGCCGCTAGCCCTCAACATGCAGCTCACTTGACCGGACGCACGCCGAGCAAACCTGCAATAGCCATTCGATCCGAGTGTTCCGGACCACCCACCGCACTGCTAAATCGCCCCCCACGAGCCAAACTGCTAGCTCTGGCCCCCAAAGACACCACAAAGGCAGTGGCCGGTCGCGGGCCTTCAACCCCTACTGCTACCCCTGCAACACACATATTGCCAAAATAGGGGCCTAGAGCCACATAGTCTCGGGGAAAAACGGGAGGCGGTACTGCCCTGCACTCACCAAGGAAAAACAACGCCAGACCAGGGACACAACCGTGTGACCGACGCTAGACCAGGAAGCAGCGGGCACAGAAACTCACGCGGCACAGGAGACCAACTGCAGAACAATGCGCTCCCAACTCCGTAGGCATGAAAGCCTTGCACCACAAAGGCCCCTCCCCCCGGCCTCGCACCCACACTCGGCGCCCTTTGCACTCTACCCCGCCGCTCAGCATAAGTCTTGCTCCCATCTGCCCACCTCCCGAGCCCCACCAGGAGGCCATGCCCAACACAGCTGCTCCCAACGCAACCCAGCACACATCCAGGCCAGTGAGGCTCGGGGCAGGGGACAACTAACACTCACCGGGATAACAGGGGGCACAAAAACCCGACGCCAGACCAGTACGAGCAAAACGACCAGGACGCTCGAAACGGCGACGTGGTGAGGAACAATCTCAAATCTGCGCGCGGCCAGGAGCGGAACACAGAAAGCAGAGGGCGATCTACGGGGGCGGGAGGCATAAATAGGGCCTGGCCCCGCCCAGCCCTGCGGCCCGCCTCCCCCATCAGTGCCCATTGGGGCCTCCCCTCCCCAAGGCGCGGCCTCGAGAGAGGTGGAACAGGGGGGGGGGCTCCGACGGGTGGCCACTAGAGGGCTGCCCTGCTGATGTCCCCCTGCGTGGGACGCGGGCAGCGGCATTCCTCAAGCATCCCTGTGAACAAGAATGAGGAGAGTGATTAAAAACAGTATTCGAGAAATGCAAGGTAAAAGTGAAACGAATTTAGAGGTTGCAACTTAACAACAGTTGGATCAAGAGAGCAGCAGAGATTAACCTTGCAGAATCTTTGAGAATAACACAATTGGAGCTATGTGAAAAAGCTATGTGTGCTGTATTGTGCAGCACACATAGAAAGGGGAAAATGCCTTAAGGGTTTTTTATTTGTGCAGGAAGGTATGCCTTCCTGCACAAAAAGGTTTTCCTTGTAAGGCAGGAACCCTGTGCAAGGGTGCCTTTGTTGGTGCTAGGCTATCTGAAGTGTGCCTGCGCTATGAGAGAGCAGAAGTGCACCATATCTTAGTAGATAGGGCGCACTTCTGCTGTATCCCTTTTACACGACGCAACACAGCATGTTGCCTTGCTGCACTGCGTTGCATGAGCGATTAGTAAATCTGGCCCTGAATCTCTCCAATCAAAAGAACACGCCTTTCGAATGACGTAGCCAGGCACTTTGCTGCACGTGCCCTGCACGTGCCCCACACCGCCGTGTTGAAGACGGGAAGGGGGTCCTGGCGATGATTGGGGGGGGGGAGCTTGGGGTACTCGTGCAGCCTGGGGCAGACCGCCCCCCCCCCCCCATCCTTGCTACACCACTGACTGGGGCAGTGGCCGTCAGAAAGCTTCAAAACCGCAAACGCATAATAAACCGAACAGAGGATTAACGTAGCGTGACAAATTTCCAGCTGGAACTAACAAAACAGGACTTACATGTGACACTCATGGCCCATGCAAAAGTCAACAAACCAGATTGCATGATGTAAAATGTGTCGGAGATACCTTATATGTATTGCAAAATGTGCTCTTCGCCCTTGTCAGGTGCTCTGCAACGATGAGAATGTCTGACTGACAGACGCAAATACACACATCATTTCACTGCTGGAATGATTCATTCAGATTCTCTCTCCAAGGTACATGCTGAATTAAGCTGGAAGAGGGACTCCTTTTCTTTAAAACCAGAGGCAGCACTAATACCATTGCTGAAATGTAATTCTCATCTAACGGAATATGGAAAGGCATGTAAAACAAGATGTTAAGTCTGGAATGTCAAGAGATATCTTCATCGGACTGGGGCATTCGCCTCCTTCTTGAATTAATGGAGCTTTTATATTGCTGTGTGCCGTCCCTTCCTGCTTTTTGTTTTGCTCAAGCATGTTTTGCTAATCATTTAAGAAGCTTATGTCAACAGCATCACTTCACAACAAGGCGTTTGATTGGATAGGACTGAGAGACATATCTCAGAGAATAAATCAACAGGGAAGCACCAACGATTCTGACTGGCAGAGAAGATGACGGGAGGATCTGAAAACAAATTCATTTAACTCCTAATCAGTGCTGGGAGTTAAACTGATTAAACCGAGTTGTAGTGATGTAAGACACATGTATGTTATTTTGCTATTTTAAAGTGATACGTTTCGTGGAAAAACCCTAAATTAAGAATACTGGAGGATATAACCATAAAGTCCTAACTGCCTTACGCATTAGGTTAAAAATATAGGAATTTAAAAAACATTATTTTTGGAAAGCCTGTTGGAGCCCTCGTTGGTTCCATTGATAGAAACCTTTCTCCAACAGCTCGACGGATTTTTTCCTGTCTGTCAACCCATGAAAAACCTGGCAGTGAGTGTAAAGTTGCTGATCTCTGAATGGTGCAGGTGCCCCCCAAGGATGTGCAGGAGACTGGATAGATATGTGTACTTTGCCTTTATTCAACAATTAAGCTATCACACCGAGAGAGCGCCGAGCAACAAGCTCCGTTCGCTTCTCTCGCGCCGCGCTGACTCCTGCGCATGCGCAGTAGCGTCCAATATGGCCGCTACGCGCATTCCTGCCCTGACGTAGTGCGCGTCAACTAGACTGCGACACTACATATCTCCCCCTTTTATACCATACAACACAATGTGCCCAACCAGGTGGTCAGTCCATTTCATAGTCTCTGAACTTGGCTGGTCTCACCACTGCTCGCCCAACCCGGGTGTGTCTTACCGGGGTGGTATGTCCTTCTTGACCTCCTTTTGCGACAGGGCTTCCCCTTCTACCTTCCAGAGTGCCCTGGCCCTCTCTCTCTCCGTTCTCACCGTCTTCCCGGGCTCTTTCCTCCGTGGCCCATCCTTCAGGTATGTCTCTCTCACCGTCTTGTTCTTCACCCCTGTTCTCTCCGCACTCTCCCTTAGGAGCTCCTGCTTCCCTTGTTGCCCCTTCTGGTGGTGTTGCCCCTTCCGTGTCCTCCCGGGGCCATTGTAAGATTTTGTTGCACTTGGCCATGCGGTCGTGGGACCACACATTTCCATCACTGAGCAACGCTGCCCGGTCGTACACTTCTTCCACTCTTAGGGGTGGGGAGTACTTGCTTTCTCCCTTTCGCTTTAGAACTGCCAGCTTCACTCTGACCCACTCCCCTTTTTCCAACACTGTCTCCTTCACCTTTCTGTTGCGGTTGTAGTGTTCAGTGTAAATGCGTTGTGCCTTCTCCAGGTTGTGTTGTACCACCGCTGGAGACCACTTGCTGGTGATTGTCTTCTCTAGCCAAGCAACATTGTCTCTGGTGAAGGGTTGCCTTCCTCGTAGGATTTGGAAGGGGCTGTACCCCGTACCGGTGGGGGTGATGCGGTATGCCCAGATTGTGCTTTGTACTTCTTTTTCCCAGTCTTTGCCCCTCGTGATGGCAGCCTGTATGGAGCCCATGAGCACCCTATTAAACCTTTCTACTTGTCCGTTACTGGCCGGATGATATATCGACGTGGGTCTGAGTAGAATGCCGTTCCTTTCTGCGAATTTGGACCATTTGTCCGAGGTGAATTGGGGACCATTGTCACTGATTATAGTTCTGGGGATGCCTTCCCTGAGGAATACCGCCTTGAGGAAGCGCAATATTGCGTCTGTGTCCATGACCTCTTGGATGTGTACCTCTGGCCACTTTGAGTACTTGTCCACTAACATACATAGGTATTTGGGTATCCCCTGATCGTCCAGTATAGGTCCTAAGATGTCCACTGCCACCTCTTCCCATGGGTTGCTGGGATTCGTGAATTTCCCTAGAGCCGGCCTCATTGGCTTTAGTATCTTGTCCGCTCCTTGGCACTGCGCGCAGTCTCTCACGTGCCTTTCTACTTGCATATCCATCCCCGGCCACCAATACGTTTGTTTGGTCCTGGCCTTCGTCTTCACGATTCCCAGGTGTCCTTCGTGTAATATGGATAGCAGATCCGGTATTATGTTCTCCGGTGGTACCACTCTGTTTCCTCTGTATACGAACACCCCGTCGTTCCCCACCGACAGCTCCTCTCGAACCTCGTAGAACTGCCGGACCTTGGGCCTCTGACGTCTCCTCTCCGGCCACCCTTGTACGATGTACTTCTTGATGTCGCCCAGATCTCCATCCGCTGCGTACGCGTCTTTCCACTCCTGTCTACTGATGGCCTTTTCCGGATCGTCCGTCAGGGCTACCATCTCGTCTTCTTCCTCAGTGCCGCTGGTGGCGCTTTCCGTTGCTGACGCCCTGCTGAGGTAATCCGCTATCTTTTTTCTCGAGCCCGGTATGTACTCCACGTCGTACCGATACTCCAGGAGTTTCAGCGTCATTTTTCAATCCGGGGTGTGGTGCTAGCATGGCCGCAGGACGTCAAAACCTTCACTAGGGGTTTGTGGTCCGTCTTCACTTGAAATCGTGTGCCCCACAGGAACTGGCGGTACTTTCCCATGGCCCAGACCACGGCTAGCATCTCTTTTTCGATCACGCTGAACTTTTGTTCAGGTGACGTCAATGTCCTGGACGCGAAGCTGATCGTCTCCGTCCCACCTTCTGGTCTTTCCTGCATGAGCACCGCTCCTAACCCTTTTTCACTTGCGTCCGTCATCAATATGGATCTCCCCAGGGGATCGTACCCATGCAGCGGGATCGCCTGGCTGATTTCACGTTTCACCGTGTCAAACTCTTCTTGCGCCTCTTCCGTCCATGCAAACGCAGTCTTGTCCCTCGTGAGTTGTCTCATGTTGTGTGTTTTCGTGGCGAAATGGTGGACAAACTTGCTGTAGTATTCCGCCATCCCTAGAAAGGACCTTACTTCTTCCTTGGATGTGGGCGGGGGCGCGTCACAGATGGCCTTCACGTTCCCTTTCTTCGGTGTTATCCCGTGGTCTCCTATCTCGTGCCCCAGGTATGTGACTGATGTCATTCCGAAATGACACTTCTCCCGCTCAGCCGTCAGACCGTTTTCCTCCAAGATCTTTAATACCACTTCCAGCTTCTCGTCGTGGTCTTCTAGCTCCTTCCCCATTACTAGGATATCATCCTGGAAGTATTGCACTCCCTCTATACCCTTGAATAGGCGGGCCATCAGCTTTTGGAACACTGCTGCTGCGGATGCTAGTCCGGAGGGCATGCGACAGAACTGATAGCATCCAAACGGCATTATGAATGACGTCAGTTTCTTGCTCGTGGGATGCAGCACCACCTGGTGGTATGCCGATTGTAGGTCGATGGTGGAGAACCATTTCACGCCTTTTGTGCGGGCCAACATTTCCTCTATGCGCGGTAATGGGAATTTCTCTACCACGATGCACTTGTTTAATTCTCGGAGATCCACGCATAAGCGCACCGTGCCTGACGGTTTCATGGCTACTACCAGTGGTGCCAACCACTCCGCGCTGTCGATCGGTTCGATGATTCCCCCGTCCTCCAGTCGGTGTAGTTCCTGTTGCACTGCCTCTCTCACTGCGATCGGTATGTTCCTTACTCTGTGCGCCACAGGGCTGACGTTCTCCTTGAGGACGATCTTGTGGGTAAACTTCTCAAGTTTACCGATCTTGCTGCCGAACACTTTCGGGTGTCCGCCCCGCCATTTCGCTGCCGTCGACTCTTCTCCGTCCAAAGTCACCAGCACTTGGGTGTCCCCTCCTGGATTCAGCTCTACGCCCAACTCTCCTTGGTCCATCCACCCAAGGACTGATGGTCCCTTCTCCGCGACGTATAGTTTACAGTGGGCGCTGCGTTCTTTGAACTGGAACAGCAGTCTCCTGAATCCTACCATCGGAATGGGTTACCCTGTGTAGGTGACCGGTCGTATGTCGGGTGGTTCTAGACATGAGCCAAGTGTGGGTTTGAACCTCTCGTTCCACACCGATCTTTGGACGATCGTGTAAGGGGACCCCAAATCCGCCACTATGGTGATTCCTACTCCTCCGATGAGCATGTCGCACTGGGGCTTGCGCGCTCTCCTCCCGTCGATGCCCAGTACCTGGTCTTCCACACACAGGACTTCGTCGTCTTCCTCCTGGCCGTCTTCTTCTTCTCCTATGTCCTGCGCCACGAATTTCACCGCGCGTTGTTTCCCTTTCCTTCTACACACCTTCTCATAGTGGCCGACCAGGCCGCAAAATGCACACTTGGCTCTGAAGGCGGGGCACCGTTTGTCATGCGCCGCGTGGCCCGGGCTTCCACATCTGTAGCACCTCGCCGTTTCTCCCTTGTCTTGCTTCCACGGTTGTCCCGGTTTTCCTTTCGCCTTGTATGATCCTTTGTATTCTCCAGGCACCGGTTTTCCTCTTCCATACTGGTCCGCGTCGTCTACCTTATTTATCGTGAGTCTCGGGGCTTGATCTCTCTTTGCTGCTTCTGCGCAGCGCTTGGTCAGCTCTGCCCTCTTCACTATGGCGATCACGTCTTTGAGCGTCGCATCTCCACTCGCCCACAATTTATCTTGCACTGGTTTGCTTGTCGTATGCATTACGATTTGGTCTTTAATGAATTTGTCCTGTAATGCCCCATATTTGCATGTTATCGCGAGTTTCCTCAGTGCCGCCGCGTAGTCGTCTATCGTTTCCTCCGCTTCTTGCTTCCTCTGCTGGAAATTGTAGCGGTCGATGGAGGTGCACACTGCGGGACGATAGTGGTTGTCCAAATCTTCGAGGGCGTGTTTGAACACGTCGGTGTCCGCTGCCTGTCTGGCGACCGGTGTTAGGTTTTGGAATACCCGTATGCCTTCTGGTCCCAGATTATGCAAGAGTATCCTCTTCCTCCTGGCGCTGGAGAACGCCTCCTCATTCTCGTCTTCCAGCGCTTCTAGGTAATTTTTGAAGTACTCCCTCCAGTCTTCCCATTTCATTTGGGGTTCTCCTGGCCTTGGAAGGAACGGGACCGGCGTCGTTAATGCTGATGCCTGCGCACTCATCTTGACGTCCGCCTGTTTCCTCGGGCTACCTGGCGCTTCTGTCCTCTCCCCCCTTCTTCGGGTCACTGGGATCTCGTCGGAGCTGCCTGCGCCGTCTCCACCCGATTCCGCCAGGGTCTCTGCTGCCGCACTACGGTTCGCCCCTGACATTCCTCTACCTCGTGGTCGGCACACTTACTGCTCACGTGCCTCCCTCTGGTGTCCGTCTGTCACTGCCGCGCTCTCCCGGTGCATTGGTGTCTGTCCTTGACCTCCCGGATCTGCTTTCCGCGTGGGGTGTCGTCCCCCTGTGTAGATCTTCCTCCTATGTGCAGGTTAGGGGCACCTCCCTCACTGGGGATCACCGGGTCCGCTCTGTCCCACCCTCGTCGCCACTGTAAAGTTGCTGATCTCTGTATGGTGCAGGTGCCCCCCAAGGAGGTGCAGGAGACTGGATAGATATGTGTACTTTGCCTTTATTCAACAATTAAGCTATCACACCGAGAGAGCGCCGGGCAACAAGCTCCGTTCGCTTCTCTCGCGCCGCGCTGACTCCTGCGCATGCGCAGTAGCGTCCAATATGGCCGCTACGCGCATTCCTGCCCTGACGTAGTGCGCGTCAACTAGACCGCGACACTACAGTGAGGGACAGGAAAAAACAATAATCACCACCACACCCTTGGAGAAAACTCCTCGCAGGTGGAGGGTCCTTATATATTTTTCCCAAAACAAACTCCCACTTCAGAAGTTTATGTTTGAAAAACAAAAATAGTCAATTATTTGGTGTACGGCAATATAAACTGACACCAGAAGTACACCAAACATTTAGTATATTGAAAAGAATCACTATGATAGTTCTTCCTTTCAATGTACTGTGATGACCGCCAGCTAGGGGTCGTTTCTACATTTGGAGATGGACTACACTCAGGATCGCAGACGTAATGTCCTCAAACGCCTCCACAAATACTAATTCATCTGCTAATTTTAAATCAGGAGTTTTAGAAGCTGTAGAAAAATATGTGAAATCATCCTACACATGGGTGGGTGCAGTCAGTCCATCAACCCATTAAGGTATCACTCAAAGATTACAGCCACATGTGTAGAGTACACATGCAACAAAAACAAGCAAAGCTTGTGCTTTGAAGTAGCGCAATTTAGACTTCACCCTTACACATCACAGAAATACCTTTATATACCTACATGTGACACTATATTTACTATGTGCTATAACTTTATTAATGTGTGAACATTTATATGCATTCATGAAATATATTTACTGTAGAAACTGGAGTTTTATAAACGTGTGTGCAAATGTTCAGTTTAAGATGATGACTTGTAATCTGTATTCATATTTGCATTTATACTTTAAGTCACATTTGCATATATTCTGAAAGTCATATTTGAAAGTGTATTCATGTATGTTTTCACTCACATTTCCATTTGTTCTTGAGTTACCCGACCTTGGGTGTGTCTTCTGAATCTACTGAACACACAACCCTAGACCAGGTATCTCCCAATAATGGTGGCCCAGTATCTAGTGCAGTAGTATTAACTAGCCCCCTTAGTAAGAGGGATGAAGCTTTCTGTAACTTTGTTTCATGGAACATTGTGGGACTATGCTCCAAGTTGATTAATCCTATTTGGTGTGACTTTTTATTAAATCATGACATATTATGTATCCAGGAATTGTGGGCTAAGGAAATATTCCATATTAATGGGTTTAAAACATTTCATACCCCTGCAATTGATGGATTAAGTAGAAGGGCA
The DNA here is from genome assembly GCF_964204655.1 of Triturus cristatus. Taxonomy (NCBI): domain Eukaryota; kingdom Metazoa; phylum Chordata; class Amphibia; order Caudata; family Salamandridae; genus Triturus; species Triturus cristatus. Next base: position 773,447,389 of record NC_140593.1, read on the forward strand.
AAGGGAGGGCTCTGTATCTACATATCCAACAGGTTGAAAATAAAAAAAATTGAGTTGTATATAGAGGAAATATATTACCAATTCATTAAAATTCATGTAGATAGTAAACATTGTATTGCAGTGACACATTTTATAACAACATTCCCCCCGCTAAAGTAGGGTTTGTGGTGAAAAAATTGGGTAATGATTTGAAAACATTATGGAGCGACAATATCAAAGATACAATGTTAATTGTGGGAGGGGATTTTAACTGTGCCTTGTGCCCAAATGTTGATGGAAAATTATGTGGCTTCACAAACGAAGAAGGGATCAGCAACACCCATTTTCAACACTCTATACTGGGGGAGATGTACAATGAAATGGTTTTTGAGGTTTGCAAACGAGCTATTTGAGACATCCATGCGTCACACCAATAACGGCAGAGGTCTACGCACTACTTAGAATATATATTACTGTCCAACAGCCATGCATGCAGACTTCGCTCTTTTTCTATAGATGACAACTCAATGATAGGGGTGGGCGTAATTTCCGCGAAACGGTAAAAAATCTCCGCGAGCACGCAGAAATTCCGCGAACATGCGGAATTGCTTGCTTGCGGTGCTTTTTTCCTGTTCGCAAACGCATGCTCGGGGGGAAATATCTCGCGAACAAGCATTTTGACAATGCGAACAAGCAAAAAATTCCGCGAAGCCGCGGAACGCAGAATTTAGGACAATTCCGCGTTCTCCGCGGAACGCGAAATTACCTAAATTCTGCAAATTTCGCTAGCGGGACAAAATTTCCTGCCAAGGCCTACAGTCACTGAGCGATCATTTTTCATTGTGTCTTTCTGTATCATTGCCGATAAGTAAGTCCGACAGACATGAAAAAGTTGACCATGCTTTAGCAAATATTAGAACATTGGAATGTTGGAAACTCCATTGAAAACAATGGAGTGCTCTGGGCTTATAATGGCTGGTATAAGCCAGGAGCTCCAACATTCCAATGCTTCTTTGTTCACAGCTCTGACTGTGAACAAGGGCTTCAGGGAGCCTGACGGGATTTCAATCCCCTCGCGCTCGCTGAAGCATTTCTTTTATTTGTTAGAACATTCTGCCCTCTAGAGGCAGAATGTTCTAATAGCGTTATAGCCCTTCGTAGCTGGGCTATACCGGTTATTAAAGTCCCGCTGCCTTGTTAAAGTCCCTCGCCTTTTGCTCGGGCCTTTAATAGCCGGTATAGCACGCTACGGCGGGCTATAAGGCTATATTATAATTGATAAGACAAATGGGCATACTCTGCACTGGTCAATGGTGGACCCTTTAGTGATCACCAAACAAGTGGTAGGTAAATGCAAACTGGCCTATGAGACTTGCTTGAGTGAAACAGCTGCCCCAGACAGTACTTTGTTTTCCTTTCAATCTATATCAGGTGCTATTAGGGAGGCTTTATTTGTTTAGAACCGGAAAAAAGGAAAACCTCAGGGATGGTTCTATTCAAACTGTACACGAGCTTACACCAATTTAAAACATGCATTGCATAAGATCCCTAGACATTTAAATGATGTGAGGCAGGGCAAGAGTGGAGTACAGGTTAGCACTCAAGGAAAGAAAAACTTCCCTGTGAAATGAAGCATGGGAATCTTTACACAAGGCCTCTTTAATGAGAGATAGTTTGCTTATTGGAAAGCTGTAAAAGCACCTTTCCTGACCCATGGAGGTAGCTCGTCAAAAAATGAAATTGCTATAACTGAGGACCAATTGATCAAGGGTATATAACAGTGAGGGTAATTCTGACATGTACATAAATAACAACCTAGGGGAAATTTCCCTGGATTTTTTGACCCAATATTCCTATCTCCAGTTTACACTGGAGGAAGTGAATAGGGCTATCTCTGCAAGCCTGGGTGGTAAGGCTCCTGGGCCAGACAGGGTCCCTGTAGACTTGTTCAAGTCAAATATGACTTTATGGGGGCCAATTATCACCCAGGTAATCACTGCTAGCTGTCTTGCCCCGTTTTGACAACTTGGGTTGAATCTTTTATTGTGCCAATCTTCAAAAAGGGGAACCGTCAGGATCCTGGATGTTGTAGGCTCATGTCACTATAAAATTCCCTGACTAAAGTAGTTGGTCGAATAATTTTAGAATGTTTACACGTATGGACAGAGGACAATGAAGTCCTAGCTGATATTCAATTTGGTTTTCGTGAGGGCCTAGGGACAATTAAACAGAGCTTAAATTTAGCTAACTTTGTTGGGAAATATACACAGGTGAAGGAGAGGAGGCTGTTTTTAGCTTTTGTGGATCTCACAGCAGCTTTCAATTCCGTGAAACATGGCAAGCTCTGGGACTTTCTCAAGAAGATGGGGGTGGATGTTCAAATTATCCATTTTCTTAGGCGCCTGTATAGTGATGCTAAGGCGTGAGTTTGATTTGGTCTGAGTGGTGATCGCACTGCCCCATTCCCAATAAGGAGGGGGGTTAGGCTAGGATGTGCCCTAGCCCCCTTTCTTTTTAATCTCTACATTAATGGCTTGGGAGAGGCATTGCTTAAAGATAGCCAAGATTTCCCCCAAATAGCCAGACGTCCAATACCTGCCCTTCTTTACGCTAACAATGCGATTTTAATGTCACGTAGGCAAGTAGGTTTGCAGAGGGTGCTAGATAGTTTTTCAAATTTTATGAGTAATCTTGGTCTCAGGGTGAACACCTCAAAGACCTTTATAATGAGGTGTGGCCGCGGTAGTCGGAGGTGGAGGGATATGTTTGTGGAAGGACAGAAGATAGGGCCCACAAAGAGATTTTCATATCTTGGAATACTCTTTGATCAAAACGATTCATGGGTCCAAGCCGTATTAGCAAAAAAGCCTAGAGTTTTTAAGCACTACTACTGCACTTGTTAACTTTTCAAGAAAACTGGGCAAGAGGCTGCCAGTAGAGCTTATTCAGATTTACAAAGTGAGAAGTGTCTCCACAGTTATGAATGTGGAAGGGGTGAGGGGATTTGTTGATACGTATCCATTACAAACAGTGGAAAATACTTTCTTGAGATATATTCTGTCTGTTCCGAATAGTACATCTTCGTATGTGTGTCATGCTGAGTTGGGCTTACCATACATCTCTGACCTTATAAAAATGGAGCCTATTCTTTTATGGCATAGGATTTGAACAAAAACAGGGACACAGTTAAATAGGGATATTTTAATGGACAGTTTGAAATTGGAAGGGGTCCTAAAGATCCCCTGGGTAAGGTATGTCTGAAATTTTATGCGTGACCTAGATCACATAGAATATTTTACTGACCCAAGTAGGATGCAGATGGTATCAAGAAAAGACCTAAAAAAAGAGGGCCTCCTGTTACTGGACACGTTAAGAACTTCGGCTGAGATTATAAAGCCTAGTGTCCAGTATAACCAGTTGATTTTAACTACTTTTATATTCAACCATATTTAAAATTTGTACCTGGTGGCCATCATAGGTTTTTATTGACTAGATTTAGGTTTGGGATCTTCCACAGACTAGTAAGCTTTCCAAAAATGAACGACTGGGCTCGAGAATTGCAAATGTGTCCTAGTGATAATCGCTCAGATCAATCCACTATACATGTAGTTCTATTTTGTAGATTTTATAGTGAATTAAGAAAAGCTTGGATTGTTCCAATTTTAAAATCTCTGGGGATTAGACAATGTCGCCCGGCCTTCATTGCATTACAGCTTCTGGATAATGTACATAGAGTGTGGAGGACAGGAATGTTCCTAAAGAAAGTATCTAGCCATAGGAAAATTATTGTAATCTAAGTACCGAGGTCATACAGACGCAAGGGCATATAGTTATAAACTCTGAATTCTATAATGATTCATGTATAATATGTAATTTTATTGTTATATTGTGTAACAAACTGTTTGTTTTTATGTGCTTTTATGATTGTATGAAACAGCACTCGAATAAAGCTGTTCTTGACTTGACTTGAGTTACATGTGCACAAGTATAACCATGTATTTTAAGTGCATGTATACATGTTTAATTAAAGTTAGCCTGACTGTAGACCTTACCTGAACTGTATTTTGCTTTGCTAGTTTGCTCTTTTTTTGCAGATGTGTTATCATGATTTCATTAGCTAGAGAAAGGAGCATTGTTGTCTGTACTAGTTTTTTGATAGTAAGGGCAAAGGAGAATGTTCAAGATTTATGTAATTTTCCAAGTTCTGTGTAATGGAAAAGTCTGGTAATATTGCAATTGCACCACACAAGAAGTGAAATTATTGCTTTCTGGTGGTGTGGTAAGAGATATGATTGTTGTTGAAGTTTTATTGGTTTTAATTAGTGTTCAGTCTGTTAGAAGAGAGCAGATTCCCTTAGATTTGGAGGGGTACAGACCTCTTTGCTTCCTTTATTCTTACATGTGTGAAGCTTCATGTTAAACATATATTCCAATTTAGAAAGGCTTCTATTGGAGTCTTTGCTATGCTGACACCTTCATGCACTTTCAAATTTCCTTGAGACCCTACTCTATGAACGATCTTTATTCTAAGTATAGAGCCTTGAATAGATTACCTTAGAATTTATTCATGTGTAAGAGAGAGAATTGGAGTTTCTTTAAGCAGCACTTATTCTTATTTTTCAATGTTTGTGGCTGTGAATATTTCAAATTGTATCCTACTGAGACTGAACATACTGCAATATTTCAATTTGGCAGCTGTAATATTCTCTTGAAATGCATATATACTTGTCTGATTATTAATTGGCAATAAAACTACTTAGCCTAAGTTACTGATTCCTATTCCTTGCTATGTGGCCAAATGGGCTTTCCAAAAGTTGATTTGTTTTAATATTGCTAACTTCCTTTGCGTCTGTATCAATTAAAAAAGTTCAGATGAGAGATTGTAGATTACGGCCCTGTGCACTCTCAGATGAAAGCTTGTCGGGTGTTTTTTTTTTTTATTGAGACAGAGGGAGTTACTGTATCCATGTGATAGCTCAGTCTTGCACAAGCACAGTCCAAGCCCATGTCTAGAGTGGGAGGCTTGGCGGTGTTCCAGCAGTTCGAAAGAGAGTTGTAATAGCGGAGGAGTGTGTATCAATAGGGTCACACCTTGCAATTGCTTATGTCTAGCTTGCGATGTTTTGCAGAGGCTAGGTGGTGTGATGCGTTGATGATTTAAGTGGTTGTGCAGAAGTGGAAGCGCTTAAGTCAAAGAAGTTGAAGTGGTTATTGGGCTAGCGGTAGCCTAAGATCCCAGGATACTAAGTTATCAGTGTAGAAAAAACTGTGTTGAAATAGTCTGCTAAGTTTTGTGGTGCATGTCCTGAGGTCAAACCACAATAAGGAGCTGAAGGGGCAGAGAACAAGTCATCCCCCACTCAGAAATCTGTATACAATAAAGGACCTGTTCACATAGTGAGCTTGTGATTCATACATCCATTGCAGTTGTCATCTATTTTAGACAGACTGTAGAGCAAGTGATTATATCATCTATGCTACTTGTAGGTAAGACTCACCAATCAAGGGAAAGACAAGAGTATTTCAAACGAGGTAGAAGAGAAGGCTATCCTGTGTCCAACAATTTATATCTACTAACACCCAAATGTGGTGAAAAAGTGTAGGAAAGGAGTGATGGTGCCTCACGGTAGCAACACCAGGGAGAATAAAGCAGGAAGGTACTCGCCTGCTACCTCAAGATCTCATCATCAGCTACCAACACTCCTCAGAAAAGAATGTGTATGGAAAAAGTATATAGCAAAAGAATGGGTAATGACCCAAAGGGCTAGGGTGTATAGTAAAGAGAAAGTGTGCAGTGATCCGTGCACCACAATAAACCCCACATGTATATACACAAAATTGAGCTAGTTCACACTGGCTTGCACTATTTATTCTCTGCTGTGTGACTACTCATAGTTAAAAAAATGCCGACATGTTTCATTGCCTTTTGGAAAAACTCACGGCAACTTCTTCAGGGCTTGGGGTATCGTCATTCCACCCTGCAACCTTGCTTAGTCTATTAAATAAACCTGTTAAGGACAAAAGACAGACAAACAACACATAGCAAGATTAGTTGGCGTCCGGTTCAAAAGGACCTAGTGCTGTATCTACTGCGTTCCGAACTGTATGTCCACCATAGTATTTACCGGGATATTGCCCACCATGGGCATACCTTAACCCTCGAGCACTTGTGTGTGTGGCAGCGATCACTCATTCAAGGCTCATCCACTCGACTCCTATCGTGAGTCTGTAATACACAATAAAAGTTACGAATTATGAGATTTTAGGGAATACAGATAACGGGTTCCTGCTACTCCCCGTAACATGGAATGCTATCCCTCTAATGTCACAATCCTACTACATATCTGCCTCGCTGCTGTGTAGCCCCTAAAGTATGACTACTACTCTGCATATGGTCGGGGTAGCCCTGTCCCGTTCAAAAAGGCTTCTCATATCCAATCAGAGCCTGCCCATCTTGTTACCCCGTGGCCTGGATTAGCACTCAGAGGATATTGAGTCACAGAGTGCGGGTTCACCTCCTATTCTCAACCGAGTGCCCCGCTCTTAAAAGTAATGCCCCACGTTTACAGAGCGTGTGTCAGGACTCACCGTTATTGCGTCCGCGTCCGGCAAAAACTCAGCACCGCAACAACGCGGCTGTTGTCTTCCGTGAATAAGAGCGTACTCACGCTCATCACGTGATCGGGCTGCGGAGATCCCGCCTCTCACCGGCAGTTACCGTGTTATCTTTGACACCCAATGGCGCCATCTTGGAAAGGTGAACTCCTCAATTCAATAGTATAATATTTTAAGTGCCCCTCGCGTACAGGGCAATTCACGATCAGTATGTGGAGGCATATCACCACCTGGGTGCTCTGCCCCACGGGTAACTTTGGTCATCTGTGATGTTGGGTGAGCATTTTTGCCGATAACGTTACACTCAACGTTACCGGCAATTGTGTGTGCCCCCGAATGACCCTCTATATGGTATTTGTTTGTCAAGATCGTGCTGCAATCAATATTGTTACACTACCAAACCCAACCCTCCCGTGGGGATAAATGCTGATGTATGAATACTCATATTCCGAGGCGGTGGCAATAAAACATGTGGAAATACATTCAAACATTGGCTGGGTGTGTATGTCATTTTAATATGATGTTTCTAACTTGCTTAATGCCCCACAGTTCCATGGACATCCAGCCACACATAGTCAGGAGCCCATATCAGAGTGGGCATTAGTGATGGATGGATTATATATTGACCTTATTCCACTCAATGGAATCATTCAATCCAGTTTGATCTGCACCTTCCTGATAAATCCAGCGGGCTTCCCTGCTGCTCAATCTGGATTCCATGTTAAACTGCTCCCCCATTACTCTTTCTAACACTACACAACGTACATCCTTAGGGGTGTGTTTGTGAAGCTGGAAGTGTTGCACCAATTTTGTGCTCAATTTGCCTGCGCGTAACATACTGAGATGTTCTTGAATCCTTATTTTAACCTTCCTGGTGGTGAGGCCAATGTAGTGCAGCTCGCAGGGGCAAGTCAATCTGTAAATGACGTTGGGTGTGTTACAGTTCCTAAATTTATTTAAGAACCATATTTGATGGTTTGCAAGAGTAACACATTTTGTGGCTGATGTAAGCGCACACACCGAACAACACCCACATGGGTAATGCCCCTGTGGAATGTTAGTCTCCCGTGGGTCTGTTTTAGGTCTAGTATGTACTAGCCGGTCACGAATGTTTGTTGATCGTTTAAATGCAAAACGGGGTGGAGGCATTTGCATATTGGTAGTGTTTAACAAATGCCAGTGTCTCCGAATGATCTGCCTAATTTTGGTAGAGAGAGGACCAAAAGTGGTGACCACTGGAATACATTCACCACTTTTCTTGGGAGTTCTTTCCAAGAGAGCAGCACGGGCGTGTTGTATGCTCGTTTTTTTGCCTGTCTGATTACTTTCTTAGGGTAAGCTCGATTCTCCAACTTAGTGGCCAGCACAATAGATTGTTCAGAGTATTGGCATAGGTTGGAACAGTTACGACGATACCTTAGAAACTGTCCCACAGGCAGGTTATCCCGGAGGGCTCTTGGATGATATGATCTGTAATGCAGTAGGGAGTTTTTGTCAGTTAATTTGTGATGCACCCTAGTCACGAGCTTGTCATGCTCGGCCTGAATGTCAAGGTCCAGGTAAACTGCAGATGTTCTGCTCACCGCTCAAGTGAACTTTAAGCAGTCATCAAGGCCATTCAACCAGGTTAGGAATTCACTGAGTCTCTCTTCCGATCCCTCCCATATGCATAGCACATCGTCTATATATCTCTTCCAGAGGACAATGTTCCTCTGGAAGAGATTGGTGTCAGGATGGATATGGTACGCCTCGAACTGGCCCACATAGATGCAGGCCAGACTTGGGGCGAAAGTAGCCCCCATCGAGGTTCCGGACACCTGGAGGTATATCTGTTCTTTGCATGAGAAGAAATTTTGTGTCAGTGCAATCTCTATGCATTGAAGGACGAAGGTTTGGGGAGTATCATAGAACCATTCAGAGTCCCTCAGGGCACGCGCTGCTGCCACCAGCGTGGCTGCCTGAGGGATACTCGTATACAATGATTCTATGTCTATGGTGACAAGAAATTGGTTGACAGGATTGTATATTACCTCCTCTAGGATTCTTAAAACATCGGTGGTATCTTGGACATACGAGGGTTGGGTGATGACACATTCCCTTAAGAAGAAGTCCGCAAACAGTGACAATGGTTCTAATAAGGATTGAATGCCCAATACTATTGGGCGTCCAGGCGGGGGTCTTTGTGTCTTATGAATTTTGGGTACAATATAGAACGCCGGCATTCTCGGTTTCATTTTAATCAAAAATTCCGCTTCTTTATATGTTACCCATTTCTTTTCCTTAGCCTCCGTCACAAGTTGGATGATAGTTGCCTGTAATTCATTAGTAGGGTCCCGCGCCAAAGGTTTATAATTGCAGCGGTTCCCCAAAGGTCTGGCCACTTCAATGTCATAATCTTGGGTGTCCATCACTACCACCGCCCCGCCTTTATCGGCTGGCTTGATAGTGATGGTTTGATTGCTTTGTATGCTTTTTAAAGCCTGCCAATCTCTGAGGCTCATATTACTATGGGCCACGGTGTGCATGTTTTGTTCTAGCTGGCTGATGTCTTGGAGAACCTTCTGTTCAAACACCAGGGTCTCAGGACCTACTGCACTCATGGGAGGACAGAACTGGGATGGACGGCGTAAATTAGTTGAAAAATTTGATGTCTTCTCCTGTTCCTTCCCCTCAAAAAACTTTTTTAGTTTGATCCTCCTCATGAGGCCGTAAAGTTCGGCCCGAAGTTGGAACCCGTCATGACAGGGGGGGGGTACAAACCCTAACCCTTTGTTCAATACTTCTAATTCCGAGTCCGTAAGTTGGTATTTAGAGAGGTTGACCACTATGTTGTTCTCATTCGCAGTTATAGGGGTGTTCTGCCTCTGCTGCGTGTGATCCTTGGGGAGAAGGACTGCCAGGTGGAATTCAGATTCTGACGAGCCCGCCCCATCCCCGGCCTCTGTAATTGGTCCCTCTTTGATTTCCAGGGTTGTGACTTTGTTGTCCTAAAAAAACCCTGAACATGGCTCCCAAGTCCTCATTAGTTCTTTCCTGAGGATTAAATCTAACCTGTTGATTGGAGGTAGATGGTTGGGCAATGGGCTCCTCATCTTCACTACTTGTGTTTTCGAATGTCCAGTTGTTGGGTGTTCTTCTACCCTGTCTACGCCCTCCTCTCCCTCCAGTTGCAGACATTGGTTGTGATTGAGTTTGTTGGTAGTACTGGTCTTCAACATAAGGGAAAGCCCATTCATGGCTAAATCTATCTAAATTACGTCTGAGTCCTTTAATCTTTTGGTTGACCATATATGCTTGGTACTCACTAAGGTCATCTTGAATTCTGGCTAGTTGTTCTTTTGTATCAGTTATGGTGGTATCTGCCTTTAATGTCTCTTCTAACTCCAGAGGGCGTAGACAGGGTAGAAGAACACCCAACAACTGGACATTCGAAAACACAAGTAGTGAAGATGAGGAGCCCATTGCCCAACCATCTACCTCCAATCAACAGGTTAGATTTAATCCTCAGGAAAGAACTAATGAGGACTTGTGAGCCATGTTCAGGTTTTTTTTAGGACAACAAACTCACAACCCTGGAAATCAAAGAGGGACCAATTACAGAGGCCGGGGAAGAGGGCGGGCTCGTCAGAATCTGAATTCCACCTGGCAGTCCTTCTCCCCAAGGATCACACGCAGCAGAGGCAGAACACCCCTATAACTGCGAATGAGAACAACATAGTGGTCAACCTCTCTAAATACCAACTTACGGACTCGGAATTAGAAGTATTGAACAAAGGGTTAGGGTTTGTACCCACCCCCCGTCATGACGGGTTCCAACTTCGGGCCAAACTTTACGGCCTCATGAGGAGGATCAAACTAAAAAAGTTTTTTGAGGGGAAGGAACAGGAGAAGACATCAAATTTTTCAACTAATTTACGCCGTCCATCCCAGTTCTGTCCTCCCATGAGTGCAGTAGGTCCTGAGACCCTGGTGTTTGAACAGAAGGTTCTCCAAGACATCAGCCAGCTAGAACAAAACATGCACACCGTGGCCCATAGTAATATGAGCCTCAGAGATTGGCAGGCTTTAAAAAGCATACAAAGCAATCAAACCATCACTATCAAGCCAGCCGATAAAGGCGGGGCGGTGGTAGTGATGGACACCCAAGATTATGACATTGAAGTGGCCAGGCTTTTGGGGAACCGCTGCAATTATAAACCTTTGGCGCGGGACCCTACTAATGAATTACAGGCAACTATCATCCAACTTGTGACGGAGACTAAGGAAAAGAAATGGGTAACATATAAACAAGCAGAATTTTTGATTAAAATGAAACCGAGAATGCCGGCGTTCTATATTGTACCCAAAATTCATAAGACACAAAGACCCCCGCCTGGACGCCCAATAGTATCGGGCATTCAATCCTTATTAGAACTATTGTCACAGTTTGCGGACTTCTTCTTAAGGGAATGTGTCATCACCCAACCCTCGTATGTCCAAGATACCACTGATGTTTTAAGAATCCTAGAAGAGGTAACATACAATCCTGTCAACCAATTTCTTGTCACCATAGACATAGAATCATTGTATACGAGTATCCCTCAGGCAGCCACGCTGGTGGCAGCAGCGCGTGCCCTGAGGGACTCTGAATGGTTCTATGATACTCCCCAAACCTTCGTCCTTCAATGCATAGAGATTGCACTGACACAAAATTTCTTCTCATGCAAAGAACAGATATACCTCCAGCTGTCCGGAACCTCGATGGGGGCTACTTTCGCCCCAAGTCTGGCCTGCATCTATGTGGGCCAGTTCGAGGCGTACCATATCCATCCTGACACCAATCTCTTCCAGAGGAACATTGTCCTCTGGAAGGGATATATAGACGATGTGCTATGCATATGGGAGGGATCGGAAGAGAGACTCAGTGAATTCCTAACCTGGTTGAATGGCCTTGATGACTGCTTAAAGTTCACTTGGGCGGTGAGCAGAACATCTGCAGTTTACCTGGACCTTGACATTCAGGCCGAGCATGACAAGCTCGTGACTAGGGTGCATCACAAATTAACTGACAAAAACTCCCTACTGCATTACAGATCATATCATCCCAGAGCCCTCCGGGATAACCTGCCTGTGGGACAGTTTCTAAGGTATCGTCGTAACTGTTCCAACCTATGCCAATACTCTGAACAATCTATTGTGCTGGCCACTAAGTTGGAGAATCGAGTTTACCCTAAGAAAGTAATCAGACTGGCAAAAAAACGAGCATACAACACGCCCCGTGCTGCTCTCTTGGAAAGAACTCCCAAGAAAAGTGGTGAATGTATTCCAGTGGTCACCACTTTTGGTCCTCTCTCTACCAAAATTAGGCAGATCATTCGGAGACACTGGCATTTGTTAAACACTACAATTATGCAAATGCCTCCACCCCGTTTTGCATTTAAACGATCAACAAACATTCGTGACCGGCTAGTACATACTAGACCTAAAACAGACCCACGGGAGATTAACATTCCTCAGGGGCATTACCCATGTGGGTGTTGTTCGGTGTGTGCGCTTACATCAGCCACAAAATGTGTTACTCTTGCAAACCATCAAATATGGTTCTTAAATAAATTTAGTAACTGTAACACACCCAACGTCATTTACAGATTGACTTGCCCCTGCGAGCTGCACTACATTGGCCTCACCACCAGGAAGGTTAAAATAAGGATTCAAGAACATCTCAGCACGTTACGCGCAGGCAAATTGAGCACAAAATTGGTGCAACACTTCCAGCTTCACAAACACACCCCTAAGGATGTACGTTGGGTAGTGTTAGAAAGAGTAATGGGGGAGCAGTTTAACATGGAATCCAGATTGAGCAGCAGGGAAGCCCGCTGGATTTATCAGGAAGGTGCAGATCAAACTGGATTGAATGATTCCATTGAGTGGAATATGGTCAATATATAATCCATCCATCACTAATGCCCACTCTGATATGGGCTCCTGACTATGTGTGGCTGGATGTCCATGGAACTGTGGGGCATTAAGCAAGTTAGAAACATCATATTAAAATGACATACACACCCAGCCAATGTTTGAATGTATTTCCACATGTTTTATTGCCACCGCCTCGGAATATGAGTATTCATACATCAGCATTTATCCCCACGGGAGGGTTGGGTTTGGTAGTGTAACAATATTGATTGCAGCACGATCTTGACAAACAAATACCATATAGAGGGTCATTCGGGGGCACACACAATTGCCGGTAACGTTGAGTGTAACGTTATCGGCAAAAATGCTCACCCAACATCACAGATGACCAAAGTTGCCCGTGGGGCAGAGCACCCAGGTGGTGATATGCCTCCACATACTGATCTTGAATTGCCCTGTACGTGAGGGGCACTTAAAATATTATACTATTGAATTGAGGAGTTCACCTTTCCAAGATGGCGCCATTGGGTGTCAAAGATAACACGGTAACTGCCGGTGAGACGCGGGATCTCCGCAGTCCGGTCACGTGATGAGCGTGAGTACGCTCTTATTCACGGAAGACAACAGCCGCGTTGTTGCGGTGCTGAGTTATTGCCGGACACGGACGCAATAACGGTGAGTCCTGACACACGCTCTGTAAACGTGGGGCATTACTTTTAAGAGCGGGGCACTCGGTTGAGAATAGGAGGTGAACCCGCACTCTGTGACTCAATATCCTCTGAGTGCTAATCCAGGCCACGGGTTAACAAGGTGGGCAGGCTCTGATTGGATATGAGAAGCCTTTTTGAACGGGACAGGGCTACCCCGACCATATGCAGAGTAGTAGTCATACTTTGGGGGCTACACAGCAGCGAGGCAGATATGTAGTAGGATTGTGACATTAGAGGGATAGCATTCCATGTTACGGGGAGTAGCAGGAACCCGTTATCTGTATTCCCTAAAATCTCATAATTCGTAACTTTTATTGTGTATTACAGACTCACGATAGGAGTCGAGTGGATGAGCCTTGAATGAGTGATCGCTGCCACACACACAAGTGCTCGAGGGTTAAGGTATGCCCATGGTGGGCAATATCCCGGTAAATACTATGGTGGACATACAGTTCGGAACGCAGTAGATACAGCACTAGGTCCTTTTGAACCGGACGCCAACTAATCTTGCTATGTGTTGTTTGTCTGTCTTTTGTCCTTAACAGGTTTTTTTAATAGACTAAGCAAGGTTGCAGGGTGGAATGACGATACCCCAAGCCCTGAAGAAGTTGCCGTGAGTTTTTCCAAAAGGCAATGAAACATGTCGGCTTTTTTTAACTATGAGTAGTCACACAGCAGAGAATAAATAGTGCAAGCCAGTGTGAACTAGCTCAATTTTGTGAATATACATGTGGGGTTTATCGTGGTGCACGGATCACTGCACAGTTTCTCTTTACTATACACCCTAGCCCTTTGGGTCATAACCATTCTTTTGCTATATACTTTTTCCATACACATTCTTTTGTGAGGAGTGTTGGTAGCTGATGATGAGATCTTGAGGTAGCAGACGAGTACCTTCCTGCTTTATCCTCCTTGGTGTTGCTACCGTGAGGCACCATCACTCCTTTCCTACACTTTTTCACCACATTTGGGTGTTAGTAGATATAAATTGTTGGACACAGGATAGCCTTCTCTTCTATCTCGTTTGAAATACTCTTGTCTTTCTCTTGATTGGTGAGTCTTACCTACAAGTAGCATAGATGATATAATCACTTGCTCTACAGTCTGTCTAAAATAGATGACAACTGCAATGGATGTATGAATCACAAGCTCACTATGTGAACAGGTCCTTTATTGTATACACATGTCCTGAGGTACCGTTGAGGGCACGATTGAAATAGGGGCATTTATTGAGGTGTCAGAGTAAGGGGTGGTTGGTGTGGCAGATCCTTTTGCACTGGGTGAAGCTACACATATCTGGGTGATTCCCTGCTGGTCGAGGTTTCACTTGAGTGTGAGTCAGAATAGGCACAAAAGTGTCGCTTTGGGTCATTTCTTGCATGACTGAATACTACTGAATCTTTAGTGGAACAGACAAAGTTTGTTGAATTTTGCTTGACGTTGTTGTACATGTATTGCAACATGCGTGAAAATTGCAAAGGAGGGTGACCCGCTGCAAGGAGTGAGAAGTATGCCATAGTGAGCCGCACTGGGATTGGATGATTGCTGTTAGTGCTGTGCTGTTATTCGCTCAATATGTCATAGAGAGTCCCGCTGGTTTTTGTTGTTGATGCCGAACGAGAATTGCGAGTAAAGAAATAATTTTCTATTTTTGAAACAATATTATATTTGTGATTATTGACATTATGGTTTGAAAATAAATTATTTAACATTAAATGAAATCTGTTTAGGGAAGATGTGAGAATTCCAGTTATGGAAGAGGCACCACCTGAAGACATGTCAGGTCATTATGTGGCAATAAATGTGGCCCTTAACCAATGCATTTGGCTGAGTCAATGGCATAAGATCACAGAGAAAGAAGGTATTTCGTGTTTGCAAGCTATGGCATATGTAATTTGAGGATCATTGAAAACTTGAGGTGGGTATTGTATGAAATAAAACCACCTTCTAGTCCTGCATCGTTTGAAGCACTTAATGTTTGGGAGTGTGCAGATCATGCTAGGCAAAAGGAAAAATATCAGGGAAGAGTCTGAAAGGAAGTGCATAGCTGTGCCGATGCTAGATGGGTACAAAGAACAATGTCTCAACTGGAAGTTATTTTACATGGCAAATTCAGAAACAGATTTAATCACAAGAAAAAATGGAAAAAAGGGAGACCCAAAGAAATTCGTAGAGAAACAAAAGGTTCTTATTTGCAAGTAGTTATGACAGCACTGCAGTACATTGTATGTAAAAGTAACCATAAGTGGGTTGTGCACTGACCACAATTTTATTGTAACTTCTCCACCGTTCACACTGTTCGCTCACTTTTTTTGTGTCACTGCGCTGTTTACTGTCACTAGCACAAATTCCAGTTAAGGCATTGTTCTTTGTACGCATACTTTACACGGGTCTCAACTGGGTTCACAGGTTTACTCCTGTTTCTTTGTTTCGATGCTAGATGGGATGCATAACAACAGCTGTGGAGAATTTATATAGCAGAGGGACCTAGACTGTACCCTGTATTGATGAGGGAAAAACCTGAAAAATAGAAAGAAAAAAAGAGAAGATGGAGGAAAGGACAGAAACCCTAGAGACAACAGGCGAAGACAGTGGTGCTTCATCTCCATATAAGGTGGTCCAACCTGATAGAATTAATGGTGCAGAGGGCAGTGGAAACTCTGGAAAAGCCACTGCACCAGTAAATATAGGAGTAAATATAAGTCAGAACCTGATGAAAGAGAGTTCAGGGATTAGTGCCCCTGTTAACCGCACTGTTTCCAAGGCCCCAGATCCAATTGCTGTTTTGGTCACTATAGGCCCCACAGTTCCTTTGTATATACCAGAGTAGGCTGGAAACATAACCCATACTTTGACAGTCCCTACTGGAGTAGAGATATCAGCTAATGGTCCTGTGGTCCCAGGAATGGTAACTCTGTTATTCCTGACTCAGGTAAATATCCCTTATGTTGCCGCTACAACACCAACCATGAATCAGACAGAACTTACTCCTGTCGGAGAGTCTGCTCAAAGATTGTAGAGTTGGAATTCACCTCACAGTGTTATCAATAGTAATCCCAGAGAAACAACAGTGTCGAATGCCTCTGTAGTACAAAATGATATTAACTCTCGAGAACTAGATGATTTTATTAGGTTGCTAAATGGGTCCCGAGAGAAAATATAGGTTCAGGATTAGGCAAAGAAATTATTCAGACCCCAATGAGAGTAAATGCTGTGAATGTGGTCAAACTAAAGTTAGAACTTGAGAAGATGAAATTAGAAAACCTTGATCTTTCCCTATAAGATACCTAACAAGAGAACAAATTAGTATTCATCTGTAAAGATGTCACTAAATGAGCAGGACAAGCTAATGATATATTGTCTGAATTCGCCCAAACTTATGATATGGATTTCAGCTGAACTAAGTCATTGCAGAAGGCTTTCATGTACATTTTGATGAAAATGACATAAATAGTATGAGAACATCAGGACAGAAATTGCAAATTAGAGAAATAATTAGTAGCATGTGAAAATGGAGTGAGCTAGATAAGTGGGAAAGCAGATGGGCGAAGAAGAGAGATAAAAAAAAAACATGAGGAGAGCCGCCTCTGTCTTTAATAGATGGAGAGAGGGATTCCAATTTTTCATTAAGGGAAGCGCCTAGTGGAGGTTATATCCATATGCCTTGGAGTAGAAGGGATCTTGCGTCATTCACCAATGATTTCCGAAAGTTGAGATAAAATCCAGTGAAATAGTATACACAGGTTGAGCGATTTGTGAAGATTTCACAAGTCTTGTGGGTGAATTTGAATACTTTCTTCGATATTGTGGTACTGAGTGATTTGTGGGCAGAATATAAAGTGGCAGTAGAGTGGCCAGAGAAGAAACCTCAGAGAAATCCAATATCACATGGCCAATCACCATTAGTGATGTAAAAGTATCAACAGGTGATAACCTTTTTGAAATGGAAAACTACCAGCTAAAGACATTGATTGGGTTATGATTGGCAGGATGACCCAAGAGGCCAAAGAGTCAGTGCATGCCTGTTATGAGAGATTGTTGCAGGTGTTGCAGCACAGTGGAATTGAGACTCTCAAAGTTAGAGACACAGGAAATTTTGTGCCCCAGTTTGTGAATGGATTGAGACCTGAGATTAGCCTGATGATTCAACAGCATTTGATCAGTTGGCAGATTAAATCAGTTGATGAGATTTTAAGATTTCAAAATATTGTAGTGATACATTGGAAATGTAGCAGAAGCTATTGAAAGAGAAACTGATGGTGGCACAGATGAAAGCTGCACACACAACAAGTTAGAGTCAACCCTATGTAGGGAATGTTGGTATTATGCAAGGTGTGTATTCGTAGGGAGCTCCAATGATACAAGGTGAAAATGGGTTCCCTCAACAAGGCAGAGGCTGTGGTATTCCAACTGACCCGAGTACTGGGATTGATGCAACTCTTAAGAGATCAAATCCTTGTCATTATTACAATAAGTTTGGGCATTGGAAGCAGGAATATCATCTTAATCGCAACAGAGAGATGAATGAGAACCAAGTTCAGAATTTAGGGTTTACACAGCCCCAGAGGAATAACCCCATACAGTCACAGAGTGTACCAAGACTCAGAATGCAAAATTCTAATGTGCCTCATTCCCCGTGATGATGTTTCACAAGCCTCGACGCCTCAGCAAAATGCACATGGTCCCCGATTTAATTCAAACCAAATTCCAATTTTAAATCAGAATTATTTCCAAAATTAAAATGCATTTCAGCAATTTCCTATGCTTGAGACGTTTGAGGGCTACAGCTCATATCAGTCGCTATGGCATTGCTTGAGTGGGGAGGTAGATTGCGCACTTGGACAGTCTTAGAGGTAGACTAGAGTGGTCCATTTGTAGAAGGTGAGGTGAAAGGCCACTCCGTATTATTCTTAATTGCTATTGGTGCTACTCGCTTAACTGTTATAACATTAGAAGTTACAAACCTTCCCTTTTCGAGAAAAAGTTTCCAAGTTGTAGGAGTCACAAATTAGTAAATGGAAATCCCTGTAACAGAAGAAGTACCTGGTAAAATAGGACCCTTTGAGGAGAACCACCAGTTTGGGGTGTGTGATTTGAGTCCTGTGAGCTTATGAGGATGTTGTTTATTGGGCAAGTTAAATTACACTATATAGTGTACATCAAAAGGAGTAGGATTCCAGAACCATGATGAAGATGTAGGCTTTAAACTGATGAGTCAGGGCCAGGTGTTGAATTGTATCCTGTAATGGCATCTATAGACAAAACACCTGACCTTAAGGATACAGTGAAGTCTGAGGTCTAGAACTTTCCAGGAAAAGATATTGTTCTCATAAAGAGAGTTGAGCCTGTTCACATACATGTAAAATCCAATTTTGAGTACCAAAGAACCCCACAGTATAATCTGAGACCTGAAACAATTGCTGGTATTTTGAAGGAGATAATGGGGAGTCCATGTAATTCACCCATTATCGGCTTTCAGAAGCCTCTCGGTAAATATCGTATAGTGTAGGACCTGAGAAGTATTAACAATATCATTGTTCCCTGTTGTTCCTTGATATCAAATCCAGCTGTGATTTTGTTTCAAATTCCATGTGAGGATGAGTAGTTTACTGTCATCGATTTGTCTCAGGCCTTTTTCTCTATATCCTTACATGAGGACTGATTTCCGGTTCCAGAACTGTGTTTTAGACTGGTGCCTAGTCCCACAAGGGTATACATAAAGTCCTTCGATTTTCAATCAGATCCTTAAAAAGAATCTTGAGTCCCTAGTCATGCTCTGTAATTCAGTCCTAGTGCAATACATAGACGACCTATTGGTTGCGTCAGATACACAAGAAGCTTGTAAACAGGATATCATTGCATTGCCGAACCACTTAGAGAATGAACATTAAGTGTCCCCAAGTAATATGGAGTATTATCAGAAGGAAGTTTTGTAACTTGAAGGTCACATTGAGAAAAGAGCGAGGAAGGTGTCACAAAAAAGAATCTCTGCTATTCCTACAATGAATCTGCCAATCATCCAGAAAGAAGTACATACCAGAAAAGTTGTAATCTGGTAATAAATACATGAACAATAGTTTCAAGAAGGTGATTACCCTAATTAATCACTGGCATTTTCTGCATGATTTTTGAAAATGTATTTTGTGTAAATCCATCAAAATTATATTCATCCTCACTCACATAAAAAATATCTAAGTATTGCATGGTGTCAAACAACAACAAAAATGAGCGTAGCAATCCACAATACCCCACATTCCGAAAATGCAACAAAAACTGTTATATTTAAAAATAATTTGAAATACATGGGTAACTAATACATAGAACAGATATCACAAAGCTCTTACCCCTGATTGGTCAATTAAAAGTTATTTCTCTACTCTCAGTCTAGAGGATATCATTGCATTGCTGAACCACTTAGAGAATGGACATAAAGTGTCCCCAAGTAAGTTGCAGTATTGTCAAAAAGAAGTTTTGTAACTGGAGGTCACATTGAGAAAGAAGCAAGGAAGGGGTCACAAGAAAGAATCTGTGTGATTCCTAAAAGGAATCTGCCAACCACCCAGAGAGAAGTCAGGATGTTTAGGAAATGGTGGGCTACTGTTGCCCGTGGATACCCAACATTTCTCTTTCGGCCAAGCCTTTAAAGAGGCTGACACACAAGGATATGTCTGATCCAATACCAAGGGATAATGACAGCTTGATTGCCTTCCTCAAGCTGAAAGAAAGTCTCTGTCATGCTCTGGCACTGGAAATACCTGTTTACAATAACGTTGTTACTCTTTTCTGCAATGAAAGGAAGGGCTGCGCTCTCTCAGTGCTTACACAGATACACGGAAATGTGAGACGACCTGTGACTTACTTTTCTGCTACTCTGGACATTATAGCCACAGCACTGCCTGGGTGCCAAAAGGCTGTGGCAGCAGTTGGTGTCAGCATAGAACAGTGTGAAAGTATTGTGACGGGACATCTCCTAACTGTTCTTGTGCCACATTCACTTAAGATCTTGTTGACATGGACCTGCACACGGCACTTAACAATTTGCCTGGGCGGAGTTCGCGGAGTTTAACTCCGCAGAATTCCGCGGAGTTACCAAGCAATTTAACGAGATTCCCTGGCAGAGTTTACTGAAACAAACAATGCAGTCTCCTTGCTCATATGTGAAAGAGATTACCTAAACCACGTGTTGCCAGTAGATGGCACAATTGAGTGAAAAATTGTGAAAGAACACAGAGAGCTAATGTACAGTACGATAATGACAGAACAGTCTATCAGCCTAGCACCTAGCTACTACCACATTATCAGCACCCATGGCTTATGGATATTCCATGATTCACTATGGCATCACGAAGAGTCATAAACTAGACGATAATAAAAAACACATAATGCATCCGTTTCCTAACTCATAGGCTGTGTGACAGATTGCATGTGCCGACTGCCGATCTCAAAATGTAATGTTACATCTCACATGCGTGCATCTCGTGGAAGTTGGATTAAAAACTTGGTAGCGTGCTGTAGTAGCTTAAGTTCACAGAATTATGATGTTCGACAGTGTGGTGTAACTGCGTACAAAATCATCGCCCATGCATTGAGCACTTACAGTTTTACGACTCATGCATGTGGTTCACACTGAACGATCTATTACAAACTACTGCTGCTCGTGAATTAGAGTTCCGTTCTGACCTTTTTCTTTATACTGTACATATGTCCTGCTTGTAAGAGTTTTTTTTTTTTTGCTTGGCAGCCTCGTGAGCGGAGGGAAGCGCCATGTACATTCAATAATACAGGAAAATGAGTGACGTGTCCGATAGCAGCACCAACTTGAAGATGCATACATAGCTATGCGTCCACACTTTTTGAAAACACACTGTCAGCATCTTCAGCATGTGCACTGCACTTGGTCAGAAATAGTACTCGGAATACTGCTATCAAATTGGGTTTCACTTTCCAGTGGAGAGAGAAGCGGGAAGCGGAACGAAGCCAGGCAATGACGGAACGATCTGCACAGTGCGCATGTCAACCTTCACATAGGCTGAGCTGCCAGTCCCATGGAGAATGGAGATCCCATGATAGGAGCAGGCAATTTTGAGGACTGCGCTGGAAAACTCCGTTCTGCAGCGGTTGCCGGTATTTTGCTGAACTTTACATTCCAAGCGGAGTGGTAATAACTCCGAGCACTCCATCGATGGAGCGGAGTTTACGGCCCATGGTTATTTAACAACCAGTTGCCTGACAAAATATGAACAGATCACACTGGCTGCAGAAAATGTACCCCTTAAGAGATGTGCTACTTTGAATCCTGCCACCTTATTGCCTCTCCCGGAGAATGAAAATGATGAGGGGTAGTTAGAGCATGGTTGTCTCAATGTCACTGAACTATGCCCCAAGACGAGCTCTAATATACGCAATGAGCCACTTGTGGAATCTGATTGCATTTTATTTGTGGATGGGTCATGTTTAACAGACAATGAGGGAATTTTGAAAGCTGCACATGCAGTTTGAACAGTCTCAGGAATAGTCAAAGCCTCCTGACTTTGAGGGGTATTCTCTACAAAAGTGGATGAACTGATGGCTCTTACGGAAGTTTGCTGTGTCTCTGAACAGAACAAGAGTGACTATATTCACAGATAGTCAGTATGGCTTTGGTATTGTACATGACTTCGGACAACTATGGTCACAAAGAGAATTTATTACAACATTTCGTTCCCCGATCTGCAAAGGACAACATGTCATAAGAATGCTTGAAGCACTACAGTTGCCTGCCCAAATTGCAGTTGTGAAGTATGCTGCTCACCGCAGTGGTGATGACGATGTGGCAGTGGGCAATCGTTACACTGATGAGATTGTGTAATATTCAATGGTGAATACTTCAATGAATCCGAAGGTGAAACCAACTATAACCTTTTGTTGTCAACAACTGATACTTGGGAGGAAGTGAAGAGATTGCAGGAGGAAGTGGCCGAGACAGAACATGAGGGTTGAATCAGAGCAGGATGTGTGGAGAGAGGTGATAATATATGGGTTTCTGTAGATGGCAGACCAGTGATGTTTGACAGCATGCTATATCCAATGACAAGACATTTCCATGGACCGGTGCATATTAGGAGGGATGCTATGGTACAGTTGTTTAGACATTACTGGTTTAATCCATGATTTAGATTGGTGACTCAAGAAATGTGTCACAGATGTTTTGTGTGTCAACAGATGAATGTAGGGAAAACAACTCAGAGGCATTGAGTCATATAGAAAGATCAGGAGGGCCAATCAATAGGATTCATGTGGACTTTATCAAAATGAATGTGTGCAACGGGCTGAGATATGACCAAGTGATTGTGTGCATCTTCTTGCATTGGGTGAAGGCCTATCCTACCAGAGGACATGGCAGTCTCACAGTCGCCAAGTTGTTGTTGAGGGAGTTGATAGCAAGTTAGACAGTAGTCTAGCAATGAAGGCCCACATTCAAGCTGTCGCTGGTACTTGCTTCGGCTTGATTAGAATGGTAAAAAACGTTCTTCCCCTCCTCCCGGTGGAATCTCATAAGATCGTAGTGCAAGCCTTAATTACATCTAGGTTGGACTATGTAAATATCTTGTATCTGGGGCTGCCAGAGTATTTGCTCAATCGGCTGCTGGTTGTACAGAACGCTGCAGCCAGAGCTATTCTTATGGTAAACCCCAGAACGCGCATGTCGCCCCACCTGAAGGCGCTGCACTGGCTCCCGGTGAGGAAGATGGTCCAGTTTAAGGCCCTAGTGCTCACTTATCGTGCCTTCCATGATACAGGTGCGGTTTACCTGAGAAATAGGGTCCAACGTTATCAGTCTCAACGGGTCCTAAGATACTCTAAACGATCCCTCATGGTGATTCCCAAAACCACGAGATCTCAGATAGGAGGACAGTCATTTCAGGCACAAGCTGCTCGTCTGTGGAATGAATTGCCCCCTTACCTTAGACTGACACAGGTCTTGCTGTCTTTTAGGAAACAACTTAAAACATGGCTGTTCCAACAATAACACTATGGTATCGTAGCGGGCCTTTTTCTGTTTCAGTTTTTTTAGATTAACGCCGGGACACTCTCTGTGAGTATACGCACGCTTTATAAATACCCAATTTCATTTCATTCCATTTCATTGGGTTTCCTGACTTCACTGGAGTCAGACCAAGGGACTCATTTCAATAATGATGTCCTAAAAATGTTTTGTGCAGCGTTACAAGTGGAACAGAGATTTATTGCAGTTAACGGCCAGATGCTTCTGGAGCAGGTGTATGGAATGTTGAGCCAGATTAGCCAATGTATGTCTATAAACATCCCGAAGTGGGCAGACGCTTTGCCTCTTGTGCTCTTGTGCTGATGAGCCTTTGTTGTGTCCCTGACAGAAAAACAGGATTATCCCCACATGAGATAATCATAATTCTGTAGGTTATCTCACTGAGACACTGTTCTAAAGCCGGGCTACTTTCAGACTAAAGTGGCTTGCAAATGGTTCAACTTGACGTTTACTTGGCCTATACATAACAATAATGCTTTGGTTTTTATGGACATTTCTGCTATGTTAATCGGAGTACCATCTACGATGCATTTCACAAACACCATGAACAAACAGTCTGATCCTTTGTCAATAACAGCAAGATTCAACGGTGGACACTCTTGAACTATATGCCCCCACTGTGGTACAGCTGCTTTAAAGCTTATACACAGACCATATGTTCAGCAATTGTAGGTACTATTCCCAAAGATTCTGCAAGGGTAACCTCTCCTGCTAAGTTGATCAAACTGCTGTTAACTTGCAACCACTTTTGAATGTGTTACACTTTTATCTTGCATTTCTTTAGTATTGTTTTTAATCACCCTTCTTATTCTGGTTCACAGGGGCGCTCAAGAATAAACTGAGGGATCTGTTCCCATTCTTGTTACAGTCTTTTTGTAATTGCCAGAATGACTCTTGTTGGTGTCGCCATTTTCTTTTGTTTTTACTGGTTGGCCTGGTGTTTTGGTGACTAATTGAGCATATGCAGGAGCACAAATGGATATTCAAATAACCCATTTGTATGACCAAGCACGGAACTTGTGCAGCAGGCATGCCGGCTGCATGCCAAAAGTAAGCTTGTTTGGGCTTGTACGTGCCCTGTATGCAGTAGCAACCAGCCATGCTGCTTGAATTTCAGAAGAAAAAAAATCATATCAAGAGAGTTTGTACTCAGCTTGACGCCTCCTTCTGTATTACTGGTTAAGTTCATACTTCCAAACATTTTCCCTGCTGCTGCAGTTGGCTGCACATAGCCCTCCTAAATGCTAAATCTTTGTGCAAACACTGTGATGAAGTTGCCAAATTCATTGGAGACCTACACTTGGATTTACTTTTGTTTAATAGAAACATGGCCCAAAAGAATCCTCTATGCCCTATTTTGTATGCAGAATGGCTGAATTGCAAAATCTTCCATTTTAATCTGTTAGTTAAAAATGGTGGCAACATGGCTGATATTTTCAAAGTTGTGAAAACAATTTCAATAGGGCAAAGCATTAGTGCATAATGTTTGGCTTTCTCTATTCCCTCAATCCTATTTCTAATTTTTACATGTGTCCTTGTCTTTTGACAACCAGGCAATTTCCCCAATTCGGGCTCGAAATTTGCTACCTAAATACCCCACATGCCCTGGGTGCCTCTAAATTCTTTCTATAGGGGGACTTTAACCTCTGGTCCGATTCCTAATTCTCCCTAGTGTCTAGCAACCTTTTCTCCTCTTGTCCTGCTCTGAAACTTGATTAACTGGTGACTGAAGCCAATCACGAGGCAAAGCATTGACTAGACCTACTAGTCAATCTCAGAAAATGTTGTATCTATTTTATTCCATCTCTCAATGATACTGTCTGATTGCATTGCTGTGCATTTTTCATTCTATTCCAAGCAGTATCCTTGCCAATCAAACTCATGTCCTGGACACCGATGCAACCTGTGTCAATGTTTTTTTGGAAACCTCTGTGTGTGACATCTTAGAACATGTAAAAACAACAACAAGATCTTTTGTCTTGGATTTCCCACACTTTGGACATTACTGCCCATGCACATTTTATTAGTTCTCATTGTATACGTCCACTGGCTCCTGGGAATCCTTCAACTTTATCCAAAACTAAATGTTGCTAAAAGACTCAAAGGATAAGGCCTCAGGGTAAAAAGTTAAAATCAGAGCCACCTAAATAGCTGCACTTAGACAGTAAGACAAAATATTTATTTGGGCATGTTCTCAATTGATTCCTCCAGGCTCCTCAGAAGCAACAACACATCTCAAGAGATTTTTAAAATTGTTAGAGAATTCACCAACACAGTTTGTACTCAACTTTCACCTACTGCATCTTTTTCTCCTTGCAGGTCTCTTTAAACCTTTATTATAGACAAAATGATTTTCAGCTATCACTTATTCTCTACCACTTCATTTCCCTCATTCTCTTCCCCTCATCAAAACAGCAAAAACCTGGACACCATTACTAACTTATCCTATTTTAGACCGTTTACACCAGAAGTGACATCCAAAATCATGAAAACCTTTGAATCTGGTTCTACTGACAACCCATGTACACCTGTATTATGAATCAGAACACACACTCAGTAGCCCCTACACTTTGCACACTGGTTAGGTCTTCTTTTGAATCTGGTATGCTCCCACCTAATTAGAAAAAGGCTTCTGTCATCTCCTTGCAGACAAAGCTATATTTGAACAACACATTTTTAAGCAACTCTATACCAGTCACTCTTCTGATTTTTTTAGCTAAGCTCACAGAATAAACATTGAGATCTCAATATACATCTTTATTAACTTGCTGCTTCATTCAGCTCATACAGGCTTTCAGTCAGCGCAACTAGCTGTTCAAACATGCTACACATGATCTTGCATCAAGGAGGTGTAGCTGCACTTATTCTCCTAGAGCTCTTTACAGTCTTAGACACTTTGTGTAATGACATCCCTGTGATATGTCAGTGGGAGGTGAGAGTTAGAGGCAAGATCCTGGACTGGATTCAGTCATTTTCTATTCAGACATAGCAAGAGAGTTTTCATGCCTCCTTTCAGATCTACAGTATGTTCAGTCTCGTGTGGCATTCTCCAAAGAACTTCAGTGAGACCCAGGCTCTTAAACCTCTATGTAGCCTATCTAAGCTAGGGACATCAACAATGTACAATGTGGTAGGCGTGTGCTATTCCAATGGCACTCAATGTATCATCAGGCATGATGACAACATCAAAAAGGCTCACTTTAACTTTCATCTATGTCAATGTCCAGTTGGTGGCCAGACACCTAGGGTCAATTTCCTTCTCGCTCTAACATCATGAAGATTCTTGATTTTCTGTTCTATGATCTTTTCTTCTTTAAACCTCAGATGTTTAAACTTTCAGCTGTCTGAAAGCGGTTTTTCCTTACTTCCACCAAGAATAGAACTATCCTGTCATTCAAGCAGTCGACCATGGATGAACTGCACACATGTCCTCTAACTTGGGCTTCCTTCTAGCAGCAGTCATCAATTTTAAATTGGTCAGAATGCAGCAGCCCCACTGCTCCTAAATCCAAAGCCATAACAGAGGCTCGTGAAGCCCTTGAAGTTCATGCTACAAGGGCCCTCCTACCCAGCAAGGGACCCCTACCCATCAGACGCCCCCGTACAATCCTGGGCCGATGAATATCTGTGAGATATGGGGGGGGTCAGGTGCCCTCACCACATTTTACAGTGGACCCCCATCTTTTTGCGACTACACAATCTCCTTAATCTTCCCCACCACTCCTCCATCTCAGGACATACAACAGCCTTACACTGGCTCCCATTCAACAAGCAAACTTTTGTCTGCAAGTCATACAAAACATAGGTCCTCAATTCATTCAGTAGGCATTTCCAATAAACCTGAATATTTCTTACTCTCTCGCTTCTCTTTCTTCTGTTGCTTCCTCCACCTCTCTCTTTCTCTTGCATCGCCCTTTTCAAATTGTTATAAAATTATTTAGACACTCCAATGCATAGTCACAATTTACACATGTAGATTTACTACTAGTAAATTTACTCTTACACTTGTGAGTAGCTTTACTACTTTATGCTATTCGTGAAATCTGTGCACAACAGTACTCAAAAGTGTAGACTTACATGTCTCCCTGAAACTAGTGGAGTAGAGGGAGCCAAATGTACAAGAGTAATGTTACTAAGAAGGAGCAGTTGTAAGTCCAGCACCACGCATGATGACCACTGATACTGCAATATTCTCCAATAAAAACTAATGAAGGTTGGGACGTAAAATAAAAACTCATGGGAAAAAGATGTTAAATTAAATATAATTATTTACAATAGTTAAGAATATAAATAATTTTAATTTAATGTTTAAAAACACTCCAAAAGTTAAACATGAGGCTTGAGCTGGGAAACAGGCAGAATTGGACTTAGCACTTGGGTCTGTTACTGCTCATGGTACTGTCTATCTTATTTACCCTAATATTGTACTGTATTGCGTTTTTGCACCAGTAACGAGTAGCGCTTCCACTGCATGTTTAATATACTGCTCTTAAAGTGTTTTTAATAAAGTTTTTTGCGAAGTTTCACAAATAATTTACCTGCTCCGGAGTCTTCCACCGTTGTTACTGACCTTATTTGCTCGTGCTCTAAGGCAGGCGGAGGCAGCCATCTTGGGAGGACAAGGGGTAGCAGGCTAGTCTTTCTTCAGTGCTGGCTACATATGTAGACGCTGGTGCGAGCGCGCCCGGTTAATCTCCTGAGGCTTGAGCCTGGAGACAGGTAGAATTGGACTTAGCACTTGGGTCTGTTACTGCTCATGGTACTGTCTATCTTATTTACCCTAATATTGTACTGTATTGCGTTTTTGCACCAGTAACGATTAGCGCTTCCGCTGCATTTTTAATACACTGCTCTTAAAGTGTATTTAATAAAGTTTTTAGCGAAGTTTCACAAATTATTTGCCTGCTCCGCAGTCTTCCACAGCTGTTACTGACCTTGGTTGCTCGCGCTCGAGGCAGTTGGAAGCAGCCATCTTGGGATGACAAGGGGTAGCAGGCTAGTCTTTCTTCAGTGCTGGCTACATAGGTAGACGCTGGCGCGAGTGCGCCGCTGGCGCGCCGAAGGCACGCCTAAGGCAAGCCCGTCTGCGCCTGTCCGCGCTCAGGCCACGCACAGCCCCCAAACCCCTGGTAGATCGAAGTCAGGTGAGCCCCCAATCTATACATACTCCAGAGCGTCATTGTTGGAATTGAAAGGGATGCATAAGACTACTGACTGCACATGCCTTGCTTTTGACTCAAGGCCTCCGACCTCTTCGGGGACTTGTCCTCACTGTAAGGCTGTGCTACCCGTTATACACTACCAGCCGGTTAAGTCCAAGAAGGCCTGTAGGACATTAGTGGCCGGACCGAACAATAAATCTTTTAGATGTATTTTGATTAATGCAAGGTCTATGGTTAAACATAGCCTGGAGTGCGCAGTTCCTATTGAGGATAATGATATAAAGATGCCGTTTATCACCGAAACATGGACGGACGAGGCATCCGACCGGATCTGGTGATAGCTACCCCACCAGGCTTCCTTTGTCAGGTTCTAAATAGGCCAGACAGGAAGGGAGGTGGGCTGGCAGTTATCTCCCATGATTCCATTCAAGTGGTTTTTAGACCTGTATGTTTAACAGCCTGCGAAGCCCTTTCTTTTAATTTCAGTTTAACTGATCATCATTCCTTTAAAGGCACGCTGCTGTATAGGCCACCAGGGGCCAGACACTTCTTTACTGTTCCTCTAGGGAACATTTTGGAAGAAGGCCTTTTTTGTGATACTTACACCATCTTGGGAGATTTTAATTTTGATTTAGAACTCCTGAATGACCCTGATACTGCTATGCTGATGGATTTGATGTACAGTGCTGATCTTAAATAACATGTTAGGGGGCCAACTCACTTAGCCGGACATATCCTGGATGGTATTTTTTCAAACCACCCATGCATGTCATTTATAGGCATACTTCCTCTTGTATGGTCTGATCACGCTGCCGTTCCATTAAAACCCACCTGTTTGCCTCTGCTAATTGATTTCTCTTCTCCTCAGCTTTGACCTGTTGTGTTGTGTACCTGATCAGGCGCCAGGACGCCCCTTCGCTGGGGCAGCTGTGCGCCTAATAAAAGTTATTAACATAACATAACATAACGTATGTCCTGGACAAATTTAGACTACTGACAGTGCATGATACGTTGGCACTCCTAATAGGAGTCAAATCGAGCTCGCCTTTTGATCCTTGCCCAGTAAAAATCACTAAATTGGCCCCTGATCCAATTGCTCTATCTCTTACAGCTATTTTTAAAGTTATGTTTAAACTTGGACAGTTTCAGAAGCAGTGGAAGTTGGCTTCTATACTACCCCTGTTAAAAAAGCCTAGCCTTGATCCTAGTGACCCTAATTATTTTCGGCCGATCTCACGCCTTCCTCTCCCCGCGAAGATGGTCGAAAAGATGATGAATGGTCAACTTAGTGCTTTCCTGAAGGAAGCACAAGTGTTAGATCCCTCCCAACATGGCTTTAGAGAGGGACACTACACAGAGTCTGCTCTTATCAAGGCTACAGAAGAGATCAGAATAGCCATGGATCAGGGAGGTAGGGCAGCCCTGATCCTATTGGATCTTTCAGCCGCATTTGACACGGTCCATCACGGGATTCTGATGGACCTTCTCAGAGATTGCGGGGTACAGGGCAAAGCCTGGGATCTACTTAAGTCATTTCTCTCAGACAGATGCCAGATTGTATCCCTGGGGAACTTTCAATATAAACTCTTCTCACTGCCATGTGGGGTACCGCAGGGGTCTTCCTTGAGCCCAACACTCTTTAACGTGTACGTCTCGTCTCTGGCTCCTGTTATTAGTGCTCATGGGTTTGGGATTACATCCTATGCGGACGACACGCAAATTGTAGTATCACTATTACCAGGCCATGAAACCGGAATAGACATCCGTTTCCAGTCCTGCATGGAAGCAGAAGGAAGATGGATGGCGAGTAACTGCTTAAAGTTGAACTCGGATAAAACCGAGGTGATGCTGTTTGGGAATGATCCTAATTTTTGGACCCCCACTTGGTGGCCGGCCTCTCTCGGACCACTCCCTACACCCTCAAAAAAGGTGAAAAATGTGGGTATTCTGTTGGATGAGAAACTTTCCTTGGGAGCCCAGGTCAATGCGGTAGTCTCAAAAAAAGGTTATGTTTTAAGAACAGTGAAGAAGGTCGTGCATCTCCTTCCGTTGGAATTCCGGAAAACAGTAGTCACAGCCTTGGTTTTATCAAGGCTGGACTACTGTAACAGTCTATACCTGGACATTCAGCAAAAGTTTCTGTATAAACTTCAGTTACTCCAGAATGCCGCGGCCAGACTTCTTACGGGCACACCCAAATTCTCTCCAATCTCTAAAGAGATTAAAAAATTGCACTGGCTCCCGGTGAGGAACCGGGTGCAGTTTAAATCATTATGTATAGTTTTTAAAGCATTGCAAGGATGGGGACCTGACCATTTTAGACGCCAATTTCAATGTATAAACCAACGAGAACGCTATGATCATCAGAAGCTAAATTGGTCGTAGTCCCTTCAACAAAAAAAGCCCAGTGGGGCGGCAGAAGCTTCGCCTTGTGTGCAGCAAAGGCCTGGAATGGTCTTCCATTTCATTTGAGAAAAGTTACCAATCTTTTAGTGTTTAGGAAGGGCCTGAAGACCTGGCTGTTTGACAAATAATTTCCTTCCTCCGGGTTCTGCATCATGAATAGTACCTAGCGCCAGGACACCTTCGGGTAATCGTGCGCACTGAAAATCGCCTTAACATAACATAACATAACATAACATAACATAACATAACATAACATAACATAACATAACATGTTTTATTTTATTTTATTCTATATTAACACATTTTAATAACCCTTTTGAAGTGAAGTTTAGAATGTTGAATATGCAGTGTATGCCCACTAGGGCTTGAATGAAATGCGATATCTAAGGATAACTGTGGGCCCTTACCAATATACTTCAATTTGCACAAGACATTTTTACAGTAACAAATTCTGCATCAGCAGCGTTTGATTGAGACCAATCTTTGTAAGGTTGGCACATTGATTGTTTTGCTTGCATCAAATTCTATTTTAAGTTTACATTTTCATTATTTTTAATTCACCAATTCTGTAATGAATTATCGGTATTTTTTTAAATTGCGATAATCATATAAAAGCAGTACGTGTTAGTATATAGGTTTATATTCTGTTGACAATATTCGTAGTATTTTTGACGTCAGTTGCATGTATTGTGACGCACAAGTGACAACCACTTATAAAAGGTGTCCAAAATGGTGGCTCCCACGAAATGATCAATGCTTTATGAAGCTGAAACGTGTTATTGGAGACACTAATAAATTGGTGAACAGGACTTGGTGTGTGGGTGTTTGGTGTTTGGTATTTTCATATTAGGCGGGCTGCCGAGTCGCGTAGTCACACCAGTTCGATCTGGAGCACCGCAAACGCTTCTGAATAATAATTATTAATAACTAATAATACACAAAATATATATTGTTTCCTTTGACTGGGATTTTATTTAATGTTATTCCTCAAACAAATAATGTCAATTTAATTGAACATATTTAAAATAGTTAACTATTTAATTCAAAATTAAGATAATAATGCTGGATCAAGTTTTTGTTTTGTTCTACATGTCAAATACCTATATGAAAGTAATTTACAATAATATTTAACATACAATATGTTTGCTATTTTTTAAATGTAATTAGCTTTTAACAATTGTTCCTATACTTTACCATAGGGAGTTCTCTGCTCCCATATTGTATATCTTTGTTTGGTAAAGGATAGTGAAGACAGCTGGAATATATTTACCACTCTTCTTGGTCCTTTTTGGCTCTAGTAACTTTAGAAGGGCAGTTTATGCATAGTAATGGGCTTACTCTCTGTGGGTGGGTGCCTCTCACTCCCTCAGCCCCTCCTTAGTTCTCCCTAAACACATTTAATCATAAGTATACCCTATTTTCCAGCCACTCCCCCGGTTCCTCCAACATTTAATATTAAATTGTAAACTTACATGTGTGAAGATCTCCCCATAGAAAAGATAGAAGAGGTAAGGTGGAAATTTTAACTTGTAGGTTTGTGATTTGAATTTTGCCGTGAGTAGTACTACTGTAAAACTACAAAATGCAGTTGTGAAATTAGCCCTCCATTATTTGTGTTAAATGTTGGCTAATGTGATCCATTCATAAATTGTAACTGTACACAATTTGATAATGTTTGAGGAGCTGTGCGATTCATCTTCCATCTTCGCTAATTACAACAGCGTTTTTGTATGTGGAGAATTTCTCTCAATATATCTTCCTCTCTTTCTGTCTGCATCAGTACACCCTATGAAAGACTTTTATTTGCATGCTCTGATAGAAAAGCCTAATTGGACAGCTGTGTTCTTCCAAGAAAATTAGAGCGAATTGTTTTGCCACTCCTGATTACAAAGATGTTTTTATTCAAATCACCTGCACTAATAAAGGTCTGATTCGTGAAAAATATGTAATGCAATGCAATGGAAATACAGAAATTGAGCTGAAAATTATATCATTATGATTCAATCATTGATTCCCTTAAAGTCATACCAACCTTGCTTGTGACTGTAATATAACCTCAAGTGATCCACATGAAGAAGTTTTTGAATCAAAGAAGACAAGTTCCTGCTAAAATAGCCACCTAAAACAGGAGAAATAGAAAAGACTACAAAGAGTATCACATTTCGATTGAAAATTTAGCTAACCTATGCAGTTAGGATAAATTAGTCTGAACCTTCTCCTAAGGCTTCCTCACTTAAAGCCTTGTCTGATTTAACATGACTAATCCTTATGATTTCAGAAGCCAGAAGGGAAGCTCTAAAAGTAGCTTCTCTCCATAGTCCAAGTTTAATATACTATTATCGCCTGCTGGAAAGGGCTATAACAGTTTTTAAATGCCCTTGCACTGAGTTATAAATCACAGCTACAAGTGAAGGACTATAGTAAAAGATAGGCCTTTAACAGCGGTTATAGCCAGAGACAAAATGGTGTTAATGCTGTTCGGACATTTATGCCACTGATCGTAGAATGTTTTAAAATAAACAGTGATCAACAGAAATACATTCATTGGACTGTTGTAATAGAAGATCTATACTGCCCATCAGAAGCCCTGACAAACTGCATTGTCTTTAATGAAACTGCCAGCTTTTCAATGTTCTAGTATGGTTTTATGGGATTTCCAAAGTATTCAAATAAGTACCCACCTCCATGTCAGAACAGTCTACTGAAAGGTCATCAGATATAGGTATCTGTATAAGCTTTGAAGTTGTGATACGTTGACATGAAACACATGCTTTCACTGCTAACAATAGGCAGAGATCAGTAGTCCCCTCTGTGCATGCAATAGCTTTTTACTAACACAGTTTTTTCTTTAAAAGTTAGCCAAAAAATGTAATAACAAAACTGGCACTACCTGACTAGAGCAAACTAAGGGATGAGTGTGGTTAATAAACTCTCATTCCTCAAACTAAAGGCTTGATGTACAACGGAATATGCATTTTCAAAGGAATTGCAAAGAATTTCTCAGTTCACAACTTACAACGTGGAGCAAGGTTGGAAAAGAAGCGGCTCTATGAATTTACCACATGTTTGAACTGCAACTCATTTTGCGTAAAGTGCCATCAATAGTGACCACAAAACCACATTACAAATCACTATTGAAATTAAGAGAAAAATGCAAAGTCAGCAAAAAGAGCTAACAGTAGCAAAGTTTGCATCAGGCCAACGATGTTGCAAAAGAGTGCAAACTCTTAAATAAGATATTGTTATAGTTTCTACAAGCATCAAAAATGTTTTACACATCACAAAAACCAGCCTCCAGCTGTGTGTTGAGAAAGACTCTCAAATCATTTGCAGGGCAAATGGATTGTTTGTAAAATGATGTATCTGCCTAGCTCAATAATATTAGTGAGGTGGCATGAGCTTCAGACTCAATGTGAAAAGTTGCGAATGGAGGTCTGCAATGAGACAGCAGATTTCCATACCAACATTCACATCCACAGTTTGGCGGCATTACAAACCTAGGGCCATAAAGATTAATGTGTTCTCTGGGGGTACATCTCTCCCACTGTTGGTGTGGTCAGATTTCTAACACCCTGGCACAAGGACTTAGTCAATGTGCCAATGCGAATTAGAAATCCAGCTGGGCTGCAACCTATCCTGAACCCACTGAGCAATACTGTGCAGTAAGTGTTCCCTGGTAATGATCAGTTCTACAAGATGAGTTCAGGGACAAAGTGGAACTCCAAACCCTCTTTCATTAATGAATAACACACTCAAAAATGGCACCAAGAAACAGGATAGATATATTCAGAAAGTTTATTTTAAATCCTAACCTGGTGCCAAAAATATGAATGGTAACCAAACACAATATGAAAAGTAATGCAGAGAAACATGTCATAAATAATAAAAATGCAAAAACAACAGTTGATGGACAGAATGCAGAACAATGTCATACATTCACCTCAGTGAATGTATGACATTGTTCTGCATTCTGTCCATTAACTGTTGTTTTTGCATTTGTCACCCCGAGTGTGACGGGTATGCCCAGACGTGGGTCCCGTGCTCTCCATGCCCCTGTAATCAAGCTATGATGGCTGAAGAGGGGTGAAACCCCAAAACCGGTCCTAGGATGCTTGTTTCCAATCCAGGGAGGGCCTGGCTTGGCAGTTCGGACTGGACTGTTCCCATGAGGCACAGGGTCAAGACTGATTTGCATATGGCTGGGTTCAAACTGGAATGTCATGGTGAGCAAAAAAATTATGGATTTAGGCCCAGATCTCTGTACTGGGGTGAATGTATGACATTGTTCTGCAATCTGTCCATCAACTGTTGTTTTTGCATTTGTTACCCCGAGTGGGACGGGTATGCCCAGACGTGGGTCCCGTGCTCTCCATGCCACTGGAATCGAGCTATCCTGTCTGAAGAGGGGTGAAACCCTGAAACCGGTCCTAGGATGCTTGTTTCCAGTCCAGGGAGGGCCTGGCTTGGCAGTTCGGACTGGACTGTTCCCATGAGGCACAGGGTCAAGACTGATTTGCATATGGCTGGGTTCAAACTGGAATGGCATGGTGAGCAAAAATCGATGGATTTAGGCCCAGATCTCTGTACTGGGGTGAATGTATGACATTGTTCTGCATTCTGTCCATCAACTGTTGTTTTTGCATAGATAATACAAACAGCAATCAAAAATCTAACGTATTTGAGTTGATATTTTCCTAACACCCTCAAGTTATTCTAATGGCGATGGTAAGTTTTAGATAAAGATGTGAAAACCAAGCTGGTTCACGAGTTTCAGAGATGGTTTGAATGGCATACCTGTGTTTACATTATGAAATAGCAAGCTAATTATTTTCGTTTACAGCATGTTTGAGGCTGGAACAAAAGTAGCATACGGCTGAAGGCCACTTCTTCTCAATGTCACTTCCGTCAAACGTTGATAATGGAAACTGGCATGTCCTCTGTCTCAATAGCCCCGGGACAAAGTCCCTCTTTAAATGTGTTCTGATATCTGGGTTTTTATACTTGATGATTGTAGATCTTATTTTACATTTTGAAAACAATAATGAACTGGCAGACACTCAACTAGCATTAAGACAAAACAGTCATGGTGACAAATGTGTCAACTCGATTATCCTAGTGACAATAGCAGGTGCATAGGATGCAGCTGTTTTTAGCATTTCTACATATGTTTAAAACTTCACACTTACTATGAATGAAATTGAAGAGACTGATTAAGGTGAGGAGTAGACAGGACAAAAATGATAGAAAAGAAGATTTTGTACAGGAAATGTGACAGTATTCACAATAGTCATGCAGCACATTGAGTATGCTGGAATGAAGTTCTGCTGTTCTTTCCATCCTGAAAGGGTGGCAGCTGCTCATAGCTCCACTGAACACCTTTAAAGTGGCCTCCATGGAGCACCAGGGCCATGGTGGGAGAATCCAACTCAGTTATGAATACTTTATCAACAAAGAGCAAACAGATGAGTGAATCATGATCAAACTATACATTTGCCAACAGATCTCTGCAGAATAATATTTCTGATATTGTTTAACCGAAAAATGCTAATTTGGTGAATGAAATGTGCCCATTGTAACGTGTGCACTGCTCTAATAATTGCAACTCATTGTATGTCATAATAGGTTTTAATGGGTTTGTTAGACCTGGCCCTTTGGACAGGTTTATCCCCAAACATTTTGCCTTTTGCCTCCTATTTTTCTGACTCTGTCTTCATTAGCTATAGGATTCTGGGCACTTTACCACTGCTGACTAGTGCTAGCGTGCATATGCTCTATGCATAAAATGTGACAATGATTGGTTATCCATGATTGACATATTTGATTTACTGGTAAGTTCCTAGTAAAGTGCACGGTGTGTACCAGGGCCTGTAAATCAAATTCTACTAGTGGGCTTGCAGCACAGGTTGTGCTACCCACATGAGTAGCCCTGTAAATGTATCTCAGAACTACCACTGTAGTGTCTGCATGTGGAGTTGTAAACTGGCATGTTGTCCTGGCAAGTGCACCCACTTTTCAGGCCCAAACCTTCCCATTCCTTACATATAAGGCACCCCTAAAGTAGGCCCAAGGTACCCCCATGGGCAGGGTGCAGTGTATGTGAAAGGTAGGACATGCACTAGTGTCTGTGACATTTCTTGATAGCGAAATACTGTGTATTTCGTTTTTCACTGCTGAAAGGCTATCTGCCCCATAGGTTTATCAATGGAGTTGCACTGTAACACTTTTACCTGTGTAACTTGCAATAGGGACAAGATAGGAAAATGAAGTTTGGACTCTCTGAACTCAGAATTTATTAATGCACCTTTTGGTAAAGGTGGTTTTTGAATCCTGTGTTTGAAAATGCCACTTTTAGAAAGTGAGCATGTCCTTACTATACCATTTTGTGTGCCTCTGGCTGTTTGTGTATTCAGCGTCTGGTGTGTGAGTGACAGGAGCTGTGATGTGCATTCACTCTAGGCAGTCACTGGGGGGGTTGAGGTGTGCCCTGCTTTGCCTGGGTGACTCATCACTGGGCTGAAGAGACCTGGTCTGCAATTAGAGTGGTGGGAGGAGTTTTGCTTACACCTGAATAGGCTGTGTCTCCTTTTGCACAATGCTGTCTCCACCCCTTATGGTCATGCTGTACTAGTGAGGGCAGAACTGGTTTAGACTGGGTTCAGAGACCCTTGCCACAAAGATAACAAAGACATTTTGGGGTATAAGTATTACACCTAAAACCCTAGGACTTAAGATTACTTCCAGGAACAAGAGGACCCTGCCAAGAAGAAGATTCGGAGAGCTGTAAGGAGGAGTACCGCCCCTTTGCTGTGTGATGTGTTGGGTTGGCCTGCAGTTGCTGCTTCTGTCTGTGATAGTGGAAAATGACTGACTCTTTTTGCCCTGCTGTGGTATCCTGCTTGGGAAGGAAGCTCCAAGAGCCTGTGTGTGCTGGCCTCCTGTTTTTGGAAGACTCAGGGACATCAAAGTCTTCACTTTGGTGCGTTTTCCCTTTGTGTTGGGTAAAGTTCCGGTGCATGCACTCTCTTTTAAAAGAGTGCTGGTGCTTCCACTTCAGTTTGCAACTTCAGTGCTCTCTTACTTTTATGGGAGAGAGAGAGGGGACTGTACTGGTCTCCTGCATAGTATACAAACCAGCGCCTGTGGGCACTGGTTAGCCACTGGTGTGAGAGAAAGCGCGTGAGGAAAACTTTGCCACGCAGCCCTGCTGCTGTCACAGAGAGTCGATAAAGCTTAATGGTGGCGTCAGTTTCACAACGCGTTTTGGGCTCTTCCCTTCTTCCTGGTGATTCCTGATGCCAATCAGAGCGCTGTAGTGTCCAAGTTCAG
Organism: Triturus cristatus; assembly: GCF_964204655.1. NCBI lineage: Eukaryota > Metazoa > Chordata > Amphibia > Caudata > Salamandridae > Triturus > Triturus cristatus. The sequence goes on from NC_140593.1 coordinate 773,485,527, forward strand.
AGCGCGTGGGAAGTGCTGTGCTGGTGGCCCCAAATGTGTGAAGTACAGTCAGTGGTCCTGCTGTCGGAGCCCAAGGCATGGACTCAGTTTACATGTGAAGCGAGGCCCCGGGGAAGAAGCGGCCATCCGTGTCTCCGCCCGGCCACTCGCCCACCTAAAACAGCCTTTTTTTAAAAAAATCCAGGCATTTTCTGGCAAGGACAACTGCCTGAGCCAAAGAAAGGAAGTGGGCAGAGGACCGTGCTGGGGGAAGGAACCAATCCAAGTGCAGCTGGCATTCACGCTGCAGGCCTCAATCCCCATGAGGAAGCCTGGAGCAACCGAGGGAAATCCCTCGCACCTGTGGCTGTCCTCAAGCCTGGGGCAAATCCACGTGGCCTCTGAAGACCAGAGGAGGTCTCCGACATCACAGCGGCCCACGAGCACAGATGGCAAGGGCTGCACCGTATGCTTGTGGGCCACCCCGTCTGTTTGTGTGGAGTCTCTTTTTGTGGGGTGCCTAGTGTGTCACTGGTGTGTGTGTGTTACATTGCCTATGGGATAAGCCGGACTGCTCTTCTAAGCTACCAGGGGTGGGGGGTGAGCAGGGGTCATCTTGGGTGTGTAACTCCCTTGCCCTGACTAGAGTGATGGGTTCTACCAGGCTTAGGTGTATAACCTAGCCAACCAGAAACCCCATTTCTAACAGGGTTTCCTTCCACTCTATGTTTTGGAAATTTCCAAAATAGGAGCCATGTTTTAATAAAAGGAGCAATCCTTAAATACAAATGTATAGTGTGTTTCTTTTACATAGGGAGTGGAGGGACTAAGAAGGTTTAGGTAAATATCTTGTGAGTGGTGAGAAGAGAGAGAAAGGCAAAATAAGTAAGAAATGATTGTGAAAAAAACTACACAAAGGCAGATGGGTAAGGAAGAAGTGGAAAAGGCAGGTAAGGTAGATTGCAAGGGTGAAAAGGGAAGGAGCGGATGAGTACAGAAATGAATATTCAGAAGCAAAATTGATTTGCGGAGAGGAATGAATATCTGAAGACAATGTGAAATGGAAGAAAAAAGCAGACAGAGCAAAAATGGAGTTGTAGAGGAAAGCAAGAGAGAAGAGTTTAGGAGTAGGTATGGTGAAATGGAATAGAGAAAAATAGGGATATATGATGGAAACATGCATGCCATTACCACACATTCTATTACCATGCATTCATTATCACGCAATGCCTTTACCACGCAATCTTTACCACGCATTTGCCTTCGCCACGCATACCTTTACAACTAAAATGTAAGTATATATCAGCTAAGTGAAAACACTTTCATATTATATGTAATTATGTATATAATATATATGTGTATATATATACATGTATATATATATATTCATTTGGCAACGCCGGCATCAACAATTTTGTGTGCCATAAGGTTTATCAATGTTGTTTAACAGTTCATATATTACCTTAGTGTGGGATTATAGGATTGGTAGTCCCGTCCTGCCTGATTTCATTATGTTTGGGTGGTTATACACACTAATTAGAGTATACATCATTTGCACTCGTTTCCTATATGGCACTTTCATTTTCTGTATTTTAACAGTATTGGCATTAGCGATTGTGAACTTATTTGGATTAAATAGCAGTGTGCTATATAGCCACGTAACGGTGGCCTCACCAACATTAGTCAACATGCGCTGAAATGTTTGGGGAAAAGGGATGAGTTTTCTGTAATTCCCGGTTTGCAATGCAGTTAGCAACATGATTTTCATATTCATTGTATTAGCGCCACTGGAGGGGGTTTGCGCTATACTTTTAAAGTTTGATAACATAATAATGGTTGTTCTAACACAATGGATGCAATGGCTATACATCCTCAGTGCTACTCATTAATTTTACAAATTGTGTATGTACAAGTTGCTCTAGTGGATTGCTGATGCACTTTCCACTTAATAGGCACATTGTAATGCATTATGCGTTCTCTCTGAACGTATCCTATTCTATGATACTGCAATTTCCACTATGTATATATCATGTTGTATTGCACTTTGAATGTAACTTTATTTATACATGTGTTTTAACACATCATGTGAACAATATGTTCTCTATGTCTATGATTGGGACACAGTATATATTTTAAAGAAAAATGGCACCTACCAGATTGAGAAAGGGTGCTGTGTCAGCCGAATCGCGCCTCTCCTCTCTGCTGGGTCGGAGGAGGTCCTTTTAATAAAAAAGCCCTAATCCAACAGTCCTCATGCGTGTGCTCTCTTCCTTGTGAAGCAGGAGTTGTGTTGTGATATATATATATATAGATATATATATATATATTCACTGAAAAAAACATAGGTTTCACACACGCTATAGTTACGAATTAGCATTTAAAAAACCTTGCAAATTCACTTAAAAAACCATAGGTTTCACACATGTTATAGTTAGCTGGACATTTCACTCGTAAAAAACCAATGAAATTGCCCCGTTATAGTTAGTTCAGGTAACTATAACTCGCGCGCCCGCAATCCACTGCTCATGACGTCACATATTACATCACTCATGACATGGTCAGTGGCATCACTCATGACATCACTGATGACATCATCCTTGTGATAGAGTGGCGGTCGCGCGAGTTATAGTTGCCTGCACTAACTATAACGGGGGAATTTCATTGGTTTTTTACGAGTGAAATGTCCAGCTAATTATAACATGTCTGAAACCTATGGTTTTTTAAGTGAATTTGCAAGGTTTTTTAAATGCTAATTCGTAACTATAACGTGTGTGAAACCTATGGTGTTTTCAGTGAATTTGTATGTTTTTTTAAATGCTAAGTTATGTATTTATGAAATTTTTTTTTTCAGGTTTTTCACCGTGCGCGCCCGTGCGGGAACGGAGCCCTTCGCGCACCGTGAGCGCGCTGTGGGCGCACGGTGCGCTTCACGCACCGAGCACCCACGGTTCGCAGTGCGTGCCGTGCGCGTGCCGTGCGCGCGCGTTGCGCGCACCTCGCGATTTAAAAAAAAAAAAGGTTTTTTTCTCCCTTGGGGGTCCTTCTGTGACCCTCTGACCAAGGCTAGGGGGTCAGGAACTGTCCACTCTGCCACCTTTTTTTTTCACCCCCTCAGACTGCGAGAGACAAAATGGCGGCCGACACTTCCTGGTTTCGACCGATTCGAATGTTTACCGACATCTAACAACCAATCAGAATTGCGCTCGCGCACGGCAGGGTGCGCACACAGTGCGCGCACGGTGCGCGCGTATAGATATTGATATGCTTTTAAATGCTATTTTCTCAAGAAATACTGAACAGATTTACACTGCAAAAGGCACTTCCTTGACCTTATGGCTACCTCTCTGCCAAATTTCACGTAATTCTGTTCAGCCGTGCGGGCTGTAGCTGCGACTAAAGGTCCTATGGAAAAATGCATGGGGAAAACGCGTTTTGGGACCCCCCCTTTTTCTCGGCCCCCATTTGACGAATCACCCCGAGACTTTGAGGGTAGGAGCTGAACGGAGCGCCCCATTTGTTTTGAACATTTCGCGAGGATTCGTCAACCGGCGCCAAAGTTATTCAAAATAGAATTTTGAGATTTCCTATGGAAACTAGGTTGTAACTATAACTATCTACTGGCGACCGCCAGTAGATAATATATATATATATATATATATTCAAACAAATCCTTCCTGCGGAAGAAGTAGGTCGCACACCAACAGCTTTCCAATTATTTTTCTTTATTTTCTGAAATCCATAATTTCGCAAAACCAATAAGTTGACCAACGCGTTTCGGTAGACCCCGCTACCTTGCTCACGGTCGTCGTTTTTACTAGTGTTAAAGCAAAAATGTTTTAAATAAAGATATTTGAAGGAAGTCCTTTGACACCAATATCCTGTTCCCACCCTTTTGGTTTCCCACAGGTTTATGGGTCTTGTAGTTCATGTTGGGACAATCCAAAACCGATGCATTGTAACATTTCAATTTGTTAATTGTTATCCAACTATTTACTGTTGCCCGTTGGGCGATGTTACTCGTTATTGTAACAGATTTATTTGCAACAAGTCTTTGACATGTCTCCAGTGCGCAATTCACTTTGTTGACAAGCCCTCCAGTGGGCCGTGTACGTATTTTCTGTCCCAATATTCAATTGTTCTGTTTCAATCTTTGTGGTTATTGCCCTCCAATGGGCCTTTGGAATGTGATTTTTTGTAGGCTGTGGGAGAGTGATTTTCATAAATGAATGTACAGTTCTTCCGATTGGTTTAATCCATATGGGGTCATGGACCGCAAGTTCAAAATATGACACGATTCTTTTTGGCGTAGTGTTTTTTCCCTGTTTCCACCACGAGAGCTCATCGGTACCGCTTCAATGCCATAAAACCTTAGTAGTTTCCAGTTAGCATTGTGGTGTATTTCCATGTGCTTGGCTATGGCATTGTTCCTGTCTCTGTTTTTGGTCGCTCGTACATGTTCCAATATACGTTTTTTTAATTCACAGATAGTGGATCCAACATATCTTAAAGGGCAAGGACATTCTACCACATAAACTATGTACTGACTCTTGCAAGTTATCAAAGTTGTGATTTGCCAGTTTTTGTTATTCGCCATTCTCACATCTTTAGTCGGCTTTGCAATTTCGCAGACTTTGCAGTTGTAACACTTGGTGAAGCCTGTTGTTTGTAACCAGGATTCTTTTGAATGTTTGGCGATAAAGTGGCTGTGTGTTAGGCGGTCCTTCAAACTTCTTGCCCTTCTAAATGTGATCACTGGGTGGCCCCCCATTTTTTCTCCCATCATGCTGTCCATTGTTAGAATCTTCCAATTCTTCTTCAAGATATAAATAATGTCTTTTGCTTCTTGACTGTAATCTGTGATCAGTCTTATGGGCTCATCCATGTTATCCGATTTTTGCTGTTTTGGAATTAAGCATTCCGCTCTTGTTTTTTGGTTGGCTCTGTTCCAGCTTGTGATTAGGCTTTTCTTAGGATATTTTCTCTGTATGAATCTTTGTACTGTGTTGCCACTGTGCTTCAGCCAATCTGCATCTTCACTGCAGATTCTTCGCAATCGAAGAAATTCTCCATAGGGTATACTGGAGATTGTTGATGGTTGGTGGAAACTGGTTGCTTCAAGAGTCGTATTTGTCGCAGTACTTTTACGATGTAACGTTGTTGCCAGGCGATTCTCTTTTACAAAGATTTCCATGTCTAAAAAGACCACTCGTTCTTTGCTGAGACTATGTGTGAATCTCAGATTGGGTGTGCTGTTATTAAGGATTGTAAAGTACTCCTGAAACTTCTACTCGTTGCCATTCCATACAATTAAGAGGTCATCTATAAACCGAACCCATGTAACAATGTGTTTGGTATAACGATGATGTTTCAGGTTCCAGGCAATTTCTTGTTCCCACCACCCCATTACCAGACATGCATAACTGGGGCTAAAAGAAAAACCCATTGCTGCACCGTTACGTTGACGGTATAGATTGTCACCAAACGTGAAGACATTATTTTGCAAGCAACATTCCATCATGTCCAATAACATTATGTTGTGTTCTTTGTAGTGAATATTTCTGTTTTTTAGAAACCAGTCACAAGCCTTCAAACCTTGAGTGTTGTCAATCGTGGTGTATAGAGCTACCACATCCATGGTAATGAGGCAATAAGAATTGGACCACGTTATATCTTGTAGAATTCTCAGACAATCTGAAGTATCTTTGATGTATGATTTTAAATTTTTAACATATGGCATGATGAAGTAATCAATGAAGTTGGCCACTGGTTCCATGAGCGAGCCTTTGGCCGACAAGATGGGTCTCCCTGGTGGTTTCTTGGGATCCTTATGTATTTTGGGAAGAAAATACATGGTTGCAATCACAGGAAAATCTAGATTTCTACAAGATATAACGTGGTCCAATTCTTATTGCCTCATTACCATGGATGTGGTAGCTCTATACACCACGATTGACAACACTCAAGGTTTGAAGGCTTGTGACTGGTTTCTAAAAAACAGAAATATTCACTACAAAGAACACAACATAATGTTATTGGACATGATGGAATGTTGCTTGCAAAATAATGTCTTCACGTTTGGTGACAATCTATACCGTCAACGTAACGGTGCAGCAATGGGTTTTTCTTTTAGCCCCAGTTATGCATGTCTGGTAATGGGGTGGTGGGAACAAGAAATTGCCTGGAACCTGAAACATCATCGTTATACCAAACACATTGTTACATGGGTTCGGTTTATAGATGACCTCTTAATTGTATGGAATGGCAACGAGGAGAAGTTTCAGGAGTACTTTACAATCCTTAATAACAGCACACCCAATCTGAGATTCACACATAGTCTCAGCAAAGAACGAGTGGTCTTTTTAGACATGGAAATCTTTGTAAAAGAGAATCGCCTGGCAACAACGTTACATCGTAAAAGTACTGCGACAAATACGACTCTTGAAGCAACCAGTTTCCACCAACCCTCAACAATCTCCAGTATACCCTATGGAGAATTTCTTCGATTGCGAAGAATCTGCAGTGAAGATGCAGATTGGCTGAAGCACAGTGGCAACACAGTACAAAGATTCATACAGAGAAAATATCCTAAGAAAAGCCTAATCACAAGCTGGAACAGAGCCAACCAAAAAACAAGAGCGGAATGCTTAATTCCAAAACAGCAAAAATCGGATAACATGGATGAGCCCATAAGACTGATCACAGATTACAGTCAAGAAGCAAAAGACATTATTTATATCTTGAAGAAGAATTGGAAGATTCTAACAATGGACAGCATGATGGGAGAAAAAATGGGGGGCCACCCAGTGATCACATTTAGAAGGGCAAGAAGTTTGAAGGACCGCCTAACACACAGCCACTTTATCGCCAAACATTCAAAAGAATCCTGGTTACAAACAACAGGCTTCACCAAGTGTTACAACTGCAAAGTCTGCGAAATTGCAAAGCCGACTAAAGATGTGAGAATGGCGAATAACAAAAACTGGCAAATCACAACTTTGATAACTTGCAAGAGTCAGTACATAGTTTATGTGGTAGAATGTCCTTGCCCTTTAAGATATGTTGGATCCACTATCTGTGAATTAAAAAAACGTATATTGGAACATGTACGAGCGACCAAAAACAGAGACAGGAACAATGCCATAGCCAAGCACATGGAAATACACCACAATGCTAACTGGAAACTACTAAGGTTTTATGGCATTGAAGCGGTACCGATGAGCTCTCGTGGTGGAAACAGGGAAAAAACACTACGCCAAAAAGAATCGTGTCATATTTTGAACTTGCGGTCCATGACCCCATATGGATTAAACCAATCGGAAGAACTGTACATTCATTTATGAAAATCACTCTCCCACAGCCTACAAAAAATCACATTCCAAAGGCCCATTGGAGGGCAATAACCACAAAGATTGAAACAGAACAATTGAATATTGGGACAGAAAATACGTACACGGCCCACTGGAGGGCTTGTCAACAAAGTGAATTGCGCACTGGAGACATGTCAAAGACTTGTTGCAAATAAATCTGTTACAATAACGAGTAACATCGCCCAACGGGCAACAGTAAATAGTTGGATAACAATTAACAAATTGAAATGTTACAATGCATCGGTTTTGGATTGTCCCAACATGAACTACAAGACCCATAAACCTGTGGGAAACCAAAAGGGTGGGAACAGGATATTGGTGTCAAAGGACTTCCTTCAAATATCTTTATTTAAAACATTTTTGCTTTAACACTAGTAAAAACGACGACCGTGAGCAAGGTAGCGGGGTCTACCGAAACGCGTTGGTCAACTTATTGGTTTTGCGAAATTATGGATTTCAGAAAATAAAGAAAAATAATTGGAAAGCTGTTGGTGTGCGACCTACTTCTTCCGCAGGAAGGATTTGTTTGAATATTGGCGGTTTGGTTCAACCGCGAGGCAACGCACCCGCCGAGTAGCGCCCGGAGCGAAGCACAACGGAACCACCTGGGAGGATATATATATATATGTATATATATATTCACTGAAAAAACCAAAGGTTTCAGGGGCGTTATAGTTAGGAATTGGCATTTAAAAAACCTTAGAAATTCACTGAAAAAACCATAGGTTTCAGGGGTGTTATAGTTAGCTGGACATTTCCCTCATATAAAACCCTACAAATTCCCCTGTTATAGTTAGTTCAGCTAACTATAACTCACGCCCCCGCAATGCACTGCTGATGACGTCACATATTACATCACTCATGACATGGTCAGTGACATCACTCATGACATGTGCCATGGAGCTGCGTTGCAGAGAGGTGTAAAAAGGGGCGTGGCCTCATTACACCTGTCTGCAACGCAGCCCCCTGGCGCATCCTGGAGGTTCCTGGTGGGCTAGTTGGCCCCCAGGGACCCTCAGTATTGAAGGGGAATTCGTCCGCCCTCTGCAAACGCGCCAGGGGGCGCGTTTGCAGAGTGATGCAAGGCGGGGGCATGGCCTCCTCCCGATCGCGTTTTTTTGTGTGTTTTTTTAAGAAGGGGGGCTGTGTAGCTCCCCTTCTTTTTCTTATTTTTTGGCCCTGGGGACCCCATCCCCCAGGGCCTGCCCCATATTTTTTCTTTTTTTTTTTTAAACTGTGGAGGGGGGCCGCATGGCCCCCTTCCCGAGGCCTTAATTTGCCCCGGGGACCCCATCCCCCGGGGCATGGCCCTTGGAGGGGGGCTGCCTTGCCCCCCTCCTGTGGCCTCTTTTGGCCCCGGGGACCCCATCCCCCGGGGCCGTTTTTACATTTTTATTTTGGGGAGGGGGGCCGCGTGGCCCCCCTCCCGGGCTACTACTGGCCCTGGGGACCCCATCCCCCGGGGCCTGGCCTCCATTGGGGACCATGGGGGGTCCCCAATCCCCCACGGCCCCGCCAGCTCCCTGCCTCCTGCAGGAGCCGGCATTGCTTTTCCACATGGGGAGCAGCTAACATGCTTTTTGGGGGATTTTGACATTTTTTATGTGTTATTGAGGCTATGATCATCACGAAGAAAACAACACCCACTGGGGTTATGAAAGGAACTATGAGTCTTGTGGACTACATTAACCACAATGCTTATTAAGTTAATGCCCACTAGGGCGGGACGCAACTAAATAAATCAGGTGTTCCGAATAGATTGCTGTCTCCATGAGTTGCCTGTTTGCCAGTGATCAAGAGCAGTCGTGCTTGAAACGCGTTTGGCTTCAGTGAAGAGAAACGAGGGGGAGCGCTGATGCGACGGCCACCGGCAGCAATTGTGTGTTTTCCCCAGCGTGAGTGGCGTCTCCAAGAGGGCAACCTTGGTTTTGTGAAATTTAGCGGCTTCTCCAGCCGCGGAGATGCCCCACCGCCTGAAAGGCGGTTCTGCTGAGCTCGGAACCGCGAGCTTGGCGAATAGAACGCAGAGGACCTGGTATATATTGGCAGGAGCATTGGTGTACTTTCATCGATTCCAACCCATTATTTTTTTGGGGGATTTTGACATTTTTTATGTGTTATTGGGGCTATGATCATCACGAAGAAAACAACACCCACTGGGGTTATGAAAGGAACTATGAGTCTCGTGGACTACATTAACCACAATGCTTATTATGTTAACGCCCACTGGGGCGGGACTCATTTGACTAAATAAATCAGGTGTTCCGAATAGATTGCTGTCTCCGTGAGTTGCCTGTTTGCCAGTGATCAAGAGCAGTCATGCTTGAAACGCGTTTGGCTTCAGTGAAGAGAAACGAGGGGGAGCGCTGATGCGACGGCCATCGGCAGCAATTGTGTGTTTTCCCCAGCGTGAGTGGCGTCTCCAAGAGGGCAACCTTGGTTTTGTGAAATATATATATATATAACCCTAGGTTTCAGGGACGTTATAGTTAGTTGGACATTTTACTCGTACAAAACCATGGAAATTCCACCTTTATAGTTAGTAGAGCTAACTATAACTCGCGCCCCCGCTGATGACGTCACATATTACATCACTCATGACATGGTCAGTGACATCTCAAATGACATCACTGATGACATCATCCAGTGAATGTGTGTTTCTGTAAAGTTTAAATATGTTTTATAAATATATAGGCCAAAGTGTATTGTAGAACGAGTGGGTGTAAGACTGTCTGGATGGATGATTTTGTAGGGGGCGTGACTGACTGTAAGCTCATGGCTTGTAGTCCCCTAGTCATCTCCTCAATTTCTCTACTTTTTCTATCTTCCACGTGAAGATTCAGATCCCCCAGAAGAATAAAATTGGGGTAGTGAATAGTGTATATAAAGTGCACATTTATCAATAAAATCCTCAAAGTGCAAATGCATTACAGTACATTACACATCAATAAGGTGATGTGCAAGTTCTCTTTCAAGTACAGGGATATTCTAAATGTCATTATTCCTTATCCAAACCAAAAATACATCTCCCTCCACTTGATGCAAAGTGCAAGTACTCCCACAAATTTCTATAAACGGCAAGTGCATTTAAAGTGCAAATGCATTACAGTCAATGTAAAATCAATAGAGGGTTATACTGTCCAAACATTTATAGCAAGGATCTATGTACAATACACGTTCTCCATATTTTTGTAAAGTGCATAAATTTCACTACCTCCACATCATTGTCCTAGAAGGATCTTATATATGATGCTCTTTCTCCAAAATTCGTTATACCATAATCACAAAGATTTTACTCTTCCTTTTCCTCCTTTTCTCATTTCAGATGTTCAGTTCTGTCAGATATTCATTCACTTTAGCTTCAAATAGTATAAACTAACATTCTAAATAGATTCAAAAAAGATTTAAAACCCAAATTCTGAATTTTAAATAAACTTTACATTTCTTAAATAGATTTTTAAATTGATTTCTAAAAAGATTTTATTAAAATGATACTTTTCAGACAAAGCACAGGTTTCAGTGACCAGTCAAAGGTGCACATGGAGTTCAGCATTTGCATTGACAAACACTATTTCCGACTCGCAAAAAATTGTGACTTACGAAATAGTGTTTTGTGACTCGCTATTAGGAAGGGGCATTCCCTTCCTAATAGCAAGTCTCTAGCCATGTATGAATGTTTTGCAACCGCAATTGCAGTTGCAAAACACTTGCAATTTACCGCCCTCTTCAAGAGGGTGGTAATGGAGTCGCAAATTGAAAGGGGTCCCCAGGGACCCCTTCCCCTTTGTGACTTGCACAAAAAAATGTTTTTAAGAGCAGGCAGTGATTCCAGGGACCAATACCTGCCCTTAAAAAATGAAACAAAAACGTTTCATTCCTTTTTTTTAAATGCAATCCTATTTTCCATTAAGGAAAACAGGTTGCATTTTTTTTAAAAAACTGGTTTATTAACAAGCAGTCCCAGACATGGAGGTCTGCTGAGCTCAGCAGGCCCCCATTCCTGGGAGGGCGTGCCATTCCCAATGCGGTGGCAAATTGCGAGTGGCTCATTAATATTCATGACCCTTGCATTCTGCAACCCCATTGGGAATCGCAATCAGTATCTCTGACACTGTTGTACATTCCAAATTGCGACTTGTAATTTGCGACTCGCAAATGAGCACAAATTGCGAGTTGCAATTTGGAATGGTCGTACATCTGGCATATTGGATAACCAACTTCCACTCTTGGTCCTATTTATTGATGTATCAGGATAGTAGAAACTTCTTGTTAAAAGATCTCCAAGCGATGCTGTTTTTCTATAGGTATTATTCAGAGCTTCCAGTAGTATACCTCTAAGGTCATCATCCATCTGAAGAATTTTCCAGTTGTCGTTCAATAGATTTTTTTACCTCAAAGTTGGCAGTATCATGATCCACAATATACCTTATTATTTCACACCTTTCTTTTTTAATTTTTGATTTCACAGCTGGGAGGCTTTCTCTTTTCTTCTCATTCGATCTTTGTAGAGCATCATCTAAGACTTGGCTTTGGTAGCCTCTATGTTTAAAGTGATCATACATCTCCTTAACTTGTTTTTGAAATTATTCCTCCTCTGAGCAATTCCTCCTCGCCTGGAGGAACTCCCCATAGGGGACACTCCAATTTAGACTTCGAGGGTCTCCACTATTTGCGTATCAAATACTGTTAGTACTGATTGCATTTCTATGTATACTAGTGCAGATTTAGTTTTCACTAATATAAGTTCTAATGTCAAGGTAATTTATTTCCTTGTCACTGATTTTATATGTGGACCTTGAGCCTTGTGTATTATTATCTAAGGATTTCAAGAAGCTCTGTAATTCTGCTCTGTCTTCTTATCAAATAATAAAAAGGTTGTCAATGAAATGGACCCACAGTATTACTTTTGCATATGCCTGTGTGTAAATACGTGTATATATATATTCGCCAGGACCGCCTCGAGAACGGACCATACCAGTGGCCGCTGCGACCAGGCAGTCCGTGATTACATGGGGAGGCGAGCATGACTTCAGTTTGCCTCAGGCCCGGTGTGTTCTCATCACTGGGGCTGGACGTAGGGGACCTGAGGAAGCCTGCAACACGTTTATAATTTTGTTTTAACCTGCCACTACATGGCCCCCCTTTGTGATGCAATGTTCAGCACTCACAGCAGTTACAAACTTATCCAGCAGTACTTACCTGAACAATGAATGCTGGGAATTGTAGTTGTACATGAAACTGCATTCCTTATATGGCAGCAGGACCAGCTGATCTCTCACCAATGGGTGCGCAATGAGATGTTCAAAGGAGGGAACAGGTGACAACAATTCAGCAGCAGCATCGGAAGAAGACGTAAAGTCGAAATGCATTATGACATGCTGAAAATCTATGAATAAAGGCTTCAACAGAATCCCCGCTGTGTCCCTGGACTTCTTTGAAGGAAGGTGGTTGTGATATATATATATATATATATTACCTACTGGCAGTCGCCAGTAGGTAGTTATAGTTAGGACCTATTTTCCATAGGAAATCCGCAACATTCTATTTGGAATAACGTTGGCGTCGATTGATGAATCATCGCGAAATTTTCCAAACTTTTGGCCAGCTCCGGTCCGCTCCTCTCCTGAAAATTTCACGGTGATTCATGAAGCGGGGGCTGAGAAAAAACGGGGGTCCCAAAACACGTTTTCCCCATACATTTTCCCATATGACCTGTTGACGCAGCTACAGCCCGAAGTGCTGAACGGAATTAAACCAAATTTGGCAAAGAGGTAGTCTTCAGTTCAGACTCATGCCTTTTACTTAAATGGTGTAAATCCGTTCAGTAGTTCCTGAGAAAATCAAAAGTAAAATCACATATATATCTGGGCGGAGCCTAACCACACATCTCATCGTGAGATCTGATTGGCTGTCAGCACTTCATCCAAGAAGTGTTGGCAGCCATCTTGGGACCAATATACATGATAGCACCTCATTAAAAAGCATTGCAGTTAATAGAAGGTTTTAAGACTTTAGTTACATTATAAAACATTTGTTGATGGTACCATACTCATTTTAGGAATTGTGGTGTGTTCTAAGGTGATTTTACCATGTGAAAAAGCCTTCTGCTGTGATATCATGAATCATGTTTGAGAGAAAACTATTTTCTCATGCTGTTCCCACAGAGGTTTGGAAGGTGATCTATAAGCTAAACTGAGAGCATATTTTCTGTAAATTCACATTATCTTTCTCAGTCATGTGAGAATGAAGTCTGACATTCTCAGTAAAACATGTACATCCAACAAGGGCAGAGACTGTCAGTTGATTCCGTTGTGTTCTACTGCAGCTTCCCAGAGTGTTCTAAAGAACAACTAGAGCGCTACCAGTCCTACTTATGACAAACGTATGGCACACCTGAAGCCATCTTGGTTGGAATAAAGTGGAAACTCTTAAAACATTTAATTTAAAAAGGAACAAAATGAGGGGGTTCATTTTGCCATAGAAAGTATGATTAGTGCTGCAGAAAGAAAAATTAGGGCACATTTTAAGTGACTTTTCAAATCCTCTTCTATTTCATTAAAAAATTCTGACATGCAGACTGAAACATGCACTTTCAATACCAGCGGCAGACTTCCCTGGTGAGCAGTAGCTTTACTACATTGATCTAATAAGCAACTAGAGCCCAAATGTAGCCCAAATATCACCCAGATGTAGCCCAAGCATAGCCCAATGACTGAATGTCCCAGAGTGTTCTTAAGAACAACTAGAGCGCTTACTGTCTTACTTATGACAAAAGTATGGCACACCTGAAGCCATCTTGATTGGAATAAACTGGTAACACTTAAAACATTTAATTTAAAAAGGAACACAATGAGGGGGTTCATTTTGCCATAGAAATTATGATTAGTGCTGAAGAAATAAAAATTAGGGTACATTTGAGTGACTTCTCAAATCCTCTTCTATTTCATTAAAAAATTGTGATATGCAGACTGAAACATGCACTTTTAATACCAGCAGCAGACTTCTGTGGTGAGCAGTAGCTTTACTACAGTGATATAATGAGCAACTAGAGTGCTAACATTCAGAATTTATGGCGAATGTGTGACATATCTGAATACCTTCTTGATGGAATCAAAGTAAAAAACTGAAAGCATTTCCTACTGAGGAGACTTCAGTAAATGAGGAAATTAGGAAACTTCATAACAAATAAATCTCCCAAGACGGCCACCAGAGACAAAAGAGCCCACATGCAGCACAAATATCACCCAGATGTAGCCCACATGTAGCCCAATGACAGAAGTGTGCAAAACACTTATTTTTTGTGTATTTGCAGTTTTATATAGTGCAGACTTCTCAGGTATTGGAGTGCTTTACATGAGCATTGGTTACATCACACAAGATCAAATTCATTTTGGTTGTAGACATGGGGAGATTAAGTGATTTGACCAGAATCACAGAATGTTGAGCTAAAGCAGAAACTCCAAGCTGGTTCCCCAGTTGCAATGTCTGCAGCTCTGGAAGTAACACCACATCCTCTCCCCTAGGTGCAACATTTAATCAAGTGGTCAAGTGGATAAAAAAACATAAAGATTACAAATAATTTAAAAGTTCTTTGTCGCTATTTGAAAACTCAGAAAATATGTCCTCATTTTAGTTTTTTAGAGCACTAACCATAATTTTGATGCAAATAAGACCCTCTCATATATGTAATTTCTAAAGGAAATACTCTAGGTATTACAGTTTTGATTACATCAAGATGACGTCAGGGTGTTCCACACTTTTGTAATAAATATAGAATGTTAGCAATCTAGTTGTTCATTGGGATACTGTTGAGAGGCAGAGGCCAGGGGCACGGACTCTGAAAATTGAAGGCAGGTAGGAGAGTGCAGATGCAACAATTTGACCACACTGGGCAGGCAGGAAGGGCAGTGGCAGCACCACAGACTATGGATGGCAGTGGAAAGGGGGGCAGGGGCAACAAACCAACAATACAGGACTGGCAAGAGAGGCTGTGGCAATATAATAGACCATTGTGGGCAGAAGGAAGAGGCAGTGGTAGTACAACCATACATGCCAACAGACCCGTTTCAGCCAGGAAATGTCCAATGTTTTTAAGATCAAATGGGCTTTATTTGATCTGTCTCCTGTCTACAATCTCCTCTTTTTCAATGTAACTCAAAGGGGAAAATCAATACCCCAGTTTTTTTTCAAAATCTCCCTCTTACCAAGTTCAAAATGTTCGCAAGTATGGTACATTGGATCATGGTAGGCAGGAGGAATTGGGGTAGGGACATGGACTCGGATAACAGAGGACAGGAGGGACATGGAGAGGTGCACCAAACTGACCCTTCAGGGCAGGCATCAGGGTTTGCAGCAGCACAATACACCACACAGCGCATGCGGGACGGGTGTACAGCACAACAATCCATAGAAAGAAATAGGGAGGGGACAGGACCATGCACATGGACAACAGAGAACAGTGGGGAAAGAGGCAATGGTAGCTAGCTGACCATAATGGACAGACAGGAGAGAAGGCTGCAGCATAACAGACCATAAAGGGCAGGAGGGACGGATCAGGGGCATTACAATGGAACAGACAAGCCAGGAGGGGGGGAATAGGGGTCTGCACATGGAAACAGAGGGCTGGGGGCAAGGGGGCAGGGAAGGAGCAGCAAGATGACCATGGAGGTCAGGCAGGATGGGCACTAGAAACAAGACACTCCATGGAGAGCAACAATGAGACTATGATGGCATACACACAGACCATGGAGGGAAGGTGGGAGGGGGTCAGGGGCAGCTAGCTGACCACAAAGGGAAGGTGGGAGGGGCCATGGCAGCACAGAAGACCATGTATGGCAAGCGGGAGGGTTAGTGGCAGCACAATGGCTATGATGGGCAAGAAGGAGAGTGCATGGGCATGTACAAAGGACCATGGAGGATAGAAGGGAGGGTCAGGACCTGGGCACAGACAAGATAGTTCAGGGGAAGGGGCCTCAAAACAGACCGCGTGGGGCAGGCAGGAGGAGCAGTTGCAGCACAACAGACCAGGGAGGGCAGATGGGTGTGGCAGTAAAATGGACCATGGAGGACAGGAGGAAGGGGAGAGGGGCATGGCATGTGGACAGGCTGGGTGGTGGTGGCAGGGACAGGTTACAGTCATCTGACTATGCTAGGCAGGTGGGAGGGGAGTGGCAGCTCAACAAAACACTCAGAGTATATAGGAGAGGCAGATCCATGGAACATAGTGGGCAAAAAGGATGGAGCAGGGGCATGCACAAAGACATCGGAGGGCAGGGGGAAGGAGAATAGGGGCAGCAAGCTAAGCACAGAGGCTAAGCAGGAGGTCAATGATGGGCCATAGAATTCGGCAATGGAGGGCAGGAGGAGTGGACTGGTACATCATGCTAAATAGAGGGCAGTGGCAGCACATCAGACCATGCATTGCAGGAGGGAGGAGGCTAGTCCATGGATTCAGACAAAAGAGGATAGGGAGGAGGTGGATGGGGCAGCAAGCTAACTGTTCAGAGAAGGTGGGTATTAGGAACTTTATTGTTTTTAAAATGTGTGTCTGTGCGAACTACTTAAAATATGAACAAGTATGCAGCATAATCTCACTTTTATTCAGGAAGAAGAGGACGTTTGTGACTGTGACTCCGGGCTCACTTGGCAGAAACACCCCCTGACCCTCCATCCCCCATCGTAAAATGTAATGCCCCTGAAAAGGGTAGGTGGATGCAGTGTTATATAGAACATAGTCCTGAGAGCACGATTTAAAATGAAAACTAGATATAGTATATGGTATAAACTATGGACCAAAAAGTGTGATATAAGATGAACCGAGGCGTGAAATATAATATGCAATACATTGTGCGCAATGACAGATTCATTGGAGAGCGCGAGATAGCACAGGCACTAGCGTGTGCTATGCGATATGCGCCTTGGAGTGTAATATGCACAGGGCAGTGTTGTCTACCCTAACTAGTCTCTAAAGTTGTAATATAAAATATGTGCTGGGGAGTGTAACGTTGCATAAGCACTGTGACAAAGATATGGATCCCAGATTGTAATATGTATGGCATAGCGCTGTGCGTTATAACATAGGCATCGAGGAAGGAACGTTAGATGGGGCAATATAACCCGTGCGAAGGCAAGTGTGGCATGACATATTCACGGGGTGTTGTTACAGTGCACATGGCCTAGAGAGTGTCATAGCATATGCACTAGCTGGTGGAATACAACACAGAGGTGTGAGGCACTCGGCGGGCACTGGTGGGTGTAACACAGCATTGGGCTCAGCCAGGAGCACGCTGTGACTCTCAAGTGAGGTTCGTCTCCTTTCCAGAGAGTAAAATAAAAAGTATTACATATCGGGCGGTGGATGTGTCTTTTATTAACCGTGAGGGGGGTTTCTTGCATAGTTTGGTCGAATTTTTGTCGAATCCCCTTTGAATGGCTTGGTGTGCGTGTATATTACACGTGCCCGTCAATAGCTACCCATGTTTGTATAAATAAACAACAAGGGTGTCTACTTGGAGAGTACCCACCGGCTGGGGCGCCGGGATTAGGCACGGTAGGGCGTCAGACACGTCAGAGCTTCACTAGCAGTGTAAATACATTCCATGTGGATTCATTCTATGCATAGTCGCCTTTTAATGAACATCACGTAAATTGTCATGGTGATAGGTACATACGGTTTGTCCAGCAAGTCCGAGGTGTTTCTATAAATATATATTTTTTTTAAATAATAAAAAACAAAGTCCGGCCCTGGGGGTTTGGGTCCCCAGGGCCATAAGTGGCCTGAGGAGGGGGGCAACGCAGCCCCCTCCTAAAGAATAAAAAAAAAAAAGGCCATGACCTGGGGGTTGGGGTCCCCGGGGCCGATCAAGGCCTTGGGTGGGCCAAATTAATTTTTTTCAACAAAAAAAAATAGGGTGCAGGCCCTGGGGGATGGGGTCCCCAGGGCCAGTAAATTAGAAAAAGAAGGGGGACCACACAGCCCTCCTTCTTAAAAAAATAAAATAAATAAAAGACCGGCATCGCGCCGGAGGCAACGGCCCCTCTCCTTGCAGCACTCTGCAAACGCGCCCCCTGGCCAGTTGTAAGTTGGGGAATTAATTCCCCTTCAATACTGAGGGTCCATGAGGGCCAACTAGCCCAACAGGTATCTCCAGTATGTGCCAGGGAGCTGCGTTGCAGACAGGTGTTCTGAGGCCACGCCCCTTTTTACACCTCTATGCAACGTAGCTCTGTGGCCCTTACTGGAGGTACCTAGTGGGCTAGTTTGACCCTAGGGACCCATAGGATTCAAGGGGACTTAATCTCTCAACTTAGAACGGCCACAGGGTGCGTTTACACAGTGGTGAAAGGAGGGGACGGGGCCTGAGGTGACGTGTGCAAACACGCCCCGTGGTGCGTTTAAAGTTGGTAAATAATTCCCTTTCAATCCTGAGGGACCCTGGGGGCCAACTAGCCCACCAGGTGCTTCCAGTAAGCGCCACTGCTCTGCGTTGCAGAGGTGCAGGCCGTGCCCTTTTTACACCTCTCTGCAATGGCGCTTACTGGACGTACCTAGTGGGCTATTTTGCCCCTAGGGATCCTCAGGATTCAAGGGGACTTAATCTCCCAACTTAAAAAATGGCCACAGGGCGTGTTTACACAGTGGGGAAGGGAGGGGACGGGGCCTGAGGTGACATGTGCAAACACGCCCTATGGCGCGTTTTAAGTTGGGGAAATAATTCCCCTTCAATCCTGAGGGCCCCTGGGGCTAACTAGCCCACCAGGTACTTCCAGTAAGCGCCACTGAGCTGCATTGCAGAGAGGTGGTCCAGGCCGTGCCCCTTTTTACATCTCTCTGTAACGCAGCTCTGTGGCGCTTACTGGAGGTACCTAGTGGTCTAGTTGGACCCTAGTGACCCTCAGGATTCAAGGAGACTTAATCTCTACATTCAATCACTAACACACCCTTACATAAACTCACCCAACCATACAGTCCATCACAGTTGCACTCTTAAAACCATGCACCCATAGAATCCCCCACTCACACATCTATGCACAGAGTCACACACACCCCACCCACACATACACTCAAGCACTCATACAGATACTCAGACAACCAATCAATAACCCATAAAGACACTCATATTGCTATTCACAAAACCATGCAGCTGCTTATACACCAACAGACAGACAGATACAGACATTCACACAGTTTAGTCACTAGTCTGCAGTAAGATACATTGAATGACTCACTTATAGAGTCAGTTACGCACCTAGAAAATCACCCATTCACACACTTGTACACCCACTTATTCTTCAACAGACCTTTCCCTATATATATTAAACATATTAAAACTGTTCAGAAACACATACTCAATGGATGACGTCATCAGTGATGTCATCAGTGATGCCATTTGAGATGTCATCAGTGATGTCATCAGTGATGTCACTGACCATGTAATGAGTGATATAATATGTGACGTCATCAGCAGTGCATTGCGGGGGCGCGAGTTATAGTTAGCTGAACTAACTATAACAGGGGAATTTCTAGGGTTTTGTACGAGGGAAATGTCCAGCTAACTATAACACCCCTGAAACCTATGGTTTTTTCAGTGAATTTCTAAGGTTTTTTAAATGCCAATTCCTAACTATAACGTGCATGAAACCTATGGTTTTTTCTCTGAATTTCAAAGGTTTTTTAAATGCTAATTCCTAACTATAAAATGCATGAAACCTATGGTTTTTTCAGTGAATTTCAAAGGTTTTTTAAATGCCAATTCCTAACTATAACGTGCATGAAACCTATGGTTTTTTCAGTGAATTTCAAAGGTTTTTTAAATGCTAATACCTATCTATAACTTATCTCTGAAGATATCATGAAAAGCATTCTTTTTTAAAAGTAGGGTGCACATTAGTTTTGTGGAAAAGCATCTTTGTGATTGGTTAAGAAAAAGCAGTTTCAACGTGTAGTACATATCATAGGAAAAAATTTGCTCAGCTCAACCACACCTGCTACTTGCATTTGGAAGGCACTGTTCAAACTTAAAACAATCGTCAACTTTTAACCTGCACGTGTCGTTAAATGTTCAAGAAAATGTTACAAAAAAATATCGTAAAGTTTTAAAAAATTGATGAACTTGTAACCTGCACGTATTGTAGAATGTTCTAGAAAGTGTGTTGATAGAATACGTTGCACTTCTGACTTCTATGTTTTGTTGAATATTAAAAAAAAAACGGTTCATATGGAAAATTAAAAAGAAACCAATAGAGAAGTTTTGAAACCTAAAAGAATCAAGGAACTATTCTAATTTATTCTTTACATGTATTTATGTGTGCAGCAACAAAATTATAGACACAACAGCACTAGGAAAAGGAAGAAGCAGGGAGTGGGGGGAGGGGAGGGAGATGGGCAGAATGACACACATGCACAATTAAGTACAACACACATATAGAATAACAATGGCCAAAATGAAACACACCAACAAGGAGCACAAGTCACACAACCTGCCAACATCCC
This sequence comes from Triturus cristatus, assembly GCF_964204655.1. NCBI lineage: Eukaryota > Metazoa > Chordata > Amphibia > Caudata > Salamandridae > Triturus > Triturus cristatus. The sequence continues at coordinate 773,506,365 of NC_140593.1, forward strand.
ACCACTGAACGAGCATAGAAGTGAAAACCACGCTGCATTCATAGAGGATGTGTACAAAGGCCAGTCGTTGGTGTTGTGGGATGTCTGCGACCGTGGTCATCATGGATGAGATGCCCAGCATGTGGCACATGGTCGAGTTCACTGTGTGTTATGTTGCCAAACGGCTGCTCCTCCCTCCCACAATCCCCCACACTTTTGTATGGTGAGCTGTTGTATCTCGTGCACTCATACGACACGCCATTGTAATGCCTATTTGCGAATGCTATGCCCTTGCGGCCTGCAGTACATAGGCAGCACAAAATTGCCGGTACATAAGCGTATCCTGCAACACTTAAGAGCCATCGCCAATCGGGATAACACCTATCCAGTGGCGCGTCATTTCAGGGAATATCATGAATCCAACAACTTAAACCTGAAATACTATGTAATAGATGCAGTTCCCCCCAGTAGAAGAGGAGGTGACCGAGAAAACAATTTAAGAAAGCTGGAAACTCGGTACATACTGCAGTTAGACTCTAATCTTCCTGGGGGGCTTAATGCCACTGAAGATTTGCACACTTGCATAGTTTAATCAGTTACAGACCTGGTGCACTTAACACATGAAGGTTATTTAGTACATGGTATTTTTATCCTTTGAATCTTTTTTATATGCGGTTTCACAAAGTGAATTTATCTATCGTATGCAATCTTTTAGTGAACTCTTTTAACTTTTTGAATTGGGAGAATTACAATGTGCATATATTTATATATTTTATTTATATTGATTTACAGATAATATTTGGTTTTAATGACCTTTTATCTGTTTGCATATATTTATGTATTTATACATACATGCTCAATTTCGCACATCCTTCCTCTTCTCCATTTGTGGAAGATTGATATGCCGGGTAGAGATCCTTCGTGCCGTAATAGGGAAGGTCCAATTGGGTGACATGGCAACATAGAATCGCCATGATCAAGAATAACCGCACTCAAGAACAAGCCTTCACATATACCCGATGTACAACAACAAAAATAAATGAAATGATACAAACTATTTAAACATTGTTAGGAACATAACACAAACCACCACTCAACAGGTTCTTGATGAAATGCCTAATCTCTCTTAGCAAAAAAAAATTCTCTTATGAAAACTGTTTTAAAACACATCATTAGATATGCACTTTCACAGCTCAATGCACTCTGGGTTTTAGATACCACTTAGATTCATATTTCAGCAAAGAATTGATTATGTCTTAAAGATATAAACAAATACTATACAGTGTAACAGATCAAGGATTTATCCTGATATTGTTGGCCGCATTCACAGTAACCAGCTCATTGAACAGAAAGGGTATTTTACCGTCATACACAATGAGATTGCTAAAAAGAACTGTATTACTGCGATTTAATAAGAGGCTTGTTCACTGAAAGAATTAACTTCCAACATATCCATTCATGATATTGAGCCAAGGAATTGTATTTCAATAGGGGTTGCTTGTATTATTGATGTAAAATCTACAATGACGCAAAGCAAAAATGTACCCAATATTTTTTCTATGTTCTTTACGGCACAAAAAATGTGGTATGTTGTTAATGAGGCACTGTCACTTTAAATAAGGCACTTCCCTTACTTGAAACTGTCATGTGATCAAGGTTCAAGCGAGCCAAAACGTGTAATGGCGACGGGTGAGGAATAAACATTTTACACCGAATCTGGGTCCGTGTCCGTACTTGGGAAATTCCTGCTATGCAACAGAAGATACCTGTAAAATATATACATATATGTTTTGGGATTGACCAGGGATCCTAGCATTTAAAGCAAGTCAAAAAAGTATGCTGCAATCCTGAGGAGTATAGATCTTTCTTTTTTATTGCAAATAACAGCCTTTTAAATCTCACCCAACAGCACTTGACGTGTTACTACAGCAGTCTTTTTCAAAGTGGATGATTGGCAAAATAGATAAGTCCATTCTCAATTGCTATTAAAGCCTATACTGAAATGAAAGCCATTATGGGAGTTGTGATCAGATGTATACCACAGAGCGTTAATCACTACACATAACACAACCAATTAACCTTTTCCTTTGCAGCTCAGCGGTATGGATTAAATCGTCTTATTGTTCCCACTATTTTGATACCTCACAACAGCGCATTGCTAACAATTTGAACAGTTTGTAAACTCAGAATAGTGCAGATTTCAACATTTGACAACTGTCTCCGAGTCACATTCATGTTGTTACAACAAACATTGTGACAGTGATGTAGTCCTTGTCTCCCAGCGACTGTTATTAAAGGGATTCTTGCAATTTTCTCAACTTAAAAGAAGCTCTTAGCCCCATATTTACTAATTCCATTTCAGGCACGGACCGCATCGACACCAGAAATGTTGAACATCAAAGGACCAGTACACTATACTACTAAGTGAAATTGGTCCTGCACTTTCAGGCCACGGACTTGTCAGGAGATATAATTGAAGTCCATACCTATCCAGACTGCATCAGTCTTCCGGTGTTTGTGCACACGCAAGGATTAGTTTCCCTGCAGACTCCCCTACAGATAAGATCTCATAAGCCACTTCTGGTGCCGGGCGCCACCATCATAATGAAATCCAGAGTAAAGTGGCTATCAGGTGGCGCGCACTAACTACTGGTGCAGGCGTTTTGGGATTGACCAGGGATCCCAAAATTTAAAGCAGAACCAAAAAGTATGCCGCACTCCTAAGGAGTATAGATTTTTTTTTCAATTGCATATAACAGCTATCTATATCTTACCCAACAGCACTTGACGTGTTTCAACATCAGTCTTTTTCAAAAGTGGACGATTGGCAAAATGGATGAGTCCATTCTCAATTGCTATTTAAGCCCATAATCAAATGAAAGGCATCATGGGAGTTGTGGTCATATGCATTACCATATAGAGCTAATCAGTGCACATAACACAAACAATTAACTTTTTCCTTCGAGGCTCAGAAGTATGGATTTAATTGTCTTATTTTCCCTGCTATTCTGATATTTCAAAACAGCACATTGCTAATATTTTGAACAGTTCATAATCTCAGAATAGCACACAGTTGAACATTTGACAAATTTCTCTGAGTCGCATTCATTTTGTTACAACAAACATTGTGCAAATGATTTAGTCCTTGTGTCCCAGCAATGAAGATTAAAAGAAATCTTGCAATTTTCTCATCTTAATAGCTCTCGGTCCATTTCAGTCATGGACCGCATTGGCACCAGACATGTTGAATATCAGAGGACCAAGTCACTATAATACTAAGTGAAATTCGTCTTTCACTTCCACACCACGGACTTACCAGCGGGCACAATGGAAGTCCATACCAATCCGTGATGCATCAGTCTTCCCGTGGTCCTTTGATGTTCAACATAATGCATTCAAAAGATCACTAGGATCACTATGACAGGCCTCATCTTCACTCTCTGTATTTACTGTCTTTTTCCCCTTTTTCTTCTTCTCTTTGCTTATTAATGCAGGGTACAATCTAGCTCACACTATCATATCAGTTCTCCGCGTCTTTTGTTCTGCATGAAATCCAGCATCAGCATATGTACATACTGCCTATCTAGCTGTACCCTGAAACCTTTCCTTCTTCCTTTCCTGAGATGCTCATTCCCAAGCATTGAGTGCTTCGTCCTGTCTGGGTCTAGGAGGTGGTTTCATGTTGTAGAGTACTCTCCTCAGATTTTCATTAATTCTCAAATTAAATGTGCTGTAGCATAGAACATCAATGCACTTTCTTTTTCAGTAATCCTATGCCAGTGGGTAAGTCAAATACATGTACGGAGTCCTACATTTATAGTCATATATAAACCTGTTGAATCCTCAGGTGGTGCCTCTTCTCCCTCCGGAACAGGTATATTTACTGACCCTGGGCGTAGTTTGTGAAGTAGCGCTACACGTAGCTACGCGAGGTGCACTTCGCACTACGCGAGCTACGCGTAGCTTCGCAAACTGCGTAGTGCACTGTGCAAGATGCTGTTTGCACTGATTGCACAGTGCTGGATGCTTGTCCGCACTGTGCAATCAGTACAAACTGCATCTTGCACAGTGCAAGCGGTTGTTTTCTGCCGCTTGAGTAGATTTCTACTTGAGCGGCAGCTTTCTCAACGCAGACTGGTAGTTTCTCATCTCGAGCGGTCGCCAGCATACGCGGCCACTCGCATTGAGAAACCTGACCTCCCCGCGTTGAGAAGCTCGCCGGGAGGTTTATTTTCCATGCTCGCGATCTGCAACTTGATGTTGCTCATCGCGAATGAGGAAAAAGTCTCGACGGGATGTCATTTTGCTTGCTCGCGGTCGCCAACTTGACGTTGGAGACCGCAAGCAAGCAAAAAATGACCGCTGCACTACGCTACGTGTGTTTGCACTGTGCTACATGCAATTCGCGTATTGCGAAGTAGTGCAAACTTCGCGAGCGTAGCGCAGTGCTTTGCCCAGGCTTAATATTTACATCTCCTTTAAACATGTCCCGTACAGCCGCAAAGAATTTCATTTTTCAACTGTAAATCAACAATAACAATGAACTTTTCATCTCAAACCAGGTAAAATGTGTTTATTCACAATTCTCGTTCAGCGTCAACAACCAATACCAGCGCAATACTCCATGACGTAGACAGCCAATCTCAGCCCGGATTAACACCAACTGGCCAATACCAGCGCAGCAAACTGTGACATCAATCTCACTCTTTAATTCGACTCACCCTCTTTTACAATTCTTCACTAAAACGTTCTTTCAGCAATTTACTCAACAACAAATGCAAGTAATTTCAACAACTAACTTTGTCTGCTTCTTTAAAGATATTAAAATATTCATACACACAAGAAATAGTCCTGAATAACTCTTTCTCACCTACCCTGACGCACACTAGAATGAAACCTTGACCAGAGGGGTCTCACGTTGATTGATACAGTTCATCCCTTAGCACTGACATTCACTATAGCAACCACACCACACAACCACACAAAGATTAAGTCCCTATCTCAATTGTGCTGTAGATGAAGACGCACTACAAGAAAGCAGACAGCTACAATATATTTTAGTCTACACTTTTTAAGACCATCCCGGGATCTTAGGCCATGTCAGACCCAATAACCGCTTCAACTTCTCTGCATTAAGTGCCACATTCACACAACAACTTAAAACATCTTCGCAGAACACCACACAATCACTGAAAGCTTATTAATATTCACACCTCCATTGATAGAACTCATTCCCAAACCGCTGGAACCCCCTCAATCTTTCGAACGAACCATGGGCTTTAGGGCTTGGACTGGGTTTGGGCAATTTCGAAATGGGATGTCATAAATCCACCACTTCAGTGACAACCATCTGGCAATGCTACCACTTGATCCAGCGATCGGCCAACCCTCCTACCATTGGTTATGCAAAGGGTCTTTTTGTGCGACTCAGAGGTGATGGGAGCTAGCACTTGGTCAAACACATCTAATTAACAGTGTAACCCATTTGGCTACACAATAAGGACCTCAAATCAGTAAAGCCACGCTATTTTATTACAAATTAGCTGTCAGATTCATGTGAATCAATTTCAATTCCATGCTGTAAAGGTACAGAATAACAACTGAATAGCCAAACCACCTAAAGACGTTCAGGCACATCAGAATGAGACAAAAAAGAAGTACAGTCACAACAGTACAAATAATTAACAGCAGACTTTGGTGCTCAGAGAAGAGTCTTCGATCTTCTCTCCTAAACTTGAGCAAAGTCTAAAGTTCTCAAATCTAGAGTCTAAACTAAAGAGGATGGTTAAGTCAAAAGGATCTCAAAAAGTTGGAAAAATCCAAAAAAGAGAAATATGTCGGAAGTTGTGGGAAGGTGTCAGCATTTAAGAAGCTCATTCAAGAGTCTTTCTAAAAATAGGGAAATACGTATGAACCTTAGTCACACTCAGCAAAGAATCAAAGATGTAAGTATAGAGGTCTGCACTCCTCAAAGTCGAAGGAGAAGTGGCCCACATTAACCTGTGAGAACACTAGTTAATACCACAAGAATAGTCTGCATAACACCCATTGGTCACATCATGAGGTGTTCCATTGTCCTTTCCTTTTTCACATTGTGAGCTGAAACATTAGCAAACTCTCCCAGGCAAGTCCCGAAACCAACATCCTACATGTGAATCCTTGCAATATTAATGAATAGAGCCTATCAGTTAATGATCTTTTTTCTCTATGTTCTTTGTCAAGGTCTTCTTCTTCTAAGGCATTCTATTGCTAATACAGAGTTACATCTATTCTCCAAATTACAAATCATGTGAACATACCATCAAGGGAAAAGTCACACAAGCATAAATGGAAAACAGTATTTCATACAGAAAGAAACACAGGCCTATTCATGCTACCTTAACATGTTAACTCAAGTGTGTGCACATACAACTGCGAACAAAATAAGAAATGTCAATACACGAGATTCAGAATCAGTTACATTTTAGTAAATGTAGAAAAACTTTAAATGCATGGATACAAGTGTAACTAAGAACTGCATTATAAATAACAATGCGAAAACATTAGTGCATGTATTTACAAAAATCATTCTCGTGCGTAGGGTGAATACATGTTAATAGTTAGAGGATGGATTTTATCAAACCTCTAAGAAGTATATCTCATTTAATGATGTTAAGGCACACAATGTATATAATTCCTAGTTCTACAATGAACACAATTCAGCACTGAGTTTTAGTGCAAGACTTTACATTAATAACATCAGGACACACAAGTATGTAGTGCTAATTACACATATGTATTGCATAATTGTGACATGTAAGAGTGGAGCCAAAATTACGCTGCTCCATGTGTAACTGTAAATGATATAAACTATTATGATATTTCAAAATACTTATAGCAGTTTTTCCCATTTCTGTTTTAGGTTTGTCTAGAGACAGGTTTAGCAGCTTGCCAGATGTAATGTGAATAATACATTACAGGCTTTAGGGTCAGCCCCCTTCAACACTTGCTTGCTTTGCAACAATTCCCATCAGCCAATGATTTCAAAAGTATCATTCACATTTTAGAACTGCAGTTGGGAGTATCGACTGTGAACAATATTAATGGTATTTTTTGAGTCTTGTATTTCAGTAGCAACTGGAAAAGGAATCCATCTGTAGTGTCAATGATTATTAGAAAGTCACTGATCGAGTATTGAATTGGGTAAGTCAAACATAGAGGGCTACAACCCATGTTGGCATCCCCCATGCTGCTGGTCTGGTGCTGCAGGAGGAGCGAGCAGCTAGTGGTGGCAGACTGGTGTTAATAGGGCCAACAATCTTGGAGCAGTAGTACATTTTCAAGATGGGCACCACATTAAGCACCAATCTTGCATTGCACTGGGCCATTGGGTAGTTGCATATGTGTTACTATACGTGAATGGCATCAGCACACTATGCTCCCCTAGTTCAGGTTATTCATCTACTTTTCAGATACCCTGAAATGCTTCTGATACTGACAAAAATGGAAATGCACTGCACTGCATTGCAAAATACCCGATTGAGATTTTTATCTGGAGCAATTTTTTGAACCACTTGGCAACAAGACAAGAGACTTTTGAGGTGCATAAAGATTTCAAGCTTTTCAACTGTAATGAAATATACTGACCCTTTTATTTTGAGAGCTATTGTTAAATACTTCGATTGCAAGTCTTTCTTTCAGTGTGTCAAGTTAAGGATGAATCCCTCTATTGTGTCTAAACTAACCCTTTGCATCTTGTTTCTAAACAACGGTGTGACAACTTTAATATTGGGTTAATATGCAAGCTCAAGACTGTTGACCGGCTGTGACCTTAAGTGTGTGCCTTCAGCCTGAGGCTGCCAGTTGCCCAAATTCAATGCCTCGGAGGTCGTGTTTGAGCTTCTAATGCAGATTTCTTCAAACTTTTTGATGCCGAAACCCCCCAGTCAAACATTTTTAGGCATAAGGACCCTCTTCTGAGAAAAATTTCTAGAACTGGGTACTCCTCATCATTAACAACTATCGACAACCATAAACACCCCGAATTCCCACATCAAATAATTTGTATATTGGGGAAATAAATTAAACAGTGTTTAGTAAACCAAAGGTCAGTGAGCGTGGGGCCGTGGTCAAAGGTGTGGCTAAACACAAAGGGCCTCCTTTATGAGGCATTGGCAGCGTAGGGCAGCGCCACAAGGCTTCTTGCTGCACTGCCCTATGCCACTGTAAAAGTGCAGGAATACACCTTATTTATGAAATATGGTGAATTCCTGTCCTTTCCTCTTGTGTTCGCACACAAATTGCTGCCTTGCGCCAACATAGGCAGGGTTGTTTTTGTGCAGGTAGGGTCACCTTCTCACACTAAAACAATCCTGAGAGTGGTTTTCCTCTTTCTATGTGTGCTGCAAAATGCAGCACACATGGAAAGAGGAAAAAACCAGGAGAAATAAAAATGCTTGCTCTGGAGAGGCTTAAGGGTTCGGCCCTGCAAATCTGGGGCAGCGTCAAAATCCATATGTGTTGTGTGGCAACACCCACCTAATGGCCATGGAATTCCTCCTTGACTCAGAGGAAGGTAACGCAGTGACTTGCCCTGCCTTGCATTACTACATATCTATGAGGCCATGCAAAGCCATGCAGGGTGACTTTGGGTCGCCTTATAGATATGATTGAGACGCTTGTGCCACCGGAGGTTAAAAAAAGTGACACTCCAGTGGTGCAAGCCTCTCATAAATCATCCCCAAAATATTTTGTTAATTTTTTTGGTCTTTCACCGTCAGGTAGTTAGATATAAAATAATGGGTAGCTTAAATGAAAAATAAACGTAAAAAGTTGTTACTCAGCGGGAAATGCACCTTAGTGCTTTATGAAACCCCTATTATTTAATGCACTGCAGAGGCCTGTGTGTAACCAGGGAGCCACAGAAGTAAATTTGGTTGGTGCAGTGGAGACTAGTGACTTATGTATTTTCAGTGCTACAAGGTCACCACCTGTGACAGAAAGGACTGTGCATGTGTAAGTCATTACTTTATACTTGTATTACACACATTATAAGATAGACTGCAACAAACTGTGCAAATAGTTTTAGAATAAAATGGAGCTTCCAAAATTTAGAATTTAGTAGTACCAGACCATAAGTAATGCCTTTCTTTTGCATAACTTCACAGCCCAGTTGTTAACTCATTGCACTACCACAAAGAAAAACAACTTTGCCATCACAGTGCTTGGAGTGATTCGAGCAATTAAAACCAGAATCGCTCCCAAGCACCCTTTACATTTGCAAATGTACCCCTAGGGCACATATGCATTTCATTCAGGCAAGCAGACACCCTGGCACGAAGGCTTGTTTTACCTGTCTGCTGGGCCTCTTTGTTTCACAGCACATGACACTCAATTAACTTCAGCTGAAGCATTTTAATTATTGGAATGAAGAGTCTAGGGCGTGTGTCCTTGTCCAAAAGGAAGAGCACATGTTTTGGATTCCGGCAGAAGTGACGTCTGCAAATGCACGACCCCCTTCCCAGGACTCTATGGCCCCCCTGGGGGTCGCGCCCCACAGATTGAAGACCTCTGTTCTAGTGTCTGCCGCCTTGGCTGTCGAGTGAGTCCGCTTTCACGAGTACGTGTGTGTACTAGTGTTGACAGACATTGATGCCTCCGTGAGTACACGTTGCACAACTAAGGCCATTTCTTTTGATTACTGGGCATCAAATGTTATGAACCTTGCTAGGCATCGCAACGGGCCATGCGACTACCACCAATTCAATCAAGCTGAGGTGCCCCACCCGGATCAGCGAGTGAAAGTTTGTACCACGTGGTCTCTTCTGTTAGCAGAGAGGGCATGGTGATAATTAACAAAATCTAGACCTGCCTGAGGTGGGCTTCATGGACAGTGACTTGCCTGTTGTTGTCCAGCAAGGCTCCTGCCCCACTGTGACCATACAGGGTCTGAATGGCCCCTGTAGTGTGCTTATGCCCGTATAAATAAAGGAGACCACACACGTACTTACAATAACACCTGGTTCCTCAGATGACCACACCCGCTTCCCAGGTGACTTTATTAACTAGCTGATGTGAAACTTCAGGACAAACCATTGACAGCATGGCTTCAGGGGAATACCGAAAGTCCCCCTCCCTTGGGCCTTTCATGTAGTGTTACTGTCTGCAGCTTTAACCCCCTCCTAGCAGTTATCACTGCCGACCAATCAGGGGATCATCACTTGTAAATATTGGCTGCTCTCCAGAGTGTGTGTTTGAGGAGGGGGTGGTAACACAGAGAGCAAACTCCCTTTGAAAGACGGAGCTGACAATGGGGCTGGTGATGGACTCAGCTCTGAAGGATTGGATGCTCGAGGGAATATCTTGCAGGCCTGCACATCACCAGAGGGAGCCTCTCTGGTCTGCCTGGGATACCTACTACAAGTGCAATGCCGGTACATTGAGCTTCAGCACTGAGGACACAGTCAGAAGACAGCAATCAAGTGTAATGTACAACAGCACTATCTGCCCCAGGAAAGAGAGCCTCTGCCTCAGCCTGCCTACTACCACGCCAGCACCAGGTAGCAGCATTGAGGTAATTTATCGGAGAGAACAGCACTACAAGGGCAGCTCTAGTCCAGTGAGCATTTCAATGTCCCGGCAGGTACAAAACACATTTTTCTCCTTCACTGTAAATACTTTAAACAGTCCATTTAAGAAGAAAACAGTATAAAATGTTTTCAGATTCTGGCGTAATGGCCCCTGACTGATAAAGTAAACATTAACAGAAAGGGCAGTTTAAAAATTAATATGGACAATTTCATATAAAGGTCCCTTAAAGAATCAAGTCCAGTCCTTTGCAAACTTTTAAAATCTGAGATGGTGGACGGTATTTGTTTCTGCAAAAGGTTGCAATCCTAAGTGAGAACCAGTAATGAAGCTGCAGGAGGACAGCACTCTGCAACACCAAGCCCCTGACTCATTGTTCAAAAGTGTATCATTTCTGATAATGTTTTCTGTCAATTCACTTCATTGCCTGGTTTGACTTGCAAAAAAGTATCACTCTAAGTGTTACACATGTTGCCGCTGAATGGCACTCATAAATACACTGAAATCATAAAAATGTCACACATAAGAAGTCTGAAAACTTGTCAGTTATGAGTAAGTGCCTGAGACTGAGTGACGGTATATTCTCTTAGTTGTACTTGCTATGTTATGCTATAAAATTAGCTTTTTAGGCAAGGGTGCGGTCATGTGTGATCAGATCAGTGAGATAATCTTCTGAGCAGCTGCAATGCCTTCCCTCCTGCCCTCTGTCACTGAGATCTGCAGCCATGCAGTCTGTCTCCGGTTAGTGTACTTCTATTTTTAGTGTTTTGCAGCAGTTTTAAGGTCTTTGAGTTTCTTATTGCTCAAACGGGTGCAATTTCTGATATTTCTATGATTCCCTAGCCTCCATTGCTTGATTTTGCTCGTTCGAAATTGTCACTCATAGTCGTTGAAATGTCACTCATAATTACACTAAAATTATTAAAATGTCACACATAGCAATCTGAAGCCTTGGCAGCTCTGGGTCTGCTGCATGTGACGGAAATGAAAGGTCCATCTTTTACACAATGGTTGAACCATTTTTATTATCTAAATTGTATTGTCTTACATCTGCCCAGTCAACTTAAAAGCACTGTGTAGGCAGCTACAGAGAGTGAAAAAGACCAACATGGAGCGAGGGTCTGCCACTCACTGTTAGTGGCTTGGGTCAGAGGATGGATTACTTTGTATTTAATAAATGCAGGGGCCCAAACCTTTTCGTAGAAGTACACCACCACTAGTGCTAAATGATAGGGTTGCTGAATACTAAGGCTGCCTAATTTTGATCCCAACTCATGTCACATTCCTCTCCTAATCTACATTTATTTCTCTGTTTCCTTCTCTTACAGTTTCTTTCTTAGCCCTGCTCTCCTCCTTTGTTCCTGTTTTCCTAAATGTTCCCTCCTCCTTCTTTTTCACTTTTCTACAATTTCCCTTTTGGTCTGGTTGAAAGTCTGATGACGAAAAACCATTCTGGATCCTCAAAAATTTGATCTGATGCCCACCGCCTACAACCTTCTGCACATATCAAGCACTGGGTGCCAGGGCTCTTGAACAATGGCTGGGTGGCTGCCTCTCTATTTCTTGTTTCAGTGACTAGTGGAAGTGTGCCCATCACTACACACTCCCTGAGCAGTGCCCACACTCCTCAAACACTTCATGCCTTCTTTACTTGTCCTGCTACCGAGCCAGCTACAGTAAGCGCATAATGACTGCTAGTGGCAGCGTGTCTTTGTGCATCTTACATATTGGCATTATTTAGAGTTTGGCGGCTCTCTTGCCCATCTTATTCAGAGAGTGAAGGGCTTCTAAACCTTCTGAATAGGGGGGATGTGATTGTTGCTGCTTTTTGGAGTATGGTCCTACATCATCAAACTTCAATTAACTTCCTGTGTGCCAATGAGTTTAGAACTGCCTTTAAACCCTATTCAATTCTTATCAATGGCTGTTAGTAAAATGTGCCTAGAAACCCAGCATTGTCTACACATTTCCAAAAGGCGACTTACTGTATGGTGCTTTCAAAACACAACTTGACATACACGTTTCCTGAAAATTCAAAGTTTTCTCCATCCACTGTGCTTTAAAAAGCACATGTTTCAGTAAATTATCAAACATATTTGTAATTTAGACTAATAATAATACTGCTTTAAAATATAGCAAATTATATGTTGTGTGCATTCAAATCAAGACCAATTATGCCCTTTTTAAAAGATATTTTGGAGATGGGAAACACCCATTTTACCCCCAAAACCTGTTTTTTGCTGAATATATTTTGGGGCCATACCTTCCCAAAATTTATATTCCCGGCTACAGGTTGACTGTGGCTGCTCTTAAAATCAAACCCCAAGTTTGGTGCGTCAGGTCTTGGAACTATAACTGTGACCCCTGCACTCCCTCGACAAGCATGGGAGTCCTACATCAGGTGTGAGTTTTGAGTGCCCAGCACTGCTACTCACATTTGACCTGACCTATGAAACTTTGGAGGCTTCTATTAAAGTCAAATGTGTACTTACTTACCTCAGGGCATTGAGCGGTCATTTCACTGAGAATCTATGTAGCAACTGCAGTCCATTTTTGATGTTATGTTATATAGGTTTTATTAATTGCTGTACTACATATACAAGAGGAGAGGCACTATGACACAGAGCTGAATGTGACATGAAGGAAGTAACTACTCCCCATAGAACCATGTCTTCAAGGCTTTCCTAAAATGTAGCAGCACCATCAATCCTATGCCAAGTTACCAGAAGAGTGTTTCACAATTTGGCAGCAGCCACCAAGAAAGACCTACCTCCATACTGAGCCCTATTGAATTTTGGTATAGGAAGATAGGATGCAAAGGATACAGCCCAGTAGGTAACAGTTGAACTGATTCCTTAGATGTATTGGACCAGTATGGTGCACAGCTCTATGAACGTGGCAGCGGGATTTAAAAACAATCCTCTTTTCCACTGAGTGCCACTGCAATGATTCCAACATGATGGAGGAAGAAGCACGCAGAGGTAAAAATCCAGTTTGGCTGCAGCATTTTTGATACGTTTGAGTTTTATCAGCAGGCCTAGTGACACAACAAGAAAGAGGGAATTGCAAACATCCATTGAAATTAAAATGGCCGCCTGGACCACCACCCAGTGAGCTGCCACTGTAAGGACTATCTGAAGTTTCCTCAGTACTCGCAACAGCAGGAGCATGTGTACAACAGCTATTCTGGTGTGCTCTTTCATTGTTTGTGTGGTTGTGCAGCAGTTCCTGATTCTCTGGGTAATTCTGCCCATCTAGGTTTGATGTCTGGCTTTTATTGCCAGTGAGTACAAGCCTTCTTGCACCACCCACCCTTCCTTCTGTAGATGTGGTTGTCTTCTGCATACCCCGTCATTCAGATAATCTTGAACCAACTGCATGAGTCAGTGAAGATGGCGTAAGGGTTGATTGGCACTTTATGGGTAGAAATGGACATGATCAAGGTATGAAGTAATATATATGCTGTCTTGATTGCTCCAATAGGTCTCATAATGGAGATGCAAAAGCAATGGCTTATGGATAACGGATGCCCTCTATAGGGTGCAGAATGTTTTGATAAATTCCATGTTCTATGTCATCTCTTCCTTGTGAGGAGTTTTAAGGAATACAATTACTGCTCATGTCAATGACTTAGCACAATCACCTGGTGGGCTTACAAAAGTGGCTGTTGTGTAGCTTCATTTTCCCTCATATTCAACAGAAAGCAGTTTGCCTGTGTCACTGTGTTATTGTACCCAAGTCAGTGTCCTTGAGTCAGTACAGTACTGGTAGTGTTCCCATGTCAGTAACCACAGATCGGTATACCAGTAGTTCCCCACAATCAGTGCCCTTGTGCTAGTGTTCCTTCGTGAAGTAAACACACACTTAACACTCCATTGAAGTGCAAAAGGCCATTTATTAGGACAGGATTGCAAATAAATTCAAACTGTTAGACAATGATTAACATAGAACATCTTAAACAGCATCTTATATCGCCCCTCATTTTCTTTTCCCCAAAACGTTCACCAATCATGCTGCTTTATTCCTCCTCATACCTCTTATTCCCTGAGCTCCTTCCATCCCTAGGCTCATTCTCACTTCTTTTCCCCAGGAATCCTTTCATGAAAAACGTCCTTGCCCTTTCCTAGGATATCCTTCACACCATCATCCTTCGCCTACACACATCCCCTCCCTCCAAGGGGTGGCTAGGCCCGCATCTGACTCTCCACCCCCACTCTGCTGCCACCCAGCAAAATTCCCAAATGGCATTTTGCTGCCCCACACATGCACCCACAGCAACCAGCAAAATGATGTTTGTTCATTGGTATCAAATATATTCCCGCCATAAACCCCATGAAAATTCCTCAATTCCATCAGATAATATGCATTGCCCATCTCAGAAAGAAGCATCCCATCCGTTAGGTACATAACCGCTTCACCCTCTTGAATTCACCCATTTGACAAGACTGAGATGCCATTTGCCGCACAAAAAACCCTCAATGCATGATTCAGCTTCCTCCTGGCCTTGTCAATAGCCCCATAATTCAGAGCATCCCTCCATTTCCTTCTGGGCATAAACTTAGTCCATATGATGTAGATCCCTGCTAACTTCTGTTGAATCAAAATGAAGTTCCTTAGCATGTGTTGCATTAGGGTGAGTCCGGAGAGCCGCACCAAATCATTTCCCCCCAAACAGATCATCAGCATGTATGGACACCCCCACTTTGGGACCACTGTCGCTAAGAATGGCAGCAAGTTACCCCATACCATCCCACTCTTTCCCCACCAGAGCACCTCATGACGGCTGCTGGGCAATCCTAGGTTACGTCCATAGATCTGGTGTTCTGCATACTTCTTTGCCCAGTGAATAAAAGAGTGTCCAACCATCCACATAACCATGTTTTCTCTCCCGGGTCGCATTTTCACCCTATGACAAAAGAAGAATGTTTGTGATGCATCCCAAAACCCCCAGGGATCAACAACCTGAAACTCCCTTTCTCATCTACTCAGATATTTCTCGCAGCACTTGGACCTTCAGATGCCAATCGGGCAAATCCACGACCACTTACAACCCTATCATACAGCTGCCCCAATCTGGAAGGAATGCATCCCAAAGTGAGCCGGATTTCTACCCAAATGGCTCAGAGTCAAGCGAAGCACACTCAAAAGCTGATAAGCTGTAAGCCTAGACCCGTTCACATGGCAGAACTCTGCCGCCTGCCTAAGCCCAGGCCAGGCAGCAACCTCAATCCATTCATTCACTGGACATGCCTTAATGCTACCTCCCTGCTGTAACCAAATCCACTTAACCCTCCCCAACTGATTGGTCTTTGATTTTCTCAGCCAAATACCCAACCTACCCCTTTCCAAACACACTTCCCCACACAACACGCCCACCTCCGATTTCAACCACAAAAGCTCAGACACCCTAAAAACACTAAGAAACATCCATATCATGCAAATTCAAACAGAGCAACCTCAAAACTATTGACACAACTCTCAGGGAATATTTGCAACAGATCAAGCAACAAATCAAACGTAATTGCCCCCCTCAACTGCTTCCCACACACTGACTTCGTTCCCCGACCTTTAAAAACTTTACCTTAAATGTCATTCTGTTACGGGTCAAACCCACAATACAGCTTTGATAGAATGGATACACCAGCCATTTGACCTGCTATCTTGGCAAGTGTCAAACCTTTGTCAATCAAAAACAAAACAAATTAATGGCCCTCCTTTCCTGTTCAATCGGGTCCATACTTGACAAACTCCCTGGATGGCCCTCAAAAGATACAAATTTACTCCAAGCTAGAAGATAACTTCTCCTGGTGAACTCACCTAAAGAATTCTCAGCCAGCCTAAATGCGCTCATGCCACCGACTCCCAGATTTTTTAACGGATTGGTGTCTTGCAAACCTCTGCTCCTGGAGCCAGACTGTGAAACTGCTGCCACTTTGAACGAGACATGAAATCAACAATAGAGTTGTTGACCACAGGTACATGCCTCACCTTAAAAACTAAGTTCAGCTGTAAGTATAACAACAGGAGCAGAAAATGCAACACCCTCAAATCTCTAGCCTTCTGCTTGTTAACCAAGTCTACCACAGTTATGTTGTCAGCATCGAACAGCACTGACCTGTTTACAATTCCTCACCCCAAGCTGTCAATGCCACCAGCAGCAGAAAGAATTCCAAAAAGACAATACTGCGCCCCTGGACCAATCAAGTCCCTAGCCAGACCTCTGCACACCAACATCCACCCCAAAAGAAACCAAAAACATGCGCTCCTGCTGTGTCATAGGAAATCTGTACCTGCCACACCGCGTCCTCCTCAAGAAAACGGTGGAAACCCCATTGAAATTTGGCAAGAAAGACTTCCAAACCTGCAGGCCCGCTCTCACTCCCATGGAAATCCATATCCTGTTATATGGCAGAAACAGCCCCCAACACAGCCAAGCTCAACCTTCTGCAAAATATCGGACTACCCTACAAGCAAAGTTCAAGAAACCCAACAACTTCTGCATGACCTTGAGTTCCAGTATCTTCACTTCCAGCACCTCCTCAGGAAGGCGTGGATCTCCAGGTATTTGGCCCTGGGCACCCTGGCCATCTTGTGAACTGTATCAAAATCACTGCCCAAGAAAGTCAAAACTGTGGAGGAACCCTCTGTTTTTCAGGCACCAAAGGGACCCCAAAAAACACTGCCATGACCTCAAAACGCTCAGTGCACTGCGGGAGTCTCCTGACCCCGCTTTGCCCATAAGCAGGAAGTCATCCAGGTAGTGAGACACACCTCAATGTCTTCTGTCCCTCACAAAACTCACTGCAGAAATGTACTGAAAGTGTCAAAGACAGCACAGGAGATGGCACAACCCATGTGCAGCACTTTGTCTACATAATTCTCCCTATTCAGTTGCATCCCCAATAAAAAGAAGTACCCCACCCTAAAACCTTCCCGAAAATCCCACTCCAATCACTAAGCAGCTTCACTGTCAGGATAAAGAGCCAGCCATGGCTGTAGCACTCTCAGCCTAATTGTCATAGGCGCACTTTGGTCCAGTAGGGCCTTGAGACCCCTTTCCCCTGGATGCCCTCCATGTTCAGAGGGGCTCGCCAAGTGAAAACACTCGTTAACAGGGTGACTACTGCCGCATTTGGAACACTCGTGTTTGAACTTACACAGGGACTGGGAAAAAGAACTCTTGTTAAAATTCTAACAGGCTCCAACATTCATGCCCAGGGTCCTTGTGGCAGCATCCGTCTCCTGCTGAGTGGGACGTTTTGAAAGGGCTTGAATGTAATGGGCAGGCCACTGTTGAGGCCATAGACTGGGTCGAGGACATCCATTGCATCCACAACAAAGTATCTACATCCCCCAAGGTTTCTCTGAATTAAGGCCAATCTGGGTACTAAACTCCGCATCGTAACTGAGCCAAGCGTACCCTCCGAAGTGCAGCTGCGCTTTGCAAATTATGTCCATGTATTTGAATAACACTATGGCCCTATCCGCATACTTCTAGCAATAAATGCTGTGAAAGCCCGAGAAGACGTATGTTCAATTATCCATAGTAAAGGGCACCCTTGGCGGCCTAGCCACTTCCCATTCCTCCTCTTTTGATCCCTCTTTGGCCTGAATGTCCCTAGGTAGAAGTTTAAACACGTCCACATGCTCGTGTTTCCAAATTTGAATCTTGGTCTTTTCTGAAACTTGATACCTCAGGGGCATCATTATCCCCATATAGGTCAACTGTTTCTTATGCATTCCCCCTCTTTGTCATACTTATCCCCAGCCTCTGACATGTTCTCGGTGGTTGGGAAACCTCTGAATGCCCATATCCTGTCCTTTAAAGCTACCATTTTACCATCATCTGGAACCCCCTGGGTCTGAACAGCCACCCCATCAATTCTCCCATCACTCACCTCCACAGATTTACACTCCTTCACTGTCAAGCCCACCTGCTGAGGTTCTCAGACAGCCCACCAGTTGCCTTTACCTTATGGTAAACGCCGGGTCCCTTCTGCCAGTTGGAGCTTCCTTGTTCTCCTCCTTCCTCTATCTGGCTGCAGGTTTTGCACATGGCATATGCTAAATACCAACTGAAGAGGCCGCACCCTATGCCTCCAGCATCTGTCCATCTTCATCATCACGCACTTCACCTTCCTTCCATTCATCACTACCTTCATCATAATCAAATTCCAACACGTCTGCCTGAGCAGAAATAACAACCGCAAATCGCTCTGCAGAAAATACATGTCACTCCATCACGTGCCCCCCTAGAAGGGGTGCGGGGCTCCCTGTGTAAGGTGTCTGATACCACGCCATAGGAAAACCTGACGATGACCCCCCTATTACTTTGGACCAACATCCAGGGTCTGTCTACAAGGCTCACCTGTTGGCATTATCGGTCTTCCCACGCCTGGCTGCTCTAACCCTGCGGTCCCCTTGTGCTATCGGCTACTGGTCTGCAAAAGCCCCACCAAACTCCTGCCCCATCTGGTCCTACCCAGGTACTCAAACCCAACATCCTGTACCCCCTCTCAATTGAAGAATTAGATATACGCAATAGGGAGAGCAGTAAACTGGTGGGATTTTCAGTACAGTTGTCACTAATATTCATGAGATAAATTCACATATAATTGCAAATGTATGCCCATTTATTTTATGAATATTTGTGTTGGATGTCAAGGAAACCTTAGCAGTTTGCAGTCTTCGAGGACTGGAATTGGCTACTTTAATGTTATAGTGGACTCATATTGGTGACACTACACAATCAAATCTGTGTTACTGTGCACACACTTCTGACAGTACAGAGCGTTGTGCTTCTGTACTTATTGGCAACAGTGTACATGTACACACATTAGTAACAGTAAACAGATGTGATACTGAAGAAGAACACTGGTGACATTACACACACATGTGTAACTGTGCACACTCACTTGCGTTGATTTCAAAAAGTGATGTTGCTTGACAAAATAATTGTGTTAAGGACATACCATACCACAAGACATACAAACTTGTGTTATTTTAAATACCTATTTCTCCTTTATGGATAATTACTTTTGGTAAAATTGTGTGCGACAAGACTTGAAAAGTGTTCTATGCAGTAATGCAGTCTCAAGGTGTGGTACACAGTGTAAAATAATAAACAGGTGTGTTGCCATATACACTAATGCAACTATGTTGACAGGTTTCAGTATACAGACTGCACACAAACTTGTCTTACTGGGATTTCGATGGGGTGCATTGGCCTGGTATTAACATGAAATTATAGTGGCCTTCATGCCTACATTGTCCGACAGACCTATATGGCAATCTGGCTGTGCAAAAAGGGCTGGTTTTTTTTGCATGTTTGTTGCCAGTTTTTACTGTTGATCTCCCAAATATTACTACACCCATTGCCTGGAGCAAGTGTGTCCTTACAAGCTGAAAAGTGCATCATTTGGAATTGTGGAATTTTTTAGCTGATTTTCTGATCTGGATCTCTTTTATATTGATGCCTACGGTTATTTTTCTTCCCAGTTCGACCGTGCCTGTCTTGCTGTGGCCAAAGAAGTCATAAACTGGCTGGGCCCCATGTGGCTACAGCCCTATTTTCACCTGACTTTTCCTGTCATGAAATTATCTTTTCTTTAAATCAATTCAACCCTTGATTTACAAAGGTAGTCTCCAATTTCGCACCTTGTTCTTCTTCGCTTTAGAATAGAGCATAAGTCAATGTAAAATGTTAACACCACTTATTATGTGTAGTCAATAATGAGAGTTTAGAATAATTTTAAAAACCTTTATTTATTATTTAAAGTTTAGTTTTTGGTTTGTGATCTCTTTATTCTGATTAGAAATTAGATAAATACATTCACAGAAATATCAAGAAAAACAGTGGTTAGCAACAATCAGAAAATATTACAGCGTGTTTCATAAAGGAAAGTTAACTAAGTCCCTATTATAGTCTCATAGATCCTAACCTAATAGAAACCATAAAGTCATTTTCAGAAAAGAGCTAGAGTTCTAAGTAGCATTTAGAATAGAATTTAGATTTAATTTGAGCTCCTCATAAAGAGCAGTTCCGTAAACTTGTCTGAGTCTCTTTTCTCAAATTAGAAGTTCGTCCCAGCAGTAGCTGTATTCTTAAAGGAATTCAGAAAACACAACCAGCAGTAGTTCGCAGTGTAAAAGGCAAAAGCCAGGAACAGAATACTCACATACCAATTAGTCTGGAACAGTCTGGACAGCATGAAGCTCTCACAGCGTGCTCTAAGGAAAGGGTAGTGGAAGAGTTCTGAAGTATCCTAACTAGGAACATGTATATTAAACACAAACATGTATGATTCCATCTTCTTCGGTGTTAGGTCATTTTAGTCCAATGGAGAAAAGATCATCCAATAGTCTGCTACATTGTTCTTCATTCCCACTGTAAACATACAAAGGCAGCAAAGTTGCAAATGCTCATGTGCTTTAGTTCTCTCTGAGTTCCTACAAGAACCCTTCAGCTTACTCTATTAGCTATTCAGAACTCCACTGCATTACAATGAAATAGTTTTAAGCAGACACACTCTAGTAATAACTTCTACGAAATCATATCAGGAGCTTCACATTTTCCTGAATACGCTATTGTTTTAGTATACTGTTGGTATTCATTATTGTGAATAAATGACAACTAGAATTTTACCAAATACAATGAGAACATGAAGCTTATGAAGGAAAGACATTTTTTTTAAAGTCAGCACATTCTACAAAGATGACATGTCTCATGAAGTCAATGGAATTATTTTCTTCAATACTGCACCCTTCACCATCTTGCTAACTCACTTTTATTTATTTAAGAAAAGTTTAAATAAAAGCAATGCAGAAATTACAGAAATACATGGGGCCCAGCTCAGCTTGACAATGTAAATGCGATAGAAATAGAGGCTTCCTACAAAACAATTATGATATTCATGCTACACGTTAGTTTGCTCATTTAATGAAAGGTAGATTTTCCATTTGATTCAATTTCTTTGGGTTTCTCTTGTTAATATTTTCACTAGTTAAACACATATTTTAGGCTTACTTTACTTGCTACATCACTTTGCACGGAAACCCTTGGTTTTTGTGCTACGCCACCCTAAACATGTCACCCATGTAAAAATGTAACAGGAGGGTCATGCAGTGCAAGGGTCATCTTTCATTGAAGAATAGCGTTCGCTTGTGGAAGTTGATCTGTGCTGCTCTTTGCATCTCCTGGAAACGCTTGTCAATTATCTGCTTCTCTGAAGCACCAGTACAAACCATTGTTAAATCGGGGCAAAAGAGTGACTAGCATGCACTGATGTGGGTCCATTGCTCCTTGTCCCACATATATCATGTGTACCTCATTGAGGATATCTAAGTAGAATAATACCAATCTGATGTTAACAGTGCCCCTATCTAAAGGGAATCTAGCTTTGCAGTTATGGTTGAACTGTTTTACTGGAGCAGTAGCAAGGTTTTTTTGCATATGTTTAGTGTTTGTGATCCTTTTGGCCCTGTACCCTGCCCTCTCACAGACAGGGAACAACACACATTGCTCCACGGGATGGGGTCCCTGCGACTCTGTTTACCTTGGGCTCCAGTGGATGGTGTCTTTGGGGCCGTTACATGGATTGGGGAGGAGGCCCGACGCCACCCTCCTATAACAAATATATACTGCATCTGGCCCAGGAGATGGGGTCTTTAGGACCTTTAGATGACACATGAAGGGGGGCCCCACGCACCTTCCCCATATTAAAAAAAACTCCTATCCCAGGTGCACCTCAAGGGGTTCATAATTCAAAAGAATTTAAAACCACCTGTTTCTTTTATTCTTATTTTACCAGAGTACTGTGGTACATCCACTGCACAACTATACCACACATTTGTTAGGGGGAGGGTTTGTCCTCAAGGGCCGTCCCTACAGGACCCTCCTAAAAGCCATAGGGGGCCAGGGTATCATACCGTACCCCCATATAAGTGTTTTCTTTTTAAAGCTTATGACTTTGGACTGAATCACAAGTCCTAAAAAGGCTGCCAAATCTTGTTGATGTTGACAGCAGCCAAACAGTTCATTATCTTTTGATATGCCATTCCAGTGGTACTACTGAACTGCTAGAGAGCTATACATTTTGACCTTCATTTCTGAAACAGCTGAATAGTTTTACAGAAAATTATAAGCAACACATCATTTGGGTAAAGATCTAGCTTTCTGCCAAATTTGGTGTAATTCTGTTCAGCCATTGTGGCTGTAATTGTGTCTAAAGTTCCTATTTCCGTTTCTGCAGCTGTTGTTTTCGGCCAAGGTGTTGGAACTGCTCCGGCCCGCCCCACAGTGCAAGCCAAGCAAGGGCACCTGCTTTGTGGTTTGTGACTTCACGTAGGGCTGGATACACTGTTATTCCAGCTCATGCACGGCGGACACTTGAAATGGGGGGCTAACTAACTAACCGGGATTTTAATTATTGGCCACACCGCATCTTGCCCCGCACTTCACCAGCCCATAGTGGCATACAACAATCAAGATTCCCCACGTTATACTTACCCAGCAATGATGAACTCTGGGAATTGCAGTCCCTACGAAACTGCAATTGGTGTATGAGCACATGATCTGGGGTGGAGCATACTCCCACCAATGGGAGGGATGTAGGTCAATTTAAAAACGCGGGTGGGCAACATCCTGGAAACAGCGGCATCCGAAGAAGGCCATAATGGCCAAAATGCATCATGCCCAATCAGTCCAATAAAGTGCTTCCAAAAGGATTCCCCGAGTGGCCTCTGCTTCTGCTTAATGGAGGGGGTTTGTGTGGAGATATATATATATATATATATATATATATATATATATATCTATATCAACCACGGAAATTGCGGGTCTCTCTGCCACTTTGCGGCGGCGGGCTCGAGTGAGGTCGCGACTCTCACAACATTCACCACGATTCTTAATCCTCCGTTAAATAATCAACTCAAGCCCAAATCCATAAAGCATGTAGCTTTATTCAAAACATGTAACAAGCACAACGCCTGATGCGTTTTGGTGCAGCCGAGGTGCCGAAGTGCAGGTCGAGGAACTGTTTGTGTTTTTACTTCACACTTTATGTATTGATGGCACTATTTACATTTTTTGTAGGAGACAGAATTATCAGCAGTTCAGATTGAAGATATGGCAACTGAAACAACTGTGACTGCGCAGCGTGAGATTAAAAGTTAATTGAGAGAAGAAATATATTTTGATACTTGAACTTTGACAGAGGTTATAATGTGAAAATGAAATTAGAGTTTGAAATTAATTAGGCCCACTGGGACAGAATTGAATTTGATTGTTGTTACCGATTTCATTGGCCCACTGGGGCCTGATAGTAAGGCGATTGTAAATTCGCCATTTTCGACATATTTGGTACTGGTGGATATTTGCCTAGTTAGGCAGATTGAATAATGTGGCGGTTGTATAAGTCGTCACTTTTACAATATATCGAAAATAACGTGTATTTAAAACACAGTACATTAAAATTCAGTTCTTGTATATATAATTACAAAAATGCTTTGATCACTGTACTTTTGTATATGAAATAATGCATGTTGCAATGCTAAAAACATCATTAAAAAATGGATGCCACACTGAACGTAGGGATAAGTAGTCCTACCTTGATGTTTATGATTTGTGCGATATATGTATTCTAATCCAACAAACAGTTCCTCGACCCGTGACCAAGGTGCTGCTACACCGAAACACGTCGGGCGTTGTGCTTGTTACATGTTTTGAATAAAACTACACGCTTTATGGATTTGGGCTCGAGATGATTCTTTAACGGAGGATTAAGAATCATGGTGAATATATATATATATATATATATATATATATATATATATATATATATATATATATATATATATTGTCCCCACAAAAGTCCAGTAAATGCGCTCTCAGTCACCAAGAAAAGACAAAATACAGGATTGTGCCGAAAGAGGTGTTTATTCCTCACAACGCGTTTCAACTCGTTGCAGAGTCTTGATCACGTAAGGAAACAAAAGTGTGTGAGCAGTAGATAAAGTTTTTAGGGGTAAAAAGTAAAGAGGGACAACATAATATGTTACACTGATCGTGTAGTCAACATGGCAGACATCTTACAATGGCAACACACTCATCGATCACTGCGTATACTCATGTGAGCGAAGGTATAATGGCAAAAGTATAAAATTATAACCTGTGAACAATAAACAGGAAATATCCAAGAGTATTGCACCAACATGTTGGAACATTGTAGATATGCAGGCATAATCCTGAAATAAAAACAGAAATATTCCGTACATCGTAAAGACACGTAATGGCAAGTGCCGATAAGCCCAAAAGAGACGAGTAGTCCGCTAAACACCATTAACATTAGTGTTCATGTTTCAATACACATTACCCCAAGAACGTTACGGAGTCTTGATCATATAAGGAAACAACAGTGCGTGAACAGTGATTAAAGTTTTCAGGGTTGAAAAGGGACAACATACTGCATTACACTGTAAGACAGACATCTTGTATTGGCAATTCACTGAAGAGTATACAGGACAAAATCAGCGTGAATATGTCTAGAGTCACTGTGTATACTCATGTGAGCAGAAGTGTGAGAGTGAATATATAAATATCACCTGTGCTCCATGTCTAAAATAGCAAAACCAATATTTAGGTGCATGTAAAGACAAAGACAAAACATGGCAAGTGCCAATAAGCCAATACCCAATTGAGACAGGATGTCCGCTGGAAACGTTGACATCAGTGTATATGTTCCAAATAACAATACCCCAAGAAAGTGAACTTCATCCATATGAAGTGAAAGAGCGGGGGAAAGGGTAGGATGCCCGTGATAGTGCTCGTTGGTGGTTGGGCTCCTTCCTTCCCTCCTGTAAATGAAGAGAAACAAAAAACAGCTCTTAATATATTAAAATAACAGATTAGCAAATCTAAAAGACAGTGCTACTGTTTCTGATCCTAATGTATTGATTACATAGAGGAGGAAGACTAAGAACAGACAACAACAAGCGTAATTATAATACAATCCTGATTACAATATTAGTAAATCAAATAAAAGAACACATCACGTAAGAGAACCCAACTGGTAGAGAGAATATGTTAGAACCATGGGCTGAACACAGACCTAGGATGGCAGGTGGAACATATGTAGTGATACATTATTTCAGATGTATTGCCATCTCCTCATCCTGATTCAATCCCCCAGGGTGTTTGGTCTGAAAATCCACGATGTATTTGGATTCTCTCTGTCTCAGTTTCAAAACTCTATCACCACCCCTGGGATTATTTAGAATTTGTTCTAAAATGAAAAATCTCAGGAGACCAGGATTTGAGAAATGCCTCTCATTAAAATGGCGAGCCACAGCATATTTTTCATCAGAGTGTGTAATGGCACGGTAGTGTTCCAATACCCGCTTCTTCGCCATGAGGGTTGTGCTACCAATATACCACAGCCTGCAGGGACACTCAATCCCGTAGATCACAAAAGTAGAGCTACAGGTGAGAAATTGGGTGATTTCCTTATATACCCCATTGCAATTGACCTTCTTACAGAAATGGCTGTTCCTACAGGCCTTACAATGGCCGCATGGAAAGAATCCTTGCAGGCCATGTTCCTGTCTCTGGGGGCACCTAGTGACATCATTGTGCAGTAAATGATCTCTGAAATTCCTCCCCTTTCTGTAAGTAATACTGGGTCTGTTGGGAATGAGATCACCAATGATAGTATCTGTTTTGAGGATATCCCAGTTCTTATTTAGAATACCTTGTATTTTCCGAGAATCAGCACTATACGTCAGAATAATCCTGGTCTCAGGATCATCTGCAGCTGTGGTAGAGGTTACATTAGAAAGGATAGTATCCCTATCTACCCTGTCAGCTCGGTCTTTAGCTTTGTTCAATACCCAATTGGGATAACCTCTGGCTCCGAAGCGTTCCAACATACAGGTGCTCTCCAGTTGATAGGCCGTTTCAGTATTACAGTTCCTTTTTGCTCTGAGCAGCTCACCATAGGGGATACTCCATTTGAGAGTGTCCGGATGGCTGCTCAGAGCATGCAGGATACTGTTACCAGCTGTGGCCTTTCTGTATAGGGTGGTAAGTATAGTATTATCCTCAATATTAAGTTTAACATCGAGATACTCAGCCGAAATATCACTGATGGTACTAGTAAGGACAATGTTGTAGTTGTTAGTGTTGGGATGTTCAATAAATTGCGTGGCTTCTGCTTCCGTACCTTTTCAAATAAGAAACAAATCATCGATGTATCTCAACCACATCAATGTTTGTTCTAAGTATTTGATATAGATGGGATTGGTGAATATCTCTTCCTCCCACTGACCCATGAACAAATTCGCGAAACTTGGCGCAAAGCAGGAACCCATCGCGGTACCCATTGTCTGTCTATATAGGGTACCATCAAAGAGAAAAATGTTGTTTGCCAGACAGAATTCGATCATACCAAGAATCATCTTACCGTGTTCTCTATAATGTAGGGGCCTGTTGTTCAAAAAGTGTTCACATGCTGCAAGGCCTTGTTTATGATCGATGATTGTATATAGGGATTGTACGCCTAGGGTAAATTGGTAAACATTTGTCATCTAAATGCAGATTGTTAATCTTACCTAGAAAATCCTTCGTATCCCTGACATAACTTGGCAAATTGATGACAAAATCCCTAAGGAAATGATCAACATATTTTGACATATGCTCAGTTACACAGCCCCTAGATGACACAATGGGTCGCCCTGGTGGTTTCGTGCGATTTTTGTGTACCTTAGGTAACAGATACAGGACAGGTAAAATAGGGTGGTCGTTCTTTAGAAAACAATACTCCTCCCATTCTAAAATACCCTTGTCTCGCCAGGTAGTAAGCATGTCCCAGATGGTAGTAATGCTATTGTTGTATGTGGCTGTATCAATGGGTATGTAGTATCTGGTGTCAGATAGTTGTCTCTGTGCTTCAGCTATGTAATCCTCTCTGTCCATGATCACCACATTCCCTCCCTTGTCAGCTGGACGTATGATGATATTAGTGTCGTCACCAAGTGATTTAAGTAGTGATCTTTGTTGGAATGACAGATTAGATTTATAGTAACGGTTCTTTTTGTGTCTGTATGTACATAGAGTCTTACTAACCACATCTTGGAAAGTATCAATATTATCATGCAGCAACATGGGTAAGAATGTAGATTTGGGTTTGAAACCCGAATGTGCCGAAGAATCAGTGATGAGGTCCAAATCCTCTAAAGTTTGAGTGGTAGTTAGACTAACTCCAGTGGATATGGTGTTGTGTGGGTGTTGGTGATTGGTGTTGGTATTACAATTTGTATCAGTTTCCTGACCAAGTTCCAACATGGTGAGGAGAGTATCAATATCGCCAATATTTACATTGTTGTTAAGCATGGAAACCTCCCTAGTGTGTTTGCTAGAATGGTCCAATCTTTTAAGTCTGTGCCACTTTTTCAATTTTAGCTTTCTAGAGAATTTAAATAGATCAATCCTGGTGCCTGTATAGTCAAATTGTTTAGAGGGGCAAAAGGATAGTCCTAAACATAAGGTACGTTTTTAAATCTCACATAAAGATCTCTTGGAGAGATTAATAATAGTTTTGTTCACCATCTCTAGATCCATTAGTGCATCTTCCTCGGGTGTGAACTCCTGTTTCCCATTGCGCCCCTTGACCTGCCTCTTCTTCCATCGTTGGAATACCCTGATTCTTCTGTTCCTTCGTTTACGTTTCCTCTGCCGTGACCTCGGCCCTGTCCCCGACCCCTCTGACGTCGTGTTGTCAATAATGGGGTGTTTTGTATAGTCCTTTGGCTTCGCCGGATGTGCTGGTACTCCTCTAAAAAATTGACTTGGCGAGAAGTTTGATTTGTGGGAATATTTGTGTCTACTGAGACATCAGATTCCGTGTCGCTGGTCAAAGAGGTGGTTGGTGCTTGTGTTTCACAGAGATTATTAGTAATGGTAGGTGTCGCTTGTTCGGAATTGTACAATGGTCATACTTTCGGCTGAAAGTTAGGATCCTGCCACTCTCGTAATCTCCGTAATCGCGGTCGAGTTTCCTCTCCTTCCGAGCTTTAATGTCCTCCTCGTATTTCCTGAGGCGTTCCTTTATAGTATTCATCGTAGACTCCAATTTATCTGCTTCCATTGTTTTATTTAGCTCTGCCAGGATGTCCTGTATTTCCTTCATGATTGTATCTCTATCAATCCATGCATATTTAACCAGGATTTCCAGCATCCTTTTTGAACTTAGTGCAGAATTCTTGGACCATTCGGATAACATCTCAGGGTTCGGAGTTTCGTATGTGGGGGTGGTAAAGATTCGCAAACCTCGCCGTACCATGTCTTGGTCTATGTAATTCTGTAGGGAAATCGCTTCCCACCACTTGGAGATTTCTAATCTCTTGAGCTTTTCTAGTTTGCGCAGTTTGTCATCTGCTGGCTGTTTAGTGTCTGATGCCACTCCTATGGCAGTCTTGGGTTGTCTCTTAGCGAACATAGCCTGAGCCGCTGCTCTCCTTTCTTCCTCCTCCTCCATGTCTTCTACACACCCCTGGAATGATTGTTCATGTTGAACAGAACTAGAAATTTCTTGGTGCCCCTGCTAGGATAGCAGGTTCCTCCTGCCCCATGAGTGCTTGAGAACTGTCGAAGATCAGTTCAGTTAAGTGATAGGGTAGGCTGGCAGACAGGTATAATCAGAGCATCTTATGTATCACCCGTTTGAGCACAGCCCAATAATCCCAAACGGCCACCCAGCTTGGTGTACGGCAACCCACGAGCCCCCGCTGCTTCCCAGGGAAAGGATTGGAGCCCCCGCACAGGGAAACCCACCCTCGCCCCTAAGGGGCAGACAAACGGGCAACAGGGCTTACCTTCACCAAAGCTGTTGTCCGTATCCGTGTACAGCGCTACAACTCGGGCCGGTCAGCTTGCAATCCTCGATAAAATATTACCAAATTCCGCTCCTTCTGGACTGCTTGACCCAAGAGAGGTGGCGCATATGCCGGCGGAGCACGCCGGCTCGTAAATGTCCCCACAAAAGTCCAGTAAATGCACTCTCAGTCACCAAGAAAAGACAAAATCCGGGATTGTGCCGAAAGAGGTGTTTATTCCTCACAACGCGTTTCAACTCGTTGCAGAATCTTGATCACATAAGGAATCAAAAGTGTGTGAGCAGTAGATAAAGTTTTTAGGGGTAAAAAGTAAAGAGGGACAACATAATATGTTACACTGATCGTGTAGTCAACATGGCAGACATCTTACAATGGCAACACACTCATGGATCACTGTGTAAACTCATGTGAGCGAAGGTATAATGGCAAAAGTATAAAATTATAACCTGTGAACAATAAACAGGAAATGTCCAAGAGTATTGCACCAACATGTTCGAACATTGTAGATATGCAGGCATAATCCTGAAATAAAAACAGAAATATTCCGTACATTGTAAAGACACGTAATGGCAAGTGCCGATAAGCCCAAAAGAGACGAGTAGTCCGCTAAACACCATTAACATTAGTGTTCATGTTTCAATACACATTACCCCAAGAAAGTTACGGAGTCTTGATAATATAAGGAAACAACAGTGCGTGAACAGTGATTAAAGTTTTCAGGGTTGAAAAGGGACAAGATACTGCATTACACTGTAAGACAGACATCTTGTATTGGCAATTCACTGAAGAGTACACAGGACAAAATCAGCGTGAATATGTCTAAAGTCACTGTGTATACTCATGTGAGCAGAAGTGTTGGAGTGAATATATAAATATCACCTGTGTCATCAGTGATGTCATTTGAGATGTCATCAGTGATGTCATGAGTGATGTCACTGACCATGTCATGAGTGATGCAATATGTGACATCATCAGCAGTGGATTGCGGGCGCGCAAGTTATAGTTAGCTGAACTAACTATAACGGGGGAATTTCATTGGTTTTTCACGAGTAAAATGTCCAGCTAACTATACCATGTGTGAAACCTATGGTTTTTTCAGTGAATTTGTAAGGTTTTTTAAAAGCTAATTCCTAACTATAACGTGTGTGAAACCTATGGTTTTTTCAGAGAATTTGCAAGGTTTTTTAAATGCTAATTCCTAACTATACCGTGTGTGAAACCTATGGTTTTTTCAGAGAATTTGCAAGGTTTTTTAAATGCTAATTCCTAACTATAACGTGTGTGAAACCTATGGTTTTTTCAGTGAATTTCAAAGGTTTTTTAAATGCTAATTTAAGAATTTTTTAATATATTTTTTAAATATTTCTTTTACAAAAATTTCCCTATATATACATTTATAAATTATCTGTATCCTTTAATTTTGTGTGGGTCATTTTTTTTTTACTTTGAATTTGGATAAAGTTGGACAGCATAGTTAATATCTTCTATTAACTTATGTCCACTTTATTTCTTTTTTTTTTCTATAAATTTTTGGGGTGCGCGCACTGAGCGCGCACCTAGTACGTTTGCGTACGTTTTTCATGTATGCAGGCGTACGTTATCTACGTACGCATACATACGTTTTAGTGCGCGCTCGTAGCGTGCACCTAGTACGCATGCGTACGTTTTTTGTGTACGCATGCGTACGGTATATATGTACGCATACGTACGTTTTAGTACGCGCTCGCAGCGCGCACCCAGTACGCATGCGTACATACGCATGCGTGCGTCGTACGTGCTCCACGCGCTACACTCACGTATACGCGTAGAGTTCGCGCGCTGACGTTCGCGCATGCGCGCGTGCGCGTTTGCGCATGCGTAATTGCACGGTGCGCGCTCTGAGCTTGCTCCGTGCGTGCACCTCGGGTTATGTGATTAATAAAACAACACTTTTAATTGGTTTTCATTACTTTCAGTTTCAGATTGTTTCACCACCACACCCAATCCCCTCATGGCAAGTCATGTGATCAAGAAACATCACTTTTCATTGGTTCAAAGTACTTTCAGTTCCAGATTCTTCTAAAACTACACCCACTCCCCTCATTGTTAGTTCTGATTCCCTTGGAGAAGGAGCTACTCTGTTTTTGTGAGACAGTGGCAGAGCACCAGCCACCTTCTGAGAGTGAGCAGGACACTCTTGAGAGACAGAGGCAGAGGAAGCAGAAAGACTCCTTTATATGTCAGTTTTTCACTTTTCCTGAGGGACAAAAGAAGGTGAATGTACCAAAGGTCACCTGCACACTTTGTCACCGCACCTTGTCACGTGCTAATAAGAAGTACTCTTTTAGTATTCACACTATGATGAGGCACGTTGAGTCAATGCATCCTGTGACTTTTCGTCAAGCTTCTGGAGCAAACCCTCCACCTGCTCAGCCGACGACATCTGCAGCAGCTCAGCCGAGCACATCTTCGGCAGCTCAGCCGAGCACTTCTTCTGCGATGGTGCCTTCACCTTCTTACACACCTCTGGATATTCGTCCTTGTTTTGGGAGGATGAGTACACGTTGCATGGATTGTGGTACTCTTATTACTATGGGTGAGAGCAGTGTTGATCTCATTCAGAGAAAATTTGAGGAGCACCCTTGCACTAGGCCATAGTTTTTTTTTTTTTTCGTTTTTCTCTTCCTCTGTCCCTACTTTAACTCAAGGGCTCTTTTTAGAGCCACCTAAAATCTAAACTCAAAAACTTGTTAGTTGAATCTATTTGTCAATTTTTTTTTGGGGTGCGCGCACCCTGCGCGCACCCTATGACATTTTTTTAAAAAAAAAATCTTATTTTTTAGTTTAGTAAACCTTCAGGGACTCTCTGACAAAGAGAGGGGAGTGGCAAAGTAATTAAAAAAGAGATGGTGTACATTTCACAGATGAAGGGAAGAGAGCCTTCCTATTAAATTTTAAACTCTGCATCAGTACTTACGTATAGGTACCCTAAACCTATCAAAAAAGATAATAGCTCATTTTAGTGCTGCGTTTGAATTGGCTGTATTTACAAGGAGAGGAAAAGACACACAGAGTGGCTTATCCTCTCCTTGTAAATATTGAGGAGCACCCTGCGCCACTAGTACGTCAAGAAAAGTGACGTAGTGGTTGCGCAGACGGCTTGTAAATCTGCCCCAGAGATGTTAAGGAAGTTAAGGGTAAAACAGACAAACAGAGAGTGACAGATACAGAGACAGAAAGCAAACAACTGAGAAGGAGTAAGGCAGTTAAAAAGACTAAGACATACGGATACAGAGAAAGAAACATGGATGAAAAATTAGTGATGGAGGTAGTAAAGGTAGGGGAGTAGTAGAGAAGGAGTGAGGGAGTTACAAAAGAGTAGTAAAGCAGGAAGAGAGAGTGAGAAGAGAAATGAGAAAAGCAGAGTAAGGAGAGGTGAAGAAAAGGAAGCATGAAACAAAAGCAGTGACACATACAGATATGTTAAACTTACCTGTCCATCAAAGTAACTTATTTAGAAATAAAGTTTTTTTTTATTTGCAAGGAAACTGAATTACATTTTCTAAATTTTCTTTATAGTTCTGAAAAAAAGAAAAAAAGTATTAATATTCAACAATACATTTTATTAAACAGTACATGTTTTTTCATATTTAGCAAAGCAATTTTTTGCCCTTTTTTTGCTGTTTTCAGAATGTTTTGATTTTCACTGAAAATAGTGAAATCAATTGTATTCATCCTTTATAAGCGGGCAAAAAAAAAACAATCTGAAAGATTGTTTAAAAAAAAAACAAATGTATCCTCACTAAAACATACCTCGATAGAAATTTCAAAAATACCTTTTAAGTACATTAACAATTTTCAAGAAATAACATCTGTAAACCTTGTTGCAAAAGAACATTTTCCAAAATAATATCTGTCAAAGAAGTCCACAATTGTTTGTTTTACCTTTCCTTGAGGCCAAATGGTAAGTTCAAAATCCTTTTTGAGTGAAATATCCAATTTTAATCCTTTAAAATTTAAATAATGCTTTCTTCCGATGCTGATTTTAGTATTTAAAATTTGGGTTTCAGAAAAATTAAGTAACAATTGGGTAAATCATAAGGCAAAGGTTAATTGAGAATCATTACACAGTGTCCATCCTTTTTCACATTTAAGATAAACTGTGTAATGACCAGAAGTTATAGAAGGACCGTCATGAAAAATTATTGCAACTGCTACAAAAGTTTTTCCAGATATAGATAATTGATTACCAACAAACTTCTTTAGTAAAGTTTCCAATTTTGTTACATCAGCTCTACAACGTTGTACCATTAAAATTACATACTGTCCATATTTCCTTAAAAATAACGTTGACAACATTTCAGATTTACATTTAGAACATTCCATGTTGTGATTAGCATCTTTAACTAATTTACTAAAAGTCACTGTTTTACTTTCTGGTAATGGTAAATATATGAACCTTTCAGAATCAACAGTACTACTGCTTGTGTTCATACAGTTATCACAACAATGTTCCCATTTATAAGAGACACCAAATACATTTTCTACTTCTACCCCTTCATCTTCCAGTACCATCAGGATATACATCAAGAATTCCTGTGCATCTTGCTGGACAGTTTGTGTAAACTGTGTACACCCAGAACATACATCTAAAAGATTTCTAACATCAGAAGCACTTTCTATTTTATTTTTATCATTACTCAGCTTCTCATAAAGGAGACTCAGCAAAGAACAGAATCTTTTTTCATGATTTAGTATTATCTGCTCTTGCAAACTTTCAAGATAAAATACAACATTCAGCACTACATTTGCGTAGCAGTTGACACCAGAGCTATTTTCAAAATGACAACCAACAACCTCTTCCACACTGTCCTTTTTCTTTTTGCTTGCAGTCACATCACTGTCTTTTTGTTTTCTCTTCTGTACATCCTCATTACAGATATTCTCAAATCTCCTTTTCTGACAAACAACACGTTTTTCAAACACAGGATACCGAAATAAATGAGGAGCATAGCTTCTTCTTAATCTATTATACTCCTTTACACAGTTTGCATCAGCACTTACTTTTGAGTCATCGAAGTCTATCATGAATAAACCAGATCATTTTTTCACGCGTGACAAAGCAACATATGCCATACCTTCTTTAAACACAGTAGATCCAATGTTTACAAAAGCACTATCAACAGTTAATCCTTGAGACTTGTGAATAGTTACAGCATATGCTAGAGAAATCGGAAACTGCTTCCTACGTACATATAAGTCTTTCACTAGCAAAAAACTAACTGAACAACGACTAATGACTTTAACCTCTTCAATCTGATCAAATTTTATTTTTAAGAATTCAATTCCATCTTTTTTCTGGTACTTTACAAAACCCACAACTTTACCCATAGCTCCATTCACTAAACCTTTTTCTACATCCAAATTACTTCTTAAAATTACTCTACAGTTCATACACACATAAAGATTCTTTTCCAAACCAGCTGTTTTTGAAATGTTTTTCTCCAGAGAATCCAATTTAGTAGCCAATTTGCCTGTCAATATAATAGTTATTCGTTCATGTTGAATTTTATCCACAGTTTCCAGTTTTATGATCTCTTCATTTTCCAATTTCAAAAGTTCTTGATTGAATACAGAGCATTCATGTAGTGTTGGCATTAAGCAGATTACAGTATTTTTTTCAGCAATTTTCTTGTATATTTTCTCTGGAACTATTTCTTCTGTTGTAAACAAATTAGTCAGCAATCGACTCTGTAATACTTTTCTGCCATGTTCTGTGAGTAGTCCAATTCTTATATCTTTCAGAATACTTGCATAGTCCTCATCATTGGCTTGCCTCATATTGGTAATGAGTTCCTTATACTCAAAATATGTCCAAATATTTACATTGCCTATACTTCCTAACGACTTTTTCGTGTCTTCATGTGTAAGTGTATGGAATACCGGTTGTCCTTTAACTGGAGTAAGTTGCAAAAGATCCCCAAAAACTATGACGTGTTTTCCTCCAAATAACACGTCATACTCTGTCTTCAGAATTTGCTGCATTCTTAAATGCACAAAGGCAAGCATTAAGTTTGATACCATGCTTACCTCATCAATAATGAGTACTTTCAATTTCTTCAATACTCTTGAAACTTCCAAGCATGCTTCTCCTGCTAGTTTGTGGTACTGTATTTTGTTCTCATGCTCTACTGGTAACATTAGCAAACGATGTAAGGTAACTCCTTTCATGTTATACGCTGCTAACCCAGTTGGAGCAGTAACAACACAAGACAAAATGGAATCCATTTTCTTCTGTAGGTAGCTTCTAATTACATTAATTAAGAAACTTTTTCCAGTTCCTGCTTGTCCACTTACATACATTCTCATTGGTTCAAAAGATGTGCATGAGCACTCTTTATTTTCATGTAGTAATCCGTGATCAATTATTTTCCTGACTTCTTCATAAATTTGTTTTTGTTCTTCATTCAGTTGCTGCTCCAAATATGTTAAGTCTACTAAATCTTCCTGAGCTTGATTCATAGCTGTTTCCACTTCATTCATGGCTATTGCTGCTTCATTTTCTACGATTGGTTGTCCTAGAGGATCTTGACTGAACGTCCCAGAACTTTGACTGTCTTGAGAACTGTCTCTAGCTACTTCAGCTGCAATTGTTGCTTCTTGTTCAATTTCTTCATTTAACATTTGAACATAAGTTGTGAAAGTACTGCATTCTATGCTGTCTTTGCTAGCATTGAAGGAATCTTCATAACTCTGGAATTCTCCAAGTAGTTCGTCCTCTGAACGCCATGGTTTAAACAGCTGCAAAAGTGCCAAGTAGTAAAATTCCTTTTTGTCAGGAGTGTCGCAACTCAGCTTCCGGTGATTTATCAAACTACCTTTTGTTTGCTTCACCAAACATCCTTCCTCACCACTGACTTTATATTTTCCATTGTTGATATCTTCTGTGGCATTCCGTTTAAAAATGAAGTTCTGCAGCACTTCATAAAGACACATGTCCTCAAGGTGATGACTTCTTTGTGGGTAATATGTATCCAACATGTTTGTTCTTAAAATGTCTGTACTTTCTGGTTCGAACTCTGCTAAATATTCAATTTCTCGAATAGATTTCAGTACCCGATTTCGCATTCCTGCAAGGCCTAAACTTACCCAAATTATTCTTCTGGATTTGGAGTACAGACTTGCAGATGTTAACCTATCTGAGCATTCGTAGGATCCAATTTCTCGATGCGATAACATCTTTAAACTGCAACTGTATAGCTTCTTACTGACAGTCTTCTCGTGAGAAATCTCTTCCCACATTTCCTTCAATTCCGTTTTCTAAGATTTAGTGATGTAAGATGTGACATACCGAGCAACAGCATTAGAATTGTCAGCCACATACTGTATATCCATATTAGCATTCCACATGGATAAAATGACTGGGTTGTAGTCATTTATATATTTTGACTCTTCTTTTCTTCTTAGGTTGTAGGTATTCTTAGGCGATTTTCTTGTAATAGTATGTCGCACAGCTGACATAAAACTGTTTACTCTTCCTTTTGAAAGAACAGGTCATGGAAATCCAAATCGACATTTTGTGTAGAATTTATCTTTACTCTTGTACTTTCGTCAACAGTATTTTCCACATCGATGACTTTGGAAACGTAAAACTTTCTCTTTTAAGTTTTTCTCTTCTGTGCTTTTAGGTATAGCACATGTTGCATATCCTTCAATGAAAGATAAAACTGCTTCATCAGCATCTGTTCCAAATTTTGGGGCATCCTTGATCCACAACAGCATATGAATATGAGGAGCACCTCTTGCTTGGTACTCTTTTCTCCAAAAGAAATCCACAACTTCTCCAAGAGGTGGATTTTTTTTATTGCAGATGAAGGACATCATAGCCTCAAATCTGTGATTAAAATATCTGCAAACATTAACCGGATCCAATGAGCACAATTCTCCTGCTGTCTTGTATTGTATGTTTTTAATGTTTGAATTTGCCTCTCGCAGAAAGTCCAGTAAATCATCCCAAGCATACTCAGCACAGCTCAGGGTAAGAAACCATGTAGGAGTTCCTAAATTCCGTAACATACACTTCAATCCTCCATGGCGTTGGTACCAATATTCATTAGTTCCACGCTGACAAGCCATCAAATTGATCAATTGAGATTCCAAATGATCATCTCGCTGTTGCACTTTGTTGAGAAAGTCCTTTGCTGACACATTATGTAGATGTACTCCAGTTTTCAAAATGTGATTTACTGCATAAGATAGTGCAGACAAGTCACTTTCAAATAAAAGATGAAACAAATAAGGAATACTTTGACTAAATCTGGGATCTTCTGCATATAATCTTGTAGTCCGATACTCCGAAGCAGGAATCTGTACTGGACGTTCATCATATCGTCCACCTTCTCCTGTAGGAAACAGTTGGGGAAAACAACGAGCTTCCGAGCTCTCCTCCCATACACTCACAGGAGTTCCTTTTGCTTTCTTCATCTGAAACAGATCAATAGCGTTTCCCATAACTTCTTTAGAATGAAGAGGATGTATGCTGAAATGTTCATACATTTCTCTTCTTTTGACTTATCCACTTTTTCAATTTGCCCAGTTGGTATTCCTGTGTCTTCTAGTATTTCTTCTTCATCTTCATCCATATAAATGGCTTCATACCATTTATTATTTTTTTTCAAATACAAATTTGCTCATTGTACTTTTCGTACATCCACCAGCTCCTGCCAAATTTTCTTATTCTTTGTTGGTACACAATTAACCAGAAAAACTAATGGTTCAGTTTCCAAAGTATCTGCATCAATTGTTTCCATATTTTTTTTCAAATCCAATGGCAAATAGACAACTCTTCCTTTTAAACCTCTTTGTAAATCCGAAGGAGGTAATTTACCTGTTTTTGGCTCCATACGCACTATGGTCTGAAACGGATGGACACATTGAATGAGTATAGACTCATACGTATTTAAATCAGAAAGTTCTGGAGGAATATTGACCAATTCTAATTTATTATGTACAGCTCTTGCTGGCATTCTATTTTCTTCTAACTTGTTATAACAGTATTTAAAAATACGCTGATCTTCACCCAATTCAAAACAATTTTCCAGAAATATATATGTTGCAAAATCTTTCCACTTATAATTATCTTCATTTTCACTTTTTTTATAGAGATCAACATTCCTTGTTTGACTTTTATAATGGCTTCTCCGGCAACAAATACAAGTAATATTTGGTCTTTCATTAGAGATGATAGTAAATTTTGTCATTTCATCTTCAAAATTTTTACTAACAGTAAGTTCTACATTCTCTTCCACATTTTCATCAATAACTGTGTCATTTTCTGCACTTTCTTGTTCTGGACCAAAGTAACAAAACTGAATCTCATCAGTAACCTTCACTACATCTGATACAGATCCACGGAACAGAGCATTATTCAAATCATTTAACTTTAGTGCTGGACTTTTAGCAGAATACAATGTTCTCACAAACTTTCTCATTTCAGTATGATGAACAGCCAGCATCCTAAAATGGTGAAAAACACTTTGACACACTTTCCTAGATAGACAAGCCAGAGAATGTCCTTGCAAACCAGTATTCTCTCTCACTCTGCATGGATCTAGTCTTTGAAGCACCTTAATTTTCTGTTTAACACTCTTTTTACTATATTCTCTTAGAAAGTCA
The DNA here is from genome assembly GCF_964204655.1 of Triturus cristatus. Lineage (NCBI taxonomy): Eukaryota > Metazoa > Chordata > Amphibia > Caudata > Salamandridae > Triturus > Triturus cristatus. Next base: position 773,545,452 of record NC_140593.1, read on the forward strand.
CGTAATTTATCAATAGATTCCTGATGCACAGTACAAATACTACTACAATTCCAAGTGTACACTGGGGCTTTAGGACGTCTCCCCATAACCTCATCAGCCATCACTTCTTCCTCATTTCTTGGAACCATTTTCTCCTTTTCCATTACACAACCATCCTTAACTTCATATGCTCTACCATTGGTGTCAACTGCATGCAACAAACTATTACTTTGAAGATAACTCTCTTCATTAAAAAATGGTTCAGTACTTGAACTATGCTTCCATTCTCCTAAGAACACTTTACAAAAGTTAATTTTTTTTACTTCTCTTTTCCTTTTGCTTTGTGACTTCATTCCATTGACTAATTTATCTAATCTGCGCATCCTGTTCAAAATTAAAATGAATAGTTTTTTTTTTATTTCTAATGCCTTGGTAACAATACTTTCAATTAATTTCTTTTTCTTATAAAATTTGGTTTTCTTCTTATATTTTTTCACATCCTTTAGGAAATTTAACATCACTCTTCTCTGAAACATTTTTCGACGACTGTTTTTAAAATCTATTTTCCGTGTTAAGTCACTCTTTCTTACTTCTGAGTCACATTAGCATTTTGTTTTTGCTGTCGACTCTGTTGTTGTTTTGTACTTGAAACACTGTTTGAATTTATCTTTCGATCATTTTTTTTTTTTGAAGATATTTAAAAAAAAATCTTTAGTCTGCTTACCTTAAGACTTTTTCTGTTTTCCAACACGAGCTTCTCCTCCTATTTTTTTTTTACCAGTTGTCTTCAAATATAGTTGTTGTTGCTTTTCTTTTCTCTTTCTTGACTTTATAGGCATCTTTACATTTTTTCACTGTTGCTCAGCAATACCTGCAAAAAACTAAAAAAAAATACCTTTATGTAATTTTAATTCATTACAATTTTTTTTTCAGCTTTTCAAATCCTATCACATGAGCTGATCCTTTCCTACGAGTCCAAGTCTTACAAAACAAGAGAAACATAAATTAAATCTCTGACAACAATTCCTGTGTGCACACAGACTCATGGTGTGATTCTAGGCAGAAAACAATATTTGATTGGCAATTTGAAAGCACATTTACTACTGTTGAGGAGCAAATCATAATTACTGTGACAGCCTGACACATTTTTCTTATATTTTAGAGAAGCAGAAAAGAGCACATGTCCTTACACCTATTTGAGACCATGACCATGTGTTACAGGGTGAGTGATTAGACTACAGCAAAGGAAATGAGCCTTAGTGACATTGAATCTGTTTGCGTTACACACTGCTATCTGAAACACCACATACAGCTGAGTAGTACGCACGGGAGTGTACGAGAAGCTGCTGCGTGTGTGCAAAAAGTGTGTTTCTGGAGAGTGTGTATTGTCAGTTGCAAGAGAGATCTGCATGGAAACTTGCACAACTGCATGAAGAGTGCAGACATGCGTATAAGAGTAGATGTGTGGTAAGGGTTAATTTGAGTTTTGAGCATGTAGGAACTACCTCCGCCATTGCAAGATTTGATGGTAAATCTACCTTGTTGATTTGAAATGTGTTAGCATTTGCCTCTCATTTTTGAGATAGTGATTTCTGATCAGTGCTAACCAACACATTTCAAGAAAACAAGCTGGCCCTTTCCTGAAAGTGCAAGTTTTACAGAACAACAGCAACACAAATTAAATCTCTGACAACAATTCCTGTGTGTACACAGACTCATGGTGTGATTCTAGGCAGAAAACGATATTTCCTTTGGCAATTTGAAAGCACATTTAGTACTGTGGATGGAGCAAGTGATAATTACTGTGACAGCCTGACACATTTCCCTCATATTTTAGACAAGCCAAAAAGAGCACATGTCCTAACAGCTTCTTAAGACCATGACCATGTGTTACAGGGTGACTGATTAGACTACAGCAAAGGAAATGTGCCTTGGTGACGTTGAATATGTTTGCATTATACAGTGCTATCTGAAACACAACACAGAGCTGAATATTATGCATGGGAGTGTAGGAGAAGCTGCTGCATGTGTGCAAAGAGTGTGTTTCTGGAGACTGTGTATTGTCAGTTGCAAGAGAGATCTGCATGGAGACTTTTTCAACTGCATGAAGACTGCAGATATGTGTGTAAGAGTACATGTTTGGTAAAGGTTAATTGGAGTTTTGTACATGTAGGAACTACCTCACCCATTACAAGATTTGATGGAAAATCTACCTAGTTAATTTGAAATGTGTTACCATTTGCCTCTCATTTTTCAGATAGTGATTTCTGCTGAGTGCTAACCAACACATTTGAAAAAAACAAGCTGGCCCTTTCCTGAAAGTGCAAGTTTTACAGAACAACAACAACGCAAATTAAATCTCTGACAACAATTCCTGTGTGCACACAGACTCATGGTGTGATTCTAGGCAGAAAACGATATTTCCTTTGGCAATTTGAAAGCACATTTAGTACTGTGGATGGAGCAAGTGATAATTACTGTGACAGCCTCACACATTTCCCTTATATTTTAGAGAGGCAAAAAAGAGCACATATCCTAACAGCTCCTTGAGACCATGACCATATTGTACAGGGTGAGTGATTAGACTTCAGCAAAGGAAATGAGCCTTGATGACGTTGAATGTGTTTGCGTTACACACTGCTATCTAAAACACAACACAGAGCTGAGTATTACGCATGGGAGTGTAGGAGAAGCTGCTGCATGTGGGCAAAGAGTGTGTTTCTGGAGACTGTGTATTGTCAGTTGCAAGATAGATCTGCATGGAGACTTTTACAAGTGCATGAAGACTGCAGATATGTGTGTAAGAGTACCTGTTTGGTAACGGTTAATTGGAGTTTTGTACATGTAGGAACTACCTCAGCCATTACAAGATTGAAAGGAAAATCTACCCTGTTGATTTGAAATGTGTTACCATTTGCCTCTCATTTTTTTAATAGTGATTTCTGCTGAGTGCTAACCAACACATTTGAAGAAAACAAGCTGGCCCTTTCCTGAAAGTGCAAATTTTACAGAACAACAGCAACACAAATAAAATCTCTGACAACAATTCCTGTGTCCACACAGACTCATGCTGTGATTCTAGGCAGAAAACGATATTTCCTTTGGCAATTTGAAAGCACATTTAGTACTGTGGATGGAGCAAGTGATAATTACTCAGACAGCCTCACACATTTCCCTTATATTTTAGAGAGGCAAAAAAGAGCACATGTCCTAACAGCTACTTGAGACCATCAGCATGTGTTACAGGGTGAGTGATTAGAGTAGAGCACAGGAAATGAGCCTTGGTGACGTTGAATGTGTTTGCATTATACACTGCTATCTGAAACACAACACAGAGCTGAGTATTATGCATGGGAGTGTAGGAGAAGCTGCTGCATGTGTGCAAAGAGTGTGTTTCTGGAGACTGTGTATTGTCAGTTGCAAGAGAGATCTGCATGGAGACTTTTTCAACTGCATGAAGACTGCAGATATGTGTGTAAGAGTACATGTTTGGTAAAGGTTAATTGGAGTTTTGAACATGTAGGAACTACCTCACCCATTGCAGGAGTGGAAGGAAAATCTACCCTGTGGTTTTCAAATGTGTTAGCATTTGCCTCTCATTTGTGAGATAGTGATTTCTGCTGAGTGCTAACCATCACAGTTGAAGAAAACAAGCTGCCCTTTTCCTGCGAGTGCAAGTTTTACAGAACAACAGCAACACAAATTAAATCTCTGACAACAATTCCTGTGTGCACACTGTCTCATGTTGTGATTTTAGGCACAAAACAGTATTCCTGGGTGATACCAGGCCCTTTCCTGAAAGTGCAAGTTTTACAGAACAACAGGAACACAAATTAAATCTCTGACAACAATTCCTGTGTGCATGTTGTCTCATGGTGTGATTCTAGGCAGAAAACAGTATTCCTGGGTCATACCAGTATACCTTAACTTATGGTGAAGACATACTCCATAATATCTAACATGTTCAAGGCACTTAAATATCTTCCTTAACATAAAATGTAAAACACAACTTTTAAAGTGGTAGGAAAATGTACCATGCTATTTTCAAATGTGTTTGCATTTGCCTCTCATTTGTGAGTAACTGATTGCTGCTGAATGCTAACCATCACACTTTAAGAAAACAAACTGCCCCTTTTGCATTTGCCTCTCATTTTTTAGATAGTGATTTCTGCTGAGTGCTAACCAACACAGTTGAAGAAAAGAAACTGCCCTTTCTTAAAACTGCAAGTTTTACAAAACAACAGCAACACAAATAAAATCTCTGACAACAATTCCTGTGCACACAGACTCATGGTGTGATTCTAACCACAAAGCAATATTTTGTTTGGCAATTTGAAAGCACATTTAGTACTGTGGTGGAGTAAGTGATAATTACTGTGACAGCCTGACACTTTTTTCTTATATTTTAGACAAGCAGAAAAGAGCACATGTCCTAACAGCTCCTTGACACCATGACCATGTGTTACAAAAAACAAGCTGCCCCTTTCCTGCGAGTGCAAGGGTAATAGAGCAAGACCAACACAAATTAAATCTCTCATAACAATTCCTGTGTGCACACTGTCTCATGGTGTGATTCTAGGCAGAAAACAGTATTCCTGGGTGATACCAGTACACCTTAACTTATAGTGAAGACATACTCCATAATATCTAACATGTTCAAGGCACTTAAATATCTTCCTTGACATAAAATGTAAAACACAACTTTTAAAGTGGTAGGAAAATGTACCATGCTATTTTCAAATGTGTTTGCATTTGCCTCTCATTTGTGAGTAACTGATTTCTGCTGTATGCTAACCATCACACTTTAAGAAAACAAACTGCCCCTTTTCTGCGAGTGCAAGGCTAACAGAACAAGAGCAACACAAATTAAATCTCTGACAACAAATCCTGTGTGCAGACAGACTCATGGTGTGATTCTAGGCACAAAACAGTATTCCTCAGTGATACCACTACACCTTAACTTACAGTGAAGACATACTCCATAATATCTTACAAGTTCAACACAGTTAAATATCTCCTAAAACACAAAATGTAAAACACAACTTTAAAAGAAGAATGACAATTCTAATATTTATATCAAAAATCACCACATACATCCCCTCTCAAACTCATAACTCACCTTTAAAATTAGTTAGTTGAGAAAGAAATGTGGCACTCAAACAGCAGATTATCAGAGCCAGAATCTCAGAGCTGTACACCTCTCTCCTCTCACCACAACCAGTAAATGGCAATGTTTCCCTCTCTTTTTTCACACATATACATGTTAATGTAAAATCACAGTCCTTCCCACATTTTTTCAAATGGAATCACACATTTCTATTGGTTGCAACTTTCAACCCCTTTCCAAATCATCCCTTCCCCCAACATGACTTCTGCCTGCTACCATAGCAACAGGTCATGGAACACTGGTGTGAGCAGAGAGGTCAGAAGTTCAGCACACAATGTTTCAAATCCAAAGAGCAAGAGTGCATGACTTTTCAAACCTAACAGCAAATCCAAAGTAATGTTCAGTGGGAACACATTTTTCTGTACCAATCCAAAACATGCTTTTAAAAATGTAAACATACAGCCTAGTTTTAACTGTAAAATGGTTTGAATCAGCCAATGAGTTCTTTTTATTAAAAAAAAGTATGTATGCCTCCATTTTTCAACTGTCTTTCTTTTTATATTGCCATTCTACTGAAAGACACCTCCTGAGTGCATCCTGTTCTCCTTGAAAGATGTTCACAGTGTGGATTGTAGGTCATAGCTATGTCTTCTGGAGTGAAAAGTATGCAGAAAAAAGGTATTTTCAAAGACCTTGCTTTGCCAAATGTAGACATTAAATGGATTGGTCAGAGAGGATTAAAGTGGCACAAATTAATGCCTTTGGTGAAAACCTTTCTACATCTCCCACAGCCTAACCTTATTATTGTGCACTGTGGTGGAAATGACCTAGGCACTTTAACTGGGGTAGGTCTGGAAATGCTTATTAAGGACACCTTTCTGCAATTGATGTCACTTTTTCCACAAACTGCCTTTGTATATTCTAATATATGCCAAAGGCAAAAGTGGAACTGGTCCAACCAATTTTGTCCGCAGATTGACAAAGCAAGAAAGCACGTCAATAAGTCTGTTTCTGCTTTCCTCAGAGACTATGGTATGGGTTCTATATACCACAACAACTTGTGTTACAACATGCAAGACATTTATAGAGGAGATGGTGTACATTTCAATGATGAAGGCAACAGAGTCTTCCTCTTGAACTTTAGACTCTGCATCGGTACTTACTTGTAGGTACCGAAAAACACTCAATGAACACAAGGGCACTTTTTAGAGCCACCTAATATCTAAACACTTAAACTTGATTTTTATTTCTATTTTTTTTAATGTTTTTTTTCGGGTGCGCGCAGAGTGCGCGCACCTCGCGATGTTTTTAAAAAAAATTAAAATCATTTTTTTTGCCCTTCGTGGTCCTACTGTGACCCCCTGACAATGGCTTGGGGGTAAAGAACTCCCTACTCTGCCCCCTATTCACGTTCTCCACCTTTCCTGTTCAGTGCGACAGACAAAATGGAGGCCGACACTTCCTGATTTCGACCGATTCGAATGTTTACTGACATCTAACAACCAATCAGAATTACGCTCGCGCACGGCAGGGTGCGCGCACAGGGCTTGCACAGTGCGCGCACCCTGCGCGCGTATAGATATTGATATGCTTTTAAATGCTATTTTCTCAGGAAATAATGAACAGATTTACACCAGACCTGCAAAAGGCACTTCCTTGACCTTATGGCTACCTCTCTGCCAAGTAATTCTGTTCAGCCGTTCGGGCTGTAGCTGTGACTAAAGGTCCTATGGAAAAATGCATGGGGAAAACGTGTTTTGGGACCCCCCTTTTTTCTCAGCCCCCACTTGACGAATCACCCCGAGACTTTCAGGGTAGGAGCTGAGCGGAGCGCCCCATTAGTTTTGAAAATTTCGCGAGGATTCGTCAACCGGCGCCAAAGTTATTCAAAATAGAATTTTGAGATTTCCTGAAGCAGTCAATCATCGTGAGTACTCCCCATGTGGGCGGTGACTGCTTCCCCCCTCCTTCACCTGGATTACGCTGTGGAAGGAAAGCGGCCATCCTGGACACTTCACCCCACCGCTAATACCCAACTTCAATTCGAAAACCACTCCTCAGTAGGTGAAGTTTACTCGTGCAGTCACGGTCCAATTACATGGCAAAATTGCGGTTGGGGAAGCGGCGGTTCAGCGGTTCCCAAGTCCATTAGGTAAGTCCAAAAGGTTTGCCACTTAAACGCTGAACTTCTTCGGGGTGGGTGCTCAGTGTGCTGTGGCTGCACACAATACATCAAACCAAGTTCCCTTCTCCTTGAAAAGAACGAGCCCTCACGGGTAACAGGAGAAACGCTTTAATGAACAGGCTGAGGCATGACGCGTTTCGTTGGTAATGACTTTTTCAAATGCCGCCAAAATGAAATGTTCACAAAGGTCCACAATACACACAGTGTCCCTCTCTACGATTGGCTGAGGCACTGTGACAGGTATCGGGGGGGGGAGTTATCCAAAACCCGGCATTCCGAGTTCACCTGAAGCAGTCAATCATCGTGAGTACTCCCCATGTGGGCGGTGACTGCTTCCTCCCCTCCTTCACCTGGATTACGCTGTGGAAGGAAAGCGGCCATCCTGGACCCTTCACCCCACCGCTAACACCCAACTTCAATTCGAAAACCACTCCTCAGTAGGTGAAGTTTACTCGTGCAGTCACAGTGCAATTACATGGCAAAATTACGGTTGGGGAAGCGGCGGTTCAGCGGTTCCCAAGTCCATTAGGTAAGTCCAAAAGGTTTGCCACTTAAACGCTGAACTTCTTCGGGATATATATATCAGTCTTCCTTTGGCTCCTTTTGCTGGCATGGTGCTCTGTGAGCTGTGCGTTACCTCGCAACCGAGCCCGGTCGTCATTAATTTTCCACACACTTCCCGAAGAGGAAATAACAGGTCGTACTCCGGCATTGATTTTTCAAAAAGCATTCAATGCTTTATTTCCACAAATACTCCTTAACCCCTTCAGTGCCCATGACGAGCTGGACTCGTCATGGGCTGCGGTGGCGCTGTGCCCATGACGAGTCCAGCTCGTCATGAACTCCGCCCACTAATACAAAGTGCGGCACTGGGCGGGGAAAGGGGCGGGCATGCAAGGGGTTAAGACAATTAGACAACCTATGCGTTTCGGTCTCCACCGAGACCTTGCTCACGGTAATGCCCCTTCCATTAACACATGATTTTAACCTTTTAGGATTACATCATATCCTGTATCATTCATCAAGGGCATTATGGGAGTTGTAGTGCAATTATTTAAAGATTACTATTAAAAAAAAACAAAAAACAAATATCAAACTATGACATTTGAAAAAACATTTCTCACATGTTATGTGTTTTAACAAGTCCATATATATTTATACTGTTTTCCTATTGTCTGTTTTGTGCATGTCATTTATTGCTTACTTTGCACAGTCCTCATACTCCTCAAGTGGACAGTGATTATTCATTTCATTATTTCTTATTTGTGGAAAACCCATATGTTCTGGTGTGACCCAACATCATAATTGAAACTAACAAATAGATGTGACTTTGCCAAAAATTTTAAAGAAAAAATCAAACAAAACAAATAATAAAAACTGATAAAAAATTGCAGTTAAGCATACTAAAAATTAGAGGCCGCAGGACTTTTTTGGAAGAATTGATTCTTTACAAGTGAATGTAGAGTTCTTCACTTTGATTAAGACCATGTGGGGTTAATGTTCGTAAGTTAAAAATGTGGCGGGATTTCTTTTGTCTTAGTTTTCTTTCCATGTTGCCACCTCTTTCCTGTTTTTTTATTGACTCAATTCCATGAAACTTTAGAAAACTTTAGAAAGGTCTCTTTCTGCAGCTCTGTTGGTTCTATCTGCATCTCTCGTGCTTCTTTCTACACCTTTCTTTGTCTTTCTGGACTTCTGTTGCCTATTTCTGCATTTCTCTTGCTTATTTCTCCGCCTTTCTTCCTCTTTCTGCACATGTCCTACCTCTGTAGGCATAGTTAGAAAATACCATTTAAAAAAACCTTTGAAAATCACAGAAAAAAACATAGGTTTTAGGGACTTTAAAGTTAGAAATTAGCATTTAAAAAACCTTTGAAATTCACTGAAAAACGATAGGTTTCAGGGACGTTACAGTTAGAAATTAGCATTTAAAAAATCTTTGAAATTCACTTAAAAAAACCACAGGTTTCATGGACGTTATAGTTAGTTGGACCTTTCACTCGTACAAAACCAACTATAACTCGTGCCACCGCAATGCACTGCTGATGACATCACATATTACATCATTCATGACATGGTCAGTGACATCACCCCCACCCATTTATTTTGAGGCCCGGGTCCCCGGGGCTGGGGGTCCCCTCTGGGCCCCCCATCAAATTTAATATTTTTGCCGCCGGGATTTGGCACACCGGGGGCTAATTTTTTTTTAACGTCAGTATCCGCGCACCATGCATGCATTTTGCTGTTTTTTCAAAAAAATAATAATAATTGGGGGGCCCTCTGGGTCCTTTTGGGACCCCCTAAGCAGGTCTAGAGGGTCAGGATATTTCTACCCTGCCCCCTTTATACGTTTTACACACTTGATCCACTGATTTCTTGAGCCTCGGTTCTACCAAGGCACAAAATGGCTGGCAACACTTGCTGGTTTGGAGTATTGACAGCCAGTTGACAGCCAATTAGCATGCAGCTCATGATCAGGAGGGTGCGAGCTGGGTGCGCATAGAGTGCGCGGATCCTCCGAGGCCATAGATATGTATGTGATTTTACTTTTGATTTTCTCAGCAACTACTGAACGGATTTACACCATTTAACCAAAAGGCACAAGTGTGAACCAAGGGCTACCTCTTTGCCAAATTTGGTGTATTCCGTTCAGCAGTTCGGGCTGTAGCTGCGATTAAATGTTCCTATGGAAAATTGCATGGGGAAAACACGTTTTGGGACCCCCTTTTTTTCTCGGACCCCGCTTGACGAATCACCCCGAGACTTTCAGGATAGGAGCAGACCGGAGCGCCCCATCAGTTTTGAAATTTCGTAAAGATTCGTCAACCGGCGCCAAAGTTATTCCAAATAGAATGTTGCAGATTTCCTATGGCTAATAGGTCCTAACTTTACTTTATTTATCTTTATTTCGGTCACTCAGACCATAAAGCAAAATACAAGTAAAACTCATTACAATATAAATAAAATCATGTTTCAGTGAAATTTAAGCATAACACAATTTAAAATAAATAAGTCAGGTCAATAGATCAATTGCTGGAATAGTTTTTGAGATGACGTAGGCGTGTACACCACATAGACGTTAAAAATTTAGCAACAGCAAAAACGATTGGGGCCGAAAGATCAGTCTTCAATATTCTAAGAGCAGGGGAATACTGTCTAAAACCTAAATTCCTGAGGAGAGGGCACAGCCAATACATCCTTGCTCTATGGTACAATGGACAAAAGAATATAACATGCAAATCTGTCTCTGGGATTTGTTTGCAGAAGGGGCATAAGGGTGTATGATCTGAGTGTGCCCAAAGTGCCGTGTGCGCCCTAAGGGGGAGGGTATTGTAACGCCATTGCATATAAAGCTTCCTTGTGAGTGGCGGACCCATATCCTTAAAAGTCAACTCTAGGTGGTAAGAATCTTTAAAAGACAGAAAATATGCGATGTGGGACCCCTCCCGCGCATTCTTAATGGCACCTCTTAGGTGCTACTCATGGTAAGCCTTCGAGATGAGTTTACGTGAGACCCTAGGGCATGTGGTCTCAGGATCATACCACAAATCTGATCTATCTAATAACTCACAAGTATGCTTTAGGTAACTTAACCATGGTACTTGTATATTCTTTTGGAGACGCAAAATCTCTGTCAACTCCGCTCTATATTTAGAGAGTTCCGGCAAAGACCAGATTTTGCACCAGAGGGTAAGGGGTTTTAGGCCCAACTCCTCTGAGATCGGTCTTAAACCCAAATCTAATCTAAGTGGCAGGAGAGGTGTGCTTACAGGCAGTGCTGCCAGTTGCCTGAGAAAAGTGTTTTCCGTTACCTGGAGCTTCTGCGTTGGCGTATGCCCCCAAATTTCTGCTCCATAAGTAACAGCCCCCCTGGCCTGGACTTTGTAAATTTGAATACGTGGACCAAAAGGCCTATAAGTCAGTCCTTTGGCCATCCTGGCAATTCCGCCCACCAGCTGGGTCAATTTCATGTTTGCCCTTGTTTTATGTGAATCCCAGGTCATAGACTGATTTATGACTATCCCCAGATATTCAAAAGTGTAAACCCTCTCTAGTCTGGAGGACCCCAGGGAGGGACTCGCGCGTGTAGAGGGGGCGGGTTGAAGATCATATATTTGGTTTTGGCAGCGTTGATCTCCAAACCGCGATCCACACAAAAGCCCGCAAACCAGGACCCGTTGGAGTCCCATAGGGGATTTGGAAAGCAGCAGGGTATCATCTGCAAACATGATTGCAGGAACCCTGCTGCCGTCCAACTTTGGGGCATCGATGTTACTCAGGGCGTTTAGATGGTCTATAATCCCGTTGACAAAAATCAAAAAAGGGTCGGGGCAAGGACACATCCTTGTCTGACCCCCCTGTCAACGGGAAAAGCCTCCGATAGGGTGCCTCCTCTTCTGCATCTTACCTTTGCAAAGTTCCCCTGGTGCAATCTTCTCAAAATTGAGAGAATGTCAGCGGGAACCCCCAGGTCCATTAACACCGCCCATAATTTGGCCCTAGGCACCAGATCAAAGGCGGCACGGAGGTCCACAAATACTGTGTGAAGACTGCCGCCCTCGATCAGCGCCGTCTTCCAGTATAAAAGATTTAAGCGGAAGATTTGATCAGTGGTGGAAATACCCCTTCGGAAACCCGCTTGGTATGGACTCATAATCGCCATGTCTTCAATCCATTCCTGGAGACGGTTTAAAATAAGTCTGCCAAAGATCTTCTGTGGTACATCTATAAGACTAATGGGTCTATAGTTGGCTGGGAGCAGAGGCGAACCCTTTTTAAAAATTGGGACAATCTCTGCGCCCAGCCAAGTACCTGGCATAGCCATGCCTCCCAGGATGGCATTGAAGAGAATCATGAGATAGGGAGACCAGACATCTGGTTCTTGTTTGAACAGATCGCCCGGGAGCCCGTCTAACCCTGGGGCCTTTCCTGATGCGAGTCCAAGTAGAGCAGCACGTACCTCCTTGAGTGTGAATGGTTCGCCAATCACAACTGGGCAATGGGGTTGACTAGAATTTGCCCCCTCATCCTCGGGTGGTTTATAAAGAGACTGGAAATTAGGCCTGGGCGGCAAATTCCGTTCCGTTCGCGGAATTTGCGGAATTTGGGTAATTTCGCGTTATGCGGAGAACGCGAAATTGCCCAAAATTCCGCTTTCCGCGACTTCGCGAAATTTTTGCTTGTTCGCGTTCTCAAAATGCGTGTTCGCAAGATATTTCTCCCCGAGCACGCAAACAGCGATTGTGAACAGGAAAAAAGCATCGCGAACAAGCAATTCCGCGTGTTCGCGGAATTTCTGCGTGTTCGCTGAGATTTTTTACCGTTTCGCGGAGATTTGCGTAACGCGATTACGCAAATTCCTCCCACCCCTACTGGAAATGGTCCTGCCATACCATAGCTGGAATATTTGGTTCTATGGCGGAAATCAAGTTCTCTGAGCCTGTGTTGACGCAGCGCCAAAATTTGCGCGAGTCCGCCCAAGCCAGGGACTTGGTGAGTTTGGACCATTTTTCATCTTCCCACTCAGTTTTGGCATTAGAGGTCAGATACTTATAGGTTAGTCGCCTTGCCCTAATGTCCTCACTACCCTTCCCTTCTTTAATTGATCTCACAAGGTCAGTTTTTGCCTTGCGGCAAGCACCATTATACCATAAAGGGCCAGATATTTTTGCACTAGGCCGGCTTATTTTTTTAGTTAAAAGTTCAGAAAGAGATTCAACCAGGGCAGCATGTAGCTGTCCCAGTTGAGGATAAATGTCCTCCGAGCTGGCTTTCTCAATAAGCGCCTCAACTTTTTCAAATAAGGGCACTGCTTGCACATATAAGTTGGGTAACTTGGCCGGGTGGGAAGATATTAACTCCCACTTCACTCTGCGCCTATTATTCTCAAGAACCAGTCTTTCCTCAGTTGTCCTCATCGGGGTCCCCCTGGCTGTGAGACCGGGATGTCTATAATTGAGTTCAAGGGCGTTGTGATCACTGTCGTCCCTGAAGGTAACCCAAAAGTCTTTAATATAAGGCCAGGAGGACAAGGGGACCAAAACATAGTCCAATCTCGACTCACTGCCGAGTCTGTTAAACGTGCATCTTGCCGGGATGTCTGAGCCAAACCTTCCATTACAGGCCCGAAGGCCGTATTTCAAAGTTAAAGAGGTAATTTGTAGGGCCAAGGGGGACCAAATTGTTGGTGCCGGAGCCTGTGGGGGCGGTATGTGCCACAGAAGGTCCTCCTCCAAAGCCAAGCCCTCCATGGTGCCTAGGAGGGGCTCATAATGGCAATTAAAATCTCCTCCTATCAAATAGGGAGTGCCCTCTATTATGTCGTTCAAGACCAAGGCAAGCCCCGCAATGGTGGGTGACTCCTGGGTGATGTTAGTTGGCCTGGAATAAATGTTAATCAACAGGAGACTTTGGGCGTTTGGCCATTCAAGCATCACAGCAAGAATATCTGGCGTGTTTGTGTGGAGTACATCAGCCTTACAGCCCAGGTCAGTGGCCACCCATATTGCAAGGCCGCCCGAGGGGCGCCCTCTTCCCCCCCAGGTTGCATGTGTTGAGAATGTTGCGAAACCCATGTGGGTAATGTCTTATCTTGCCCACGTCTCTTGAAGCAGGCAAATATCTTTCTGCTCAATAAAAGAGCTCCAAGACGGGTCATCCAATTTGTTAGCTAAGCCCGCAACATTCCAGGATAAAATCCTAAGGGGGAGACGAATTTATTACCTCGGGGCACGGACTTGGAGGTGCAACCACTTCCAGGTCCTTCCTCCGGGAGTGGGTTAGGCCATTGTTGTTTCCGTGAGTAATCCTCTCGGATAGCATGGTAGAGATGGAATGATTTATGCCCAAGCCTACCTCCCCGCTGACTATAGTATGCAGGGGGTGCTCCTTCTCCTTGTGAAGTGCTGGATGGCTATTGTTATTTTTACTCATAGCAGCACCACCCTCTAACACCAACGGTCAATCCACCATGTCAAGGGTACTGAATCGATTAAGGGTTGAAATATGATCTAGTTGGGCGCAAGCTATGGTCCTAACTATAACTACCTACTTGCGACCGCCAGTAGGTAATATATATATATTTTAGATGCTTGGGCTCTACAGAATGAACACCAGAGCGGTATGCCCGTCATGGATCAAGAACCTTTGGAAAACAGAGGGACAAGTTTATTGCCTTTTAAACCCAAATCTGTGTTCCAGCCAATCATGCTGCACGACAACCTAGATGTATATCATGATCTAGTTACCAGGGATTTGAATAAACTGTATACAGTAACCAACAAAGTTCACCATGGGATTGACAAACAAAACCTGTGTTATAAACAGTTAATGAAAAAACTACAGTCTGATAACAAAATCATCGTAAGACAAGCGGACAAGGGCGGCAATGTTGTCCTATGGCCGCGCCAACTCTATATGGAGGAAGCTGGACAATAATTGGCTGACCCTGCATGTTATAGAAAATATCCACGAAGTGAAAGCAGCATGGAATGATCACTACCACAAATATCTGGCCTGGAAGAGTGGGGGGCTGATTACGGATGATGAATATCGATTCTTAAAAAAGGAACATCCGGTCATCCCCACCCTATACCTCATCCCTAAGGTTCACAAATGTACCAGTAAACCGCCCGGAAGACCAATAATTTCTGCCATTGACAGTATAATAGAGAACACCTCTAAATACGTGGATTATTTTTGCAGGATTGGGTCAAGGGGTTGGCATCTTATGTGCAGGACACTTCAGACTTTTTGCGCAAAATTGAACATGTGGTGTGGAGTTCGGATATGTTTTTAATAACTATTGATGTAACATCACTCTACACCATTATTCGGCACTGTGATGGTCTAAAAGCTGTGGAGCATTATCGAAATCTGCATCCAATGAATCTCTCCATCCACAACAAAATGTTAATCTCAATGATATCAGCATGTTTGGAACAAAACTTTTGTTTATTCAACAATCAGATCTACCAGCAGATCAGGGGAGTCGCGATGGGGCCCTGCTTCTCCCCCAGCTATGCGTGTTTGCATATGGGGCTGTGGGAGGAGCAGGTCTTGATGGGACAACACAAGGCGACTATGGAACCACATGCAATCTTATATCTACGATACATTGATGATTTGTTTTTAATTTGGAGGGGTACTGAGTTGAGTGCTAATGTATTTAATAACATTTGTCTTAACATCAAATTCACATTGACCATAAGTGCCATATCTGTTTGTTTTTTAGATGTAGAGGTCTATGTGGACAAGGATCTCTTAGCTACCAAATTGTTTAGAAAGCCTACTGTAGGCAACACGGTCCTGCATGCGACGAGCCATCTGCCTCACCTGATTCGCAGCATTCCATATGGTGAGATGCTTCGTATCAGGTGGATCTGCAGTATGGATCTTGAATGTGAGGCTGCTCAGGAGGCTAGCAAGATAAGATTTTTGGCTAGAGGTTATGCTCCTAGTGTCATAGACAGGGCTATCAGAAAAGCCAGGAGCCTGTCTAGAAGGGAGGCACTCACACCCAGACTTAAGCAGACAGCAGAGAGCATGATTGCCATAGGAATTCAACCTAGGGTTATATTAACGTTTAATAGTCAACATCAGGAACTTAGAAAAATCTTTTACCGCAAATGGAATCTAGTACAAGGAGATCCGGTTATTGGTATGTTTGTTCCAGCTAAGCCATCACTGACGTTTAGAAAATTGACGTCAATGAGTAATGCCCTAGTGAGCAGTAAGCAGTAGCCCGGAAGTGCTTGCTCCAACTACTTGGATGGCACTATGCAAGGGGTTCAGAAAGTGTCCAAGCTGCAAGGCTTGCAAATTTGGATGCAATAAAACACCTTATAGTAGCTCCTTCAAATCAGACCCGGGCATGATCAATAAGAAATTGACCTGTAAAACTGAGTTTGCAGTATATGTGCTGGAGTGTCCTTGTGGGTTGAGGTACATTGGCAGTACCAAACTGCCAGTCCATAAACGGATACTCCAGCACATAAGGGCAATCAGTGGCAAGGATCAAGCTTATCCAGTCACGAGGCATTTTGAAGAAAAGCATGAAAGTAACCCTATATATCTCCAATATTTCGTAATTGACACGGTTCTACTGCTTAAACGAGGTGGAAATCGGGAGGCAAAGTTGCGTCTCCTAGAAACTCGTTATATATCGGAGCTTGACACGAAGTTTCCATCAGGGTTAAACGCCAGCGAGGATTTTTACTCTGAGTATTACAAATCTTTGATTGAAATATAAAAAGTAGGAGTTGCTTGGTCTTGTCTAGGAGAATCAGCTGTTGTGTATATATTTTAGATATCAAATGAAATTAATTATATAGCTGTATCTTTTCAAACATATATGAAATTCAGATAATGATTGTTAATACAATATTTTTTTAAGTCTTCACCTTTCTTTTTATAATATTTTTCTATTTTGCACTAATTAGCACAAATTTAAAATCAACTAGGTGACTATAAGGCAGGGAATTTAAATGACTGATGGCCCACTTGGGCTTTACTGCATATTACATCTAGCGGCATAAGAAGTTGTGCACTCTACAGCATATCATAGCATTGTATAAAATGGGTCATATATTGCAGGGGCACACATATAGTATGTGAGTAGGCATTTTTAGCTACATAAACATCTATTGGATCATGGTGTAAGATTTTAAATGCCGTGTGTCATTCCGGATTTTAATATTGCTTTTTCTGTGTTCACATTTTAGCATTTGGGAGCATTTTTATATATTTATATATTTATTGGCTTATTTTAAATGCGTACAAATTTGCACTGAAATCGAATAATTTATGCTGCTATTAGGGACTTTTCAGTGACTATGCATTTGCACTTTAAATATGTACAAGTTTGCACTGAAATTGATTAATCTATGCTGCTATCAGTAACTTTTTAGTTACTATACATTTGCACTTTGACTCCACGATGTCATTTCCTGCTCAGATCACTTTAAATGTCGTTTTTTTATTATGCAACGTGTCATGTGATCAAGACCTAATGGCGGACTTGTTGGGCACAAAATAAACATCACTTTATTGGCGCCAAGATCCTGGGGTCAGCTCTTCGTCCTTTTGTCCGTGAGAGGCTACTGTTGGCGGCGAACTTTGCTTAAATATATATATATACCTACTGATGGTTGCCTGAAGGTATTTTTAGTGGACATCATCCACTTAACAGCAGTGCACCAGAAGGCGCATTTGCAGAGTGGTATAAAAAGGGGGTTTGGCCTCAGACCACTCTCAGCAATCCAGCTGTGTGGGGCTTACTATAGATAACATGAGGGCTAGTTGGCCGCCAAGGACCCTCTCAGTAATTCCACTATCTTCGTTTTACTGGAGGTATCAGGTAGGCTAGTTGGCCCCTACAGACCCCCAGCAGCAAAGGGGACTTTAATTCCCATCCTGGAGCACACCAGGGAGCGCGTTTCAAGACTGGTGGGCAAAGGGGTGTAGGTTGCTATGAGAACTTACAAATGCTGCTGTATGGGACTTACTAGAGGTAATAGGAAGGGTAGTAGACCATCAAGGTTGTCCTTGGGGGCAACAACCCCTCCTGTTACCTCCAGTACTTCCCACACAGTGGGATTGGTAAGAGGTCTCCGGATGCCACGCATCCCTTTCTCCACCACTCTGCAAATGTGCCTCCTGGCACACTAAAGGTTGGGAAATGAAGTCTACTTTATTCCTGAGGTATTTTAGGGGTCAAGTAGCCCTCCTGGTAATTCCTGTAAGTCCTACGCACCTGAATTCCTGAGCGCTGGTCGGAGACCAGCCCTCTTTCTGCACCACTCTACAACACACAACTACTACCTTATAGTTGTAAATTAGCATTTAAAAAACCTTTGAAATTCATTGAAAAAACCATAGGTTTCAGGGACGTTATAGTTAGTAACTAGCATTTAAAAATCCTTTGAAATACGTTGAAAAAAACAGGTTTCAGAGGACGTTATAGTTAGTAATTAGCATTTAAAAATCCTTTGAAATTCACTGAAAAAAACATAGGTTTCAGGGGATGTTACAGTTAGTAATTAGCATTTGAAAAACCTTAGAAATTCACAGAAAAAACAAAGGTTTCAGGGACGTTATAGTTAGTTGGATATTTTACTCGTACAGCCATTATAGTTAGTTGAGCTAACTATATCTCGCGCCCCCGCAATGCACTGCTGATGACGTCACATATTACATCACCCATGACATGGTCAGTGACATCACTGATGACATCACTGATAACAACTTCATTTTGAATTCATATATCTTCATCAATCACATGCACCAAACAAAACATTTTCTCAGTGTTAAATATTTGGATTTACCAATGGCTCCTAGTACCAATTTAAGGTAGTGGGTGATCACCTACTTTTATTACATCAAAAAATGTGATCACTTACTTGAATAAAAATCAAAAGAAATATAGATATCTATATTATTTACTCATTAACATGAACCACTTGGAAAATCTATTGAAAACAAACACAAATCATTAAAAAAACATATGTTTGTATGGAAATTTAAATTTTGAAGTCACTTCTCAGCTTTGTGACACTGTCCATATTTCAACAGCTGTGGCAATTGACACATAAATGATCTTCGCTCTGTGTGCTCTGCAGAGAGGCTAAGGATTGGATGTGCATGTTGTATGCACACCTTTATGAATCCCTGACAGGAAATGAACAAACAGTATCTTTGGTCTCAGACTCAGAACTCTCAGTCAATCGTGTGCAATAATAAAACACCCACAACCTGAACTCACCAAGGGGCATATTAACAAGGGCCGGCGATAAATATCGCAAACCGCGCTTAGCGCTTGCATATTTATCGCCTGCTATCTCTGGAATTTATCGTTATCAACAACGCGCATCGCTGAGGCGATAAAAATTCCAGAGATAGTGTGGATGATGGGGCCTGTGGTCTTAGCCACAGAATCCACCCCCCATGTTAAGTATGCCTTAGTCAGGAATTTAACAGACATTAAATTCCTGTGTTAAGGCATGCTTAACGTGATTTAAAAAAATAGCTACCCTTCCTTGTTAATATCGCGAAGCTGCCTTTGTGATATTTTACCTGGTTGGTTTCACAGCCACGCCTACTTTGCATCTCATTAGAGATGCAAAGTTAGACAAGCTGGAAACGGGCTCTAAGTCAGCAAAACACGTAATGAAATTATCGCCGCTTTTTGCCCGAAAACGGACGCAAAAGTGGCGATAATTTCATAGCGCCGACTTGATAATATGCCCCCAAGACACCTGGAACTGCTCATTTTAAAGTACACAAGTCATATTTTGCATGTAAAACACAGAAACAAATCTTGAAAACTGAAAGTGATACTCTCAGAGAGCGCAAGACGAAGACAACGGGATTGTATTACTGAGAAATTAATCATGTGTTTGCCATTTAGTGAAGAACATGAAAAGAAGGGACTGGTTTCAAAGTGGAGGGCACATTTACCAAATAATCATGCAGCGGATAGGGAAAGGGCAGGAATGCTCTATACTCAACAATATACAGCTCATTCCTGTCATTTCCCAGCGCTTGCACACAATGAGCTGCCTGTCGCCTAGCTGCTTATCGCCAACGCGTGCACCATGGTGCAAGGGGGCCTGCATTATAAGCAGGATTGTTTTTGTGCAATAAGGGAGACCTTCCTGCACAAAAACAACCCCATGAGGCTTATACATTTTTCTATGTGCCCTGCAGAATGCAGCACACATAGAAAGTGAAAATGACAATGAGAAATAAAGATATTTCTCCCCGTTAAACCTCACCTGGGAAAGCGTAGTATTTTGACACATAATGGTAAATCTCAGAATGCGCCAAAATCCACCCATAGAAAGCCTCCCTGGGGTAGCGTAACCCAACAGCAATTTTCGGTGCCTTATGTTACTCTAGATTTATCAAGCCATGCAAGGACACACAAGGTGGCCTTGTGTGGCTGGATAAATCACACTTAAGAGTTGCGTCGCTTTTGCACCCAATTGCATGGCGCAAGGGCGATGCAACTCATACATAAATATGACCCTCCGCTTTCAATTACTATTGGATCTGAGACCTGCCTAGAATTGCAAAACTAACAATGGGCAGTTTGAAGTGCTTACCTAATAATTTTAATTGTTTAAAAAAGCCTAACTTTTCCCCCAATTTAAACTTATTACATATTTCAAAAGTAAGAGTTTTCAATGACCGTTTTCTACTTTTTATACATTTTAACATAGATTTCTTAAATAGTGCTCATGTTTTATAGTATCCTAAATGATTTTGACCACAACGGTGCAACAAACAGTGAGTTCTGATAAAGGGGCTATGGGCACTCCTGCCAGCTAAAAGCTGATGGACTCCATTGACAGCTCAACATCATCTTTCTACCCCACTAGGCCCTATCAGAATCAATATGGTGTCAGACTATTGTTGCCCAAGTATCACCTGACAAAAATCTACTATCTTAATTATTACAAAATGTATATTAAAAGATAACTTGATAACAATATTCTGACATAAGGTCATCAGAATCAGGCGCCAAATGCTGCTACCTAATCCTACGTCCCCATTTCCATCATATTGGACCATTTTACTGGATTTTTCAATAGCTGTCTGGTCGGGTGGAAGATGTCAGGACTTTGGTGGAAGAAGGAGTAGTCTTCCTGTGCCACTGTCTAAACTGGGGCCTAAGAATGCAAATCTATGTAACTAGTATTATCCAGTTCCAACATTTTTCTTAATGTATTTTATAGATTTTCAAAACATCATGACAGTCTCTTACAATAATCAACAATTTCCATCACCTTCCCCCCTCCCCCTCTCCCTGCTCTTTCTCCAAGGTCACCATCCTACTTCCTTTGTACAGAGACATTTCAAGGCATGGGCAAAGTGGGCTCTGGCCCAGGGCCCCAGCCTTTCAAGGGGCCCCCCTAATAGAGCCTGCTCTATTCTGCAGAGTCTTGCACTGATGGCCTTGAATAATTCTTAAACAGATTGTTTTAACTAATTTTTTCCTTTAATTAATTTTAATGTGCGTATTACAGACATTTTGCAGAGAAATGTGTTTAAGTTTCATGCGACACCTATCAAAAAAGGTACTTTTAGATCAAACCAGGACCTCACATATGAGAAATGTGAGAGAGACTATTTGCAAAATTGTTGAGTTGCTGCTGTGTTACAATATTGAATATACACATCATTATCCCTGAACATTAGATGTAAA
Organism: Triturus cristatus; assembly: GCF_964204655.1. Lineage (NCBI taxonomy): Eukaryota > Metazoa > Chordata > Amphibia > Caudata > Salamandridae > Triturus > Triturus cristatus. The sequence goes on from NC_140593.1 coordinate 773,566,929, forward strand.
CACATTCACAATTTGGACGGGTGTGCCATGCACAGTCAGTGACCTGGCCAAAGAGGGCATGAAAGAGTTGAATTGGATCATAAATTCAAAGCTTTTCTGAACAGGCGCCCCTTAAATGGTTGGCTCAGGGCCCCCAAAATTCTTAAGATGTCCCTGCCTTCCTACCCACATTTTGTCTTTTTAATAAATAATTTAATTAGAGTTAAAGTGGTAGACTTTATGGTACTTTTTTTTAAATGTGTTTAATAAGCAGTAATATTTCTATCATTAGCACATTGTGTGCTATCTTTAAACTTAATTTTTTTTTCGAGTTTTGAATACGTAGGTGTTTGCATTTTAAAGCTCCGTGTATGGTGCTTCATTTGGAGATATCATTTGCTTTAGCAATAAAAGCTTTGGTTTTGTTTCCCCCCCATTAACATTTGCTGCTAATTAAAATCCAAATATAAATCCTTGTGTCAGCTTTTCTGTTTGTATATGGGCAATTAATGCGAAGCCTTTTTAAAAGAATTTAAACAATCATTAAGCATCCATTCACCACTCTTATTGCAACTAAAATTCATTAATTATTGACAGAAAGTTGAAGCCTGAAAAATGAGTCTCTACAATTTACCCAGATTGATAAAAATACATGAAACTGCACAGTTAGGACTGATTAGGCAGTACCTTAAATGCAAATTGATTGTAAGAGTCGGTCTACAGAGGAAGGGAAGATGTGCCGCCTTTGCCTTAAACGTGGATATATTCATCGAGCTAATGATTTTGAATGTTTTGAAAAAAAAAGCAGCAAGGCTGCAAGGGCGCATTCTGCCGATAAATGGAGTAAAATTCGTCCACGGTTTCAGATGGGACCTAAATTGGACGGTGAAAGTTAGAGCGTTTTTAAAAGGTTGCTTTAAAGGAGCCACAAAGCAATTAATTCTACTGCTTCTCTAATGTTGTGCTTGTGAAGTGTTCGTTTAAGACTGATCACTATGTTGCAGATGAACGTCTTGCACCTGCGTAGCTGAGAAACACAGGTAAAAACAGAAAAAAGACTCCCACTAGTGATCAAGGATGATGCAATCGGGGAAGCATTCCCCGACAAAGGCACGACTCTTTCTAATAAAATAAGATACTGAAGTCTCTTAGCCCCGCGAACTCATATCATACTGTGTACAGTATCAATTTCAAATGACATTCCTTGCACCCTGGCATTTTTGTATTAATTTTGAAGTGAAGTGTTTTACCTGTAATTAAGGAACACCCTAAATATATTTTCATTGTACTACCAAACAATTTGGCAAGTGATAAACATATGCATTCCATAGGCAAACACTTGACATTTATTTGTGGCATAGTCCTTGATTCTTAGTTTCACATTTAGCAATCCTGGCTGGTGTCAAATAAAATTCAAAGAAGAGTTCTTATAATTACGAGGAAGTTAGCTTCTTCTGAACATTTATAATGTTTATAAATTAGTTCTAGCTCTATAGCGGCGCCACTCCAATATGGCAATTTTTGTGACCATTTGTTTTATCAGGCAGTCTTTACAGGGTCAATAGTTTTAACTGTTTGATTCATTTAGTGAAATCTGAAAACAAAAAGAGATAGCAGTGGCACTCGGTAGCGTGCCTTGTTTTTGAATTGCGGAATTCCGCTCCGCAATAATTAGTTATGCTTTATATACAGTGTGGGGACCTCTGTGTGCACTGAATCTGTATGAATAATCCATTTACTATGTTGGTGTCTTTTACATTTTTTATGGATGTAATAATCCTAGTGATTATTTGTGTATTATCATCAAATGCTATAAACTTTTATAATATTTTTAGCATACATAATTTTACATTTTAACGAAAAAATTCGTCTTTTACTGTTATATGTTTATTAGGAATCCTAATTTTAATGATATTCTATGTACTGTAATTGTGTCTTTTATGATTGAAAAAATATCGACTAAAGACTAAATCTGGCTTGAAGTATTCTTTAGTTTGTAAGTCTTTGAACCAAATGGATCTTAAGCATTTTCCTTCTCAGAATGACCTGCAAATGTCAAAGCTATGCCTAAAATACCCAAGGCCAGATTTAGCAAAGGTTTTGCCTCACCCTTGCCCACGTAAGGGTACACAGGGTGATGCAAAACCTAAGGTTAGATTTACCCAGTCACACAAGGCCACCTTGTGTGGCCTTGCTTGGCTTGGTAACGCAAGGCAGTGTTCCATGGGTGGAGCGTGGGTGTTCCCATTCCTCCACCCATGTTTTTTGACACATTCCCAGATTTATCATGAGTGGCAGATCTGGGAATGAGTGAAAATGCTACGCCTTTCCGGGGGGAAGGGGGGGCATAACAAGGAGAAATATGCTTTTGCAGTTGCTCTACAAGTGTGAAAACATAAAAAACCTGTCTTTCATGCATTCTGCAGCACACATAGAAAGAGGAAAAAACCCCAGAGGATTATTTTTGTGCAGGAAGCTTTCCCTTCCTGCACAAAAATAATCATGCCTGCAATGCAGGCACCCTTGCACCATTGTGAAAGGATCCCTGTGCTGATGCTATGCAGCAACTAGTGCGCCAGCGCAAGGAGAGAGCAGCAATGCACTATATCTTGATAGATAGGGCCCATTCCTGAAGTTTCCCTTTCACGCACTACAGCAAGGTTTCTTGCCCCGTTGCATGAAAAAATTATAAATATGGTGCCCAATTTTCTCACATTTACCCACAGAAGATTGCTGTCAAGTTAGGAGCTGGTGTCAGCCAACAATGAGAAAACTACACAAGCTTTGGCATTTCTGAAAGCTAGAGTCCAGGGAAAATTCAGTGTTGTGTGGCCAACTCTCAAAAGAAAATATATGTGTATGCATGTTTTCGTTTGAGTAAATGGAATTCTCAGGTTTTTAATAATAATGCTTAAAAAGCTGCAACTGACTTACATTTCCAGACAAAAAATCTAAAATCTGTATGTGTGAGGAAGAAGAGTCTAAACTGTTATTGAAAAACAAAAATAAAAAAATGATCTAAACATCCTGGGAGTGTTCTCTCAGGATTTGGGGGTATTTTCATTACTACTTGAGGCTGCCAGGTTTTACTTGGCAGTGGACATAAATACATAAGGCTGTCAACTCGAAATGTCCTTATTCCAAAGGCCTTTACTCTGTGAGGCTATCAGCTTTACAACAGCAGAGCTGGAGGGGCATCCCTGTCACAACATGACAGTTTATCCAACTCATAATAGAGGGGCCAGATCGAGGTTTTGACAGTCATTGTACTTGGAGTCCCCTGTCCAAAAAACTCTAAATCAGGTTCTTTGTTGGATAATAGAAAAGTGAATTGCTAGTACAATGACAGAGTCACAGAGATGTAATACATCAGAGTGATGGAAAAAGTGAAATTGTCTGAATAAAAGTTTTAATCACTAACCTGGGCCTTAAGATTCCTGGTGTAGAGATAATCCACAAGAAAGGATTCATTCTTGTTTTTCGAGTAGATTTAAAACAGCCTCTGGAATTGATATTTTATTGGTTTTGATTATTATACTTGGCAATAAAGTTACCTGCACATCCGCACCATATTTTCAGATTGTGCTAGTTGCCCTAGACCTGTCACTGGTGTATAGATCATATAATTATAGTGGAATACTAGGTAAAATATTAATTGTAGAGCACATTTTAATCGCCCGTTTAAAAGACAAGATAACCATATTTTTTGCTGGTTTTCAGAATGTGGCAATCATTTGGGAAACCTTTAAAGCAACCATTCATGGTTATTTATATAAATAAAAGAATTTAAACAAATGACTCAAATTCAATAAATTCAGCAACATATGGCCATCACTGAAAGTGAATTTGTTTATACCACTTCAGGTCTGAATGTGGCTACTTTATAGTCTTCATAGAACAATGCAGAGTCTCTTCATCTTAACGGAAGTAATAAATGAAAAGAAATTTCAAGCTCAGGCTTATGAACGAGCAGAAAGATGGGTAAGTTGGTGGCATGATTTGCTAAAGAGGACAACAGGAATCTAATTAAAGCAATTAAAATGTCTACGAATCATGGTTACCCTGGAACAAGAAACTATTTCTTCTCATTTGTAACACATAACAAAGCAATTTATAGGGAAGATTTATGAAGAAGATCATCACGCCTTTGCATTTGGAAAGTCGGAAATCTTCTTGGCTTGCCTTTTCTTTGCCAAGATTTTCTCCTCAGACAGAGCAGAGCTAGCCAAGGTAGTTTTTTGAAGAAGAGGTAAAGTTTGCAATCTCTCAATTAGATAGGGCAAATTTTCCTGGGGAGCACGGTTGTGACTTTTACTTTCTTCCTTCAATTACTTTCCCAACAAGATAATCTTTATAAATATATATCAGAAGGATGTACAACAGCACCATCATGCAGTAGCGACTGCTACCGACTAGGGGTGGTGGGGCAGGGGACGGAGGGAATGGAGGGAAATTATTTTTAAAACTTACCTTTTCTCCACCGACCGCAGCCGCCACCGCCTCATTCTCTGTCCTCCTCTCCACTAGACAGGAAGCACCCAGGCTGCCAGAATTCCCTGACCAATCAAAACGCTGCATTAGCAGTGTTGTGATTGGTCTGAGTGCTGTGGTTCGGCCTAAGGCAGGGACTGGCAGGCTCTGCATGTTCTCAACCCAGGATGTAATATTGCCTGGATGGAGAACATGCAAAGTGCGCATGATGCTTTTTCTGGCCCCAGAGGGACGGTCAAAGCGTCATGCGCATTTTAGGTGCAGCCACCACTATTTCGCCTGTGAGGTGCAGGGAGCCTAGTCATGCCCCCCTGGCTTCAGCTGCAAGCTGAATGCAAAAAATAAAATGATAATAACAAACGTTCTTATTTAATTTTTTGCATTCAGCCTTCAGCTGATGCAGGGGGTGCCACTCCTCCGAGATGCCACTGCCATCATGTGGGAAGGGCTTGTTGGTACATTTGCTTAAAACGGGTAAGGATCCCTTGGAACCAAGTTCATTCCTCCCCACCACACTCTTAAATTTGGATTATAACTTATTAGCAAAGTTTATTACTAACCAACCTCTAAAAGTCACACCTCTACTAATCGCTCAGGATTAAAAGAGATGTGCTCCTTCTCACAATTTATCGGCAATTACATATTTTTAGCAGAAGCCTCTGATTATTTTTCAGCAAACAAACTTCCTGCTGCAGTTTCCTTACTAGATGCTGAAAAGGCTTTTTCCACAAACCTCAGTAGGTTGATGTCCTCTTTATATGAAATTGCTTCTTCTCATGTGAATAAAAATAAAAACAAGCATTGTCAATGCCAATAGGTCTGGTCTATGAATGAAATTGTCTTTTGTGTCATTGATGGGTTTAGGCACTCAGAGCATCAGAATAAATCCACTCTGTCACTCATTCTTGCAATCAGGCATCCATTCATCCAACCAGTGACTCACTCTTGCATCCACCTTCTGGCACAACCACGTTTAAACACACACAATCTCAACAACATATGCAGGATAATAAAAAAAAAAGACTACAAATAGAAAGAAAGCATGCTGTATATATATTTTAACTGTTAGGCCTAGGCATGGGAATCTAACAGGCCAGCAGGTCCAGGCAATCCCAGCACCACCCCAATCTAGTGCTAGAGCTCCCTGAAGTTTGACCCTCCCGTCTGTTGCATTCAGCACATCGACCACTAGCAACGTGAAGAACATGCATTCTCACTGGTTCAGGGGAACACCCCGAGCGGCAGGGAGATTCATAGCGGTTCTGGACAATGATACAACTAGCGGGGGTGAGGAAAGGGATCCTTGTCCTCCAGGATCTGACAACGAGGTGGAAGCCACAAGGTTTGCTAAGGTTGCCAAAGAAACAACAGAAAGCAAATTTAAAGGCAAGTTCCGACCAAAAAGAACACAGCATAGCTCAGAGAGAAGGACACAATCTAGGTGGGATTTAGAGGAAAGGCATGGACTAAGGAGGGAGAGAGAGCTTGCATCCTGGAAGCACAGCAAGAATGCACAGCAGCGCGCCCGCCACCTGAGGTGGGTGGAGGTAGGTACAGAGCACCGTTCGGGGTAGAAGGCGAGGCAGAACTAGAGTAGAGGATTCTGGTTGGGATCCAAGCATCACAAGATTGTCAATGCAGTAGAGTTGGTGACCAGAAAATTAGACACCAAGGTAGCCTGGTGCAGACTGAACTAAGCTATATGAGAAAAAAGATGGCACCTTTGTGTGTGGCATGAGGGGAGCAACAACGAAGACGTCTGCTGCTCCTCCAAAACGCGTGGGACAGATAGACAGACCGCAAGGGACATAGTGGCCAAAAAAACAGTGGGATCTTCGCATTGCCATTTTGCCACCTGCTAGCCTGCTAGACCAAGCTTCCATCCCAGAAGTCACACTGACAAACACCGAGCATGATGGGGCTGCATTGAATTCGTACAGGCACCAAATATGAATGGCTCTGAGGGAAATGTTCCCAGACCGCCCTGATGCAGTAGGGTTAATGGCAGAAACTATGAAACTTGGGGAGACCATAACTGATTTTCTGGATAGAATGAGGGAACGATGCGGACAATAGATCCGACAGCCATGGACTGACATAGGCCCGCAAGTCACATTCTTTTATAGTATCCTCAAAAGGGGTTTGCCCACTGAGATACAAAGCAGTTTGGACTGCATAGTGGGGTTAAACTCCAAACATTGGCCGGATGCAAAAGAAACAAGAAAAGGACAGGAAAAACAGGAGCAAACCCAGAGATACACTACCAAGTTGGCCCAACACAAGTTAAAGAAGGCCGCCCTCGAGGGGGGCATGTTAGCCATGAGCATGCAAATGGCAGCAGTCTTGTAGAGGGCTCCGCCGCCAAACTCCACAGGGTTTCAACCTTCACTATAATGGCAGAAGTTAGGGAGGTTGGCAGCAGCTAGACCTTAGAGAATGTTACTATTGCCACAGAATGGGCCACATGGATGACCGTTGCAGACAAAAAACATATCACAAACAGAAGATGATAAACCTGGGCCAGTCCCCGCAAAATCCCCATCCACAAAACCAAGCCCAGGGGAACCTGAATACACCCTACAAACAGACTCAGGGAAGTCAGTAAGCTGCAGCGCCACCCCAACAGGGATCAAGTAGTGGGACAAATATGTGGCAACAGCAACAACAGACAGGAACCCCAGCCCAACAGGGACCAGACCACAACTGCGGCAGGGAGGGGTAACTCTTTGGGGCGGCAATATTTTCATGCAAACACAGAACCAAAATGTGTAGTAAGTCAAAACCCCCAAAGTGAAGCATCCATTTCATGCACACCTCACAATTGAAAGTACCAAAACTAAAAGAAGGGCCAATGAGACAACATTAGGAATTCAAACCTTTAGTTGCGTTTGGGAATTCAGGGCTGTTGGACATATTTTGTCGATTGGGAATCCTCACTAGAGTGCACCATTCAGGGTAACTGTGGGATCCTAGGCCCCACTCTGCTGCTGATCCCCCAGGGCTGGTCTGGTTGACCGCACCCTAGGGGAGCACAGTCTGATGAGGGGGCAGGGCGGCTCCCCGTCCACTTCTTAAAATCAGGCACCCAGGTTCCCGCACCCACAAGTTAATTGGGACGGGTTCCAATTACCAAATCAAAAGGACCCCATTCTTGGGCCAACAAACCATAACCAAAATTCCTTTATGGTGTAAGGTTCTAACAGCGTACCCAAAAAGCTAGCAGCCTCCAGCCAATGGAGGCCCCTTTTAAGTTCCCCAAAAAAGTTGTCTTTGAGTGTCGGGAGCCAGGTTTCCATACACTCGAGATAATCAACACCCCATTACCTCCACCGCACATGGTTTGACAGGTTGCGATGTGCTGTACTGCACCGGGTCAGTTGGGAGGGGAGTTCCTTACGAGTAACAAACTGTCCCAGCCTAGCACCTTCACAAAACGAGCTTCAATGAGTTCTTCAGCAATGTTTCTCTCCCATCTCCCTCAAAGTATCCAAGGCCTGTTCGTCGGGTCATGCCCCTCCAGAGTACCAATGGAAGCATGCTGCGGGTTTTAAACTCCTAGTCACAGCTAGGAACCGCAGGTCCAAACACCCAGGAAATGACATGGTCCAAGGGAGAGGGGGGTGTCGGGGAAAAGGGATTCCGTAAGTCCTTCACAGCTTCGTGCGAGATCCATACACAATAATCCGCACACCCTCGTATGAGGCCTGGCAATCAGCTGGATATACACGGCCGTACACACACACAAATCAGTAAGCCCAATCTCAATCACTGCAATGTCAGAAGCACACGTAGGCCAGGGGACAGTCTTCTGACCACCTCCATTATTTTCCCTGATTAAATTGAAAGCAGATCACGTGAGACGTACACAGAGCACCCAAAAGACCTGTAAAAGGAGGCCAAAAACGAAGGTTCTAGAAAAAGGATATAGTTCAGACACCTGGCACCACTAGGGATGGTCACGTTGCACGCCGCATGCCAGGTCTAGAGGGGTATAGAAGTGACATCAGAGCATGATGCGATCGCCAACCATATGCAATTGCGACATGCCCCCTCTTAATACATCACCCCATGCATGTGTAGGTCAAAAGACACCACCCACATCGATAACACCCCCCATGTACACCTTGGAGACACCCTTGGAACCCTAGATAAAAATGTATACCATCTCATGTTCTAAACTCCCAGCTATGTTCGGAAAGGAGGAGGCCCAATAACCCATAAAAATGAATGCGTCCCATGAACCAAAATGCACTTTTGAAAATAGAATCCCCAAATGCGGCCACCTTCCGGTGATGCACTAAAATTGTGTGATTAGGGTGTGAAGAGCATAACCTTAAAAAGGACGCTCATGAACCCCGAAGGAAAACGACGGCACATGCAATAATGCACTGTTATTTGAACTAATCAAGTGAACATAGCTCCTATTCAACAGGTTGGCAATCGAACATCTAAGTGCATCACCTTTTTCAGCAGCCACATCAGCACTCCAACAGGATCCACAGTGCGTGAACTAAGAACTACAAACTATACAGGGAACTTTTTGCCTCAAACTTTGTTGACTAAAGACACTCTCAATTACCAGAAGATTACAGACTTCTCCCCTGGATCCAATCCCAAGACATGCAATGTTCAATAAGTTATGAATTGTTGCACTTCCATGTACCCTCTGTTTAATATGGGTGTTTCCACATCCATTCATCACTAAAGCACTGCCCAGTCTGATGGAGTCCACCCTGAAGCTATCACTGCGCTTGCGTAGGGACCACATCACATATAATTGCACCAAACCCAAAACTAGCATTCCACACACACTACACAGTGCCTTCTTACACCACATGGGGAATCAGCAAATTACTGCTTTGGGCTCCATGACAACAGCCAGGTCATGTTACGTCTGATCGCTGATACTGCATGCAGTAGGCACAGACAGGCTTTACTTGTCCAAGAGGTAGCCCCCGAAAAAGCAAAACGCCTTCTCCGCCTATACCTATGTAGGATTAGGGCCAAGATACAACCCAACAGAGTAGAACACAATAGAGTAATAGTAAATGTGACCCAATACAAGATCAATTCCACAGCATTGCACCTTTTCACCGAGCCTAGCGACATTTAGACTGAGCTAGATAGGTTTTGCAGGAGGGGCACCATAGGGGAGGATACTGGTTGGCCCTGAGACTTTCCAGAAAAGAGATTCTTGGAGGTAGCAAAACCACCACATCAATGCACAAACAAATTTACTCCCACTTCAATCTGTGGTCCAAGGGTGGCCCTTTGCATTTCTGGGGCTGTCTTCTTAAACAACAAATTGACCCAAGACATTGAGTTCCAGTTTTGGGCCATCCACCTTGATGGAACAAAGGGAAGCGAGTCTCATAGGGAGGGTTGAACCACAGCATAGATACCCCACGTCAGGAATCTGGGATACTGAGTTTAGAAGGAAAGGGGCAACCCCTAATTGTACAGAAACTTACATTGCATTCCTTGTGTTTCAGAGGTAAAGGAACCATTCCACTGGGAACAAATGTAAACTGTGGCACAGTACTGCACATTCTGAACATGCAATGGAGCACCTACTAGCTGATGGATACCTACTGGCAGTGTGGAAAGTTTGCCTAGTCTCCACTTGTACCCCGATGGTGTGGCCTCTGCTCCCTCATCACCATACACACCCTGACCCTGTCATTCCTGGAGAAGATCTGTAAATATTGCGCCAACATTCGCTGAAGGAAGAAGATGACTCTGTTGCATCAGGCCCGAGAAAAAAGAACTGCAGAGTATTTTGGCTGGGCTCAGTACAAGGACTTAATGGGAGAATTCAGACTATTTTCAGACACACAAATAAACGCAGGACAGTACACACCATTCTTCAACAGTGCAGATGAAAGTGAACGTCCGCTGGTTACAAATAACCAGGAGGGAATTGCTCAAGATGATGAACAGAACTGAGCTCGGCCTTAATGCAATCAAGGAAGAACTAAAATCCATCTACCTCATGGTGATCCAACATCACTATGTGTTGGACTTAATAACCGCACTGGAGGAATGGGTGTGAGCATCCTGCTGCACGTTTATTTCAGGCAATAATCTAGACAACAGTACTTTTACTCCTGTTATCTAAGCACTGCACCGTTTACAAAAAGACATGCATGAGAAGGAAGGTGCCCCTGAGCCGGAATGGAACATGGACTGGTTTACCTGGCTTTCCTGGTGGCTGATGGGACTCTGCACGTCATTGTTGCCAGTTTTCATATTTTTATTGTTCTTGCGTGGTTTCCAGCAATTAGGGATTTCCTGCTGTAAAAAGGCAGTCCTTAAACTAGATAGAATGCAAGTAACAAAGAAAGTAGCAATAGTCAAAACTGAAGAACAACATGTCCCCAATAATGTGACAGTCATGAGTATGGGTTTGATAATGTAGTTGAGAATTTAACTGGGGGGGGAATGTTAATATTGATAACATTGATGTCAATGTTTATAATGATACACTCACATAAATGAGCAAAATCAAATCACTGCTAACAAACTCGCCCGTCATGAACTCTCCATCAACCCTGACTCAGTACTACATGGTCAGGCAGGTTCTGTGACATCGGCATGAGGTTACTGATTGAGACATCACAGGTGGGGTGGCACGTAGCCAGCAGACAAATAGGCAAACAGGAAACTCTGGTCCATCCTCCAGATAAGCGCAGCCACACCACAATGGTCCAGGGAGATTGGCCCTAATAAAGCACACATGGCCAGAGGGGTGAGCGCATTCCCAAAACATAACAAAGTCAGATGCCACATGAAGTCAGGAATATGTAGCCAATCAGGACTCAGAACACACAGTACCCGCAGTGATCACACACTCACCATGCCTAACATCTGGACATGTTACCCACTGGACCCCATTATTTACACGCAAGGTCGAGGCCCACCTGGATTTATTATGAGGGGCCTTATTTATGACTCCGCCTCTTATTGAGCCTGTGGATCGCCACATTCTAACACCCTCATCTTTGAAAGTCCATGAGAAAATTTTGTCGTGGAATATAGTGGCCCTAAGGTCAAAAAGAGGCCTTTTAAATTGGGATTTTTTTTTAGCAGATCATCATATCATTGCCTTTCAGGAAATGTGGAAGGTAAATGACTGTTTCTATTTAGATGGTTTTAAATCTTTTTGTAAATATGCTATTCCCTCTAATATGGGTAGAGCACGAGGGGGCTTACTTTTAATGTTTTCACTAAAACTTTCCTGAAATTCCGAATGGTTAAATGTAAATCTCATCACTTGCTAGCGGTAGAACTCTCATTTAAAAATCGCGCTACTTTGCTAGTAGTACATTTCTATAATTCTTTCTCCAGAGATTACGAGCTAGAACATCTGCTAACCTTAGAGGAGTTTCTTGAAAATTATGAGGAGGGTAAATCTTCACATTATGATTTAACAATTTTAGGGGATTTTAATATTCATTTGTGCACCCTAAACTGTATTATCGAACGGGACCAAGGGGAGTTTCCCTCTACGCTATATCATTTTGAACATACACCAGCTGGTACTTTTTGGGAAAACACCCTTTCAACCCATAATTTACTCTGCCCTTGGCAAAAAAACAGCGGGGAGTCAGTACCAACTTATACAGGGAACGGAAGGTCTAGTACCATTGACTATCTTTTTTTGACTGCATCACTAGCTTCAAATATTGTGGACTTAACAGTTTCTTGGTCATGTTACAGTGACCATAATCCCCTTATACTTACAATCTCACTTTCTGCAATTGAATTTGAGGGGATAACTACCCATATTATAAATAAAGATATTACAACCAAAGATCAAAAGCGCAGGTGAAAATGGGAAAGGATTATCCCAGATAGCTTCCTTGAAAAGCTGTATACTTCTTGTGCTTCGGAAATCCAACTCTGCCTAGATTCACGGATGATTAACCATTCTAGAAGCCTTTGAAACATTAACAAAACATATCTCTACAGACCTTACTGTTGTGAGTAAGGTCAGCTGTTCGAAGGCCGAAAGATGGTTTGATAGCTCTTGTTCGAAAATTCATAGGGAGCTTTTACAGGCCATCAAACGTATCCCTAGAGATACAGCAGAAATTAGAGCTAAAAGGACGGCTTATAAATCGGCTATTCAAAACAGAAAGAATCAATTAAAAGAACAGGCGTGGGAAGCCCTGAGTGAAGCATGTGTATTGAAAGATAGTGCAAATTTCTGGTCAGTAGTCAATAGCCCTTTCCTCTCTGATTCCAAAAATTTAAATAAAGAATGTTTAATTCCAGCTGACCAATGGGTTTTGCACTTTAGCCGCATTTTTAATAATGTCACTATAGAAGAAATTACAGAGCCCGTGGAGGATGAGCATATTAGTGCAGGGCTTATTTTTAGCGCAGAGGAAGTTTATAAAGCAATTTTATCCACAGCGGAGGAAAGGCTCCGGGCCCCGATGGGGTACCAGCAGACCTGTTTAAGGCTGACGCTAGTGTTTGGTTGAGAATTTTAGCACATGTTTTTAATGTGACGTGTTCACAAAGTCTTCTGTCATCCTGGGAAAAGGCAGTCATTGTCCCTATTTTTAAAAAAGGCGCACAAGACGACCCTATAAGTTATAGGCCGATCTCTCTTGTAGACTCTGCTGTTAAAATGATGGGCAAAGTCATTTTAGAGCGCCTGACAACTTGGTTAGACCCTTTAAATGTTATTTCCGATCTACAATATGGTTTTAGGGCGGGTAAAGGGACTCTGGACCAATGCCTTAATTTACATTTAGTCATAGGAAAGTATACGATTGCCAAAAGAGAGTATTACATTTGGCTTTTATGGATCTGACACAAGCATTTGATTGCGTAAATAGGTCCAAACTATGGCTAATTTTAAGGGATATGGGCCTTGAACCCCAGTTAGTGGCTTTTTTATTTAAGATTCATGAAAAAAACACAGCCGCAGTCAGATATAATTAAAATGGTGACTTGACAAGCCCTTGGGATGTAAAGAGGGGTTACGTCAGGGATGTATACTGGCCCCCCTCCTTTTTACTCTTTATATAAACAAGCTGGGGGATCTTTTAACAACTAGCTGTATAGACATCCCTAGGGTTGGTAACAAGAAAATCCCTGCATTGTTATATGCAGATGAGACGGGTTTTACTTGCAAGAACAGCTGTTGGGCTCCAAAGATTACTAGATGGTTTTATAGTTTTTATGGTTTCTTTAGATCTATCAATACATTTTAAGAAGTCACATATAATGTCTATTGGCTCCCGAAAACCCCCAAAGTTCAAATTCCATTGCAAGGGGGTTGAACTAATAAAAGTCCCAACATTTCCATATTTGGGGGTACTCTTTGATGACCGTGGTTCGTGGGGAGCACACATTATACAAAAAAAGAATACCTTGATTAGAGCAACGGGGGCTACCCTAAACTTTGCCAAGAGACTAGGAACTAAACCTTTACCCGCCCTGTTGAAAGTTTCTAAAGAAAAGTGTATCCCCATGGCTTCCTATGGTTGTGATATTTGGGGCTATAAGGAAGGTAAAGAGATTCAAAGAGCCGAAGATACGTTTTTACGCAAACTATTGACGGTATCTTCCACCACCCCGGCATTTATTTTACATGAAGAGGTTGGGGTGGGGTATATTGAGGATGAGATAGCGATAGCCCCTTTGCTACGAGTTTGGGCTAGCCCCAGCACAAAATTAAACCAATTGTTAATTATGGATTGTATAGCTTTGGATAGAGCCTTGGATATTCCATATATATATAATGGAACTGTCTAAATGGCTAGGTTGCCCATACTTATATAATAGGCCGAAATCGATGGGCAAATCTAAAATTAGAGCCATTAAATCACAGTTTTTGGAGAAGCAACAGGGCTTAGGGGGGAAAAGGAGCTAATAAAACCCACGGTTAGAAGATATATCACATTACCCTTGTACAATCAAGTTCAACCATATTTCCTTATTGTAAATAATGCTTTTCATAGTTTTTTGCTAACAAGATTTCGATTTCATTTGATTTCTTGGTTTTTAGCTGTCCCACAAGGTTTTGCGAAACAAGGTACTCGTAAACCTTGCCCTTGTGACGATTTTTCAGAACAAGATACTTTACATTTGATCTTTTTCTGTAATTTTTATGTTCAGCTGCGTAAAAGATTTATGCTTCCCCTTCTTAAAGATTGTCATTTTTTCCAAGTTAGGCCCGCTTTGCTATACCTCCAAATGCTATCTTCACCTATGGTTTGTTTTGGGGTTGCAAGTTTTTTATCAGGAGCCATTAGATGTAGAAAAAAACTGTCATTTTAACAATTACTATCAAATCATCATGGACGGAATGTTGCACATGTCTGAACTGGGGTGGCGTGGTGAGCAAAATAACGATGGGTTAAACCCAGATCTGTGACTGGGGGTGAATGCTTTGCCAATGTGCAACATTCCGTCCATCATCTTGTGTGTTTTGCTGTTCGCCCTATGTGGGAAGGGTATGCCCAGACGTGGGTCCCGTGCTCACTACGCCACTGGAGTCAAGCTATCCTGGCTGAAGAGGGGTGAAACCCCAAAACCGGTCCTAGGATGCTTGATTCCGGTCCAGGGAAGACATGGCTTGGCAGTTTGGGCTGGACTGTTCCCATGAGGCACAGGGTCAAGACTGATTTGCATATGGCCATGTCTGAACTGGGGTGGCATAGTGAGCAAAATAATGATGGATTAAACCCAGATCTGTGAATGGGGGTGAATGTTTTGCCAATGTGCAACATTCCGTCCATCATCTTGTGTGTTTTGCTGGTTGCCCTATGTGGGAAGGGTATGCCCAGACGTGGGTCCCATGCTCACTACGCCACTGGAGTCAAGCTATCCTGGCTGAAGAGGGGTGAAACCCCGAAACCGGTCCTAGGATGCTTGATTCCGGTCCAGGGAAGACATGGCTTGGCAGTTCGGGCTGGACTGTTCCCATGAGGCACAGGGTCAAGACTGATTTGCATATGGACATGTCTGAACTGGGGTGGCGTGGTGAGCAAAATAACGATGGATTAAACCCAGATCTGTGACTGGGGGTGAATGTTTTGCCAATGTGCAACATTCCGTCCATCATCTTGTGTGTTTTGCTGTTAAATTAAATTAGCAGTTCTGTTATCCCACGTTTTGTCAAGCTTTCAAAATAATCAAAGGAAGTGCATTACAAGTCTTTGGTAAAACTCTTTAAGAATAAAACCAGGCTTCATAATTAACTCTTAATCCTATCAGATCACTGAGAAACTCCTCTCAGTGAGTTAAAACATGTTTTTCCATCTGTGAAATAAGGATAGGTCTCTTGTTGGACCAAAATGGCCTTTAGTAAAATTGTGGATTTAATTTTTTGTGAGTTAGTGAAAGGGCAGATGAACATTCCAAGTAACCAAGCAGTCAGATGTTAGTTGGCTATACTTTACCTTGATTCAGTTTACTCTGATTGTAAATCCTAAGCCATACTAGATATTACACAATTAAGAAAAACTATAATTGAACAACTATACTCACAAGCACCATTAAATATATGTGCGTGGTGTTGGTGTCAGAAGTTTGCTCCTTACCTGACCCCTGGAGGTTACAGCGAGCCCACTAGACACCAGGGATTTTACGGGCAAATTATTTGGAAGGAGAGGAGGTTGCCCATACTGGCATAGGTCCGTGCCCCCATTCCAATGGGGGCAATACTGTCTTTATGCCCCTTTGGTAGGCAGGTTGGGGTTTGTCCCAGTCTGCATCGCCGAGGGCAATAGAAAGCTTACTAGACATCAGGAGTATTTTTTCAAACTAAAAGGTGGCCCACCATGGGATAGGGTCATGCCACCACCCCAAAGGGGAAATACAGTGTTTGCACAACCCTTGGAGGGAAGAGGGGGGGAGTCTACCTCTAGATTGCCCCCCTGGGTGGCAGAAACCCCTCTAGACACCAGGAATTTTAGAAGCAAATTATTTGGAAGGGTTGAGGAAGCCCATTATGTCACAGGGCGATGCCCCCTCCTCAAACCGTGCATACTGTTTTTTCTGTCGCCCATGAGGCAGGTTGAAGGATTTCCCCCCAAGCTTATCCACTGGGGTATGGGAAGTCCACTAGACACCAGGGGATTTTTTTTCTAATAAAAAATGGGTGTGGCAGCCCACCCTTGAATAGGAACTGCCGTCACCCTAAAGTGGTCAATACAGTCTTCCTGCCCCACCCGGGCAACAAATTGGGGGGTTTGCCCCACATCTGTTCACCCAGAAGGGCACTAGACACAAGGATATTTTATGGGTTTTTTTTAAGTTCTGGCATCACCCAAACAGATCAAAGCAGTCTTTCTGCACCTCAGACATTTCTGAAAACTAAATGACTGGAAGAGTCACAAAATTCCTACCACCCAGTGTTTCCCCACATCTCCTAATTAAAACAGTACACCACTTGTGTGGTTGTGCCTAGCACATGGTACAGGGACAGATCAAAAAAGGACCATCCGGCATCTATATGGTCTTTATGTGATCCCTATTTTGCATATAAGTGTGTGAGTGTGTGTGTGTGTGTGTGTGTGAGAAACCTTTTCAGTTGACTCCTGTACCTTTATCTATGGTTCAATGTGTGCCCTCTCCATTCATAGAGATGCCACTGATTGTGTGTTCAGTACAAATTGGCAAAAGAAAAGAAAAATAAGTGAATGATGGGTATATTGTGTAGCACACCAATCACAATTAATTACTTTCTCAAATAAAAAAGAAGGAGAAGTACAGCTTCTAAGGAATACTCCATGTTTCAAATGTGGGGGAAATAACCCACTACGTATACAACCTCTGAGGGGCATGGAAGTATCAATGATGGTCTAAAATCTGGTTTGCGCACAGATTGTAATTCTTCTACCAGGAAAACCTTCGCACAAATCTTGGTAAACTGTATGAATTCCAACTTTGTGTTCATTGGAATGGGGAAATATATGTGCAATTAGAACGTGATCATCCGTTGTAAGGTCCAAACATATAGGTGAAAATTCTGCGCCCAGTAAATACTACATCCGTACATTCAAAAGAATAACAAGCACTTCTATCTGCCACTTAAAGGGGTACTTTTTATTATAAATATATCCAGGTATAAATACAAACAAATACATTTGATAGAACAACCCAGTCACCTAAATATAAAAAAACACAAAAAAAGCGGAATATGCAATTAGTGGAGAAATGTAGGCAGAATGCTTGACTAAGTGCATCCCTACCCCGCTAAACTAATTAGAATCCCCCAAACCCTTTTATGGTTCTGAAATACAAATGTTCAGCATCCCATCACAAATGTAATGTGGCTGTTGAGCTGAACTTTTGCAGAATCTAAATTTAGAACATGAATTCTGAACAGGGGATCATTTTTGCATACAGTAGCCTGCTTATGAAAAGCTCATGAATCATTCTGAGACACATCGAGAAGCCTAATGTATGTGCAGTAATGAGCGGAATCTGCTTTTTTTCCAAAATGAAGGTTTTAATTGGGACACACAAAATTCTGCCCAGCACCCACTGCTGCAGCGTGCTTGCTCTTTATGCATCTACAAATGCGGATTGTTAGGACTTCACTAATTTTAAAGGTAAAATTATGTCAAGCCCCAAAGTGCTGTGAGAAAAAACAGCAATCAGCCCTGTCTGCATTCTGTTGGTGGATCCAAATAAAAATATTTCGAGATGTATTTTACTACTGGTTTAAAAAGTTGTTTCTATTTCGACACCAATCCTCTAGGTAATAATTTGTGTGAATGAATTTTGTGAAGATGTTAATTGAGAAGTACATTCGAGAGTACACAGGATGTTTACAGAATGGCTGTTATGTTTATGTCTTAGCACTCATCTCCTGAAAAAGCAGTGTAAGGTCATTTCTACAATACAAACGGTGAAATATATCCCTTAGATTAGCCTCCGGAGAGTCACATAAAACTGTGAAAACGAGCGTTAATGCCCTGTAAATTTCAGCAATGATATGAGCACCCACCAAAATGATAAAATACTTAAATACTGCATAAACAAGGAATTGAACAATGTACTCCACCACATTAAAGTAAGTAAAAAGATTTTTTAAAGCCTAATGAAATGTAGAGAGAAGTTATAGCATAAAAACATTATTTATTTTGTACTTTCTCATTAATTTGTTCTACATTTTAAACCAACATTCCCTTATTTTCATACAACCTATTCAATGTTTTCTGTATGTTCTAATATAGTACATTCGACTGTTCTTATGTTTTCTCCTTCCATCAATTTAAATTCCATATTCACACTAATCTACCCCCAAATAAACTTGCCCTTTGCCAGTGTCAGGCATCACTTAATGCCTAATCTACATAATCCTATTTCACACTACAGCAGTAGTTATGAGATCCATTGGAGCCCAGTGCATTTGTTTTTTAACCAGAGTCCTGTGTGTGAAGTCACTGGGTGAAATACCAGAGAAAATAAGGAATTACCTAGGCAATCAAGATTCCCCATGTGATTTCTTTTTCTAAGGGTACTTTCAAATTTCCACTTGAATCCCTAGAAACTTCACCTGTTTCCTGTGAACATCTTAATTTTAATTTATTGAATAGGTGATTTTGGCACCAAAACTGTCTTTTGCACAAGAAACTCAAATATAATAATAAAGTGCAATAATAAAGATAAAGATGCAGATATTAGATAATCCATGTCATTTTGTTTACTATGACCTGTCATGTATATCCTTGGTTAGCTTGAGAGTAGGGCAGACCTGCTTATCTGAAATAAGACCAGGCAGCTCTTGATCTGATTTGTCATGGCTAGTGCTTGCCTGCTGTTAACAGGCATTGGTGACTATGGCTGATTTACAGGAAGGTGAATCTGCATGCCTCAGTTACAGTCAGGCAGGTGCAGCCTAGTTTGCAGTGAATGTATCAGTGAACTAGGCTGTTCGCATTTATCTACCAGCCATGAGGGGAACGGCATAGTTTATTCCTGCCCTCCTTATCTACGCCGTGAGGGGAACGGCCAGCGTGCAATCCGGCCATCGGGCCATGCCGTGAGGGGAACGGCCGTCTATGGACTCTATTTCCCAGCAGGCTCTGGGCAGCGCACGGTGAGCACGTCATCCCAGCGCCGGGGGCTTCAAACATCCTTCAGCCCTCCCGCAGCACGGGACGTGCGTGGACGTGCCCGTGCCGCGCCCGGGCCAATGGCGGGCCCGTCCGTGATCGGCTGTGACCGGACCGGGCCCCCCCCCCTTTACATGAGGTCGTCGGAATGGGTAAGCGAAAGGATCTGTATTCTGCTGTGTCCGTCAAATCCAAGGCTAAAATTCCACGTAACTGTGCCTCCATCATTACATACTTGACAACTGCTGTTGGGGCCATAACGAATGAGATCCAAGATGTGGAGGCCCAGTTGGGGATAGGGACTGTTATTATAGCAGAATCTGTCATCGAGGACGGCATTAGCTTAGTCATTGACCAAAGTGTAAATACTGCAACTCCTACAAACATTACTGAAGCTGCTCCCCCAGCCGGTGCCAGCAGGGGACCGGAGCACAAGGGAAGTGAGGATCCGCGAAGTGAGGGGGCTGTAGCCTCTGTAAAGCATGGGAGGAAAAAATACCTAAAAACTGGCTCAGCAACTAAAAGGCCCTCATCGCGGAAGATGTGCACTGATTCACGTCCTCTGGAGAATTTGCCTCCCATTAAGTCAACCATTGTAGACTTGGACCCAGTCCTCACACATATTGACAATCTTGTTGAATCTCTTAAAGTTGATTTATTTAAATGCGTCAAATCTGGCTTGGACCGTGTAATGGCCAGGCTATGTAAAATTGAGTCCAAACTTGAAAGTGTGAGTATGAGTGGGAGTCAGGTTTATAATCCCAATGTGGGGGGCATTAAAATAGGAGTAGCTGCGGAAGCTAGGTGCCAACCTACATTGTGTAGTGCGAGTATTGACAATAATACTATTCTGACCCCAATATCTAGGGAGCCCGTTACCAGCTCCAGTTCCATTGCTGGTAGTATCCAACCAGGAAATCTAATTAAAGGTGCTTGTAGCCTTTTGGCACAGGAGCCCGTTATATTATCCCCTATAGGGCCTCACCTATCAATCCCAGGAGCTTTTGTTTCACATCCAGTTCTGGACTTGCCCCCGGAAGCCACTCCTCTGGTAGTGGTCTTAGCAGGAGTACCTCCCCTTAAAAGCAATAGCACTGAGTCTACTGAAGAGCTTATTCGTAAAGTAATGTTTTGGTGTAGCAGGGCCTCTGAGGGAGGGCTTAGCGCCTCCACATACATCATCATGGCAAGACGGGTGGGATGGGTGGGGAGTGGAACAAAAACTAAGGATGGTGATTGCATTGTGATTAATTTTGATCGGCCAGGGGTGGTGGGGCGGGTCCTTTATGGGAGCTCTGACAGGGCCATAGGAGGGATAATAGCCTTACCTCTGGGCTTTTTTTATCCACCTGATTCAGGTACAAGGTCAAGAGCTAGCGTGGGGGTTTTGAGACATAGAGTGGGCATTGGCGCACATGGTTTTGCCCCTCATCCCTCGCACGAAGATACCCAGTTTGTGAGATCGAACTTCAAGGCCCCCACTCAAGGTCACTCAGCAAAGGACACCTCTGCAGATCATAGAGCTTTAGAGAGCAGATTTGTAACTTCAAATAGATTTGCCCCACTCAATCAACTGGATAGTAACGATTGACTAGCCCTTTGCCCTGAAGGGGGGAATGGGGATGAAGTTGATAGAATGATTTGTCAAAGTAATTTTATTGAGGGGACCTTGAGCAATTCGGGCCAATGCACCAAAATTTTAAGTTGAAACATAGCAGGTCTCAAAAATAAGTCTAATGATGCTAGGTGGTTAGATTTTCTAAACAATTTTTGCATCATAGAATTACAAGAAACCTGGGATACCGAGAGCAACTTCTGGCTGGATGGCTATACAATTTATACGGAACCTGCTAAACCTACGACTACAGGCAGGGCAAAGGGTGGCCTCATGACCTTGATTTCGTTAAAAGTGGCAGGCATTCACTGCAAATTGGACTTAGGCCTACCTAACCGTCTAGCGGTACAGATCAGCTTCCCCAATGTTTTAAATTTGCTCATTGCCAATTTTTACAATTCATTTGATAAAATTACAATCAATGAACATTTGGCCAGTTTGAGCTGTTTTCTTGACTCTTATAGCAAGAAACAATTTATTCCTTATTCGGTTATTGTTTTAGGTGATTTTAATATACACCGCTGTTGTTTAAACTGTTACATTTCGGATGATCTGGGTCCCGCAGATTACTTAGAAACCCACTTTGAACATACTTCGCAGGGCGGCTTTTTGGACAGCATTTTAGCGGATCACGATTTGTTTTATCCAAATAAAAGGCGAGAGGTCGAGGATATCCCCTCTTTTAAAGGCAGGGACGCACACACCACCATCGATTACATATTTATCAGTGTTGCACTGATTCCTTGGGTAAAGGATTACACTATTGAGTGGTCAGCGCATAGAGACCATAACCCTATTAGCCTGATATTGGCGGGCGGTTTTAAGAAAATTCCGAAACCGGTTAGTATGGCTCGCATCGTTGATCTACGGCCTATTGATCAGGCTCGTAGACTCAAATGGTGCATGATAGTCCCGGGGGATTTCCAGGCTAATTTGAAACACACTGTTGGCGGTGAGATGAACGTCTGTTTAGATGCTATATCAAGGGACAGGCACGTCCTCATGGCATATTCTAAAATCTGCACCCAGGTGGCATCCGATCTTAAATGCCCGGCTAGGGAACACCATTTCAAAGGGGAGAGATGGTTTGACCACAATTGCTCAGTTGCCCATCGTAAGCTGCTAGCGGCCCTAAACTAAAATCTAACTCTGATAGGTCCGCCATAGCAGTGTTAAGAAAATCATACAAATTGGCAATTTATAATCGCAAAAACGAGATTAAACAAGAGGCATGGAATGACTTATCATCCATCGACGTCATCAAAAACAGTGCCAAATTTTGGGAGATTATTAACAAACCTGTTTTCCAAGAGTCTACCGTCTCCCCTTTGGTCTGTAATATTCAGGAGCAGGACTGGTTTAATCATCATCATCATCATTAAACTTTATTTCGGTTCAATGACCATAAAAGCAACAATCATTTACACAATAAATAATACAATAAAAGAAAACATAAAAAGTAGAGCCAATTCAATAATTTTCAAGGTAACGCATTACATTCAAATTGAGCAGACAAATATTTGGCAGGGTGGTTGATTATAAAAATTTCCTACGTAGTAACCAGACAGAGTTGAGGAACCGGGAGACAGCGAAAACTATCGGAGGTTTAGTGTCGTACTTTAAAATTCTCATTGCTTTTTCGCATTCTCTGAAACCAAGATTATTGCATAGGGGCTTAATCCAGCGTTTCCTTTGTGGTAGATATATTGGGCAGAAAAAAAAAAGACATGTTTTTCATCCTCAAGTATGTGACTACAGGCCGGGCATGCGGTGATTTTATTGGCGTCCCATCCAGATGTAAATGACCTGAGCGGGAGACAACCCATTCTGAATTGGCAGTAAAGCTTCCTCGCGGCCGGTGGACTAACCAGGTCTAAAAACTCCTCTTTCCTATAATTATCTTTAATTTGGAGGCTGGTTTAATCATTTCAAATCGATGTATGGAGTACAGGGACCCACAGCCATGATTTTTGAAGTTCAAGCTTATTCCCTATCGTTTACGGAGATGGAGGTTGCAGATGCTACAGCTCAAATGACCGGTAACAAAGCCCCGGGACCAGATGGAGTCCCGGTCGACCTCTTTAAGTTTGACATAACGCTTTGGTCGAAAATTTTGGCTCAAGTTTTTAACTCTGCCTGTAAAAAAGGACTACTGAGTTCATGGTCAGAATCAGTAATCGTCCCTATCTTCAAAAAAAGGAGATAGAGGGGACGCAAGCTGTTATAGACCAATATCGCTTATTGATTCTGTAGTTAAGGTACTTGGCAGGGTGATATTGGGCAAACTGACAACTTGGTCAGCCGAAACCAACACGCTTTCGACCCTGCAATATGGTTTTAGAAAAGGAAGAGGTACTATTGATCAATGCCTCAATTTGTATCTTTTAATTGGGAAATACACCATCGCCAGGAAGGGAACTATTTACCTAGCGTTTATGGACCTTTCCTCGGCCCTTGACCGAGTAAATAGGTCAAAACTATGGTCTATGCTCCTTGATCTAGGCATTGATAAAAATATTGTATATTTTCTTGCTGACATGCACAGGGATTTGACTGCTACCGTGAGGTATGATCCTAAGGGAAATTGTACTCAGAGAATATGTATTGTCAACGGTGTGAGGCAGTGGTGTATTCTGGCCCCTTTGCTTTTTTCCCTTTATATTAACAATCTGGAGCAAGTTTTAGGGCAAGCTAGTAAAGACATCCCGCGTGTGGGTGCGCGACTGATCCCAGCACTCCTCTATGCGGACGATGCCGCATTGTTAGCCAGAACGGCGGTTGGTTTACAACTGCTTTTAAATTCATTTGCCACTTTTATGAAATCCCTGGATTTAAGCGTAAATGTTCCTAAATCACACACAATGATAATCAGCATTAAGCCCAAAAAGGTTAAAACATTTCATTGTGAGGGCAATGTGATTACCAGGGTTACAACCTTTTTGGAAGTTTTATTTGACGAACGTGGGACTTGGCTACCACAAGTAAATGCTAAGAGGAATGTGCTGGCAAGATCCACTTCTGAAGTTTTAGCATTTGCACGCAAATTAGGGGCAAAACCGATGCAAGCCCTTGTAAAAATATACAGAGCAAAATGTATCTCTATTGCAACTTACGGATCGGATATTTGGGGTTTTCGCAAGGCAAGCGAAATTCAAGTTGTCGAGAACAAATTTTTAAGAAACTTGCTAGCAGTGCCACACTCTTCACCCACTTACATAATTCATCAAGAGTTAGGGATTGGTTTTGTAGAGGACCATATCGCATTAGCACCCCTCCTGAAATGTATTACAACCTGGTTAAACCCAGAACTAGAATTAAACCGGGAGATCTTATATGATTGTCTGGCTCTAGATCAAGTTAGCCATATTCCCTGGTTGAGTCATTTTAAAAGCATGTTGATGAAATTGGGTAGGACAGAGGTATTTAATTCACCAGCTACAATAGTCAAGGGTGATTCGTTGTGGGCTAAGCGTTCTTATCTATATATGGTTACCATGGAGAGAGAAGAAAGGGAGTTGATAAAATCAATTGTACGTGATCATCAATTATTAAAAACGACCCCTGCAATGGAACCATATTTGATAGAGGTATCCAATCCTAACCACCGTTTCCTCCTAACAAGATTTAGATTAAACCAGATACATTTTCTCTTGGTTGAACCACCGGGATGGAGAAAGGTGGAGGATTTGGGTGTATGTTCATGTGACAACTTTTCTGTACCGGACACAATACACTTTATCTTTTTCTGTGAGCATTTTTTGCACATTCGGAGGCACTTTATTCTCCCAATTTTAAAAGATAAAGGTTTTTTACAAATTAAACCCGCCCTCATGCACTTACAGTTTCTGTCTAATGTTATGGAGATTTTTAGTATAGCAAGTTTTCTCACCGCAGCAACTAGGATTAAGAAGAAAAAAGTGATTTTAACTGTGAAGTTTTATGTATTTGGGGGAAAATAAGGGTCTGATTTTGCTACAGTTTATATTGTTCATCTGTGTTTATTTATGTCATGTTTTGTGTAAAAAACTCTTGCTGCTAACCCGGAATTGTTTAACAATATTTTTATGTATACTATTCTTTTATGGTTTTAAATAACCGAATAAAGTACTTTGACTGACTGACTGTATCAGTGAAAGACATGGGCTGCAGAACAGTTTGGATGTTTTTTCCTCTTTCACCAGTTTCTATGCTTTTAGGGCTTGAAAACAGGAGACTGTTAATCTGCCCTTGCAGTACCACAGGAGACCTGGCTTAGGTCTGAGCTGTGTTTACTAGAGCATCAGGGGACATGGACTGCAGGACTGTTTGACCCTCTTGTGGCAATACAAGTACGCAGCTCAAAGTAGACACCGGATCATAGTATTGCCAAACAAAAGGTTATTTTAATCCATAGGCTATCCCATCCAACTTTCAACTGCCCTCCAGCACAACTGCTCTTCTCATTTGATCACAAACACATTCCATCACCTGGATAACACATACCAGGTGACACCATTGTGCCCCAAGTCACTGCCATGGTGATACCAAGCTACCATACACCTCCCTCCTTTAACAACAAAATAAAACAAAAAAAACATGAGACCACCTAAACACCAAATTGTTCAAGACAAAGTAATTGCATGTGGAAACCTAGACTACACACAGAAAAGATACAGTTGGTTCAAGCATGTACTGCACAAAGATATTGACTTAGCTGAGCTAATGTCTGAGCAATAGAAACAAGGTCAGAATAAAAAGAAGTACATCCTCCAGGAAAACAAGGATATTAAACATAGTCTCCCAAGAGTTTGGGTCTTCCCACAACTCTCCCAGATCATCTTGTTCCCATCTCCTTGTTGCACCTTGTCTCATTTGCATTATGTTTGCATAGTCCCTTGTACAGGACAACCCTGTTCAAATTCCATTTGTGGTGATCCTGGGTCTTCACATTGTTATTAAAGGTCTTAATAACCTGAAATGGTCACCCTCATGCACCTCCAACTTCCTCACTGAGTTCCTAGTGTCAAACCTCTTTTTCCTGAGTTGTATCTTTTCCTCTTCTTTTAGATACCAACCCAGTCCACACATCTTTGCCCTACTCAGCCTCATAATTGTTGACCCAGGCAGGCTCTACAAACGTGTTACGTAACCTACCTCAAAACAATTCATCACTTCCTCTTTCCAATTGAGAGAGATCGATTTGGCCATGACAATTGTTTCTTTGAGCACCCTGTTCAGCCTTTCCACCATTCCTTTGGTTTCCGAATGGTACAAAGCACACTTTGTGTGTTTTATTCCCCTTTCCATTAAAAATTCCTCCCCTCCATCTCTTTAGAGGTACGCTGCACACCATTATCAGTGAGTAGTGTGTGTGGGAAGCCTTCTCACGCCATAAGCTCCTTCAAGAATTAATTACATCTTTACTCTCAATATTATTAGACATAAAAATTTCAGGCCATCTAGAAACCATATCAGTTATCACAATGAGAAACATGTGTCATCCCTCTCCATGAATAGACCCCACAATGACTAATGCAATATCCCTCCATGGATTATCAGGAAGCTTCCAGACAACCATGGGTTGTACCCTTGTTTGTATGGTTTTATTGCTAAGTGCACACATTGAACACTCACACACAATCCTTTCCACCTGTATGTTCATGCCAGGCCACTAGCATGAACTGCAAAGTCTTTCCTTACTCTTTGACCTACCCTGGTGTGTTTTGTAATTAAATTTATAAGGCGCACAGCTACCCGCAGGGGGTCTTCCGGCGCCAATAGAATTAATGATTACGCATAGAGTTGTTAGTGGGAGAAGAGCCAGGTTTTGAGGTCTTTGCGGAATTTTAACAACGATGGTTCATGTTTAAGCACGGTCGGAAGAGAATTCCACAACTTAGGCGCAACACAGGAGAAGGAGCGTCCGCCCATTCTCGTCAGTTTAAAACGTGGGATCCGGAAGTTGCCTTGAGTGGATAACCTGAGGGGGTGGGAAGGGGAGTATTGTTGGACCAGGGCCCTCAGGTAGCCGGGAGCCGAGCCATGTTCGATTTTGTGCAAAAAGCAGAAGGCCTTGAATTTAACACGGCTATCTATACGGAGCCAGTGAAGGTCTTTCAGATAAGGGGAGATGGAAGATCGCCACGGGACCTTACAGAGGAGACGGGCAGCAGAATTCTGAACGAGCTGAAGTTTCCTCTGAAGCTCTAGGGTGGCTCCGAGGTACAGCACGTTACCGTAGTCCAGGCGAGAGGTGACTAAAGCCTGGACCACTGAGCGTCTGGTCGGGAGTGGAAGCATCCATAGAATTTTACGAAGCCACCCTAGGATGGAAAAACAAGTGGCCGCCACTTTAACCACTTGTTGTCGCATGGAAAGTGAGTCATCCAGGATAAAACCAAGATTGCGAGCCTGGGAGACTGGGATGGGTAGAGGGCCCATTTCTGATGGCCAATGAGCAGAGCTCCAGAGATGCTTTTGCTTGCCCAGAATGAGCACCTCTGTCTTATCTCCGTTTAGTTTCAGAAAGTTAGCCTGCATCCACTCTGCTACTCAGCTGAGGCCTAATTTGAGAGCAGATGGAGAGTTTTCAGCAGCCGAGGAGAGGGAGAAAAGGATCTGAGTATCATCGGCGTATGAGTAAAGGGAAAGACCAGAGTCTTCCACGATGGTAGCTAGGGGTCTCACGTAGATATTAAAGAGCATAGGGCTCAGTGAGGACCCCTGCGGGACACCATACGCAGATGAACGAACGGAGGAGGAGGAGCCGGAGGAAACCACCTGGAAAGTGCGTTGATTTAAGAAGGTGGCCAACCAGGCAAGAGCGGAGCCCGACACTCCCGCCGATCTAGGGGCTTTCAGAAGAATGGGATGTGAGACCGCGTCGAATGCGGCGCTTAGATCTAGAAGAATAAGCGCCGTGGTCTCGCCATGGTTAAGGCGGGAGCGTAGATTCTCGGTGACCCCCAGAAGAGTAGTTTCGGTGGAGAAATGAGAACGGAAACCCGATTGGGACGGATGTAGAAAACCTGAAGTCTCCACGTGAGATGTAAGGTGGATGTTAACATGCCTTTCCAGGATTTTTGAAAACAGGGGCAGCAAAGAGATAGGTCGAAAGTTGGTCGAATGTGTTCCATGAATACGATTAAGAAGTTCCTCTTTAAGTTTACCAGGAGAGACTAGTGTTGTCCCTCTGAACAGTAAGACCTTGCTAGTGCATAACTCATCCCTCATGGACCAAAAAGCTTGATATCCTTCAGGCCTTTGTTTCTTGTTTCTCCATGTATTTCCCATCAAGTCCATGACCTCTCTAAGAACCTCATCATTATAGAGTTCATTACGCCACCTCTCTTCAGAAATGGCTTCACAACCAACCATACACACAAATTCTGCATCCTCATCTGACATTTTATCAATATCAGGTGCATATGTGCCTACAGGCACCTACGTAGAAAGGGTGTCAGCAACAGTGTTCCTCACACCTGGTAAGTATTCATTAATAAAATTGAATTCCTGTAGGGCAATCACCCAGTTGGTTAAACTGCACAACACAAGATCCACCACTTTCTTTGTGAGCACTTCAATTAAAGGTTTGTGGTCCGTCCTCACCACAAAGCCCTCAAAGACATTTTCTGAGTTTTTCTTTCACTGCCCAGAAGAACTGCTAAAGCCTCTCTTTCAATCATGGTCTATCTAGACTTGCATCCTTCAATCCGGACGAGATGAACATAATAGTGTCCATGCCACAACAACCTTTTTGCTGCAGAACTGCTCCGAGTCCTTTTAGGTTAGCATCAGTGGTTATGACAGATCTTTTTTAGGATCAAAGTTTTTGAGTTTAGGAGCTATACTGAGATGTTTTTTCAAACCTAAAAACTCACCTTCACTGGTCTCATCTCAGGTAAACTCAACCTCCTTCCTCAGACGCCGCCTCATATTGACACATATGTCTGCAAAAGTTCTGATCAATCTTCTATAGAATTCAATAAGGCCTAGGAATTAAATTATTTTTTCCCGTGCTAAGGGCGAACTCATATGAGAAAAATTATCAACCAGCTCCACCTTAGAAAACCATCCCTCTCCAGAGATGGCATGGCCCAAATAGTTAATCATCCTTGCGCCAAATCTGCATTTCTCTGATTTAATCATAAGTATGGCATCTGGCATCTGCCAGCCTTCTCAAAACCTCCCTTAGATAAGCATCATGCTCCTTAACATCCTTACCAAAGACCAAGCTGTCATCTTGATAAACACAGACCCCTTTAACCCCATTGAGGACCCTTTCCATCATCTGTTGAAAGACGCAAGCTGCTGAGACCAGGCCAAAGGGAAGTCTGACACACCTGAAACTGCCAAAAGGAATTACAACAGTGGTAACATCTCAGGAGAACTCTTTCAGCTTAAGCTTGCGGTAGGCTGAAGTGAGGTCAATGGTACCAAAGACCATGGCCTCACCCAGCAACAACACAAGCTCTGTCATGTTAGGTAGGGGATTCCTGTCAATGATCACACATTTGTTGAGATGTCTTAATTAAACACATAAGCACAGACTTTAGTTAGCTTTCCTGGCAGCTAGCACAGCCGCTAGTCAGTCAGTGCCTTTAACTTCCTCTATGATGCCACCCTTCGTCGTTTTCTGATTTCTTCAAATATTTCCTCACGCACAGCTGTGGACATGCTCCTAACTTTGCAACAAACGGGTTGTGCATGTGGCACCGAGCTAATCTTAAGTTTATAATCGACTCAACAACCCAACTCTTCTTCGAATACCTGTGGGAACTAACTTTTCAATTGTTCAACCAAGCCATCATCACCCACAGAATCAACAGAACAAAGAACCTTCTTTTACTTCAAGCTAGTCGGAGTGACACTACTAGGGTCCAAAAGAGCACCAGACCTAACTCACCCTGATGTGACCAACTAATGATACTATTACCCCTTTTCGGATACATATATCTTCCCAGATGACAACCATTGTTTGTTTACAATAATACATATGAAAAAAACATGTTGTTTTATGAGTTCGCACACGGCTTGATATCTGGTTTAGATAAGAAAACCTTGCTCCGCAGTTTTTTCTGATAAAATTTGTTGGAAACAGTAATTATCTTGGCCCTGAATCAAAAAGAACATTAGTTATTTTCCCATCCACAGAGATAGTATCAACAGCAGTGGATTTAACAATATCCTCCTCATTCACCTGGAGCACAATTTGACCACAGTCAAAATCAGAATCATCATCATCTTGGTCACTTTCCACACTCACTTCCTTGACTATGGGCTTGTAAAATGTCTAATTTTACAGGTGGCCACAAAGTGTCTTTTTTTACATTTCACACTCGTAGACTTCAGAGCTGGACATGCTTTGTCACTTGCCAGGTGACAAGTTCTGTGACACCTATAACACTTATGTGCACCAAATTTCCCTTTACTGCCTCCATCCTCAGATTTTGCCACGTTTTCTTAACCTTCTCCTTCCATTAACACCTTGATCTTTCTCTTTCCTAATAACACCTACACCTTCCATAGAGTGTTCCACATGTTTTGTAATTACCAGAACTTCATCTAAGGTGGGATCATCCTTTAACCATAGCTCATCCCTCACTTTTTCAATCACACAACCTACCATGAACTGCTCCTGAATATGCACCTCAATCATGCCACTAAATTTACAAGACGCTGCAAACATGTGTAACTCAGTAACAAAACACTCAACCAATTCGCCCTCAAATTGGAGCCTTCAAGCAAAATGTTAGCACTCTAGAATTGTGCTGACTTTGGGCAGAACATGATTATCAAGTTTCTTGATACACAATTCAAATTCATTCAAATCATCATTGTCAGCTTGTGAGGGTTGAAGAAGATGGTCAAAATCTCCTGACCTTCTGAGCCCAAACACTGGAGTAGCAGGGACGACTTTCCTTCGGCACTCAAAGATGCGCAACACACCTTTATATACCTCTTGAATATCTTCTTCCACTTTTGCCACTTCAGAGGTGGGGTGCCGGAGCTGGTGACAAAAAAGGAGTTGCAGGAATATTGAACATTTTTTCACCAAAAGAACACTCCAATGTCATGCAATTTGAAAGACCAAACAGTAAATAACACTAATGAAACCAGAGACCAAGCGTGCAAATCGCTGTTTAGATTTCCATACAGGTTGTGTTGCAAATAATGATGACAGCACTAATCTAGTGTGTAAATAGTTGTAGCTATCTCAGAACACTACTAGAACCAGAGACAAGGTATGCAAAGCGTAGTGGAGATCTGCATACAGGTTGTGCTCTGCTGGAAATGATGACAACACGTCCTTACTCTTCAGAGAATGGTTGTCTCACTGAGTTTAAATTGTGCCAAAGTACATCTGAAAACAGTGCCAACGTGTGCCAAACAGATATGCCCACAAGGTGGATCCTGCAGAAAAATGCGACAAGAATTTGCTAATCAAGTGTGCAAATCACTCTTTCTTATGGTAGAGAAATAGAGACATTCAAACAGAATTGCAACATCAGTACCAGGCTGGGCCTCAGGAGGGCAGTAAAGTCGCTGGTGACACTCTAGCTGGCTACCTGCAACTTGGGAAGCCGGAACACCCTCCGGCATGTCCTACACGGCAGGCTTCTGTATCTTAAGCTGTGCCTGTTAACGTTTTTAGAGTCTTCTCCAGTGTAATTAGCTCAAGCGGCACAACGCTGAAAGGCTCATTTCACTCATGCTGTACAGTATGCAGAGCAAGAGCCTCTCCACAATAATGCTGTGCCTGTCAGCTCCGCATTCTGCAGAACAGAAGTGAGCCTCTCCTTAATTTTGCAGTGCCTGTCAGCTCCTCGTACTGCATGGCAGGCCCCTTCCACCCCAGCTACGAAAGAGCCAGGGAGCCACAACCACAAACACAAGACTTGCGGCAGGCAACCCCTCCGCAAGCTGTGCCTGTCAGCATTTAAGGACAGGCAAGGAAAGGAACAGTAGTCCCTCCTGGTCGTCTATGAACCAGCGGATGAGGAGGTGCAGAAGCATGTAAGGACAAATAGAATGCAGAGTTGTTTATTTTTGTAAACCGAACAGTGTGACCTCTCTCTTTTCCACTAGGCCAATCAAAAAACTTAGCACACACCAGTGCTGCCTGATGGGGCAATAAGTAAGGTATTAAATGTGGAAGTCTAGGATGAGAAGAGGGAAAGTAAATTGTACATATCACACACTGACGCCAAACTCCTCCTCACAAATACTCAATTAAATTATCACCCTGACATCACCACTTGTCATCATCTGTCAGTGTTGGGACCTCATGGTATCCTGCCGACTAAGCCAGTGTGGCTATTCAAGTACGCAGCTCAGTCAAAGGAGACAAGGGGTCATAGTATTGCCAAACAAAAGGTTACTTTAAAACATAGGAGATCTCATTCATCCTTCAATCACCCTCCAGCACAACTGCTCTTCTCATTTTATGAGAAACACATTCCATCACCTGGGTAACATGATGTAAATTGTAGTTAGAACAACGCTGGAGCCTCTTCACAGTAAGTAGAAGATTTATTCTTAGAGCACAGACAAAGCATACACCTCACCAGCTGACCAGACACCAACTGAGAAGTCTGGAATGCAGCTTGGCTCACAGAGAAGCATTTAGAACATTACAAGTATTCTGGAAGGGCAAAGGGGAAAGAACACAAAGGAAGGGCTAGATATAACTACCATGTTGAAAGAAGAACACATATACAACACATCTCCCTTTAGAATAAAAACAAAACACAAAAATGGAGAATATTAACATGAAGCATTAACATAAATAATTATTCAAATAGACAGGAGGTCTACGAGATCTGGAGC
Organism: Triturus cristatus; assembly: GCF_964204655.1. NCBI lineage: Eukaryota > Metazoa > Chordata > Amphibia > Caudata > Salamandridae > Triturus > Triturus cristatus. The sequence continues at coordinate 773,599,908 of NC_140593.1, forward strand.
TTCTGACCTCACTGGATACAGAGACATTACGAGAAACATCATTTAGAACAGAAGGAAAATTACAGTGATCCAACTGCTCCTGTATACCAGTAAGATTAAAAGCATCACCACCAACTTCCCCCCTACAACATCTTACAACTGGGGATGGAGTAACCTCCTCTGGGGTAGATAACATGTAACCACTGTTGGGCAGAGAACCGTGAACCATCTGAGTGATATCACTTGAAGCTACAGATTTGCGATACAGTGCCACTAAGAAGATTCCACTTTTCATCATTACCCAAGACCACATAATGAGGAAAAACTTCTTTAACTAAGTATGGACCTCTGAATTTAGAAAGTCCCTTAGACACTCTCCCCGGTTTGACCTTGACAAAATCACCCGAAGAAATTGAGTAAGAGGTACTGGCATGAGGCTCTGGATGAACACGCTTGACCACACATTTTTTAATCCACGAGGGTGCAAGCTTAGTACCAGGACTTCTGCCTCGCATGAGCTCAAACGGAGACTTACCTTCTTGTTTGTGGGCAGTGGTCCGATATGCCCACACCATCTCCTGAACTACCACATTGGAAAAACCTCCAGAAGAACACGTCATTTGTATAATCCCTTTAATGACTCTGTTAGCTCTCTCACACATGCCATTCCCCTGGGGATTATAAAGAAACGTGAGAGGGTGGGTCACACCACAACTAGACAGAAACATACGCATTTTATTGTATATAAGTTGTGTGCCATTATCTGTAATGAGTACAGAGGGAAAACCTTCATCATGAAATAAGTCTTTGAGGAAAAGCATGGTACAATCAGTGGTGATCTCTTTAACAAATTTGACAGTCAGCCATTTAGAAATCATATCAACTACAACAATCGCAAAGCGATGAGTAACAGGCAATTCATCCAGAGGTCCCATGAAATCAAGGCACACACTATGCCACAGTTGGTTTGTAGTGACAATGTGACCCATCGCTGAAACAGAAGCGATCTTAAGTCTTTTTTCACCATCTCTACAAGCAGACCAATTTTCAACCCAGGATGCTACTTGTACGTCCATGGCTGGCCCCCAAAAATCTGCTTTAAGCCTGCGCTGAGTGAGTGTCTGCCCTGCCCTCATGAGCAAGCTTTAACAATTTCGGCCTCAAACTGAATGATGGAATGTATCTGTCATGTCTCATGAGAATACTGTCACCATACACCGAAAGATCATCTATAACTTTAAGAAAAGGGCGGACAGGAGGTTGAACATAGCTCTCACGCCTGGTACCCAATTTGATAAGGTCCATGACCTTGATGAGGACCGTGTCTTTCTCCATAGCAACACACCATCTGCCTTGGTAAATGTACCATCACTCAGAGCCAAGACATCTTGGATAAAGGCTACAGCCCCTTCCTCTTGAACATCAGAAAAATCACTCTTTAAATCACTACTCTTTACCGAAAGCCTAGAAAGACAGTCAGCCTGTACATTGTGCCAACCTTGTAATACGAAATGTCATACTGATATTCTTGAAGCCTAGAAGCAAGTCTCGCTAATCTAGGAGAACCTTTGCCAGAACCACCTGGAGATAAAACCCTAACTAAAGGTTTGTGATCTGTATTGAGTTGGAACTCGGTATCCCACAAGTATGTCCTAAAATATTGTACTCCCCAAGCAGAAGCTAGAGCCTCTTTTTTGATAACCGTATAGTTTTGTTCAGAAAGTGAAAGAGTGCGAGAGGCAAAGGCAATGGTTTTCTCTCCTTCAGCACGTTTCTGTAAGAGTACCACACCCAAACCAGTGACACTCACATCCACAATCAATACAGATGTGCACCTGATGTCAAAGGGAGCCAGAACCTTAGCTTCACACAATTCTTTCTTAATGGCAGTGAAACAATTAGTATGAGTTTCATTCCATGCAAATGTTACTCCTTTTTTAAGAAAATGTCTTCAAAGTTAATGTTTTATCTGAGAAGTTCTTCACGAATTTAGAGTAGAACTCTATGAGATCCATTAATGAACGGAGCTGATCCTTATCAGAAGGACACGGGGCTGACTATATGGCCTCTAAGAGATTTTTCTTTGGGTTAACCCCTTGGGCCGAAATCTCGTAACCTAAATACTCTATATGTTGAACAAGGAAAGACAATTTCTCTTTGCCTAGTGTCAAACCTGCTTCATCGAATCTAAGCAACACGGATTTGAGTACTTGGTTGTGCTCCGAGATGGTGTCACCAAAGACAAGAATATCATCTTGGAAAAACACAGCCTTTTTAATTCCCTTGAAAATCTCTGTTACTATATGCTGAAAAACACTGGCAGCAGAGATCAGCCCAAAAGGAAGCCTGGTGAATTGAAATGTACCCTCAGTAGTTATGAACGCGGTCAAATGTTTTGAATCATCATGAAGGCGGATCTGATGATAAGCGCTCTTCAAATCTAATTTCGTGAAGAACTTTGCACCTTGCAAGGTGGATACCAACTCGCCAATATTTGGAAGAGGAAAGGTGTCTGCCACAACATTTTTATTGAGGGATCTTAAGTCCACACAGAATCCTATTTTGCCATCCGCCTTTTGCGTGAAACAACCAGAGACACCCATGTAGAGGCTTCAACGGGCTCAATAACACCACCCTGTAACATTTCATTGATTACAGTTTTAACTTCCTCTCTGACTGCAAGAGGAACCCTTCTCACCTTGTGTTGAACCGGGATAACATTATTCTTTAACTGTATCTTTTGTACATACCCCTTCAATTCACCCAACTCATCCCTAAAAACTCTGCCTGCATCATGTAGAATGTCGTTGAGTGTATGATCATCCACAACCATAACTTGGTTGGGTGCCCTAGGGTTGACTATAATGTGCAAGTTGTATTGGAGGATCCTCCCAAGGATAGGTGGACCATCAACCAAGACATAAACTTTCCCATTGGTGGACCTATCCATAAAAGAGATGTCAAACTCAAAGTATCCTAATAACTCAATATTTTCACCCTGTTAACCTGTAGGGGAAATATTACTATCCTTAAGTGACATATCACCCCACTCCTTTTTGAACATGGGCTCGGGGATTATGGTGTATCTTGAGCCAGTATCCACCATAAGAGTTACTACATGACCATCAATAGTAAACTCAGCTTTCAGTCTCCTCTCTCTCCTTTCATTGCAAGAAATGATGTCAGGATCATCAACCACCAAGATTGTATCCCTGTCTCTTTTAATTTTAATGGCACCGTCTTCTATCACCGCTCCCTTGGACCGAACTTTGTTCCTACACATTCTTGAAAAATGACCCAACTTCCCACACTTGAGGCATTCTTTGTTGTTTGCAAAACAACATTTTGCATCAGAGGTATGTGCATTACTGCCACATCTCGAACAAAACCTAATAGGAAATTTGACAAAGTTACTCTTCTTTTGAAAACTTTTCTCTTTAGCATTTACAAGGGCTACAGCTTCATCATCTCCAGGTTCACACTCATACATGAGCTTCTCAGAAACTTTTAAGATTTGTTGCTGTGAACTACATTTCCGCAATTCCTTCATACATCTTTCTGATTCTTCAACTGCCTTAGCCAAGTCCATGGCTAATTTTAAAGAAGGATTTTTAGCGGCCCACAACCTCTCCTGTATCTTTTTATTATTACACTGAACGATAAGCTGACCGCGGATCAACTCATCTGCCATTGCACCAAAATTGCATTTTACTGAAAGTTCACGTAATCGTGCGACAAAATCATCAATGGATTCCTCGTTGCGTTGTTTGTGAGTGTAAAACTTATATCTGTTCATGACCAAGTTTTCTTCTTTGGAATACCTCACTTTGAGTCTAGCAACAGCTTCTTTGTATTCATCAGGTGTAGACTGCCCACTGGATTGCAATGCTTGGGAAGATACTGGAATACACGTTGACCTTACTTGCCCAAGGCACTCAATAATAATGCTTTTTTACGCTTGGCAGAAAAGTCTTGTCCATCAAGGGCATCTAGATAATTGTCAAACATGACTATCCAATCTTCCCACGAAATTGAAGGTGTACCTGGTTCGCTGAGAAATTGTGGAGGTAGAGCTACTGCCACTTGTTGAGCCATAACTGTTCAGACGTTGCACACAACTTTCTGAGAAATGTTTTATAAAACGTATTCAGAGTGTGCTTACGTAAAGAAGTGATGCAGCGCGGAATGCAAAATCCCTCCCTTCGTCACAGATCACAGATCACACACAACACTACATTCGCTGGTGGGGCCCACAACACCAACATACATCCATCTAATAACCTGTTTCAAAGAGGTGATTGTTCCACTCGCTGAAATAGAAGAGAGTACACACATATCCCTATTCATAAAGATCTAAGCTTCACCTTTAGTACTCCTCCCATGAATAGGCCATGGATCTACTAGCTGCAGGTTGGAGTGATTACAAAATCTATAACATTATTTACATAAATACATTTCCCCAAATAATAACGACCCAACACAGTTCTTGTAATGAATATTACATTTTCATCCAAATAATTGAAATTCGAGTCTCTGGGTTTAATCAAGCAAAATAGATCATCATAGTTACCTATTCTGGCTAAACGTCGCCCTCTAAGTCAAACTCTTGGTCATCAGTTCATCCTGTCAGAGTCTTAGGAAACAGCTGTCCTGCAGTGTCACCGTCCTCTCCGTCAGCATAACGTCAGGGAATCACAAATCTTCTGAAGGGTCTCGATCGCTTGAAAGGCTTGCAAAGCAAAGGCACTCATCCTCTCTAATCTACCATTTTTATAGTAAATTTACATTCCAAAGTGTAACAAATCATATTTTGAACGAATCTCATTGGTCCGTTGGGGAAAGTTCGACTTCTTTCCCATACATATAATGTGTCTTTAGATATAGTTCCAACCCACGCAATAGTATCTTTTCATTGTTTCTTTCAGAGCAGCTGGCCGAAAGCCCGGTTTAACCTTGGTTGGCACAGTTGAGTCGGGGTCGTACAAAGGCCGCGGCAGCTGATGGCGACGCATTCGCACTTCACCCAGAGATGCTCATAATGGAGTCGTTCTCGTCTAATAGGGACGTCGTCTAATGGTCAACTTAAGTGAAGAAACACAAAAATATAATTAATACATACAAATGACTAATAATCTGTGATCCCCTTACTAATACCCATATGTGTATGTATTTATCTAGCAGAAGCAACACTTAATGCGGGTTATATTCACATTAATAAAGCACAAATCACAGATACATCACGAAAGCAACATATAATCATGCAATTTCTAATTGTCTATTATTAATATGCATATGAAATTAGTTTACGTCCTTAATTAGGCCATGCAAATGCAATTCCCACGTGTATTTCTTATATTAGTAATGTTGGTCAATTCACACAGCAAACAATTAGTACAATTACTATTAATTCATTATTCATTTTAATCTAAAACATGCAAAATGGAGAGGGTATACGATTTTTAAAGAAAACCCCACTCAAGCAATCCCCCCTTTGGTGATTTTATCACCACCACATCACTAAATGTATTCACCCTTTTACGGGAATTGAAATGTATTCTTGCTCTTGATTATAGTTCAGTTTCTTCTTCATCTCTTTTTGCCTTTTTATACAAACTTTCTTTCCACTCTTCTAAAGTTATCTCTGTTAAGTCTCCTTCTGGATCCTTCTTTCTTTTTAATTTTTCTCTTTTTATTTTATTCTTTGTTTTCTTGTTTTTACAACACATACATCCTAATCTTAATATTAATAAGACGAAAATCACACAAGTTAATGGAAATAATATTTTACCTATAACTGTACTACCTATTTTAACTAAGAAATTTTTAATAGCAGCAATTTTCTTCCCAATCTTTTCCCAAAAACCTTCAACCTCCAGTGGTACAATTTCGTCATGCAATTCAGTAATATTTTTGATGTAAATTTTTAGATCTTTGCTTTCGTCTGGAATGTAAGTGCAACAATGTTGAACTTTCAGCATTCCACAGACTCCACCCTCTTTTGCCAGTAAGATATCAAGGGCAAGTCGATTTTGCATTACCATAGCACGCATGGCAACCATTTCAGTATTAACCAATAAAAATCCTCCAGCGGTGCTTGTTGACAAGTGATCCACTACTGTTGATAATCTTCTAATATTGTTCGCATTCAGAGATATTCCCACTGCTGGTATCAATGCTCCAAAAATGTCACCTACAATTTCTGCCCAAGATTCTCTTTTATTACGTTCTAATTGATTACCTAACCTATGAACACCATCTTTACCTCTGTCCATGTGAAAGATTTTTGGAAAGACCAGGCCTACGTAACATGTGCCATACCAATGGTCTGGCAAACGATAATAATCCTGTTCCCACAGATAAAATAAAGTCCAGGGAAAACTGGATCTCTTCCACCTTTAAATCCCCATCCACCTATGATTCGATATGTATCATGGCACTCACTATTCCCTACAAAATGATTATCATACGCCGTTTGATTCCTTCTTATACATAGTTTCCCTATCTGGGGCCAATCTAGAGCTAAAGTTGGATTAGACTCTCCCTTCATATGTTTTTCCATTTCTACATCCCAGACTGTTTTCTCCCCTTTTCCTTCAGATCCCTTTCTTTTCATTTTCAATCTCCTTTCCTCGACCATGCCTAGGAATGTCTTTTCTTCATTCTTCAAACTGCATGTCAAATTATTTTTAAATATATACTCTAACGTTAGCTCCTTTGTTACTAAGAAAAATTCGCCTAATACCTTAGCAGGTCTAAGTTAGTTTAGTTTGTAATTAGCAGGTACTTGCGCAAAAATGTTATCTACATCTGAAAAATAATATTCTAATTTACCTGTTTCATAAAATAAACTTGCTATCATACTACATGCTATTCCATACGCTGCTGGAAGGTGATGATATGTCACTCCCTATGACACAGAAGCAGGTAACTGCATACATACGTAGCAATCCCTTACGTCCATGGTCTTTACATATTCATACAATAACTTTGAAAACACATTATTTGAAAAATCATTAATAGACCTATCCTTATGTAAATAATTATTATCTATTCTAGTCGGAACTACTTTTGGAATCTTCTTTATGTTAGTAATGTTTTCAGTGTGTCCTTCTAGTGTATCTATAGTGACCTTAAAAGAAATAAGCAGAGCAAATATGCTCCATAGAAGCATTAATAATCCTGTACAACAACAACACATTTTACACCATCTCTTCATGAATGTACATCTACTTTTGCTATTCTCTATGTTAGCCATCTTTGTTAATTTGGACTGTGTCTTTTGACTTAGCCTCTTTTATTTCGCAACTTGTTCTCTAACCTTAGGCCTCTAAGGCCCTACTTAGTTCTACCAGTATCTATCGTTTGATTCAATTGTTACTTCTTCATCAGTAGTTTTCTAGATTTTCTCAGTTTGGCATCTCATCGTTTTTCACTTCTTTCAGTTTATCCAAATACAGAATTTCCTGATCTTCCGTTTCTTCTTCTCCGATGTCGGATAATATAACTCTCAGGATTTCTGCTTCTTCCTCTTCTTAAACCACTTTCAGTACAGCCCCCTCTGGATTTCCTTGGCTATCTGCCTCTTCCTCCGTTTCAGGCAGTGCCACGTACGTCCATTCTGGTGACTTATACTTCTGGTTAGGTTTTCTTGTTCTTTTTCCCTCTTCTTGATTAATCTCTTCTTCTTTTGATTTGTCTTGGCTTGTCACTTCATTCACCTGATCTGCTCTTGGTGATTTCACTCGTGTCAGCCGATATCTCAATCTCTTTATTTTGTTTGGCCACACTTCATCCTTTTTGACTCTTTTCTGTTTACTTTCTTTATTGTTCTTTTCCTCTCTCCAAGCTCTTTTTCTTTGAACTCGTCCTTCAGGTATCTAATTTTCACTCTCTTCAGATTCTGTCTCAACTTGCTTTTTCTTTTCGACAACTTCTTTTTCCACCACTGTTTTCCCTACTTCTGTCCCTCCTCGAGTCTCCGACACGCAATCTTCCTGCTGGCTACTTGTCCCTTCACCTAACTGGATGTTGCAGTTCACTACACCTCCTCGTGGGTCTTCCGCAATCTGTCCCTCTCTCTCTGTACCTGTCCCTGTTTCACTTTGATCTATTATTTCAGGTAGAATTTCTCTTGGTCTTTAATCGGAAACTTCTTTCTCTCGAATTTCTTTTACTGCTTCTTCGTTGTCTTTTCCTTTTTTCTTTCTGTGTTCTTTTCTGGGACCTTGTCTTCCTTGTTCGTCTTCAGAATCTGAACTGATATCAGAAATCTGCAATTGTCTTCTCAGAGAGATACTGCTGGGGACTAATATTTGATCAGGTTCTTTTTCCCCCCTTTCAGCATTTTCTTGTGTTCTTGGCTCTTCGTTATCTGATTCAGTACTTGACTCTGATTCGTCATAGTACTCTTTTCCTTTGCCGTCAACTGGATTTGGTATCCTCAAAGTATGACTGACATGGATCCAATTTTTCACTCCAGCACACTTCACAGCTGTTGTTGTGATCAGAATGACTTGTCTTGGTTTTCCCCACCTTGGAACCAAACAATTCCTTCTTCTGTGGACTTTTATCCTTACCCAGTCTCCTGGGCTCAGATCATGGGCTGGCTTCCTTTCAAGGGTGGTGGCATCCGCTCCAACCTGATGAAACACAGAATGAACTGTGTCAGCCAGGCCTTTACAGTATTCCAACACCATGTCATCAGTTATTGTCATCAGCTTGTTGACTGGAATGTAAACATGCCTCATCGCTCGTTCCATGACCATTTCATGAGGACTCAACCCTGTGGTTCTGTCTGGTGTTGCTCTAATGGTCATTAAAACAAGAGACAAGACATCAGGCCATTTCATACCAGTGGCTAAACACATTTTCCTAATTCTGTTTTTGATTGTACCATTCATCTGTTCAACCACACCAGAAGCCTCTGGTCGGTAGGCACAATGTAGTTTCTGTTGTACATTCAATGCTTCACAAATCAATTTTACAATCTCGTTATGAAAATGTCCTCCTCTGTCTGATTCAAGAGTCACTGGGAACCCAAACCTAGGGATGAATTCTCTCAAAAGTAGCTTTGCCACTGTCATCCCATCATTTCTTCTTGTTGGGAATGCTTCCACCCACCTGGAGAACAGGCAAACTACAACCAGAACATACCTCAGTCTGTTACACGGGGGCATTTCAAGGAAGTCAACCTGCATTCTGGTAAAAGGTCCACCTTCCCGGCCTATGGTTCCTAGACTTACCACTGTCTTTCTCCCAGGATTGTATTGCTGACATATCAGGCATCTCTGACATAGGCTTTCTGCTACAAGTCTGAATTTTGGATTGTACCAGGTCTGCTTAAAATACCTTATCATGGCGTCTCTCCCTATGTGTCCCTGGCCATGATACATCCGTGCCATGGTAGACATCATGCTATCAGGCATTACTGGTCTTCCATCTCGATAGACCCACACACACGGTCCTTCTTTCTTGGTGCACACCCTGCTTTTATCCATTGTTTCATTTCCTCATCTCCTGACTCTTCCTGCAATTGTCTCACTTCTTCCCAAGTTCCTACTGTGTCAGTAAACATTACTGAGCAAGAAGACATTTCTCTCTCCTTGGCCCGATTGACTGAATTCTGGTTCCGTGCACAATACTGTGCCATATCATTAGCATACCTATTCCCAGTGGTGATGTAATCACTACCTTGACTATGGGCAGCACATTTTACCACAGCCAATTGTTTAGGCAGCTGTATCGCCTCAATCAACTTTCCAACCACTTCTGCATTCTTTATAGGGGTTCCACTTGAGGTCAGAAAACCTCTTTGCAGCCAAAGCTGGCCGAAATCATGGACGACCCCGAAGCCATACTTGCTGTCAGTTATCACAGTCACTCTCACACTTTTCCCAATTTTACATGCTTTGGTCAAAGCAACAAGTTCAGCTACTTGGGCTGAACTCACTCCTTTCAAATAGGATGCTTCCATTACTGCTGCAACCGTGCATACTGCATATGCTGCGCTTAGCACTCCTTCATCCGTTCTCAAACATGACCCATCAACAAACAACACAAAATCACTTTCTGGCAAAGGTACATCTTTTATATCTGGTCGTGGCTTTGTGCAGTACTCAAGCAATCATGATCTGCTTCATCTCTCACTTCCACATTCTCAGCATCAGGTAACAACGTTGCAGGATTCACTATCACACATCTCGCAAGGCTCACATTCGTTGTACCTAATATGACCTTCTCATACTTAGTCAGCCGACTATGTGTCATATACTGAGTACGACTCCTTGTTAAAAGAATCGCCACTTCATGAGGTACAAACACTTTCAATGGATACCCCATCAAAATACCTTCACTCTGTTCCAAACTTTGACATGTTGCAGCCACTGCTTTCAGACACCCAGGTAAAGTTGCAGCCACTGGGTCAAGCATTGAGGAAAAATATGCAATTGGTCTCCTCAATCTTCCATGCTTCTGGATCAACACAGAGAGTGCACATCCATTTCTCTCACTGCAATATAACTCAAACTCGTTCTCATAGTCAGGCATGCCCAGTGCTGGTGCTTCACACAAACCCTCTTTTAATCTTTTGAATGCTGCCAATTCTTCCTTGTTCAATTCAAGGGGATCTTTTACGTCACTCCTTGTTAGTCATACCAAGGGTTTTGCAATCAGGGAAAAGTTGCTAATCCACTGACGGCAGTACCCCAACATTCCCAGAAACTTTCTCACCTCTCTTTGGGTCATGGGGGCTCTCATTGCTTTTATAATTCTGATTCTGTCTATTGTTATTTTTCTCAGTCCTTTCTCAATTTTATGTCCCAAATATTGTACTTCTTTTTTACAATACTGTAATTTTGCTGGTGACACTTTCAATCCTCCGTCTGCCAAATGATTCAGTGGTGCTATTGTGTCTACCTCGCAAGCTTCACGTGTTTTCGATGCCACCAAAAGGTCGTCGATATACTGCACTAGTACTGAACTTTCAGGCATTTGCAGACTTTCCAACGATTTCTTCTACAATTGATTGAATATTGAGGGGCTCTCTGTATACCCCTGTGGGATTCGGCACCATGCCAAAATCCGCTCTCCAAAACGAAATGCAAATATTGGCTGACTGTCGTGGTGCAATGGGATAGAGAAGAATGCATGACATAGATCAATTACTGTATACCATTCCGCATCATGGGGAATCTGGTACAGAATTACTGATGGGTTTGGCACAATAGGACAGCATGATACCAACATTTTGTTTACCTTTCTCAAATCTTGCACTATCCTGAATTTTCCATTAGGCTTTTTCAATCCCATTATCGGTGAATTACATGGACTACTCATAATCTCTCTCAAAATTCCTTGCTTGATCATTTTCTCAATTATCGGAGTAACCCCTTCAATTATCTCCGGTGTCAATCTGTACTGAGGGACATTTGGATAGCTTATTCCTTCCTTCACAGTTATTCTGACTGGATCTACGTTTCTCATTAACCCTACATCTTCTCCGGTAAAATCCCACACTTCTGCCTTCACTGACTGTTTTAGTTCATTAGGTAATTCATCAGGGTTGAATATTGCATAGGTCTCAGTTACCTCATTTTCTCTGTTAGCTATAGTCATTTTATATAGCACATCCTCATCTGGTGTTTCAAATGCTATTCCATCTGGAGTACAGAATATAGTGCAATTCATCTTGCACAACAGATCCCTACCTAATAAATTCACTGGACTGGTGTCACACACAACAAAGCGGTGCATTTCTGTAAATTTCCCTATACTAACTTTCACTGGTTCTGTCAAAATAGTTTTTAACTCTCTGTTGGACACACCAACCACTTGGATTGTTTCATCCGAAAGAGGAAGATTCTTAACATCAGCTGATCTAACAGTTGATCGAGTAGCACCAGTATCCACTAGGAAAGTAATATTTTCATCATTAACCTTCCCATCTACAAATGGTCCTGTCTGGTCTACTTCTAGAGTTGCGCCAAGTACGCACTCTTCTTCCTCCTTTCGGCACCGTCAATAGCTTACCTCTGAGTCACTCTCATCGCGTTGCAGCCAATACTGTGAAACGGCGCGAGCGCTCGGCGGTTTATTTACCTGTTCTTCATTGTAGAATCCCGATTCATTACTATACTTCTGAGTGTTTCTGCTCTGCGGGAAAGGTGGTTTTGGCACCTGATTCTGTGAAGTAACCACCTGCTGCTGTTGCTGCAGTTGACCACTCACCTCATTCTGCACCTGCGGATTCAATGATGCATTTTCATTATTAGTATTTGGAGGGTATTTACACTCGGATTTCCAATGCCCTAACCTACCGCAATTATGGCATGGGAACTTCTTTTTAGCTTCTTCTATACTACCTTTCCCTTTTCCTGGGCCAAATCTCGGTTTAGTTCCTGGGTTATTTGCTTGTTCGACCAATTGAGCTTCCTGCCTTTCGGCTACCTTTACTTGTGCCCACATTGCCTTTTCTTTTAATTTTCGCTGTTTAGCCTCAATTTCGTCACTGAAATATTTAGCATGTCTCAGTACTTCATCTATTTTCTTATTCTGCCAATCAACTGTCTGCTGCTTTATCATGTCACCAATTTCTGGGCGTAAACCATATACAAATCTGTATACGAAATGACTCAAATCCTTATCACTCAGGTTCTCATCTCCACTGAACTGCTTAAAAGCTTGAATTAGTCTCTCATAATATGCATGTACTGATTCCTTGCTTCCTGATGCGTTCGATCAATCTTTACCCAATCTGTCTCTTTAGGGGGCACTTTGTTTTTCAAAAATACCATAACCTGTTCATACTTTTTCATTACTTCAGGGTCTTGGGGCTCCTGTCTTAGGATCCCTAGGGTGCTCCTGAGTTGGCCAGTTGATCATCAACTTGCACTCAGACCACAAATCTGCCGGTACTAATATATCGAACAGACTATTCAAATCTGAAAATGATTGGAGCAGTGCACCACCAAATATTCAATTGCAGTCACACCAAGTGGTCAATTTTCTTTCCATAGAAAGTCTTTATTGTAGTTATCCAACCATAAAAATGAAGAACGTCTCAGCCAACGCGTTTCGTTCAAAGAATTGAACTTCGTCAGGGCTGAAAGGAGTATAGAAAAACATAAATAAGAAATATAGAACAACACAGGACCAACGACAAGAAAAAATGACACAATACATATAAACACAGTTACATGTAACTGTAAATCTTCACAATATGACAATTGTTTGATTTATACATTAAACTATAAATCCAAACACATATGCTTGCATCGTGCATCAATGCATACAGGTATAAATGCACCCATATGTGCAAACAGCATAACAAAAAGCAACTTAAGCCAGAGCAATGTATATACACAACATGAATACCAAAGGAACTATTTAGATACTGAGACAAATTGAGACCTGCCTATGTATCAAAAGAGACTATTCACCCTATGAGATCCCAACAGACATTGAGCGCAGTCTGCCACTGGTTCTCCATCACAATCATGTACATATGGACTTTCCAGAAATAAATCATTGTGTATATAGTGGCTTTGGAACAAATATGTTTGCACTTCATAAAGCAAAAGAAAAATAGGAATTAAAAATACATATAAAAAAATCTCGTGAATCGTTGAGATCTAATATTTTGTATACACATAAGTTTACATAAAATTGTATTGACTCGCTATTCATATTAAAATACGGACAAGCCATAAACACATATACTTAATAACAACCATGTAGGTAAAATACCAAGTATGGCAAACGTGAAGATACAGGAACACATACCGTACTCGAGAATGTGTCTCAATCCCACAGTAGGTCCACTATTTGTATCGAGGGTCGTCCGTCTCTAAATTAAGAGCCTATAATGTGGACATGGTGTTTCCAGGTAAATTCATAATATCTGGTGTTTTTCGTGTACAAGCGAATGCCTCCTTGATAAGGGCACCACAATAAATTCTATTGAGCAGAAAAGAAAACAGAAAATAACAATCCGTGAGTAACAAATCTCAATACGTGGGATGTAAGAAGATTCAAGGGACTACACAACTACTGAGCCTCATTGGGAAGGGGATGACCTATCAAACAGACGCGTGATTGCACAAACAACAATAATGTGACCTCCCTGGATTGTAATTCTAAAAGAATTCTTTCTATGTAAGCGTAATTAGTCCAGACGATATACTTATCCTTGTGAGCGTGGTAAATATACCAATATATAGCCCAGAAAGACAACAATACTAGAACCCGCCTCTCATGTGACATATAAATATATAAAATTTGTGGTGACTCGGGGCATCCAATTGTAGGAATAAGTGAATGTAAATTCAAAGCGAAACTCGGCTACACGATAGAATCAAAGAAGGCAAATCCATATTAGTGTGCCGGTATACGCTGTGTCGATAATGCGAACTAAATCAAGGAAACTAAGCGATATACTGTCCATGCATGCGTGGTCAGTATAAAAATATGGCCAATATAGACAACAGGGCTGAAGCCTGCCTCTCATGTAACATATAGGTAGTGGTAACTCGGGGCATCCGATTTACAAGAAGAAATAAATGTAAATTCAAAGCGAGACTCAGCTGCAAGGTAGAGTCAAAAAGGCAAATCCATATTGGTGTGCCGGTATATGCTGTATCTATGATGCGAACTGAATCAAAAAGATCGCACCGAGAGTCCGCTTACCACGAGCCTGCGACCGTCTGCGCTCCTTCCTCCACACACCAGCAGGTGTATAATCACGTCCACCATATGTGAGAATACGCCATTATTTAAACGGAAGGCGGAAGTGAGGGTACCGGTGTACGTCAATCCCACCATTACGACGTGGATCGATGTGAATCACCCGGCCGCATCTCCTATCTCCATGGGAACCTTGGGGTCAAAAGCTAACACTTGAAAGAAGACTCATGTCTAAGTTTGTAAAAAGTCCATTGAATAAATACCCCCTACCGTATTTTAAACATTTGTGGAAAATAGATGTAGTGATTTGCCAAGCAAGCTCTACAAACTTTATTTCAGAGGAAGGAACGAACCCGAGCACAATATTAAAGATATATATCACGAGGCAACGCTACACTAAAAATTACAAAACGAGCGGTCTTATCAGAAAATACACAGCAAACAAAACCAATAGTGCAATGTGGACCCATGGGAGACAGCTATGATTCAAATGGGGGAAAAAGGGAAACAAGAAAAGTTTTTATTTATAAGAAACGCATGGACACATGGCTGAAAGCAGCACCTTGTGTCGCTGTAGATGTGGTATGAGAACTGAGTACTTAAAAAAGTTCTTTGGACCATGTGACCTGAAAAGTTATACAGCGAAATAACAACGATGAAAATGGCCACATAAACAGGTAATTTTTGCCACATGAGAGAATAACATTTGTAGTGACACTGGAATATATGTACATCATTCCGTTTTCTATACCATTTACTTCTCCATTTATCCACATCTCCCCATTTTCTCAATACAATGATTATGTCCTTAATCTGACCGATTTGTCCTGTGGTGTTCAGATTTTCAATGTCTTTTTCAGTAAAATCAACTCGATAGGGCTTCTGTAAGGCTTTTACCTTATCAATATCTATACCCATTTCATTCGCAGATTCCTCGCTCTCCTTGTCACCCTTTTGCACAGGAATAACAGCTCCTCATCCTGATAAAACTTTAATTTTTCTAAAGGAATAGTCCCTACAATCAATTCTTCCAATACCATCCGCAATTTTGCCACATCTATTGACTGGGAATCTTTATCTGGTCTCTGCAACCCTTTTAACCATTCACTCAGTTCTTCCACAGATGGTCCTACCAGGTTCTCTACGCTACTCTGTTCTGGATTTCTCTGGGGTTCCAACAAAGTTTTTACTGTTGTTCTACTCCTTTCAGCATAATTCTGATTTATAAAGGGATTAATTGAAAAATGTGGTTCAAACATATTTACTGTCGGTCCCCATGGGTTCTCAATTTGACTCAGTTCTGGACTCTCGACCACATTATTGTTCCGGTATGGTATCGAAAAACAATGTTCGCTATCCTTTTGTTTTGGCCAATTCCGCTGAATTTTCACTATCTATTTTATTCTCCGATCTATTTTCTACCTCTCTGATGGAGTTTCGTTTTCCTAAATTTGGTGACATAGTCTCAGTCTTGATAATTCATAATGTTTCTCTCATTGGGGCATTTGGTGTCAACATTTCTGGTTCTGGCCGGTACGGTGGTGGATTTTTATAAAACACATCATCCAACACATCATCATCCGAATCATTTGCTCCGTAACCTCTTGATTCCACATTATTCCTTTTTTCCACACATTTTCTACCTTCATTCTCTCCTACCGCTCTTGCAGGAAACATACCCTCAGTCATACTTGCATTCCTCCATCTTTTCATTCGATCATCATGCGTTTAATGTCCATATGACCTGCCAAACAAATATCTGTAACTTCTACCATTTCTTTGCTTTTCTCGCTAATGTGCTTCGTCTTCCCACTCTGTCAATGCCTCAAACTGCGTCGGTCTAGGTCTTGGTTCTAAGTACATCATCTTCTGGCGCAAATGACTTAACACAGCCAAATTAAAGGAACCATGTTCTGGAAATGCCAGGACTCCATCGTCCTTGGTATATTTTACCCAATTATCTACCAAAATGCAAGTATGATATCCATACTTCGCAATCATTAAAGCTGCAGGGGTTTTCGGTGGAGGAATTAACTGTCCTTCCCTAGTTGTGAACTGTTTATCTTTCTTGAACCACCTTTTAACTTTACCAAACCAGGATTTCTTTCCCTATCTGGTGGCTGGTAATACATTTTCTTGGTTTCTGTGTATCGCTAGTCTCTTACAACTCTACCGCTATTCTGTCCACTCACAATGCGACTTCACGTTAACGCACCAATCAAGAGCGTCTACGTCACTTTTACAGTCCTCTAATCCCAGCGCGACTCACACTAACGCACCAATGAAGAGCGTTTACGTCACCCTGTACTTCTCCAATCCCAGCACGGCTTTACACTAACGCACCAATCTGGAGCGTTCTACACTTCTGACCCACTGTCCAATCCCAGCACGGTCGTTTGACGTCAGCAGCCGCTGCGGCAGCTCTGCTCCTGTCTACTAGCGATGTCTACCCCTCCTTTACAAAACCGCTCCGTGAACTCTTACTGCAACTTTTACAATTCTATTAGTAACAACACTGAAACATCTCCATTGTCCGCTCCGCTAACCAAAGAATAGCAATAGACCTTTCTCACGAGAATTCCGCCTTTCCCGAGAGCAGCGCTTACCTCTGCCCTACTACGGAATCGTTACTTCCGTTGATAAAGTAGCACATCCCTCTACTTCACCCTTTTAGCAAGCATTTAGCTAATTGTTTCTCTGGTATTTTAGAAATAAACCTAGAGTTTCGCAATCAACCCGAATGCCTTTTCATTCACACTCGTTCACACAAGAAAAAATAGTACATACGCACAGAATACTGTCTTTTCTGAGAACAGCGAACAGTCTGTCCTACTGCAGAATTATGACACACGTTAACAAAGCAGCGCTTCCCTCTACTTTGTCCTTCAACAAGCTCAGAGAACGCCTGCTACCTTTTCAGTGATAAGCGTTATCGGTATGCCAATTGGTTTCCTGGTACTTAAAGACCAAAATTTCACAGGTAACCTTCGCTATCATACACACTTCTCTCACACCGAGAATATTTCTAACGGCAACACACGAGGATGTCGCCGAATCGAACCCAGACAATGCGCCGTGCAACTTCACTTGTCACACGTTTCCCCTCTGTACCTACAGGGCAACAACAATTCCGTCTTTCCCGAGAGCAGCGCCTACCTCTGCTCTGCTACGGAACTGTTACAAACTTCCGACTTCCTACATCCCAGAAGCCTTGCTAACAACATATAACTCAACGCAACTCAACATATAGTGTTAGTACATAAATCAATACCAATCAATAATCCATAAGCTATTTACAAGCAATGATCACTAAACCAAAACAATAGTAAACCATATCTCTGCTACCAAGAAAAACTGATGCAGCGCGGAATGCAAAATCCCTCCCTTCGTCACCGATCACAGATCACACACAACACTACATTCGCTGGTGGGGCCCATAACACCAACATACATACATCTAATAACCTGTTTCAAAGAGGTGATTGTTCCACTCGCTGTAATGGAAGAAAGTACACACATATCCCTATTCATAAAGATCTAAGCTTCACCTTTAGTACTCCTCCCATGAATAGGCCATGGATCTACTAGCTCCAGGTTGGAGTGATTACAAAATCTATAACATTATTTACATAAATACATTTCCCCAAATAATAACGACCCAACACAGTTCTTGTAATGAATATTACATTTTATCTAAATAATTGAAATTCGAGTCTCTGGGTTTAATCAAGCAAAATAGATCATCATAGTTACCTATTCTGTCTAAAAGTCGCCCTCTAAGTCAAACTCTTGGTCATCAGTTCATACTGTCAGAGTCTTAAGAAACAGCTGTCCTGCAGTGTCACCGTCCTCTCCGTCAGCATAACGTCAGGGAATCACAAATCTTCTGAAGGGTCTCGACCGCTTGAAAGGCTTGTAAAGCAAAGGCATTCATCCTCTCTAATCTACCATTTTTATAGTAAATTTACATTCCAAAGTGTAACAAATCATATTTTGAACGAATCTCATTGGTCCGTTGGGGAAAGTTTGACTTCTTTCCCATACATATAATGTGTCTTTAGATATAGTTCCAATCCATGCAATAGTATCTTTTCATTGTTTCTTTCAGAGCAGCTGGCCGAAAGCCCGGTTTAACCTTGGTTGGCACAGTTGAGTCGGGGTCGTACAAAGGCCGCGGCAGCTGATTGCGACGCATGCGTACTTCACCCAGAGATGCTCATAATGGAGTCGTTCTCGTCTAATAGGGACGTCGGCCATTTTGTGGCCTCCAAATGGTCAACTTAAGCAAAGAAACACAAAAATATAATTAATACATAAAAATCACTAATAATCTGTTATCCCCTTAGTTATGTGTATGTATTTATCTAGCAGAAGCACCACTTAATGCGGGTTATATTCACATTAATAAAGCACAAATCACAGATACATCACGAAAGCAACATATAATCATGCAATTTCTAATTTTCTAGTATTAATATGCATATGAAATTAGTTTACGTCCTTAATTAGGCCATGCAAATGCAATTCCCTCGTGTATTTCTTATATTAGTAATGTTGGTCAATTCACACAGCAAACAATTAGTACAATTACTATTAATTCATTATTCATTTTAATCTAAAACATGCAAAATGGAGAGGGTATAAGATTTTTAAAGAAAACCCCACTCCAGCAGAAGAACATTCAAAACGCTATGGAGAAATGTTCACTGTATAGCATGTAAAGCACATGCCTTAATGTTAGGCACAAGAAATGTAGCTACCAGGACACCAGTGCCATCCAGTGGGCATGCAGAAAAAAAGAGGTGAGCGTATCACCGTTTGACAGTAACGCTCAAACTTGCAGATTCAAATTGGTGAGCATAACACTGTAACTTATTACGAGGGATAAAATGGTGAGCATATCACCGTGAAACTGACACACTCGAACTTTCATCAATAAATTGGTGAACGTATCACCTTGAATGATTACTTTCGTCAATCGCAGTAACCATGGTTACTCAGCTGGGCACAACACTGGTGTATCCTTCGTTCGTGACGATAATTTTCCCCTGATTTAAAATGGCCATTTCACGTTGCGGGACGATGTCAACGCGTTACCCGGCGGCGTGATGCATTACAGAGACCACCATGCCTTGGACGCGCTAAAACCAGGTGATGCTGCTGCCTAGCAACGTTTGGCGCGTTGTAGGTTGATGCACTGGGGTGGATACGCTGCTGCCTAGCAATGTTAGACGCGTCGAGGAGTGGCGCATGCAGGGTGGGGAGCGCGGGGTGACTCACGGTTAGACGGATGATGTCAGAGTTGCCCCCAAGGCCTCACAATTTCTTCAGAAATTTCCCCGCAGGATGAGTCAATCAGGATCGCGGCTTCAAGGATCAGCGGCCATGCTGTACACCGTGGATTCTTGTTGGGGAGGTGTTGCTTGTCTGGAACGATGGAAGAAAGTCTGCTCTGCCAAAGACTCAAAATCTTGTCCGGTCAGCACTGGAAATTGTCGCCAAATTGATGTAAATTGTAGTAAGAACAACGCTGGAGCCTCTAAACGGTAAGTAGAGGTTTTATTCTTATAGCACGGACAAAGCGTACACCTCACCAGCTGACTAGACACCAACTGACAAGTCTGGAATGCAGCTTGGCTCACAGAGAAGCATTTAGAACATTACAAGTATTCTGGAAGGGCAAAGGGGAAAGGACACAAAGGAAGGGCTAGATATAACTACCATGTTGAAAGAAGAACACATTTACAACATAACACATATCAGGTGACATCATAGTGCCCATGTCACTGCTATGGTGATACCAAGCTACCACAGACCTGCTTATCTCAAGTAAGATCGGACAGCTCATGTTCTGATTTGTCATGGCTAATGCTTGCTTGCTGTGACCAGGCATTAGTGACCATGGCTGATTTGCAGCAAGGTGCATCTGCATGCCTTAGTTACAGTCAAGTAGATGGTAGCCTAGTTTGCAGTGAAGGTCTCAGTGAGAAACATGGACGGCAGAACAGTTTGGAGGTTTTTTCCTCTTTTACCAGTTTCTTTGAACTTAGTGCATGTAAACAGGTGGCTGTTGATCTGCCCTTGCAGCTCCACAGGAGACTTGGCTTAGGTCTAATCTGTCCTTACTAGCGCTTCAGGGGACATGGACTGCAGGACTGTTTGCCCCTCTTTCTTCAGGTTATTTTCTCTTAAGTTCCAGAATTTGAAGAGAAACCTTCCCTTACATTTTATTCATCCCTGAGATGTTGCTGAGCAGAAAAAAGATGCATTCGTCTTCATTGTCCAGCTGCTCACGTACCAATATAAATTTGGTGGTGTAACCTCTGATCCTGTCATAAAGTGGATGGTTTAACTGAAAGTCAGTCAGACCTTCAGTTTGGCCACAGGAACAGGTATCTGAAGGTAGGCACTTGGTTCATTATCGTTATAAGAACTCTTAGTGGATGAGTACCATTTCTGGTTAGTGCAAAAGGCCTTTTTTCCCAGTAGTTGGTTGAGTTTACTAGATAGTACTGTACGTGTTATGAGTGATCGAGGAGGCCAACATGCTGTACTGGGCTGAAGTTCTCTAGATCTTTAGGTTTATTTCCAATATGCAATTGTGTGAGCTTTTTACTGATGGTATGTTCATCGTTTTTGACATTATCCTTTGGTCAGGATTATCTGGTGCGAGGAATAGATGAAGTCCCTTTGCTTCTTTCTCCAAGCAAGTTGCAAACTTTGACTTATGGTTCAAGTTAACGTGCTTTTTCCAGACTTTGTCTACTAGGTTTTCACATTCTGATTGCAGTTCTTTATGCAATATGTTATTAAGGCAATGTGACTCTACTCTAGATAGAAGAATAGCTGTCTACTGATTCCTGAGCAACATCAGGGAACTATGGTGGTAATATCAGAAGTAACCTCCAGAAGTTTTTTCTTGACGGCCTATTTTTGATGCCATTTTGTCCAGGCCCCAAAGCTCAGTGTAAAGACGGTCCGGACACAGTATAACTTCAAGTTGCATTTATTCATGGAAACACTGGTACCGCAACGCCTCCGCTCCCTTCTCAGCTCAAGGTCCAGTGTCTACTGACAGCACTCTAGAACTTGTGCTGACGTGAAACTGCAGAGCGAGACATGGAAGAAAGCAAAGTAAACATAACACACAGCCCCATATGCAATTTGGTGCACTACCTTTGCCTGAACAAATCAATCAATGAAGGGATCATTAATGGTAAGTTTCCTGATACTGCATTCACAATCACTCGAATCACAGTCTGCTTCATCCAAACACTTGACTTTCCTACTACCCTTCCTCCTACATGCTTTGTGAAGTGACCCACAATGCCACAGTTGGAACACCTTTGTTTTAAGGCAGGACAAGATCTGCTTGAAGCAAGGTGTGTAGGACTATCACAACGATAACACCTGAAATTGGTAGAATGATTAAAATCCTTATTCTTGTTAGCTTCAATTTTATGTTTCACTGAGACATTAATTTTGGTACCGGTAACCTTAGCTTTGATCTTACTAACCACTTCAGCAGAAGTTTCAGAACCTATAGCATCCTGCTTAAGTAACTTGGCACTGCGACTAGACATTTCTGCCTTTCTAACAATGCTTAAAATATCTTCTAATTCTGTATCCCCATTAATCCATAACCTGTCTTGTACAGCAGGATCTTTATTATGCATGACAACTTGGTCTCTGATGAACTGATCAACTAAGTGGTCGAATTTACAATCCACAGCCGGGTACCTTAAGCCTGACACATATTCATCAACGGTTTCGTTGGCCTCTTGTTTTCTATGGAAAAATTTAAATCTGACTGTACCAATGTAAACTTTTGGTGCAAAGTAAGTATCAAAATCATTCATTATTCCACTATAGAACTCGTGCTGACGTGAAACTGTAGAGCGAGACATGGAACAAAGCAAAGTAAACATAACACATCTTCACCCCTTAAATAAAACAAAAAAAACAATTAAGATACATCATCCCATCCTCATTGCCAATTGTAAAGACGGTCTGGAAACGGTATAACTTCAAGTTGCATTTATTCATGGAAACACCGGTACAGCAACGCCTCCGCTCCCTTCTCAGCTCAACGTCCAGTGTCCACTGGCAGCACTCTAGAATTCGTGCTGACGTGAAACTGCAGAGCGAGACATGGAAGAAAGCAAAGGAAACATAACACACAGCCCCATATGCAATTTGGTGTACTACCTTTGCCTGAACAAATCAATCAATGAAGGGTTAGAAACGATGGTGATGGATGCATGACATTCTACAAACAGCATTTACTGGTCCTTTGATTTTTCTAGTGCTGTTTTGATGTGTACATTCCACTTGAGGATATTTTCGATGGGTAGGCCCTGATATGTAAATGTTTAGATTCCTAGTCTTATGGAGTTTATCATTAAAGATTTACAGACTTTTTTGTTCTTTGTGAAGAAAATTGTTTTTTTATCTGTGTACTTATCTTTTGCACATTTTCTTGGAAGTGTTTGCTCATTGTTAGTTGTACCTTTGGAGATTTTGCAATTAAGATGAAATAAATTGATGCCTTTAATTGCTGGTACATTGGATCTTGTATCAGAGGACATAATTATTTTTATCAGGGACAAATCACACAGTTTTTTCAATAGTCTATGCCTTGGGATAAGATAAAAGGTAGTGATAAAGTCTAAATATGCTACATATACTGGCAGATTTTTTTCAGTGTTGTATTTGTGTATGATGTGGAGGAAGTTAAGTATTTGTCCAATATTGGACAAACCTAGCCTAAAGTCTCCATGGATTGGGTTTAGTATTCTTTTAATTTAGGATCCAGTCTTCCATGGCCCTCAGTAGCAGCACGGAGAAGATTTTGCAATAAATGTCAATAAGATTTATTGGCCTATACATTTTAGCTTTGTTTTTGGGACCCTTTTTGTACAGAGGAATAAGTATGCTATACTGCCAGTATGGAGGACTTGTTTTATATTGAAATCACAGTTAAGGTAGCCAATAGTATACTTTGCCAGCACCCTGGGCTTTTACAACTCAATTGTAATATTTGTGGGTCAGGGAGTTTCCCTTTGCTAGGTCCCTTGTTGCTGACATCAAATTTTCTTTTTTGAATGCACTTTTATGGTGATCTCTCATAATAGATCTTTCTATTTCAGTATCTTTTGTAGGTGACCCTGAAGGATTTTAGGAGTTTGCAGCATGTGATTAATTGCATGGTTGAAATAATAATAAGAAATGTTGTATCCAGTTGTTCTCTGAAATATTGGCTTCTAGGAAATTTCTTTTTGTTCCTAAGCGTTTGCAAACTTTCCACCAGAAGGCCTGCAGGTCTTCTCAAGTGCAGCTTTATCTAGTGTTAGCCACTTATTCTTGTTTTTATGGGATATATTTCCTTTGATCTCTAGAGACAGTCCATTATGATCGCTTTCCGCTTTCAATAAGGACCTGAGATTTCGAAACTTGATTTATTCTGGCGCTCCTTCTGAACAAATCAAGGCTTTCAGTCCTTTCACCATTTTACTTTTGTTGCTGAATCACCCCATATTCAATATTGTTCTGTGAATTTTTTTATCTGTATAGAAATGTTTTGAATTCAGTGGTAAAGTGAGTTCATAAGCTCCTGACAAACTAACATCCAATTAAATTGGGCGATTTTTCCATTCCTTAGATTAGAAAAAAGTTCATGGGTGTCTGTACCATTTTGCCTTTGTTCTATTTTAGGTTCCAGGACCTGGTTCCATCTTCCCATTATCTGACTGCTGATTTCCCAGGTTCTGCTCAGGTCTTCCATTTCCATGGATTCATGGGATATATTTCCTTTGACATCTCAAGATAGGCCATTATGATACCTTCCACCTTACCATAAGCCCCTATGACTTTCTAATCGAGATCACTCCTCAGACCGGAGGAGAATCTAATTGTTAACATCTGTAGGTTGGAATCTAAGAAGCGCCCTAATTTTTGTAAAATTGCAGGCTGAGAAGAGGCCTTCGCTGATACAGAATTATTGAAGTGCTTGCATCTTGCATTGTTTTTGGAATAATAGGGTTAGATTGATGGAATACCAATAGTCACTTTCAGATTCATTGTTTCACCGCTTTCCCATTTTACAGTCAAAACCACCGCAAATTAGAATAATAGGTTTCAAATCGTCATATTTTTCATCACTTTTCAGATGCAATTGAGGAGATTGAGGAAGCCCTCTTGCCTCTGTTGCTATGCATGAACGCTTACTATTCGCAATGTGGAAAAGTCTAATAAGTTAATGTCCTTCCTAAGTACATAAGTAGATGTTCGCAAATATTATCCCATGTTTTGGTGATGAAACAGTTTTCAATTCTACAACCTCTCCGTAGGTTCCTTCTGTCTCTTGAAGCAGGCAGCCATTTGGTGCATTTTGCATTTTTGATGGAACCTGAGATTTCCCATGCTGTGAATAGCCACATTTCTTGCAGGACTAGAAATTAGGGATTTGTCTGGAAACTAATTTGGTCTGTATCCCATAATTTTTGTGGGATGGTGGCCAAGCTTCATGATAAGAGTGCCTGCATGCCTGCTGTCCGTGCACATTGTGGGTTGGTTGGGTATGATGTTGGGCCTCCTACCCTCAATCGCCACTCACAAGGTGCTGTAGCGAAGTGGCCAAATTGACATAGGCAGCCCAGAACAATTACGTCCATTGGATCGCCCTAGACTGCTGTGAATGCTGTGACTGCATAATGCAAATGGGCAGCAAGGGCCACCACGAGGGTTACTGTTAATCTGACAATCCAGAATAGGTTTGGCCCTCTTAGGAATACATTGCATATCCCTAGATTAGATCATCTCATCTTTCAAAAGGTCTGTCTTCTAGTAGTCTCTTATCTTCATGGTGGTCTCTATATCACTAGGTTAGGCTAGGTTGGTGGCTCAGTGGATAAAATAAATCCACTTCAGGTATCTCTGTTTGACCTCATGGTCACAAGTTCAAAACATGATGTAGCCAGACAGCCTTTATCTTTCTGCGTTTGATTAATTCTGGGCCATTGAGGTTGGTAAAAATAAATCTCTTTTATTCTGTACCAAGATGCCCTAAAGAGGAATGTGCACTCTATAAATGCACTACTTGTGTTATGTTTGCCTGTCAAGTCCTGCTGTCTTGTAGAGCATTTTAGGAGATGGCCCCAATTATGAGTAGGCCAGTGTTTTCTAGCCGTTCCTCAAACCCTTGTTTGCACAGGGGTCAGAATTCCAAGTTGTTTGGTGTTTGCTGCACCTGGTATTTACCAGTGCAATAAAGACCTCATCCTTCATAAAATCCTGGCAGGGCAAATACACAGAATTGAAATGGGGTAAACAGTAGGGTATTTACTGTGACATGTGGATTTTATTGTGGCAAGCACCAACATCCACATGCTATTACCTAAACACTAAGAATATATCAGATATTTATTAAATGTGGTAATTTTGCATCGACTCAGGCAAATCATCATCAATCCCACAGTCTGATGTGGGCTATCCAATGCCCTACGCTCATGAGTACCAGTGCTAGATGGGAGCTTGTTTGGTATTTGCAAGGATGCACTTAATATTAAACGTGGTGACTTGGTAAATGGTTGAATGAGGGAAACAGATTACACAGGTCACCCTCCCCCCCCCCCGGTCTTCAGTAAAATTGACTGCAGAGCTTCACAATTTTCCTAGCTTTTTTTATTACAATTTATTTTGTCTAGCAGCAGGGAGTACTTTAGCAAAGATTGTGTTGTGTTGTCTCTTCTCTCAAATAGACTGCAGGGCTCCACAATTCTCCTAGCTTTCTGTTTTTACACTTGATTTTGTCTAGCAGCAGGGAGTACTTTAGCAGAGATTGTGTTGAACATACCTAATTCTGTTTTGTATTGTCACCTTTCTCCCTCTCAGCTGTTTTCCTTTCCCTCTCAGCTGTCCCTGTCTCCCTCTCCTTTTCCTTTTATTGGAGCATTACCAGAGAAGTTATATAAGCTATTATTATCCTGTCAAGATTCCAACTGTCATTCTGATATCTAACTGGATTGTGGGGCAAACTCCCACCCTCAGCCCAGGAGGCCACAACCTCCCCGTGGCTTTGTTTTATTGAATGCGGGGGTGTGCATGGACCCCCACAGCCCTGGGAACTGCCCCCTCTCTTTTGTCAAATTGAATGAAGGGTGCCGTGTGGCCCCCCTGCAGCCTGGGGGACCACCACTTCTCCGGGGCGGGGCGGTGGGGGTGCATGGCCCCCCTTCTGGAGCCATAAATGGCTCTGGGGACGCCAGTGCCCAGGGTCTATTCCTTCTTTGTCCCATCGTGCCCACCCGCCATTTTTCCCCGCACACTCTCTATGGCATCTACAATTTAGGAAATCAGTGAATGAACACAATAGAAGAGTTCATAAAAAAGGACTACCAGGACTGAGTATTTTCCTATAAGAAAAAAATACTTTTTGGAACTAATGAACTGCATTGTCAAAAATATATATATATTATTGTTTCTTCCAGTATCTACTTGAGCCTTCTCTGTACTTTGCTACAGGACTCTTACTTCTTAAAGTTAAATATTACCTACTGGCGGTCACCAGGAGGTAGTTATAGATAGGACCTATTTTCCATAGGAAGAGCATTTTTTCATTTGCCAATAATTTTAGCGCTGTCTGATGAATCCTAACGAAAAACTAGTAAGACTCTCAGTTCAGCTGCTTTCTTGAAAGTTTCGGAGTGATCCATCAAGCGACGAACGAGAAAAAGGGGGGTCCCAAAAAACATGTTTTCCCCATGTTAATTCTCATAGGAACTTTAGACACGGCTACAGCCCAAACTGCTGAACAGAATTACACTACATTTGGCAGGTAGGTAGATGTTCATCCAGGGAAGTGTGTTTTTGTTACTTGGTGTCAATCCATTCAGTAGTTTTAGAGATATTACCAAAATTCTAATTTGTATATCTGGGGACGAGGTGGAACTAAGCCCCCTACCGATCTTGTGCTGAGATCTGATTGGCTGCTATGAGATCTGATTGGCTGCTAACAATTGCACTTGAACCGAGTCACAGAAAAAACATTAAAAAAAGAAAAGGGACAGGGTGGAAATGCCCTCACCCACTAGGGAATTTCGGTGGGATCTGCGGATCCCACCACAAATTTAAAAAAAATGAAGCGCAGGCTCCCGTGCTTTGCTACTAATCCCCCCCTGGGTGGACCAGGTCCTGGGGGCATTTGATTAATAAAGGAGGGGGCCACGGGCCCTTCTCTCTGGACTCATTGATGCCCAGTGCTGACCACCTCCCCGGGGCTTCTTTCCAAACAAATGCGGGGGGGGCACCACCTCCCTGGGGAATATGTATTTATAGGTGGGGGAGCCTCTTGAACCCTCCAGTCCCAGAGAACACCATCTCCCCAGGGCTTTATCTTTATAGAAAACGGGAGGCACGGTAGACCCCCCCACAGCCCAGGGGTCTCCACATCCTCAAGACTTTAGTTTTAATTAATGCAGGGGCCCATATGGACCCCCAGCAGCCCCGGGGACTGCCACCTCCCTGGGGCTTTTGCCAAATTGAATGCGGGGGCCCATGCTGCAAAATTCAGGCAAGGATAGTAGCCGTGCAGCCCCCTCCTTGAGCCTAAGATGGCCCTGGGGACTGCCACCGTCCAGGGCAGGCTCTTACCATGTCTCAGAATGCCACCCTGGGACATAGCAGTTTGTTATGGCTTGGTGGGAGCTTTGCCACTCCTGTCAAGCCATAGTAAAATGTGCCACAGTTCCAGCAAGCAAGGTCATTAAAAATACTCTTGATGGCTGAAAGCAGAGCATAATCACTTTGACAGAGAGGGAGATGCATGTTCAGCAGCTCCCTCTCTGACAAAGCAATGGTGGCTCCCATAGGAGGCAGAGAGCAGTCAGGGTCCATGGGGGCCTTGAGGATCCCCGTGGTCCCCAACAAAAGTAACTGGGTGCCCCGCGTGGGACCAGGGCCCCCAGTAGGTAGATTGGGCCCTGGGGGATGGGGCTGAAATCGGGAAGGGAGCTGCTCAGCCCCCTCCCTTTCATTTTTCAAGTAAATAAAAAATAGGACTGGGCCCAAGGGGATGCAGTCCCCAGGGCTAAAATTGGCCCAGGTAGGGGGCCATGCATCCCCTCCCCTTATTTATAAAATAAGGGAATAATAATAATATAAAAAGGCTGGGCCCTGGGGCTTGGGGTCCCCTGAGCTGAAATTGGCACGGGGGGAGGGCGCTTAACCCCCTCCCTTCAATTTTCAAAGTCAATTTAAAAAACATGCTGGGCCCCAGGGTATGTCGTCCCCTGGCTGAAATTGGCCAAGGGAGGGGGGTGGCGTGGTCCTCCTCCCCATTTCAAAATAAGGCCTGGCCCTAGGGGCTGGGGTTCCCAGGGCTGAAATTGGACCAGGGAAGGGCGGGCCAACCGGCCCGTTTCCCGTAATAAATTTTGTTTTAAAAGCTGACCAGAAAGTCAGCAGAATCCCTGCACCCTTTCTGTACTACTCTGCAAATGCACCTCCTGGCCACAACCGCTTGGCTCCAGAGGGTTCTTGGGGACCAACAAGCCCTCTTGTTACCTCCAGTAAGTTCCACAAAGCGGGCTTGCTGGAAGGTCTTTAGAGGCCATGCCCCCTTTCTCTGCCACTCTGCAAACGCACCTACTTGCACACTGCTGGATTAGGTGATGAACTCCCCTTGGATGCTGAGACTCCTTGGGAGCCGACAAGGCCACCAGTTACCTCCAGTAAGTCCCACAGAGCATGACTGCTAAGAGGATTTCGAATACCATGGCCCCTTTCTCCACCACTCTGCAGAAGCAACTCCTGGTACCCTGCTGCTTGGGTGATGAAGCCCCTTGGCTCTAGAATGCCCTGGGGGCCAACAAGCCCTCCTGTTGCCTCCAGAAAGTCCCACAGAGCGGAGTTGCTGAGAGGTCTTTGGAGGCCACGCCCTCTTCCTCCACCACTCTCCAAACGCATATGCTGGTGCACTTCTGGTTGGGGGATGAAGTTCTCTTGGATGCTGAGTGTTCTTGTGAGTACAGAAGCCCTCCTGTTATCACCAGTAAGACTGCAGGATTCCTGAGAGCTGGTTGCAGGCCCAGTCCCGTTTCTGCACCACTCTGCAAGCTTAGAAAACCAAAGGTTATAGGAGGATTATATTTAGGAACTAGAGTTTGTGACATCTTACAAATTCACTAAAAAAACAAAGGTTACAGGAACGTTATAGATAGGAATTGGTGGGCTGACATTTCACTCATGCACTACAAGAGATATTCAGCAGTCATAGTTACCTGAGAAAACTATAAATTATGCCCCCTGCAATGCACTGCTTAAGACCTCACATATTACATTACTCATTACATGGTGAGCGACATCACTGATGACATCTTTAATGACATCACTGATGACATCATACACAGAACCACTCACACATACTCTCACACCCCCATACAGCCTCTAGTATACCCCCACTCCCACACAACCACTCATATACCCATTCACAGATCCATACCAGTACTCACATACCCACTCACTCCTCCATAGAGGCACTCACACACCCACTCACTTACTCATATATCCACTCACAAAAGCATTCACTCACCCATACAGCCACTCATACAACCAGTCACTCACTCGTACAACCATACATATAGCCACACATCCACCCATACAGCTACTCACACACCCATGTATTTACCTACACAGTCACTCACACACCCATTTACACACCCATACCACCTCTCAAAACAGCCACTCACTCACCCATACAAGCACTCATGCACTGACTCACAATCCCCCACAACCACTTATATACGCATTCACTCATCCATACAAGCACCCACACATCCGCTCACTGACCCATACAACCATTCATACAGACACTTAGGGGTTCATTAGGATGGCCTGCGGATTGCCACTGCCGGCTCAGCGGGGGCGATCCACCCACCATCCCAATTAGATTTACCCCACCACATTATTATGGAGGGGTACCGCAGGGGACGCAAAGTGCGTCCGCCGCTTTTCCGCAGGTCAGCAATCGTGCCGATTGCCGGCCAGGTGGAGCTGGGGCATAATATGGTACCGCCATCCATATTATGATGCAGGGTTCAAAAGGCCCTCCCATGGCGACTTTGCCGCCATGGAAAGGCTGGCAGGGAATTGCTTTGGGGGCCCGTTGCAGGCCTCGGAGGGTGGGGGGTAGGGGGCTGCACTTGGGGGGTACCAAGCTGTGCCTGCCTTGTTACAACATGCCTCTTTGGCATTGCGATGGGTGTTGCTTACAGCAATGTCAAAGATGCGGAATTCAACCGCCACCGTGGCGGTCGCATCCAAAATTGGTGGTGCGGGACTACCACACTGCTGGTGGCCGGTCCCAGCACTGCTAGGGTGGCCGCCCGCCATCCTAATGGGCCCCTTACTCAGCAATACAGCCACTCACACATAACTCACTTAACAAAACACCCACTGAATCGCTCACTTACCCACTGACAGGAGTCACTCACTCATACAGCCATTCAGACACCCACTCACTCACCCATACAGTCACTACACACCCACTTACCCACCCATAGAGCCACTCACATCACCACTAACTCACCCATACAACCACAGGCACACCCACTCACTCACTAGTACTGCCACTCACAGAGCATCTCACTCACCCAACAATAGCTACTTATACACCCACGCATACATTCATACAGCATTTATACAGAATGCACACAAGGATACATACAGTTACACAGCCACTCACATGAAATATGTTAGAGGTAGTATCACTCAGTAGTAGTGCACCTGGTATACTAATTTAGCTTTTGTAGTAAGTTAGTATATATGCTTAACCACCATAAACTGTTAACAACACACTCACTTGATGATTTAATCAGTGATGCAATCAGTGATGTCATTTGAGATGCCATGAGTGATGTCATCAGTGATGTCACTGACCATGTCATGAGGGATGTAATATGTGAGGTCATAAGCAGTGCATTGTGGGGGTGTAAGTTATAATAGTTAGCTCAGGTAACTATAACTGCTGATGTTCTCTGATTTTGTACAAGTAAAATGTCAGACTAACCATAGCATTCCTGTAACCTCAGTTTTTTTGTGAAAATATATAAATATATATTTGATACACACACACAAACACACACTCATGCACACAGACACACACACACATGCCATGGCAGCAGCTAGTATATCCCAGCCTCAACCTTTTCTTAATGAGGAAGGTGTACCCGCTCTTCCTTGGAAACAATGGCCAAAACTATGTGAATCCTATTTAATTGCTATAGGAAGAGAGCAATTCACATTGTTATGCAAATAAGATATTTTACTACACAAGCCAGGCTTTGAAGGATGCAAGGTATATGAGAATATATCCCATCTTGAAGATGTGGAACAATAAGATGAAAATGAACAAAGGGATGCGTATCAAAATACTTTTAATAGTCTATGAGCCAGATGTACGACCCTATTTTGTTTGCGCAAACAGGTTTGCGACCCGTTTGCGCATACAAAATAAAAATTATTATTTGGAACTCGCTAAATAAGATTAGCGACTCGCTATTAGGAAGGGGCATTCCAAGGGCGTCCCTTCCTAATTGCTAGTCTGAGCCCAATGTATGACCTTCAAAAAATGAAATGAAAATGTTTCATTTTTTTTTTAAATGCATCCCGGTTTCCTTTATCAGCACCACCTGTTGTGATGTTAAAAGAGCATGTTGTGCACGGTGCCTGCCACTTATTGCACTGAAATGTAAGGGTATCCCCAGTGCACCTACACCTCCCCCAACACACTGGGTTCCGCAATGGGCCTCTGAAAAAAACCTCCGCCAGCCTTTTCATGGTTGCTTCGCCGTCATGGAAAGGCTGGATCAAGCCTGCATCATGATCTGGTGGACGGTGCCTGCTAGGCACTGCCACCATATTTTGCATGCAGACCACTCCGCCGCCACAGGTCCAATTGCCTGTGGCGGTTCCATGGCGGACGGTCTTTGCGTCCACCACTGTCACGGTGTGGATCCGCCAGCCATCCTAATCCGGCGGGTGGGCAATCCAGGTTTGATGATGGACAGACCATCAGCGCACAGCTGGCAGTGGCGGTCCTTGCAGCATCATAATGACCCCCTTAGTACAAGGAAACCCCCAATGTCTCCCGTTGAGGTTCCAAGTAAACCATGGGTCTAGGTAGCACTGGATATTATCAGACCACTCTATTACAAATGCTGAAGAGAATGTTTTGTACTGGTCCTAGTTAACTATCACAGATGTTGAGTAGTAACCAAGTGTGTTCACGGTATCACCAGAGATGTACTAATTGTTTTTTTTCTTTTAAAACTGTTCTTTGAGGAAGAAGTATGTGAGACCTTCATTACTGATAATGGTGTACAGTTTACTTCTCTCCAAATGAAAGATTTTCTTAAAAAACTGTCTCTTAAATACCTGAAAAGAGTCCTATATTGCCCAAGAGTGAAAGGCATGGTGTAGTGTATGAACTGTATGATAAAGGACTGAATGCACAGAGCGGAAATGAAGCATGTGCCTATTACAAAAGCTCTACAAGTTACTGTATGGCCATATTGCACTACTCAGTACAGTGTTACAGGGATATCATCATTTGTTTCATTCACTGAAAGGAAGGGAGCCAAGAACTAAGTTGACAATGTATTAGTTGAAAAAAGAAAATCCCACAGTAATGTGTAGAGAACACATAATGGAAAAAATTGAAAAACATCAAAAGAAATACAAAGAAAGATGTGATTGGCAAATGTTACTATCTACCAAAATTTAAAGAGAGGGATTGGATGAAAGTCAGATAGCATGGAAAAACAATTGAATTTCAGCCATTTCTCTGACCCATGAAAATTACACATCTAGGAAGAAATGTGGTGACTTTAGAAAATGGCCAAGCCAAGGGTATGGACAAAGTTTCTTAATGCACAAGGAAAAAACACACTATACATCCACACACTTATCTGTTGCACCTAATGGAAGTGGTGAGGTAGGGAAGAAGAAGAAAAGGGAACCCTGGGTACCCAAATGGCACAAATATTTACTAACATATTAAGAACCGACAATATCCTTAACCTCAGGGTTGAAGTTGAAGATAATTACTATCCTAAATGTTTTCTACAAGTTTATGCTTCCTCACTCCGTGTTTTCCCACAGACTACTACTCACCTTTTCTCCACTTTATCTCCTGTCCCACTTTGATCCTGTCAGTTCATTCCTTTGAGATTGGTTAACTGTTCTCTACTGAAATTGTATTGTCAAGTTCCTTTTTGTACCTATTGCTCCTTTGGTATGAATGTGCTTAGAACTGTTAAGTATGTACTGGTTCTTTTCCTTGATGAGGAGATGTGTTGTATATACCTTATTCCATTTTATATTGTCACCTTTCTCCCTCTCAGCTGTTTTCTTTTCCCTCTCTGCTGTTCTTGTCCCCCCCTCCTTTTCCCTTTTTTGGAACATTCCTACAGCAGCTATTCATGCTGTTGTTATGCTGTCAAGATTCAAGCTATAATTCCAATCTCTGACTGGACTGTGATGGTGTGAAAAAATATCAGTGATACTTCAAGTGTGCCCCTAGTCTACAATAATTTTAAGCAAACAGTGGTCCTCAATTTGGTTTAAGGAATGGGGGGGATGAATATAGTACAGAATCGAAACTATATTTTTAGGAATGTCCAGCCGGACATCCAATTTAATTCTTCAATGAAAAAAGATAACAATACTCAACAGTAAAACAGAGGTGGGACACATTCCTGTATCCGTAGGGGGAAGAAAACAAATACAGAGCAAACAAACAATACAGGCAGGACAAGCAGAGCTTAATTACGAAATCCAATGTTTTAAGCTTTTCTTTCTACAAACAGTGCACTTTTTTTCATAATGGACTGATGTGCATGCTGTCTAGATTGGGGTCGACGACGTTTCGATCCTATTACAAGGATACAAGGATCATCATCAGGACGAGACAATGAACAAGCCTGGTGTTTAAAGGAATTGCCAGGAACAGACGGCGTGGTCATGTGCCAGAATAAAATAAACGTCTGGAGGTGCCAAAAGGTCTGGAAATATGCTGGCGTGTGCGGCTGGGACCGCGACAGCCGCTGTTAGAATATGGAGACGGGCAAAAGGGATTTCTAGCTCCGGTCCATGGTCAATGTAAACAGTTCCGGGGTAGGTAGGCAATCATGATAGAATTGCGGGTAAAACGGATCCGTGAAATTACACGTTATCGCGCGGCGTCCTCAGTTGCAATGAACGAGTGAGCCAGGCTCACTCGTTCATTGCAACTGAGGACGCCGCGCGATAACGTGTAATTTCACGGATCCGTTTTACCCGCAATTCTATCATGATTGCCTACCTACCCCGGAACTGTTTACATTGACCATGGACCGGAGCTAGAAATCCCTTTTGCCCGTCTCCATATTCTAACAGCGGCTGTCGCGGTCCCAGCCGCACACGCCAGCATATTTCCAGACCTTTTGGCACCTCCAGACGTTTATTTTATTCTGGCACATGACCACGCCGTCTGTTCCTGGCAATTCCTTTAAACACCAGGCTTGTTCATTGTCTCGTCCTGATGATGATCCTTGTATCCTTGTAATAGGATCGAAACGTCGTCGACCCCAATCTAGACAGCATGCACATCAGTCCATTATGAAAAAAAGTGCACTGTTTGTAGAAAGAAAAGCTTAAAACATTGGATTTCGTAATTAAGCTCTGCTTGTCCTGCCTGTATTGTTTGTTTGCTCTGTATTTGTTTTCTTCCCCCTACGGATACAGGACTGTGTCCCACCTCTGTTTTACTGTTGAGTATTGTTATCTTTTTTCATTGAAGAATTAAATTGGATGTCCGGCTGGACATTCCTAAAAATATAGTTTCGATTCTGTACTATATTCATCCCCCCCATTCCTTAAACCAAATTGAGGACCACTGTTTGCTTAAAATCATCAATTACCCAAGGTCCTCAACTACCTATTGGGTTCCCTTGTTCTGTAAAAATACCTAGTCTACAATAAAGCAGATATCTTGTTGGTTCACTAGGGGTGAGCCTTTCATTAATTGGACCGGGAGCAGAAAGACTTTCTTGCTACTTTTTAACTTGTCTTCTATCATGAGGTTGCTGAGCTTCTTTAAAGTCTTTCTGGGAGCTAGAGTTTGTTCATAGCAGCTTGAAATATGTGCTTGTTTTTCGTTTCTTATTTGCATTCCCAAGATATGCAGCTTCCCAAGTAATCTCAAACCCTCAGTCATCCTATATGAATCTAATAATTTCCTGTAGCCAGTTACTGGATCAAACTAGTAAATCATATGGAATGCTAAGGGTACACAGAGAGAATATTGAGTTTTAAATATCGACATACACAAATATCGAGTTGGAAATATCGGGATACAGGAATATCGACAGCAAGAATATCGTGGTCAAGAATATAAACTTTAAGGTAAGAAATATTGTTTTTGAAAATATCGAAGTCAGTAATATCGTTTGCAAAAATATCGTTGTTTAAAATATCGATGTTTAACCCCTTGTGTGCCCATGACGAGCTGGACTCGTCATGGGCCACGGTTGCGCTGTGCCCATGACGAGTCCAGCTCGTCATGAACCCCGCCCGCTAATGCAACGGCCGGCACAGGGCGGGGAAAGGGCGTGGCACACAAGGGGTTAAATTATTGTCATGTATTTTAGTATGTATTTTGAAAGTATGTGATCTATTTTTTTGTATAAGTATTGCTTTTGTTTTTTAATATATGTGTTATACAAATAGTTTCATCTAAATGTGCATGTTTAACTGACCTGTAAAATCATTGTAGATAGAACAGAAAAGGCAGTGTATTTACACCACCCACATAAAGGAGAAAAATATGTCTGACAGATGAAACGCTGTTCTCTGGTGCCACTACAGTCATGGGCCTAACGTAGGCCCCTGCAGCCACTTTGGTGCAAGGGGGGCACAGCTCTTCAGGGGCCACCAAACCATTAGGGGGCTACCACTCATCTCTAGGCCAATTAATATCAGTGATGCATGGAAGACACAAGGCTCCTCATCACATACTGCAAGGGGCCCCTTCATTTTGTGTTACACCACTGACTTTAGTTCGAATGAAATGCAGAGACCCATGGCAAGGAAAAATACCAATGGCCAAATAGAAAAAGCCTATTTTTTATATATTCATAAGTTATACCTAAAATGTGCCTTGTAAGTCCACAGGGCAGAGTGTGTTTATATAGGAATAGGAAACACTGCTTATATGGGCAAATGTGATCTCACAGTGAAATGAAAACCAAAAATTGTTTCACTGTAAAGCCATTGCTAGG
Organism: Triturus cristatus; assembly: GCF_964204655.1. Lineage (NCBI taxonomy): Eukaryota > Metazoa > Chordata > Amphibia > Caudata > Salamandridae > Triturus > Triturus cristatus. Next base: position 773,636,882 of record NC_140593.1, read on the forward strand.
CTTTTCCCTAAACACCTCAATAGCATGCTAAATGGGTGTTAACTGCTGACCACATAGCAGGGAATAGCCACCTGGGAATGAGCAGGAACAGTTAACAGAACATAGGACAGCTTTAGTAACCCCTATTTCAAGATTGAGACGCCAAGGAGGGCTTCTTCTATTCTTCCTCAGGACCTTCCCAGACAGACAGACGCTAGTCAAAGCATGGGAAAAAAGCAGTTCTGACCCGGTCAGAGGGAAGGAGAGCTCATTTAGAAAGGAGAGTGGCCAAGGAACTGAAGACAGGCCTGCACGGTGGCCGCTGGTTTCTGCCATATTGAAACAGGGACAACTGGTTAATTTCGGAGTAAGTCAACAAGGGAATGTTGTAAAAGGTGGTAGAGGGGCTGTGAGAAAATAGTTATGATTGGGTGATATAATTTATTTGATCAGTGTCTAGCACATATGAAAGTTGGGACCTCAACCACCACTGTTCTAGAACAGTGCTGGCACTGGAAAGACCCCATCCGAAAAAGAAGGCACAGCTGAAAAGTGACTTTTGACACCTCTTGGAAAAAGAGGACTCAATAAAGCACTCAGGGACTCAAAGACCCTGAAATCGTTTTGGGAACTACAAAACCTCAATTTGATGCAATTCATTCAATCGATAATTTGGCACATTTGGTAGGGAAATGGAAAAAAACATCAGAAAACAAAATAAAAGCATGGAGAAGCTTGCTAGTGATGGAACATAGTCACAAAAAGTAGTTTTATCCAAACACAACACAACACTGGAACATCTGGGACAGAGCCTGTGCCTGACGGTGGAAACACAGTTGATACCAATGAACATAGACAGAATTTAAACTCTTGGACCAAACAAATTACTCAGCAACAAATATATTTTCAGGCAAAAACTAAAAATTAAGGATTTAAAAGAGGTCAGCGCTGTGGAGGTGGCCAAAACTGTTGAGGAATCTTAATAGCAGAAGAAAAGATAAAGCGATCTCTGGATGACTTTGAGCAAGTCACATATATCAGTAAGGAATTAGATTTAGTCCTATTTAGACTCTTGTTATTGCAGAAAGGAGGAATATAAGTTAAGGCAATGACCTTAAAAAAATAGCTTTTTACCTCTTAGTCTCAGTTCTTTCATGTGTTTCTCAGCTTTAATCTCCAGCTTCACCTCTCAGTTCTTTTCATGTGTTTCTCAGCATTAATCTCCAGCTTCACCTATATCATTTTAACCTTTTATTCTAGAAGGCACCTGGACACCCAGTGATCCACAGCTTGCCTGTTCCTCTGCCTGGACTAGTTCCTGGTCAAGCTTAGTCTAGCTCTGCCCTGTTCCAGCTGTTACCTGTTTGTTGCTTGCTGTTTGTACCTCCGCTGCTACTTCACGCCCTCCCTGTTCCTGCCAATTCCTAGCCCATTTGCCCCAGGATCTACTTAATACAAGTCACAGCGGGTCCGCACTGAGGAGGCACCTGGGCACCGAGTGAGCCACAGCTTGCCTGTTCCTCTGCCTGGACTAATTCTCGAGTTAGCTTAGTCAGTTCTGCCTGGTTAAAGTTGTTACTTGCTTGTTGCTTGCTGCCTGCCTGGTTCCCGCCCTTCCAATTCCCAACAATTCCTACCCCCGCACTCCCCAGGACCAACTGAATGCAGACCGCAGGGCCAATGCACACCAGACGCACGCAGCTGGAATGCCGCCGGCATATCAAACAATAAGCCCGTCTGTGTCCGTTCGCACCTGGACCGTGCCCAATGCCAGGAACCCTGGTCCAATGCGAGCCCACAGATACTCCCCTGACGAACTCCTTCATCTCAACCACAGACACCACCAAGATCACTGCTACCTCCTTGCACCCCACTCCACAGTTGGTCCATCTGCTGCTTTAATTGCTGCTACACTCTCGTACCCTCCAACAACACCCTCTCACATAGCAACACACCTGACTGAACCACATGCTCCCACACTTTGCAAAACACCTCACCTCATCCACTCCCATGCACCACACCTTGCCCTCCACACTGAGACCTGGCTCAACCCTTCATCTATGCCTAACAACGTCAACACCATCCTACAAGGATAAAAGATCCTGCACCAGGACCGAACGATGAAACCAGGTGATGGCATTGCCATCATCCACAGAACCAACATCAAATGCACCACCATGAATGACCCAGAAACTACTTTCTTAGAACACCTACATTATTTCAAGCTCCTGACGGACAGCAAACCCTCCATCAGGGGGATCCCGCATACCGGACACCAGGATCCCAGAGCCCACAGATTCCAATGCCACTGATCTACTAGACAGCCTACAAATCATCTGACTCATTCAGCTCATTAAAGGGCCCACGCAAGCCACATTACACACCCTGGACCCCATATTTTCCTCTAGCAACAACATTAAGGTCAGCATCATCTTCCCGCTCACTTGGATCAACCATTTCATCATACACTTCAACATCTCCACCACACCCACCACACTGATGGAGAGGCTATGTACCTCCATCTACAGCTGGAAGAAGGTGACCAAAGTTGCATGGCTCAAAACCCTCCAGCTCCACCCCATATCTTCTCTGATGACATCAACAGAAACACAGACTGTTTCAATAACTGGATCTCCGACAACACTGACATCCTTGTACACCTCATGAATGCCACCCCAAAGAAGACAAACAAACATGCTAGCTGGTCCACCAATGCACAAAGAGAGTCCAAGAGGAGATGCAAACACTTAGAAAGAAAATGGAGAACCTCACAAGAGCTTGCCTCCAGGAGCTACCACTACGAACTTAAAGAGACCAAGAAGAAAGCTCTGACCTATTGCATTGAAGCCATCTACAACAAATCCAAAGAACACTACACCATAGTTAATGAATTCACCCATCCGGCAGCCACCTTCAACTCCATCACTATGTCCCAAGGACTCTGCAAGCAACTCTCTGACACAAGAAGATATCTAAACTCTACAGGAACTTCGACCCTCAACCACACCCTACCTCACCTCCTATCTCCACTACTAAGGTCATTCTACTCACAGAAGTGCACCTAGATGGCCAACGAAGACACTGTGGCTATATTGGCATCCATCCACTCGGGACCCCTATGGACCCATGTCCCTACTGCTTCTTCATCCTAGGCAGACCCATAATAGGCATGGCACTCACAACCATCATCAACACCTTCATCGCTACAGCGAATGCCTGGAAACATGCAGAAGTTACCCTGTTCCTCAAGAACCCATCCGCAGACCCCAAAGTCCTCAGCAACTACTGACCCATCTCCCTGCTACCCTTCCCTGGCAAAGTCATAGCGAAGGCCATCAACTGTCAGCTCTCCCTCTACTTAGACACCACAAACTCCTGTTCAGCTCACAAACAGGTTTCCACGGTAACCACAGCACCGAGACAGTCCTCATCGCAGCTTCAGATAGCATTGGCACCATGCTAAATTGAGGCCACACTCATCCTCCTGGATCTCTCAGCTGCCTTAAACACAGTCTCCCACAACACAATCATCTCCAGACTCCACAAAACCAGAATCCAAGAAACAGTTCTCAAGTGGATAGCCTCCTTCCTGACTGGGAGAACACAATGGTCCAAGCTCCTTTCATTTGCCTCAGTACCCAAGGCCCTTATCTGTGAAGTCCTTCAAGGCTCTTTACTCAGCCCCACTCTCGTTAACATACACATGACTCCTCTAGCGAGCATCGTTCGGACCCATGGTCTCAACATCATCTCTTAACCTACAGACTCAACATCATCGCTCACGCCGAGGACACCCAACTCATCCTACCCCTCTTAGAGGACACCAACACCATCAAAAGTAATTTCAAAATGTGCAAGACCAATGTGGAAAACTGGATGAGAAACAACTACCTCAAACTCAGGGCTGACAATACAGAATTACTGATATTTAGCAACAATAACTCACCCTGGGACTCCACCTGGTGGCCCAGAGAACTATGCCCGCCCTCTCACCCTCTGACCATGCCAGAAACCTGGGCATCACCCTGGACACCAACCTCACCATGAGACATCAAATCAGTGCTGTCACCTCCACCTGCTTTCACATACTTTGCATGCTCAGAAAAATCATCAAATGGCTCCCTCTTGACACAAGAATGACCATCACTCAGGCTTTCATCACAAGCAGACTGTACGACAGCATCGTCCTCTACTATGGAATCTTCTCACACCTGCTACATAGCTGCAAACCATTAAAAATGCTTCTGCCGGACTAATCCTCAACCTTCATCGCTGCCTGCACATCACACCTCAACTCCTAAAACAACACTGGCTCCCCATTCAGAAACGCTGAAACCACCATCTACATTTCCACCAATCAGCCCAGAACCTCCGCTCTGCATTCCTCATGCTCTCCCACAGCCCCCATATCCATAGAAGCAAGACAGGAGGTAGGGCCTTCTCTTACCTGGCAGCCAAATACTGGACTGACCTCCCCAGGACATCAGGTCAAACACCTCACTTAAGTATTTCCACATGAAACTGAAAACCTAGCTCTTCAACTGATCCTTCTTGCAGAACCTGCACCTACTCAGCACCTGGATACCCTAACGAGTGACACATTTTGTGCTCAACAAATGCACTTTACATTACATTTGCTTGTTTGGTTCTGCACCAAGCACAGGAACCAGGTGCAAGATATTGTGTTCCTAAAGTATTTACAGTAGAGGCTGATGGGATTCAAACTGGTAGGACTCCAAGTAAGGAGGTTATGATGTTTTATGGAGGAGGAGGGATCAAAGGGTGGGTGGTATTGGGGAAATGAATGCACTTTCAGATTTATAATTTGAACTTGTAGAAGTTTACAGAGAAATTTTATGGAATCTTTTTAGATCACTCACTTATTGCACACCCCATTTCAGCATGAACTAGTATGTTAATATGAAGCAATTAAAGTTAATCTCATGCAATGCAGGTGGTCTGAATAGCCCTTACAAAACAATGGCAGGAGCATTCTGGTAAGGACGTAATCTATTTATAATTTTCTGCTAGAAACCCACCTAATCCAATCTGATCTTCATAAAGTTAAATTACTAGCCCCTGCAGGTCAGTATATATGTGCATTTAAGATGGCTGTTCATTGATTTGTCTTTCTAAATCACTTAAATTAATATCAATTTGTAATGGGTGGAGCAAGAAACAAAGGGATGATATTATCACAATCTCAGTTTTACCCTGACAGAGTCTGGGAGGTCAAACATACGAAAGGTTGGCTGAAGAAAAAGTCCGGAAAAATAGGCAACAGAAGTCAAATTTGGTGTGTTAAAACTGATGTTGCATTTTGTGCCTCATTTTTATGTTAAAAATGTGGTAAAAACCTCTATCTGAGATAACAGCATTCGTGCCGTGTGGTACTTAAAGTTGAACCTCAACAAAACCGAAATACTACTTTTCTCCCCGAATAACAACCCTCTTACAATCAAAGATTGTCTCGCTAACTTGGATTGCCTTAACTGCTCTCTTACACTATCCTACTCCGTAAAGTCCTTGGGCATCACTCTGGACAGAAATCTGTCAATGAAAGACCACATCAACAACTCAGTCACCGGAGCGCTGTACGCTCTTAAAAATATCAAGAAAATCAGACCTTTTATTCCACCTGATGATTTTAAAATGGTAGTGCAGTCTCTCGTCCTCTCAAAGCTAGATTGTGGCAATGCCATCCTCACAGGAACTTCGAAAAACCACCTTGCCCCCCTTACAACAGTTCTCAACAAGGCTGCCTGGCTACTAACAGATGTTAAATGATTTGAGCACATTTCACCTGCCCTCAAGAACCCCAATTGGTTTCCCATCGAAGGAAGAAGTATCTATAAAACTGAATCACCCACAAAGCCCTTCACACCCATAACTCAAACTACCTAGGTTCCAAACTTTCCAAAGCAGGCAGAGCCAGAGCTATGAAAAGCTTCAACTCATTTCTGCTTATCCCTTCCAAACTGAAAAAGAAATCCTCACAGCCGTTTCATTCTCTGGAAATGCTCCTAGGATCTGCAACGCACTCATCCTTTCCATGCTTCAAAGGGGACCTTAAATACCTTCTGCTCAGCAAATACCTTAATACTCAAATAAACTAAGCTTTGCTCCCAATGAGTCACACAATCCTTTTAGGCCCTTCAAGGCGGGCACTTGATTTGATTGTTTAAGCTTCCTCTTTGTCATTCAAGCCACAAACTTGTTCTGTTACAATGTTCTGTAGCTACCTTGACTGCTTAACGATTTCCTTGATATGTATATTTGGATGTACCTCTTTGTTTGATCTGTATACTTATATGTACCTCTATGGAATGACCCTGCATTATATATAAAGCGCTTTGATACCTTTTGGTCTATATAGTGCTATATAGAAGCTATAAATCAGTATATAACTCAACTCATTACACCCAACTTGTACTGAGGCACTCATAGACTTATTATGTGTTTGGTGGTGCAGGTCCGAACTGCCCACACAGTCAAACCCATGTTTGAACCGCCTGCCAGGTTAGGAATTTTCTTCCGTCTGGCTGGCGGTTCTTTGGTGTTTTCAGGTGGTGCCTATGAAAGAGGCACCACAATGGGAGCATCAAAATCAGTACCTGTATGGCATGGATTGCTGCAGTCCATGCTATGCAGGTACTGGTTTGCATGCACATTTTGGGTCACATGTTTTTCCTCCCTGTGTGCATCCATATGGCGCACAGGCACAGGGGGCCGTTTTGGTTCCTTACTGCCACACCTTTCATTGCAGTTGCACCGCCATAAAAAGTGTGGCCGTGCAAAGCATACTGCTGCCTCAGGACTGCAGCTTTACCACCAGGGATTCATGATCTTTGGCAGATGTGGTGGTCCCAGGGCGGATTGACCACCCTGGTTATAATAGGGCGGACGGGAGACTGCCACCGCTGCACCCCTATGAGTCTGGCGGTCCGTGGTCTTCCAGACTTGTAATAATCCCCCTAGTCTCTTTTTCCACCTAATAACTCTGATGACACAGAAACATGTGGTGCTTTACAAAACAAACAAACAAACAAATAAATATATAATTAAATGAATCTGTCTATTTAGAAAATTGTTATATTTTTCCAGGACAGGTAATAATCATAATTTTAGAGGACGCCACGGTACAAAGTACCATCGCCGCATGGCACTGCCAGGGGGACTTGCTGTTCCAGGATTCAGTGATCCAGCAGGAGGGGCTGGGTCCAGCTGCTCACACTCAAAAGCGCACCTGCACTCCCGCGACGCGGGACGCCATGGGACAAAGAACCATCGCCGCATCGCACTGCCCAGGGGACTAGTTGTTCCAGGATTCAAAGCTCCAGTGAGAGGGGCTGGGTCCAGCTGCTTGCGCTCAAAAGCACGGCTGCAATCCGGCGACGCTGAACGCAGGGCCACCCCATTTGCATTTTTGGATCCAATGCAAGTCAGTTTCAGGCACTAAAGTGACTAATTCCAAAGTTACTGTGTTCTTTTATTTTGCCTATTTACAATTTTGAACCGTGTCTCGCTGTATGTGCGGAATTTTTAACAACCGTGGACGTTTGTTAGACTTTGTCCTGCTCTCTTATGAAAACAGCCAATGGGAGTTGCTTTCTTCAACCATCTTCAACCATGTTGGGACATTGGGACAACAAATTGTTTTAATGGTCAGCTATCCTTTACATTGTAAGTCTTTTATCTTTGTTCATACCTAGGAAGGTCTTCTGGATGATAGCTTGAGTTTTGCTTTGTTCCTTTTTTTATTGACATAGCTTCACATTTTCCCTGCTCATCTGAACTATTATTTGAGGCTGCGCAAGATGGGAAAGAGAAAAATTATGGAGGGTTCTGGGGGGAGCCAAGTGGGGAAAGTGAAAAAACGCAGGAAAGCTGTGCAAAGCCTAAAGAATAATTGTGTACTAGAAAGTATGGATTGTATTGATGCTCAGCGCACACATCAGCTAATAGGTGCACTTGGGGCTGAAATAGGGAGCATGCGTGCAATGATCAAGAGCCTTACTATCTTAGTTGAAACCCTTGTGCAGAAAACACCTCTCTCTGAATTGCATAAGGCTCCTGTGCAAAAATTATATACATCTCCCTTGGGCAATAAATGCATTCCTCATCTGGCTAGTAATGTGTTTATACTGCTTCACATAGCGAGGGCCATCATGACATCGCACTCAAATGACCTCCTCATTCTTCAAATTCATTTATCACTCAAGATCCCTATGGTATCTTAGGGATTAAAAACTTACCCTTATTACATGGTTCATCATCGTTATCTTATGCCCGGCCTCTATTAGTCAGCCCATATCCACCTGCCACCCATAAAGTATTCATGGTAAATGTACCAAAGCTTGCTAAAGGGATAGGCTATGAGGGGGAAGATTCGTTGATCAATAAGGCAATACACTGGATTTGTCATGTCAGGGGATGCCGCTCTGTTATTCGTGAGGATATCAGTAAAGGCATGTCGGTACCACTCCACCAAGCATTCAACTGATTGTATCAAACTTAATTTGAAAGGGGTAGATTTAGTTGAAAATCTTCTCGCCCTCGAATTCAGAACTTGCTCCCCTGACACGACTTTTATCCAGTTTAAGCGCCTTGCACCTGTTGCACATAGAAAACCCCTAGGTATGCGACCATCTGGCCAGAGAGTTAGTAATTCCGGGTTAGAAGCTAATGATTGACTTGCAAAGGAGGCTAACTGTTCTTCTGGGCCTTCTGTTTTCTCACCCATTTGCACAACTAGTCGCCTAGCTGTTGGGAACCCTCCGTTGGCACATTATCAAATGAACGATCGACCTAGGGTAGAACCGAACTCACACCACACTCCTATCAGCAACAGTAGGCTGGCTGTTGTAGACCAATTTACAAGCGATAGTCCCCAGCCACTGTTTTTGGTTCCGCGCACACCTTCTCAACGCCAGGCTCACATAGACGACGTGCGGTCTTCCACCCCAGCCTGCCGTCACCAACTAAGGGTGATCTCTTTGAATGTGGCTGGGCTACATAGTAAAATGGCTCTTCCCCATTGGCACAACTTAGTTAAGAGTTATGACAATTGTATCTTCCAGGAGACTTGGAGCAGGGCCCCCCTGTTTAAGTCAGGATTTATGTGCTTTTGCTTTTGCTCTCCCGTGACGATAATAGGAAGAGGGCATCCGTCCGGGGGTTTGATTATTTGGGTGAGCATTGCTCAGGGTTGCCGGATTACACTTTACCCAAGCATTAGCCCAGACATTTTGGGATTAAATATCAAGGGACCCAGGGGGGGACGAATAGACTTGTTTAATGTTTGCGCAAGAGGGTCTAAGGGCGGTAGAAACTCGCCAACCATCATCTTGATGGAAGAAAGTCTTGCTAGTTGCTCACCCCACTCTAAAGTGATAGTTGCGGGTGATCTCAGCAGCACTTTTGAGCCGCTCAACAGAGAAGATCTGCTGGGAAGTGATACACTTGATGATAAATGGGCGGTCCCTCCCCTTCTTTTGGCACCTGTAAAAAAATGGACACAGACGGCACGCCATATTAATGCCCTAAATGTGGAGTTCGGCCTAAGGGCTGTAAACAGCAGAACTCCCTCTGACAGACAGGGCTCCAACACATATAACAGAGCGAACTGTCCTTCTCGCATTGATTACATTCTTTTAGACCTAAGATTGTGGGGAGACTTAGTCGACATGGGTGTGAACAACACCACAGATAGTGACCATAACCCCCTCTGCCTAACCATGAACCCCTTATGGGAAGCGCCTTATTATCCTAAGACCCCTCCAGCCCCTATTCAAACTAGGGAAGTGATCCCCACAAACAACAAAAGAGCTCTGAAATGGCAGAAGGTGGTAGTCCAAGGAGAAAAGATCTTAGCTATACGACAAGATTTGGCAGTGGGTACACAAGAACTTGAGTCCGCGGTTGCTAGTTAGAGAGATTTGGCTGATGCAACCGTGGCCCATCCCTGCACCTTTGTTCGAATCAATGCCCTTTTTATAGTTTTTGGGTCTAATTGCAAGCCAACTAAGCAGCCAAAAGGGGTCTATTCATGGTACACCAAGAACTGCCGACACGAGTGGTCAATCCTGGCAGCAGCAATCAAGGATAAAAACTGTCCTTTGATACGATCTGCCAGGCAACACTACAAGGCCACCTTACGCGCAGCCAAGGTAGCTTAGGACAATCTCCCCAGCAGCTGGGGGAAGCCAGTGTGGCTAAGGAGGCCAATTTATTTTGGACCCTTGTTACTTGGGGTAGTAAATCGGTTGTGCCCTCTCCACCCAATTATATCTCTGCCCAAGTATGGTATAAATATTTTAGAAAGCTTTATTTAGTCGAGGAGGCTTTGCCTTTGGAAGAAACGATAGCGCCCTTCGGTCAATACATGGATGACGAGCCTTTTACCCAAGGAGACATTGAGGCCACAATGGATAGAATAGTCCTGTCCAAAGCAGCAGGCCCAGATGGCATACCGGGCGATTTATTGTTATCTGATACCCCCAATTGGGCCCATTAAATCCTTCTTTTGGCAAATGCAATAGCAAAAGGTGCCCCGGTCCCTGGGTCATGGAAAGGGGCTGGGGTGGTCTCATTTATAAAAAGGGAGCCAAGGATGACCCCAAAAGCCCATAAGCCTGATTGATGCCATTCAGAAGGTGTTTAGCAGAGGATCCTGCAGTGGGCAGATGACAATCGCATCTTATCCCAGTTTCAGGCGGGCTTCAGGACCAGGACAGGGACAATTGACTAGGTCTTTCAGCTGCAGACCATCTATTTAAAAGAGGTAATGATTCGCAAAGGCAGTCTTTATTTAGCGTTTATTGGTCTAAAGACTGCCTTTGACCTAGTTCCAAGGTCACAGCTGTGGTCAGTGCTCAAAGACCTGGGGAATCCCTTGAACATCCTTGACCTCATCATTAGTTTGCATGAAGACACCTATGCGCAGGTAAGGTGGGGGAAGCAGGGCCAGTTGACAGATCGTATCCCTGTAAACAGGGGAGTACGACAAGGTTGTGTACTGGCCCCAACCCTATTCTCACTTTATGTGAATAGAGCACCAAGCCTGGGGAGGCTTAAGGTACCAGCCCTCTTGTTCGCAGACGATACCCTGTTGGTGTCTAAGACCCCAATGGGGTTACAACACCTTTTGAATAGGTTCCAACTTTTCTGCGAAGCAAGAGGGCTGGTGATCAACACAACCAAAACGAAATTTATGGCCTTTAACCCCCCAAAGTCTTTTCGAGGCAGTCTTCTGCTTGACGGGAAACCTCTTGAAAGAGTTTGTTCCTTTGATTATCTTGGCATCCGCCTTGCAGATAACATGTCTTGGAAAAACCATCTTGCGAAAATGCTTATGAACCTCAAAAGGGTAACAGGATCACTTGGGAAGGAACACCACCTTTCGCATAGTAGACCGGTTGCGTTGGCCCTCCAGGTCTACGAAACTAAGGCTGTGAGTGCAGCATTGTACTGGGCTGAGCTGTGGGGATTTGAGAAGACCAAAGACCTCTGCACACAAGAACACAAATTCCTCTGGGATTTATTGATGCTGCCAAAGTACATTCCCCTCACTCCCCTTATGTTTGACATGGGCAGGCGTTCTATTGGAGACATTGCAGGGTTGTGACCCTTGCTTTTTTGGGCCCGCATCAGGAGGACTGAATAACTTTTGCCTTACGCAGAAGCTCTACCAGAGGTCATTAGGCTAGACACATGCAGCAAAGTGGGTTGGATTGCCAATGCCAAAGAATTGATGACAGCCATAGGGCTTAAAGCACATTGGGATAACCAGGACCCACTGGGGAAAGAGACGCTCAAGGGCTCATATTGGAATTGGGCGGAACAGCAAGAGTTCAATAACCCTAAATTAGGGATATTGACCACCAAATTCTTTCTTCATAAGCAGGAAAGATACCTGGAGCCCTTTTTAGATATAATCCAGGTCCCGCACGATAGGCTCTTATATATTCATTTTAGGCTTGGCACACTCCCCGTTAACAAAACCACAGCTAAACGGCACTCAAGTAATTTAGCCCCCAAGGAATGTCCATGCTGCAAGGCCCCCAAAGAAAGTGTGGCCCATGTCATGTTTGCTTGCCAAGTGTATTTTACACCTAGGACTAAGTGGATCAAACCAGTTTGTCGGCAATTGGGTTCCAGGGAACATCATGTTGTCTTGCGTATTCTTAGATCGGACCCAAGACCACTTTTTGTCTGTAGTGTGGCCAAGTTTTTAAGACACGCATGAGCTATTAGAAGGAAGGCCTTGAAACAGCAGTCTACAGCTGTATGAGGACTACGTGTAGTTGACTCTGGGCTCCCAAAATAACATACAATGTTTTTTTTTTATTTATACATGTCTTATTTTGTTCCCATCTTACTGACAGTGCCTTCCGGCTGGGCGCTCGTATGATAGGTCTAGTGGAAATTGGATCACAAAATGGATGTGATGTTTTTATGTTCTATTTTCATTTTAAAAATGTCAATCACATATATATCATCTTTTATCTGTACAAATGATAGTCTGGCCGTGTTGTGCCGGCAGCATGCTAGATGTAGGCTTAAGTTTGGTTTTAGCATGGCCCAGTTGCATGCACTTGTTGTAGTACTTATAGGATGATGGATCCATTTTATACTGTTTCATCCACCACTAATGGTGTTTTTTTTCCTTATTAGCTTTTACGACATGAGCGGTCGCATTAGTATTAATGTTTATACATGTGCAAGATCTCCAGGTGGGATACAAAACACATCAAAAAGGGGATCTTAAGTTGGCCATGCTGTTATTATTCATTTTAGCCGCCACTTTGATTGTTTGATTGTCTTTTTATCTGTAAATCTATTTTTATTAATGTCATCAGAAATGTTTTTAGAGGGTTTTTACCTTTTTTTATCTCATATTCGAACTCGAAGTTTTGTCTTCTATGCACTTGCACTTTTTTGGGGTTGATTGTGGTATATTTAATGCTTTTTTATACGATTTCAGTCTCCCAATCTTGTTCTGTATGCATTGCACTTTTATTGTTGTAACTGACCGAAATAAAGTTAGAAACAAAACAATAATTTTAGGGGGTCAAAAAATAGGAATTAGTCATTTAATCATATGCTGTTGACTGGAGTAGTTTAGATAATTTTGATGTTACTATTAATTGCATCTGAAATTGCAGAATCATAATCATTCTTTAGATCCTATGAAGTTCTAAATTATGTACTGGCTCTAAGGCACATCTGAAAAATGTTATAATTCCATTACTAACATTTGAGAATATTAAAAGATTTTGGGAACCACACTTTCGTGACAACTAAAAGGGACATTTCAGCGTGGGAGCCTGAGTCTGCACAGCTCTAGATCAGCAGTTGGCACAATCCGAGGTGGAAATCTCATAAGCGCCTTCACAACTTTGTTTTGCATGTCATATCAGTATTTTATAAGAAACCCACAGGCAGCATTCAGTCAGAAGAAGAACAATTATTATTTTTCAAAATAATTAAACAAATGCAGCTTTACAAACTTCTTTGAGTTAAATTAATTGTATCATAAACTGTAAGTATCACACCACCTATACAATTTTGATAACTCAGGGTGTGTGGTACAACTTTTCTGCGTACAGAATTTTGTGAAGTTCCAATTCCAAGATTAAAATTATAAACATTCATGGCCTAATTCACAAAGGTAAACTTACACCTTTGTGTAAATGTAAGTTTTTTTGGTATTCACAAACTAAAAGGTAATAGTGGGTTTATGAATGTGGAGACTCCGCAGTCGGGCGGAGAACTCTGCACAATAAAACATAGGCAAGTGGTAATGTCCGCACAATGCTGTTGGTGACGGGATTTATAGGCAGTACATTTGCCACTCACCTTTTCATCATTAACATTAATTCACCCAATAACCCTACCTCATGTACCACAATCTGCTGATATTATATATTTATTTGCTTGCAGTGGAACAACGTACAAGGTATCTGCAGGCTCTGTAGAGAAAAACAACATCAGAGATGCAGAACAACACTTCTAAAGAACTGATAAGATACAAAATTAGATATAAAAAGGAAACAAATTTGAGTAAATGGAGTAAATTAGGATTATACATTCAGATCGTATGTCTAAAGCTGTGAATAATTCTGCTGGGCTGATCTTGTGCTGTTGGAATCTATCACTTTAAAGTTGAGTAATTGATGGTGCTTGTATGGCAATTAATACTACATTTTAAATCTATTGTTAAACTTTAATGGAGTTATTAGTTCACCAATCTGCACATTAAATATGTGGGATGATCTCCAATCAACCAGTTGTAGTAATTTTAATAACATATGACACACTCTTTTTACATTTCACACATCTCAAGAGACTGGAGGACTCGTGTACAAAGTGTTTTAATGGTTGCAGTCCCTCATATTCTGTAAATCTGATGGTTTGTGATATTTAACATACATTTCTAAATGTACAGTACCCATTTAATGAGTTCAGAAATCTTAAAGGAGATGGTAACTTATTCATGGTTCTTGGATTTAATAGTAACCTATTCCCAAACATTTGAATTTTTCTAATTGCATCCATTTCCTTTTAGAAACCAGGTTGTATTTTTAAAAAACAAACAGAAAAAAAGATTATATTATTTAAAAGCAATCACAGGCATGTTATCCACCTGACCCCAGCAGACCACCATGACATTGGATCATAATTTGAACCCACCTTCTTAATATTTTAAAAGTTGGTCGAATTAGGACCCACTATGATTATGTATTTTGTGAACAATATTAGTAATTTTGTGAGCCTATTAGTATATAGTTCTGTTCACAAAATAAGAATGCATTCAGTAAAAGTCAGTGCTTAGTTGCATCCCCTTTGACTTAATGCACACATCGCACATGAGACCACCACACCCTTGTTACATCCTAACAGTAAAAGTGCAGAGTGGAAAAACATCCAGCATTTGGCCCATTGGACATTTTTCCCATTCTACACCAATAAAAATATCTACGGACATTACTGTGAGTTGAAACAAAAATACCACAAGGTATGTACTGGTACCACCACTGTACCTACCATTACTACTGGAGCTATCTGTGGTAGTCATTTGCTATTTGAGCAGTCATGCAATGATTCCAGGCAGAAAGATGACTGGAATCCAGTAATGGTACTATTGATGGTAGTAATGTCATACTACCAGTATAATTTACCCCACATTTCCTGTTAGGGAACTAATCAGCCAGCATATCTTTCCTAATGGAAAAGAAGCTGCTTTACTCCATGATACCAGAAGCAAAAGTAAACATGTAAGCGAGTATTTGAGAGCCAGTTCATACAAAGGTAGTGATTGATCATATGTGGAGGGGAACAGCTATGAAGTTTGTGATGGAATCTCTCCAGGAAATGCAGGGTTTGCCCTTGTGTACTTTCAAATTTGTAAGCATTTATAACAAACTAATTCCATAATTAGAGAACTAGAATGACCTTTTCCTGGAGAAGTCTCCAGTGTAAAACCTCTGCTCTAAAATAAATATTTTTCAAATTCCCCTTCTTTTTGTAGGCTTGGGTCATTTCAAAAGCTGTTGCTTTTGTCAGCTGTGAAAGGTCAAGAACTATTTGCCATGCACATGTTGTCTCCTGTTTGTCCCAAAGCAAAAAGGAATGTGCTAGCTGGAATTCATTGTGCAAGCAACATTTCCCTTGCAGGTGAATATGCATTTGACTGAAGTGATTGCCAAATTGCAAATGCCCAGCACACAGAGCCCTCGCACCTTTGGGCACTAATTTGCATGACCAGATAGTTGTGCATTACTTTGGAGCTGTTCGCTGGCCCTAGAGCCTTTTGGCTCTTACCTATGCCTACCTTGCAGAACAGGAAACTCTCTGCTGCACAGTTTAGAATAGATTGAGGATGACATTTTATCCACATCCCAAGAAACAGCAAAATAATCATCTTTTACACAGTTATCTTTAGAAAGAACATCATTTTCCACAAACTGGAATGCAATGTGAAACAAAGGAAACCTGAGATTCTTCCAAATGCATGTCATTGTGTTAAAAAACATACACAAAGACGCTAAACCTACATGATATAATATATATCACTTTAGTAAAGTGATTTAAGATGCACTTTTGTTGGAGTAACTGATGGAGCAAGGGCTCGTATAAAAGAGACTTGCTCGAATGCAATCTTCTCAGATAACTCGTAATGCCATAATAATTGTGTTCCTAAATACTAAAAATCGTCAAAAATTCATGCACTTAAGCTTAGGGGAAGCTTGCCTATGTGTGATACTAACAAGTAACCCGAGAGTGGTTAAAAATAGCTGCTAACGCGGGAATCTTTACTGCGCATGCGTCAACTACATCTACATAGTAATGACATATCTATGCTTTGGAGGGAAATCTTTGCAGCTGCACAATTGCTTTCAAAATGGCCGCTTCAAACACACATGCGCATTCTTACACTGAAACTAAACCCTGCAAATTGAGATAGGTGGTATACAGTGAAATCATTTTATTTTGAAATTAATATGTCTCTTTCTGACTTCTTTATTAGTTCGTATTTTGGGCCTCAAAGGATGACAGATGTCCATACCCCATGTGTCCCTTGCAAATGCGTATTTGTAACCCGCCTGGAACCATGACGAATGAATTGAAACTCATCCAAGGCGACGACCTCTGTTTGTCCTGGGAACAGAATCATCTTCATGACCGATGAATGAAGAAGTTATTAAATTGTATATTTTTGATTGATAAAAATGTGAACTCGGGTGGGAAATAAAGCATTGGAAAGTATATTAAGGGGCAGGAACATAGAACAATGAGCTTAAAGAAAAATATTAAACTGATGATCATCTCCCCTTTTCCTGTCCAATCAGAGTTAGAAGTTTCATAAATTTGAAACATTTACGGTTGATACATGCCATTAGAAAGGTATAATTGAGGTAGTTTAGTTAGTTAGTCAGACAGACAGCGAGACGGAGAATGCTGAGAGAACGAGATGCTCTCCGAGAATTAAGAAGAATACTGAAGAAGATCCATTTCCGGACGTAGAACATTTGAGCCGATTAATTAGAAGAACATCACGGATGAATCGAGGAGGCACATAATAGAAGAAGATCGTGGAAGAATCGAGGAGGAAGATAGGGTCAGAGAGGGGTGCGACACAGGCGTTGTATCTAGAAGAGGTCATCTATCCTGTCCCTGAATCCCGATGCTGCAGGAGGCAGGGGCACCCAGTGCTTTCAGCAGGTCGGTGGCAGCTGCTGAGGGGCAGGTCGTGGGGGGAGCCCGGATCCGGCGGCATGAGCTGCAGCTGTGGAGACCGCTGACACAGCGCTGGAGCAGTCCGGTGAGACCTTCACGGCCGAGGTGGGCCTGCAAGGGGCGAAGGAGGTTACTTCTGGTGGCAGTGGGGGGCCACGGGGGTTGGTCAGGCCGAGGACCTCCTACTAGATCATGTTGCAGCTGCTCTTGTGTGCCTGGTGGGCGGTTTGGGCAGAGGAGGCCGATCTGGCCTGGGGCCTCTGTGAGAACTGCTTGTACGGGGTGATCCTGCTGCCTGGGAGCGTGCGGCGGCCCCAGTGGTTACCTTTGAGTTGTGGTGCCTGTGTGGGCTGGGGGTCCACAGGGGTCAATCGGACCTAGGGGCCCTCATCTGCGCGGGGCTGGGACTGTGAAACTGCGCTTGCTGCGGACCTTGAGGTGCGGCCTCGCTCATACCCCGCTGCGCCTGGAATTGTTATTGGTGCCCGGCATTGCCCTTCCCCCTTGAACGATCACGGCCTACTGTGCTGCCAGCTGTGGCCCCTTCTGGGACCTGGATCTCTGATGCGGTGGCTGGCACCGGCCGAAGCGCGCCCCAGCAGTAGGACATTTCACCGGCGGTGCACTGGGGGGAGACGTGGCCCGGTGACTCGCCACCCTTCCTTCCCGGATTCCGCACTCAGCGGTGCATTTCCCATGATCAGGTGTCTGCTTGGGGTTTACTGAGGGGCTGGCCTAGCTGGGGGAGGCAGTGGGGGCCGGTCGGGCCCGGGGCCCCTCATCATCCTGGAGTTGCGGGCTTCTCACTGCCATGAGGTGGTTCACCCGTTGTGCTGTCCGTAGAGACCCCCTCCAGTGTACTAGACGCCCAAACGCCCGGTGTGGGGAAGGGAATACAACACGCCATGTCCTTGAGAGGTGCATCTGATGGTGAGCTGGAGAGTAGTGGAGTAGTGAAGTGGTGGAGTCCAGCACTCGTTGTTCCTATTGGAGCCCCCATTCCCATGCTATCCCAGCTGACAAGTGATCGCAGTGGCACCATGCTGTGAACTGCCAATGGAGGGCCCCGTATCGTGTGTGGAGACTTTGGTGGCTGGGCTGATACTGGAGACATCTTACCCACCACGTTTTGCTAATTATCGTCCGGGACGTCGCCCGGCGGACGCAGACACATATACTCTTCCCATGGCTGTTCCTCTGCCGGGCCCACTGTGGAGGGAGCCCTGTCGTCTGGAGGGCTACTGTGGTCACTGACCACGTGGTGGGGCTCATTGTGGGTTAGCGGGAGGCCGCATTTTGGAGAGTCCGATCTTGGTCACAGACAAGGCCTCTGAGTTGGGGGCATCGCGGACACCTAGCGGCCCAGCCTCATTTCCTATGAAGAGCGCTCAGCAGATTGTCATGGGTCACCTACGCAACAACCCCTCTCGTAATGTGCCTCCTGGGGCCAGACTGGGACATTACTCACGACCCCCGGATCGACGAATGCGATTAATCAGCCTGACATCGTCACCAAACTAGACTCTGTACTGGCAGCAGTTGAACGCATCGGCAATGCCCTGGATTTGACCCACACATCCTTCGAAGGCCGTATGGACAGAATCACCTCAGATTTCACACTCCTTCGAGCCAACCAACACAAACTTTCAGACCGACTCAGCGATGCGGGAAACCGCACTAGCAGATCTCCGACCCCGGTACCAGAATTGCTATTCCGCACTCCATGATCTGTTGGATCGAGTCTGCACCCTGGAGGACAAGGTGGATGACGCGGAGGGTCGCTCATGCCGAAATAATGTATGCGTAGTCCATCTCCCTGAAGGGGCGGATGGACATGACCCGGAGACCTTCACGGAGGCCTGGCTGAAGGAGCTCATGCCCCCCGCATCGCTCTCCCCACAATTCGTGGTGGAACAGGCCCACCACATACCTGCTCACAGGCCCCCTCCTGGGGCGCATCCTCGCCCCTTCCTATTCCGAGTCCTGAACTTCAGAGACACTATATTACGGGAGCTAGGCAAACACCCCGGCCCTAAGGTGCAAAACATCTCAGTTTCTCTCTTTCCTGATTATACGGATCAGGTGCAAAGGAGACGAGCCACCTTCACTGCCATAAAAAAACAGCTCTGTGACCTGGACCTTCGCTACTCCTTGCTCTTGCCGGACCACCAGCGAGTTATCAAAGATGGCTCTACAAAATACTTTGACTCCACCGCTGAAACATGGGACTGCATTGTTTACTCCTTCCTACAGGTTCCCTTTTCTCCCCCGAAGTCCAGACATTAATTGGCTTGTGACTTATATGCATGTTAGAACACCGTAGTATTTCAGGGCATGGGGGAGTTTCTCCCCCCTTTATTCTATTTCTGTGATGCCTCATATACTGCTCTATTGAGGTAATTTGAAGGGGAGGGTCCTTCCACTGACTCCTCTCATTCGTTGGTCGCACTGTTCTCCCCCCAAAAAGTCAAACAATGACGATAGTTCCGCAGCCATGACTTGGCAAGATTGTTTGGGCAGTTCCTGACGTTGGGGCTCCGCCCTCTTCCCATTGCAAGGTTGCTTATGACCCCACCTTCTTATTTTCTTCCCCTGTATAAGTTGCCAACCCTACAGACCTGCCGCCTCCCCGTCCTCCCCATCCAAGGGAGCCCTCCGCACAGAGGGCCCTGCGGTATCCGGACTGGACACACTGACCTTAGTTGCCTTGATGACAGACCTTAACGTCCTCACTTGGAATGTCAAGGGCATCCAGACACCTTCTAAGCGATACGCCATTTATGCCTTTTTGCAGTGTCATAAGACGAGTATTGCATTTTTTCAGGAGACACACCTGACGGCCTTGGAAGCCACCCGCTTGCACCGACGTTGGTGCGGCCAGATATACAGCACCAATTACTCGTCCATGGCTAGAGGGGTGATTATATAGGTTAAGGCAGTGGTCCCGTGGGAAGAAAAGAAAATCCTGATGGACCCAATGGGGCGGTATGTCCTGATAGGCGGCAGACTGAACGGCCAACAGATTTTATTGGGTTCCCTATACGCCCTCAGTGTTGCCCAGGGCACCTTCCTGAGTGATCTCTCAGAGATATTGCTCCGATGGAGAGTCGTCCCGTGGCTCCTGGGCGGGGATTTTAATGCAGTACTCAATGTCTCCCTTGATCGCTCCTTTCCCCCCCTCACTAATACTACAGCCTCCTCCAATGCTCACCTTTTAAATGCATGGCTGGGTAACTGGGCCCTATCGGATGTCTGGCGGGAACGACACCTGCACTCCAGAGTATACTCCTTCTATTCACCAGTCCATAAGCTATATGTGCGCCTTGACCGTATACTCGCATCTGCAGCCCTCCTTCCTTTGATACAAGCGACAGATTATCTTGGTCGGACACACTCTGATCATAACCCCTTGTTGATGCACAAGGCCTGGGAAGTGTCACCACCTCCGGTTCCGACCTGGCGCCTACAGA
This sequence comes from Triturus cristatus, assembly GCF_964204655.1. Classification (NCBI taxonomy): domain Eukaryota; kingdom Metazoa; phylum Chordata; class Amphibia; order Caudata; family Salamandridae; genus Triturus; species Triturus cristatus. Next base: position 773,657,572 of record NC_140593.1, read on the forward strand.
CTGCAGCTTTGGAGGACCTCCTCTTCCGAGGCTCACTAGAGTCAGCAATAGCTACCTATTTTGCACTTAATACCGGTTCCACTGACTCGATCCTCACTGAATGGGAGACTTTTAAGGTGGTGGTTAGGGGTCATTGTCTGGGCCAGACTTGGAGCATTCGCAGGCAGTTTGACACCTCACTGACCTGCATTGAGAGCCGGTTACTCCAACTCGAGTCGCAGGTTGTCACCAACCCAGCATTGCAACAGTGCCTCGATGCAGCCCATATCAAACGGGCAACACTTCTAGACCACCTGCGCTGCCTAACTATTTGGCACACTCAATCCGTTCCCACTCGACCGTGGACAAAGCCCGGAGACTACTGGCCTACTTGATTAGACAGGAACATCCCCAGCGTCCCATACATTTCCTCCTTGATGACTTCGGTCGAGAATGCAACACTCTGGGAGTCATTCACGTGCTGATGACTGAACACTATACTCGCCTCTACGACACCCTCCTAACAGGTAACGCTGACGATGTGGGATCCTTCCTTGACACAGTGGAGTTACCTACTCTGATGTTGGATCAGACCCTGGAGCTAGACACTCCTATAGCAGAGGACGAAATACGGGACGTATCACGTGCCTTGTCCTCGGGTAAAACTCCAGGGCCAGACGGACTCCTAACGGAATTTTTCAAAACTTACGCGGAACATTTGGTACCACAACTACACTCGGTCTTCCTGGAGGCAGTCTTGGAAGGGACTCTGCCCCCAACCATGCGTACGGCTAATGTGGTGTCTTTGTTGAAACCTGGTAAGGACCCCACGTCTCCTGGCTCCTACCGGCCGATTGCTATATTGAATTCGGATTATAACATCCTGGCGAAGGTCTTGGCCAACCAGCTAGCTCCGCTGGTCCCTCATCTGGTGCATTCTGACCAGAATTGATCCGTTCCACAGCGTAACACGGCCTTGAACCTACGCCGCTACTTTCAGGTGGTGGAATATGCCCCAACCATCTGGCCGCACTCCGGTTGCATGGTATTAGACCTTGAGAAGGCCTTCGACTCACTGGCCTGGAATTTCCTATTTGCTGCCCTGGCACGTTTTGGAGTTGGCCCCTACTTCCTCGGCTTAGTACAGTTGTTATACTGTAATCCATCTGTTCGGGTTCGGACAGGGCCCTATATTTCAGATCCGATTCGAGTACGACGTGGGACATGCCAGGGATGCCCGTTGTCCCCGCTACTATTTGTGCTAGAGGTGAAATACACACCATTTCACTTTACGGGGACGACCGGTTAATATACGCCAAGGACCTTCATGATATTCCCCCTTCCCTTGGCCAAGCCCTTAGCCAGTTTGCACGAGCCTCTGGGCTTCAAGTCGACCCGACAAAGTCCATACTCTCCCCGTTTCTAGGGGACATCCCGGATCTGGGCTACACACTCGGGGGGACTCCAGTGGCCTGGTGCACTGATCCTTTTCGTTACCTAGGAGTCCGAGTTTATCGCGCCAAAGCTGACCTCTTCAATGGAAACGTTGTCCGTGCTACCACAGCGATTCGGTCTCAGATGGGGTTCTGGAAAACTCTCCCATTGGCAATGTCTGGTAGAATCGTCCTGGTTAAGATGGTGGTTCTTCCCCGCCTCCTATATTACTTTGCCACTCTGCCCCTCATCATCTCACCCCTCTTCTTTAAGCAGTGGGAAAGAGTAGTGCGGGATTTTATGTGGGGGACCTCACGCCATAGAGTATCCATGGGAAAACTTTACCTGCCTTCTGAGTTGGGCGGTCTCGTGGTGCCCAATTTCGAGCATTACTACCTGGCCTCCCAGCTGCAATGGATCGCCAGGTGGATGTCCTCCCGTTACCTGCTAGACATGGCCTCTATGCAACCTCCGCTACTGCTGACAACCCTACTCCAGATTTTCCACCCTTGCTCCACACTTAGACCCCCAGATATTTTTTGCTCTTGAAGCTTTAGAGGAATGGGAGACTGAAGCATTTGAGCGTGATAGATCCAGAAGTAGCAGAAGCTTTAGAGGGTTGTATCCGAGGCACAAGATAATCAGATAAAACAATGGAGACAAGCAATGGTGGCTGAGGGATTATATCCTGTATTAATGGCTGAGGAACAGTCAGGAGACAAGTGCACAGAGAAGAACAAACATTTAACGATGACAGGCAGTGGAGAGTCGGAAGATGATTTTTTGGAGGACATTTTATTGAAAACCCCTCCACCTTACCAAGAAGGACTGAGTAGAATTACTCCTTGTGCTCCGGCTTTAGGAACACCATTAGTTCCCCAAGTTATACATGACCCAACGAATGGAAGTGTATTTCAGGAAAAAGAAAGAGAGGCAATAAACAAGAATAGAGAGGAATTGATACAGAAAATAACCCAATTGAGTACTCACCCTAAAGCACTAACTATACCAGTGACTATAGGTCCGGTGGTTTTATTATATGGAGATAAGATAATCCCTCACAAACCACCAGTCATGTCCACACCTACAATTGAACCCAGAAAAGAGAATATAATAATTGATGATCAAAGCAGTGAATTTGAATCAGTGATATCATTAATGGATTTATCGATAAGTGGACAGATAAATGAAACCCGGAGAAGAGTTACACCTAGTTGTTCAAAGGAAGTACAAATAGAAACATCTACAGGAGTCAAGAGTGTCACAATAGTATCCCCAGAAGAAATAGAAAGATGGGCACAGGGAATAGACAAGCCAAAACAGCCACTGAAAATTCTAGATAATTACAAATTGAAGGTGGAATTGGAAGAAATGATACTTGGAAATGTGGGACTCGACAGGTTAAATACTTACAGTGAAGAAGAGTTACTTTTCATTTGCAGAAGTATCACTAGAAATACAAAAATATTCCATGAGAAATTGACAGACCTAGCTTCTGAAATGGGAGTTGAAATAGGGAAATCCAAGGTAGTACAGAAACCATACAGAGCAGAATTCAGTGATAAGGACCTGGAAAATATGAATGTGTCTGGAAGAAAATTACAGGTTAAAGAATTAATGACCATTTCACAAAAATGGGGTGACCTAGACAAATGGAAAGCTAGATGGATGCAAAAAAGGGAGGACGCACATGCAAATCGAACAACTTCTGAATTTTTGATGAAAGAGACAGGAAAGGGAGAAAAATTTGTCCAATGAGAGAGGTGCCGGGAGGAGGATATATATATGTTCCATGGACCAGACAGGATATTTTATTGTTTAAAAATGATTTCCCTAAGTTATGAGAAAAAACAGTTGAATGGTATCGGCAAGTTGAAAGATTTGTGAAGGTTTCTAAAGTATTGTTAAAGGACTTGGATTGTTTAAAACATAAGCACAGGTGCACCACGCATCAATTACAAAAACTGAGAGAACAAATGTATAATCTGTATACTAAGCTGTAAGCGGGTTGGAAGGAGGACGCAACAGAAGGCGGTTGTGGAAGAGGGGGTTTATTCGTAAATAAACACTTCCGCTTTGTGAAGGCCTGGTTTAGTCAATCAAAACTAACAACTGTATGGTCCGAAGGTGTCGGGATCTCTTCTCCTCTCGCAGCGGTATGGTGTTTCTCTTCGCTTCTCAGGAGTCGTGGGATTTCCTTCGTAGCTCGGCGGGGATTCTCCGAGGCCGTACCATACAAAGAGAGAAGCGAGTGTTAGTATTCACATCCACTTTTAGACTTTTTCTGAGGGTTCGGGAGTGAGGAGACCACAATAGTGCACAGGTGAGCAAGGCGACCGTACGTGAACTGGAGTGGAGTGCAGGGGGGGGTGTTTCTGCTATGTACAAGGCAAGGCGGCGAGCGGCGGCGTCTAGTAGCGCCCTCCCTTCTCCCGCTTCCCGACCCAGCCCGAGAAGCGATCCCGTACATGGGTTAGCCACGCTCCTCCGTGGGCGTGGCTCGGCGAAGCGTGGTTGCGGAGTCCTCCTGTCTCCGACTTCCCGTCCTCCGTGGGGCTTCCGCTACTCGTCTGCTGTTCGCTCGGCTCGTCTTTCCGCTGAAACTCCGTTTCTCCGTCACTCCTCTCCTCTCCTCTCTCCTCTCTCCGGTGTCACCGCACGTCCTGCTTCTCACCTCCGGGAGTCTTATTGGCGGTCTGCTACCAGCGTCAGTATAGGGGGCGGGGTTATCGGGAAGGGAGTCCCAGTTAAAGGGACATGCTTCACGTTCTGAAAGTTCCGTAAACAATGTTGTCCATGGACCGTCCTGGGGGGGCACAAAGCACAGAGCCCGTCAGTTCGTGTGGTTTCCACCAGTCACCCCCTGCAACGTTGTATTCCCTGTTGTCCCTGTGACATAAGCAAATATTATTCAATTATTTTTCTTTTATTCCGATTTTCTATTGCTTTAAAAACATGGTCATAGGCATCAGTTTTCATAGTGATACAGCCGACGCGTTTCGTTGTACTAGAGGACTTCTTCAGGGCTGTTAATTTAAACAAAAAAATGTGTTTGTGCAAGCTGGACAGGCTTGTTATCTTCTTACCCAGTGACTTAGTAGCTGATCTTGGTTTACAACTGACATTTAAACTTTTTTTGTAGGTAATCCAGTTAACCGTGATTTAGATGAGGATCGACAATTAGGCAGTTGCTCTGGTTATTCTTTTGACTCCTACCCTTTGCTGTGATTGATCTCTTCAAAGTTATCAGTGGTGGGTACCTCACCATGTCTATACTCCCTCAGTTATTTGGTTCTGTTGGTATTCAGTCCCGGCTATACCCCCCTTTCTAACTTTCCTTATATTAACATCAGATATAATAACCATTAAGTCATGGTTTTCGCATTGCTTACCTCTAGGATGCCCTCTTTTCTCTTTCTTTTATCCCTTTTCTTTCCTTCTACTCAGTTTTCTCTTGGAAGTTCTTAGCTAAATCCCTTTGAAGAAGATCTCTCCTTTTTTACATGTAGACATAAGAAAAATTGTGTAAAAATGGTGTTCTTTGCTCGCTTTGTGTATAGGACTATTAATGTAGCCCTATGGCTAAAATGACTAATTTTTATGTCTAGTATGTGATGTGTTATATTTGTTTTTGGTCTTTGTTTATTGATGTTTATTTTTTTGTTTCAATTAACAGCCCTGAAGAACTCCTCTAGTAGGACGAGAGGCGTCGGCTGTATCACTGTGAAAACTGATGTTTATGACTACGTTTTTAAAGCAATAGAAAATTGGAATAAAAGAAAAAAAATTGAATAATGTTTGCGTAGTATGCAGATTATACATTTGTTCTCTCAGTTTTTGTAATTGATGTGTGGTGCATCTGTGCTTATGATTTAAATTGTTCTGATCCCATGAGGATTCGCACTGTGATGGTGGGTGCGTTCCAGTGTGCACACAAACCCCAAGAAATATAGGGGTGCAAGAATTTTAGAGGGATAGCAGTTTAGGTGCTGTGTTTTCTGATGGTTCCACGGTCAGGCTTTTCGTTTATGAGGACTTCGATGGCTTATTTGACATAGTAGTATCTGCTGATTTGTGGACAGAATGTAAAATTACTGTTGATTGGCCTAGTGATGAATACCCGAGAGATGCAAAACAGGAGCCCCTTCAGAAGAGGTAATGAAGAAATATCACCAGGTGACCACGTTCTTAAAAGGGAAAATTCCTTCAAAAGAAACTGATTGGGTAAAGATAGATGAGTCCGTACATACTTATTATGAACGCTTACTGCAGGTATTTAAGCAGTATAGTGGTTTTGAGAATATTGGAGATAAAGATATGTGACATTTTATGTATCGATTTGTGACAGGATTTAAACCAGAAATTGGAGACATGATTCGTCAGCACATGTTGTGTTGGCAAGCGAGACCCATAGACGATATTCTCAAATACGCAAAGTATTGCGGAGATGAGATTGACAATAAACGAAAGAAATTAGACGAGAAGGTGATGTGGGCTCAAGTAAAGTTAGCGGAACAGCAGGAACTCCAACTAAACAGTCAGACAGGAAATCAAGGAAAGGGGCAAGGTCAAAATGAGAATAATGGGAGAAAACAAAACGGACGAATGAGTAGAGAGGAAGCAAAGAAGAAATTTCCTTGTCATGGGTGTGGAAAATTGGGGCATTGGAAAAACAAGTGTAAAAATATTCAGAATAAGAATGGCCCAAATCAAAATTTAAATCCACAGACGCAGAATGAGGTGATAATGAGTCAACCGCAGCAGGTTGTAATTCAATAGAGTCAGTTGCCACCTGCCCCTATGCCAAATTTTGTGAACCAGGCCAAGAACAGTGCGACACTGGATTTTCAAGGAGGAAGTGATAGGAAAAATTCTGTAACATCACAATTTCTTTTGCAGGACCCTTATTTCGGTGATAGCAACTTATGACGGTGCCTGAGGAGGAAGGAAAAGGAGTGTGTACTTGGCGCATCCTTACCGGTAGATCAATCGGGTCCATATGTTGATGGTAAAGTAGAAGGAAAAGATATTACCTTTTTGTTGGACACTGGGGCTACCCGTTCTACTGTGAGAACAGCAGACATTCCAAACCTACCCCTCTCGAAGAAGTGATCCAAGTGGGCGTTTCCAATAAACAGATTAGAACCCCTATTACAGAACCCATGGAGGTACGCATTGGCAATTTCAGGGAAATGAACAAATTCATGGTGTGTGACTCCAGTCCTGTAAATTTATTAGGAAGAGATCTACTGTGCAAAATGAGTTGCACAATATTTTGCACACCTGACGGTGTTACAATTCAAACCCCAGATGAAGACAGAGTCTATAAAATCAAGTTAGCTAAACAAGGCACAGAGGTAGACGAGATGTATTCCATAATGACAAAAGACGATTTACCAGATGAGGTCAAATCAACAGTAAATCCAGATGTGTGGGATTTTTCAGGAAAAGAAGTAGGGTTAATGGCAAATGTAGACCCAGTAAAAGTAACCGTGAAGGAAGCTACAGTTTACCCAAATATTCGACATTACAAAATGAGTCCAGAAGTTAAAGCAGGTGTTGCAGCAGAAATTGATCGAATGATTGAACAAGGCATTCTAAAGGAAATAATGAGTAGTCCTTGTAATTCACCTATAATTGGCATTAAGAAACCTAGCGGGAAATATAGGATAGTTCAAGATCTAAGAAAGATTAACAAAATTGTTGTACCTTGTTGCACTGCGGTGCCCAACCCAGCAGTGATTCTGTACAAAATACAATGGAAGGCAGGATGGTTTACTGTAATCGATCTATGCCATGCCTTTTTCTCTATTCCATTACACCCAGACAGCCAATATATTTTCTCATTTAAGTTTGAGGACCATATTTTAGTTTGGAATCGCGTTCCTCAAGGGTACACTGAAAGTCCTTCAATTTTCAATCAGATTTTGAAAACGTGCCTAGAAACCTTAGTGTTGCCCAGAGAGTCGGTACTGGTGCAGTATATTGACGACTTACTTGTTGCGTCTAAAACAAGAGATGACTGTGTTACCGATTTAATTGCCTTGTTGAATCATTTGGCTGATGGAGGACATAAAGTGTCACCAGAAAACTTGCAGTTTTGCAGAACCGGAGTCAAATACCTAGGACACCAAATAGAATGTGAAGTAAGGAAAGTGACCCCAGAAAGAATAGAAATAATAAGACAACTGAAATTGCCACACACTCAGAGAGAAATAAGAATGTTCCTTGGAGTTGTAGGATACTGTAGAAAGTGGATTGTAGGGTTTTCCCTGCTAGCCAAACCCCTAATACAAATGACCAAGAAGGGAGCAAAAGATCCTATAGAATGGGATGACAAAAGCATGGGAGCGTTTGTGAAATTACGGAAGTGTTTGTGTGAAGCCACAGCTTTAGGAATGACAGATTACTCAAAAGAATTTGCACTGTTTTGTTGTGAAAGAAATAGTTGTGCACTTTCAGTGTTAACCCACAGACATGGTTTGATGTGTCGTCCAGTGGCATACTTCTCTGCCACTTTGGACCCTGTAGCCTCAGCTTTACCTGGCTGTTTAAAAGCAGTAGCTGCAACCTGCATGAGTCTGGAGCAAAGTGAATCCATCGTGATGGGACATCCGGTAAAGGTGCATGTTCCACATTCAGTTGAGATTCTCTTAACAAGAACTCAAACTCAGTATCTCACCCCTAGTCAGATGACTAAGTATGAAAGAATCATATTAGGTGCTGAATACGTGACAATAGTCAGGTGTACGGTACTAAACCCTGCCATCTTGCTACCAGATGCATATGGAGAAGAAGTAAGGGATGAAGTCGAGCATGACTGTTTGGATGTGACTGAACTTTGCACCAAGCCCCGTCCAGACATACAGGAAGAACCTATAAAGAATTATAAACATGAGCTGTTTGTTGACGGCTCATGTATGCGCCATGAGGAGGGAGGACTAAGTGCTGCTTACGCTGTATGTACATTGGCTGGAATAGTTGAAGCATCCTATTTGCCAGGAGTCAAATCTGCACAAGTAGCCAAATTGATAGTTTTGATTAAAGCTTGCAAAATTGGGAAAAACAGGAAAGTAACCATTTTTACTGATAGGCAGTGTAGTGTAATTCCTATTTCCCTTATAGGTTCTGCACATTGGAATAATATACACTATAGTTTTAGCATAGGACTAAGGTCAGTATGCTCCTATCGAGTACATTAAACTTAATTACTTGTGTGTGCCAGCTAACTCAGAGGTCACTAGAAACTTCTCAAATGAACAAGAAGGGATTAGTTTCTGACAACCGCATAAACATGACAACTTTGTTTCCCTTAGAATCGGAAAGCGTCACAGAATCGTGGAAACAATAGAGAACAGTTTCACTCAGTCAATCGTGCATGCTTAGTTTCTCCAGAGGTACACAGAAATAGATAGATGGGCGTTTCAATAAAAGGATTTCTTGAACAGTCTTGTTTATCGTGTAAGAGATATGAGCTGTTACAATCATTAGACAGTAAGCAAGATATAATACGCACAGCGTAAGCAGTAAGAAGAAATAATACTGCAATAGCATTGTCTTTTAGCTATGACATATATTCATATATACATACATAAATAACACAGGCTAAAAAGTGAATACTCGTCTGATGCTTCTAAATAGTTCTACCCCAGTGTACCTAACCTAAGTGTAGTACGAGGTAAGAAGTAGGTGCTGTTTTCTATAGTATTGTATATGCTAAGTTTAGTATGCCAAGAGTCCCTCTAGGTTCTAGTCAGCTTATACCTTTAGAATGAGAGAGGTGGGTATCTCTTTCCGGGTCTCAAACTCTAACACCCCGCAAAGGGAGTCGGAACACTGGAAGCTGGGTTCTCTGCGAGCAGGGATGACAGCGTCTGGTCTGTGCGTCAGGCCCGGTTATGGTCTCTTCTGAACTTGCCATGGCGAACCGTGCAGTCAAGTCATGCTGAGTCGTGCCGTGGTTTGCCATGGTAAGGGAAGGTATATTTATACCTGGAAGGTGCTTAGGAATGCTAGCATTGACCTAAAGTCGGCAGAGGAAGACATCATGGATGAACCCCTATTGAATAGTAGTTCATGCATAATAGATGGGTTCTTGGAAAAACCAATAATCCTAGCTAGGGAAAGTCCCGTCGGCTCAAGGGTCTGGTTTCTAAGAACTCATTGTGACGTGGGATGGACAGATGTAGTTGACCACGCCTGTATTTGGATAACATGGCTAATGCCTAAATAAGGACTGAGATTCCTATGCTTAAATAAGTGCAATACGAATTGTGCCTATATAAGGACATGATTCAGGGAAACCTAAATACGGGTATCTAAATCGACACACAACACCAGTATGGTTACAGAGTTGTGCATGATTTTGGCCAACTTTGGATGCAGAGGGATTTCTTGACTTCTTCGGGATCCCCAATCAAAAATGGAAATTTTGTGAAGAACTGCTTGAAACAATACAATTGCCAAAAGAAGTGGCAGTGGTCAAGTGTGCTGCACATCAGTCAGGAGATGACTATGTGTCAGACGGTAATAGGTATGCTGACCAGGTTGCCTAATACTGTGCCAGAAATAATTTGGCATTAAACAAGAAAATCGAAACCAGTGGAATTAGCTGTTAACATATGTTACTCTCAGGATTGGAAACATGGGAAGAAATAAGACAACTGCAAGATGAGGTAGAGATGAAAGAAAAAGAGGATTGGGTGAAAGTAGGGTCACAAAAGAGGTCAGAAGATGATGTATGGATTTATATAGATGGCAGGCCAGTAATGCCAGACTGTATGCTTTCACAATTGGCTAGGATGTATCACAGAGACACCCATATGGGCAGGAATGCCATGATCAGAATCTTTAGACAGGATTGGTTTAATCCAAAGTTCAGGAATGTAGCAGAGAGTCTATGCCAGAGATGCTTAACCTGTTAACAAATGAATCCAGGCAGGAAAACAGTAGTTTGTATGGGAAAAATTGGAAAGGCAGAAGGCCCATTTAAAAGGATACAAATAGATTTTATCCAATTACCACCTTGCAGAGGTTTGAAGTACATACTTGTCATAGTTTGTTTGTTCTCACGGTGGGTGGAGGCATACCCTACTAGAAAAATGACAGTATAATAGTTGCCAAACTAAAGTTGAGAGAACTGATCCACGGTTCGGTTTTCCAGTAACTTTGGAATCAGATAGAGGGTCTCATTTTAATAATGAAATAATTCGACTAATCGGTGAAGCATTTAAAATTGAACAAAAACTGCACTGTGCATATCTCGCAGAGGCTTCTGGAGTGGTAAAACAAATAAATGGCACTGTAAAAACAACATTGGCAAAAGTATGTGGAAACACCCCACTGGAGTGGCCTGATGCTTTACCTCTTGTTCTGGTGGGACTCAGAAGCATTCCTGACAAGAATACAGGATTGAGTCCCCATGAAATACTCATGGGAAGAGCAATGAAGCAGGTATGTATACCAGAACACAAACTGTTGAATATAACTGATGATTTGGTATTAGACGTTTGCAAAGAACTGGCTGACCTAGTGCATTGTATCTCTCACCAGGTTGGAGAGGACGCAGTTGCAAGGCAGCCGGATCAAGCACATGATCTAAATCCCGGTGACTGGGTGTTGGTGAAGAATCACACTCGAGAGTCGTGCCTAGCACCAAGGTGGGACAAACCACATCAGTTTATATTGGTTACAACAACAACAGTGAAGTGTGCAGGCTTGCCTAATTGGATTCATGCAAGCCACACTAAGAGAGTACCAGCACCTGACGAGGAAAGACCCCAACTGGCTTAAGCAGTTGAGGCTGCAGAAGGTTGTGCAGCTGAAGGACATAGAATAACAGATACTGAAGTAGCTGATCAAGAACAACCGAGCATAAGTCAGGATGACTGGATACCAGTGGTTGACATACCCGAAGTAAATGTGAGAACAAGAAGCCAAATCTGGTTAGAGAGACAGGAGAATAGTGAGGAGCAGCAGGTATAGAAGAACAAGCTCAGGAAAGTGAGAATACAATTGTTGGAGAACCTGAGCAGGATCAGAACAATCTACTCAGACAGAAGTGAATGAAACCATTCATGAGTCTGAAGAGGGACAGATAGGTCTAGGAGAACACGTTCAGGCTGCAGTAAGACCTGAGCAGGACTAGTTAGGAGAAGAAGAACAGGTTCAGGTAAAAGAAGAAGAGAAAATCCAGATAAAACCTGAACAGGGTCAGATCAGGGAAGAAGAAGACATCCAGGCAGAAAAGGACATTACAGGAATAAGCCCTGGACAGGGTCAGACAGAGAGGGATTCTGAAAACGAAAATAACCAGATTGTGCCACAACTTAATGAAAATAAAAGAGCACTCAAAGACAGTGACAGTGCAGTACAAGCAAAAAGGGTCAGAAGAGGTGATAAATGGCCAGGTGGTGTGAAAAGGTTAAAGTATCATTTCAAGACACTTAATGAAGAACCTGACCAGGTAAACAAAATTTCTAGTCAGTTTGGGACATCTACTGATAAGCCCAAACGAATAAATCAAAGATTAAAAGTACTGAACAATAAGTTCAAGGGTCCTGAATGGACCTATGTAATTCTTGAAGAATTCGAGAATCTAGATTTAAATGAAGAAAGTGATGAAGAAATAAATGCAGAACAGATTGTCGAAGAAGTGAGACCAACCTGAAATTTTCCCCAATACATTTTAAATTTCACAAATAATTCAAAAGTAAAGAGGAGAAATCTTCTTAGTCCAAAATGGCTGATGATAGGGCTGCTGAAAAACCAAAACAAAATTGTGTACAAAGATGTTGTAGAATATGCATATGTAGTATATTTTTAGTACTTATAATTTGGTTAGTACTAACAGTAGCCATCCCGTATTTGATGGTTACAAAAGAAAAGAATAACACAAATACGCAATAAAGGGTAGCTAACATTAAAAGAGATAGAGTAGCATTAGAAGCACCAGATGAGTATAAGACTAAAAGAGACGGAGTAGATTTAGAAGCACCAGATGAGTTAGATGTACATCACACTGTGACAAATAATGACACAGCTTTAAATGTATTTACAAAGTTATTAGTGCAATATGTGGACACTATGGAAGTTAGTGATTGTTATGTGTGTATGAAATTACCTGCATTAGTAGCAGAAGGTGTAACATATCACCATATTCCATTACCCTATGGTATTTCTTGTAGTATTTTAGCAAGTTTGTTTTATAGAACAGGAAGATTACAATATTATTATTCTAATGTAGATGTGATTGTTTCCGAGGTTCCTATACGAAAGAGCATTAACCCAGTTCTTAGTACTAAAGACACACAGTTTATGGGAGAATATTTTCTAACTAAGAAAACAATAGATATAGCTGAAGCACTCAAGCACAATTTAACATGTAAATTACACAAGAAGAAAAGATATTTTTGAATTTAGTTGAGCAAAGGAGACAGGACTTCCAAAGAAGGGCTTCTGAACCGAAACCTCAGATACCTCAATGGGCTGAGAAAGATGAAATTTATAAAACTGGCAAGACTCATGCTGCTATGTCCTTGGATTTTGACAAGAAAGAGAAGATCTGCCTCCATAGATTAAAGACTGAATATAACAATGCATTTATTGGTCCCAGTAAATGTGAACATAATTTCTTAGTTATTGGGGGATGGGGACTAAAAGGTGGAACAGATCCAGTATTTCCTGGAGTTTATTATGTATGTGGCAATAAAGCCTATTTCAGGCTGCCTGATCATTGGTACGGGAGTTGCTATTTTGGAATAGTATTCCCAAAGGTGTACCATGTGAAAAGAATCACTGGAAGCAATGCAGATGCAAAAGAACTAGCACGTATAAAAAGAGCTAGTTTTTCTGAAATAGCAGGTGATATATTTAGTGCATTGATACCTTCAGTGGGAGTAATTCTGAATTCACAAAAGATTTGTCAGCTATCTACAGTAGTAGATCGGTTATCTACTGACAATGCTGGAGGATTTTTGATGATCAACAGAGAAATGGTTGCAATTAGATCTATGGTTTTGCAAAATCGACTTGCTCTTGATATATTTTTGGCAAAAGAGGGCAGAGTCTGTAAAATGCTGAAGGCGCAACATTGTTGCACCTACATACCTGACAAAATTGTTGAAATTGAAGGATATATTAAAAATATCACGAAATTGGAAGAAGATTTGAAACCACTGAAGGTGATAGTGTATGGAAGAAATTAACAAATAGTATTACTACAATAGGGAGATGGTTTTCTAACATAGGTAAGAGCATAATAGGTCAAATAATACTGCCAATCTTGGGAATAAAATTATTAGTCTTAGCAGTAATGATATGGTTCAAATGTTGTAAGGTAAGAAAAGGTATGAAGTGAATGAAAATGAAAGAAAAGAAAGTAGGAGGAAATACAACTTGAAGAAATGAAAGGAAATCTATGTAAAAGGATGTAGGGCTTACAGTACAGAAATGAAAAGGAAGGAAATGAAAAGGTTGAAGAGGGAATTGAGAGGTGCTAAAGTTGGCATCTAATTTAGGTGATGGGAAATTATTGATGGCATATAATGCCATCAGAGATGGGATTGATGGAGCAAGGACTTGTATAAAAGAGACTTGCTTGAATGCAATCTTCTCATAAAACTCGTAATCCCATAATAATTGTGTTCGTAAATACTAATAATCATCGAAAATTCATACACTTAAGCTTAGGGGAAGCTTGCCTATGTGTCGTACTAACAAGTAACCTGAGAGTGATAAAAAAATGGCTGCCAACGTGGGAATCTTTACTGTGCATGCGTCAACTACATCTACGTAGTAATGACGTACCTTTGCTTTGGAGGGAAGTCTTTGCAGCTGCGCAATCACTTTCAAAATGGCTGCTTCAAACTCACATGTTAATACGCATGCTTGTACTGAAACTAAACCATGCAAATTTAATAAAATGCTAATGCGAAAGATTTATATAAGAACAGGGGTTAGAGTAGAGATAGGTGGTATACAGTGAAATCATTTTATTTTGAATTTACTATGTCTCTTTCTGATTTCTTTATTAGTTCGTATTTTGGGTCTCAAAGGATGACAGATGTCCATACCCCACGTGTCCCTTGCACATGCATATTTGTAACCCGCCAGGAACCATGACACATGAATAGAACCTCATCCAAGGCCACGACCTCTGTTTGTCCAGGGAACAGAATCATCTTCATGACCAATGAATGAAGAAGCTATTAAATTGTATATTTTTGATTGATAAAAATGTGAACTCGGGTGGGAAATAAAGCATGGGGGAGTAAATTAAGGGCCAGGAGCATAGAACAATGAGCTTAAAGAAAAATATTAGACTTAGCATGGTTTGATGATCATCTCCCCTTTTCCTGAGTAATCAGAGTTAGAAGTTTCATAAATTTGAAACATTTAGGGGTGGTACATGCCATTAGAAAGCCATAATTGAGGTAGTTTAGTTAGTCAGACACACAGCGAGACAGAGAATTCAAGAGACTGAGATGCTGTCCGAGAATTAATAAGAATACTGAAGAAGATCCATTTCCAGACTTAGAACTTTTGAGACAATTAATTAGAAGAACATCGTGGAAGAATCGAGGAGTCACCTCATAGACCAGAGAGGGGTGCGATGCAGGCGTCGTATCTAGAAGAGGTCATCTATCCTGTCCCTGAATCCTGTCCTGAGCCTTTGTCACCTGAATCCTGTCCCAGGGGACCCTTTCCAATTCATTGGCCAAGGGGTTGGTTTCCACACCATTCTAGGTAACTATAATTCTGTGTAGTATGTCACCTCCCAGGCGCCCTAGTGCCCGTTTGACGCCACTCACGCGCCCGGAGGCGCACTAAAAGCCCGCGGCTCCCTCGGGGGAGCGAGAAGTTTTGAATTGGAGTCCTGTAACTCTGCTTGCTGGGTCTTTGCTGGCGCACTCACTTACCTGCCCTGCTGTTGCCGCTCCTGGGTTCTCTACACACCGGGTCTCCCCCGCTGCCGCTACTTTACCCTGCGGCCGGAGAGCGGGGAGACTACACCTCCCAGGCGCCCTAGCGCCCGTTTGACGCCACTCACGCGCCCGGAGGCGCACTAAAAGCCCGAGGCTCCGTCCGCGTCGCGGGACGCACGCGGGCGGCGCCGGGCTAAGCCCGGGCAAAGGGCGGGCCCTCTGTGGCCCTCAGGAGCCGAAGGAGGCCGGGCCGGGCTCACCCCCTTGACTTTCCTTTGTGCTGTTTTTAAAGTATTTTGGTTTGTTCCTTATTATTCGGTGGTGTTTATACCCTTTCATTTTCACTGTACGTATTTTTATAGTGGTGTACGATATTAAGTTATATCGATATGGCTGATTGTGCTAATAGGGGTACTCTTGACGGTTATCTATTTAAAGTTACCCCGAGTTTAGATCGCGAAGCTACACTTGCAGAATTAAGAGTGAGGCGTCGTAATTCTATTGAATTGATTAAAAGTACGCCTCTACTCACGACCCCTCAGTATGTGGTAACTTCCCCAGATGTGAGTGGCCTTTCCTCTAAAGAGACTCCACCCCCTTCTGGTAATAATGATTCCATCGTATTGTTTCAAAAAGAACATTTTGCTGAGTCACTGACTGATTTATCCCCTATGGTTTTAACCACACTCCCTAGTCAAACTGTCGAGCCAGTTGTTACCAATGGGCCATCACTACAAGTTAGCAAGTCTCCACCCCATAAGGTTAACCTATTCAGGCAATTTAAATCCACGGGCCCAGTGCCTAATAAACGGAGAAAGATAGACTCTGATTTGTTAAGGAATAAAAATAAAATAAAACTTAGCCGCAACTCTGGTGTGGCACCTGCCGACAAAGGTCCTAAATACTGTACAGCTAGTACATCTTCTCCTAGCAGGTCAACACCCTAGCAGGTCTGCTAAGCGACATAAATGTTATAGAGTTAATGGGTAAAATAGATCAGCTATTGAAATCTTTGTTGGTACCCGTTGTTGAGAGTCTAAAAACAATTGAAAAAAGGCTGGAGAAAGTGGAACTCCTATTGAATAGCAAAATGGAATTAGCCGCGGATTCTCGCAAATCATAAACAGCGCCTCCTGCTGGTATAGGTCCTGCTGAACCATCCTATACTGCTCCTCCTCTAGAGATCAATTCCCAAACTCATCCGAGTACTAGCAAGGTAACCTGCACTAATGCAGGTGGAATTACAACTTCCAACCTAATGCATCCATTATTCCAATTAATACAAGTGATTACTTGGGAGATAATGTTCTGTCACAAACAGGCCCAATGAGTGATAGGAAAGGTTATAAGTTGGCTCCTACCTCTAAACTACGTGGACCTTCTTTTATTAACTTGCCACCAGAAGCTGTCCCCCTTGTGGTTGTCCTTGCGGGTGTTCCTACTTTAAAAGACGGCACAACAGAGGGATATTTGCAGTTAAAAAACAAGGTGATCCACTGGCTTGGCCAGAACCGCCCTCTTCCCTCATATATCAACGGGGAAATTCTACATGTTCGGCGTTTATCTTGGCTTGGAAACACACAAAAAAATATAGATGGGGATATCATTTTAATCAATTTTAGGGACACTAGAGCTGTCAGCCATATCCTTAATTGGCATACTAATTATACGAGATCTTTTATCACTACTTGGGAACTAACCTATTTTTATCCCAGAACTCAGATAGTTCCCAATATTAATTTTGGGGCTCCACTTTCTAATCAATCCAACCCTCCTATTCCGCTCAGAAATCGATATGAGGTATTAGCAAACCTCGAAGATGTGGACTGACTTAATAGCCCTAAGGCTTCCTCCTTGGCCCCTGGAAAGCCATCTTCTGACACATTTTTAGCCTCTAGTGACCTAAGAAAGCCAATATCACAAGCAAGCACAGATATCTGTAATGGTCATTTCTCTGCCCCAGATTTTTTACCATCTTTTGACAGCTTGGCTGGCACCAAGGCTATCACGGGGAACCTACTCTCCTGGAATATAGCTGGATTGTCCTCTAAATTGGATTCTGAGGATTGGATATCTTTTGTTAACAGTTTTGATTTGTGCATATTCCAGGAGACTTGGTTATGTGAACCATCTTTTGTACAGGGATATTTGAATTATTCGGTACCTGCACTAAAAGGACCTAGGGGGAGACCAATGGGGGGTTTAACTATATGGGTCCGTCAGAATTTAAAACTATCCATTAAATTTGTAGGAACTAATAATCGAGATATCCAACTAATTAAAGTGAACCTAGAAAAACTAGGTATGTTGGATATTTATAACATCTATGTTCGGAGTAATAGGGATGGGGTCAGAGACTCTAGCAGCTTTGAGCTGTCTTCTTGATACCCACTCTTCAAATAACAACATTGTCATTGCGGGCGATTTTAATAGAACATTTGAGCCATTAGTCAATGAAGACGATCTTTTCGGGGAGGAAGAGGATTGTCAATGGGGAGTCCCCAAATTAGAGCTCAATGCGGTTGTGCGTTGGACCAATGATGTCATTGCCCTAAATTCCCTCTGTTATGAGAAGGGCTTAAGAGCTCTGAACGGAAGGACTAGTAGTGACAGGAACGGGGCCAGCACATTTGACAATGGGCGCCACAATAGTAGAATTGACTACGTTTTATGTAGCCTTAGATTGTGGTCCTCAATATGCGACATGTAGGTTGTAGGGAGAATTGAGAGTGATCATAATCCCTTGTGTACAACACATAAATGGTGGTCCCATACCAACCAGCCCGATGGCTCCTCTGAGTTGGTTCCTCCCCCGATTGTTCTGACTAACGACCTGCGCAGATTAAAGTGGGAAAAGATAGCAACCAATCACCAAGCCATTGCTGAAATATCTGACCACGTTGATCAAGCAATATTGGCAATTGAGCTTTCTAACTCACGTGATACTGGTTTAGACAAGGTAGAAGGAATACATAATACCCTCTTCTGTACAATCAAAGATTACTTTCTTAAACCGGTAAAAAACAATGGAGCCAGAGCCCCCAAGCCTACCAAGTGGTACAATAAACAGTGTAGAAATGCACGTCTAACCTTGGGTAACGCCATTAAGGGCGGTCAATCCTCTGTAATTCAAACAGCTAGAAGGGATTACAAAATTAGTATATCCAAGGCTAAGAAAGCATGGGACGAGCACCATTGGTCTGAGCTAAGGGTAGCCAGCAACAAAAGGGACTCCCGGTTGTTCTGGCACATTGTTAGGTGGGGAAAATCTGGTTTTCCAGAGACCCCGTACAATAATGTGCCTGAAGAAGAATGGGTAACATTTTTCAGAGCGCAGTATGCTGACCCAAACAGTTCTAGTTCGGGTCTAGAAACTAGAGCAGATCAAATCCAGGAAACTTTTTTTAGCATCTCTGAAATTACGACGGCCCTTGGCTCAGTGGCTTGTGGACATGCTCCTGGTCTTGATGGAGTGCCAGCGGACTTATTTATTAATGACAAAGAACGCTGGAGCAAGTACATTCATCTTCTTCTGAATGCTATTGCTCAGGGCGCATCGGTACCCACATCCTGGCAGGGGGCAGTAATTATACCCATTTTTAAGAAAGGCGACCGGTCCCAGCCGGGTAACTATAGGCCAATAAGCCTTATAGATACTATCCAAAACGTCGTGGGGCGTGTGATCGTTAACAGGCTCCTGGATTGGGCGGAGGAGTTTAATGCTCTTTCACCCTTTCAGGCAGGCTTTCGTCGCTCCACTAGTACGGTGGACCAGGTCTTCCGATTTACATTGTTACAGTGGAAGACCGTAGTGCTGAGAGAGGGAAGCGTGTATGCGGCTTTTGTCGATCTGAGGGCCGCTTTTGATCTTGTCCCTCGTTCTATGTTATGGTCGGTTCTTAAGAAGCAGGGACTCCCAAACGACCTATTATCCCTCATAATGAGACTCCACGAATCTAATTACGCTAGAATTCAGTGGGGGGGATGGGTTCGGTAACTGCGGACTTTCCTGTTGAAAGGGGAGTTCGCCAGGGATGTTCGATGGCTCCCGTGCTTTTTACACGGTATATTAATGATGTAGTAGGCCGGATGCTCTCAGCACAAGTGGATGCCCCTTTTTTAGCAGGGATTAAAATCCCTATTTTAATGTTTGCAGATGACACGCTCATCCTATCAAAAACCCCTAGCGGTTTACAGCATGCCTTGTCTATTTTCGATCAATTTTGTGGGGAGTATGGCTTAGAGGTTAACACAGCCAAAACTAAACTTATGATGTTTAACCCCCATCGTAGTTTTAAATCCAAAATTACTTTGAATAACCGCCCGCTAGAGGTAGTGAAAACTTTTACATACCTAGGTATACATATATCTAAAGAGAAGAGCTGGCGGCATCATATTGATCTTGCAACACTTAGACACAGGCAATTGTCTGGTGCTATCTCTACAGAGCACAGAAAATCTTTAACTAAACCTGTTAAACCCGCCCTGCAGATTTATGAAGCAAAGGCTATTGGCTCTGCGCTTTACGGCGCCGAGCTCTGGGGCTTTGAAAAGGTGGCTGCACTTCAATCCTCGGAGAATACATTTCTCAGGGCTATAACTGGTGTTCCTAAAAGCACCCCATTGTTGCCCCTAAAATATGATTTGGGTAGAAGAGCAGTTACAGATTTAGTTAAGCTTCGCCCGATTATTTATTGGCATAGGCTTTGGACCACTCCTGTGCTTCATCATTACGCCGAGGGTTTTTTAGGTATCATAAGATCTGATGTATACCACAAAATTGGATGGCTGAAATCACTAAAGATATCCTTGATCGACCTTGGTATGTGTTCACTTTGGGAAGACCCTACGAGAGCAATCTTCCCATCTAAAAGTATTTTAAAGAGCACCTACTGGGAGATGGTTGCCTCCCGACACTGGAGAAGTTCCAGGGCAGGTTCAATGTCTGGTGAATTTTTGGAGGCTAAAATGTATCCCTGTCTAGAATCTTACTGGGACACTATAACCAGACCAGGTGAAAGGAAGCTTCTCTTCCAACTCCGAGCAGGTGCACTTCCCCTCAAATTTTTGACAGCCAAGTGGGAAGGTGGATCTTGTGACACCTGCCCTGTCTGTGGTACTACCAAAGAAACCATCGGTCACTTTTTATTTTCTTGTCAACCCTATGTGGTACCAAGGCGTATTTGGTTGTCCCCAATGTGCAAAAATCTTGGGACAGATAGTAGCACTGTGGCTCTGCGCATTATATGCACCAGCACTTTGACATGGGTTTCAGTGGCCACCGCAAAATATCTAGGTTGGGCATGGTCAATTAGAAGGAGATTGCTAGTTACTTAACTACTCTCCTATTCATGACAGAGACTGCTAGCCATTTGACTATTCTCTGTTACGTTTTACTCTTGTATTTTTATCTGTATGCCATTTTTTAAACTATTTTAAATTATGCATCTTATGATTCTCTTACCATTTCAAATAGAACAGCACATATATATAGGACCAATAATTTGAGTCAAAACATTTTCCTCTTGAAGTGTGCTTTGCACTTTGTTGCTAATGATTGAAATTTAATCTTGTTTTAAAACTGTTGTATGTATTCGCTTTACATTGTATTTTGTTTTTCTGCTTTTATGAATGAAATTCGAATAAAGCATACTTTGACTTTGATTGTACTGCACTCTCTGTTTCCTCCCTATTCATCTTCTGTCAGAGTAATAACTTTGTTTAACGATTATTCTAATTAAATTTTATTCCCTTCATTTGATTGGAGAAGACGGTGTTCTAACTGTATTTTAGTACTTGGCTCACATGAATTTACTAGATAAACATTTGAAACTCTCCAGAGTCTGTAGTTATTTAAATAAGGTTTACTCTATGTAATCTTCACCTATTCAGTTAACTAAAAGGTCCATTGACCAGAGGAAAGTACATTGGATTAGAAAGGTTTGGTAAGAAATGGTTCGATAAATTCATCTTACAGATATTAATTCAATAAATTGACCCCATAGGTATCTACTAGCCTATGTGAATGAGTGTGTGTTTATGGGCCCAGGTGAGTATATGGTAGTTGAGTATCTGAGGGTGGTAACCCGCTGGATCATAACACCAATATCAGCTGATTTAAAGCTCTTGCTCAACATTAAGGTATGACAAATTTGTGAAATACTTAGTCATGCAGCCTTACAATGTTTTTTAAATGATGTCTGTTTTGCAAACACCACCAGAAAGCCAATACTGATATCACTCTAGTCCCTTACTTATGGAAGTGGCACATGGAACAACTCAATGTGACACAAACATTCAATTTATTTTCTCCTTCAATTTTCTTTTTAAATTTTAAATGATTGTTTTTTCAATTACTGTATCAAAAAAAGGTTTCAACAATTTACAAATATCAAATTTACAATCCACATCCACCATTTTTCACATATTAAACACAAAATCCAATTTTAAGACATCAAAATGTACATGACCAAATGACGAAATTCAAGAAGAAATATGTGTATAACAATCCATTTTTTCAACACATTCCAAATGGGGTCCGCTATATAGACGCTATATTCATGATATGGACTGGGAATGAAGAAATCTTGCTCCAGTTTCACGGATGGTTGAATGAGAGGACAGCAGATATTAAATTTAGCCTCAATTATGCACCCCAAAGGATGGCATTCTTGGATGAGGAAGTTTGTGTATCTGATGGTAATTTAGTAACAACACTTTACAGAAAGCAAACAGATAGGAATTAATCTCTCCACTATACCAGCCACCAGCCACCACCCGCGAAGCTTAAGAGACAGCCTTCCTTATGGACAGTTTTTAAGGATTAAGCGCAACTGTTCATTTAAAGATGAATGTATCTTTCATGCCAACCAATTGTTGGATGGACTTAAAGAGCGAGGCTACCCAAAAAAACTGCTTAAGAATGCAATGACAAGAGCATGGTGGACGCCTAGAGAGGCTCTGTTACAAAAGAAAGAGAAAACATCAATGGATCATCCTTTATGTGTAACCACGTTTTGCCCTAATACCAACTTTTTGAAGAAAGTGATTCATCAAAATTGGCATTTGATTCAGAATTTAGACAGCACTTTTCATCAATTTCCTTTATTTGCGCTCAAAAAGGAAAATAGTATTGGTAATCAAGTTGTCCGGGCTTCTCTTCCAAAAACAGCATTAAAACAGACGTTACGAGAGCAATTATGTTTGCCACCGATCACGGACCACCATAAATGTGGCACTTGTGTATGCTGTGATCAAACGACAGAAGGCTCTGTATTTTCACATAAAAATGTAAATTGGAAACATGATACGTTTACAAATTGCAAAACCAGAAATGTAGTCCGCGGAGTTTTGTGCCCTTGCCCTAAATTCTATGTTGGGAAAACAAATCAGGAGATTCGACAGAGGATAACACAGCATAAATCCAGAATCCAGCAAAAAGTGCTGTCTGCACCGCTGGTTAACCATTGGATCAATAATAACCATGAGGAGAAAGATTTAAGGTGGACAGTTATATCTAAGATAGAACAAGATCCACAAGGAGGAGATCTGGAAAGAAAATTAAGCCATAGAGAAGCGTTGTTAATTGTGAAATTTGATACAGCCGTAGACGGTCTAAATGAATTATCCGAAATCTATAATTTATAAATTACAATCAGTTTTAACTTGGATGCCTGTTAGGCACCGGTTCAAATTTACTCAGTACTGGGTGATGACATTGGATTTATAATCCCGTGCAGTACAACTCGATCTCCCCTGAAACCCATAAATAATATTGTCTCAATATAGAGACTAATAAAGAACGGTATTGAAGCTATCAAAACTACAGTTCCCAAGATCCTATGCGTGCAAGGGAGGCGGCAGTGATGTAATCAGGAAATTGAAATGCCTGGCGTCGTAGGGGCAGCTAGGAACAGAACGCTATTTGGAGAAAAACGTCGTCCCCTTCAAAGTTATACAACAGAAAGGTAAGTGCCTGACTAAGGCATCTACCAAGAATAGGTGGCGAGCATGTTTTTGCTGATGCTAACATAAAGGGAAGGAATGGTGCGTCATAAAAGAAAAACGCGCATTAAGAAGCCCGTTAAACCCCTGGTGAAAAGCGAGTTTGACAACTTCTGTATGAATTCCTGGTGTTGAGGACGCTTGTTAATATTGATGCGGTTGCTTACATTACGTAATACATTTCTTAACCCCTTCAGTGCCCATGACGAGCTGGACTCGTCATGGGCCGCGGTGGCGCTGTGCCCATGACGAGTCCAGCTCGTCATAGACCCCGCCCGCTAATGCAACGGCCGGCACTGGGCGGGGAAAGGGGCGGGCACTGAAGGGGTTAAAGATATTATGTGATGTGGGCAAAAAACCCAAAAATTAACAGATCTTGCCTCTCAAGAGTGGGGCTAGAATCGTGTGAATAACACGGCTTCATTATTATTTTTTAAACAGATTCCGAGAGCTGAGACGGCGTTACACGCCTAAAAGAAAATCGATAAGGTATGTGGTTATACTACAACCTTTCCAATGGAATTTCTTTTCCACTGTCCAGTCCCTTATGGAACAACTCCTTCTCTTTCCTCTTAAGGTATTTCAAAACTTCTACGTGAATGGCCGCAGAAATGGACTCCGCCTGACACAAAAAAGTAAGTGGTCCCCGTTATTGAAACATTATTGAATATACTCTCAGATGAAAGACAGACGACATTTGACTCTTCTTTTCTGTTTCTTTTTCTTTTCTTTTTGAACCTGTTTTCAATAGAGCACATGAGTGGAACACATGAGATTGGCCGATCTCATTAAAAAGGTAAACATTTTAAATAATAGCATCTATACAGCATCTGAAGCCGGAGACTTTTCCGGGCGGGGATGGGCTCCCGGTGGAGTTTTACCAGAAATATGCCCCCCTATTGGTAGATCACCTATTAGAGGTATTCAACGAAGCCTTGATAGGAAAACTTTGTCAACTACTATGTCGGAGGCAGTTGTCTCTATGATCCTTAAACCTGGCAGGGATCGACTGCTACCGAGTTCTTATAGACCAATATCACTCCTCAATGTAGACTCCAAAATACTGAGTGGGATACTGGCGGCCCGGTTACTGCCTTATATGTCTGAACTGATTCACTCGGATCAAGCCGGATTTATCCCTAACAGTAATACCACACACACTTTACGGCGTTTGGCGCATGTCTGGCACGCCCCGCGTCTGGAGTCAGAGGAATTAGTGCTATGCCTACTGGATATACGTCAGGCATTTGACCTGGTGGAGTGGGATTATATGTGGGCTGTGTTGACTAGGACCGTACAACCGTTTTTAAAATGGATACAGACCATATATAGTACACTGACAGAGCGTGTGCGGGGACAACTTTCGGAGAGTTTTGCCCTGAAGCCAGGTACTCGGCAGGGGTGCCCCCTGTCTCCGCTCCTTTTTGCCATAGCAATGGAGCCACTGGCTATTATGTTATGAACAAAACTGGAGGGTATGTCTGGGGGAGACGCTCCATGTGGTCTCTATGTATGCCAACGACACACTGGTTCACTTGCTTCAACCGGTGGAGGCACTTCCGGTGCTCATTGACGAACTGGATAGCTTCTGTGTGTGGTCTGGCTTGTGTCTTAATCAGAGTAAGTCCAAATATTTTCCTATGGGGGCATTAAGAAGAAAATCCAAGAACAATTTGCCTAAACTAGGAATGAGATGGGTTCTGGAGGGGGTACGTAATTTAGGAATCATATTGACACATACAAGCACTGTTTATCTAGCTGATAATATAGGGATGAGAATAGACGGGGTTAGGAGATCCATTGCCTTCTGGAAGGGACTTCCGTTGTCCTCAATGGGGAGGGTAGCATTGACTAAAACGGTTATCCTCCCGAGATGTCCGTACACCCTGCACAATTGCTTGTATATGGTCCCGCAGAAATATTTTTCACAGTTAGACAGTTTGATTATAGAGTTGCTCTGGGGGCCCAAACGAAAGAGGGCAAATCTGAGTACTCTGCAGAGGTGGTGGGAGATGGGGGGCTGGAGATCCCTCACTTGCATTTGTATTACATGGCCGCACAATTACAACACGTGGTGCACTGGTTTGACGAACACGACAACTGGGAAAAGAGATTACTGGCAGGCACACATGATGTATCCTCCCAGAACTGTTTATGATGGGGTCGGGGTGCAAGGATCTTTTCCGTATGTTATACATCACGTTGCATCGATATGGGAAACCGCGGTACAGAAAGTAGTCTGAAGGGCGCCGTATGCCCCTGAGACCCCAATGTGGGTGGTGGCTCCCTTCAAACGGATACAACAAGTAATGAATGTTGTTAAATGGAAGGAGGGTGGCTGCCTTCTGATCAGAGACTTATACATTGCGGAGCGGTTCATAACCAGAGAGGAAGCAAATTATATTTTTCAGTTGGGCAGGGGGCAGTATCTACAGTATGCCAAGATCTCAGCAGTGGCTAGAGAGTTCTGGCCATCCTTCCCACAGGAGCCGCAGGTCACATCAGTGCTCCGGACAATAACCACCCTAGCAGGGGGGCAGAGACTCATCTCACACATATATAGAGCATTGTGGGAGGATGTTCCCTCATCTCCTCTACCTGTGCAGATGAAATGGGATGAGGTGGTAGACGAGCCTCTTATGGAGACACAGTGGCGGAAAGTGTGTGGTGAAACAAATAAGCACTAATGCACGTTTCAAATTAATCCAATACAATGTGGTTCACCAGACGTATCTCACTCCCCGAATACTCCATAAGATATACCCGGAACGGGCAGATATATGTCCCAGATGTAAGAGCTCAGACCTACATTTTATCCACATTTTATCCACATATTATGGCACTGGTCAGAGCTAGCACCTTACTGGAGTGAAATGATAGTGAATTTGCAGACTGTTGCGGGATGGACTATATCAGCCATTATTAAGTGGGTGCTGTTGGGACTATCGCCCACGCCTAAAACTGGGAAACTCACTAGGAGGTTTATACAATTGGGGCTTTTTCTAGCAAAGCAGCGAATTGCAATCCACTGGCTAAGTCCAGATCCACCCCAGTACAGAAAATGGATTAAGGATTGTTAGAATGGGCCACTGCAGAGTCAGTAAGGATGAAAAAGGTGTGGAGGGATGCTAAGCTTGAAGATGATTTTGTGGGCCTGGTGTTTACTGATCTATGAGTTAACTAAGGAAAAAGGGGAAGATCCCTCAGTGAGAAGACAAGTTTGAACTCACAACAGGAACAGACGAGTTTGTTACCCTTATTAGAGGTCCCGTCCACGGTAGGGAATAACGCAGACAACAGAGATACATGATTGAATGGCTGGTCTTCAAACCCTGTAGTGAATGTTGATACCCATGACCATAGGGGAGGGGAGTGTGTTAAGTTTCTACCTATTGGTATTAAGTTTAAAGGGATGAAGTGATATTGACATAGAAGATATATGCTTGTTTTTTGCTCTTTTCTCACAAGCTGAAGTGGTAATAGTGACAATAGCCTGTGTTGCAAGACTAAGGGGTCGATTAGGATGCAGGGCTGATCTCCAGTGCCCGCATGGTCGGAGAAAGTGACGTTGTGGTGGCGATAGGGGATTGTACATACGCCCCTATGTTTCTTTGGGTGGAGGAGCATAAAGAAACATCCAGAGGCATGTTCGGAGTGTTGAACATTGCAAGCACTCACCCCCAGTCAACTGATCTAGGTTTAATCCATCACTGTTCTTTAGCCCACTCTGCCACCCCAGTTCAGACATGGCCATATGCAAATCAGTCTGACCCTGTGCCTCAGGGGAACAGTCCAGCCCGAACTGCCAAGCCATGTCTTCCCTGGACCGGAAACAAGCTTCCTAGGACCGGTTTCTGGCATTTCAGCCGTCTTCAGCCAGGCTTGCTTGAATCCAGTGGCAAAGTGAGCAAGGGACTCACGTCTGAGCATACCCTGCCAACTTATGGCGAACAAAGCAAAAACCAAAGGAAATGATGGACGGAGTGTTGAACATTGCAAGCACTCACCCCCAGTCAACTGATCTGGGTTTAATCCATCACTGTTCTTTAGCCCACTCTGCCACCCCAGTTCAGACATGGCCATATGCAAATCAGTCTGACCCTGTGCCTCATGGGAACAGTCCAGACGGCTGAAATGCCAGAAACCGGTCCTAGGAAGCTTGTTTCCAGTCCAGGAAAGACATGGCTTGGTAGTTCGGGCTGGACTGCTCCCATGAGGCACAGGGTCAGACTGATTTGCATATGGCCATGTCTGAACTGGGGTGGCAGAGTGGGCTAAAGAACGGTGATGGATTAAACCCAGATCAGTTGACTGGGGGTGAGTGCTTGCAATGTTCAACACTCCGTCCATCATTTCCTTTGGTTTTGCTTTATTCTATTTGCTAAAAACAAATTTAAATGCTCAAATATTAGATAAAAGGTTCCAACATCATCAGGGATCGATTACTAGACAGATCCTCCTTTGTGAGGTTTAGGCTCTATAAGTCTATGACTATAGTAAACATTTAAAAAAAAAACTAAACTAATTGACCACAGCTGTTAGCATTACATATAAAGAAATGTCAAAATCTCATTTGTGGCACTGATGAATTGACTACCTTATATCTTCAAGGAATTCATGTCATTTAACATCAGACCCTGAAACTAAGCAACCTGACATATAAGACCACACACTGATGTTTCTTTGTATTAAATTGGGTGATTTTCTTTCACATAGTCTGAGAAGGAAAATGAATGCGGACATCACTTTAAATAATGGAAATAGAAACAAGTTATTCCTGGGGATTACTGATTATTGTGCACTCATTAATTCTATGGATACTTTTAGAATAACTCAATGGGATGCCTATAAGGATTCAATCAGATGTGATTCAATTTCCATAATTGCATATGAAAATACATTTTCTAACTCTTCTCATTTATACTTAAAAAAACAAATTGCCAAATTTAAAAGATTTAGTTCATCAAATGATATCAGCAATACCATTCAAATGGCAAACAAAATGTTATGATTACATCTCTCTGGGCAGCGAAAGAACAGCTTATAATTATCTAATGAGAGAGCTAAATATTATTGTTATGTATGGCTTTCATAGAGAGCCTCTTTCGTTTAGTTCAGTTTCTCCAAGTCATAACTTTTCGCTATGACCTCACAACAGTTGATAATAAAACTGTTTATCAACTGTTGATGTCATAAAGACCTTCCAGGCCAGATAACAGGGCTCTCTGAGATCCTATAAGTGCAGCTTTGTTTGTCTGCTTTGACTGAAAGCAGAAAGCACAGCTGCAGGAGGGGGAAGGGAGTGGGTTTGGCTAAAGATAGCAGATAAGATATTTATTTTTCACATTTGCTTCAGGGAGGAGGGGCACTATCCTCTTTCTCTGCACAGTAGTCAAAGGCAGGGGCAGATGACATTTGGTGCTATGAATAACATAAAATTATCGATGGGTAAAAAGTGAATTACAAGTATGTTTTTCACCTTGGGGTTCTCACTGACCATCATAGACAACTCAAGTTTTGCTCTCTTTGTCTATTTGGTGTCACTCAGAACCCTTTGGTGAAAAACATCTCCGTAATTTACTGTTGCCCATCTATAATCCCCATAGATAATGCCAAAGAATCAAATAAATTATTGATAAGTATTTACATTATAAAAAAACAGATTCTGGCTATTAGAAATGCCTATTTAAAATTACTAACACCTACCAAGGATTTGGCAAATTACTTTATGTCTTTTTATGCAAATCTCTATCATAAATGGACACCATTCCAAATTGATATTATTGAACAATTACTAACATTTCATAATATAACTGTAATTTAAATGTGAGCTAAGGATTTCCTAGATTACCCTTTGCATGACATTTTTTATTGCTATTAAATCCCTCATTTCCTCTGAATTATCTGTTAGTCAGTGAACCTTTCCTATTTTTAATTAATTGTTCTTATTTTTATAAGTGCATTTGTGATGTGGGGTCTTCACTCTGAAATCGCTGGTCTATGCAGACAATGGGGGACAGTCTCAAGAACGTGTGTTAATCATCGGAAAATTAGCTTAACGCAACTTTGCATATTGTAGTCTATCGTGGGAAAATAACACCGTGTTGATGTTGGATTCCCAACCTGGCGACACCATGCTATAGTCTCACGATAACACGCCAAATGACCACGATAAAATCAACGCGATGGCTAAAAAATGTGATGCCCCAAATCGCAATACAAAAATCATCGATAACCAGTGACAGGCCTGCAATTCCCACGCGTCATGCAGGAAAATGCACTATAAAAGCAACAAAAAAAAAACACACCCAAAGCAAAAGAAAATGCGTAGCACCATGGATGCACCCGGACCGAGTGCAGAGGACAACCCGAACCCCACAAGCCCCACGGAGGAACAGCCAGAAACTCTGTGGCTGGGAAAGGGCAAGGAGAAGAGGAAGAGGAAGATGGGGTTCAGTGCGCAGGAAAACCGAATCATCGTCACGGAGGTGATAGAACACTACCAACAACTGTTTGTCACCTCCACTGTGCCATTGGCAACACAAACGGAAATATGGCAGTCCATCGTGAACAATGTGAATGCAGTTAGAGTGTCAAGGAGGTAAATGGAGGAGGTCAAGAGGCGCTGGCATGACGTGAATAGCCAAACCAAGCAGAAACTTGCTGCCAACCGGAAGGCAGCAACGGCGACTGGAGGTGGGAGTCCTGCACCACAGGAGGAGCTGGATGAGCTGGAGGAAATGGTGGCCACAGTCATCAGTGTGGAGATGGTGGCAGGAGTTGGGGGGCGGACACAGCTCGATATGACTTGACCCAACAGCAACAGGGTGAGTAACGACCAGGGACTGGCGGGACATCCGTAGTCAAAACGTCCACTGTCTCCCATCAAATATCCAGCTCCTCCAAAACAGTCACAATGTACAGTGTCATGCAGTCTGAATGTAAACATGTACAATGCATCAACATACATGAAACACACTGTTAACCTGCACCTCCCATTTACATTGCAGAGGGACAATCAACACCTCCTGCAGAGCAGACCAGACATCTCTTCAGTGATGATGATGGGGACCCCCTGGCCATCTGCACCGACACCCTCTAATGGCTCGTGGACAGCCTCCGCACCCCACCTCCAGGAGCAGGGCAGCCCAGCTGCATTGAGGTGATCCCACCCCCTGCCCTGCCCACACATCAGGAAGCACCCACCACCACGGCTGGCTCTCACCACCTAGCGGAAAAACACATGGCATTCCAACACCGTGTGTTAGACTGCCAGAGTAGGCTGGCTGAACAGGCGTGGGTGGGTTTCAACCTCATGGCAGCCAAACTTGATGCCATACGTGGGTGTATGAGTCCCATCAGGGACCATTTACAGTCCCTAACGGACACCCAAAGTCCGTACCATGCTCTACCACACTCCTTGGCTGACCTCGCTGGAGCCATTACTCAGATACAAGAACCGTCTAGTCAGACAGGCTCCAGCGATGTCAGCTGGGAGTTGGGACACATGCGGAGGACAATAGAGAACATGGAGCGCATGCAGGCTGGAAGGATGGCTGCCACGGATGTGCACCAGCAAGATGTAGCTGGGATCTTCCATGCCCTGCAGAACCTCATCTTGTCTTTGCTGCCACAGAGACTGTCCCAGAAAACTCCTGCAGGAACTTTGACACACACACCTCGCCCCGTGATGTGCCAGTGGCACACAGTGAGGCAGCCATATCACCTCTGCCCCCGATGTGCATGTGGCACAGAGTGAGGCAGTGTCCATGCAATCTCCTCCCCCTGATGTGCCAGTGGCACACAGTGAGGCGGCCATACAATCTCCAGCCCCTGATATGTCAGTGCCACACAGTGAGGCAACCATAACACACCTGACACAGAAGACATATCAGAGGACTAAGATGTGGATGGTAATGACTCTGTGTGAGAAAGGAGGTTGTATCATTCATCCCCGCCATATGGGCTGTTCCTGCTTGGTTCAGCCCTATGCATCATGCCATGGAACAACACCTTCCACTTTCCCCCGAAACACTATGCGACATTCACCTGGACCCCGACATGGCATGCCATATCTGCTCTGGTTACCAATGACACAGCAATCAGGCTGAACTCTTCCTCTTCTGATTAATTTATCATTCCCCAAAGGACTCTGGTTGGGCCTCAACTAGGCAACCATGAGAGTGTGGTTTGCATGGCCATGTACTGCTCCAGCTCCGACACACAACAGAATGTGAATAAAACATTCCAAATCACACAGATGTGTCATGTCTATGTTTTATCAAGTATAAAAGTATGGATGAATGTATGGACATTGATTGCACAAAAAGCTACACCCTGGGAAATGACATCAATGTGCATGTTTGAGCCTGACACACATGGCCAATTAGATAACTGTGAAGGGGTGAACTAGCTGTGGCCTCATTGCTCATGAACAACAATCTCGTGACCCCCCAACGTAGCCCCACGTCCATGTATCAAATAGAGCTGTGTGTAAAAATGTTAAATTCGGTAGCAGGCCCAAAGTAGTGTTCCCCATCAATTGTGAAAACAGAACATCTCTTCACCTACCTACTCACACTCAACTGTGTGGACACAGCCTGTTTTGCTGGATCACATTGATCCACATGGCAAGAAGTTGGACACCATACTCACATTGCTGAAGACACGTAAGAGCATAGGTCTACCAGCAACTATCCCAACCACAATGTCTGGCTCACAGATGTGGAGCTGTCAATAGGGACTCGCCCTCAAGTGAAATGCATCAGTCAGTCCCTCCCTGTGTACGGACAATGCTCATTGAGGCACAAGATTCTAATCAACACTCATCACAGTTGAACACTAGTGAAGTTGCCTAGACTTTATTAGCATGTGCGTGTCAGTGCAGGTAAGACAAGGGCCACAACATGCAGACCAATGCTTCAGACACTAACAGGCAGCATAGGAACATGTAGAGGTGCAAGAAATGGGAAGGCAAAAATGAACACAAATCATTACGGATGGCAACGGTCTCAGCCCATGTTGCCTTGCTGGACGAGTCATGTGATGTTTGTCGTATGCCCATTGCCCCGTGTCAGGGGACACGACTCACAGCCCATGGGATCTGCATAGTGCTGTACCACCGGACTGCACTGACTGTCTGCTCTGCTGACAGTGAGCCGGTGAAAGGGTCCAACAAGGTCACATGTAGTGCTACATTGCCATGTGTGTACTCTCCCTCCAGCAGTATGTCAGATTTAGGAACATTGCCTACTGATGGTGTGCAGATCCGCCCATAGGACTGGCTCACCTTGCACAGGTGTGTGTCAACACGCGTAGGTGCACGCACATGCATTCTGAGTCCAGGAGAATGCAGACATGTCCACTGTTGTGGTGGGATATGTGACCATTCCTCCGAGATGCAACAAGGTGTTGGAACCTGTGCTCTGGGTTACAATCAGTTGTGGCTGCAGGAATGTAGTTACTCATCCATGAATGCGAGCGCATCTTCCTGGGCAATTAATTCCAAGAGTATGTCGTTGTCGAGTTCAACGAACACTAGGGAGAGCCAATCCATTAACTGGTCCGGACAGATGTGCTCCATCCACGCCATTTCACCAATCCGCAAAACAGCCCAATAGGGGAGCGCCTCGATGTGGTCACTGCAAACGAGGATTAGTGCAATCTCCCATGCCCAACTGCCAGCACATACACCAAATATCAAGGCATCCCATGCACGGTATCACGGTTACACTCCTGGTCATGGGCCTACAGGGGGCGCACATACAATTCATAATCGATTTCATCTACCGTTGTGTTGAATAGGCAGACATCCATGGGCCACTCGAATGTGCATGATCAACAGTGGAACCAGGGCTGGACGCAGGTGACGTACGCAAGACGGAAGCTTAGACGGTAACTAATGCACAACTCTGCCAGTGGCAGTAATCCCAACAAATGCAGCATACGTGCACGGTAGAGTTCCACATGACAGGGGTTGTGCACGTGCCCGGGATGTCCCGCCATTGCTTTGGTGGCTCTCGTAGAACCGGCACTCTTCTGACTGACCAGCGGCAGTTATGTGGATGATATGCCACAGCTCAGAGCAATGAGTCGTATGTGTGTGCAACGTTTGGACGAATGGGTTGTTGTGTACGTCAGTGTCAAGGGCATCCCATGCAGGAGTACCTCAAGCAAGGACTTCTGTGTGTGGGGTGTGGATACGTTGGTCTTTAATTAGCACTGTGTGTGGTGTGGGAGTCATCATCAGCTGCAATGGTATCTCTCTCAGGAGGTGCCAGCCGCATTCCAGACCAAGGTCGGTGGTGCAGATGTCCTTCGCCTTATGTATTGAGACAAAGGAGCTTTTATCCCTAATGTTAGTCTGACTACTGCTTGCATTCTGGAAATGTGATGTGGCTTTCGCGCTGCAATTGATGTTAGGCCTTAGGCTTATGGTGCACCAACGTTATGTTTGTTAAGTTATGCTAATGCTATTTCTATAGCGCACGTATCACCTGGGGGCATCTTGGCGCTGTTGAGGAACATGATAGGGAGGACAACAAGAAGAAATTAATACAGATAGGCTTTTAGTTGTTTTCTGAATTTACTGTAGATAGGAATCTCATGGAGAGCAATGGGTAACTTGTTCCAGTACCTTGGGGCAAGATAAGAAAAGGCCTTGCCCCCAGTGTGAGTTTGACATATTCGGGGCACACACAAAAGGGATTGGGTGCTTGATCTGAGATTTTGGGAAGGCACATAAGTGGTAAGTTTTCTTTGAAGATAGAGTGGGCCTTTGCCTCTCAAGGCATTGTAAGAGAGGCAGCAAATTTTAAAGTAGGACCGCTTCTTCACAGGTAGCCAGTGCAGTTCCCTCAGCAAAGGCGTGGAAGGGGTACCTGCAGGACAATTCAGGATTAATCTTGCTGTGGTGTTCTGGAACACCTGTAACTTTGCAAGCAGAGTCTCACCCACTTCGGCCAGCAGAGCATTCCCATAGTCCAGTCTACTGATCACCATCGCCTGGATAAGGGTTCTGCGGGAGTTAGTGGGGAGAAAGGGAAAGATTCTGCGTAGAAGGCACAAGTTATAATAACAGAAGCTGGTAGTCACAACGATATGGTCTTTCATAATTAAAGTATGGTCAAGTTTTATCCCTAAGTTTCTTACATCTTGTTTGGGCACGGGAACTGCTCCCAATTGGTGCGACCACCACTCGTCCGACCAAAGGATTGGGGCTTTCCCCATTAACATGATCTCCGTTTGTTCTGGGTTCAGCTGGAGGCAATTCTCGGTCATCCAGTTGGAGATTGCAGGCATTCCGGCCGAGAAGCGCATTTTTTCTGATTCTAAATTCGGGCCAACAGTAAACATAAGCTGGGTATCGTCAGCGTATAAAATTATCTAATTGCCAAAGGGCTCTACAATCTTTGCTAAAGGAGCCATATAAATATTGAATAGCGTTGGGCTTAGACACGATCCCTGGGGTACGCCCTTATCCAACTGCATTTTGTCTGAGGAATAAGGCCCTAATATGATCATCTGTTGTCTATCTGATAGGAAATGCTGCAGCCATTTTAATGCTGTTCCCGGATACCACAGGCCTGCAATCTTTTCATAAGCTTTGGGTGTGAGATGGTATCGAAGGCGGTGGACAGATCCAGTAGTATCATTACGATCGAACCTCCAGCACCCATCATCTATCTAAGAGAGTCAGTCATGGCCAGGAGTGCGGTCTCTGTGCTGGAACCCGGTCGGAAACCTGATTGCGAGGGATCAAGAATTTTATTGGTTTCATGATATGACCCCAGCTGCCTATTTATTAGGTTTTCCAATTGCTTACCCAACAGAAGTAGCAGAGATATTGGGCAGTAATTGCTTAGTACTTTCGGGTCGGATGTGGCTTTTTTAAATATAGGCCGTAAATATGCTTCCTTCCACGCCATGGGGATAGTTCCTGTTTGTATGGAGCAATTGAAAATATTTTGAATAGTGGGGGCACAGCAAGTGGCTAGGAGAGCCATCATCTTAGGGGAACAGGGATCATGGGGTGAGCCGGATTTAGCTGTAACCAAGAAATTGTGAGCTTCCTCTAGCGTGGCTGTCTGAAAACAATCCAGAGTACTAGAGGTTACTTTTCCTTGCTCTTCTGATCTGATGCTGGGTTCTGAGTTCTGCAGAGCAGCAACCAGAAAATTGACGTATATATTAGAAATCTTTCCCTGAAAGTAGACAGCTAATGAGTCACAAAACTCCTAAGATTCTTCTGAGGAGTGGGTGCATACTTGCGGGGAGACGAAATCCCATACTATATTGAAGAGGGCCTTTGAGGAGTTACTAGCTTCTTCTATTTGATTTATGATAAAAGTTTGTCTAGAAATGTTTATATTCTGATGGTATTGGGACAAAGCCTGTTTATAAAGGTCCCTATCTCGGGGGTCTTTCCTTCTCCGCCAGAGTCTCTCTAAGGTTTTACATATGGATTTTTACTACTTTTAAGTCTGGCGTGTACCAAGGGGCTGATGGTCGTCGTTGTGAGGGGCCATGATTTTTAAAAGGAATTGTTGCATCCAATGCCGTCGGGAAGAAGGAATTGAAACCTTCCAGCAACTTAGAAACTTCAAGATCACTATTTGGAGGTTTGGGATGGAAAACCTCACTGAAGGATTCAAGAGTTAGTTTATGTAATGGTCTTCGCGCTTCTTGTCCCTGCCCTTTATTCACTACGGAGCCCACAAGACGCACGAGTTTAATAGCGAACGTAATCATAAAGTGATCTGTCCATGTTAGGGGGATTGGAGGTTTACAGACCAAATGCTCTGTGTTGGAGAAGATTAAATCCAGCGAATGACCAGTCAAATGTGTTGGGCCTTTAACTCTTTGGGTGAGTCCTAGTAACTTCGGGGTTGGTATATTCTTCCCCCTGGAAGTTAAAGTCGCCAAGTAGAAGAAATTGATTTGATGCTAAGACATGCATAGCTATTTGTTCTATCAATTGATCACAGAAGTTGGCCCTGGGTCCTGGAGGGCGATATATCAGTGCTCCATTCCAGCTGTCTGTCGCGGATATGTTTATCTTAAAGATCCCTAATTCCATACAGATGCTGCTTATGGTAGGGATCCAGTTTACATTGAGGGAGTTTTTAAAGGCAATGGCAATGCCACCACCAGTTTTTCCTTCCCCGTTAAGATGAATAAATGTATAACTCTCCAGGATGGCTAAATTGATCGATGGGTGATTTGCAGTTTAGCCATGATTCTGTTAAAAAACAGATATCTGTGGAGTGTGAGGTGATCATATCCCATATTTCAATAGGGTGCTTCGCTAAAGATCTAACGTTACAAAATAGACTAGATAGGCCTTATGTTTTTAAATATTGGCTGCTTCCTGGACCTGATGATGTGCTCAGTTTCGGATCACATTGAAAATGGCAGTTTCCACAGGCTACCGGGCCCTCTAAAAAGCGTGGACATTTTTGGGGACAAATACGTGAGGTGAGTGCTTTGCAAGTTCCTGGGTTCTAATCAAATGCAGGCAGTCAGCAGAGTATGACAGACGCCTAGGGTTTAGGGTAGTTACCTCTGTTGAGCCAGCGTTCCTGGCCTCTGGGCTCGGTCGGGCACGGACAGCAGCACGCACACTGTGCGCATCCGCTGTGCGGTCGCGTTAGCGCGTCCATATGTAGTGTCAGGGGTAGAAGACTAGCCCGCTGACCTACACTACCCCCAAAATGGTGGTCCCGCTCTGAAACAATCACAGAGAGCACCGAGGTCTTTGCCCCCCAAGCAGCAGCCTCAAATTCAGA
The DNA here is from genome assembly GCF_964204655.1 of Triturus cristatus. Classification (NCBI taxonomy): domain Eukaryota; kingdom Metazoa; phylum Chordata; class Amphibia; order Caudata; family Salamandridae; genus Triturus; species Triturus cristatus. The sequence goes on from NC_140593.1 coordinate 773,694,701, forward strand.
AACAGTATAGCAGCAGTGAGTTCAATTAAATTTGTGAATAATTAAAACAGTAAAAAATACAGGTTTTAAAATGCTTTATGCCAACAGCGATACACAGTTGGCATGTATGAGCCAGAAGCCCGAGTGGCCTTGCGCTCCTTGTACAGTCTCTCTCCCTCTCTCTCTTTCTCTCTCTCTTTCTCTCTCTCTCTCTCTCTGTCCTTTGATGAGCGCATGACACACCTTCTTATCTTGAATTTTGTCTTGCAGGCTGTGACTTACAGATTGTCCAGTGAAGACCCGCCATGACTCTGCCAAATAGTTCTTTTGAGTTAAATTTGAATTAAATATTTTGTTTCGAATTTCAATGATGAATGAACGATTCTCCATTTTCTGACCACACATTAATGTTAATTGTTGTAATTGTGCGACATCAGGCGAATTGTTTTATTCAGGATTACGCAAACTTGATGTGAAGTATCTTTGTCCAGGGGGGTGCCCAGGGTAGGGCCCGGGGCGGGGGTGGCCTGTGGGTGGTGGCGGTGGGTGTTGTGGCCCTCTTGGGTGTCTGACCTGCATGATCAGTAGCTCCATGGCATCTGTTGTTCTTCAGGTGTGGCTCTGGGTTGGGCTCCATTTTATGGTGGAGGTTGCCGTCCGACTTAACACCAGGTAGCAGCAGGTGTTAAATTCCTCCTCCTAACGTGCCTTATTGCATGTTTTGTGATCTTATCGCCGATCTGGCTGGTCGTTGAGAATGTTGCCAAGTGGTGTTGTTGCGGCTTTTTGCACGGGAACGCCTACTCTGCATCTCATTAGCGTTAGTTGCCGGTGTCATCTGTGGTGATGTTTTTGCGGCTGCTATTGCAGGGAAACTGGTGATATCGGCTGGTAGCGCCAGCTTGTGAATAGGGCGATACATTTATCACCACTTTGGCTGAGATAAAGTGCCGCTAACTCGGCAATAAGTCCTTGAGAATATGCCCCAATGTTTTTTACTTGTTAAGGATCCATATCCTATACTAGATATACTTTAAATAATAGCAAGTTATAGCAAGAGTTCCAGGAAATAAGTTAAATGACAATTAAATAGATTTTTTCCAATTAAATGTATACTGTACCTCTCACATGCTACTTAATTCTGATATCTGGTGTCACAATATGTTAAGCTGTATAGGCATTTTCTTTTTTTTTTTAAGAATATTAAAGGTACACTTGACAAAAACTGTCAAATTATAATGCAAAATAATAAAGACTAGATAAATAAATGAACTTCCCTCTTTCTTAGATAGTGTGGGGCAAAATTGAAGAAGTAAAAAGGTTATTTCTCCACAAGTATTATTTCAGTTTTCTATGATTCCTTACAATTCTTCAATAATTTATTTTTAAATACAGAAAAAAATATTTTAAATGTAATTGCAATCATTTTACACCTAGAAAAAGTTATCATAAACTCAAACACGCAAAGGTAAATACAGATTAGGTTTATCAGATGTATGTATGTACCGTATGCTTCTTAGTTAGTTTTCGCTCTCTGTGGCTTTGAGAGTGAAACTCCTAAATAAGGAACAATTGAAAACAAATTTGATTAAACCCTTCACATGCATGATATCCTATTAGTCTGCAATAACAATTGTAGTAAATTACCTCCAATAATCAAAAGAACAAGAATAGCTCTTTTAGTATTTGAAGTTCAAAGTTTATTCTGATTTAAAATCATAGCAAACATTACAAGATATCGGAACACAAAAGTATAAAAGATCTGCACCATACCATTAAAACAAATATCACAAACAATAGAAGGGCTTCTTCCAAGAGGAATAAACATTACCACATGATTAAAAGTGAAAACATAGCAGCTGAGAACCGCAATTCGTGCAAACAGCAACCAAGAGGTCACGAACAATCTTAAACAAATGGAATAAAAGTGGAAGTGATTATTATCAGTGCCTTCCACAAGAGGAACGAACGCTGATACTACATTTACCATAGTCAGAGTGCAAAAAGAACTAATACTAATTAGTCACGAGTCACTCAGGTAATCAATAAAATGCCCTAATGTAAACATTGGATTTTAAGCTTTACTTTTAATGTGTTACATTTTTTAGCATTAATGAAGCAATCGCCAAAACCTTTCTAAACCTTGTAGTCAATTGGCACAAGTTGCCTTTCAAGAAATTCTATAACAGCAGTGTTACAGGCCCTGATGCTCAATTGCCGGAAAATTGATAAGAGATGATAGCATTGGGAACGCCGGATTCTTGTTCTTATCCAATTATCTACAAGAACCCACTCAGGTCGCCAGGATGTTTTTATTTGCCAAATAGCGTAGAGGGAAGAAACACAATTATCAAATCGTATTTACCGCAATTTGACATTTCAGAAAGAAAGACTCATAATCTGGGAGGTTGACCTTTTATTATCAGCAAAAACATCTGAATATATAGGCACCTCAATACAAGGCACAAAAGATAAATGGGGACTAACACAAATGCTAGTCTACGAAGTATTCGCATACGACTAAAGATAAACAGGATTACAGCTTCCTAAAGCATCAAGTACCCTATGGCAATCGTGATATCAAAATTTAAAGTCATGAATCAAATCATTTCTGTCCCTACTCTACTCTAAGGTGACATCCCTACTCAACATTCCCTTCCAGGTGAGGATCGCATAAAAGGTGTCAGCAGTGAAACTTCCTAAGAAGTCTTCACCATATGAGAGCTCGATCTATAGTGCTCCTTTCAGTCCCTCTCCTAAGTCTCGTCTGCTCAACCCACGGGGCTCTGTCCCTAATACAAAACCCCAAAAAGCTGTACACGCCCTTCAGCACACCCCTTCAGGCAGATTCTTCCTCCAGTAGGTTTCCATTAAGATCCTTTCATCTTCCTTTTCATAAATTCGACCTTGGGTCCCAGGCCTTTTCTGTACCAGGAGTTGCAACTCCACATTCGAATTCATTCCCTTCCTGTCTACTCCTTCTGTCTCCATTCCATTTGAACAAAGACTTATTCTAACTAACGAGCTACATGGCCTTGTACCTGCAGCCAAATGATGAACAGAAAAAACCCCTAACATCATGAGGTTTCACAATTCACTGCAATTTAAGCTTTGCTAAAATCCTGTCGTCCTAATATAACATGGCTAAAATAAAACGAAGGCCTTCACTTTACATACATGGTTAGGCCTCAAACTAAACATACTACAATTACTAATTCAATGTATTCGTCTCATTCTTAAGAGAACTACCTTCTTCATTCTTCTAACATGACTTAATGTCTCTTAATGCACGACATTACTACAACTAAACATTACACATACACAAATACATTTCTTAATAACTGGTGGCCTTTTCTCTTCTCTCGAGGCCTGTTCACATTTCTACTTTTCTATTTCAACGAATATATTTCTATTACTCTTTAAACATTCTTATTTTATATGCAGGTGCTGACTAACAATGAATATGGTGCACCCCTACAAATATCGCATCAGCAATGCTCTATCAGTTCCCCCCTTTGATGACAACTTGTCATCACACAAATCCATTTATACAGAAGTGGTAACCATCCTATTATGTCGGAAACCCTCCATTCTTTTTAGATCCTGATATTGATTATCTTGCATATGCGCCATTCGTCTTTCATATCCCCTGAGAATCCTCTCAGCTCTGTTTCCTGTATACCACTTGTACGCTCTTACAAGTCCCCACAAACAGATCACACAAATCACCACAATCAAGATTGGTTTCAGCACATATCCGAAAATTCCTTTCCCTAAATCTGCAAACCAACTTCCCACATGTCCAAATCCTTTCCCAATCTTCTCCCACACATTCTCTTCTGCCAATATTGCAGCCTCTTCGTGAAGTGTGGTAATGTTGACTATATATTTCCTCAGCTCCTTGTTGTTGTCTGGAATATACGTGCAACATTCTTGAACCTTCAACAATTTACAGACTCCGCCCTCTTTTGCCAATAATACATCTAATGCAAGACGATTTTGTAAAACCATTGTCCTGATCGATAACATTTCTCCATCCACCAACAACAATGACTTCGCCGTGTTCATTGACAACTCATCGACCACAGTTGCTAGCTTTCGTATTTTCACATCATTCAAAACCACACCCAGACCGGGTATGATTGCTCCAAAGATATCACCAATCACAACTCCTGCACTTGCATCTCTCCGTGCTCTAGAGTGGTGTCCTGTTTCTAGCAGAGCCAAATCCTCGGCATGGTATATCTTCGGGAAAATAACAGCCAAATAACAAGTCCCGTACCACTGCTCAGGCAACCTCACGTATGCATTCCTTCCACACACATAATACACTGTCGGGATGACCTGTATCTGACCCTGCAAGAAGTTCCTAGCTGAATCTTCCATAGTAAAGGTATGGGCACATGTGCTATGTCCAACCCAGATTTTGTCCTTGTCCGACTGCGGTCGAGCAACACACAGATTTCCCCTCCGTACTTGATCTAAAGATATGGGTCCATAACTTCCCCTTGACTTATGTAGTTTCTCTTCATCTGTCCAATCTGTTGACTTCTTTCCCCCATCCTTATCTTGGGTTAATTTTCTATATCTGTCTTCAACTTGACCAATGAATTTCTTTTCAGTGTCTGATAATGAACATGTCAAATTATGTCTATGTGCATAAGCAGTATCCAAACTTGTAGTCGGTATGAAATAAGTCCGAAGTCTTTCTTCTGACTTATAATAATCATACTTATTCAAATGCTTAAATGCTGGTACGACAGGAAGTACTGTGTCATAATTAGAGAAATAATACTCGAACTGTTTCCTTTCGTAAAACAGACTAAGCAATAGACTGCAAGAAATCCCATAAGTCAATGGAAGGTGATGGTATCTAATACCCTCATCTACAGAGGCAGGCAACTGCATGCACACATAGCAATCCTTCGCATCCATCGCATCAACGTACTCATACAACAATTTCGCATACGCATTAAGTTTGAAATCACCTCTCGACAAATCTATGTGTAACATACGACTTTCTTCTAGCATCATCGCACTTTTATCTCCTGAAATATCCTTCTTGGTACTGGGAGTGACAGATGTAGGTGCTCCCAGCATCTTCCCCTCCTGCCTGTGGGCCACTGCATAAGAAGTTATGACTACTGCGAATATAACAGCTATGACTACTCCTAAAAGTGTACCTATCACTGTCTTCGCCCGACGGTGTGAATTGCTAGGCTCCGCCATTTTTCCTCCACGCTCAGAATCTAGTTCAATAACAATAGGCGAGAGTCTCTTCCTCATTCAGGCTTGTATCTCAATGCAACAATTATCCTCTGTAGCTAATGTTCTCTTCTAGCGTTTCAGTTCTCCACTTTATTTCAGATCAGCAAAGGCTTCCTTCCCCTTTTTCGATACCTCCGACTGAGATGTCACTAAATTTTTCTTCTTCCACTCGGGCCTAGATTGCCTTCTTTTTGCTCTTATTCGACAAAGTTCATCGCTAATCCAAAATAACCGCAGGTCCCAACAACTCTAGGACTCCCTGCAAAATTTCAAGTTTGAGAGTTTTCAGTTCTTGGGGAGAAGGTACAACAGCAAAGTACGGGAAAGCCAATGTATCCAAGATCAGACCACGAATGTTACTCAGGAGCGGCGGATCTGGAATATGGAGAGTCAATATTCCCTCGATCTCCTATCCTGGAATCTTCAGTACCACTTCCGCCCTCAGAGCCGGAGGACCGCTGACAAGAGTAATAGACCTTAGCCTCCCCGTACTCATCGGTCCTAGCATTCGTTGCTATGTACGTCCACTCAGGTGAAGCGTACCTGTGACACGCCACTCTTGCTCTCCTCGACCTTCTCAGAGCTTCCGGATCTTGGTCTTCCTCACTCTGTTCTGACTCTGTCACCTCCGATACTGGGGCAAGATCTCTGCTCGGTGTCCCTCTCGAATTTACCCGTTTCTGACTCACGGGCCAAACTCTTTCTGCTTCTGAGACACCCCTGCTCTCCCTTCTGATACACTGTGCACGGCTTTCTTCCTCGGCAGAATTAGGCTCACCCCCGCCTACTGCACCTTCTTCTGCCTCTGGTTCCGATTCGGTGTTTCTCTCGCTTTCGCTTTCAGCTTGTTCCAGTGCACAACCAGCTGCATCAGTCACCCTTACAGCTTGACTTGCCCTCTCAGATAGCCCTGCCACCTCAGCTGGGTTTTCGTTTACGAGAGGGGCTGTATCTTCCAAGGGTGCTGGAATTCTACGGGTATGGGAGGCATGCACCCAGTTCGGTAGTCCCCCACACTTCACTGCTGTGTTTGTAACCAGAATAATCTGGTAAGGGCCTCTCCAGCGAACATCCAAGCAACTCTTCCTCACGTGTTTTCGTACCAACACCCAGTCCCCTGGGCACAGGTCATGGCACAGATCACTTGCGGCTGGAACAGCTACCGCCTGCACCTGCTGGGACACAGAATGAACCACATCAGCCAGGCCTTTACAGTAGTCGAGAATTACATCATCAGTGATATTTATCAATGCAGAGGCGGGTATTGCTGGCACACGCATTGTTCTCCCCATCAATATTTCGTGGGGTGACAATCCAGTTCTCCTATCAGGCACACTCCGGAGACTCATGAGAACCAAAGGTAAGGCATCTGGCCACTTCAGAGGGGTTGAGGAGCACACTTTTGCCATTCTGGCCTTCAATGTTCTATTAACTTGTTCTACTATCCCAGAAGCCTCTGGTCGATAGCTGCAATGTAACCTTTGGTCTATGTTCAAGGCAGCACAAAGCAATTTCATTAATTCACTGTGGAAATGCGTTCCTCTGTCCGATTCCAAAGAGGTCGGGAACCCGAACCTCGGGATGAGCTCTCTCAACAGTAATTTAGCTACAGTTAGAGTATCACACCTGCGTGTTGGGTAAGCTTCCACCCATCTAGAAAAGACACACACTACGACTAATATGTACCTCAACCCATTACACTTTGGCATCTCAATGAAATGTAACTGCATTCTGTTGAAAGGGCCACCTGACCTCCCTATGTGACTCATTGTCACAGCTGTTCTCTTCCCTACGTTCATTTGTTGACAGGTGACACATCTTTGACATACAGCTTCGGCTGCTGCCCGAAACTTCGTATTGTACCATGTTTGACTAAACACTCGCACCATCGCATCCCTGCCGAGGTGCACAGCACCATGTATCAATCGTGCCATTGGATTCAACAGACATTCCGGTAACACCGCTCTTCCATCACTTGAAACCCAAACATCCACATCTCCCTTCTCACATCCAGCTCGCACCCAACTATCCCGTTCTTGGTCAGACACCTCGTCTTGCAATTGTTTTAACTCTTCCCATGTATCTGCCATCGCCAGCATCACACTGAGGTCAGTTGTCTCTTCATTTCCCCTTATATGTCGTTCCGTGAAGTCACATCCCTGTTCTGCACAAAATCGAGCAACCTCATCTGCATAATTATTTCCAAGTGACACAAAATCATTTCCTTTCGTATGGGCAGAACACTTTACCACTGCGATTTCATCTGGGCCTTGCAATGCTTCTAACAATTGTCTCACATAATCCCCATTTCTAATGGGCGACCCAGATGATGTCATGAATCCTCTCTGGGACCATAACTGTCCGAAGTCGTGAACGACACCAAACCCGTACTGACTATCGGTGTAAATCGTTACACGGATTTCATTTGCGGCCAAGCAGGCACGAGTCAAAGCAATAAGCTCAGCCACCTGTGCGGAGTATACTCCTTCTAGACAAGCGGCTTCAACCACTCCGGTGATGGTACAGGCAGCAAATGCTGCTCTCAACTGACCCGTATTGTCTCTTAAACATGATCCATCCACAAAGAATATTTCATCTGACTCTGGAAGTGGTTCATACACAATATCGGGTCTGGGTTTGGTGCACAATTCAGTCACATCGAGGCAGTCATGATCCTCACAATCTTCATCATCTATATTCGGGATCGGTAACAATGTGGCAGGATTTAAAACAGAACACCTCTTCAACGTCACATTCTCGGCAGCTAGGATGACTTGTTCATAACGTGTCAACCTATTATTCGTGAGGTGCTGTGTTTTAGTCCTGGTCATCAACAGTTCAACAGAATGTGGCACATGCACAGTAAGCGGGTGACCCATTACAATGCTCTCACATCTCTCGATACTGACACCTGTTGCAGCAACGGATCTGAGACATCCGGGCAACGCAGAGGCTACTGGATCTAGTGAGGCCGAAAAATAGGCAACTGGTCTACGGACATTCCCATGAACTTGAGTTAACACTGCGAATGCGCAACTTTCTTTTTCACAGCAAAACAATGCGAATGCCTTTTTGTAATCAGGCATTCCCAGAGCTGGTGCACAGCACAAGGCTTCTCTTAGTTTCAAGAATGACCTTAAACAGTCTTCATCCCATGGTACCGGATTACTCACATCCTTGCTCGTCAGTCGCTGTAAGGGCTTTGCTTCAAAGGAAAAGTTTGGGATCCATTGGCGACAATAGCCAACCATTCCCAAAAACATTCGAACTGCCCTCAGAGTCGTTGGCAAGGGCATTCTCAAAATCGCATCTATGCGATCTGGTGATATTTTTCTTTTACCTTTATCAATCCGATGACCCAAATACGGTACTTCATTCAGACAGTACTGTAATTTATTTGGAGACACCTTATGCCCATTCTCTCCTAGGAAATTCAACAGTGCTACTGTATCAATCCTGCAGGCGTCCTCAGTTTTTGACGCCACAAGCAAATCATCAATGTACTGGACGAGAACAGACTCTTGGGGAAGCACCAGACCTTCAAGGTTCTTTTTCAAAATCTGATTGAAAATAGACGGGCTCTCAGTGTACCCCTGTGGGATACGACACCATGTTAACACACGATTTTCCAGCCTAAACGCAAAAAGAAATTGGCTCTCCTCATGCAGAGGAATCGAGAAAAAGGCTTGACACAGGTCAATCACGGTGAACCATTCCGCATCATATGGGATTTGGAACAGGATCACAGATGGATTCGGTACCACGGGACAACATGGGACTACGATCTCATTAATTCTTCGCAAATTTTGCACAATCCTGAATTTCCCGCTCGGTTTCTGCAATCCCATTATGGGCGAATTACATGGACTACCCCTGATTTCTCTAAAAATTCCTTGCCTAAGCATGGACTCAATTACAGGTCTAATCCCCTCAATAGTTTCAGGTGACAATTTGTACTGGGGAGTTCTCGGGTACTCTACATTTGTTTTGACTTCTATTTTCACTGGGTCTACACCTTTAACTAGTCCGATCTCTTCCCCACTAAGGTCCCATACATCAACTGACATAGAATCCCTCAGGTCTAATGGGAGTTCTTCCACCGTGAGTGCAGGATACATTTCCACGCACCAACGCTGGTTCGCAACCTTAAAGGTCGCATCATCGTCTCTTGTCTGGACTTCCACTCCATTCGGGGTACAATAGATGGTACAATTAAGCTTGCACAATAGGTCTCTTCCTAACAAACAGACTGGACTAGAATCACACACCACAAACTGGTGTCTGTCACTGAAGTTCCCAATCCTAATCGGTATTGGTTCCGTCAGTGAGCTAGTCAATTTCTTATTTGCTACCCCAATGACTTGGATTGTTTGGCCAGAAAGGGGTAGATCCGGGATCACTGCGGATCTTACAGTCGATCTTGTAGCCCCCGTATCAACCAAAAAGGTCGTAGGGTGGCCATCGATCTCTGCTTCTACAAAGGGTCCCTTCTGATCTACTTCTAGGACCGCTCTAAGCGTACAATCATCTTCTCCTCCCCAGCAAGATCTTGCTGCTGGATCGGAATCATCTTTCCCATTCACTTCGAATAGAGGCATCTGTACATACGTCCGAGCTCCCTGTTGCATATTCTGTATTCTAGGCGGTCGGGGAACCTGTACCTGCGGAACATTCGTCCCCCCTTTTGTCATTCTAGGTTGCGTCACTACAGGGTGTGTGTCCGCCACTGGAACCTGGGTCAACTCTTCTTCCTGCTGTATTTGGTTTAACGGATTAAAAGGACACTCGCGTCTCCATTGTCCAATCTGGTGGCAAAGATGACAAGCTGTGGTCTTTTTCAACACTGCCACATCTATTCCGGTCTTAGGATCTACTCCTCTCGGCCTCCCCTGTCCTTGAGCATTCTATGCTCCTCCTTGATAATTTCCCTGCCTCGTTCCCAACGATCCTCCGGTAGACTGTCCCTGAACTGCGGTCTGCATCTGTACTAATAGCAGATTATCTTTCAATTTCCTGTGCTTAGACTCAATCTCGTCGCTACAATATCTAGCATATCGGAGAATCTCATCCACAGGCTTATTCTGCCAACAAATCAAATGTTGCTGTATCATTAGACTAACCTCTGGCCTCAATTCCAACACAAATGTGGACACAAACTGTCCCATATCTTTGGTATCCAACGCCTCCAAACCACTGTACTGTTTAAAAGCCTGCAAAAGCCTCTCGTAAAATTCATGCACTGTCTCCTGAGGCTCTTGTACAGTCCTATCTATCTTCACCCATTCGGTGTCCTGAGGTGAGACCTTTGACTTCAACCAAGTGATTACCTGTTCGAACTTTTTCATCACTATCGGCGACGGGCCATGTGTAATCAAGTCCCTGTAAGGCTCTGAGGCCGGCCATTCAATCGCAACTTTACATGCCGACCACAGGTCCCCCGGGATCACTATGTCAAACAAAGTGTTCAAATCAATCCACAGTACTTTCAAAATTTTGACAAAGCGATCAACTTGCTTGTACCACTCCACAGGCTTTTCCCTCAATCGGGGAAAATCATTTGTGAAGGCAGCCAAGTCCCTTCTACTCCAGGGTACATGAACGTACCCTCCATTCTGTACCTCCCTTAAAGGGAAATTCCCTATCGCCGTTGTTCCTCCACCCGGAGGTGGCGTCTCTCCCACTACTCCTCTAGAGCTTTTCTTCTTGGACCATCTTTCTTCCCATTTATCGAGCATGATCCATGCCCGCATTGCTATAATCAGATCTTTGACATGGGTCCTCAATCCCATGAGTCTCTTATCTTCCAATTCCTGATCACTATACTGTAGCCGTTGATCTCCTTGCAACGCTCTAGTTTTCGACAAATCCACCCCATATCTCTTTGCCAGCTCTGACAATTTCTCATGAGCCGTGCGTGCTTTACGAGTCACATCTTTCGCTAAAAAGAGTAACTCATCTTGTTCGTACGTTAGTATTCTTTCTAGGGGTAGATTTCCACCTATTATCTCATCCAACTCTGCCTTTAGTCTTACGACATCCAACATTTTCCCTCTCAAAGCTCCCCTCAGAACTTCTCGGCAGGCTGTACCATCCCTGTCATCGTACTCACATTCTCTTTCGCGTTGCCTACCCTCTACTGACCTGCCCATGGGAACATAACGATTTACAATCGTCCCTCATCCCCTCTCTGCTTCTAACACACCTTGACTCTGTGTTCTCACCGGTGGTGTCCACATTCTAAAATCTGATCTTGACTCAACTAAAGACCTCGGTCTAGTAGGTCTCGATTCTCCCTGTCCTCCTGAGGAATCAGCTGTGGCTGGCATCGGCGTACTCCATTCTATAGGCTTCGGAGTCCGCTCCATTCTCCTCACCGAGTCACTTTCCTCAACTTCATTTCTCGTCCTGGCCTCTGATTGTTCTAAACTTCCTGCTGTCTCTGGCTCAAGCTCGTACATCGACTCAATAGGTCCGATGATAACTGGTATTTTCAACGCATCTGGTAACCTCACTCCTCTCTCCACCTCTGAGCTGCCTACAGACTTATACCTGGTATTCTCGGTTCCTATCGAGATCTTTCCTTCTACTCTTACTTCTGATCGGGGTACTGCCCCCCTACTCTCTTCTTCTTTTGTCTCATTACCTTCTGAGGCATCTGGGTTATATGGAGGTGGTCTCTCGGATAGCAACCTTTCTACCAGGCTGTCATCCGTGTCACTGTCTTCCTCCCCATCTACTGTCTTTTCCTTTGACTTTTCTGTCGTCTCCAATAAGGGATATAATTTATGTCCCTCTATTGCCTGCATTCTCCATCTTTTCTCCGCTGCATCCCATCTAGCATCTTGGAAAGCCTGGACCGACCTTTTCACCCTTTCCTGATTTCTGCCTCTCTCCTTATCATGCGCTGCTCTAATCCACGCATGTAGTACTTCAAATTGTGTGGGCCTCGGCATAGGTCGTAAAGCTGCCATTACAGTCTTCAGCTGATACAACACCGCTAATCTGAATGAACCATACCGTGGGAACTCTCCTTCTCCTTGCGTCATTTTATGCCAATTCTCAAGCCAAACTATTTCGTGCCATGTAATGTGCTGGCGTGTCCTCAGGAGGGGCTTCCGCACCCTCTCGAGTAACCACATGTTCATCCCCTCGACACAATTCTCGGAAAACTTTACACCATGTCATAATGACCAAATGCTAAACGCATACAATCTCTGTTTACTTCCTGGTAACTGTCCACCAATGACAGCGCGAACTTACACCAACCAGCCTATCGCAGCGCGACACCTTCTGGCGTCACTTTTCCTCCACTCGCAGCAGTTCCCCTCCTTCACACCGCTCGTCTCACCCTTGCATTCATCCCATTCACACGCTGAAATAACCGTTTGTCCTAAACAAGTTACTCCTCTGGCTGTCCGTCCACAGCCTCTGACTGTCCGTCCACAGTCTCTCGAAATTGTCGACCTTGGTTGGTTACTATCTGTCCCTGCCGGGCAGACAGATCGCCTCTGATAGGTTACAAATACTCAATTCCATATACAACAACCCACGACCAGCGTCAGGTTGACACACACTCATACATTCGCTCCCCCTATCTCGGTCCAGGTGATCAATGGTACCTCACGATCGGTGGTCAACAAAATCTACCAGGGGTGTCTTCTACACCCTCTCGCTTAGGCTTCTCATCGCCTAAGACTTTCCCGGGCTGCGCGCGCTCACAGCCTGATCTCACAATCACACAACATTCACACTAACTCCGCAAAACATCTCACACAATACAACACCGCAATCTACAACTTCGTATCCTGTTCATACTCACTCTTCGAGCTTCTGCTTGCTGCCGCACCGCTACTCGCCATCTATGTCCGTCCGTTCGACCTCCGATGATTCGACCTCACTTATCATTGATGGGCCTCAAGGATCACTTATCCTAATCTCAATCTTCCCTCGCTATCAGAAATAAACCATCCGTGTCTGCTACCAACTGGGAATGCCGGATTCTTGTTCTTATCCAATTATCTACAAGAACCCACTCAGGTCGCCAGGATCTTTTTATTTGCCAAATAGCGTAGAGGGAAGAAACACAATTATCAAATCGTATTTACCGCAATTTGACATTTCAGAAAGAAAGACTCATAATCTGGGAGGTTGACCTTTTATTATCAGCAAAAACATCTGAATATATAGGCACCTCAATACAAGGCACAAAAGATAAATGGGGACTAACACAAATGCTAGTCTACGAAGTATCCGCATACGACTAAAGATAAACAGGATTACAGCTTCCAAAAGCATCAAGTACCCTATGGCAATCGTGATATCAAAATTTAAAGTCATGAATCAAATCATTTCTGTCCCTACTCTACTCTAAGGTGACATCCCTACTCAACATTCCCTTCCAGGTGAGGATTGCATAAAAGGTGTCAGCAGTGAAACTTCCTAAGAAGTCTTCACCATATGAGAGCTCGATCTATAGTGCTCCTTTCAGTCCCTCTCCTAAGTCTCGTCTGCTCAACCCACGGGGCTCTGTCCCTAATACAAAACCCCAAAAAGCTGTACACGCCCTTCAGCACACCCCTTCAGGCAGATTCTTCCTCCAGTAGGTTTCCATTAAGATCCTTTCATCTTCCTTTACATAAATTCGACCTTGGGTCCCAGGCCTTTTCTGTACCAGGAGTTGCAACTCCACATTCCAATTCACTCCCTTCCTGTCTACTCCTTCTGTCTCCATTCCATTTGAACAAAGACTTATTCTAACTAACGAGCTGCATGGCCTTGTACCTGCAGCCAAATGATGAACAGTAAAAACCCCTAACATCATGAGGTTTCACAATTCACTGCAATTTAAGCTTTGCTAAAATCCTGTCGTCCTAATATAACATGGCTAAAATAAAACGAAGGCCTTCACTTTACATACATGGTTAGGCCTCAAACTAAACATACTACAATTACTAATTCAATTTATTCATCTCATTCTTAAGAGAACTACCTTCTTCATTCTTCTAACATGACTTAATGTCTCTTAATGCACGACATTACTACAACTAAAAATTACACATACACAAATGCATTTCTTAATAACTGGTGGCCTTTTCTCTTCTCTCGAGGCCTGTTCACATTTCTACTTTTCTATGTCAACGAATATATTTCTATTACTCTTTAAACATTCTTATTTTATATGCGGGTGCTGACTAACAATGAATATGGTGCACCCCTACAAATTTCGCATCAGCAACGCTCTATCAGCATCTAAGTGGAGATGAAAAGGGGCACAGACAGAATATGTGTGGAAGTGATTCCTGACTAAATCCAGAGCCCCCTTCATTAAATGTCCTGGATGCCAGTCAGGCGACCATACTTATAAGCTTTGAGTGGTATTAAGCTGAATCTCAAGCTCAAAAGTTGAAGCTATACTTTAAAATTGATCGGAAGTAATGAATACACTGGAAATGTCACTGGTTGATATAAAAAATTCAAATTAACAATCTTTTTGGGATTAATAATGCTTAGATCCTCTTGGGTTGATAAGATATTTGCTTGATTCATCAGTGACTTTGAGAGACTTTTCGGGGGCGGTGCAGACTGCACGAGGTCTCTTGCAACAAGTGTATGAGTGGCTGCTTGGATGAGCTTGTAGAGATCTGCCGTTGTAAGCTTGGAACACATTGATAAAAAGCTGGCATATAGAACGTATGTTTTACAAGCCAGATTAAACTCGAAATGTATCTGTGTCTGTACTGTACTGGCCGGTAGCTTAAATAAACCATTGCAGCATTGACATTTAGCTCAATCAAGGCAGCTTGTTATACAATTTAAGTAAACAAATGCTCCATATGCAAGTGTGGGCACCAATTTTCATTCAATGACTTTTCAAATTACTGTCAGGTCCTGACCAAAGATTTTCAAGGAGGAGCTGGAATGCTAAGGTAACAACTTTAGCTGATGAAGCCAAAGTCTCAGTATGCAGAGTTAGAAGGTCACCTACATTTATCCACACTCCTAAGTACTTGATGCTAGATGCTCTTTCAACCATCTGGCCATTTCCAAACCATGCTCCTTTTTTTGATTCTTTTATTAACGAAAATTAAGACCCTAGTTTTCATTGTATTGGTACTGAGTTTATTTATCTTGCAATATTCAGCCAGGTATGTCAGGGGTCTTTGGAGACCAATTGCATTTTGGTCCAGAAGTACTGTATCATTAGCATATTGTAACATATGCACCCTCTTTAGGAATTTAGGTTGAAAACAGTTTACTCTACCAAGGTGATCATTCAGGTCTGCAAGGTACAGATTAAAAAGTAAAGGGTCCAAAATACACCCTTGCTTAAGGCCCTGGTTGGTATGAATCTTAACTGAGTGGGCCCATTTACTGGACATTTGTAGTCTGAGCTATCTATTTGTTTAAAGACTCCTGGTAGCTAACATAAGATGTGATGGAATATCCAATGCTGGCAGTTCGGCCTGTAGCAGGTTTCTATCTAGTTTGTCAAAGGCAGTTGCAAAATCAATAAAAGCACTATAGAGCTGTCCAGCCCCTCTTTTTTGTCGCATTATTGATTAGGATCAGCATACATAGTAGATTAATTGTGGTGCCTTGCACCTTGTGGAATCTAGTCTGTTTGATGGGAATTATTTACCTGTGATGTGCCATGGCCTTCAATTCTTTATGGAGAATTTTCGCATAACATTTCCCCTACACATCAAAAAGGGCAGTTGGTAAACAGGGGGTCAAATAGGTAGCTCATTTACCAATTTCTACCTTAAAAAAGCATGCCAAAAGCCGGCCATTGGGACAAGGGGCACCTGCAGAGCGGATCGGCACCAATGCATTCCGGACCATTTCAGCCGAGCTTGCCATCAGAATGCAACTGCTGAGTAGCCTCCCGGGCAGAGGATTTGTCGGCTTATAGATTAGATATGCATGCTGTCTAATTACCCATGGAGATGTTAAACAGCTCCTCTTGTTTTTGCTTCCCAGACACCTTGTAGATTGTAAGCCAGAATATTTTAGAGTTTCTTTCTTTTACTGCTGAGAACACCACTTTCCATTGCGTATCCAGGTCACACCTCCTTTTCTCATGAAGACATCACCTATAACTCTTGCACACTGTTTTGGTCTCTTCCCTCCAAGCCATATTCGTTGTATCCTTGTGCAATGCCCTTATGAATCTATTAAGCTATCTTCTAAGCAATGTGAGAAAAGGGCTATTGGTCAGGCCAATGAGTGGTTTGTTGAGGCGACTTGAGGAGGCTGCAGTTTTACTAAAGATTTTAGAAACTGTTGGTGAAATCTGACCAAGATTCAATTAGGATAGAAGACATATTTGAAATAAACAGCAAACAAAATTCAATGAATTTTATAATTGGAGATTCTAGTTTAACATCCCACCTTATTCATTTGATTGGTTGCAACTCCGCTTGGTCTTCCAGCCTAGTTTTCTTATGTACGGCAGCAGTCACCAAATGCAGAGAACAGGACAAATTTGCATGATCACTTATTAGGTTATAATCGATTTTAAAATCCGAGTTCCGATGAAAGTCTTGGATAGTAACCCATAAGTAATCAAGTGTTTCCAATCTATAACTTGACATGTGCGTATAAGCAGTGCCACAATCATTGCTACTCCTGCCATTCAATTTCATCTTATGTAGACATGAGAAAAACTCACAAGCACGTTTTGAGCTTTCCATAGTTTATCCTCGACATACAGCCATTCTTAATCATTCATCATCTTTAACAGATTAGCATTGAAATCACTGGCTAGTAGTCATGTAGAGTTTAGATGGTCCTGTCTTTTATCCATCAAAGTCTCAATGAGTTATGTTATTGTAGTCCTTCCTATATAAATGTTTGCCAGTACAAATGAGTTAGAATGATTCATTTGTGCAGTCGAGGATTCAAGTTTAATAATAATGACTGCTCCATTTAATTTGGCCATGGTGGAGATGCTAAAGCCCAATTAATTGTGTACATAAATTGAGACGTCCCCACATGGTCGCCTGCCCCTTGGTAGAGCTTAGTGTAGGCAAATATTATTTGATGTAATCCAACTAGGAGTTTGAACATAATTGCCATGTTTCTTACAAGAAAATTAGATACGTAAATAATCCAGGTGCTCTTGAGAGGACATTAGATTTTTGTAGCCCCTGATGTTCCATGAGCCAATCATTAATGGGGTTGACACATTGCCAGGAGGAATATTAGAGTAAACAAGTATTCACATCCGGTAGTTTAACCTCAGGTCATTTCTAAAGGAAATAATAGATTGCTCGTTTAACGTGCATTGCAAGACTGAGAACTTGGTATGACTAGAAGGTGAGGCATTATTGCTTTAATGTGGCTGAGATTGTTTTGGGGCAAAGATTGAGGGATATTTAATTTAAGCCTATTTGACGATCCTTATGCCCCAATGAGCCAATCCTCCTTTTCAGTACATATAAGACACGCCTTATTGTTGCCCCAAAAATTAATTTCACCACTTGGTCCATTCGTGAAGGCGATATAGTCAATATCCTTGGTAGTGATATTGCTTAATCTTAGAGATAGCGGTAAATAACTGTAATAGGTTGCTCCTGTTCAGTATGTCTTCCCTGCCCATGATGCATAGTCAGGGTATAACAAAACACTTTGTGCAGCATTCCTCTCTGAACTTGCTAGATTGAACCTAGAGGTAGAAACTAGAGTCTCCACAACATTTTCTGGAGGTGCCATGCACCCAACTGGCGCTGGCCACTTCCAGGGGGTTCCAGTGGCCATTGAAGGATGTCCTGAGACAACCTTTTATGGCAGCGACACTCATATGCCAAATGATGAGCTGTGGGGAGCACAATAGGAAGTATAGCATCACACTTATCACTGGCTAGAAGGCTGGGCTGATGGCTCCATTGGTGGGCGCCATCAGCTACAATGACCTGGTCACTGTATAATCAGACCCCTTCTGCGATCGGATGGGATGAGCAACACTTATCAGTGACTCCTGGTGTTTCCTAAATAAATTGATTTAAGCTCTTCCCCGGGTAGGCAGCTGAGACTTCTGGAATAATCTGCTTAGACTACTGTGCCACTGACCCTGATGTTATGCCGGAAGCCATTAACAATGCAACACTAGAGGGAGACAATTCACTGTTAACCTCATCTGACAGTGGTGCATACTGAAATGTGCCTTCTCGCTGATCAGTTTTAAAGAACATGGACCAGATTTTGTTGTGAAGACTGCCTTTTTTGTCTTGTATTGAGTTTCCTCAGCCGCTCTTTATTCTTTTTTTTAAATCTTTGGTGACTTTTGAGTATGAATATTGTAACCATTGACAAGAGAATTGACAAGGGAGTCTGGCTCCACATTCACTGAATTGTGGAGTTTTAAAACCATACTGATACAATTGTTGTTATCTATTGCCAGTGTCCCTTCCTGATCATGATGAATTGTTAATTCTGATTTATGAGCACCCATTAAAGATTGTCGTACATCAAGGTCTGTGGCCACCATGCCGGTAGTGCCCACTACTTTTTAGGCTCAGATACGAGCCTCGCTATTGATGGACCTGAATGTATGAGGAGCTTCTCCTTTTTCGAATCTATAATTGATATTATGACATCGCTGCAGGAAGGTCAGCCAACGTTTCTAAATGTTGAGAACAAAAGCATGTGACTTCATTATTGAGGGTTATTTGCAGAACCAGCAATATTAAAGAATTTATTTTGTTTATCACGCTGATTTACAGTAATCGATTTGCTCGGAAATAGCCTGCTGTTGCGGGGGCTCTGTGTATCTATAACTGTAATGTCATTGCTTTGCTGACCTGAATAAACAAATAAAAAATAAAAAAAAAGTTAAAACCATTAAAAAAATAAATTAAAAAAAAGAATTTATTTTGTTTAATTTTTGGTCAAGGCTTTGGTGTAATTTGCCAAGTTTTACAATATCGTTATTGGAAATCAAGTTTGTCAGCATGTTATTATGCCGCTCTGTGAATAGCGATAAATGACTTCTTCAATGAATTGCCTCCAGGCGATCTACTCACTGACACAAGTGCTCACAGGCTAAGCTTGCACATAGGAACTAGAGTCTGTCAAGGTAATGGGACAAAGCGTTGGAGTATGAGAGGCATCAAGTGAAAATATATCCTCCAACACAGTGAGAGAACCATGAGCTTTGATGATTTTCAATAAAGGGGACAATTTATTCACTGATGAAACCTCCAGGAAGGGGGACTAGTTGGATCTCCAGAAAGTTTCAATAATTTTAAGTTCTTGGAGTGAGCGTTAGTCTCCCAATGGGGAAGTGTGCTAATTGGTCCCAAAGACAACGAGGTCTTGCTTTTAATTTCTGTGCTTAGAACTTCAATGGAGTTACAAGGGACAGCAGTTAGCTCATCCAGTAATATTAGACTTTCCTCATCAAATGACTTCATGAATGAATAATTCTCATTTAGTGGGCAGACTTCGATATCTTCTACCCCCACAGATGAGGCTTTTTTAATTACTGCAGGGTGTAAATCATCCGGCCTGGAAGTCCTCATTATCCTAGGGGCGAAAGTCGAAAGGCTTATGTTGTGAGCTATGCATTCACTGCAGTAAAAGTCAATGAGAGCTGTAAGAGCATAAACCTCCCATGCTCTCTTTCCCCGTTATGTTTAGACTTACAGTATCTCTTAATGCCCTCACTTTGTGTGCCAGTTTCCATAAATGCTGCATCCTTGGTTGTCTGTAGTTGCAGCGCTTCAAGGACAGGGGGATTCAAATGATAGGGTTTCGTCAGTTCTGATGAAAGTGAAAATTTTTCCCTCCTCTTGGCAGGCATTGTATTTTATTTTGTTTGGTTTTTAGGTTTTTTGCCTCTCTCCTTAGTAGTACCTATAATGCCACTTGTAGGGGGCATGGAAACTTATTGTGAACGAAATTGAATTTCCTGCTCCAGTCAGGCATCAAGACAAACTGATGTCAACCAGCTCTGGAAATATGCTAAAAGCAGCGGGCTTATTTGAGGCAATTTGTCCCTATAGCACTTAAGGGTACTTAAAAGAAGATAAGAGCACTGGAGATTGAGATAGAAAGATGGAGTAATTGGGGACAGCTGCACTGACCTCTAAGCTGGCCGAGTCGCAGTGCCAACTCTCAGCCACACGTCAGCTAGCGTATGGTAAATGGCACGCTCCTGCTGCACCAGTAGCTTGGTTCATGCTGCCCGATCACCACTCCTTACCATTTCTGGCCATTTATTGGTCTCCACTCCCCTTGCTATACACTAGGTCCGGTGAGTTATATGAGAGGCAGTTGAGAGGGAGTTGAGAGGGCAGATTTGACATTTGAGGGGCAGTTTAAGAGGAGCTGGCTCAGTAGACCACAATCAATTAAATCGACCATAGCAAAGAAGACCACTGCCATGAATCCAAGAGTGGGTGAGCTTGTGTGGCGAGATGTTCCGGGAGAACTTGGGAGCAGGTGCCTGCTGGGTGAGTTCAGGTGCCTATGTGTGCAGGATGCAGGCTTGAGTGGGAGTCCAGCGCCCGCCTTGATCTTCTTTGCACTGCAGTTCTGCATTCCTCAGTCATCCACCTATGGCACTGCAGCTGTTCTCTCCTGCCATGCTTCTGGCTCACCCATGCAGTCACTCCACAGACAATGCTTCTCTTCTCACAGCAGCAGCTCACAGCAGCAGCAGGGGCGGCGGCAGCAGGTACACATGTCAGCACCAGCAAGTAGCCCTCCTGTTCACTTCCTTGTCCAGCTTCTGCTTTAGAGGTACTCCAGGCACCAGCAAAAACAACAATTGATGGACAGAATGCAGAACAATGTCATACATTCACCCCAGTACAGAGATCTGGGCCTAAATCCATCGTTTTTTTGCTCACCATGCCATTCCAGTTTGGACCCAGCCATATGCAAATCAGTCTTGACCCTGTGCCTCAAGGGAACAGTCCAGCCCGAACTGCCTAGCCAGGTCCTCCCTGGACCGGAATCAAGCATCCTAGGACCGGTTTCGGGGTTTCACCCCTCTTCAGCCAGGATAGCTTGATTCCAGTGGCATGGAGAGCAAGGGACCCACGTCTGGGCATACCCTTCCCACTCGGGGTGACAACTGCAAAAACAACAATTGATGGACAGAATGCAGAACAATGTCATACATTCACCCCAGTACAGAGATCTGGGCCTAAATCCATCGTTTTTTTGCTCACCATGCCATTCCAGTTTGGACCCAGCCATATGCAAATCAGTCTTGACCCTGTGCCTCATGGAACAGTCCAGCCCGAACTGCCAAGCCAGGTCCTCCCTGGACCGGAATCAAGCATCCTAGGACCGGTTTCGGGGTTTCAGCCCTCTTCAGCCAGGATAGCTTGATTCCAGTGGCATGGAGAGCAAGGGACCCACGTCTGGGCATACCCTTCCCACTCGGGGTGACAAATGCAAAAACAACAATTGATGGACAGAATGCAGAACAATGTCATACATTCACCCCAGTACAGAGATCTGGGCCTAAATCCATCGTTTTTTTGCTCACCATGCCATTCCAGTTTGGACCCAGCCATATGCAAATCAGTCTTGACCCTGTGCCTCATGGGAACAGTCCAGCCCGAACTGCCAAGCCAGGTCCTCCCTGGACCGGAATCAAGCATCCTAGGACCGGTTTCGGGGTTTCACCCCTCTTCAGCCAGGATAGCTTGATTCCAGTGGCATGGAGAGCAAGGGACCCACGTCTGGGCATACCCTTCCCACTTGGGGTGACAAATGCAAAAACAACAATTGATGGACAGAATGCAGAACAATGTCATACATTCACCCCAGTACAGAGATCTGGGCCTAAATCCATCGTTTTTTTGCTCACCATGCCATTCCAGTTTGGACCCAGCCATATGCAAATCAGTCTTGACCCTGTGCCTCATGGGAACAGTCCAGCCCGAACTGCCAAGCCAGGTCCTCCCTGGACCGGAATCAAGCATCCTAGGACCGGTTTCAGGGTTTTACCCCTCTTCAGCCAGGATAGCTTGATTCCAGTGGCATGGAGAGCAAGGGACCCACGTCTGGGCATACCCTTCCCACTCGGGGTGACAAATGCAAAAACAACAATTGATGGACAGAATGCAGAACAATGTCATACATTCACCCCAGTACAGAGATCTGGGCCTAAATCCATCGTTTTTTTGCTCACCATGCCATTCCAGTTTGGACCCAGCCATATGCAAATCAGTCTTGACCCTGTGCCTCATGGGAACAGTCCAGCCCGAACTGCCAAGCCAGGTCCTCCCTGGACCGGAATCAAGCATCCTAGGACCGGTTTCGGGGTTTCACCCCTCTTCAGCCAGGATAGCTTGATTCCAGTGGCATGGAGAGCAAGGGACCCACGTCTGGGCATACCCTTCCCACTCGGGGTGACAAATGCAAAAACAACAATTGATGGACAGAATGCAGAACAATGTCATACATTCACCCCAGTACAGAGATCTGGGCCTAAATCCATCGTTTTTTTGCTCATCATGCCATTCCAGTTTGGACCCAGCCATATGCAAATCAGTCTTGACCCTGTGCCTCATGGGAACAGTCCAGCCCGAACTGCCAAGCCAGGTCCTCCCTGGACCGGAATCAAGCATCCTAGGACCGGTTTTCCTAACACTAGCATCAAAACCCCCATCGGGACTTTTTATGATCTACAAATTATGTTGCTGGTATAGTTCTGTTGGACTTGGCCCTTTTTGCAGGGTTATCCCAAACTTTTTGCTTCTTTTTCCTATTTTTCCCTGAACTGTTGATTGCCGCAGATAAGGCCAGCAGTGGCAGAAGCTTTGAGAGAGAGTCCATGGGTGACTCCCCATATGCAACGCAGGAGTTTCCAAGGTGCAATGCTCCTGTCATTCCTCATGCAGTCAGAAGATAGGAAAGCTATGGCTTGCTGTCTTGCCACATGGACTGGCCTCCTTGGTTGCACCTACAAGGGCACACAGGGCACTAGCGGCAACAAGAAATACATGTTGTGAATCAGTGCTAACCAAGTACCCACTCTCTAGAAGCAAGAGATACTCACAGGAAGCTTGTGCCAAGGGGCATTGGCAGTCCACCAAGAGTAACTCTCTGTGAACCTGTGCCCGCCGGATACCCACTATCTAATAATAAGACCAACTTCAGGGAAACCTGTGCCAGCTGTGCGCCCACTGTCCATCTACTAAACCTTCTAGTGAAAACTGTGCCAGTAAATTGCCCTCAGACAGGCAAACCAACTCCAGGAAAGGTTTGCCTGCTGGGCACTACCTGCCCATGAACGCAGGGTGAGCAGCCAACACACTTACCTGTTCCTGCCACAGAATGCCTGTCCGTCAAGGGCAGCTTGAGGGATCTTTTGTCAAAAGGTCATGCGCTGTCAATCAACAATATCCGGAAGCAGCCTGCCCCGCCATTGATGGGATGCCCAGGTCAAGGAGCCCGGCCTGCCGTGCCATGGTGACCTCCGACTCGGCGCTGCTCCTCGCGGTGGCTGCATCCTCTCTGCCAAAACGTTTGGGGCGAATTGACGGAAGCAGCAAGGTCCAAGGGTGTCTGGCGAGTGGTCAGAATGTGTAATGTGCAGAGAAATAGTTCTTGTATTGTATTTCAGGCCAGCATTTATATAGCGCTGGCTTACTAGCCCATCCCTCCCCATGCTGAGGCGCTTGCCTACATGGGCAGCACGCTACGGGTAGGGTGTGTGGTCGGTAAGTGTTTGTTTTGATTCTGTGTGGGAAGTGTTTCCATGTGGTGCATGATGACTGCAAAGGTGCTATTCTCATGGTATGGGCCACAGCGCTTAGAAGTGTGTGATGGATGAAGTGTGTGAGGCAGACCTGCAGCTTTATGATGTTCAGTACGGTGGTAGGTTAAACAGATCTACAAGTCCACTTCATGGATTTTTTTTTATAATTAGAGTTCCTGTTTTTTTTTTTAAGTCTTTTTTATTAAAGATAATCAAGCTTCAGTTCATTACCCACATACAAATGACATTTTAGGAGAGACATCTGAGGCAAGTTCTTAAAATGTACCCGGTCTGCAGTTTCTACTATGAAAAACCACATTCTCTCGCATAGCCTCATGTCTCCCACATTAGAGGTCCTGTTTTTATGGTATATATTTTTTGACATTTCCATTTGTGTTTATCCACTTTATTTTTGTTGTAATTTTATCTGTATTTGCCCAAAGTCATTTTGTGCTTAGTGTAAAAAAAGAAGCTGCAATGGGTATATTTCCACTGTAATTTAACAGACAAATGTTTACTCATGTTTGGATGACCAGCGAGTTCTTGGCATTTACAGTGCAATACAGTTACCTGTAATCATTCTCATTGTGGAGTAGCATAGACAGCTGTATTGCTGCAGTTATTTAAACTTCATTAGGAAATCTTTTATATTTTTTTTTAACTTCTCGAAGTGTAAGTTTGCATAGCTATTTACCTGGCACGCAGGACTGATGCTAGGGTGAAGAAAAGCTATTTTCTGTATTTTTCCATACTTCAAAACAAATACAGACATGAAATATATTGTTTTCTGACAGTATTTATATGTAACAATCACTAAAAACTGGGAGCCATACTAATAATATATTCTGCTTAGCTAGGTACCCCACTGGGTCACCCAGTCTGAAATTTTGTGGAAAGTTTTGGTCCAGAGCTAGTATGGTTGAAGGGCGAGAGAAATGGAGCGATCTGTTGGTATGGATATTTTTAGTTCTAGCCTGGATGACAGGGAGAGAGAGTGATGGTAGTAAAAGGGAGGGGGCAGCATTTTTCAATTCTCTCCTAGGGCGGCAAAACACCTAGAAACGGCCCTGACTGCCCCCTTGCTGTGTGCTATCTGGGGTTGGCCTGCAGTAGCTGCTTCTGCCAAGAAAAGGACAAGGACTTTGCTGTGTGGTTTGTCCCCCCTGCTTGAGGAAGATCTCCAAGGGCTTGAGTAGAGCTTGCCTCCTGTTCTGAAGTCTCAGAAACACAAAGACTTCAACCCAGCTCCCCTGAACTTCCTTGCTGGGAGTTCTGAACTGTCAATAGGTGTCTGTGACTGTGGTGGGCCTCTGGAGGTTGTTCCTGCTGTTAGGAGCTGGAAAAGCAACACAACTACAAGAAAATTGACGCATTGCTCTTCTTGCAGCTGTTTTTCTGGCACAGCATCGATGTGCAAGAAGAATCTCCACACATCGCCGCACCACTGCCGAAAACCTGCGCAGGGCATGTCGCTGCTGCAAGAACTGATGCATTGAGGGATCTCAGCTGAAGAAACCGACGCAGCGCCGCTCGACTCCACCGCATCGATCGCCGACACATCCCGGATTCCCACACCTCATACCCGTGTGCCAAGTTTTCCCAACGCATCACCCGTGGACCAGACCGGCCTCGGAATTGACGCATCACTTCCGCTACGATTTTGACGCATCACTTCTCCTGCGTGCAGCAGAAATGTCTCATCGCCTCCCCATGGACTCAGGAACTGACACATCTCTTTGTTTTAGATGCTTCCCATCTCTGCAGTTGTTTGGCCTTGTGAACTTTGTTGTAACTACAGGTACAGGAGAAATTATGCATCCTTAGTTTTCTAAGGGCCAAGTTCTTTGAAACCTTTCTAAAGTCATATTCTTATTACATATAAGATGGATTTTTGTCATTTTGATAATGTTGAGTTTAGATAAAGTTACTTTATTTTTCTAAACTGGTGTGATGCCCATTTGTGGTGTTATCACTGTATTACTGTGAGTTTTGAGTACAAATACTTTACACATTGCTTTTGGGATAAGTCTGTCTGCCCGTGCTAAGCTACCCAGGGGTGGGCAGGGGCTATCTAAAGTGTTTATCCCCTTTACCCTGACTAGAAGCAAGGGTCCCTATTTGGAAAAAGGTACCTACCTCTGCCAACTAGTGCCCCCCATTTCTAACAAGTTCTCATTTAAAGGTGTTCTGTAAGACATATGTCAAAATTACACTATTGCATGCTCACCCTCTTTTTGTGCTGGCCAGTTTTAAACTCTGCACACTGTCCATTCCCAAGAATATGTGCTATGTTACCTAAAATGTGGCAAAATTGTCTAACCCCTATTGGCATATTTACCTTTCCTGGAAGGTCATAGTCTATGTTGCAGAAAATACACCACTAATATGGAAGTTAAATGTCACCTATGGACTGCAATACATATTATGCCACTCACTAGGCTGGCAAGGAAAACATAGTACAAGCCTGATGACTAAATATTCTAAACCTGCAAAAAGACTTGTTAAAATAACTCTTTTTGGCAGGAGGGAACTTTTTATGTAAAATATTGATCCCAGGGCAGAGATAATGGCTTGGACTAGGCAGGACGGCCTGGGTGGAGTATGTGACAAAGATTAACAAAGGAAAACAGAATATGAGAGCCCAGGAACTTGAAAGGGTTGTTGCTCTCTTCTACCACCTATTCTGAACAGATTGTATACATAAAGCCAGCAGCGGCTCGTGCAGGTAAGAGAGGTGGGGCAGCCGGCCGGGTGGGGGAAATTTCGGCATAAGACGACAAAGGAAAATTAATTATTTATTTAATTTTCCCTCGTGGTTGTCTGTCAGATCTCCCCCCCAAACCAGCGCCACCGCTCTTACCTGCATGGGCCGCACCTGCTTGAAGCAGTAATGGATGGGGAGAATGTAGGCCGGAGGTGGGAGCAGTACAAGCTCCTCCACGTCTTGTCTGATGGTTGATCTGAGGAGCAGGGGACGAGTCTTGGATGAAATGTTGCCCTTTCCCAAGGTGGTATTACTTGCCAGATTTTTCTGCTTGTAAAATTGGGTCACTTGTTCCCAGATCAGCTAGATCCAGGTGCGGGAACAGCAGTACACTCGAGACTGAGAGGAATGGAATTCCACTTAGGAATTCTACTTCATTAAATATCAGGGCCTCAGTCAGACTGGCTGTGAGATTAAAAACATAGGGGCAAATTTAAAAGCCCCTATGCGCCACTTTTGCGTCACTTTTCCCATGTTAAAAATAATGCAAAAGTGGCGCAATGGGCTTGTAAATCTGCCCCATGGAGTCTAGAAGGATTTTTTATAAGACGTTTTAAAATGGTGTGATTGGCATAAAGCGTTCACCTTTTCAAGTTATATATCTTTAGCCTCTCAGGTGATGCAAAAACGTGGTACTTCTACTTAATATAAGCCTACAATATTGACAACAAATATTGATTTTCTAGCTTTCTGTATCTAGACCATCCAGGTTTTATACAAAAAAGCCGAGTATCATACCAATTTGATATCTTACATTATAGGGAAAGAGAGGGTCGATAATTCAATGAGAGTAGATGCATATGCCAACGTTATGATTGTAAAGATTTCTTAACATTTCCCTCAGAGTTTGCTCATGGAGGCGCAGATCTAACTTTACTTCTTTGGCTAAAATTGCTTTGATTTCAACTGCTGGAGTTAAGGGATAAGAGGAATCAGTGGAAGCAATTAAACCAAATGTTGTTGACTTTGCTGTGGCATAAAGTGGTTATTACTTTCCACAATGTTGATTTCCCACTGGCAATTAATTGCGAGAAAAAAAAACAATACTTTGCCTTATTTTAAATAACGGAGCTGTGATCAATAGTAGCCCAACTAGCTTTCTGCTAAGAGAATTCTACACTCTACTGAGGAGAGCTGACAATTGTATCATAGTTAGTTTAATCGTTAGCTGTCATTAAGACCTTTTACTTTTGTATTGAGAAGCAGCTATGACAGAAACCACTGAATCGAATAATTTATAATAAAATTAAATGACCAATATGGTGTTTGCCTCTTGGTGAGGCTGGCCCTGTAGTCAACCATACATGGTATAAACACACAAAAAAAGGAAAATGATCAAATATTTTTTTCAAATTGTATGTTTATTGTCTTGGTTGATTAGATCGATAATTACATTCAAACAAATTAACGAGTAGAGTGTAGGAGTGCAGCTCGCAATAAAGAGGACACTTCCAGTTGACTTTTGAGGTCACTTTATTTAACTCTCTACCGAGCGCCGGGACGCGTCTGCCCGCTCGCTCTGCTAGCGGCTCACTGGTGCGAACTCGCGCCTCTACCCAGCATGCCCCACGGCGCTCAGGAAAGATTAGAGCGCAACGCTACATAGAGTCAGCGAAACTATTTAATGAAACTCAAAATAGGCAGAATCTATCCGTTCTTTAAATTTGTCCTGCAAATGTGGGCAGACTTGAGCTTCAAAACGTGCCCAATGGGAGCCTGGGGGGCAGCCGAGCACAGCGAGGTCTGCCTCCCGGGCAGATTGGGAGGGGGGGGGGGGGGAGTGGCCGAACGGCCATTTTGTAATAATTGGGCTATATTTGGGGATAGCCCAAATGTAGCCCAAATCCAGGGAAGTAGCCCAAGGGGTATTTAGGGAGTTTGCGCGCCCACCCAGCCACCATTTTAGGTTTGGTGACCTGGTGGCTGGGAGCGCTAGGTTTGGGTTATATGTTATGGAATGTTATGTTGTATTTTGGGGGATGAGGGAAATGATGTGGGGATCGTAGGGGTGGGGGGAAGACACAAGGGGTCAGGAAGTTATTGTATAGCGAGGCGTTAGTTTTGTAAGGCAGTGGCCAAGGAGTTAAATTGTGATATGCACCTGTTTCAATAAAGCGGCCTTTTTCACACACAATAAGGTGGTCTGGTGTCGGCTTGCCCCCCTCTCCCCCCTTAATCTCCCAAATATTCCCCATTAGTGACCCTGAAGGGCAGGGGAATATTGAGGTGCCTGGAATTACCGAGTTTCACCTTGGTAAAACGAGCTCCATAGTGAATTAAATGGACTGACTTAAGAGCGGGGAATAACCTCGTTTGCCTGAATCACGTGGTTCCCATTCGACCTTGCTTCACTTGGAAGAACCACCCCGAACTATCTGAAGCGGTTAGTTCTCATTCTGAGTCCCGCTTTTATTCCTAGGCTGGGCGGACTGAATGGCAGTTCACCCTAAGTCACTTCCACATTCTGTGGAATAAAAATATAACTTCCACCCAGCCCGTGTCTGTTGCGGTCGGACTGTGGGCAGTTTATCCTAATGCACTTCCACAGTCTCGAATAAAAAAACATAGAACATTTCCCCAACCCCATTATTGGGTCTATCCACCTAGCAATAATGAATCTCCAATTAATGGCGCCTCGTTTGAAACATTTTACAATGTTTGTCTATTACCACCGATTTACAAAGGGATGTTGGTTTGTCATTGTGATGATTTCGTTTTAACCAATAAAAAACTGTGGGGCATATTTACAAGGGCTTTATCTCCGCTTTTTTGGCTTAAAAAGCCAAAAAAGCGGAGGTAAAACTATCACCCTATTTACAAGAGGGTGCAAACATGCATAATCGCATGTTAGCACCCTTTTTCCCAGCGCCTCCCTTTGAATCGCTAATGAGATGCAAAGTGGGCGTCACTCGGCATACCCCGGATGGACACCTTGCAAATAACGCTGATGTTCACAGTGCGATATTTACAAGGCAGCCCACAGGATTTTAGCAGACGTTAGATTTTGGCGAAAACGAGCGTTTTCGCCAAAATCTAATGTCTGCTAAAATCCTGACTTACCTATGTTTGACAAGGGGGTGGATTATGCTGATACGATCACAGGGTCGTATCAGCAAGGTTATCGCCGTTTTGCAGGGAACATCGCTGGTAAACCAGCGATGTTGCCTGCAAAAGGGCGATAACCTCGCTATCTCTGGAATTTTTATCGCCCTGGAGAAACGTGTTGTTAATAACGCGCTACCAGGGCGAAAAATTACAGAGATAGCCTGCGATTAGAAATTTATCGCTAAGCACGGCCAGCGATAATTATCGCTGGCCGTTGATAATATGCCCCTGTATTTCTGCTTTTGCTGCTATTCACCTTCTCTCATTCATCCCAGCTCATATTTAACATGACAGTTTTAAGCTAACTGGAAGTAACTGAAGCTAACTGAGAAATCCAAACTAGAGAACCTATTCACAAGCAGCATAGTATTTTTTTTAAATAATAGTGTAGTTTTAAAGACTCCATTAAACAAAAAGGTGTACACCAGGTGGGTTCCAGAGGTATAAGCACATCTTTCTAACTGGTCAAACCAGCACAATGAAATAAATAAGGAGGAGAACACGAACAGAACCCAACTGAGGAGACATTCATCAGTTACAAAACATCTCACTTAGACACTCCGGGGCAGATTTACAAGCCCCTTGCGACACTTTTACGCCACCATTGCGTCACTTTTGTGACACAGCGGCGGCGTAAACAATACGCAACTATGGGACATATTTACAACGTGACGCATCTAGTAAGATGAGTCACATTTTAAAGCCCCGCGCTGCATTATACCTGCGTCAGGTGTAATGTATGCAGGGTGGGCGTTCCGTCGCAAGTAAGCCCCCTAAAAGTGACGCAGTGAAATCTACAAGATATTACTGAGTCACTTTTACGTCCCCGTTGCGTCAAAACTTTATGCCTGCTTCTAGCAGGTGTAAGGAGTGACGCAGCACAGCAACTATAGGGCACCCCAGAGCAGTGCTGGAGTTGCGTCGCGCTTGCGACACGACTCCAGCACTGCGTCACTCTTACGCCAACAGATGCGTCACGCATCTGTCTATCCTTGCACCACGGTGCGCCGTACTGTAAATGCGGCGCATCCATGGTGGCGCAAGGTGTTTCTTGAGTCACGCAAAATAGCTGGTGCATCTCTGCTAATATGCAGGGATGCGCCAGTTATTGTAAATCTTCCCCTCCGTCATGATTTTTTTCCTGCATAATTGCCTCTTAGTGGTTTGCAGAAAATTAAGAAACATCTTCTCATGGTAGCAGATGTGTTGAGCTCTGTTTAACTTGGTAGGGATTAGAGGCTTTTTGAAATGGTAAACGGGTTGCAGGGTGTCTTTTTGCACGTCATTTATGTTTTTATTCGTTTGGCTTTTACATACGACTAAAATCAATTTCTATGGATATAATGGAATACTTTTTCTCTTCTGGTGGATTTATCTCTGAGTAAAAATGTGACCGACTCTTTAGGCCATATGAATAATATGATAGCATGAGAATTAAATACTTATAATGTTTATTAAATACAGTTAACGCCTATTTGTAGATGCCTTCCTAGAATTAAGTGTTGTTTGTTGTGTAATTCTCTTTACCCAGGGTGTCATGTTGAAGGTAGAAACACACTACTCCATAGATGACCAGTGATCCTGTGGCTGCCACGTCTACAAGGTATCCACTTGATGGCACGACTGTTTCTGCAAAGGACGTTGGTCACATTCTAGTGCTAACCTCCCAGTCCCACGTTATTTTTGCTTCTTTCATTCTAGAAGAGACAAGTTATCACAACTTCTTTTGTTACTGAGTGCCTGTTAGCGACATTTTCCACATTATTTAAGTGGGGTACGCCCACTTTGCATATCATTGGCATTGCAAAGATGGGCGTTAGGGAAACCGGCGCTGAGGCATAGGAACACGCGTTAGCGTGTCCTTGATGATAGTGCGATAGAATTATCGCCGCTTTTCGCCCGATAATGGACGCTAAAGCGGTGATAATTATATTGCTTCCCCTTGATGATATGCCCCCATATTTGTAAAAACTAGAAGGATTAAGAGCTTTTAATAGACGCAAACAGTAAAAAGAGATCTCTACATTTTGGAACGATAAAGATGAAAAAAACGCATACTTTACAAGAGGTTAATTCGTTTTTATGTATAAATGCTTAGTTTTTCATTTTGATGGTAAATGAATTTGAATGAAAGCGTATGTTCCTTAATACCTTTTGTACAAACTCCTTGCACCTCCAAATCTCCTGTTGCTTACAACATTGGCATTACATCCTGATTTAAATATGCACTTGTAGGGTCCATATCAGGGCTTTTTTCGCAATTCCTTGGCTGAAACAGATATTTGATATGTAAAAGAATAATTTTTATTAAATTCAAACCCTGCAAGTGAAATTGTGGAGACTGGAGGTGTAGCGGAGATAAACTGCGATAAGATCAAAAGGATCATGGAAAAAATATTCTTAGGCTTCCAGTGCCTGAGGTTGATTGAGTTGTGTCAGATCAGAACTGGTTGGCAATTCAGAGATGTCTGCTAATGAAAGAAAACGAAAATAGAAAAAAATATTTTTTTGTTAAAGCAAAATGTATCATGCTGCTCAAACTGTGATATTCGGGATAAGGTAAAAACATTAATATCAGTTGTTGGAAGGAATGGTACTAATCTCAGAATATTTCTTTTTAGTAAAAATGTCTGCAGATTTTTTATTTTTTAATATGTCTAATATCAGGAAAGATAGTCGAATATTTCAAGTGAGGAATGAAATGACTAGGATGGAACCAGGCTAATGATATGCACTGGAATAATCAAGCACTGCATCTCAACCAACAAGGGGGTGAATACATACGTAGGTTACTTCCTAATTATTTCACACAATTAGAAAATAATGGAGGAATGTGCTTATTTTATTTTGCAAATTTAGCACGTACACGGGCAAATGAAACCGGGTGTGTTTCTGTTAGAAAGTGGGTTTTTGTTTTGAAAGAGGGTTTTCTTAGCAAAGACCTAAGCAGACCCTGCTTAGGTCTCAACACAGTTCTAAGAGAAACTCTGCTAAACCCCTGGTGGCATTGGCACAAGCATGCTTCATCATTTAATGACATCAGGAGCAGTGCCATCTCATAATCTTTTGATAACCCACACCTAAGAGTAGTAAGTTAAAACAGTACTAACCTTTTTAAAATCAAGAAAACAAAACAACATCTCTAGATTTCCAAATCAAATTGGAAAAGTGAAAAAAAAGTGAATAGGCAAAAAGAGACCAGAAGGATCAAAATCATTTTCATTTTAGGGGAACTGGAGACATGAATTTTGAAATATTTAATACAAAAAGTGCAAAGAATATAAAAAGCAGAAATGGTAAATGCCAGTTCATGGTTGACAGGGATATTTGCATGATTTGAGGCTGACAGAAATAAAGTGGAGGTTGGGTAATCTAAGATAATCACACTAGTCAAACATTTTACTGTGGGACTTATGGGCTTTTAAAGGGTTGGTGGGTTGTATATTATTCTGCCAAGTCATCAGATGGATGCACAACAACTTCTCTGATGGCACTAAAGCTTTGCTGTATGGGCATCATATTAAGTGCACCTGATTAGCTAAAGTTTTTGATCTTCACAAACCAGCTCCCAAAGCTGGAGATTGTTGTTAAAAACAAAAAATATATTGACCCTGATATCCTAGGAGCCTTCCCAGTGCCTTTGGTACCATTAATCTTATTTCCTATTTGGGACCGCAAGACTTTCCTTGGTGGCCGCAAACAGGAAACATTGAGGTTGGAAGATCTGTACTCGATAGGGCAGATGTGTTGACATCCATTCTAAGCAAGCTTCTTAGAGCTCAAATTCTTCTTACAGGGCAAGGTCCAAAGTTGTAGCAAAGAAAATATCCTCAAAGCTGGATATGTTGTCCTCAAACCCTGCCTGAAGTAATTGATATTGGTGCCAAAAGCCCAGATTGCTTCACTGCTTAGATATATTTATTGTCTGGTGCTAGTGCTGGTCCAAGGTTTTACCTTCAGATTTGCTACTTTTTTGATTCTCAAAATCTACCAGTGGTATAAGCTGGAAGCTGCAGCCAGGTAGGACTCTTGAGCCTGAACAACCTAAAACTGAGATCTTGCTGAACCAGTTTAACATGCAGAAAAAAGCTCTCAGAGGAACGGACCAGGTTTTTTAGCCAACTTTGATTACTCTCAATTTGGGGAAGTCTCAAACCCTTGTCTCAGACACTTGCAGATGAAACAAATGACAATGACCCCATTCTTCAGAGTGCTGGAAACATTCCTCATGGCACTTCTGCCATTCCCAGCTTCCTATGGTAGTTCTGTAGGTACCAGGTGGCCATGGCCACTCCAGGCTCCGGTCCTCAGTGGCCAGCTTGGCCTTTTTGGAGTTAAGAGTCATTCTGTTTATTTTGTCATTTAAACATATAATAAGAGGCCAATCAAAGTGTTTTTGCATTTGGAGAACAGTTCCTGTCCCTGGGTGCCAGGAGGATTTAGTTTTTCTTCTTCCAGCAGACAGGCAGTTTGTGCCTCTCAATGAATTCTGTTCTAATCTTCAATGTTATAGGGTAGAGCTTAATGCTCACCCAATCTTCCCATTTTCCTCCAAAATTATTATAAGTATAAATTTGTTCTGGCTGTAATTCTTTAGTAAAAACATTGAAGTGTAATAACGTGGGCTTTAGGAGAAAATTACTTATGAACCAAAAAGGTAGACTGCACAATTTCTTTACCTGAAATACTATGAAATATATAGTTAAATTAGAAAAAAGTCATACAAAACCAGCCAGTGTTGCTCTGGCTATATGTCTGAAAGGCCTCAAATCCTTTATACATATTCCCCATATTCCCACAATAAAGTTCTCCCAGTTTCATTACTCCAAACATTTCCCAACATTTTACACATCCTCTGTCTGTAACAGCTGCTTATATTCCTTCATGGGGGTTTGTTCATGAAAAAGAGGAAAACTAAACATGTACTAAAAGGTAATCCTTTTGGACCTGATTGCATGAAGGGTCTTGTAGCTAACCCTTTTTAAAACCCTGGGAAATTTAATGAAGGTTTGTAATTCCAATATAATCATTTTTAAAAGTGATAGCCCGTCTATTGAAAGACGTAGCTCCTCTCAAGAAAGGAACAGATTTTTTGTTTTACTCACCAGTCAAATATAATTAAGATCACAAAGGTTTTCTAAATATTCTGAGAAATGAAATATCTCTTTGGTTTACTCTGATATAGATCTGTAACTTCAGACAAATAATGAGCATTGGCTTCCTGTTAAATACACATTTTAGTTTTGATGAATCAAGGATACAACCACTGAAATAAGGCAATTAGTTTTTATTTTTGTTAACATTTTCTGATCTGGATTGAGCAGCATGAGCCAATTTATATTGCTAATTATGCGGGGTTCAGAAAATGTATTAGAATCCTTTTGCGAAATGATGGTGAGGTCTTGCCTCCATGGAATATTGAACTAAATGGTTCTAAAGCTAGCACATCATAACTGTTTTGAAAAATTACTGACCCACACCATTCTCACATGGGGCTTTGCCATGTAGCAATTGTTTTATGACCTCTTGGATTTCTAATTTGATAGAATGGATTTTAAATTCAATGATTACTTCTTCCTTTGCCTTAAGTAGCTCAACATTTCTAAGAAAGCTCTGGATTCTACTTATTTTTCTGCAGTCAAAGAAGTGCCTTGCTGAGAAAACGAGCAATAATACTTAAACATAAAACCCATAGTGCCGTATTATCCACTGTTAATTGATTAGAAACTGATCTCTGATAGTAGTTGTTAAATTGCAGTTAATCATCTCTCTAGATGACCAAGGAAGTGGCCTATGTTTTCACTTTCACCATAAACTCTATACATAAATATCTTAGCATTTACTATTTCTTTCTGCAAATAGTAAACTCTAAGTTTGTTTTCAGTTTGATCCACTTCTATAAAGAAGTAAGGGAGTTATCCTGAGAGAACACAAAGCATAACTGAGCTTGTCTTGCAGTGCCAATTTTTGTTGAGCATCAGCCTTAAGTTTATAGAACATCATTAAAATAAAAGGATACATTTATTTTCTTGTTTAAACAAGCGTCTGATCTGCTGTATATTCATTGTTAGAAAATAAATCTCTAATTGAAATACTAAGGGTGCTTAAGTTATCTACTTTGAAATGAAATGAAATTTTGTACTTGTATAGCGCACTGCTGGCCCAGCAACGGGGCGTCCTGGCGCTTGTACTCATACCGCTGTGGAACCCCTCCTGGCTTTTCCTGTGAAATGTCCACTCCTAGGCACCCCCAAGGTGAAGCCAGGCATCCCCAGCGCTGTTGGGGCTGTTGTGGAGATTAAGCAAGCTATTGCCCAGAGTTGCAGAGTGGGACCCATGATTAGAGTAGGCACCGAGGCGAGATTTATCAGGTCAGAGGAAATTGAGCCCAAGACCACAATGTGTTCATTTGCTTGATAATGTTCATCTTTTCTCTGTATCTGAAAACGTAATAAAAAATTATTTAAAAAAGAAAGACCCTAACAAATGTAACCTGGTAGCAAGTTGCCCATCAATGTTCTCGATAACAATTTTAACTTGGTAAAAAATGCAAATACCTTGGAGGAAGGCTATCATTTGCTGCATGTATGCCAGAATTGATGGCGCTGTAAATGTTATTCTTAGGC
Source organism: Triturus cristatus (assembly GCF_964204655.1). Classification (NCBI taxonomy): domain Eukaryota; kingdom Metazoa; phylum Chordata; class Amphibia; order Caudata; family Salamandridae; genus Triturus; species Triturus cristatus. Next base: position 773,731,164 of record NC_140593.1, read on the forward strand.
TGGTGCTAGATAGCCTGTTTTTCAGAATTTCTAATTCCATTTTAGTCAAGCAAAGCAATTTCACATAATTATTGGAAATATACTTAAAACCCCATATATCTAAGATACATTTGCATGATATGTGTTGCCCACCAGAAGCACTCACACATGCACAAACAAAAATATACACACACACAACTTGCGGCAGCCAAGTTTATTTCGGAAACATGCTGTTTCTTTACTTTTTTATACTAATTTTCTCTCTTGTGTATTTAGTAAGATAATCATCCATTCATTTAGCACACCCTTTTTATTAATGATCATTTATAACTCGTTTCACCATTTTGGGGCCGATTCAGATCCGGGTCTGAAAGCACTCCAACCGAGCCGGATCCGGAGTGTTTTCCGACCGAGCCGGAGTCCTGCAGTCCGACCGAGCGAGTACAATGCGGCCGCATGCTGTCGGACTCGGTTCGGTCGGACTCATATAGAAGTCAATGGGAGCCGGTTGTACGACGCGTACATGGGCTACCATTGACTGAATGGGTATGTTGCGGACAAGTGCGCCCCCTACAGTGAGTACGCATCGGTGCTATCCGCACCGTGCATGCCTGTGTTGGGGAGACCCATGGGTCTGCCCCTGTGTCCGAGTCGTAGGGCTGCGGGTGACATGGGGTCTGACGCGGACCCCCAAAGGCAACCACCCGGACAATTTGCAAGCCGGACACTCTGGCTCGCATAGGCTGTCCGACTCTTGCATCGTACTGGCTCGGTCGTGAATCGCATCCATTGCACGCTGCGGTTAGCTTCCAACCGAGACGTACGGAGCGGTTCGGACCCGGAAACGAGTCGGTCGGTGAATGTCATGTAGCTCGCATCGTACTTGCTCGCTCGTACAGCTGTACGAGTCGGGTGAAAAATACACGTACGGTGTGTAGTTTTTCCAGCCGGATAGCGTTCAGTGCCCTTCCGACCTGGATCGGAATCGGCCCCTTACTGTAAGGAGCCTAGAGTGGTATACATGAAATGCTTAGAAAATGTGTAAGCATCAAGACTGTATTTTAAGTCAGTTCAACAATGCACATGACCATTCCCTGCAAAGTAGAGAGGCGAGCCTCGACACTGTTGCTGAGATTTACTAATGCTTTGCACCAGGTTTTCATTACTTTTGGGCCTCTGTTCTTTCTTTTACACTGCAGAAAGGAGTTTTAGAATATTTTGCACTTGATAAGCCACATTTAGAGGAAAGGAGCACGTTGTATCAGGAGATATTAGCAGAGATATTTCTAGCAAAAGTATATATCAAGAATCAGCTTTAACACTACAATGTGGTATAATTGTGCAATATCTTCAAAGAAATGTAGTAGTAATTCTAAAAAAGTAAGTGATATTATGCATTAGGTGTTAATTATCGTTTGGCAGTATCTATTGTGAAATTCTCAGTAGGGCATTGAATTCTCCATTGCTGTCATCTCCACCCTAGCCTATGTGAGGTTGCACTTTCCATCTGAGATAAATCAATCCAGAGCAGGAAAGTATTTTCCATCAACATTTGAAGATGAGCTGTACTAGATTTGAGTGCAGTGTGTGGTGCAATTGCCCGGTGGTTGGGTTTGTTTGTCTCTTATTTAGTCATAGGTAATGTGAACCTTCACTGTAGTGTCTGTAAGGGTTGAAATGTGTCCCAGACTGCTCAGCTAATTCAGCATAGCAGGGGAAAGCACTTTGTGGCAGTTTATTAAACTTTCATATGAAAAACATCAAGATTTACAAACCTCATTATCACATATGTACATTGATGGAGCTCCATTAATTAATTATTGAGTTCTTTCACATTAACATTATAATTTCTGTACAACAGATTAACATTTTTTACATGAACTCCATATTTTAGCACTGTAATCCTTCCAATGTACAGCTGTCTTTTTCTGGGTACAGCCAACATATGTTTCGTGTTGATTTTTCGATTCAGATGAATTGATAAAATATAAAAACATCACAAGCCATGTAATTGTTTACACTTTCATTGCTCCCCATGCTCAAGTATTGTATATTGATTTAATTGAGAGTTGGAGAAGTTACTGGCTCAGTGGATGAGTAGCACAGGGCCTTTCTGTTCAGTTAACACTCTCCGTCGAGCCATACAGCTCCGGTGTCGCCATCGAAGGAGATGCGTCGGTTCGGACTGGTGCAACAGCGGTGATGTGTAGATTTTGCTTGTTTCAGTTCAGAAAACCCACGTCCAAGGGCCCAGAACTGGATTAGTATCATTTTGGCAGAGTAGGATTCACAGATGGCAGAGTCCAGGTGCTATTACAGGTTAGCTGGAAGTCTTTGATGTGCCTAAGATTCAGGAACAAGAGTCAAGCAGACCAGCCCTTGGATCACTCTGGGTTCAAGTGATGAAGGTCCAGTCCTTCTCATCCAGGCAGAGAGGGAAGCAGGTAGGTCAGCACAGCAGAAAACAGACAGCACCACCATGACGAACAGAGTGATGTGGCCCATTCCACTCCTTGGTTCTGACTTCTGTCCCCAACCCAAGGAAAACTCTGTCCACATGGACAGCAACCAACAGAGGCCACTGACAGACGTCAGTATCCAGAGCAAGGCTCCAGGCCATCCAAGGCTTTCTGTCCTCTGAGTTTTCCCAGAGTGGGAGGGGTAGTAGTCCCAGGTGTCCCACACCATTTCTCTACTCTATCTACCACCAGTTCAGGGGTGGTATCCTTAAACTGGTCCTTCAACCCAGGGTCTGTACCCTTATGCTGAACAGGAGTCAGGTGAATCCTTACTCACTCTGTCCCTCCATTCTTTACCCTTCTCTTGGGAGTGGTATGCCTGGGTGGCTAAGCTTTCAGAGTGCCTTGGGCAGCTGCCACTCCCAGCTCTTCTATCACCGGTGGCTACTCATTCCCCAAAATACAGTCAGTGGGCAACTGATACTAGCTATGATCTTTCTCTTGGTCATCTCTCCACCACGCTCCTGGAAAACCAGGGGCATGGGGTGGAAAAAGGCCCGCCCCTGAGCCTGAGTTACTTTAAACACCTTCCCGATGTACTGCTCCAGGGAAACCAGGCCTTCCACTACTATGGTGTAGCTGGCCCCAGTGTCTCTCAGAGCAGTGACAGGGAGCCAATTCACCTTCACCTGGTGGAAGTGACAACTCCCACCCTCAGGGATCACCAGCTCAACCTCTGAGTTTATCCCCCAGCTGAAGAAGAATATGGCATGGTCTATCGCCTGACCATGGGGACTACTTTGCCCTAGGACCACACATGCCTCTCCTGTAAAGTCTTAGCTGGGAATAATCAAAACGGGAGGTTGGAAATGGGGTGCCCTGGGCCACCGCCCACCAGAACGTCCCTCTTTCTTCTCAGAAGGAAAATGGTAACCCTTTCCTTCCCCCTTAACCTGAGGTTTGTCTGGATCTCCCTTGACCTCCCCCTCACTCTTCTGAGTGTGAACCTGAACCACCCTTCTTGTGGTCACTCCCAGGTACCTTCGTGGATAGTCTGTGCTGACCCAGATATTAGCCTTCTTAGCATGTTTCCTGGGGTCAATCAGCGTGCTATCACCCAGGTGCTGGTGCAGCGCTGTAAAACAAATATCAAGCATGTGCTCCCTCAGAATCAGGTTATACAGCCCCGTATAATCTTCTACCTTGTTGTCCCTCACCCAGCTCTTCAGTGCCTTGCTGGAATAATCTAGGAAGTCCACCCAGGTCAGTGTGGGAAGCTTGTGGCTACTCTTGAACTTCTGTCTATACCTCTCAGGGGTCAACCCAACTCATTGATAAGTATGGCCTTCAAGGGAGTGTATTGTGTCTGGTCCACTACCGCTAGTCTAAGGAGCGTGTCCCTCTGCACTGTGGGAATATACCTCTGCAAACTACACCCAGTACTCCTCAGGAACCTCGTGCACCCTCAGAGCCACGTCACAGGCTGATAACCACTTACCTATGTCATCCTTCACCAAATAATTGGGGACCAAATCTTTTGGAATATGGACTTTTTGTTTTCCATTACTGCTGGACTCTACCACCATGGCCTTGATGTCCAACTGTCTGAGGTTTTGCCCATTGTCCATCTTCCTTTGCTCATCCTCCATATCCAGTCTCTTTTCCTCCATGGCTTTCTCATTCTCCATCAAAGCATTCTCCTTTTCTGTCAAAGCTCTCTCTTTCTCCATCTTAAATTTGGCAAGCTCCAACTTGAGCTTTCTCTCCTCCCTCCTGTCCTCTAGCTTCTCTGGGGACAGGCCCCGGGACAATACAATGCTGCCTGCCCTGGTGGGAACCACTGCTCATGGCAAGTTATTGGCCCCCTGTCCCATAGGCAGTCCATTGTTCTCCAGTGAATCCTGGTCCATCTCCACCTCATCTTCCAGTATTTCATCTTCCTCCTCTGGGGTCACAGGTGTATTCTGGGCTTCTAACCAGGATCCCAGTGCCTTTTGCAGCTCCACCTTACTGGTGAAACCTTTTGTAGAAAGCCCAAATCCCTTGCAGAAATCCTTGAGCTGAACCACAGTGTAACTCTCCAGCTTGGCCAGCGCACAGTCCATTTTTGCAGGTGCAGGTGCAGATGTAGGACCTGTGGTGGCTGGCGATATTTGAAAGTGGTGAGCGTAAATGTTTGGTATGCCTTTAATGTAGTGAACAATGCGGGCAAGCTTAATGAACAAATATGGGGTCCTGGCTGGATCCTCCTCCAGAAGAGAAAAAAGAAAAAAAGATCTGCACATCTTCAACCACCTCTTTTTCCTCGTCAGCACTCTCTTTTCACCCTTCCCCGAATACACTTTCTTGCATCTCCCTCACTTCACAACATCCAAACATACACTGCACTCACTCATATTTAAGTATTTTTTACTACTTTTGCTTTTGCCCTGTAAATATATTGCCATCTGTGCACCCCCTTTACACACATTTTTACAAATTTGCAATCACAACTGGAATCAATGACCATTGTTCTGTGTGCTCTGCAGAGAGGCCAATCCACTGACAGGCACTTTGCTTTGGCTTCAAGGTCAGCATCAGAGCTCTCAATCAAAGCCCCTCACAAAAAACACCTGCACAGCTCAAAGTATGCACGGGAAAAAACACAGAAAGAAACGCAACAAGATTAAATAGCTAACTCTCGAGGAAGAGAATATTAAGTAAAAGTTGAAATAAGATAGGAGCTAAGTCGCTGACATGCATTGCCTTAACATTTTTAACACTCATTTTTCGAAAACCAATCCGTGTTTTTGGCATTAATCTTGTTAAGGGCATGAAGATCAGGCCAGTTTTAATGTCATACAGCAGATAATAGTCTATCGTAAGCACAGATCTCGTCTTTGCCCTTGACTCAAGATATTTGTATCAACTTCACAAGGGAACAAGAACACTGGTCTTCTAGTCTTTGCATTCATTTCATACCCGGGGAACAAATGCTGAAGCTCCACTTCTAACTGAGGAAGTGACATGCAGTCAGGGCCTGGGGTGTCATAGAGGAGGAGGTAGGCATTGCGAGGGGTCTCTGATCAAAATACAGAATAGAAGATTAGCATTCAAACACTTACCATTAGGGTGAACAAGGCACCACAACATATGCACCAGTGCTTGCATTCACTCCTATGTGTGACGAAAGGGAAAGGGTGGGATCTATGCCAGCGAATGACAGAACGCTGCTCTCATGCAGGGAGGAAAACTCCAACGCCCCAAACCATGATGCTGACAGCATCACTTGCGTATAGAAAATACTGCCATAGCCTACAATGGCAATGATTCATTATGAAGGGCTTTAGAACAGTAAGCCCTGCATCGTGTGTCCAATTTCAGAAAGCTGATTTACTGCCTGGCTTCTGTCTCCTGATTCAGAGCAAGGCGGGGCAGGCAGCCTGGGGCTTAAATGCATTAATTTGTTTATAGATACAATTGTATCTCAAAATAAATCAATCTAATTGATATGTTTACAAGAATGTAAAGGAAATCATTTCAGGGGGGTGCCGGACCTCCAGTCAGGAGCATGATTTTAGGAAAAAGCAAAAATGCTAACCAGAGAGAATAGAAAAATTAAAAATGCCAGTTAGAAAAAGTAGGGGAATGAGGGTCAGAGACAATTGATTCGAAGTGGTCTTATACATGGATTGTATTGTACACCAATTTATTGTAAGACACACAAGTCCTAGCCCACAGCTGATCATAATGTTAGAAATCGGGTCTTCAGTTGGCAGAGGTATGCACCCTGTCCAAGTAAGGATTACAGTCCTTGTCAGGGTAAGTCAGATACACAGCCTAAATTAACTTAAGGTTACCCTCTGGTGGCTTTGCACAGAGCAGTCATGCTTAACTTAAGAGACAATGTGTAAAGAATTTGTGCAAAACTTAAAACAGTAATACAGGTAAACCACGACACAAAAAATAGAGTTTAATTTAATTAATCTTGCATGAAGGAGGCATCAACATCGAAGATCCGATGCGGGAAGCAATGAGGGTGATGCTTTCGCACTGATCCCTTTGGATGGTGGTGATACATCTGTTCTGCTGCGTAGTTGGAGATGCATTGCCCGTGAACCCTTGGTGATGAAGGTGCCTAATAAAAAAAAAAATTGAATGTGTGTCCTCCTGTAACGTAACTGGTGCTATGTAAAGCGCTCTGATACCTGATTGGATTCAGGTCAAGTTTGTGCTATATAAAACTCGGCAAAAATAAAAATAAGTTGTTGTCAAGCCAAGCAGTGGGTGCGATGTCCATGGAACTGCGTAGCCATGCATGAATTTTGCTTCTTTCAGCACAGAGAACCCACTTCCAAGGGCCCAGGACTGGATTGGCATCACTTGGCAGGGAAGGACTCACAGATGGCAGAGCCCAAGTGCTGTTGGAGGGTTGCCGTCTTTCATGTCCCTGATACTGCAGAACAGGAGGCAAGCAGACCATCCCTTGAAGTCATTCTGGGTTCAAGTGGTGTAGGTTCAGTCCGTCTCACCCAGGCAGAGAGGGCAGCAGGCAGCAGACAGGAGACAGGTTAGCACAGCAGAAAAGCAATTATTTCAGAGCCGCAGTCCAGAAGAGTGGCAGCCGTTCAGCAGCACGTCAGTCCTTCTTCCTTGCAGAGTATTCACAGGTCCAGAAGTGTACTGATTTGGTTGGGTTAGAAGTCCAGTTCTTATACCCAGTGGTGCCTTTGAAGTAGGGGTGACTTCAAAGAGAGGCTTTAAAGTGTGCAGAGGTCCTCCCTTCCCTGCCCTGGCTCCAGACACCCTCCTGGTGGTTAAGCAATCTTTTGTGTGTGAGAAGGACACAGCCCATTCAGTTGTAAGTGTTAGTTGCTCCCTCCCATCCTGCCCAGGATGGCCAATAAGGATCTGAATGACCCCTCAGGCACACCTAAGCTCCCTTTGTCTGTGACTGTCCAGAGGGAATACACAAGGCCCAGCTGTCATCCACACAAGACGTGTATTGGAAACAGGCAAATGGCACAAAATGGTAAGGGAAGAAAAATGCCAACTTTTTAAAATGGCATTTTTAAAGTTGTAATAATAAATTCAACTTTACCATTAAAGAGGGTTTAATATTACAAGTCCATAGGTGCACAACATGATTGTTCTACTCCTTCTTAACCAGAAATTAAACGTATTAAATGTAATAAGGAATTCTTATTGTTAACCTATGAGAGAGGTAGGCCTGACAGTAGTGAAAAATGAATTCAGGAGTTTTTCACTACCAGGACATGTCAAACTAAAAAGTATATGTCCTGCCTTTTACTTACACAGAAAAACTGTCTTATGGTTTACCTGGGGCATGCCTTAAGGTTGACTTATATATAATAAAGGGGAGTTTAAGTCTTGGCAAATGGCTTTAAATGTGAAGTTGACATGGCGGTAAAACTCTGCAGTGGTAGGCGTTAGATATATTTAAAGGGGTACTTAAGTGGGTGGCACAATCAGTGCTGCAGGCCCACTAGTAGCATTTAATTTACAGGCACTGGGCACATATAGTGCACTTTACTAGGGACTTATAAGTACATTATATATATGCCAATTGTGGATACACCAACGTTACCATGTTGAGGGGAATGAGCACATGCACTTTAGCACTAGTTAGCAGTGGTAAAGAGCCCAGAGTCCTAAGGCAAACAAAAAAAGATCAGCAAAAAGTTAGGCAAAACAGCTAAAAGTTTTGGAGGTGACCATGCGGAAAGGTCCATTTCCAACACCTAGAAACTCCTTTCTACATCTAAACACCCATTCCCGAATCCCTAAAACCCCTCATCACTGTAAACTCCACCCCATCTTGAACCCTAAAAACTCTTCACCACCACAGCTGCTACCCATAATTGAACCTTAAAAACCCTCACAGCCCTAAACTCCACCCATCCATGAACTCTAAGACCCCCAATACCTTTACACTCCACCCATTCCTGAAAGCTAAAAACACCTCACATACCTAAACTTCACTCATTCATGAACCCTAAAAACACCTCATTACCCCTTCACACCACCCTTCTCTGAACACCAAAGCCCTTTTCTATGCCTGAACTCCAACCTTGGCCTAAAGGCATTGACACACTTCAATGCTACCCATTACTGATACATGGCAGGGACACACCTTCAGGTAGCTTTGGGAGCTTTCAGTTTAAGATCTGCAATGCATAAGGCTGTCTGTCAATCACCCTGACACCTCATTCTCTTCCATCTCACCACAGGGTGAAGCAGGGTCAGGAACTTCAGGGACCCTACCCCACCTCACCATACTCTGAGACAAGGTGAGGAAAGTGAAATAAAAAACCTAGAAGCAAAAAACTGTAATCTGTGTGGTGAATAGTTTGATGGGGTGGGGTGGTATCGTTACCACAATTTTGAATTATAAAATAGCAATGTTCTACCCCTTTTTCAGTTTAAAAAACCCAGCGATTACTTTCTAGAATCCTCTACTAAAAGACCGCATTTAAAGCAACCAAGAAAAAGGACAGGGCTTAAAAAATCTAAAGTATTTTATCTATGCTTCCTCCCACTCCCCCTTTCCTGGATCATATACTTTCAACCTTGAGCAGGTTGAAAATATTCTTGTGGTGACTTACTGCACACTTGTATGATCTACTCAAACAGATGCTGTGGATATCCATTATTGTTCATACTATAGGCTGTTTTGTCTGCTGTTATGAGCTCCTCTCTCTCAGTCAACAGGAGAAGTGGTACAAGCTGGAAGACTCCTATACACTACCTCTTCTGGATCTTCTATATCAACTAGTGTATTCCTTTCTCTGAGAGACCATAATGTCAACATCATCCCATTATCATCCCAACACGGGTGCTCTGAAGTTTAATCTTGAGGTACTGTCATGAAATATGTGAAATTTGTGAATGCAAGTACTGAAGGGCAGATTTATGACGTCTGGCGCATCTCTGCTAATCAGCAGAGATGCGGCGGAAGAGTTGCGACGCATCTGCCCACCCGTGCGCCACAATTGATGCGCCGCATTTACAATGCGGCGCACCGTGGCACTCGGATGGGCAGATGCGTGACGCATCTCCTGTCGGAAAGGCGGCGCATTGCTGGAGTTGCGTCGCAAGTGCGACACAGCTCCAGCAAGGCTCGGGGGTGCCCTATCCCTTACATGCTGCGTCAATCCTTACGCCTGCTTCAGCAGGCGCTGGGTTTTGACGCAGCATGGCCTTAAAAGTGACTGAGTGAAACTTGTAGATTTCACTCAGCCACTTTTAGGAGGCGTTCCTGCGCCGGAACGCCCCCCCCTGCTCCAGAACGCCTACATGTGGCGCAGGGCTTTACAACGTGACACATCTGCCAGATGCGTCACGTTGTAAATACCCCGCAACGGCGGCGTAAATGAGGCGCATGGGGCTCATAAATCTGCCCCTGAGTGTTTTTCCCCTAAACCCACAGTTGTCAATGTACAGTACACATCTTCTGGAAGTCTATACACCATTTCTGGTCTCCTGGTATAGATAGTAAACGAATTTCAGGATTATAATTGATTGAATTTTAACCAATCACTGAAAAATATTAAGGAATTTAAGTGAAACCTAATGAGTATTTCCCACAACTGCAGCTAAGTTATTGAATGTTTATGACTGACGTGCATGACTTTGCAAATGGCCAAATCAAAAACGAAACCTTAGGATCTCATTTGAAAAATCTGTGGTAATACCTCACATCGGAAAGGTTGATACCAAACTCAGTATATGTGGTATTTAAACACATTGAATGAGGACCAACGTTTTGATAATGTTATCTTGCACAGTTTAAGTATGCTGTAATATGATGTTCCTGCATTTTATTGAGCTGATACAAAGTTACAATAATGTACATTTAGCACTCACTCTTTTTACTTCATGCCTTCAATGCATACAGGTGTCAGTTCGAGTTGGACATATGGAGATACAGCATTTGCCTGCTGACTTGTAAAAATCGCGTCTATTTTTGGTGAATTTGGGTTGCTGTATGGCATAATACTGTGTACAGAAAAGATATAAATATTCAATTTTCCCGTTTAAAAAAATAAATCTCATTAATTGTACATTTTCCATTATTAACACCAATGCAGCCATATTTGTGTAAACAATATTACGTTATTTAATTCAGATGATATTCTGACCACGATATTATTGGACCATACTGTATGGGTCTTTTTTTGTGTGAGATCGATTAATGTAATATTTTTTCTATGGTCTAAGTTTTTTTTTGTTGTATGTGCAAAACAAAATGGGTACAAACTGTAAGACAACACCAAATCCCTCTGATAACGAAGCAGCACTTTACAGGTAAAACATTCACATGCAGAGGAGGCATATGCTGAAATAGAAGAAACAGAAGAAGTGGCTGTGCAAGACCATGGAGTGGGACAGCCAAAGAACCACTGGATAACGAGCATGATATACACAGGGTTTTGTGTGCACCATACTTAGCGACTGATTCACAAAGGGCCTCTGCACTCCTGGCGAAGGCCCCACAGTTGTGGATGAGTCTCCACACTCGGGGCGGAATCACCACAATGAGAATTCTCAATGCGGATATTCTGCCCTGAGAGCAGAGTCTCCTGCGCGACTGTGGGGCCTCCGCCACGAGTATGGAGGCCCTTTGTGAATCAGGCCATTAATGTGCAAACCTCTCAAAATCCAATGGTCGCATCCTGTGCCTTCTTGTAAAATCTTCCATTTATAGTCATGTTGTATGACTGTTCCAAATATGCCAGCTGTAGGAAACTCAATTCTTGAAGTTTAGAATTGAATTTCAATTAATTAATTAATATTAATTAACAACTAATTATTGATTAATTAAACATAAATTCCTTCCCACCCTTTACCCCATAAACCCCACAACCCACACCTAAACAAATCACACAATTACCATAATTAATGATCAATGAATTAGTTAATATAAATTACCAACTTAATTATTAATTAATTAAACATAAGTTACTTCCCACCCTTCATCCCTATAATTCCACAACCCACACCTACAATTAATTACACAAAGTCCGTAATTAATTTTCAATCAATTACACACCTAAAAAAATCACACAATTACCATAATTAATCATCAATGAATTTAATTAATAATAATTAAACCAATTAATAATTAATTATAAACAAATTACTTCTCACAATTAACGCTTTAAAATCTAAATTAAATAAATGAAAAATAATCATTCATTTATTATAATTAAATTACTTCCCACCTTATTCCCCTATAAACCCACAATTCGTTACGGAACTAAAAAATGCAAAATTTAATTAAAATAAAATTCATAACTACTAGAAATTTAACACATATATTGAACAACAGGAACAACAGGAACAATACTTATACAAAAAAATACATCAAATACATTTAAAATGTAAACTAAAATACATAACACTAATTAAAAAATCGATATTTTAAACATCTATATTTTTGCAAACAATAATAATGACTTCTATATTTTTTTTAAATGATATTTCTTTTCTTAAATTCGATATTCTTGACCATGATATTCTTGCTGTCGATATTTCTGAATCACAATATTTTCAACTCGATATTTGTGTAAGTCGACATTTCCAGCTTGATATTCTGTCTCAGCACCTGTGCAAGATACAGTGGTGCCTTTACGAGAAGCAAAAATGTATGATGTGCCTAGAACTGGATGATTGGTACCATTTTTAAGTGTGGGCATGCTAGGATATGAAGGAGTTAAATTGTTACTTTATTTTCTACATTCTATACACTATATTTACGAATGCTTTATTCTATTGTGTATTTATTGGGATGTCTTTCTTTGTATATTTATTAGGCTTTTCCTGAATTTTACAGAGATATTTTTTTAATGCAGGTTAATATCGCTTCCCGTTAGATCCATTGTTTTAGCTTTCCTAATGAAGTGGCCATCTGGAAATAGTTGCTTTTCGTATGAACCATTTACCTACTAGGAAAATGAAGGACATTTACAAGCAAAGTCTAAGAAAATCGAGGGTTTTTCTATTTGCACGAACAGCAGCACTTGTTTCAATCATACCTTTAACACTGTTTACCATAAGCACCTATTTATGTAGTAGTTTGTTACAGAATTGTACTATCAGCAGTACAGTTGTAATTCTGTGTGATGGGAATTTGTTGAAATCCAAGTAACAATGAAAATAAATCCTTTAGCAAAGTCTTAGGGGCATATTATCAAGAACGGCGTTAAAATGATCCCAGATTTAGTGTCAGGAAACTGCCGCTAAAACAGCGATAATGGGCTTGATAATATGCCCTTGAGAATTCCAATAGAAGCTCATGTTCTGGTGTGAACATGGGCTAAAGCGGCAATAATTTTAACGCCGTTCTTGATAATATGCCGAAGTTTGTAACTCACAGTTTTGCAGAGGTCTTGCTAGATCTCAGCAAATCTCGGTGGCCATGAAGCTCTGCACTCAGGAAAACTTACCTGTTCAGGAGTATTCATTGCCATCAGATTTTGTTAGTGTCCAGCCCCGAATACTATCCACAGCGAGGGTGACTTCAGGTACCAACAATGAAAAGATAATTCATGAAAATCCAGAGCACAACCACAGAGCTCCAGGAGACCAAAGGCAAGACATGATATTTGTTGTGTACCTTGCAGAAATTCAAAGGACATCAGCAGTATAAGGTACCACATGGCTTCCCTCATTTTTGTTGAATTTATTGGAATTGTTAACCACTACTGCAAATCTTTAAAAATACATTGTGTCAAGGGCAAAAATATACAGAAAAAATGAATGTGCAGAAAATTTGTGAGATGAACCTACTCCAGTTATTCTCCCCCTCACCTTGGTGCTGAATCCCGAACAAGCTGACACACAGGTATTTCAGGGAACACATGGGAGGAGGTGTAACTAAAGAGAAGAGTATACCTTTGTTGTGGGGAAGTTTAGCTAACCCATGCTCCCTGTTCCCTCCTCTCTCATATCTCAGGTTGCCATTTTGGTATTTTACAAGAGGCAGCATTTGAAAAGGCAAGATTCTTTTCCCTAATCAGGATCAATCCTTCTTTTTGCATATTGTGTCTCAGGGGCAGGAATGGTCACGAAAAAAGGATGAAAGGCCATATCGTATCCACAAGGCTATGCCCTAAACAACAAGGTATGAGTTTGCAACGTCTATTTGGACAACCAGATTTAAAAACATATTGCTTTGGGTTTGCATCACAAAAGTGACACACACCCCCTCAGGATGTTATTTTTTGGATATAATATCGATTGCAAATCTTGTTTTGCACTTTAAAATTGCCGCAAAGCAACAAACAGCAGTACAAAGTGGGACCTTACATCACTCTGTATTCATGCAATGTTCCATGGGTGGGATATGGACGTTTCCATGCAACCACCCATGGTTTTTGGTGCAAAATCTTATCTACTAACCATAGTAGACTTAGTGCCTCATTATGAGTTTGGCTTCCCTCCTGTGGCGCTGCCACGTGCCACCACCGTGCTGCGCCAACTGCTGGAGGACCGCATGGTCGTGGTGCACGCTCATCTGGATTTCAATCGTAATCCATGATGGGCAGATGGTGCTGTTGCAGTTACAAGGCAGTGGCCTGATAAGCTCATAGAAGAGCATACCTTGCAGGCCCCTGCTGTGACAGTAGCTGCAGCACGTTCCTGGATGGTGTGGCATGCTGCCCCACCATGCAGGAACACGGGTGCTGTTCCAACCGGGACAACATGTGTCCCCTGCATGCAACCCCAGGCCCAGAAGCAGCATTAGGCCCTGTTCGGGCCCCCTTAGTTGCCTCTCTGCCACCCTTTCCATGGCGGGCTCACAGCCAGAAAAAGGGCGGTCGACAAGCAACTTAGAATATGTTCAGCGGTCCTGCAGCGGCACTGCCAGCATATTACTGCTCTTGACTGCTGCGTAACTGCCACAGTGTCCTGGTGGGTCTGTGGTCCCATGGGGGTCCTACTGCCATACTCGTAATACTGCTGGTGGGCTCGCAGTGTGGCAGTGGTCGGACCGCGACTGCGAGTATGGCGATCGTATGGCCCACCTTATTTGTAATTAGACCCTTGGTCTTGCACCAGAGAATAACACCACTTTGAAGCGGATGTATGACGTTACAACGCACACTTTTACAACGCATGCACTTACAACGCATTTTTTACAACGCACAATCCATTACAACGCATGACATTACAACGCAGGACACTACAACGCATTTTTAAAAACTACCTTTACAACGCATTTCCATTACAACGCATACTACCTTTACAACGCATACCATTACAACGCATAATATTAAATTGCATTTAAGGTAAGTATTAGATAGTATAGGGGTAAAAATTACTATTCTAACTCCAGGGGGTGCAACAGTAGGGTAAGTGTTGGATAGTATAGGGTTAAAAATTACTATTCTAACTCCAGGGGGTGCAACAGTAGGGTAAATGTTGGATAGTATAGGGGTAAAAATTACTATTCTAACTCCAGGGGGTGCAACAGTAGGGTAAGTGTTGGATAGTATAGGGGTAAAAATTACTATTCTAACTCCAGGGGGTGCAACAGTAGGGTAAGTGTTGGATAGTATAGGGGTAAAAATTACTATTCTAACTCCAGGGGGTGCAACAGTAGGGTAAGTGTTGGATAGTATAGGGGTAAAAATTACTATTCTAACTCCAGGGGGTGCAACAGTAGGGTAAGTGTTGGATAGTATAGGGGTAAAAATTACTATTCTAACTCCAGGGGGTGCAACAGTAGGGAAAGTGTTGGATAGTATAGGGGTAAAAATTACTATTCTAACTCCAGGGGGTGCAACAGTAGGGTAAGTGTTGGATAGTATAGGGGTAAAAATTACTATTCTAACTCCAGGGGGTGCAACAGTAGGGTAAGTGTTGGATAGTATAGGGGTAAAAATTACTATTCTAACTCCAGGGGGTGCAACAGTAGGGTAAGTGTTGGATAGTATAGGGGTAAAAATTACTATTCTAACTCCAGGGGGTGCAACAGTAGGGTAAGTGTTGGATAGTATAGGGGTAAAAATTACTATATTATGCGTTGTAATGGTATGCGTTGTAATGGTAGTATGCGTTGTAATGGAATGCGTTGTAAAGGTAGTTTTAAAAAATGCGTTGTAGTGTCATGCGTTGTAATGTCATGCGTTGTAATGGATTGTGCGTTGTAAAAAATGCGTTGTAAGTGTAGTGCGTTGTAAAAGTTGCGTTGTAAAGGTTGT
Source organism: Triturus cristatus (assembly GCF_964204655.1). Taxonomy (NCBI): domain Eukaryota; kingdom Metazoa; phylum Chordata; class Amphibia; order Caudata; family Salamandridae; genus Triturus; species Triturus cristatus. Next base: position 773,746,810 of record NC_140593.1, read on the forward strand.
TCCCCCTTTGAAGCAGGTGTAAAAAGGATAAATGCTTCATTCTCAACTGCCTTTAACCACTTTGCATATGTGCTGCTCAGTACAGCACAAATCTGTATTGGGAAATGTTTTAAGGTTTATCAAAGCATAGTATTTATTATTTGAAGTGTACCCTTCCACCAGGCATGGTCCCAATTATTGGGTAACTCCTCCATGCGCTTGCAGCAATTTAGATGCGAATCAAGAGCATTCTCCAAATGTCAGTGTCCACGCGAGTGATCCCTAGTGAAGACACGCTTGATAAGTAGAATCTTTAAACGTGACTGTTCTGGTATTCTCCAACTGCAATAGTGCATGGCAAAGGGAAACAAGAGTGGAACAGCTCAGAGTGAGCTCTTGAAAAGAGAAAATCTAATCATAATAAATATGAACTATTCCATATATCTAAAATAAAAAATGTAGAAAAGCAGTGAAGACAAAAGACTCTGTGCTCCAAAAATACAGATGAAAGGCCAATCAGGTGATAAGTGTAATGAAATTAGGGAACTAGCTATAGCCTGTGACACTGATAAACTGGCCAAAGACTGATTGAAAAAAGGAGCAAGTTAATGCCTCAGCAAAGTAGCAATACATCCTACTTGAAACCATGAACACAAGTACGTGGTTCAAAAAATAACAGCATTAAAAAAACAAGCATTAAAGCAGTAACCCAATCAACAACATTAGAGCGCAGATGTCGCCCATTTGTGTGAACTCAGTATTGTTGTGCATTTTATTGTGCTCATATCACCTCACGGAAGCATTTACTCAAACTGAGAGAACCTCAGTTTCTCCAAGGGTTTTAGTCAATAGCTAGTACATTCTATACAGAAGGGGGAACCATTTTACTGTCATCAGCAGTGGTGGTATAATCAATGGATGTTCCTTTCTTTAAGCTCTATTTCACACGCTTCCCAGATGGAAAGGTTCAGGAGTGACCTCCATTACTCTCAGATTTTTTTATCCACATTATATACATTAATTACTGATCTCCATTAGTCAAACCATGTAGGAGGCCCCTTCTGGAACCACCTCCTACATATCTCCCTCATTGTCAAGAGAATCAAAAAGAACATCAATTTGTACAGTACGAGATAGTGAGAGCGCCTCTCGTCACTTTCCCCAGCGGCACAAAAAATATCAAAATTGGGCTTACCTTGTCTGCCTGTCCCCAAATGTCAGTGATGGCTTACCCACTTGTTGCCAGAAATGATTCAGATCTGGGCAACTGACAAACATGTGAATATCATTTGCATCCTGACTCTCACATCTCTTAACCTGGAGTTCCTGTCTTCGCTGAACTTCACAAGCTTCCAGGGGTCCAGTAGGCTCTGTGAAGAGTAGACAAGTGAATTTTTCTGAGAGGACCAGATTTAACTGTGGATTTTAACAAATTAAAAGATACTTGCCACAGTCCCTCCAACTCCTCCTGGGGCAAGTATTCTTTCCACACATGATATTCTGGGTTCATACTTCCCTCTGCCACCTTTAACAGATGTTGGTACCACTTAGCAACTTCCTTCTTCTTAGTCTGGGTGTCTTGCAACTCTATTTTCTAAAATGATTGGTCCAGTCTTGAGTCCTAAACCGTGCGGAGAGTTGGTAGTATGTAAATCCTGACACTCTGCAAGCACTATTTCAAACGCGTCCCAGATTGAAAGGTTCAGGAGTGACCTCTATTACTCTCAGATTTTTGTATCCACTAGTCCTACCATGTAGGAGGCTGCTTCTGGAACCACCTCCTACATATCGACCTCCTTGTCAAGAGAATAAAAAAGAACAACAATTTGTCCAGTATAAGATGGTGAGGGCCCCTCTCGCCACTTTCCCCAACGGCACAAAAAATAGCAAATTTGGGCTTACCTCGACTGTCTCCAACTCCTCCTAGGGCATTTATTCTTTCCACACATGATATGCTGGGTTCATACTTCCCTTCGCTGCCTTTAACAGATGTTGGTACCACTTAGCCACTTCCTTCTTCTTAGTCTGGGTGTCTTGCAACTCCATTTTCCAAAATGTTAGGTTCGCAATTGGTCCAGTCTTGAGGCTTAAACCGCACGGAGAGCTGGTAGTACGTGAATCGTGACACACCAGATTTCACAAGCAGTGTCCAGACATCCCATGGCAGTAACCTATCTCCCTCCATTAGTTGTCCCCATCTCATGACCTTGACATGTCTCAACAGGTCGACTAAGCAATCCTTTAAGCACTCCAGGGTTCCTGGGGAATTCCAAATCAGTGACATGTTATTATAATATGGTATCCCTAGCAGGACCCTGTAATTGAACCATAATCTGGTAGCAAACATTAAGCACCTCAGCCTTACTTTTTTTTTTAAATTGGGTGCCCCAAATATATGTAGGAAACCCTCTTTCATGTGGCTTTCAATCTTAGTTTCATATACAAAAACAGAATCCTCCAGTTCTTCATTTGAAATGCCCAGCAATTAAGCTGGATATTAGGAAGAGCTAAGCCACCCTTATTTAATCTTCTCATTAGCTTCTTCCTAGATAACCGCATGCCTTTAGTGGCCCATACCAACAAAGTTATTCTACTTGTATTTCTTCCAAGGTTTTCTTCCCAAAGGTGAGTGAACTATTAGCAAATAGATAAGTAAATGTAGGCAAAATGGTCATCTTCTCTAGATTAACTTAACCGTACATTGACAAAGGTAGAGTCTGCCATTTCCCCATCAGTTTACCTACTTCCTTTCTCAACCTTTCCAGATTTACTCCAGCAAGTCTGTTCATATCGTGAACAATACTTATTCCCAGATACCATATGGCCTCCTTGCTGACGCCTCATCCCACTCTGAACTCCATAACATAACCGCAGTCTTTGACCCATTAACCTTGTAGATGTCTGCCACAATAGTAATTTAATACACTGCTGTTCAAATTGACCTTTATGACATCATGATGCGCTACGAGTAGTAGTTAGATTTGTTTGATTCTGGGCCTTGTGTGAGCATTGTGTAAATCTCACACTTGAATCCATCCTATTTGGTTACATCTCCATGATATACAAGTGCCAAAGTATGCAAGGTGATCATCTATCCTAGTATGGACATAAGGATGGGGTGCAGAGAATTCCATCAATGCATTTGGGCCTGTCTGGGGATATGACATGAATGGACCCAACTGTTTGCAGGTTATTTAGCATGCATGCATGTCCTCATGCTAAATTTGAAGCCAATAGAGTGAAGCATGAAGCTCGTGTGATATGCAGAGTTCTTTAACTTTTTCTGTTGATTTGTGATGGTCAGGTGGGGAAACGCAGTTGCGATAAACCCATGTATCATGTCATTTCAGATACATCCAGGGCAAGCTGAGAAGGGGCCAATGTCAGTGGGGACACAGCTGGTCACAGAGGTTCCGGACATGAGACATCAGACACGGAGTGACCCAGTGACCAGGAGGGGGTGAGGACAGCAGCTCAAGCTCATCATTATCTGAGTAGTGGCGAAACCAACAAGACTGTTAACCGCCTGTGGGTCAGCATGCAGTCCTGAACGCCATCCGGGGGCAAAACAAACGGCTGACCCCGATGGTTGTCTGCCTGGAAGGCATTCATACTGCAATGTCTGGCCTGTACCTTACAACTACTTTATCTAGATGTGTGCCACATGATGTTAGTGCTGTGTTTGCTTTCATGAGTTGCACTTACATATTCCCTACACATGCATGGCACTTGTTTATGCTATTGGTTGTCTCTGACATACTTAAATTCCCTGGTCCAGTTCACATTGAGTTTGTAAGGCAAGTGCAAAATATACTGTGTCCCAGGGTCACAGCTTTTCAGGGTTCCACTTGATAGAGGCTTAGCTATCCTGCAGAGTGTTTCCATTGTGCCCTTAGAATGCTTTTCACACTGATTCTATGTAGTCCCATTGACTAACATTATCTTTTCATGTGGGTGATGTGTGAGAGTCCAATACAGAGATATAGCACAGAAGGTGTGTTTCACCTTAATGACGCATCCATACACATGTTTCTTTAACATCAAAATATGACCTGGGATGTGTGCAATGTGAGAGTGTCACATTCACTATAGCATCTTGGTTTAAAGTGCAGTGACAGGGCTTCATGGTTGGTGTAGTCACTTCAATCTCACTTTACCAACACTTGGGAAATGGTAAATTGCATGATGTGTGAAGATTAGTTGTAACATTCCAGACAAGTGAGAAAAGGTAAAGGTTATGTATGACAGACATCAATAGGTGTGATATTGATGAGGAGGTGCTGTTGTGGAACACAAAATAATGCACATATCACTATCACTGAATATAGTTTGCAAAAAAGTCCATTTGTGTATAGTGTGCCTTTACAGTACCAGTGTTTTGGCCTAGGAAGGCATCCTACAAATGTATTTTTTATTACACCACATGGAGATGAATCACAAACTGCAATAAATAATCAAACACATTAAACATAAATTAACTTTGATTGACCAAGCATTTCATATGGTACAACTTCACACGGCGGATCAGCTACCCAACTTCTGTAATCCAGTGTCAATGACTAGTGGTGAAGTCATTGACACTGGATTACAGAAGTTGGGTAGCTGATCCGCCGTGTGAAGTTGTACCATATGAAATGCTTGGTCAATCAAAGTTAATTTATGTTTATTTGTTTGATTATTTATTGCAGTTTGTGATTCATCTCCATGTGGTGTAATATATGTATGGTTGCTATGCTTCCTCATGTTCTTGACTTCAGTTACTTTTGTGTTCATGACTGAGGGAGTAAAGTGAGTTTTTTGACTATTGGCGAGCAGGTCCAGGTTGTTGTTGATTTTAACTCAACTGTATTCCTTGCCCAATCTATAAGATGATTTAAATGTCCTACTTTGTTTCAGTTGCTAAAATAAAGATAGCAAAGGTGTTTAATAAGTCCACTCATATTTGCAACTTGTTTGAATAATAATTCAAGGCAGTTGCTGTTGTCACTAGGGCATTTAATATTATTTTCGGGAATGCATTGCCTATTTTATGCTCTCTTTTACCTGGGCAAGCCTGAAATGTTGTTTGTTCTCCAACCTCTCTTCCATTTAGTTAAGGTTTGTGGTGCTACTTTTGGCAAAGCCCACACCATTTCTTTATATGTCTTTCCCTGTATTTCTATCAATTTGTGGGTCACTAAGTATAGAGTTCTGAGTTAAGTATATTCTGGACAGATTTTATTTTTTCCTTTATAAGATTCTGCAGCATTACATTAGTAATGACTTATTGCTATAGGATATGCCATTGTTCCTGGTAGTGATTCTGAGAATTGAAAAAGCCTTGATTTGATTGCCCCATCAACTCTTCTATATGAGTCTTCTAAATGAAAGCACTGCCAAATTGCTGTTTATACATGTGAGTGAACCTCATTGTGGATAGTTTTTGACAAAAAAATGAATATTGATTGTGGGGAATTTGCAATTTTCAACTTGTTTATTCCCTTTGTTTTGCATAAATTACTTGTGAGTCAGTGGATTTGCCACTACCACATTGCCTTACTAGTCTGGACTTTACCAAAGGGTACGCAGGAATTTTGTTTCAGCCTGATCTCATTTTGTACTTTTGATGATTACTTGCTGTTACAACCTTTTGTATTTCTGCAGTGAATAACAATTATTTGATTCTTCCTGCCATTATGAGATATATGTACAATTCAATTATCTAAGATAGGACTTACTTCAATTTGTGTTTGTTTATTCTGTTCATTGAATATCCAATGTTCTTTCTAATAATACTGTGCTTTTTCTTGAGGGTATCTAAACAATCAGATACGAGTTCACTGCAGTTTATTACCAGTCAATTTTTTTTTCAATTTATAAGCTTTTATTCGGTCAATAAAATCAACCATATAAGCAGTACATTCATGATACAAACTGGTAAAAAGAAAAACAATAAGATCTAAAAACAGTGGGGATAAACATAAAAATAGCGGAATTCATGAATGTAAAATATCAAATACAGAGATACAGAATACAATACAAAAGTGCAAGTGCATAAATCATCAGGATCTCATAACATATTACTTGATCATAAACGAGCCAAATTTAAAGTGCAAATGCAGAGTATGTCGACGAAGGCATACAATCAGCTATTAATACTCAAAGATTTCCTAGCACTAATAGCTTTCATAAGGAATGTAGCTAAATAAAAACACAGTTGCGGATCATCTAATCTAAAAAGCAACTCCATGGCGTTTTTAAAAGATCTAGTATTATAATGTAAAAAAAAGGGTTTTAGATAAAATTTCCTAATGTGGGTGTAAAAGTGACAAAAAAGTAACATATGGCAACAGCTTTGGCGGGATACACCGTCGCATGGACATGGGTAATCAGATCTCTGTTTCGTGACAGGGAAGTTGACAAGATGGTGTATGGTACCTAATCTTAATCGTGTCAACACGAAATGATGAGATGCTCTGGTCACAAATGAAAAATAACTTTGGAAGCCCTTTTTAAAGTCCATTTGTAAATATAAAACAAGGGTTGGTTGAGACTTGATAACAACAGATCTTGCCTCTACTTTATTGGCCATCATAACAGTTTTTATCTCAGATTTGTCGATAGAAACTGAACACTTTGGATCCAATCGGATATCGCAATTAAATAAAAGTTTAAACCAATGGATATTATAATTCAGCCAAGGTATTTTTAAACAGTTATCCAAGCTGAGGCAATCCCGTATTATTGATTGCGTGAACAGTGTCTCTTCTTTTGACCAAATAGATATCCATAGTAGGAGGGGGCATATTAAAGCCAAGTCTGAAATATATTTTATGCCCACCTCCCTATGGATCAATTCTGTAGAGGCAGATAGTGGGGCACACAGTAAACGTTTTAAAAAGGTGTTTTCAATTTGTTGTAATTTGTTTCCTTGGCAGTGGCCCCAGACACCTGCCCCATAGAGGGCTGCGGTAACACATCGTTTCTCATAAATAACCAACATGTCTCTAATGCGTCGGTTACCTAGTTTGGCAGCAAATCTAAAGATGCCATTGATGTTTCTCAACATCTTGGAGCATGCATTATCCTGTTCCGGTCCCCATGACCGGTTTCCTGCAAATGTAATACCTAGGTAACTGAAAGTTTTAACTGTCTGGACCTTAGAGCCCTCAATATAATAAGTACTGGATATTATAGGGTTCCTGCCACAAGCCATTGCAAAGGTTTGGGATTTATTGATTAAAAGTTTCCTTTTGGTAATAAAAACAGTAAAATTGTCCATGAGACGTTGTAAACCAATGGGGGTACGGGATAGTAAAACCGCGTCATCCGCATATAATAGAATTGGGACGGGCGAGCCGTCAACCCTAGGGGCATCCGATTCGAACAACTTCAGGGCTGCGTCTGCTTCATTAATAAACAGAGAAAAAAGCAATGGAGCCAGCACGCAGCCCTGGCGGACACCTCTTTTGACTTTAAAAAAGGGGGTATATTCGCCTAAGGGTCCATACCGCACCTTACTAGACAGGGTACTATATAATCTCGCTAGCAGATAAATTATCTCCTTGGGCGCACCCATGTCTAGCAATAATGGCCATAAAATTGAATGGTCTACTAGATCGAAGGCGCTGCTAAGGTCAGCAAAACATAAATAGAGATTCCCTTCCCTGGCTAAGGTATACTTTCCGATCAGAAGGTCTAAATTGACACACTGTTCTAGTGTGCCAATTCCCTTTCTAAATCCGTATTGTACTGGAGTAAGTACTTCCTTCTCCTAGACCCAGGCTTCAAGTCTCAACAGCATAACCCTACTCAGGATCTTAATAGACGAAATCGAGTAGGGATATTGGGCGGTAATTACTAACGTCGGTTTTGACTCCTTTCTTATATATGGGAATTATAATAGATTGACCCCATGATAAAGGGAGTTGGGTCTCAATGGCAACATTAAAAACTCTGGTTAAAAAAGGGGACCTTAAAACAAGTTCATTTTTATAAAAATCAATGGGGACCCCGTCGGGTCCGGGAGCCTTACCCCCTCTACTACTAATTATGCCATCAGTGACCTCTTCTAGACTAATTGATAAAGGAAGAGTAGGCCATTCATCGGGGGGCTGGTTGAATTGAATGGGTGATATAACTGTATTAATAGGGTTAAAAATATAAGAAAAGTGGGTTATCCAATCATTGCAGTTAATATGAGAGTTAATTTCGGGGATATGATCGTCTTTCAAAAAGGTGCTATTGACAGTGTCCCAGAACAGTTTACTGTTTTTAGTATCAGCTGCCAGACTTAAATCTTCCCAGGCTATTTCTTGGAGTTCCGTTTTCCTATTTTTTAAAGCTGTGACGTATTCAGCACGCATGGTCTTAATTATATCTGGATTTCTGGGATTGCATCTCAAAGCTTGTTTGAGATTACTCAGTGCTGTCGTGCATCTAGTATCAAACCAGCCCACCTTAGGTTTTTTATTTTTGCAGACTGATTTCGTCAAAAGCTTCTCCACTGTATTGTTTATCTTATTAAAGTTCTCTAGCATCAATGCGGAATCAACCACGTCTCCTAAACAGACTTGAATTTCATTCCGACATTGAATGACGACATCATATAAAATTTCAGATGGGTCCATACTAGGGGTGGGCGGAATTTGCGAAATTAACTTTCGCAAATTATCGCGAAAATGTTTAAAATTATCGCAAGCAAGCGGAAATATCGCGAAGATGCGGAAGTTTTTTTCCGGCATGTTCGCGAGATTTTCTGCATGGTTGCGGGTCGCCAACTTACCCAAGTGGTTGCTTGCGGGCGCGGCCATCTTGTTTTGAGTTGTCTCGCGGTGCATGATCGCGAGAAGAAAGACGTGATCGCGCGACGCATGACGTCGCTGCGGGCGCGAACTGTCGCGAGACAGCGCAAATGGCTAAAAACAATACAACATCTCATGGAGAACGCGACCGGATCAAGAAAACTTGTCGGCGAACGCAGGGATTCAGGTAAGGCGATCGCCCGCGCGCGAGAATGTATTATTTTACAGCGCGAGCAAGAAACAAATTATCGCCAAGCTGCGGAAACCCGAATTTTTGACATTTTCGCGCTCTCCGCGGAACGCGAAAATGTCAAATTATCGCAATTTCCGCAAACGGAACGAAATTTTCGCCCAGGCCTAGTCCACACCAGCCCATTTTATCCGGACTCCATTTGGTCTGGTAGGGACAATGGCTGTACTTTGGGGTATATTAAGAGTGTGTTTTGGTCCCCAACAGAATAAGTACACAGAGATGCTATTATGATCACTAGTGGGTTGTTCCATTATCCACGGTCGGGAGAATAAGTGTGTGCTGTTACAAGAAATTATGATATAGTCAATAATTGACATCGCATTTCTGCCTGTAAAAGTGGGGCATTTCTTGCTGTGTTTGTCAGTAGCACAATATAACAATTCAAGGTCCCATTTGGCCATAGCACCATTTAGAGCCATACCGTATTCACAATGGGGGAAATGCATATAACAATCGTCATCAAATTCGGATTCCCCCCTCCTGGGGCCACAGACTTTAGTTCAAGAAAAAGGACATATTTGAACATTGAAATCACCCACCCAAACGATGACAATTGGCTTCCTAATAACACTAGTCAACTCCTCAAGTTCTCTTTCCAGATCGTTAATGATTAAACCACGAGTGGAACTGAATACATTATTATAAAAATTAATAAGGATGACATCTTTACCTGTTAGGGAAACCAACCACAAAATCTGAGCATAAAAACCCACATTAATACATTTTTTAGTTTTACATTTGTTTAAGCTGGTTGAAATTAGAATCAGAAGGCCTCCCTTGGCTCTACCGGAAGATGAAGCCTGAGCCGGGAGCCAATGTGAGGTGAAACCCTCTACCTAGATTGGATCAATACACCACGTCTCTTGAAGGCAGATAATATCGTGTTGTGATGATATGAAGTCTGCCCATGATGGCGTACCTTTTATCCTATTAAAACCAGCGATATTCCAAGTGGTGACCTGATACCCTGTATCTGTATTCGTTATGTCAAGTTGCTGAAGGGATTCGTCCCTCCTCTTTCCTGGTAATGATTCTATCTAATAGGATATATTCACAGGAAGCAGTGGGTGGACATATTGCATTTTTAGGTAGACATGATCCCTTGTGTCAATCATTGCTGTCCAAAGAAATTACCCAGCACCTGATACTTGTTAGATACTGGGACGGCAAAATTAGGAGCAGGGGGATACAAAAGTGAAATCGACTGGTGTCCTTTTCTGGGATGGCCTACGTACCCATCGCCGGGTATTCCCATTAAATGTCTATAAAAATATCCAAGAGGGAGAAGGGTGGTGTTAAAAACCCGGGGGAGGGTAGTGGCGCATTGTTTAATGTGTTGGATGCCCATCTCGGGGACCTAAAATTAATAATTATACAGTCACCTGCAAAACATTTTCTAGAGGGACCGATCCACCCTACTCTTCGAGTTGTTAAAATCTGGTTGGTCCCTTCTATTGGGAAATTACAGTTGTTGGTTAACCAGAACACTACTTTATTTAAAAGGGACTCATGGTCTTCTACCTGTCCGGATTTGAGTTGGGGTACATTGGCCAAAATAGTGACATATGCACTGCATTGCGGAGGGAGATTTGTAACTAGGGTCATTTCCTTTTCCTCATATACAGGCACTCTCAAGTTAGCTGGTATTCCAGCATTATGTAAAGTATGTATATCTGGCTTAGTCACTATTCTATCCTTCTGTGGTGGTTTAGATCTATGATTATTAGCAGGATTACCAGATACCGGGATTCTTTTGTTTTCCCTATTACTCTCATCTAGGTCGAGGAGCTGCTCCTTGTGATTGTCAAGAGAATCCCTATCCTGTAGGGTGAGTAAGTTAATTGGGCCTAATGTAGCAACTTTCTGATCGGTTCTACTTGGCTCCTTTAAAAGTTTATCATTAACTTTTTCCAGTGCTCCCGTAATTTTATGAATTTCCCTGGCCAGGGTATCCAGTTATCGTATAATGGCCTTAATAACTCTGTCATTTTGTCCGATATGATGGCCAGTGTTAAAGTATGTGATGTAGGGGCTGTTCTATTCAAATGATCGTTTGGCAGACCTGGTTTCACTGCACGAGTATTCTTGTTAACCTTCTTTAATTTGGGGTTAGGAAGTAAATTCCCCCGTTCCGAGATGATCTTTCTGCATCCCCTGGTTTCTCCCAAATGCGAGGGGCTATCGAGGGGGCTCAAATTAGGGGTCAGTGATATTCAAGAGCAATCCCCACTTCTCGATCTAATGTCAGTGATGTCCGCGGTTGGCTCCCCTATAGCCACAGGATTATTGGTTGACATATTGGTCTCGATCTCGGTCTCCCTGGAAAGACCACAGGGGGTACTAGTCTCATTTCCTCGCTTGACCCCCATAGTGTTAGAACCCAAAGAAAGTCGTCTCTCAGTTCGGTTAATTTCTTCTGAGAGGACAGTAACTGCTTTGACCAGAAACAAATCGATCGTACTACATGATCGATCGCTAGGGGGCTTCACTACTTTCCTCCTGGCCATAATTCTACCGGGAAAACTATACAAATGCGGAAGGCAAAATAAAAATAGCGCAGTCCGTTATATACAATACAAATTCAAAGTAGGGTGGAATAATCTATCACACTATAATTATTAAGCGTAAAATTGGGTGTAAAATGTTTAAGCAACCTCTAAGAATAGAAAGTGCAAATACATAGCAAGAGAGCCGTCAGGTAAAGTGTCAAGTGCTAGCACAAAATACAGTACTGAAGTACATCAAGCCTCCTGGATATACAGTGCAGTTGCAAGGAAAATAGGGCCGGGATAAGGTGACACGTGCTATCAAGTAATCACATAAAAATACACTTTTCGATTATTTAAAACCCCACTGAATCAAACAAAAATAAAAAGATCCAAAATTATAACTGCCAATAAGCAGCTAAAAAAAATAAAAAAAAAAATATCCAGATAAAGAACCGGATCCGTATATGAGATAGTAATATTGTAAATGTCTAGGCAGTTCCCTCGTGTATCGGGATATACACGAGTCTATGGCACTAGGGTACCTACCCTTGCATAAGGTGTACGAAGAGTTCCATAGAGGTATTGCGAATGTTAGGGGGGAGGCCCTGCCCTGGCTCCTTCTGGCACTGACGGGCAAGGATGGGCCCGCCCTTGGCCCGGGCGCTGCCCGCGCGCGTCCTGCGCTGCAGGAGGCTGCTGGTGTTTTTCAAAGCGCCTCCGGGCGCGCTTGGCCGCGTCACTGCAAGCGACCGGCTGGGGCGTCTGGGGGCTGTGGTTTTGATGGCCGTTGCCCTCACGGCGAAGGTAAGGCGTCTCTCCCGCCTGCTGCCGCTCCTGCCTGCTGCCGAAAATTGTTCCCGCGCTGCGGGAGGCTGCTGGTGTTTTTCAAAGCGCCTCCGGGCGCGTGCGCTTGGCCGCGTCACTGCAAGGGACCGGCTGGGGCGTCTGAGGGCTGTGGTTTTGCTGGCCGTTGCCCTCACGGCGAAGGTAAGGCGTCTCTCCCGCCTGCTGCCGCTCCTGCCTGCTGCCGAAAACGGTTACCAGTCAATGTATTTGAATTGGCCAAATTAACTACCTGTCCCTAATGTTTGTTTCTTGATAATAATTCTGAAATATAAAATTGAGATTTATAATTGAGGGAGATTTGCATCGGGGGAGGTTTACCTTCATACTCCCACTTAATGTTACAATACTTCCATTTCCCCTTTTCCCTCCTTCTGTTGATGGTTTGTAATGTAGATTCCAATTCAGTTTTATTTTGCACTGTGTAAAATCACACAAGCCGCACCACCTCTTCAGTCCTCCAGTGGTGGGCTAACTCAGCCCAAGTGTCATCAAACGTGCCCACCAGCACATCTCCCTGGCCACATCTTCACAGAAGGGAAGAAATGTGGTTCTCCAGGGATTAGAGCTCAGGGAACATGGGGAAACTAGAAAGTGAAGGAGCATGGGAGGCCTTGGGTTGGGGCTGGAGTAGGGGCATGAGAAGTCAAGTCCATTGTGTGAGTCAGGCAGGCACCCACACTAGGCTAGAGAGATGTGGCGCAGGGAAAGGCTGCCACCGTACAACAGCTACCACCTCTCTTATCACTCTTGCTGACCTGCTGTCCAGCCTTGGTCCACCTTGATCTGCTTCAGTGTTCTGTGAAGCCTGGGCATGTTCTTAGCTCAATCGGAGCTTTATAGTGCCTGACTACTCCACAAGGCATCCATGATACATGCGCAGCCTCCTCCATTCATGCACTAGTGTCTGTTGAGCCAGTCAATAACCTCGTGCACCAGTTCTGTATTAGAGCTCAACATAGGAAGAGACACCATTGCTCTGCCCTTTTTTTAGCACTCATGTAGGCAGTGTAGTGCTACAAAAATTAACCCTTACCCAAATGCATATTGGAGGTGTCAATTTTCAGATGAAAGAGGCACTTGTTACCATGTTGTTAATGAAAGCCCCTGAGAAAAGGCATACCCAGGACAGTGGCTCATTATTTGTAACCATTTAGTTACAAATAAATTGTACGTAGGAAGTATTCATGAAGACAAATGATTGGAATATTACCTGAATCATGTAAAGCAGTAATTTAAGATTATTGTTGATGTTCAAAAAACATAATAAATGATCAATACACCAAGGTGTACCACATGATGCACATCAGAAGACACAGGTAGGTTGAAGGTTGTATTGAGCAATATGAAATTCTCAATTAAACACAAAACTTACAGCTTAACATTTTTCTATGTCTTGCACCAAAACCAGAATATTACTTGGGATTCTACTCATTAATGCTCATTGAACAATAACGTATACATTGTTTGCCCCCTGCTTCTGACAGTAAGCATATGTGAATTCAGAATCAGGCTAATCAGAGCATAGGTATGTTTTAGTACATGCCTGCAGTGTGTAATAGTCATTTTCTCAAATTTAAAGGATTAAAGTGCTTACTTTCCAAGGTGGCTCAACCTCATAGTGAGGACAATTCTGAAGTGCAGGATATGAGAATTACCATTGTGTAATCGGATGATTAAATTGATCTCTTGGGTCATTACATTTCACTCTTCTGTGTTGTTGATATATGCCTTTTTTTAGACAAATTCATCAATTACAATATTTCTTGATTAAAGGCAGTCACATAAAAAAGATAACAAAAATGTACAGTTTAACTTTATTCCATTGTGTTGCACAGTAATCTGCAATGCTTTATTGAGAGGTAAAATCCCAAACCAGTTATTTTGCCTCCCATTTTGTTCTGAATACAAACCCATGGAAGAAAAGCTTAAAGGGCAGACCAAAGGTTAAATTATTATGTAGTGACAGGGAACATGACAGCTAGGCATCTGACATACCATGAGCACTGACATGTGGGCATTTATTGTGTTTTGAAGGTCATTCAAAGAGAAAGAATATCATTTTGGCACTTGAATTAACATTGCATATAGCTAGCTGTTTAATGGCAAAATGTGTTGGCAAGTAAGTCACCAGAAGCCTTGTGGATCTGCCTGTTTCTTTCTTCTATTGTTTATTCACAATCAGTTCTCTGCCAAGAATCCCTGTGTCATGACACTTTAGAAGTTTCATGTCAGGAAACCTTTGTTTAAAAAGGTCATTCAGAATGTGGAATATAGTGATGCAAGGAAGACTGTGACACAGAATTAATAAATTGCCCATCCAAAAAGGTATGTGCTTTCTGCTCAGAGATTTTCAATACCTGAATTGACATTATCAAGTAACCCACAAATATAAAGCAGAGTTAATTGATAGACTTGGGCTCTTATTCCAAGTCGTGTGAAAAAATGCCGGTTAGTTACCACACCCTTCAAATACCAGTAGCTGGGGAAAAAGGTGTGGTAAGTACATCCTATTCTTTGTTTTCAACTTGCAATTGGGGCATAACATGCATCATTTACATTTAATACACAGTGTCTCTTTTCTGGGCATTTTTCCTTATTCTTTTTGTGAGTTTGGTTTGCTCGATTCAATCAAGTGAAAACTGTGGGATGGGATCATTTTCACAGCACTTGTGATTCCTATGCCTGGAGAAAACTCTATTTGCATAGAGATTCAATTTTAGATTTGTAGTTGTCTAAGGCCAAAATTATGCGTGCATGGTTTATTACAATATCTTTATAGACACCAGGAATTACTAGATGTGATAAAGTCTGCACAGTGTTTGCATAAAATATCGAGTTGGAAATATTGGTTGCAGAAATATTGGAGACAAAATATTGTGCCACAACAATATTGTGATGGAGAAATCTTGTTGTCAAGAATATTGATTTTTTTAGGAAAGTAATATCCTTTTCAACAGTATAGGGCCACATTACAATGTGGGTCGGTAAGCCTCCAACCACTCGGTGGAGGCTTACCGACCAACATGTTAGGTTGACATTGCAACCCCAGTCAGAGTGTAAACCAGCTGGTCAAACTGACTGTGTTTCGACTGGCTCAAGGATCCCATCGGCCAGTTGGAAGCCGCACATAATCCCTTAAAGACGGCGTTTCCGCCATCGGGATTATGATGTTGGTTTCTGACAGCCTTTCCATGTCGGCCTTTCCAAGATGGAAAGGCTGTTGGAAAGTGATTTTGGGAGCCCTTAGCAGGGCCCCATCCCTCTAAGACCTACAGTTGTGGTCCTGGGGGGCATCTATGGTGCCGATTTGTACACTGAACATATTTAGCCTGCAGTAGCCTCTATTTTCCACCATATTTAGGTCCTGAAGAAAGCTGGGTCAGTTGACCTAGCCGGCTGAAACATGTCGACCTTATTAGACTGAGCCAGGATATAGTCAATTTTTTCAAGACTATTTGGTTTTTGTAAATATGACACCTGGACAATTCCTAATAAACATATTTTTTGCCCAGGTAGCCATTTTTAACTCACATTTACACTAGAGCACTGCACATCACTGGAGTCCTCATAGTTTTAACACACACCTTGGCAGGAGTCCTCCTTTTTCGGGAAGTTTCAGGTTGTGCACCCAGCAGGGCCTGTCGGCTCGATATTGTGGGCCCAGACAGTGACCCCCGAGAGTCTCAGATGACGAAGCTCCGCCAGTAAGGGTGGGCTGGTGGACTCTTAACTCTCGCCAGGTGGTGTACAAGCTATTTGAGGAGGTTTTTTACACTCTTTCACAGCGTTCATTGGCTTGCTGTTCCTTATGAACGGACTTAGCACCTCCTGTTAGTAGTGGAAGCACCATGTGGTGCCTGCCACACTTGCGCCAGGGATGTGCAAAAACTTCAATTTTACAATGGGAGCTTGTGCAACAGCTGGTTTTGACTCCTGCACAGGCTTCCTTTGTAAAATGAGAGCTTGAGACTGCACCATGTGCGGTCGCATCCTAACTGCGGTGTCAGGACCTCCGACCGGAGGTCGGTCAGTTCTGCATCCCCGGCGATGTCAGTCGCAGGCAACTCCGACCGACATCGTAATGTAAAAAAGATAGTTTTGAAATGACCGTTATGTGTGTTAGTTTATATATTTACTTTTTCGGTTATTATTGTTTTTTATAGTTAATATATTTTTAAATATTATAATTTGTAATATTAAGTCATTTATAATTTGTTATGCAAATATAATAGTAGTTTATATTATCATAGTGGGTTACTAGGTTTGTAGGGGTGTAGGCTGGGAAGTTAATGAAGTATAATGAATTAATAATGAAATATTACTCTATTATCAATCATGTATTTGAATATTAATTATTTTAGTTGTGTAATTATATTTTTTAAGTATTTTATTATGTGTGGGTTGCTGGGTTTGAAGGGAATAGTGTGGGAAGTTACTTAAGTAATAATTAATTAACAATCAATTACCAATGTGTGAATAATTATTTAATTGATAATTAATTATGTTAATTTTGTAATAATGATATTTTAAGTTAGATGAGGTTGGTGGGTTTGAAGGGGCATAGGGTAGGTAGTTGGCTATTAATGAACACACAAATAAATACATAATTATTAATTGATTAATTAATTAATAATTGATTGACTTATTAATTAATGAATAGTTGTTAATTTATTAATTAATATTTTAATTAGTTATTAGTTGTGCTAATTGTGTTACATTATTTATTTTAGTTTTATCATAGGAGTGTGGGTTGCTAGACATGTTGGGGTATAGTGTGGTAAGTTAATTAAGTAATAAATATTGGCTACTTTTTTAATTGATACTTTATTAATAAATTGTCTTATAATTATGTAAACCTTATTATTGTTTTTCTGAATGTATACTTTTAAAAGTTTATATTAAAGGTTTTACACTTGTTATAAATAAATATAGCTATGTTTCATATATGTTATGTGTTTTGAAGTGAAGTACTTTCCCTACTGTTGCCTATATTGCAGTGGGAATAGTAAATATTACCTCTCCGAAGTCCAACACTTTCCCTACTGTTGCATAGGCTTAAATGGGAATACTTAATGTCACCCCTCAGAATTCCGATGCTTTCCATATTGTTGCATGGGCTGGAGAAGGACTAGTATATTTTATCCCCTCTGAAATCCAATGCTTTCCCTACTGTTGCATAGACTGGAGTGGGCATTGTAAAAGCTATCCCTCTGGAGTGCAGCATTTTCCTTACTGTTGCAAATGCTGGAGTTGAAATTGTAAATTTTACATCTCCAGAATCTAACAGTTTCACCACTATTGCACAGGCTGGAGTGGGAATAGTAAAAGTTACCTCGCTGAAGTCCAGCACTTTCCCTACTGTTGTGGAGACTGGAATGGGAATAGTACATTTTACCCCTCTGTACCGCAACCCTTTCCCTTCTGTTGCAGAGACTGAGAATAGTAAATTGTACCCCTCTGGAGTCCAACACATCCGCTATTGTTGCACAGACTGGAGTGAGAATAGTAAATGTTACTTCTCTGGATTCCAACTCTTTCCCTACTCTTACACGGACTGGAGTGGGAATAGTAAATTCAACTACTTCGGAGTCCAATGCTTTCCCTGCACTTAGCAAACGCCCACTGGGGGCCATGAAAATAAAGAATGCCAGAAATTGAGAGTCAGTGATGTCGTGTTTGTTTAGCAGCCCAAGAAGAAGAGGTTGTTAACCTCGAAACGCGTTGGCGAAAATGAATAATTACTTGCGCATGAAGGCAAGCTATAATTAATGCCTGATGGTGAGAGTGGTGTCGAGTGACCTTCTAATGCTTTGGGGCACTTTGGTGAAAATCTATACACACGGCAGCCCTGCCGTGAGAAGGAGCACCATCTCGGATGCAGAGAGGCTGGGGAGTCAAACTGTTGGACATCGTGACAGCACACCACTCTAATTGTAAAGATAACTCGCCTGAAATGCCCCGATCCTACTAAGGAAATCAAAAGCTTTTAAATTACGAACTATGCATCACACCTACTATAGGAGAATAATTTGTTCATAATAGGGACTACGTGTCCCATCATGCAATAAAGGAACTTTGCACTTAGCAAACGCCCACTGGGGGCCATGAAAATAAAGAATGCCGGAAATTGAGAGTCAGTGATGCCGTGTTTGTTTAGCAGCCCAGGAAGAAGAGGTTGTTAACCTCGAAACGCGTCGGCGAAAATGAATAATTACTGGAGCATGAAGGCAAGCTATAATTAATGCCTGATGGTGAGAGTGGTGTCCAGTGACCTTCTAATGCTTTGGGGCACTTTGGTGAAAAAATATATATATATATGCACGCTCCTTCTTCCACACGAAAAGCGGAGCACTCGCAGGCAGGTGCGATTTTTGCGGCTGTGGACTCTGCAACTATATTTTGCTCCACTCCTTTTAATCCAAAAAAGGAAAATATCGCACTCCCATGGGCGTTATCAACAACATTTATTCAAATGACCAGAAGACCAGCAACAGACGCCTTTCGGCAAAGATGCCTTTCTCGATATATATATATACACACACACACACAATATTATCATTTCTTTAGTTATATATAAGTATATATATATGTGTATATATATATATTTTTTCTCCAACTGTCCTGTGTTTCAATTGCTGAACAGGTACAGACCACAAAGTGCGCCAAAAGTATAATTTATTGTCTCCACGGTCAGCATATATATGTATATATATATATTATCTACTGGCTCGCCAGTAGATAGTTATAGTTAGGACCTATTTTCCATAGGAAATCTGCAACATTCTATTTGGAATAACGTTGGCGCCGGTTGACAAATCCTCGCGAAATTTTCCAAACTTTTGGCCAGCTCCGCTCCGCTCCTACCCTGAAAGTTTTGCGGTGATCCGTCAAGTGGGGGCCGAGAAAAAAGGGGAGTCCCATAGCACGTTTTACCCATGCAATTTCCCATAGGATCTGTTGTCGCAGCTACAGCCCGAACCGCTGAACGGAATGACACCAAATTTGGGAAAGAGGTAGTCCTCAGTTCGGACTCGTGCCTTTTGCATATATGGTGTCAATCTGTTCAGTAGTTCCTGACAAATTAGGGTAAAAAAGTTAGTCATATCTATGGCCGCGGAGGATCCGTGGACCGTACCCGCACCGTAAGCGCACCCTCCCCGAACCAAGCGCACCCTCACGATCGCATGCTGAATGCTAATTGGCTGTCGAGTGTCTCTCTACATTAGAAACCAGGAACTGTTGGCGGCCATTTTCTGCCTCGGTAGAAGCGAGGCTGAAGATGCAAGGGGAATAAGTGTGTAAAACATATAAAGGGGGCAGAGTGGAAATACTCTGACCCTCTAGAAATGCTTAGGGGGTCCTAGAAGGACCCCCTGGGGCCCCTTTTAATTTTTTTTTTTAAACGGGGAAATGCGCGCACGGTGCGCGCATCATTTCGCGTTGGATGCACGGATTCTCTCGCGGTGGGTGCGCAGATCCACGGCAACGTTTTTTGAAAAACGACAAGAAATCATTAGTTATATGACAACTTTCTACACTATAAGATAGGGTGTATATTTCTGTTTTTTGAAGGTATGATTGTTATTGGTTAACAAAAACAGATTGTAAGGAACATTATATATGATAAGCTGATATGTTGAAAAGTTAAGCACACTTCCTGTCTTGTGTAGGAACATTGTGTGCTGAACTTGTGACCTGTGAGCTCAGTGCAGTGTTCCATGGCCTGTTTCTATGGTAAGGCAGATTGCGGGAAGGGTTGAAATGTATTTCAGTTGGAAAGGGTTGAAATGTTTAACCAATAGAAATGTGTGTTTGCTTTTGAGTTTATGTGCGAAGGATTGTGATTTGATGTTTACATGTATATGTGTGGAAAATGAAAGGGAAACTTTTCCATTCTTTGCTTTTGCTGAGACGTGCACAGTGCAGAGATTCTGTAAAAGAAAATATGGTGAGTGATTGATATACTTCTTAATCTACAAAAGAACTTGAAAGATGAGTTATTTAATTGTGAGGGGATGTATGTAGACTATTTTGATTTTAATCAGACTAATGTATTTTTCCTGCTAAAGTGTATGGAGTCCTTTTTCTCTTTACAATGTGTGTGCATGTAGAAACCATTCTGTGATAAGCATTTGTGTTTTTCATGTGTTTGTAGACAGATAACTGTGCTGTTTTTATATTTTGGTAGAAGTAGAAACCAGTCATTGTTTGTGAATTTGTGAAATGAGTTATGTTATGTTTCTATACTAAAATGTAGTACTACTTCTAGATGAAGAAATGTGTTTTGGTATAGAGCAAGGCATAGTGTTGTTTGTCTAGAATCACACAGTGAGTCTGTGTGCATTTGGGAACCACTGTGAGAGAAGCATTTGGTAACATCGTGTATTTGCTGACAGATAACTGTTTTAACTTGTCCTGTTGTGAAGTTTTAGTAGCATTAGAAGACAGTTATGGCTTATGATTTGATTAAATGAGTCAGGCTTTGACAGAAAAGTGCAGTCCTGAAATATGTAGATTGTGTGCAGTTTCCTTACCAGTTGCACTGTGGTGAATGAGTTTTGGTAAACTCCTAGGGATAGTGGTGCATGTCTAGAATCACAGTGTGAGTTAGTGTGTATTTGGGATCAGTGCGAGAGAAGCATTTGGTGATATCATGTATTTGCTTACAGATAACTTTTTTAAAACCTGTCATGTTGTGAAGTTTTAGTAGGATTAGAATCCAGTCTTTGCTTATGTGTTGATTAAATGAGTCATGCTTTGACACTGATGTGGTGTACTTAAATATGTAGATTGTGTTCAGTACCATTAACTCTTCCAGACTAGTGAATGAGTTTTGGTAAACTCCTAGGATAGTGTTGATTGTCTAAAATCCCACCGTGAGTCTGTGTGCATTTGGGTAAGGATTGTGAGAGAAGCATTTGGTAACATCGTGTATTTGCTGACAGATACCTGTTTTAAAACCGGTCATGTTGTGAAGTTTTAGTAGCATTAGAAGCCAGTCTTTGCTTATGCTTTGATTATATGAGTCAGGCTTTGACCTAAAAGTGCAGTCCTGAAATATGAAGATTGTGTGCAGTTCCCTTACCACTTCCACAGTAGTGAATGATTTTTGGTAAACTCCTAGGTATAGTGGTTGTTGTCTAGAATCACACTGTGAGTCTGTGTGCATTTGAGAACCACTGTGAGAGAAGCATTTGGTAACATCGTGTATTTGCTGACAGATAACTAATTTAAAACCTCTCATGTTGTCAAGTTTTAGTAGCATTAGAAGCTAGTCTTTGCTTATGCATTGATAAAATGAGTCAGGGTTTGACACTAAGGTGCAGCACTATGTACTATTCTGCTCACTGTGGCAGAACTGAAAATGTAAAAGTTTTACCTAAGCACTGTCCTAGAAGTAGTCTGATTATTTAGTCAGTTTTTAAGTACCAAATAGATTGCTTCAAATGTCTATGCAGTATGCATGTAGTGTTCTTGTCTTTTACACCTTCAATTCCCTAGTCAATATCCATACACTTCCAGGAAACATCCTGTCACTTCCTTTGCAGTTCTCTTGAGACCCATTCAACAGCATGTACTAATCCATTCAGTGTGCTAAAAGCCAAACACTTATAAATTCACCAAGACACTCTCTTTCCAGTACTGTAATGATTCAGTCACTGCCTAAGTATTCATGCACTGAGCCAGGTCTTAGCACATGGACTTCTTCAAACCCCTATCCACTATGCATGCAGTCCTCTAACCACCTAGACACTTGTCTTTCACACTTTCAATTTCCTAGTCAGTATCCATACAGTCCAGCACTCGTCACTGCCTTTGCACTCCTCTAGTGACCCATTCAGTACCAAGTACTAATCCATTCCCTGTGCGAAAAGCCTAGCACTTATAAATTCACCTAGGCACTCTCCTTGCTGTATTCTAATCATTCAGTCAGTGCCCAAGTAGTCATACAGTGAGCCAGGCCTTAGCACATGGACTGCTTTAAATGCCTATGCAGTATGGATGCAGTCCTCTAATCACCTACACAGTTGTGTTTCACACCTTCAATTCCCTAGTTACCAATTACCATGTCATGAGTGATGTAATATGTGACGTCATCAGCAGTGCATTGCGGGGGCACGAGTTATAGTTAGCTGAACTAACTATAACAGGGGAATTTCTAGGGTTTTGTACGAGGGAAATGTCCAGCTAACTATAACACCCATGAAACCTATGTTTTTTTCATTGAATTTCTAAGGTTTTTTAAATGCCAATTCCTAACTATAACGTGCATGAAACCTATGGTTTTTTCAGTGAATATATATATATATATACATGTACATATATTCTGCGTGCTTGCCCACTTCTTTTAATCCGCTTGGAAAATGGCAAGAGTAGACCCGTTTTCTTCGAAGTGATTTACTTAGCAATCACCATGTCGCAATATATATATATTATTTGAAAAATATATTTTTTATAAATGTCTGCTTTTGTTTTTTAAATGCAACTGATTTGGTAATTTACTATATATTTTGCATTTTATTTGTTAACATTTTTATGTCATATATGTCTCCATTTACCCACAAACCAATACCTATTAAAGGCAGATATAATTGCAAGAGGGAATTAGCCATGTACGTGTTAACATGCACCTGCAACAAAAGATATGTAGGTAGTACTATCGTACAGGCCCACAGACTTTTTTTGCAACACATGCGTGCCATCAAAAATAAAGATTTAACATATTCAGTAGCCAGACAGTGTGCCAATGTTCATCAAATTGATGTGACCCAAATATCTTATTTTGTGATTGACACTACACCAAACTCCATTAGAGGGGGGATAGAGTCAAAGCCCTCCGACGTTTGGTAAGCATGCATATCTTCAATATACATTCCAAACATCCTAATGGATTAAATATGGAAGAGGATTTAGACTATTTTTGTAGATATAAAAACTATATAACATATTAGTCTGAATTTCTAGTATTTCAAATATGTAGAGTTTGCTTAAATATTAGCATGGGATCTGTTTTCTCTGTATCCACCAGGCTTTTTTTGTGTTTACATGCTCTAGAGGGTTATATTTTATGATTGTAAATAACTATTGCATCAACAGATATTTGGAGTATCCAGTATCTGTGGAGTTATACATGTTTATTTAACCTTTTAGGGAACAGATAAATCAATTAGATATTGAAAACATAAATTATGGGGACGATCCGTATATAATATAGCTGTGAAACATAAAGTGAGGAGCATAAAGTAATATAATATGATGTGTAGTAACAAGATCAAATTTAGTATATGTGATCAGTTTTGAATTTGACAAAGTATATGCAGATAAATGTGGTTTGAAGTCACAATGCAGATAAGTGATGATCTAATGTTCTTTATTGAGAAACATTGTTTGCAATGTAGGAATAATAAGGGAATCTATACAAAATCCAAAGAAAAGAAAAGAAGAGAGTAAAAACAGTATGTTTTTTATTTTTATGCTCACCAGTATGTATATAGCCTCCAAACATGGCGCCGCCGCATTCGTGTGATCAAGGCCGCGGCCAAAACGCACTACGATGACTAAAACATCAGCCAATAAACACTAAATCATCTTTAGTGGTCTGTGTCTATTTCTGCATTGGATGAGCACTGAAGTAGTTGACATGGTATATATTATCTACTGGCGGTCGCCAGTAGATAGTTATAGTTAGGACCGAGTTCCCATAGGAAATCTGAAAATTCTATTTTGAATAACTTTGGCGCCGGTCGACGGATCCTCGTGAAATTTTCAAAACTAATGGGGCGCTCCGCACTGCTCCTACCCTGAAAGTCTCGGGGTGATTCGTTAAGCGGGGGCTGAGAAAAAAGGGGATCCCAAATCGCGTTTTCCCCATGCATTTTCCCATAGGACCTTTAGTCGAAGGTACAGCCCGAACGGCTGAACAGAATTACTTGAAATTTGCAAAGAGGTAGTCCTCAGGTCAGGCATGTGCCTTTTGCATATATGGTGTCAATCTGTTCAGTAGTTCCTCAGAAAATTGCAGTTAAAAGTATATAAATATCTATATGCGCGCACCGTGCGCGCAAGGTGCTCCCATGGTGCGCGCACCAAATGTGCGCGAGCGTAATTCTGATTGGTGGTTAGATGTCAGTCAACATTCGAATCGGTCGAAATCAGGAAGTGTCGGACGCCATTTTGTGTGTCGCAGTGAAAAAGAAATGTGGAGAACGTGAAAAGTGGGCAGGGTAGAGAGTTCCTGACCCCGTAGCCTTTGTCAGGGGGTCCCTGAAGGACCCCGAAGGGTGAAACATTTTTTTATTTTTTTTTAAATCGCGGGGTGCGCGCACGGTGAAAAACCCTTAAAAAAAAACAACATTGTAAACTGTTTATAAGTTTATAGAAGATATTAACTATGCTGTTCAACTTTATCCAAATTTTTAAAAAAAGAGCTGAGCCATTCCATATTACAGGATACAGTCAATCTATTACTATATACATAGGTAGTTTATTGTAAAATAAATATATCAAAAATATAATAATACATACATAAATTAGCATTTAAAAAACCTTACAAATTCACTAAAAAAAACATAGGTTTCACACACGTTATAGTTAGAAATTAGCATTTAAAAAACCTTGCAAATTCACTTAAAAAACCATAGGTTTCACACACGTTATAGTTAGGAATTAGCATTTAAAAAACCTTGCAAATTCACTGAAAAAACCATAGGTTTCACACATGTTATAGTTAGCTGGACATTTCACTCGTAAAAAACCATTGAAATTCCCCCGTTATAGTTAGTTCAGCTAACTATAACTCGCGTGACCGCAATCTACTGCTGATGACGTCACATATTACATCACTCATGACATGGTCAGTGACATCACTCATGACATCAGTGATGACATCTCAAATGACATCAGTGATGACATCACTGATGACATCATCCAGTGAATATGTGTCTTTCTGAAAAATAAATATTTTTATATATGTATATCTAAAGGTTAATGGAAGAATAAATGGGTAAATAAGTGTCTAAATGGATGTTTTTTTTTTGTAAAATTAATTGTATAACTGACTTATTAACAGTATCTTAGTGAATACAGTGATGTAATATGTGACGTCATCAGCAGTGGATTGCGGTCACTAGAGTTATAGTTAGCTGAACTAACTATAACTGGGGAATTTCAATGGTTTTTTACGGGTGAAATGTCCAGCTAACTATGACATGTGTGAAACCTATGGTTTTTTCAGTGAATATATATATATATATATATATATATATACATATATATACATATTTTTACTAAAAATAACAAAGGTTACAGGGACATTATAGTTAGACTCAGATTTCACTCATACAAAACCATAGAAATCCAGAAGTTATACTTACCTGAACTCACTATGAATTACGCCCACGCAATGCACTGCTTACGACCTCACATATATCACTCATGATATGGTCAGTGACATCACTCATGACATCACTGATGTCTTTGAGCAAAATATGTAAAGTACAATTATCCAATTAGTGAAAAACTCAGACTCCTTTCTGCGAACGTTTTTATACATTTCTCAAAGTGTTAAGAATTTATCTTCATCTACAGCACATCCCATATGTAAAGTACATGTTATTATGTTTCTCTGATTACTGAGACTATCCTTTATTCAATTATGTTCGATGTGTTTCTTTTAATCCAATCATGGATCATTTAAAGTGCAAGCAAAAACTTTTAATGGACTCTCTTAGCTCTCAATCGCAAAAATGTCAAACTAATTGGGGAAATGTTTTTAATTTCCAAATGGCAGGGAAGATGCCAGAGAAGAACATATTTGTTAAATATTGTAGTCAATATGGGACTCACCTCCCTTGCAACGTTTCTCAAAACTTCAGGAGGGCACGAATATACCAACTTGATTTCCTGGATTAGTTGTGCTACAAGCTCACTAGATACCTGTGAGAAATTCCGAAAGAAATTCACTTTGGTCTCAATACTCGGAGACTCCTTGGCTGGCTTGTTCGTAGTTCCAGCTTCAAAGATGTTATACATGTCATTAACTTTGTTAATAAATGCACTGGCAATATTATCACAGAGATGTTGACTGCTCCCTGTGGTTTTTTTGCTTGGTGTAGTTGTGTGCTTCTCCACCACCCCAAAGAGTTCTTTGGCTGAGTTTTTAGCTTTCTCAATCTGTCAGATGAAAAAAGTCCCTTTTTCAGTAATCAGTAGAGATTTAGAGTTAGCTAATGCATGTTTGTAATTATTTTTTATCTAATGTCTCATATTTCATTCTCCATCGTCTTTCCAGTCTGTGACATTTTTGTTTCTCTTGTCGCAGAGCTTCAGTAAACCAGGGAGCTGACGGTTGAATGCGCTTCCTGATTTTTTGCAAGTTGGCACTGTAGCCCTAAAGGCGTCATTAAGCCAATCTGTATATTCCTCGGCTGCCTGGTCTGCATGAGTGCTAAGAATCGTCCGTGTCAGTTCTAGTTGGAGTTGCCACATGTTTTTATCTATCTTATTCCAGGCTTTAAAAGTGCTTTGATGTGTTTTGGCAGCCCTAACAGCCAATGGTTTTGGAGCAGTATATTCAAATAGAATTAACAAATGATCTGACCAGACAAGAGGATAAATATCATTAACTGTCAAGCCTGAGACAGAGGAAAATACAGCATCAAGTGTGTGCCCTGCCTCATGAGTGGGTTTGTGTACCATCTATGTTAGTCCCAGCGTGCCAAAGGTTTCAATGAGTATAGCTGTGTTTTTATCTGATAGATCCTCGAGGTATTAATTAAAATCGCCCAGGATCGTGAATTCAATTGTGGAGAGGAACGGTTCCAATAATTAGCATACCCTTGAAGATGTGGGGATCAGGAGCTGGGGAAAAAGTGACTCCAATGTGTTCAAGGTATATTACCGCCAGCCCTCCTCCTCTCTTAATGGGTCTATCCATTCTGGATGATAAAAATCCCTGTGGGACTGCGACCACAAAATCGGGGTCAAATGCTGGGTTTGCCAAAGTTTCTTCTTGCTCCTGACATCTCCACATAGGGGATGCTCCATTTTAAAGTTTTCGAATGCCCACTATTTGTATGCAATATGCTAGTACTTGCTGTAGCTTTTCAATGGATCTCACTGTATAGCCTTGATTCTTTTATATACATTTCTATATCATCCAAGAAGTTTAACTGTGGTGGACTGATTGTAAATGTTAACTTCATTCAGATTGCAGGTATTGGTATTTAATGATGTGATAAACTCTTCCAAACTCCTGATGTCTCCTTCCCAAAATAGAAAGAGATCATCTATAAAACATGTCCAGATTTAGATATGTTCCAACACTTATTCTCCTCATTCCAGACAGCTTCAGCTTTCCAGTGACTCATTAATAGACTTGCATATATAGGAGCAAATGATGTCTCCATAACTATCCCTTGGGTTAGTAAAAATAATTTCCATCATACATAAAACATTACTGGTTAAGCAGTACTCAGGCATATCTATTAGCATATTGGTATCTTCCATATAAGTTAGTGAACAAGCTCTTAAAAAATATTTACATGCTTTCATTCCATCACAATGAAGAATTGACGTGTACAAAGATTTTCATTGACGGTGGCTAATAAATAATTATCTTTCCAATAAATATCTTGAATCTTCTTGAGGACAACCATCGAGTATCTCAAACATGGTGGTAAGGCTGTGACATATCGTACTAAAAGGTTATTTATGAATTTAGAAGAGTTCTCCAATAATTCGTCCCTTGGGAATTCTATAGATATTTACGCACAAAAATAAATTGTCAGTGCAATTGGATTATCGGTTTTCAAATATCTGCATTCATCTTCATCAATCATTGTAAGGTTGTGCCACTTCTGAAGCTTTTCATGGATCTCTATTATTATTAAAATCCTTAGCCCTCACAGTTTTCGCTTATGTTCTACATATTTCTTTAGTGTAGTCATTTCCCACCACTTGTTAACTTTTAATATATGTGCATTTTCCAATTCTTTAATGATTTGAGAGCTGTTTGTGCTTTACATTCCACTTGTTTATTCCCCTTATTGGTTCCAATTTTAATTCTATTGTCATCATTTAGTAATTTGCTTACTCTTTGAGCTCATGCAGATCTCTTGTCTGACATGTTTTAGACAAAAAGACTACTTCTTTCCTTTAGGACTATTCGCTCTGTGATTCCGTGACTTTTTGTCTTGAGTTCACTTTTCACCTCCCCTGCCGTTAGTTCCCAGATTTCCCTTTTTCATAAAATAATAGATTTCTATCTGCAAAGCCTGACCAGGAATACACCAGTTCATGACTTGTTTGATCTGCACTCCGAGGTTGGTGTGAGCAAACTACTGTGGCTAAAATTGATGGTCTACCAGTGAGAAAAATGTTCACTAGGTGTGGGGGATAATCCATTACCCAAGTCCCCTCTGGGGCACTAAGTATGGTACCACTCCACCTCCTGAGAGGCACTACCTCACTTGGGTGCACCACCCACCACTGACCGATTTCAATGGCCATCCATGTAGTTACTTCCAGGCAGAGGTATCAGTGCTCTCCTTGAACCCGCTTCACCAAATTGCTGCAAGACGCCACTCCACCTCACTCCTGGGAGCACACTGTTTGCATCGCAGCTGCCACATTCCAAATTGATAACTCTCCCCTGCATCAAATCACAGAAAAGAAAAAAGCAGCACCCAAAAGAGGTGTCTTGATTTTTGATTCCGCCACACCATGTACAAGTTAAAAAGACGGCTGATATGTTTCGGCATTTCTGCCTTCTGCTGGACCTTACTTTAAAACACTCCATTTAAACACCAAGTGCTTGCCCTTCAACAGTGTTCATTATAAAAACAACTAGAGCGCACACGCTCACAATGTGGCTGTAACACAAAATACGTTGCTATGTTGTTTTTCTACATTGTTATTCGACCAGTGAGTTCCTCAACCGTAAAGTACATATAATTTGTAAAACCTCATTCGTACAATGCAATGTATTTATAAAATATCTTTTTCATGTGGAAAATATCATTTTTCAAGACAGAGACCAATTTCATATGATTCCAACATTGCCAATCCATGTTAATGTTAGATCAAAATGCTAACAAGGCATTATTGAAAATAATTAAAATTATAAAGTATAACTCTTCCTAGATAGGAAACCTGTACTTGTTTATATTCTCCTAGGCCTGGGTAACAATGCAAGGCCTGTAGGATGGTTGAAAATACCTCTGAGTATTTTTCCTCTGATGGTCAGAAGAGAAGGGTGAATGGATTTTATATTTTGCGTACTCACCTGCCTGCTCCTTGGTCCACCGCAGCAGTTTGTGCTGATTGTGTGGAAGGTGTCAGTCCGGCTAGGCGGAGATCCACCTGATTCCCCACACTTCCTGCAGGCCATCTCAGGCTGCCATTTTGTTGGGGTGACGTTCTAGTCTCCCGATTTTGGCTATAGAGCTTTTAGGATTATCTACTCATTGGAACTCTTGATGAGCTCCTGTCCTTTAGGCCATCCACTTGCCAGAACCAGATACTCCCTGTACTAGGGGACCCTGATGAGAGTTACTCTTGCCCCTCTTGTAAGTTCTGCCTTAACTCCAGACCTGATTGTAGGCAGAACAAGGTCTTACATGTGACCCTCCCAAAGCCTCCCAGATCTGTTGACCTAAAAGCTTGCCTCATTAATTGCAGATCTCTGCCAAAACACGCCTTAGACATTCATCAGTCTCTAGTAGATAACAACTGGGACCTCATGTTCCTGACCGAGACATGGCTTCGGGAAGATTCCCAGCTGTAGCATTAGCTATCCCCCAGGGCTATGGCATAGTCTGCGCTAATGGACAAGACAATAGACCAGGTGGGGGGCTAGCGATTATCCTTAAAGTCACTTGGGAGATTGCGACTTCCAATTTTGACCGGATAGGCAGTATTAAAGGTCACCTCTTCTGTATTAAATTGTCCGACTCGATCTCCTGATCGGGGCTCCCCGTCTATAGACCCCCGGATTGCTGTCATAGTTCTACCCTCACCTTAGTGGATCATATTGCCCAGGCTAGCAGGTGCTATTCTAATTTCACGATCCCGGGTGATCTCAACCTCAATGTGGACGATCCAGCCTGCTCACATAGCACAAATCTTATTTCAGCACTTGCTGGTTGCAATTTGATCCAACTAGTTTCCTCCCCTACTCATAAAGCTGGTCATATATTAGACCTCCGGTCCAGGCAGCACTCTCCCCGGCAGCTCAGCCGGTTGTTCGCACGCCCGAAGTCCTTCACCAGCAGAGTTCGAGCCTCGTGCCCGCCTCTGCTTCAGGTTATTTTGTGGATTATTGAGTTGTGTTTTCCTGTGCATTTCTGTTTATTTAGCGCTCTTAGCGCTCCTGCCACTATAGTCTTTTATCCCCTTCACCAGCACAGTTCGAGCCTCACGCCCGCCTCTGCTCCAGGTCATTGTGGATTATTGAGTTGTGTTTTTTTGTGTGCATTACTGTTGATTTAGCGCTCTTAGCGCTCCTACCACTGTAGTCTTTTCCCGCTTCTCCCACTGTGTCCTCCTCATTACTCCGTTGTCCCCGCCGCCGCTCTAAGTCTGTTACCGCCCACCCACGACCCTGCCCCACTCCCGCCTCCACCTCTACTCCCGCCCCCCTCCCCTACATACTCGTGTCCGCTGCACGGTTGCGCCACTGGCATGTGGAAGGCGCGCCTAAGGCAAGCCCGTCTGCGCCTGTCCGCGACCCGTGACCAGAGCCAGGAATCCTGGTTCTCCTGGTCCCCACCGCTACGACTCAGCCACACTCCACACTCACAACCCCGGAGACCATGCCGATTGCATAAGATCCGAGCCCAACACGAACCATGGGCAGTTCTCGTGCGGACACTGCCGAAGATCTTTCACTGTCGATGAGACACACGCAGCCACCGAAGAGCCTCCGACTGAACAACCCACTGAAACCCTGACTTGCATCCTTCTCAACGTGCGCTCCCTCCACTGACACACCATAGAGATCTGGGACCTGATCGACACCCTCTCGCCCGATGTTGCATTCTTCACTGAAACTTGAACCAATGCCACCTCCGGCCCTGACATCGCCGCAGCACTCCCTGACGGCTACAAGATCCAGAGAAGAGACCACCCACACCACCAGGGAAGAGGACTCACCATCGCACACAAGACCCCCCTGGGACTCTCCACATCCAGCACAAGCGACCCCACTCCAACATGGAACACCTATACTTCCAGATTCAGAAAAATCCCAGGACCACACTATGCGGCACCCTCATCTACAGACCGCCAGGACCCCGTGCCCAGCCCACAACCACCATCGCCAAGCTCGCCGCACCCTACGCCATCACCTCCATGGACCACATCCTGCTCGGGGACCTGAACTTCCACCTCGAAAACAGCCAGGACCCTGACTCCACCACACTCCTCGAGAACCTCGCCATCCTAGGACTGAAACAGTTCGTCAGCACTCCCACCCACAGGGCGGGCCACACCCTCGACCCCATCTTCACGGGAGGATCAAACATCCGCTTCAGTCACACCACCCAACCCCTCTGGACTGACCACCACTGCATCCATTTCACTTTCAACACCACCACTGCAACCAAGACCGCCCCATGCCCGCCGCGACAGAACTGGAGTAAGGTCACCGAGGAGCACCTAAACTCCGCCCTCCTCCAAGAACCCCCAAGGCCACGACCGACACCAACTCTGAAGCCAGGGAATTCCACCGCTGGGTCTCCTGCTGTGCCGACAAGCTGGCACCTCTCCACCGCGCCG
The DNA here is from genome assembly GCF_964204655.1 of Triturus cristatus. Classification (NCBI taxonomy): domain Eukaryota; kingdom Metazoa; phylum Chordata; class Amphibia; order Caudata; family Salamandridae; genus Triturus; species Triturus cristatus. The sequence goes on from NC_140593.1 coordinate 773,778,936, forward strand.
CCAATCAACACCCACTGAGGGCTGCCTGGTTCACCACTGAACTCCAAGAAGCCAGGTGCTCCTGCAGACGCTTAGAGAAAACCTGGAGAAACCAGAAGAACACGGAAGAGCGCCCTGAAGGACTACCACCAGCGTATAAGGGACACCAAAAGGACCTTCATTAGAGACAAAGTCAAGACCAATGCATCCAACATCAAAGAACTGTTCAACGTCATTCAGCCATTCGCAAAACCCACTTGCGAATCCACTGACATCACACCCTCCCAGGAATTCTGCGACAAACTCAGCTCCTACTTCCACATGAAGATCAAGGCCCTATACGACAACTTCTGCGAGCCAGCAGAAAACAGCACCACACCACCCACCACCACCACCAAGAAGCCGACCATCACCTCCTGGGCCCCCACGTCCGTCGAGCTCAACTCCTCAACCATGATGAAGACGCACTCAGGAGCCCCAACGGACCCCTGTCCACTCACATCTTCTGTTTTTTGTTCATTTTATCACTATTTTCCATTTCGGCAACATTGTTTAATTAACTGCAGAGTAACGAAAAATAGTTTTCCTTCTCCCACTGGAGGGAATGCAATAATAGTGTGACAATTATAAAATCACAATGGCTAAATGGATAGAAATACCCCACTAGAAGGGAGACATGCCTGTAGCCAGATATGCAATAATGTTCGGATGAATAGCATGTTATTGCAATAATTATAGTGATTCTATTCAAACTCTAAAACTAGAAATATGCAGTGAATTTTACTGGAACCACAAGAACCAGAATGCTGAGTGCTTTTTCTTGTTGTTTGAAACTTTTTTTTCAAAATGGTTTCTCATTGTGACAGGAAGTCATGTGACCTGGTTTCAATAATAAGTATGTCGGGTACAATTTAGAACTCCACCGTGACCAAGGACTCATGGAGACCGAAACGCGTTGGTTTGCTACTGTGGATTACCCATGAATTTGTGAAATTGACTTATTAGGATTAAAAACGCTATGAAAACTCTTCGTGAGTGCGCTCCATTTGTCCTTTCTGAGTGGGAGGATTCCTGTGGAAATGTTTATATATGTGTATAAAAATAGAATAAGTAAAACATGCATTGAAAATGCAGAACAACCTAGAATTAACAGTAAATCTGTCACCAGCATATGTGCGGACATATGTTGTATTTGGAACTGGTGCCGATAAAGAACTATATAATCTGCAACTATATATGCATAATTAAAATAACTACATGGGGCACGCACGCTGTGAATAGGTCATTGCGAATTTGTTAATGTTGTCTTCATTGCACTGCAGAGAATTGGAGAAATAATCAGGTTGAATGTTTATTAGGACCAGGATTAAGATGTTCACTCTAGACACTCCCCCTTCTCTTAAAATAGTCACATTTAAATAATCACAATGTAAAGGAAAAGGAAAATGAAAAATTATAAGAATACACTGATGGTTTTTAGATAACTAATTAGAGTCACATGTCATTCAAAAAGGTTTTTAAAGGTTGAAACACGTACATTCACTCATACCGTGATCAAGTTCCCTGCGAGAACGAAACGCGTCGATTGGCATTTCAACCTGGAGGAGTTTTGAAAATTAAAGGCTTGGGAAATTACTTTCTGTGAGTGCGACTTCATTACTCCCCTCAAAAGGATTGTGTCAAATAAATTCATGGCGTGGCTCTGCCTAGAAGTACGCACCAGTTTGTGATGTGCCGCGGATCTCAGCGTGTGTGAGCCAAAGAGGACGAAGTATTTAAGCTGAACCCGGTGACCGCCAGCAGCAAACAAAAGGAAAATAACATGAAACGCTGAGGCAGCAGGGACGCATTTACCGGTAACTGGCGAGTGAAGGTAAGCGCGTTTCCTTATGTCTGTAAGCGTGGTGATAAATATTTAAGAATAACTGCAGAAATAATACTGCAGCAGAGCTGGTTTACTCTGTGGGAGGATGTAAGAAACTGCAAACATACCACACTGAAGTTTCCATTGTGAATAAGTGGATAAATATAGTAATAGTATCTATCCCAAGACCAGAGACAGAAAGGTACTCCAACTGAATTAGCAACAAGAGTTGCTGACTAAATAATTCCAGGAAAAAGTGTAAGCCAAAATGCAGAAATGAGAAGCAAAAAGAAATGAACTACTGGATTATTTTTCTGATCAGGAAATTGATATACAAAATCAGACTGTGAGCAAAAGTGTCCCTAAGAAATCAGACACACGGAGCAAGCTCAAGCAGTGGGAAAAACTGAGCTGGAAATAAATAAATAAATGGTGGAAACTGCTCATATTAATGATCTCTTACAAGAATGGGGAGACTATATCTTGAATTCGTCTTTGGGACTCATAGCAACCTTAGTGAAGCATATTGAAGTAGCACTGAGCAAAATCAAAGAGGAACTACAGGAATTGGAAAGAGAACTATCGACGCTTGATATGAACCCAGAAATGAATAAATTAAAAGAGGAATTGGAACGGCACATTGAGAAACAGGAGCAAACTGTAAAACTGAGAAAACAAACGAAGTTCCAACGGAACAAAGATGATTACACACAAGGCCGAATCTTCACATATGCCAGAAAATTCGATACACTAAAACAACAAAATCACCTGTTCATTGCTGTGCAAAGTTCAAGCAGTATATCATCATTAACGTCAACAGATGCCAGTGAGGGAGACCAGTTGCGCTTACTGGAGGTACCTGGTAGGCTAGTTGGCCCCCAGGGCCCCTCAGGATTCAAGGGGACTTAATCCCCGAACTTAAAATGCGCCACAGAGCACCTTTGCACACTTGTCACATCAGGCCACGCCCTCTCCCTTCACCAGTGTGCAAACGCACCCCGTGGTGCATTTTAAGTTGGGGGACTAAGTCCCCTTGAATCCTGAGGATCCCTGGGGTCCAACTAGCCCCCCAGGTTCCTCCAGTAAGCACCACAGAGCTGCATTGCAGAGAGGTGTAAAAAGGGGCATGGCCTTGGACGACCTCTCTGCAACGCAGCCCTGTGGCGCTTACTGGAGGTACCTGGTGGGCTAGATAGCCCCCAGGGACTCTCAGGATTCAAAGGGAACTAATTCCCCACCTTAAAACACGTCACAGGGCGCTGTTGCACAGTGGTGCAAGGAGGGGGCGGGGCCTCCAGCGATTTGCCTGTTCCTTTTTTTTGCTTTTTGGGGGGTTTTGGGAGGGGGGCTGTGTGGCCCCCCTTCCCTGGGCCACTTTTGGCCCCAGGGATCCCATCCCCGGGGCCTGGCAGCCATGTTTTATTTTTTTAATTATGCAGAGGGGGATCACGTGGCCCCCCTCCAAAGGGCAATTACAGCCCCGGGGACCCCATCCCCCGGGGCCTGGCCATCCATTTTGTTTTTGGAAAGGGGGCTGCCTGGTCCCCCTCCTCAGGCCAATTATCCCGGAGCTGGCCTGCCGTTTAAAAAATATTTTTATGGGGGGAGGGGGGCTGTGTGGGCCCCTGCCCAGGACACTCCTAGCCCGGGGACCCCATCCCCTGGGGCCTGGCCACTCCGTTGGGAACCGGACCAATGCCCTGACGGTCCCTGATGGCTCCCTACCTCCTGCGGGAGCCAGCATTGCTTCACTGAAGCAGGAGCAGGTTTCTGCTCTCGCTTCAATGAAGCAAAGCAGAGTTTGCAATGACAGGGTGGGAGCCGCACGGCTCCCTCCCTGTCATTGCAAACAGCAGTGTACCTGAATAGGTGCCCCGGGACACTGCAGGAGCTGGCCCTGGGGGTGGCGGTCCCCGGGGCCATTGAGGAGTCCAGAAGGGGGCCCGCGCAGCCTCCCTCCCTTCATTTTAAAATCCCGGGGGGGGGTGGTGGTCCCCGGGGCCCGATATGGACCCCTGAAATTAAATATAGAGTGCCCCGGGGAGGTGGTGGTCCCCGGGGCATGTGGGAGGGGCTTCAGCCTCCTCCACACATCTTTTAAAATTAAAAAAAGAGCCCCTGGGAGGTGGCGGTCCCCAGGGCTGTGGGGGCCGCATGCCCCCATGATTTATTATCAAAGCCCCAGGGAGGTAGCTGTCCCCAGGGCTGCGGGGGCCGTAGTACCCCCTGCATGCATTGTAATAAGCCATGGGGAGGTGGCAGTCTTGAGGGCTGCGGGGTCCCCCGCGGGCCCCCGCTATTATTTTTTTTGCAATGCCCCTGGGACCTGGCCCACCCGGTGGCCTCATTTAAATGAAGATTAAGGGCGGGAGTCTGCGCTTCATTTTTTTAAAGAATTTCGACGGGATTCGCGAACCCAACGTGAATTCCGACGAAATAAAAAAAATGTTTTTTATGGCCCTGGGGGTCCTTGTGGAACCCCCTGAGCAGGCCTAGGGGGTCAGGTTGTTTCTATCCTGCCCGCTTTTCTTCATTTTTCACTTTGTTTTACTGTTTTCTTGTGACTCGGTTCTACCGAGTCACAAGATGGCTGCCAACGCTTCCAGGTTTGGAGTGTTGGTAGCCAGTCACAGTGAAGCTTGTGCTCAGGAGGGTTTGCGAACCCACAGCGGCCAGAGATATCAAAATGTTTTCTGTTTTCAAATCTCCCAGGAACTACTGAATGGATTTACACTATTTAACAAAAAGGGCTCTTTCTAAACCAAGTTCTACCTTTTTGCCAAATTTGGTGTAATTCCGTTCAGCAGTTCGGGTTGTAGCTTTGTCTAAAGTTTGCGATGGAAAATAACATGGGGAAAACACGTCTTGGGACCCCTTTTTTTCTCAGCCCCTGCTTGACGAATCACCCCGAAATGTTCAAGACAGGATCTGACCGAAGCGGGCCACTAGTTTAAAAAATTTCGCGAACATTCGGCAAACGGCGCCAAAGTTATTGGGAAGACAAATAAACGCATTTCCTACGTAAACTAGGTCCTAACTATAACTACCTACTGGCAACCGCCAGTAGGTAATATATATAGATGCAAAGATCCCAATTGAAATTGATGATTTAAATACTGAACTAAATTCAATGGGGCAGCAAGAAGAAGTGAAACAATTAAAAGAAGAAATGTCGAAGCGTTTGAAAAAAGATGAAGACAAAATCAGGGAAAGAAAAGCATACAAATTCCATCGCGACCGCATGGATTATGAGTGCGGTCGCATTTTTACTTTTGCCAAGAAGTATGACAAATTGAAAATATCCAAATATGGCAGCACAACACAAGGACCAACAACTGCTCAAGCTGAACCTGATAGACTAACAGAAGCAACGTCCATCTCCAGTATCAGCTCAGGACGGGAAAGCGATACAGAACTGGAATTCCGAGCACAGGCAATGTCACAAGTACCAGCTAACATTTCCCTGGCGGATGAGGTAGATTTTTTATGCCTCGAACGCAGAGACACACTGCGTCCAAGAAACAGGAACAAACCGACAGGAATTCAACAAGAAAAAGAAGGGAGAGAAGGCAAGCAAAGCAACGACGGTCAGCAACTGAAACAGCCACAAAAGAAGCAATCCAGGCGCAATTGGAGACGATAGATGAAACACAGATGTCCACTAGCCAAACTGTTATCAATCTGTCTCAAGTCACCCTCAATGAAGCAGAGAAACAACTCCTAGCGCTTGGATTATCATACTGCTCTGAAAGCTCATTCAACTACGCAACAACGAGAATGGATCTATTCAAGAGTGTCCGTAAACTAAAACTCAGGAAACATTTTCTTCTTATGGAACAAAATAACAGCAAGAAACAGATCTCAGAAACACAACCTTCATGTTCCCCATTGTTAGGTTTAACTCCTATGGACATGCCAACACTGCAAGTAATACAAGCCCTTGCTAATGAAAACAATACTTCGTCACATGACAATACACAAGCATCTCCTACGAAGATTTGTACCCCTTTCAAACCTCGTTCAACATTCAACCCTATTACCTTGAGGGACTCAATTGATATCTTCAATGAGCAGATCACGAGCGGTATTAAGAAATTGAACTATACTGTAAACAACAAAATAAATGCAATGGGTGACACCAGGACACTGCAATATCAACAGCTAATGAGCAAACTTAGCAAAAATAAGGAGGTTATTATCCGGAATTCCGATAAGGGTGGCAACATTGTACTATGGAATAGAAAGGAGTACATTGAGGAGGCTATGTCGCAATTAAAGGACCGGGAGTGTTACACACGATGTGACTATCAAACATTAAAAAACATGTATAATGCTTTTGGAATGAAACTTATAGCTTGGAAAAATGCAGGGCTATTAACCCAAGATGAGTATAAATACATGCGGAATGACAACCCAGTGACCCCGGTAATATACTTTATATCAAAAGTGCACAAAAACCCTTTGAAACCTCCAGGAAGACCTATTATATCAGCTTGCAACAGCCTCCTGGAAAAAACCTCACGATATGTGGACTTCTTTCTCCAAAGTCATGTACAAAAACTGCCCTCATATATCCGAGATACAAGTGATTTTCTCTCAAAAATAAAAGACATTGTTTGGCAAAAAGAATACTTGTTAATGACACTCGACGTGACATCCCTTTACACTTCCATCGACCATCAGGATGGACTAAGGGCCCTGAAGTACTACCTGGCATGTAGAGGACCAGTATTCGAACAGCACAACAACATGTTAGTCAATATGGTCGAATTCTGCCTAACCAACAACGTGTTCTTATTTGAAAACTCTTTGTACCAACAACAACACGGTGTTGCGATGGGGGCCAGTTTCTCCCCCAGGTATGCATGCATGCACATGGGCTGGTGGGAGGAATTGGTCCTCACCAGAGAATACAATGTACAATTAGTAAACAACGTTGTCAAATGGGTCAGATACATTGACGATCTGTTTGTAATTTGGAATGGTAACATTAATGATGCAGAATTGTTCGTACAGAATTTGAATCATAATCATTTAAACCTCCACTTCACAGCAGACATCAACCCTTTATCGGTCAATTTCTTAGATGTACAGATCTATGTAAAGGAAGGTCAGATTCACACCACATTACATAGAAAACCAACGGCTGGCAACTTGATATTACATGCCAGCAGCGCACACCCTAAGCACCTTATACAAAGTATACCCTTTGGTGAGATGTTGCGTCTCAAACAAGCTCAGATAGCTAGCAAAAACAGATTTTTGGCCAGAGGATACTCTCTAAATTGTATTGAAACTGCTATCAAGAAAAGTAATGACTTAGACAGAGAAACTCTCTTCAAGATCAAAGACAGACCAAAACAGATTGAAGACACATTTAGATTTATCTTCAGTTTTAGCAAACAGGGAAGATTTCTGAAGAATTTAATCAACAGAAATTGGCCAATAGTACTGGGAGATCCGACTATTGGTCATCTACTCCCTAAGAAGGCTGCTATTACACTTAGCAGAGCTCCCTCCATGCGTGATTCTTTGGTCAAAAATGACTTAGAGAGTGTAACTCAGAGTACATGGCTTAGTCAACGAAAGGGATTCTACAGATGCAAATCTTGTAAAGCATGCCAACACGGCATCAATACTACTGAATTTAAAACACCATTCAAAACTGAAGAAATCCCGATCATTAAGCACTTGACTTGCAAAACGGATCATGCCATCTATGTGCTGGAGTGCCCTTGTGGACTCAGATATGTAGGGAGTACTATTCTCCAGGGGCACAAGAGGGTGCTTCAGCACATAAGAGTGATCAAGAACCTCGATCAGACATATCCAGTAGCAAGACATTTTGAGGACCAACACAAGTCAGATCCCACCCTCTTGAAATATTTCATAATAGACAGAATTCCATACAAAAAGAGAGGAGGTGACCGAGTCAGAGCCCTCAGACAACTTGAGACCAGATGCATTTTGAACTTGGATACTAAGTATCCAAATGGTCTCAACCAGAGGATCTATACACCTGTCTATAGGGTTCTGCCACCCATTCCATCAAGTCATAACATGTCAAAGAATTTTTGTATAGGGCAATACACTATCTTTTCAAACCAGACTAAAGGGAACAAAGCAAAGATAAGATAAGAGTACACTGTAGAATATTATGTTCTAACACTATACTTCCCCATGCCGCACTTTGTAATGTATCTATTTATTTACACATCGGGTTTTAGGTACACATATTTTAGAATTAAATTATGGTCAAGGTTTTAGCACTTAGCAGTTTATTTATATCTGCACTTTATAATACATTCTCGCGTGCGTGCGATCGCCTTACCTGAATCCCCTCGTTCGCCGACAAGTTTTCCCATTCCGGTCACCATCTTGATTGGAATAAAGTGGTAACTCTTAAAACATCTAATTTAAAAAGGAACACAATGAGGGGGTTCATTTTGCCATAGAAAGTATGATTAGTGCTGCAGAAAGAAAAATTAGGGCACATTTTGAGTGACTTCTCAAATCCTCTTCTATTTCATTAAAAAATTCAGACATGCAGACTGAAACAGGCACTTTCAATACCAGCAACAGACTTCCCTGGTGAGCAGTAGCTGTACTACAGTGATCTAATGAGCAACTAGAGTGCTAACATTCAGAATTTATGGAAAATGTGTGACACATCTGAATGCCTTCTTGATGGAACCAAAGTAAAAATCTGAAAGTATTTCCTACTGACGACACTGCAGTAAATGAGGAAATTAGGAAACTTCATAACAAATAAATCTCCCAAGATGGCCACCAGAGACAAAAGAGCCCAAATGTAGCCCAAATATCACCGAAATGTAGCCCACGTATAGCCCAATGACAGAATGTCCCAGAGTGTTCTAACGAACAACTAGAACGCTAACAGTCTTACTTATGACAAAAGTATGGCATACCTGAAGCCATCTTGATTGGAATAAAGTGGTAACACTTAAAACATTTAGTTTACAAAGGAACAAAATGAGGGGTGTCATTTTGCCATAGAAATTATGATTAGTGCTGCAGAAAGAAAAATTAGAGCACATTTTGACTTCTCAAATCCTATTCTATTTCATACAATAATTCTGACATGCAGACTGAAACATGCACTTTGAATACCAGCAGCAGACTTCCCTAGTGAGCAGTAGCTTTACTACAGTGATCTAATGAGCAACTAGAGTGCTAACATTCAGAATGTATGGCAAAAGTGTGACACATCTGAATGCCTTCTTGATGGAACCAAAGTAAAAAACTGAAAGTAGTTCCTACTGAGGAGACTGCAGTAAATGAGGAAATTAGGAAACTTCATAACAAATAAATCTGCCAAGATGGCCACCAGAGACAAAAGAGCCCAAATGTAGCCCAAATATCACCGAAATGTAGCCCAAGTATAGCCCAATGACAGAATGTTCTAGAGTGTTCTAATGAACAACTACAGCGCTAACAGTCTTACTTATGACAAAAGTACGGCACACCTGAAGCCATCTTGATTGGAATAAAGTGGTAACACTTAAAACATTTAATTTACAAAGGTACACAATGAGGGGGTTCATTTTGCCATAGAAATTATGATTAGTGCTGCAGAAAGAAAAATTAGGGCACATATTGACTTCTCAAATCCTCTTCTATTTTATAAAAAAATTCTGACATGCAGACTGAAACATGCACTTTGAATACCAGCAGCAGACTTCCCTGATGAGCAGAAGCTTTACTACAGTGATCTAATGAGCAACTAGAGTGCTAACATTCAGAATTTATGGCAAATGTGTGACACATCTGAATGCCTTCTTGATGGAACCAAAGTAAAAAACTGAAAGTATTTCCTACTGAGGAGACTGCAGTAAATGAGGAAATTAGGAAACTTCATAACAAATAAATCTGCTAAGATGGCCACCAGAGACAAAAGAGCCCAAATGTAGCCCAAATATCACCAAAATGTAGCCCAAGTATAGCCCAATGACAGAATGTCCTAGAGTGTTCTAACGAACAACTAGAGCGCTAACAGTCTTACTTATGACAAAAGTATGGCACACCTGAAGCCATCTTGATTGGAATAAAGTGGTAACACTTAAAACATTTAATTTACAAAGGTACACAATGAGGGGGTTCATTTTGCCATAGAAATTATGATTAGTGCTGCAGAAAGAAAAATTAGGGCACATATTGACTTCTCAAATCCTCTTCTATTTCATGAAAAAATTCTGATATGCAGACTGAAACATGCACTTCTAATACTAGCAGCAGACTTCCGTGGTGAGCAGTAGCTTTACTACAGTGATCTAATGAGCAACTAGAGTGCTAACATTCAGAATTTATGGCAAATGTGTGACATATCTGAATACCTTCTTGATGGAATCAAAGTAAAAAACTGAAAGTATTTCCTACTGAGGAGACTGCAGTAAATGAGGAAATTAGGAAACTTCATAACAAATAAATCTCCCAAGATGGCCACCAGAGACAAAAGAGCCCAAATGCAGCACAAATATCACCCAGATGTAGCCCACATGTAGCCCAATGACAGAAGTGTGCAAAACACTTATTATGTGTGTGTTTGCAGTTTTATATAGTGCAGACTTGTCAGGTATTGGAGTGCTTTACATGAGCATTGGTTACATCACACAAGATCAAATTCATTTTGGTTGTAGACATGGGGAGATTACGTGATTTGACCAGAATCACAGAATGTTGAGCTGAAGCAGAAACTCCAACCTGGTTCCCCAGTTGCAAAGTCTGCAGCTCTGGAAGTAACACCACATCCTCTCCCCTAAGTGCAACATTTAATCAAGTGGTCAACTGGATAAAAAAACATAAAGATTACAAATAATTTAAAAGTTCTTTGTCGCTATTTGAAAACTCACTGCAAATAAGACCCTCTCATATATATAATTTCTAAAGGAAATGCTCTAGGTATTACAGTTTTGATTACATCAAGATGACGTCAGGCGTTCCACACTTTTGTAATAAATATAGAATGTTAGCAATCTAGTTGTTCATTGGGATACTGTTGAGAGGCAGAGGCCAGGGGCACAGACCCTGAAAATTGAAGGCAGGTAGGAGAGTGCAGAGGAAACAATTTGACCACACTAGGCAGGCAGGAAGGGCAGTGGCAGCACAACAGACTATGGAGGGCAGTGGAAAGGGGGGCAGGGGCAACAAACCAACAATACAGGACTGGCAAGAGAGGCTGTGGCAATATAATAGACCATTGTGGGCAGAAGGAAGAGGCAGTGGTAGTACAACCATACATGCCAACAGACCCGTTTCAGCCAGGAAACATCCAATGTTTTTAAGCTCAAATGGGCTTTTTTTGATCTGTCTCCTGTCTACAATCGCCACTTTTTCAATGTAACTCAAAGGGGAAAATCAATACCCCAGTTTTTTTTCAAAATCTCCCTCTTACCAAGTTCAAAATTTTCGCAAGTATGGTACATTGGATCATGGTAGGCAGGAGGAATTGGGGTAGGGACATGGACTCGGATAACAGAGGACAGGAGGGACATGGAGAGGTGCACCAAACTGACCCTACAGGGCAGGCATCAGGGCTTGCAGCAGCACAATACACCACACGGGACATGCGGGACGGGAGTGCAGCACAACAATCCATAGAAAGCAATAGGGAGAGGACTTGACCATGCACATGGACAACAGAGAACAGAGGGGAAAGAGGCAATGGTAGCTAGCTGACCATAATGGACAGACAGGAGAGAAAGCTGCAGCATAACAGACCATAAAGGGCAGGAGGGACAGATCAGGGGCATTACAATGGAACAGACAAGCCAGGAGGGAGGGAATAGGGTTCTGCACATGGAAACAGAGTGATGGGGGCAAGGGGGCAGGGCAGGATCAGCAAGATGACCATGGAGGTCAGGCAGGATGGGCACTAGAAACAAGACACACCATGGAGAGCAACAGTGAGACTATGATGTCATACACACAGACCATGGAGGGAAGGTGGGAGGGGGTCAGGGGCAGCTAGCTGACCACACAGGGAAGGTGGGAGGGGCCATGGCAGCACAGAAGACCATGCATGGCAAGCTGGAGGGTTAGTGGCAGCACAATGGCTATGATGGGCAAGAAGGAGGGTGCAGGGGCATGCACAAAGGACCATGGAGGATAGAAGGGAGGGTCAGGACCTGGGCACAGACAAGAGAGTTCAGGGGAAGGGGCCTCACAACAGACCGCGCGGGGCAGGCAGGAGGAGCAGTTGCAGCACAACAGACCAGGGGGGGCAGAAGGGTGTGGCAGTAAAATGGACCATGGAGGACAGGAGGAAGGGGATAGGGGCATGGCATGTGGACAGGCAGGGTGGAGGTGGCAGGGACAGGTTACAGTCAGGCAGGTGGGAGGGGAGTGGCAGCTCAACAGAACACTCAGAGTAGATAGGAGTGGCAGGTCCATGAACATGGTGGGCAAAAAGGATGGAGCAGGGGCATGCACAAAGACATCGGAGGGCAGGGGGAAGGAGAATAGGGGCAGCAAGCTAAGCACAGAGGCTAAGCAGGAGGTCAATGATGGGCCATAGAAATGGGCAATAGAGGGCAGGAGGAGTGGACTGGTACATCATGCTAAATGGAGGACAGTGGCAGCACATCAGACCATGCATGGCAGGAGAAGGGAGGCTAGTCCATGGATTCAGACAACAGAGGATAGGGAGGAGGTGGATGGGGCAGCAAGCTAACTGTTCAGAGAAGGTGGGTATTAGGAACTTTATTGTTTTTAAAATGTGTGTCTGTGCGAACTACTTAAAATATGATTAAGTATGCAGCATAATCTCACTTTTATTCAGGAAAAAGAGGACGTTTGTGACTGTGACTCCGGGCTCACTTGGCGGAAACACGCCCTGACCCTCCACCCCCCATCGCAAAATGTAATGCCCATGAAAAGGGTAGGTGGACGCAGTGTTATATATAACATAGTCCTGAGAGCACGTTTGAAAATGAAAACTAGATATAGTATATGGTATAAACTATGCACCAAAAAGTGTTATATAAGATGACCCGGGGCGTGAAATATAATATGCAATACATTGTGCGCAATGACAGATTCATTGGAGAGCGCGAGATAGCACAGGCACTAGCGCGTGCTATGCGATATGCGCCTTGGAGTGTAATATGCACAGGGCAGTGTTGTGTAACCTTACTAGTCTCTAAAGTTGTAATATAAAATATGTGCTGGGGAGTGTAACGTTGCATATGCACTGTGACAAAGATATGGATCCCAGATTGTAATATGTATGGCATAGAGCTGTGCATTATCATAGGCATCGAGGAAGGCACGTTAGATGGGGCAATATAACCCGTGCGAAGGCAAGTGTGGCATGAAATATTCACGGGGTGGTGTTACAGTGCACATGGGCTAGAGAGTGTCATAGCATATGCACTAGCTGGTGGAATACAACACAGAGTTGTGTGGCACTCGGCGGGCACTGGTGGGTGTAACACAGCATTGGGCTCAGCCAGGAGCACGCTGTGACTCTTAAGTGAGGTTCGTCTCCTTTCCAGAGAGTAAAATAAAAAGTATTACACATCCGGCGGTGGATGTGTGTTTTATAAACCATGAGGGGGGTTTCTTGCCTAGTTTGGTCGAATTTTTGTCGAATCCCATTTGAATGGCTTGGTGTGCGTGTGTATTAAATGTGCCCTTCAATAGCTACCCATGTTTGTATAAATAAACGACAAGGGTGTCTACTTGGAGAGTACCCACCGTCGGGGGCTCCGGGATTAGGCACGGTAGGGCGTCAGACACGTCAGAGCTTCACTAGCGGTGTAAATACATTCCACGTGGATTCATTGTATGCATAGTCGCCTTTTAATGAATATCACGCAAATCGTCATGGTGATAGGTACATACGGTTTGTCCAGCATGTACTAGGTGTTTCTATAAATATATATATATATAAAACAAAGGCCGGCCCCGGGGGATGGGGTCCCCGGGGCCATAAGTGGCCTGAGGAGGGGGGCAACGCAGCCCCCCTCCTAAAGAATAAAAAAAAAAGGCCATGACCCAGGGGTTGGGGTCCTCGGGCCGATTAGGGCCTTGGGAGGGGGGCCACGTGGCCCCCTTCCAAATATATTTTTTTCACCAAAATAAATTAAGGTGCAGGCCCTGGGGGATGGGGTCCCCAGGGCCAATAAATTAGAAAAAGAAGGGGGGCCACACAGCCCTCCTTCTTAAAAAAATAAAAATAATTAAAGACCGGCATCATGCTGGAGGCCACGCCCCCTCCTTGCAGCACTCTGCAAACACGCCCCTGGCCAGTTGTAAGTTGGGGAATTAATTCCGCTTCAATACTGAGGGTCCCTGAGGGCCAACTAGCCCAACAGGTATCTCCAGTATGCGCCAGGGAGCTGTGTTGCAGACACCTCTATGCAACGCAGCTCTGTGGCGCTTACTGGAGGTACCTAGTAGGCTAGTTTGACCCTAGGGACCCTTAGGATTCAAGGGGACTTAATCTTTCAACTTAGAACGGCCACAGAGCGCGTTTACACAGTGGTGAAGGGAGGGGACGGGGCCTGAGTTGACGTGTGCAAACACGTCCTGTGGCGCGTTTTAAGTTGGGGAAATAATTCCCTTTCAATCCTGAGGGACCCTGGGGGCCAACTAGCCCACCAGGTGCTTCCAGTAAGCGCCACTGCTCTGCGTTGCAGAGAGGTGGTGCAGGCCGTGCTCCTTTTTACACCTCTCTGCAATGGCGCTTACTGGACGTACCTAGTGGGCTATTTTGCCCACTAGGGACCCTCAGGATTCAAGGGGACTTAATCTCCCAACTTAAAATGGCCACAGGGTGTGTTTACACAGTGGGGAAGGGAGGGGATGGGGCCTGAGGTGACGTGTGCAAACACGCCTTGTGGCGCGTTTTAAGGGGTAGTTTTAATCCCCTGCCCTAATATATATTAGGAGCTTACAGAGGAGGTCATGCTAATCACAGGGGGACCCCAACGCATACTGTTCCCTAGTGTATGTAGGTGTTTTCACTGTATTCTGAGTGTCTTTTAACATAGCACTGGCTCTAGGACTGGTTAGTCAGACTCAGTTACCACCAGTATCCGTCTGAAAAAGTTGAGGGTAAGGGATGATTTTGCAACAAGGCTTCTTTCTGCTCTTCTGTTTGTTCTTTCTGCAAGTTATCCTTCTTCCTGCACTTTTCTTCGTCTTTGAGGACTTCTGTTGCTTCTTTCTGCGTTTCTTTTTTTTTCTTTCTGTGCGTTTTTTCTTCTTTCTTCACATGTCCTATCTCTGTAGGCATAGTTAGAAATTAGCATTTAAAAAACCTTTGAAATTCACAGAAAAAACCATAGGTTTCAGGCACGTTATAGTTAGGAATTAGCATTTAAAAAACCTTAGAAATTAACTGAAAAAACCATAGGTTTCAGGGGCGTTATAGTTAGCTGGACTTTTCACTCGTACAAAACCATTGAAATTCACCCGTTATAGTTAGTTCAGCTAACTATAACTTGCGCGCCCGCAATGCACTGCTGATGACATCACATATTACATCACTCATGACATGGTCAGTGACATCATTCATGACATCACTGATGACATCTCAAATGACATCACTGATGACATCACTGATGACATTATCGTTGTGGTAGAGTGGCAGACCTCTTCTCCCCTAACATAACCTTTAATATACACATTCAAAAATAGAAACTAAAATTTTCAAAACAATGGACATACCAATACTAGTTACAACAACCTATTCAGTAATTCTAAGATCCACATACACATCCACTCATTCACCAACAGTCCAATACAGTCACTCATACATGTACTCACCCATCATATGTACTCATACACCTATACATCCTTTTAGACAATGACACTCATCCATAGAGTTACTCACACACATAGTCACTCATGCTAATAACGAATCAAACATCCATTTACTTGCATATACAGTTATACACCCACCACCACACTTACTTCTACAGAAACTTACACATATTTAGTCTTTTAAACAATCACTTATTGAAACACATACTTATTCGTACAGGAACTCTTCCAATCTCTCACTCTCACATATACTCACTTATATACACCAATAGTCACATATACTAGTTTAAAACATATGTAGTTACTCATAAAGACACTATTGAGACAGTCATTCACTCACTAACACACCCATGCACACACTCATCCACCCATACAGTCCTGCACACATGCTGTCTTCAACACATACAAACAGTGAGTCACTCATCTATGCACCTATGCACTACGTAATACCCCCAACCGAACCATACAGACACTCAGACACTCATACTGATACTCAAAAAACCAACTAATAACCTATAAAGACACTCATGTAGCTACTCACCAACCCATGCAGCCACTTATGCACAAAGTGAGAGACTGATACAGATATTTACATATTTAAACATTACTCACTAAGCCATGCATTCACTAAGATGCACTTAATCAGTCAGTTATACAATCCATTTTTCAAAAACAAATCATCCATTTAGACACTTATATACCCATTTATTCTTCCATCGACCTTGAGATATACATATATAAAGCATATGTAATTTTCAGAAAAACACACATTCACTGGATGATGTCATCAGTGATGTCATCAGTGATGTCATTTGATATGTCATCAGTGATGTCATGAGTGATGTCACTGACCATGTCATGAGTGATGTAATATGTGACGTCATCAGCAGTGCATTGCGGGCGCGCGAGTTATAGTTAGCTGAACTAACTATAAAGGGGGAATTTCAATGGTTTTGTACGAGTGAAAAGTACAGCTAATTATAACGCCCCTGAAACCTATGGTTTTTTCAGTTAATATATATATATATATATATATATATATATATATATATATATATATATATATATATATATATATATCCTACTGGCAGTCACCAGTAGGTAGTTATAGTTAGGACGTGGTTTACATAGGAAAAGCATTTTTTGTTTTCCCAATAACTTTGGCGCCGGATGACAATTCTTCACAAAATTTTCAAACCTTGTGGGGCGCTCTGGTCAGCTCCTATCCTGGAAGTTTCGGGGTGAGTCGGTAAGCAGGGGCCGAGAAAAACGGGGTCTCAAAACGTGTTTTCTCCATGTTCTTTTCCAAAGGAATCTTTAGACACGGCTACAGCCCGAACTGCTGAACGGAATTACACCAAATTTGGCAAAAAGGTAGCCCTTTTTCAGAAAGAACTCTTTTTGTTAAATGGTGTAAATCCGTTCAGTAGTTCCTGAGAAATTTTTTTAAAAAGAGGTCGAAAAATGAATTTCCCATAGGAAACTTTAGACACGGCTGTAGCTTGAACTGCTGAACGGAATGACACTAAATTTGGCAAAAAGGTAGTGCTTGGTTCAGAAGGCGCCCTTTTTAAAATGGTGTAAATTCATTAAGTAGTTTCTGAGAAAATCGAAAAATACAAGTTTTGATATATAGAGGCGCTGTGGTTCCGCGGGCCCTTCTGACCACGAGCTTTATTCTAATTTGCTGTCAACACTCCAAAGCAGGAAGTGTTGGCAGCCATGTTGTGCAAGAAAGAAAATCTTGTATGTGTTACATCCTTCAACACGACGAGCAATGGCATGAAGAAAATCATCAAGAAATACTGGAATTTGGTGGCCAGTGAGCTTCCGAATATTGAAGAGCCAATCTTCGCGTTCAAGCGGGGCAGGAATGTGAAAGACAGTGTTGTCAAGGCATACCTTGAACCACCTAAACCACGTGGACTCAGGGAACAGTTGGGCCTACCTCCCCTCGTGGGCCATTACAAGTGTGGCCAATGTAAAGCCTGTCCCTTGACAATAGAGGGCTCTTCCTTCTCCCATAACAACAGAACATATAACTTTTCTACTTTTACGAACTGCAACAGCTCCAATCTCATTTATGCGATAAAATGTCCTTGTGAATCCATATATGTGGGACAAACAACACAACAAGTAAAAGCAAGGATATTGCAACACATGAGTCGCATTAGATGCAAGGTTCAGGGAGCTCCCATGGCAGATCACTTTCTGGCAGAAAACCACCTGCCCGAAGACATGAAATGGTGGGTACTAGAGAAGGTAAACCTGGCGCCTAGAGGTGGGTCAATGGCCTTGAACCTAAAGAGAAAAGAATGCAGATGGATTCATTCTCTTAACACTGTCCAGCAAGGGCTCAATAGTCTCGAGGAAACATCTAGAGAGGTGGGTCAACTGTGATAATCCCCTTCTTTAATTTGTAATCTGTATATATGATTTGTCATCATGAGCCCTGCTCAAATCATATTTTCTACTGAGTATTTGCGTATGTAACGGACACCTTCAGATGTTAATCTGGGACGGGCAGCATGTCTTTGTGGTTGCTTTTCTAATTTGCTGTTGCTGTGTTTGATTCACATTCGTGTCGTAAACATTGACGCATATTTTCCCATGTAACAGTTTCTACACGATTTTCTCTCATGCGGTGTATGTTCTAGATAAACCAATGTTTTTGATCTTTTTATCCTCACAAAGTTCATTTATGACATACCTGTGTTGATCAACTATGTTCTTACTAGCCATATATCCTTTGATACTACTGATGTCACCAAACGGCGTTTGGTCTTAGAAGCGATTAAAATAATCATTGTTTCAGAGGAGTTATGCTTACGCACCTTAACGGACTCTATAGTAGTTTCTGATCCTAGAAGTAATTTCCAACATAACCATTCTCTCAGTACAAGTGTGTTTACGCTCCTTAATGAGTTAATCACGTAATTTGACACAGATTCCGTAAGTGATTTTAATTTCCAATATAACCATTCTCTCAGTGCAAGTGTGTTAACGCTCCTTAATGAGTTAATCACGTATTCTTGACACAGCTTCTGACGTAAACCCTCCGCGCGATCCATCTCGTGCTGGTCTCAGCTGCTTCGGCGCTTTGAAACGCCCTTGGTTGCTAGGCAACTCGCTTGACACGCAACACTGTCTACGTCATACAGGACTGCCCCGAATTCCTTTCATTTAGCAGTCGTCCTGTCAGTTGCGGCTTCCTCCGACTGAGAGAGGAGGTGCTGCAGCGTGAGTCATGATCGCTTGCCTTCAAATTCAAGTAAGCCCCGAATCCCGTTATTCTGCCTTCCATGGATTAATCACCCGTTCACGATTGTGCCCTCAACGATTGGTTTTTATTACAGAACTCTGTTTGAATCTCGGACGTATCCCACTTAGCGGACGCGGTTCGCCCGTATAGGTGAGCCGCCCCCCTTTTTCTTTTCTTTTAAAGCATGGTTGCCGTGCCTGGCGTTCTGAACTTTTCACATTAGGAGTCAGATTAATATGCACGCTTCATAGGCGCTATTTAAGCACCGTGGTCGGCTCCCCACCACCCGTGACTGTTGAGCCCACCTTTATAACAGGGGCCTTTTGGTTCATTAACTATCCCATTCCCCCCCCTCCTCTCCAGAGATCCATTCTCTCTTTGGTTTAACAGGGACGACACACGCCCCGGTCGTATTTATAGAGACTATGACTCCACACGCTATCTAATCAATATGGGGTTCAATCACCGATGCTTGTTATACCCCCCGCTCTGATGCACTATGACATCGGAGATGCGCTTTCTCTTTGAACCAATGAAGTCCCCTTTCACTTACAGAGACCACATTTGATGAGGCGCTCTGTCTTTTGAAACGCATACAACGGATTGCCAGGCCATCCTATACCACCGGCTAGGTGAGTTTTGGCTATTCCATTAGGGACCACACATTAAACATAAGCATTTCATGATATTGATACATACTTTACTTGCACTTGCAGGTTGCCATTGCCTTTCTTAATGTCCTGATGAAGACCCTGCATGACGATTTAATTTCGCATAATTTGGGTTGAAACGTCGACGATAACTGCTAGGACCAGTTCAAGACCTGTTTTCCGAATGTATTTTGATTCACTCATGAAACAGCGCCATTGTGTTTTTCCTTGATACTGGCCCTCCTCTTGTATATGATGTACATAGAATGTTTCCTTTGTATTTGATCACTGTACATATCTTGCACAAAATTGTCACTTTTGTCACCTTGTCACTGATTCACTGCTTCACGTTAAAGTTTACTTCATTGGTAACCTTGCGTTACAAGTAATATGGGTGTTTTCATATAAATGCTGAAATTTATATAAAAAACGACATCACACCCTCCAAATCTAGCGTTAACGTGATTTGTATTCTGAGTTTGTGTGGTCATTTCTTGATTTATTTGCATAACAAAGCGATTGTTTTACTTAAACCCGACAGAACCATTGTTTTCTTGTAATAATTCTACCCAGGTTCTGAGGGACACAGGGTCACCCCATTGCTTTTGTATTATGTTGTGCACCGAGGCACAAGAAAACAGGGAAATAAAGGTGAAAAAAAAGAAAAGGGGGCAGGTTAGAAACATTGAACCCCTAGTCCTGCTCAGGGGGTCCCACAAGGTCCCCCAGGGCCAAAAAAAGCATTTTTTTTAAAAAAAACAAATCGGCGAAATTCACCCACCCAGCGCAAATTATGGCCGGGAAAAAGAAAACAAAACGTGGGCTCCCGCGCTTCATTATTATTTAGACCCTGGGTGGGCCATGTCCTGGGGCCATGTGATAATGTAATTGTGGAGGCCCAAGGAGGCCCCCACAGCCTCGGGGACCGCCACCCCGGGGCTTTCCATAAATATTTGTGGAGGGGCACATGGCCCCCCCGCAGCCCCAGGGACCGCCACACCCCGGGGCTTGCCATAAATATTTGTGGGGGGGCAACTGGCCCCCCCACAGCCCTGGGGACCACCTGCCCCCCGGGGTTTCTTATTTTTAATGTGTAGGGGGCCTCTGAGGCCCCCCCAAGCCTGGGTGACTGCTACCCTGGACTTTTATTAATTATTTTGCGGGGCACATGGCTCCCCGCTGCCCCAGGGACCGCCATCCCCCGGGGCTTTTATTTTTTTTAAATACACCTGTGTGGGGGGGCTCGAGCCACCCCACATGCCCCAGGCCCTCCCCGGGGCACTAATATTCGGGGATCTGTAACAGACCCCAAGCCCTGGGGACACCACCTCCCTGGGGCTGTGCAATAGGTGGGAGGGGGCTGCGCGGCCACCCTTCTTGAGCCCTTCATGGCCCTGGGGCCATGGACCCTTCAAGGCCAGCTCCTGCAGTGTCCCAGGGTGACCACCCCCGGGACACTTCTGTTTGCAATGACAGGGGGGGAGCAAACTGCTTTGCTTCATTGAAGTGAGAGCAGGGAAACCTGCTTTCAGTTCAATGAAGCAAAGCAGAATTGCTTTTCCACACGGGGAGCTGAATGTTAGCAGCTCCCCATGTGAAAAAGGAAGCCGGCTCCCACAGGATGCGGGGAGCCGGCGGGACCGTGGGGGCATTGGGGCTTCCCTCACGGGCCTGCCCCAGGGGATGGGGTCCCCGTGGCTAGAAATGGCCATAGAGGAGGGCCACGTGGCCCCCCTCTCCAAAAATAAAAAGAAGTAAAAAAAATAAAGGCCGGCCCGGGGGATGGAGTCCCCGAGGCCAATAGAGGCTCATGAGGGGGGCCACGCAGCCCCCCTCCACACAAAAAATTATTTGGCCATTCCCCAGGGGATGGGGTCCCCGGGGGCCGGAATTGGCCACGGGAGGGGGTCCACGTGGCCCCTTCCCTTTCATATATTTATTTATTTTTTTAAATGGGGTCAGGCCCTGGGCAATGGGGTCCCCAGGGCCCAAAATAAGTAAAAAGAAGGGGGGCCACAAAGCAGCCCTTCCCAAAAAAACGAATTTTAAAAAACGTGATTGTGCCGGAGGCCCCGCCCCCTCCCAGCAACACTCTGCAAATGCGCTCTGTGGCACGTTTTAAGTTGGGGATTTAATTCACCTTCAATTCTGGGGGTCCCTGGGGGCCAACTAGCCCACCAGGTACCTCCAGTAAGTGCCACAGGCCTTCGTTGCAGAGCGGTGGTCCAGGACACGCCCCTTTTTACACCTCTCTGCAACGCAGCTCTGTGGCGCTTACTGGAGGTACATGGTGCGCTAGTTGGACCCCAGGGACCCTCAGGATTCAAGGGGACTTTATCCCCCAAATTAAAACGCACCACGGTGCGCTTTTGCACAGTGGTGAATGGAAGGGGCGGGGCCTGAGGTGATATGTGTGCAAACACGCTCTGTGGTGCATTTTATGTTAGGGGATTAATTCCCCTTCAATCCTTAGGGTCCCTGGGGGCCAACTAGCCCACCAGGTACCTCCAATAAGTGCCACAGGCCTGCGTTGTAGAGAGGTGATCCAGGCCACGCCCCTTTTAACACCTCTCTGCAGGGTGGTGGAGAAGGGAGGCATTGCCTTTGTCTACCTCTCACCAATCCCACTGCGTGGCGCTAGCATTGAAGGGGACTTCAATCCCCATCAAAGAGCGCGCCAGGGAGTGCGTTTGTAGAGTGGTGGGCAAAGTGGGCATGGCCTGGTACGAGTACTTACCAGTGCTGCTGTGTGGGACTGACTGGAGGTAATAGTTTGGGAAGTTGGCCCCCAAGGATGTCCTTGGGGGCCAACTTCCCCTCTTGTTACCTCCAGTAAGTCCCACACAGGGGGATTGCTAAGACGCCTTCGGAGGCCATGGCCCCCTTTCTCTACCACTCTGCAAACGTGCCTTGTGGCAGACTACGGGATGGAGGATGAAGTCCAATTTAGTTCTGAGGGAGTTTGGGGGCCAAGAATCCCTCCTGGTACCTCCTGTAAGTCCTACGCAGCGGAATTCCTGAGCATTGGTTGGACGCCCAGCATCATTTCTCCACCACTCTGCAAACACAACTACTAGTTAAAGTAGCATATTTCTGCACCTCGGACTTAGAGGAAGTTTTAATCCCCCTGCCCTATTATGTACTAGGGCCTTACAGAGGAGGTTATGCTAATCACAGGGGTACCCCAAAGCATTGTGTTCCCTAGAGTATGTAGGTGTTTTTACTGTATTCTAAGTGTCTTTTAGCATAGCACTGGCTCTAGGCCTGGTTAGTCAGAGTCAGTTACCACCAGTATCCGTCTGAAAAAGTTGAGGGTACAGGATGATTTTGCAACAAGGCTTCTTTCTGCCCTTCTTTTTGTTCTTTCTGCACGTTATCCTTCTTCCTGCACTTATCTTCGTATTTGAGGACTTCTGTTGATTCTTTCTGCACTTCTTTTGTTTCTTTCTGTGCATTTTTTCTTCTTTCTTCACATGTCCTATCTCTGTAGGCATAGTTATTGTCATTGAGTGGACATGGAAAGCATACTATAATGTATGCAGTCAGCGTGCAAACCAAAATGCTATTTAAGCAGTTACACCACAGCTACAGCCCAGCATTGTTGCAGGTAAGATATGAACTCATACAATACATTGCATAATACGATATTAGATTTAGCTGAAAAGAACGTAGTAGCAAACAGTATCCATGGTTAAACGCACATTGGAGTTATAAATAGGGGTGGGCGGAATTTGCGAAAGCGACTTTCGCAAATTATCGCGAAAATGTTAAAAATCTCCGAAAACAAGCGGAAATATCGCGAAGATGCGGAAGTTTTTTTCCCGCCCGTTCGCAATATTTTCTGCATGGTTGCGGGTCGCTAACTTACCCCTGCGGTTGCTCGCGGGCGCGGCCATCTTGTTTTCAGTTGTCTCGCGGTGCATGATCGCGAGAAGAAAGACGTGATCGCGCGACGCATGACATCACTGCGCGGACGCGAACTGTCGTGAGACAGCGCAAATGGCTAAAACAATACAACATCTGATGGAGAACGCGACCGGATCGGGAAAACTTGTCGGCGAACGCGGGGATTCAGGTAAGGCGATCGCGCGCGCGCAAGAATGTATTATTTTACAGCGTGAGCAAGAACCAAATTATCGCAAAGCTGCGGAATGCGGAAATTTTGACATTTCCGCGCTCACCGCGGTACGCGGAAATGCCAAATTATCGCAAATTCCGCGAACGGAACGGAAATTTTGCCGAGGCCTAGTTATAAACACATCCATCCTGGTACGAGATTGACTTTTAAGGTTTGCATCGCTAAAACCATAAATCTGTTTTTGCCAAGTTTAAAAATTATGTGAAACAAACTTATAAACATCATGCTACTGAATGTCAATATTAGTGCTAAAATAATTAATCACTGCAATTGTCCTGTTTCCAGCTCTCTTGAGCATCTGACTCAACCACCGAAGTGTGACATCTGACCTTGACTGTGAAATCTGTTGTATTTGTGCCATACATTTAATACCACAGTTATTATTTGCAAGCTTCATGCGGCACTGGGAACGGAAAACTGAACTTCAACATGGGGCCAATTCCGTGTCCGAGAGTAGTATAATCACTCAAAGCCAACTATCAAGCACATGCTTTCTACCCCCACGGGACTACCATACCCATAATGCCACAACCTAGCCATATATATATATATTACCTACTGGCGGTCGCCAGTAGGTAGTTATAGTTAGGACCTTGTTTCCATAGGAAAAGCGTTTTTTCTTTTCCCAATAACTTTGGCGCCGGTTGACGAATCTTTGCGAAATTTTTGAAAACTCGTGGGGTGCTCCGGTCAGCTCCTATCCAGAAATGTTTGGGGTGATTCACCAAGCGGGGCCGAGAAAAAAGAGGGTCCCAAAACGCGTTTTCTCCATGTTATTTCCCATTGGAAACTTTAGACACGACTACAGCCCGAACTGCAGAACGGAATTACACCAAATTTGGCAAAAAGGTAGCCCTTGGTACAGAAAGAGATCTCTTTTGTAAATCCGTTCAGTAATTGCTGAGAAAATCAAAAAATAAAAGTTTCGATATATAGAGGCGCGGTGGATCCGCGCACCATACCAATCATGAGCTGCATTCTAATTGGCTGTCAACACTTCAAACCAGGATGTGTTGGCAGCCATCTTGTGCCTCGGTAGAACCGAGGCACAAGAAAATAGCAAAAGAAATGCGCAAAACAAGAAAAGGGGGCAGGGTAGAAACACCCTGACCCCCAAGGCATGCTCAGGAGTCCCACAAGGACCCCCAGGGCCCAAAAAAGGATTTTTTTAAACAAAATCGTACGAATTCGCTCTGGGTGCGCGAATCTGGCTGAGAAAATAAAAAAAATGAAGCATGGCCTCCCACGCTTCGTTTAATTGAAGCCCCTGGGTGGGCCAGGTCCCGGGGCAGTAAAAAAATGTGTGGGGGGCCCCAATCCCCACAGACTGCCCCGGGGACTGCCACCCCTGGGGCTTTGCATAAATATTTGCAGGGGGCACATGGCCACCCCGCAGCCCCAGGGACCGCCACCACCCGGGGCTTGTTTTTTTAAAGTTTGGGGGGCCTCCAAGGCCCCCCAAACCCCAGGGGCCGCTACCCCCGGGGCTGTCATTAATTATTATCGCAGGGGCACACTGCCCCCCCGCAGCCCCCGGGACCGCCAGCCTTTTAAAAAATATATATATACCTGTGTGGGAGGCTCAAGCTCCCCCACATGCCCTGGGGACCGCCACCTCCCCGGGGCACTAATATTTAAATTGGGGGTCCGTAACGGACCCCTGAGCCCCAGGGACCACCACCCCCGGGGCTTTGTCAATGTTGGGAGGGGGGCTGCACGGCCCCCCTCCTGGAGCCTGTGATGGCCCTGGGGACTGCCACCCCCAGGGCCGTCTCCTGCAGTGTCCCGAGGTGCCCACCCTGGGACACTGCAGTTTGCTATGGCAGGGCGGGAGCCTCGTGGCTCCCGCCCTGCCATAGCAAACTGTGGTTTGGATTTTGGAAGAAAGAGCAGGAAATCTGCTCTCTCTTCCAAAATTTAAACCAAATTGCTTTTCCACATGTGGCCCCCCTCCCAAATAATAATATATATTTTTTTTAAAGAGCACGCAAAGGCCGTCCCAGGATTTGGGGTCCTTGGGGCCATAAATGGCCTGAGGAGGGTGTCCACAGAGCCCCCCTACATATTAATCAAAAAAAAGTTGGGCCATGCCCCAGGGGATGGGGTCCCCAGGGCCTGGAATTGGCCATGGGAGGGGGGCCCACATGGCCCCCTTCCCGTTAATATATTAAAAAAAATAAATGGGGGTCAGGCCCTGGGGGATGGGGTCCCCAGTGCCCAAAAATACTAAAAGAAAGAGGGGCCATACAGTCCCCTTCCAAAAAAAAATTAAAAAACAACTCCCGATCGTGCTGGAGGCCCTGCCCCCTCCCAGCAACACTCTGCAAACACGCCCTGTGGTGCATTTTAAGTTGGGGAATTAATTC
This sequence comes from Triturus cristatus, assembly GCF_964204655.1. NCBI lineage: Eukaryota > Metazoa > Chordata > Amphibia > Caudata > Salamandridae > Triturus > Triturus cristatus. The sequence goes on from NC_140593.1 coordinate 773,804,983, forward strand.
CTCTTCACTACTGGGGGTCCCTGGGGGCCAACTAGCCCACCAGGTACCTCCAGTAAGCGCCACAGGGCTGCGTTGCAGAGAGGTGGTCCAGGCCACGCCCCTTTTTACACCTCTCTGCAACGCAGCTCTGTGGCGCTTACTGGAGGTACCTGGTGGGCTAGTTGGACCCCAGGGACCCTCAGGATTCAAGGGGACTTAATCCCCCAACGTAAAGGCGCTACGGGGCATGTTTGCACAGTGATGAAGGGAGGGGGTGGGGCCTGAGGTGACATGTGTGCAAACACGCCCTGTCGTGCGTTTAAGTTGGGGAATTACTTCCTCTCCAATCCTGAGGGTCCCTGTGGTCCAACTAGCCCACCACATACCTCCAGTAAGCGCCACAGAGCTGAGTTGCAGAGTGGTGTAAAAAGGGGCGTGGCCTGGGCCACCTATCTGCAATTCAGCACAGTGGCGCTTACTGGAGGTCCCTGGTGGGCTAGTTGGCCCCCAGGGACCATCAGGATTGAAGAGGAATTAATTCCCCAACTTAAAACACGCCACTGGGAATGTTTGCACATATGTCACCTCAGGCCCCGCCACCTCCCTTCACCACTGTGCAAATGCACCCCCAGGCGCGTTGTAAGTTGGGGAATTAATTCCCCTTGATTACTGAGGGTCCCTGGGGGCCAACAAGCCCACCAGGTACCTCCAGTATGCACCAGGGAGCTGCGTTGCAGAGAGGTGTTCAGAGGCCACGCCCCTTTTTACACCTCTCTGCAAAGCAAGATGGATGACTTGCCACAGCAGGCTTATCTGACATCTTCGAGATTGATTGCACTCATGTATGCCGGGGGCCTCATGAAGACAGGAACAAGTGTACTGAAACTGTAAAATTAAGTCTCCTATGTATGTGCAAATTCTATATGATGCACATCTGTGTATACTGAACTGCTGTGTTAGGTGCTCTGAACAAATCCACACCCTGATCCTGGCGTAAGCAACATTAGCCATACTGTGGTGACACATCACCCTTAAACTGCTGGGCAGACAAATCAACCCTTCACCATCAAGATTACAATGCATTATGATTGTTGAAGCCCAATCTCAATATATGTCAGCAGTAACATTAGAGTTGTTAACTCCCTATGACATCACACACATGGATCAGTGTGAAAACATGTAACAAATGATATCAGTCATTCTCCACAATTATGTTGATTCTCAAGCACATCCAACGTTTTCACAGTCACATGTACTTCCATTACATTCTCATGTCTCCTACTTTGGATTTCTCTGATCTCAAGAGACCTTCTTTTATGTCTTCCACTAAAGACATTTTGAGGAGGATCATAATGTTTTGTTCCTATAGATTCAGGTAGCTAACTGCCACCAGTTGCCATGCTTTAGTGCTTGTGCTTGGCAAACCACTTAACTACCTGAAATGTCAAGGTTTGGAACATGTTCTTAATGTTTTCAACATCATGCGGATATGTTGATTCAGTATTGAGTTTGTCCATTATCTTTCACAGGCATGTTTGTTTTTGGTGGCATCTTTCGCATAAGATTTCACTTTAGACTGTCATAGTGTCTTACCACCTCAGGGGCCAAAACCTCCATCTCTTCATCCATTCATTTGTACTTCTTTTTTTAACCTGTTTTCATGATGGAAGAGTCTGGTGGGTTTTTGCTTGTGATGACTCAGTGACATCAGAGGGTGGCAGTGGATTCAGTTTGTCTTGCTTCAAAATGAATGCCTGCACACTCCCACACAGGTAGGACGTGTTGGTGTACTTGTGTTTTGTCATAAGGTCCCTTTGTGTGTTGAAATGGCGGCTTCTGTTCTCTAGGGATTAATTCCCTCACTCCAGGAACTTCGAGTGCCTGAAAAGCATCACTTCCTGATGGTTTGTGCATGTGCAATTTTGCTGCACACAGTAAAAACTCATAATAAATGCTATTTAACATGTGTTATATAGCAATTCCTGTAGAATCGGTATTTGCCCTAACTGCACGTTTGGTGGTATATACTACCAAACTCATAATCGGGGCTATGTGCGCAAACCAGTCTCCAGCAACATTTGATAAACTTTCATGAAATTCGCAAAATGTGAATATCACAAGTGTTTCACCAAGGCCTATTTACTAAACAGGTAGCTCAAACACTTTGTCAGCAAATCAACCTATTGGTAAACACAAGACTACGGCAACTGCGGTACTTGAACTCTTAACATTAAGAGTAAAGTTCTGGGCTCTCGTTTGAGTTTAAGAAAAATCTGAAAATAGCATATGAAGAAAATAAATTACTATGGGGCACATGCATCAAGGTAGGCAATTGCGATTCCATATTTGCTCTTATTAAGGAATCGCAATTATGGAATCGCAATTGCCTATGTATGTAGGTTTCGCAAAAATATTATTGATTCCTACATATTCCTTAATTGCAATCAGCAAATTGTGATTTGCAATTAAGGAATAGCTTCCCATTAATTCCTATGAGCCTAGAGGCCCATAGGAATGAATGGGAATTGCATGCGCAATTTGTGCGTACCAAATAGGTACTTGCAAATTGAGCATGCAATTTCAAGGGTGCAGGGGGGCCAAAATGCACTTTTGTGTATTTTTCAAAGTTTTTACAAATTACCATCAACTTGAAGTTGATGATAATTAGTGTTTCCTAAATGCGAAGTCGCATTTAGGAAAGGCTTGTTGCATTCCAAGTAGGGAATCACAATTTGTGATTCCCTAAATGCATTCACAAATTAGGTAATTGCAAATTTTGTGATTACCTATTTTGAGAACTTGCATTTGGGTTGATGCATCCCAAATCCCAAAATACTGGTCGCAAAGGGGATGATTCTGCAAATCGTGGGCCCGTTTGCGACCGGTATTTTGGTTGATGCATTTGCCCCTAAATGAAGCTTTGTAGGTGACTGCTAGGCACCCCGCACATATACTGAAAATATAAGCTAAAGATAGTGAGCTTGGGAGTGTGACTTAGACTGAGAGGCAGTGTAAGGAATTAGTGAACATAAAGGGCGGACAAGCGTTATTTTGGTCTCCCAGTATTTTATTTCATACTGACAAACAGTTAGGTTTCCTTTTATTTTCCCCTTTTTGTCTCTCTTTGTCCTCTCTGTGGGTCTGAATAGAAGTCCTCTGTCCTTGTCACATCCGCAGTGCCTCAGAGGAAAGAGAGAATTGGGGCAGTGGGATATCCTATCCTTTAGGTACGTTGAGGGGGGAACTGTTTGCACATTATTACTTCCCTTCCCCAAGTGCCCGCAGTAAAAAGAATGTCTTAGACTCTCTTTTATTCAGTTCCCCACCTAACTGCAACGGGTCTAAGACCTTAGGATCCCACCTCCTCCTCAGCCCCTCAAAGTATTGCCATACCTACAATAGCCACGCTCTTACTGGAACGTGGCTGGATTCAGCGTGGGTCCGCGGGTTCCTTGGGTTGGGCTCTTGGGACGAGCTGGACTTCTCCCTCATGTCGGCCTGGGTTCTGCACTCTTGCAGCTCTGTGGATTCTTTGTTGGTAGTCTCGGGACAACGTCTTTCAGGCCTCCATTGACGTTCTGGAATTGAGATCGAGCTCCTCCTCTCCGGGACATCCTTTTTACTAATTTGTACTTCTTCTTCCAGGTACATTCCGGATGTATTGTCTGAGTCACCGGGGATTGGCTTGGTGGCTCCTGTGTCAGTAGTTTTATGGGTGGAGCAAACCTTCGCTCTGTTCTGTCAGCGAAAGGTCCCAAAAGAATCATCACGAATAGGCAGGTACATCAGAGTATAATGGTATGGTTGGAAATAGAAGGAAGGTAAAGCATAAGAGGGAAACGGTTCTTCTTGTAGGTCATGACTGTTATCCATGTAGGCAAATTCGAGTACATCGTTACACACCCCTCCACCAGATTTTTGCCGATTGTGTAAAAAGGGCAAGTGAGAAAGGAAATCAGCATTTCCGTTTGCCGAGCCCTTACAATGCCAAACATCAAAGCAAAAGGGCTGAAGGGAGAGAAACCAATGAAGAACCCTTGGGTTGTTGCCCTTATTCCGGCTCAGCCATTGTAAGACCATTTCCTAAATGGTACCTCAGATACTTCACTTTTTGGAACGCCATGAGGGACTTTTAGGCATTGATGTGTAAGCCTGCTGTGTCTAGGGCCTGAAGCACCATTTTACAATGTGTGAGATGATCCTCCCAGGATTGGCTAAAATGACACTGTCATCTAAATAGGCTGAGGTATGAGCCTGATGCTCATGAAGGACCTTGTTCATAAGCCTCTGGAATGTGGCAGGTGCTCCATGTAAACCAAACGAAAGTATGGTAAACTCATATAACCCGTTTGGTGTGGCAAAGGCAGGTTTGTCTTGGTCTTCTTCCCGAAGGGCAACCTGCCAGTAACCTTTTGTGAGGTCTATGGTGGTGATATATTGTGCTGCTCCTAATCTCTCTATTAACTCATATATTCAGGGAAGAGGGTATGTATCGAACTTAGAGATGGAATTGACGGCCCTGAAGTTGATACAAAATCGTATCGAGCCGTCCGGTTTCGGACCAGGACTGTTAGAGAGGACCAGTTGCTTTGAGAGGGTTTAATATCACCCACCTCAAGCATTTTGTTGACCGCCTCTTCGATAGCTGCTCTTCATGCTTCTGATATCCGATAGGGTCTCTGTTTCACAATTTCGCCGGGGCGTTGATTATGGTGTGTTTGACCACAGTGGTTCTCCCAGGAAGGTCAGAAAAGGCATGAGAGAAAGCTGACAGATTTGTGTGGAGTTGTTCGGGTGTTAGGGTATCATTAACAACCAATTGACTCAAGCGCGAGGATTTATTTTTGGGAGTCGTCTGAATGAGATTCATGGTTTTAGGGAGGGGGCCTATCCATTTTTTCAGTTGGTTAATGTGGCATCTCTGGATTCTCTTTGGGTTTATCTGATCCTGATAGGTTGTTTGACCTATCTTCCTGACTATTTTATATGAGCCTTTCTATTCTGTCCTCATTTCTGTTGGGGAAGAGGGAAGGAGTACCAGGACCCAATAATCGATTAAAGGTACCTCCATTTCTTTCCCTTATCATATAAGAATTGTTGCTGTTTTTGTGCCTTCTACAGATAGGAGTACGCTAGGTCTCATAATTTACCTATGTGAGACCTAAGTTCCTGGGTATAATCAAGTAGGGTTTAGGTTTCTTGATTCTTATCCTGTTCCAAGGCTTCCCTTCTCATCTCCAACAGGGTCCTTGGTTGTTGTCCGTATAATAGCTCAAAGGAAGAACAACCTAAGCTACTCTGGACTTGTCCTCTGATGACAAAAAGAGCAAGGGGTAGGAAGAGGTCTCACTCTTTACCCTCACTAGCCAGCATTTTCTTAAGTGTTAGCTTTAGGGTTCTGTTGTACCTCTTACACAATCCGTCAGTTTGTGGGTGGTAGACAGAAGTCTTTATGTGTGAGAGGTTTAGCATTTTCCAGACCTGTTTCATAAGACTGGAAACAAAAGGAGTCCCCTGGTCCGTTAGAATTTCGTGGGGAAAACCTTCACAAGGTTTTCAGCTATATTTGCTGTGGTGACGGCCCTTAAGGGGAATGCGTCTGGATATCTGGTTGCATAGTCGATAATAACAAGTACATACATGTTCCCTTTTTTTGATCTAGGAAGGGAGCCTATCAGATCCATCCCTAATCTTTCAAAGGGTATTCCTATTGTAGTGGTACGGCTAGTGCTTTATATGGGTTCTTTTTCTGACTGATCTCACATTCTCTGCAGTATGTAGTGATATGGTTGAATATAACCGGCCAGTAGAAATGCTGTAGAATATTTTGCCTCGTTTTCTCAGCACAACTATGTCCTGCGAGAAGATGAGAGTGGGCAAACAAAAGGACCTGATCGCGAAAACTACTAGGGATGATCAGCTGGGGGGTTTTGTCTTTTTTTTTAGGTGATAGGTGAGATCATCATGTAGTTTGAAACAGGGGTAGGTTTCGTGTGTGGTCGAGGGTTTTCAGGCTTGTTGCCAGGCATACTGGAGGGTGGAATCACTATTTTGGGCAAGCCTAAAACTTCGATTTGAAGCCCAGGGAGTTTGGGTAAGGAGGTTTGAAGGGACGTCTTTTAAGGTTCTCCTTAACGAAATTGATGAAACACGGATTATCAACCCCAATAATGACCTCTTCAGTTAGCCTATGCTTTACGCCTACTTTGACTACTGCGGTAGAGCCAGTACGATCCCTGATGGGGATTTCCGCGAGAGGATAGATTTTTATATCCCCATGAACGCACCTAATAGCTACCTCAGTCCCGCGAAGGAGTTGGGAGGCTTTTACTAAACAGGGGTGAATGACGGATTGTTTACAACCACAGTTTAACAGGGCAGTTTTTTTTTTCATTCACCCAGAGACTTACATAGAAAGATGTCCCCAGTTCTTTGGAATAAAGAACCGACTTAGGGAGATAATTCATATCCATAGGTTCTTCTTGGGTCTTCTTTGCGGACAGACGTGGGAGATGTGCCCCCAGTTCCCGCAATCAAAACACTGAGATTTTCGGTTGGGGAACATTTCAATTTTGTGGGTTTGAGGTCGGGTTGTTTCCGGTATGTTCTTGACAATCTTCTTCTCGGGCTTAACAGCAGGAGTATGGGTTTGGGTGTTCGTCTCTAGTTTCCAGGGAGAGGCATGGTGCTGAGCTTGAGCGAATGTGGTGGCCATTTTGACAGCCTGCTCAACTGTTAGATGAGTATGTTGTTTGAGCAAGCATTGGGTGGGGAAGGGTAAGGCCTCTATAAACTTCCTGTGGTAGATAACAGCCATGTTTCCTCTTTGGTGTTCTCTTGAGGCCGAAGCCACTTGTCGGCTGTGGCTTTCAATTTAAAAAAAGAGTCTTAAGGTTATTGCCAGGGGTCCCATGCTCTCGCCTGAACTTTACCCTGTAAGCTTCAAAGTTCATTCCGAGATAGTCAAGTACAAGGGCCTTAATGTTGGCGTATGGGGTGTTTCCTCCAGCATTGGCTACTTGGGAAGCCGCTTGCGCTTCTCCTGTCAGAAGTGGTGCCAAAAAGAAAGGCCATTTTGCTGGGGCCCACCCACACGCCCTCGTGGCTCTTTTGATTTTTAAAAGGAATGCCTCGGAGTCCTCGCCGGGGACATACTTCTGGAGCGATATATTTGTGAATCCCGTAGGGGCTAGGGGTCGGGTTTTGTAATCTGGTGGTTAGTTGTACCTGGTCTTCCGTGACTTTATGTATGCGTTCCACTTCAGGGAAATTGCACCTTATTACTTCCCTTCACCAAGTGCCCGCAGTAAAGAGAATGTCTTAGACTCTCTTTTCTTCAGTTCCCCCATCAGACTGCAACAGGTCTGAGACCTTAGGATCCCACCTTCTCCTCAGCCCCGCAAAGCGTTGCCGAACCTACAATAGCCATGCACCTCCTGGAACGTGCCTGGATTCTGCATGGGTTGGCGGGTTCCCGGGGATGGCCTCTCAGTCCGAGCTGGACTTCTCCCTAAAGTCGGCCTGGGTTCTGGACTCTCGTGGCTCAGTGGACTCCTCATCGGTAGTCTCGGGACGACATATTTCCGGTCTCCATCGGGGTCCTGGAATTAAGAGCGAGCTCCTCCTCTCCGGGACGTCCTTTGTACTAATTTGTACTTCTTCTTCAGGGTTAACTCCGGATGTTTTGTCTGAGTCGCCGGGGATTGGCTTGGCGACTCCTGCATCAGTGGTTTCGAGGGTGGAGCTAACCTCCGCTCCGGCCTGTCGGCGGAAGGTCCCGAAAGAACCATCACAAATAGGCAGGTACGTCAGAATGTGATGGTATGGCTGGAAATAGAGAGAAGGTAAAGCATAAGAGGGAAACAGTTCTTCTTGCAGGTCATGATTGTTATTCATGTAGGCAGATTAAGGTACATCATGACAAGGGAGTGAGCTTTTTTTTCTGATTTGTGGCTAAAGTGAGTAAAAATTATTATGTCCTGAATGATAGAATTCATTGCAGTACACCAATTGCTACATAATGTGACAATACTTTTGTAATTTTACTCTTGGTTCACTGGAACAAAACATTTTGACACATTTGACACATTGGTAATATATTAACTCTGGGAATTTCACATATTGTTCAAACACCATATGAATGAATGCACCTTTGGGAAGATTCAGGGCAATGGCTACAGCAGTGCTTCAACTCTCATCCCTCAGATGAAGAGTGTGAGACCTTGACTATATGGCCACATGTGACTCTCTGACGCTCTGGCTTTCACAAACACACTTTATATGTGACAGTAATCTTACCAACACATAAATATTGGTAATAGGAAATGAGGATATGGAGAACGACATAGATCGAGACAGAGTGAGTGTTTTTAAAAAACAAATCTGGGGCTGGTGTTTCAAATGTTGCAAATGCTCTAGCATTTGCTACTTAATAAATACATATTGTGAGACCTGTCATCATTGATATGGATGTCCCACAAACGTTTTGCCTTTACCCCGCCTGTTTTCGGAATTTAGATTTGTTTGGCATTAGAACTCTATACAATTTACCACTGCTAACCTAGCTTAAGTGTGTGTGTTCTCTCTCAAACACATGATACCTTTGGCTTACACTTGAATGAATTGCTTTACTTATAAGTCTCTAGAAAATGGTACCACAATAAGCAAGGGTCTGTAAATTAGATGTTACAAGTAGGCCTGCGTTTCTGCAGCAAACGATGGACGGAATGCTGAATGAATCAAATATTCCCCCCAGTCAATAGATCTGGGTTAAATCCATAATTCTTGTGCTCACTGCTGCACACATTGTGCCACTCACTGAAGTAGCACGTTTAAACATATCTCAGGTCTGAATTACTGCCTGGAATGCAGTTTAAACTGCCAAATCGACCTGACTAAATAAACCTTTTGCCAGACCTGAGCCTTCTTTTTTAAAACATATAAACCAGCCGTAAGGTTGGCCCGAAATAGCCTACAGGGGAGGGTGATTTTATTTAAATGACCTGGAAGTGGAAAAACACTAAATTAATTTTTCACTAATGTAAGGCCAATCTCTCCCATTAGATAATATTGGGTCACCTTTTTATATTTGCTAAGTGCTAACTTTTGATTGGGCACAGATGGGAAGATCAAGTTTGAACCAAATGAATTGCCATTTAAAAACATTTTTAATGGTAAAGTCAGATTTTATGACACAATTTCTGAAATTGCCACTTCGAAATTTGGCATGTTCTTGTACTAACCATTTGGTGCCTGCTGCTTGTATCCTGGGTCATATGACTGAGCACCCTACCTGCAGCAATTTGGCCCACAACTGTGCCTGGTGGTGCTTTGTGTCCCAGAATATCTAGTGCCCAGAAAGGCCAACATGAGGCTTGGGAAGGAGTGGCCTGAGGGAGCACATTACCCACAGGATTTCAGCCTGCAACTCTGCCCGATAGGGCTTTGTATCCAAGAAGATCTAGTGTGTCACGGGCTCCCGCTGCGCAGGGGCGAGGAGTGTGAGAGAGCGCTATGGTCCCCAGGGAGAATTAGCATCCCCGATAAAATCCACACGAGGAGTTAGGCAGGGATTCATCCTCGCCCCGATTCTCTTTACTTTATACATGAATACCATTGCTAAACACCAACTTGGTTTAGGACAAGACATTCCTGTTATGGGGGGGCTATCACATACCTATTTTACTATATGCTGACCTGCTGCAACTGGACCTGCCAGGAGCTGAAACTGGACCTGCCTGAGACCTGCTGACCTCTGTTAGAGTGAATTCCTGATTGCCAAAAGGGTGCCTCCTCAAATCTTGGACCCTTTACTAGCATCAGAATACACTCTTCTTCAAGAAAAGGAGAAATTCAGAAGTTTTAGGTCCTTAGTGTGTCGACAGGGCCCGTTCATGCTGAGACTCTGCCGCCTGTGACAACTGCCAGAGTGAAGCTCCAGTAAACCTGACTCTGCGCTACACCGACCGCCAGAGACGACCAGCATCACGAGATCTGCACTTCATGCTACAGCAATGACAGGCCGCAGTTACTGTCAATGCCAAGCTCCAAGAACAACCATCTGGGATGCCTGACAGGATCTTATTGCAATAGTGATGACTGTCCACGACACTCTTTCTGCTCATCGCTGCCTCCTCCACCACAAACAGAACTCTTTGCACCAGATGTTCGGAAAGTACCTTTTTCAGTGGGGCTAACTTGATCCCTTTATCTGGCGCTTTTTGCTTTTAGGTGCTATACTTACCTACAACTTCACAATTGCTTTTCTCTGGTTCTACTGTTTGGATTTTTGTCGTTCTTGTCTCATTTCATTTTATAAAATGTATCCAATTTTCCTAAGTTTGTTTGAAATTTTTCTTGTTTTGTGTTTTCACTTTGTCCCTGTTTGTGTGCTGCATAAATATTTTACATTTTGCCTCTATGTTAAGCCTGATGTCTTTGTGCCAAACTACCAGAAAGTTAGGCACAGTTTAATTTAGTGACTTTTGTGGTTCACCCTGACAAGGATTGTGGTTGTTGCCTGACTGGGGCTTCCACCCCTCTCAAACAATGACCGGATTTCTTACACCTAGATACACATATTTTTCATTTGTAATGTAACTCTGCTCTCTAGAAAACACATTTTGATACATTGTTGTGATAGAATAGTTTCTAAACTGTATTATTAGTATATTAGACACTTTTAGGTAATCATAGGTCTTTGTTGACAGTGCAGTTTGCAATGCTGCAAGTAGCTTTCTTATGATGTTTGTGAAAACAAAGTAATAACATGTAATTCAAAATGGTACTCAGTGTGTTTTGTAAGGAAAAAAGAAACAAAGAAACAAAGAAAGAATGAGAAAGAGAGAAAAGAAAGAAAACTGATTTTATCATACTGTTCCCAATTAGGAGTTTACCTGTATTTTCTCACTTTTCCTTAATCCAACCATGCATGTATTTTTCCCCACAAACTGGTAATATTTCCACATAAGCACCAATATTTGTGCCCTTTGGTGTTGAAAGAGGATGTGAATGGCTATTAGGATTCTTTTACTACCTAAAAAAAGCCCTATTTTAATAACAAATATATGATGTTACAACGCAAACAATTACAACGCATGCCTTTACAACACAGTTTTTACATCGCAACTACCATTACATCGCATGATTTTACAACACATGCAAGTACAACGCATTTTTTAAATCTACTATTACAATGCATACCATTACAAGGCATACCATTACAACGCATACCATTACAACGTATAATACCTTTAGGGTAACAGTGGGGTAAGTGTTGGATAGTGTAGGGGTAAAAATTACTATTCCCACTCCAGTGAGTGCAACAGTAGGGTAAGTGTTGGATAGTGTACGGGTAAAACTTACTATTCCTACTCCAGTGAGTGTAGCAGTAGGGAAAGTGTTGGATAGTATAGGGGTTAAAATTACTAGTCCCATGTACCCCAAAACCCATACCCACCCTAAAACTAAAAAAATCTCCTTTACTTACTGTATAATGGGTTGTAATGGCATGCGTTGTAATGGTATGTATTGTAATGGCATGCTTTGTAGTGACATGCGTTGTAATGGCATGCGTTGTAATGGTGATGGAGCGGGTAGTACAACATTTTGTATACCCCCCCATTTCTGCATGTTTATATTAATCCGAATAATCTATTAATTGTAATATTATTAATCTGTTTGAAGTGATAACTCACCAATTATATTAATGAAAGAATTACACGTGGGATTTGCATTTGCATGGCTAAACTAACTGTATACTAATATATGTACGCATTCTAATGGTAGAAAATTAGAATATTGCATGAGATATGTTGCTTTTGTGACGTAATTGTAAGTTGCACCAGATGACATCACTGGGTGAATATAAACGCTTTGAATGTTGCTATCATGCTAGATAATTACTTACACATAGGGGAATTAGTGAGGGTGTAACATTTTATTAGCCATTTCAATGTTTTAATTACGTTTTGTGTTTGATTTGTTTAAGTTGACCATTTGGGCCTAAGAAAAGATGGCTGACCAAGACACACAACGCGACTGCTACCGTTTCACGAGGTTTTGGGTGAAGTGCGCCTGCGCCACCGCCAGCAACAAATGGCCTCGTCCTGACCCCAGACAAGATGTACCCATCAAGGTCACACTGGGAGAATCGCCAAATTCACGAAACAAAGGACTGTCTTTAAAACCAGAACCAGCAAGTGTGATGACTTAACCTAACGGACTATGTGAGAACTTTACAGAATGACCCCAAACCAGCCAATCAGGACTGCCTAAAACTGATTATTGTTACATTTTGACATTAGTTTCATTATAAAAGTTGGTAGACAAAGCGAATTAGGGGCTGGCTGACAGACTTTGAGAGCGGAACTTTTCTTTTCCCTGACGTTATGCTGACGGAGACACTGCTGGACAGCTGTTATACTGAATCTTTGAAAGACTGAATTGCTGCCTGACTTTAATGAATTAAAGACTTTTCCATGACTTGATTGACTTAGAGGACGTCAAATGGCCAGATTAGGTAAATATAATGTTCGGTGATTTGGTTTATGACTTATTGAAATTGAAATTGATTAGATAAACAAAATTATTATTTTAACAAACAAATGTGTTGGGTGATTTATTTGAAGAGACTAGAATCAGATTAAATGTAGATTAAAGAATTGAGTCACCAAATATCCAAATTCAACTAACTGATCTATCGACTAAATGGAGGGAATATCTCGAGGTTCTGAGTTTAATAAAGGTACTTAATGTATGTTCAGGTAAATTGGGTTCTTTAGTTGAAAAGATATTCCTTTCATGTCAGCGTTTGGACACTTTATCTCTCCTGTGAGAACGGATCAATGAAGTGTGAGTGTTGGTGTTATGGGCCCCACCAATGAATGTATTGAGTGAATGAGCTAGTGTGATATTTGATCTGTGATGAAGGGAGGATTTAAAATTCCACGATGCATCAATGGCATGCGATGTAAAGGCAGTTGCGTTGTAACAGCTGTGTTGTAAAGGTAGTGCACTGTAATGACTGCGTTGTAATGGTTGTTTCCCTTAATAACACGTCAGTTTTTGCAGAGATGTTGTCAACTTTCACCATTATTCATGGGGTACATGATTAATATAGGCAGTTAACGAGAGGAACAACTTTCACCGCAAACACTCCCAATCAAGGTAGAATGTTGTGGAGATTGAGCAACCTTCTTTAACTGAGGGAAACTCATCATTCAACATGCCTTCCAGGTTGGGCATTTAAGGGGGGTACAGCCATGCCTAAGTAGGTATGGGATTGGGGTTTGTATAGTTCTGGCCAGAACTAGAAGCCGGGTATACCTCTGAATTGAGGTCTAACTTTGAATCAGTAAATTCATATCGGCAATTGCATCCCTCATGTTGAGGCATTTCTTCTGCTGACCAACATTGTCTTAGCTGTGTGAACTAAATTCAATTGGTATGGGGGTCAACAGGTGTATCAGGTGCTAGTGTGTGGTCAAATCTAGTAGTATGCTGGTCACGTGCCTTACCAGGTGGTGCCGTAGTATCTATTCAAGTAGTATGCTGGTTAAGTGGCATACAAGGTTCTTACCTAGTGGTATTTCAAGTGGTATACTAGCTAAGCGGCTTACCAGGTGCTGGTGTGTTGTTCATTTCAGTGACATACTGGCCAAGCGGCCTGCAAAGAGCTGTCATATTGTCTTTTCAAATAGTATACTAGTCAAGTTGTATAAAAGGTACTGGTGTATCCATGATTTGAATTTACATCTCAATAACAGTGACATACGGCATAATAGCATCATTGCTTGAATGCAATGTGTTTTTTATTTTAACAACTGAATTTTACGTCTATAGATCTTAAAATAAGTATTAGTATTTGAATTGATATTCAAAAACTCTGATATGTGTGGGAGTGTATGCACATTTGATTTTTAGCTGATATGTATGAAATGTATAAATTTGCTTCTTTTATGGGTTTTTTTAAAACCAAAATAAAGATTATTTGAAGAGAAGAGGTGCTGGTGTAATGTCTATTCATCTGGTGTACTGATCAAGCAGCATAAACGGTGGTTGGGTAGTGTCTAATGGTTTACCGGTCAAACGAATTGCCAGGTGCTGATGTAGTGTCTATCCAAGTGTTACACTTGTCAAGGGGCTCGCCAATTCCTGGCATAATGTCCATTCAAGTGGTATACTAATCAGGTGGCTTACGAGCTGCTGGTGTAGTGTCTATTTAATGCTTTTCTGGTCAACGGCTTACCAGGTTTTGGAGTAGGGGTGATTCAAGTGCTATGCTAATAAACGGTGTACAAGGTGCTGGCGTAGTTAGCTTTGCAATTACTTAAGGTCCTACCGGTGAATCCGTTCGTTTGAACTGCTTGGCTCACTTGTTTAGTATCTCACACTCAACATGCTTATGCGTTGTTATTTTTCTTTTTGATGATTCACTTTCACACAGCAGTAGCTATTATAGAGACCCTGATGAAAGCCACAACACTATCTAGGTCTTAGGCTGAAACATGTCGATCACTCCTCAGTACGACTACATCTAATGTCTGCAGTCATACTCTTTGCTCTTTGTTTTTACCCTAGCACAAGGTAGCAAGAATAAAGCTCAGCAGGCTAACCTTGTAGCAGGTTTTACTCACTCATTTACTTGCACTGTACTTTTCCCATCACCCCATTTGCTCACATTGGGTTTTAGTAATACCCCTCATATCTAAAAACATCCCTGAGCTCCCCCCTTGCAGCGAGGGGGTTGTAGCCCGCATCATGACTAGGCTTCATGATGCGAGGAGGATTCCCCATGATGAAGCATGACATCTTCGGTGTGTGAGGGAAACCGTCCTTGAAAGGAAAACCCCACCTTTAAGTCAGTTTGTTTTCCTTATTTGACATTACTTTGTTGCGTCTGTCCCATGGGATCTGTGTGTATTGAGTCTTTAACTGGGGAGTTTACCCTCGCTGGTCCCTCATAACTCCTCCGGGCCCCCCTTGTGTCTATACCTAATTAGTGCAGTGGCTCAGCTGCGCACCATTTTTTCAGCCCTTATTGACAAGCCTCCAAATAATCTTGATGTGTGAGACCTTCTCTTTATTCACTCATAGTAAACCCCCCGTCTCCCTTGAGCCAATTATGGCAGACCTTCCAGGTGTAGCGTATGATGACGCCATAGTTTTGGATATCCTAACAGCATCCAGCATACTAGACACACCTTTAGTCAACACTATTGCTCAAACTGACGACTGGAGCAAACTACTCAACTTAAAACGAGTACCTATTCGGACCACCACGCATGGAGCCATTTTAGCAGAATACCTTAGAGGGAACTGTGCCCCCACAGGTTTGATTGTGGCAAGCGCACCTAGACTCTTCTTGGAGGATAACATTTTTTCGAAAGATTGGTCCTTGCTTGCAAGGCGATGCACTAGGGATTGGCTCATTCTAATTATCAGCACAACCAAAAGAGTAGCTGATACTATCCTGATAGAGATAAAGACAATAATGACAGCCACACTCTGCAAGAAAGAAATGGATGAGATGAATAAAACAACAAAGGATTACAAGGAGTCTCTACTAACTACAAAAATAAACAAGTTCAAGCAAGACCTTGCGAAATTATACCCCTACACCAGTGATGACTACAAACCACCGGAATTCAATTGAGGTGGTAGGCGCTATGGTTCGAACTACTCTTCTTCAGACAGAGAGAAGTGGTCCAGCAATTCAGACTTCAGCACTGATACCTCACATCAGAACGCACAAAGAGGTGGACTAAGGAGATGGCGTGGACCACGAGGAGGCCCTCCTATGAACAAATAGTGTCCTTCAAACATCTAGGACTAGCCTCCCTTTCAACCTCTGGGCCTGGGACCACTAGGACCAATGATGGGTTTTCAGCCACCTTCACCGTCGGGCTACAAGCAGTCTTTTTTAGGACAGGGCCACAGACGATCAAGGGGAAGAAGACAACAACAAGTGCACTGAAGCCCTCTGATATCTCCACACAACATACAAAGCATGACAAAGACACTGCAACAACCAGGTTCGAGCAGAGATCCAACCTAATGTTTAACCTGAGCCAACATGAGTTGACGGAGGATGAAGAACATGTGCTTACCCGCGGACTCGGTTTTGCACTCACTTTTACTGGGCACCTGTTTCAGCTACACAAGAGATCCACCAATTCTTTTGCAAAGTGAGGTTACTTTTCTTCTTTTCTGAGAAACCTCCCAACACCAAAGACATCACAAACCAACACCGATCACTGCATTAAATCCATCTTTAACCCCCCCCATCCAATTACTACCTGAAGAAGTGGCCACTTTTGAGAAAGCCGTTCTCAATTACATGGCGTCCAAACTGAGCACACTACCTCCAGTCTACCACAACTTTCCCAAGAGGGAACAACAGGCACTATGAGCTCTAAGCGGTGACAAGTCCATCACAATAAAGCCAGCTGACAAAGGCAGAGCGACAGTGCTAAAGGACACATCAACACACAGGTCTGAATGTCTACGTCAACTGGGGACAGTCACATCCTACTTTCAACTGCAGTTAGATCCGACCACTAGGATCATTATTACCATTACAGCAATGGTGGCTGAAGCATTAGACTATGAGTGGATTACACACAAGGAAGCAGATTCTTTTAGAACAAAAGAACTCATTACTTTCTACTTCTAAATACTTCTGAAAATCCACAAAACCCAAAGACCAAGACCAGGAAGACCAATCATCTGAAGGATTGGTTCTACCCTTGAACCCCTATCCCAGTTTGTGGATTTCTTTCTGAGACCCCTCGTCAAACTAATGCCAACTTATCTACAAGATACCAAAGACGCACTGTGTCTCCTGAGGGATACTGCCTTTAACAGCAAGACCGATTTCTTTGTGGCTTTTGATGTTGAATCATTATATACGTGCATTCCACAGGACCAAATCCTGACCACCATCGAGAACCATCTGAATCCAAACAAACCTGACAGGATCACACCGATATCTTTCATTATGAAATGTGCAATGCTGGCAATGGAAGAAAATGTCTTTCAGTTTGAAGAGCAACTGTACTTACAAGTGTACGGTACTTCAATGGGTAGTACCTTTGTTCCCAGTCTGGCAAATCTGTATATGCATGTCTTTGAGGAAGAAAAAGTCCGCTCAGAAAACAATCCTTACCTTCTCCACCTTTTGTTATAGAAGAGGTATATAGACAACATCCTAGTGGTTTGGTGTGGTGACTCTAACTCCATGCATTATTACACCAGTGGCTCAGCACTCAAAATATACAACTACGATTCACCTGTGAATACAGCAAAGAATACCTACCATTTCTTGACCTCCTCATTTTCCCGTGCCATGGTCATCTCGAAACTGAGTTGTATAAGAAACCAATGGCCCAGAATGCTCTTCTGCAATACGACAGCCACCATCCTAAATACCTGCGTGATAACTACAGATCCTGCATCAAGAAAAATACAGTACATGCTACATAACTACGAAGCAATCGCCAGGATAGACTCTACCCTGCATCTCTGATAAGGAAATCAGCAAAACGAGCTCTAAAGAACAACAGGGATGCTTTGCTCGACACCACCACAAACAAGGAACCCCAGAATAGACTTGGGATCTTTCATAGAATTGTGAGTTTACCAACAATGAACGACTAGACCCGACAATTGAAGTTGTGTACATGTGATAATCTTTCTGGGCAATCCATCATACATGTGTTGCTGTTTTGCAAATTCTACAGAGAACTGAGCAATGTGTGGATTCTGCCTATTTTAAAATGCTTTGGGATTAGACAATGTAGGCCAGCTTTCATTGCTTTGCAATTCTTAGATAATGTACATATTATTTGGAAGATAGCAATGTTTTTAAAGTACGTAATTAACCTCAGGAAAAGGATGATAACTCAAGTCTAAAGGTCACATGGTAGCAAAAGCTGCTGTCATAGTACTGATGAATTTAAGCACTTTTATGACCCCAGGTTTTTATTGCTATTTCTTTTAATATTTTATGCAGCTTTCAATGACTTTTCACTTAGTGTACAATCAATTGAACTAGCAATGTATAAACAGGATGTTTCTTTTTTATTAACTATATCTATATATATGGTTTTATATGTGCTTTTATCATTGTATGAAATAGCAATCGAATAAAGCTGTACTTGACTTGACTTGACTTGTCTGTGTAAACACTTTCAATACTTTAATAAATGAAGTAAAAAAATCATTCATCAAGAACTGGCACATGCTGAATAAAGGTAAACAATCCCTGGAAAAAACGCTGTTCGCTTTCAAACAGAGTTGTAATCTCAAAGACGGTTTGGGACATACCAGACAAGGTCTAGCACTGCCTATCAGGCAGAACACGCTTTGGGGTCTTCCGCCAGTACAGGGACATTACCCCTCCTGAATGTGCACAGTCTGTGCCCAGACCACCACAACTAATACGATTGATATCGGTACTGATAAACCTTGGGAACTGAGACAGCACTCTAATTGTAACAGTGAACAAATGATATATCTCATCACTTCTCCTTGCGGACTCAGATACTTGGGAATGACCACCCGTAAAGTCAGAATCCAGATATTGGAATACAAAACTACCATCAGATGTGAGAAGCAGACTACTAAACTCATTGAACACTTCCTGGAGATGAACCACCAGGCAGATGCCATGAGATGGACAGTCCTAATGCGCCCCCCACTACACCCAATATGACCAAGAGACTTCTGAGGATCATACAGAGATGGGGATTTAGGCTTGGTACCTCAGAAAGTGGGCTTAATGATGACATACCATGGTTAGCCCTGACTTAGACACTCACACCAACCTCATGCAGAATGATGCCAGACCAACACCCTATAGAACATTCAGGTCCAGTAACTACCATGCAAGTAATACCTTATGCATGACTAATCCCAGCCCTATTATAAGAATGGGATTCCACACAACTAGATACTGAAACAACATAGACTAGTACCCATGTGGGCACGACCCTGTCTGATGGTCTCCATATTCTCCTTTTTACCACCTTTCCACATTCAATCTTGCTGGCCCACAGTCAGAACAAAGTACAATGTATGGTAGGGCTTTTCATCCTTTTCAGTGTGCGGTCAGCGCTGGGTTTTTCATTCATCGAGCACATAGAATGTGCGATGCTTTTGGCTTTGACCCTAGACTAGTTTCCTAACAAGTCCCACCAGCACTTGGGTCACTTATTGTGATCAGCCCCAGTTTCCGCTATTGGACCCTGATCAAACTACATTTCCCGGCTTGCCCCGAGCTGCTTCAAGGAAGCGGTCATGAGATTAACAATCACTGCACTCGAGATTAGCATACTCGATTGGGCTCGCATTCGTCTAAGTTTATTGTCCGAGGGCACACACAACGGCGTCTCCGAAAATGCCAGCCGTAAGTCGAAGGGCCATGTTGGACAGGCAGAGTCCTGTATATGAAGGGGTTACATCCTATTTGACAGTAGAGCCGCAATGGGGAGTTAGATCAGTATCGAGTTTGGGTGCGAGGGAGCAGTTTGTTCTTAGTCCCCTCCGGCCGACAGAGTAGTGATTACAGTTGTAGGCACACCACTTTGACCGTTTGCCCCCAAAGGCATTAAATCGACCTCTCTGAAGCACATGCCTTTGCCTCAGATGCCTACATGATACGAGGACACTGTGGACAGCATCTGCTATGACTGGTAATGAGCACTGACTAAGGAGTGATCATAGTATCAACTTTCTCCCTTCAGCCATAGTAAGTCGCCATCAGATGGTAGCAGCTTTTAGCAGGCACACCAAGCGCACAGAACATACGTTGCCAACGAGACTGTTTGAATTAAGCAATTTTCATACTCTTTCGGAAAGTCGTGCACACTGGGCTCAGAGATAACATATCACACATACTTGCAATCACTGCACTTAATTCCTATGTACTGGTGGTTACATTATCCGAGAACATGTACTCAGGCATTATTGGTCATACAAGTTTGTTCATGATAACAGCATTTGTCATGGATGCCACCTCAGCTATCCTTCAATATGATCGTGAATTTACGGCAGTATGGGAATACAACCATGAGACCCATGCTAGATTAATTGAGTGCAATTGCCCCATCCCATCATACACAATTAATCTTTTCAGCCAGCCATGTTTGTGTATCTTAACTACAACCTTATTGCATAATAGAGTTAGATTCGGTCTCCACCTCTCTTTTTATGCTTGTCAATCCAATAACATTCGGCAATATTTCTTTTAAAGCCACAACCTTGATTTAACAGGTTGGAGGAGGGTGTGCACCTTAGGCAATCTGCCTAGGACAAATGTGTCGTTTTACCTGACTACTGCAGGTAAGTGACGTCATTCGTAGATATTTCGATACAAGGGCGTAATGTATCTGAATACACCACACATCCTTTGTGAAATAATACACTTGTGAATATTTCTTTAGCAAGTGATGTTGAGGAATTTAATGTTGTTTTTGCATACTTGGGAATGTCGAACATCGGATAATGTATAGCACTTTTTCAAAGTTATTTAATTGCACGGTTTGTTGTTTATGTCTCACCCACAGGTGCTACCGGTGTATCCGTTCCTTTGAACTGCTTGGATCACTAGTTTAGTATCTCACATCCAATACACCGATGCGTTGTTATCTTTCTTGTTTTATGATTCACTTTCATACAGCATTAGCTAACATAGAAATTCTGATGAAAGCCGCAACACTATCTAGGTCTTAGGCTGAAACATGTCGATCACTACTCAGTACGACTACATCTAATGTCTGCAGTCACACTCTTTGCTCTTTGTTTTTAACCCTAGCACAGGGTAGCAAGAGTAAAGCTCAGCAGGCTAACCTTGTAGCTAGTTTTACTCACTCACTTACTTGGACTGCACTTTTCCCATCACCCCATTTGCTCACAATGGGTTTTAGTAATACCCCTAATATCTAAAAACATCCCGCAGCAAGGGGGTGGCAGCCCGCATCATGACTAGGCTTCAAGATGCAAGGAGGATTCCCCATAACGAAGCACGACACCTTTGGTGTGTGTGGGAAACTGTCACTAAAAAGGAAACTCCCCCTTTAAGTCAGTTTGTTTCCCTTCTTTGACATTACTTTGTTGCGTGGGACCCGTGGGCTCTGTGCAGTAGCGGCTCCTGGTGGGAGTGCTGCGGGGCGGTGAGACGCGGCGGGGGGTAGTAAACCACGGAATACAGCCAAACGGAGGTAAGTACATCAATAAAGAAATAAATCGAATTACATTTCACAAGCTGCAACGCCAAATGGCGATGCAGCGTGCGTAATGTAATTCGGTTTGTTTATTTTTTTATGTACTTACCTCCGTTCGGCCGTATTCCGTGGTTTACTACGCCCCACTCTGCCCCTCCCCCGCCCCTGTGTATTGGGTCCCAACAGTTGGACATTGAAGACGTACAAAAATCATTGTAATGCACCTCCGTCCTATTGCTATCCAGTTGCAAACCGATTTCAAAATTATGCAGTTCTAGGGCACGGAAAAGTAAGCTTAATGATCACAGCAGCCATGCTGTTAGATGTACCGAATGGTATTCCATAACGTTTCTGCAAATGTAGCAGTCAGAAAAAAATACATTTCCAATTCTCACGGAACATTCGCCCGCTCGCTGAAATCAATGTCACATGTTTTAAATGTGTAAAAACGAAGTGGTTTATTGATGAACACAATTGCAGTTCCGTTTTCAGCTCTTGAGAGTGCACGGCGTCCAGAGCAACAATAGATGTTATAAATTCCCTCCTGCACGTGCATGCACGCGCGCAAATGGATTTTCATCAACGTGTCACGAAGTTACAAATACCAAAGTGCCGGCTTCATGCAAAAAACACACTGCTCAGCAGTTTCAGCATTTATTTCGAGCACTGACGGAAGCATTCAAGAAAAACTGATCTACCATTCATTTTCCCGGCGCACGGGGAGAACAGAATACTAGGGAATAGAAATTAATCTCTAGTAGAAAAATAACGTGTCTGCAACTTTAATGTGAAGGAAAACTACAGAAGGTCTGCCGGCATGGGAGTAGAAGGCTCTGTTATTACTGAGATAGCACTTAAATACCCCCCTTGTGAGGTATGTATCACTTAATGCTTCTAAGTCGAGTAAATCGTCTGGGAATTATAATGAAGTGAACCCTTCACTTCAAAAACACCATTTCACCTAAACAGTCATTATTTATGAGTGGTCTTAAAGACGTAAATCGCTAGTTTTTCTACAACATTTCATGATAATAGGATAATAGTATACATTTTGATCTTCCTATAGCTTAATTAAGGGAATTTATTGTACCTCTGATTCCCATATAAACAACATCCCAATCATCTCGAAGTCTAATGATAATGTAAAAGCAGAAACAAGATGGCTGCACATTTAGAATCAGTGTTAAAGCTCTCTCCACCAGTTCAGTTGATTTTATTACTAGATGAACTACTCTCAAAAGGTTTTGGGAATGAAACACCAGGGATCCAACCTAGAACTTAGTGGAGGGTGCTGCTACCTGGACTTCCATCAAGGGGACACCACTCAGCCAATTTCAAGACAGTGACAGAGCTAGGATAGCACCAACCAGACTGTGCCATCCCACCCTCCACCACCTACAGTAGCCTGCCAACACCCGACATGTCAGGAACCGGCATTGGTGTTCTCATAATTCGGAGGCGGCTCAACAGAGTGGAAAGATAATGCTGGGACCCACCAGCTCATAGTTTATCTCCAATGTCACAGGACTGATGAAGTCACCAGGGAGGAGGGGGAAGGGCCAGACTTGCCATTCTGTCACTCTGGAATTGACTCTGTCATCTACAGACTATGGCGCTGTCTCGGAGCAGGATGGACTGCCATGACCCAACTATCCCCTCATGGCTCCATTCTATTGACGGCCTGCAGCGACGGGAGGATTGAATATTTTTTCCTGAGAATTTTGTTACCGGTTCAGGCCTGTGCAGGTGGAGCTCCTGTGGATTCCCCAGGCCAAGGGAGTGTCAGAAGACTCCCTTGTCATCCTGACATCATTGTAAACAAAGAAGTACCTATCATAGGTGTATGCACATTCCATGATAAGAGAGGATCCGCGGAATCACCATGTCAACACATTTGTGTGTCAGAATACTGAGAAAAAAATATATTGTGCAACAAGAAAATTGACTTCACTATATTGGCTAATGCCATCTCGTCAAATTAAGTATATATATATATAGGTAAGTGTAGACTCCACATCTACTTACCCTGACAAAATGTATATAGCAGCTATGGATGAGCCAGAAATACAGTGGAGCGTCACATTTCGCAAATAAATGGAATTCAGCGTAGCAAAGAAAACATTGAAAACCAACCCAGGGTTGCACTTTGAAGCACTGATGTGGGTGAACAATAAGCTAAAAAGAGGGAGTAAGTAATTATATTTGGAAGGATTGGATAAGAAATGAGTAAGAAAACGAGGAGCCTTAAGGAAAGAAAACTGAAAGGTTTCTTTTGCAAAACTGAGAGAAATGCTGAACATAGAATCAAATTAAAGCTAAATGTTACCTGCAAACCAGTGGCGTAACAAAACGTGAGCACCCCCCCCAAGATATGCTGAAGGAGACCTTCACACTCACATCAGTAGTGGCTAAGGGGGCCCCCTCCAGTATGGATAAGCCTGGGCCCCCCACCACACTGCGGGGTCTGTGGGGGCCTTTGTTTTCCCCCTGCTGCATACGGAATAGTATTGGAAGGATATTGAAAGACTGATAGGGATTTTTCACGCCTCTGCATTGTATGAAGATACTGCCCTCCGTACAAGTTTTAAAACAGGGGTTACAGACAAACACGGGGGCATATTATCAAGGGCCGCCAATAAATATCGCAAAGCACGCTTAGCGCTTGCAAATTTATCGCCGGCAATCTCTGGAATTTATCGCCCGGTTAGCGCGTTATCAACAACGCGCATCGCCGAAGCGATAAAAATTTCAGAGATAGTGTGGATATCACAGTTTTCCATGGTGGAAAATGGCGATATCCTAGATGATAGGGCTTGTGGTCTTAGCCACACAATCCACCCCCCATGTTAGGTATGCCTTAGTCAGGAATTTAACAGACGTTAAATTCCTGCATTAAGGCATACTTAACGTGATTTTAAATATCGCTAACCCTCGTTGTCAATATGACGAAGCTGGGTTAGCGATATTTTCCCAAGGGAGTCTTGTCAGGCACGCCTCCTTTGCATCTCATTAGCGATGCTTTGTGAGGCGTGCTGACACGGGCGCAATTGCAAGGAAACACGCGCTAGCGTGTCCTTGTTGATAATGCGATAATATTATCACCGCTTTTCGCCCGAAAACGAGCTCTAAAGCGGCGATAATATTATTGCCACCCCTTGTTGATATGCCCCTAAGTATGCAAGTCCTGCAGAAAACCCTGCACCTGATAAGCAGACAAATTTCACCAGTGTAATCCTGGTGGAATCTTTATAGGGAAAAGTTCAAGGAAATAAGGAAAAAACATGAGGAACAAGCTTTAGTAAGACCAATATATCTCACATTAGCTGTAGAGCTATTTGCTATATCAATGCTTGTTTCTTTTAGTATAGCTTGTCATAGCATTACTGTTCCAAGATGGCGCATGTGTTTGGAAAGAATGTGTCAGTCAATATGGAATGCTAAATACAAAAAGGCTGAGAAAACATTACAAGATGGCAGCCAAGTTCTGAGCATTCATTCTCATGCATAATTGGTCACTTTGAAATTCTTTTAGTCATTGGCAAAACAATCAAGGATGATTTCGGGTACTTGGACATGCAAGTGCACACAGGTGCACTCATTGGCAGCCATCTAGCAAGGATTTTGTCATAAAGTATAGCAAAATGGATTCAATGATGTCTGCCTACGTATGTGCATGCATGTGCATGCAAAGCATCACCCTTGAAATAGTTATTTAAATATATACTATTAACAAAGCATTACATGGCTTTTGCTACCAGTGCTCATGTGCGATGCTGTGCACTGAAAACGGCAGTGACGCCCAGTAGCAATGTCTGCACAGCTGCCTGGCACCAGCAAAATAAAAAAAGATATCTGTTAAAATTAATGAATGCATTGACACATCAGCCGTGGCGCTGAAGTAGATCATTTCTGTGATCCCTCAGCACTTGTGCACAGGCAAAATACTAGCATTCACACAAGATTCCCCAAGGATGCAGTAGTGTGACCCATTGCTCCATGATTATGCTATTGTGGATGGAAGCGAAACAATAAATGACACTGCAACAGACCTATGCTTTGGCTTTAGCCCAGACCAAAAGGTCTGGGCTAAAGCCAAACCCAAAAAGTTGTCTAGACACCAATTTTCATGGTGTTCTTCATCTCATACATGTAAATTCAGGCTACCCTGGAATATCAGTATTTCTGCATGGGGACAGACCAAGCAGATTCTACTAATAAAGTCATTATGGACATAATAAACAGGTAGGGCAGTGACATTTGAAACCTTTATTTAGTGTGTTTCATAAGGATAGGCTATACACATTATAGATAAATGTCAGACAGAGAACAGATCAAAAATGAGTAGCAGGCTAGTGCCCTGATTTACTAATTATTCATGCGTTGCAGCTCAATGTCAAAATTGCTGCTTCGAGTTACACAGCATCATATCTACAAAGAGTAGCCTGCTGCAGGTGTCATCCAGAGCTGGTGTTCAAACAATGCTGCCATGCGGGAAGCTACAGGTGTGTGCAAAGACAGCAGATCCTCATTCCACATAACTTCCAGAAAATTCAGCTATATTTGTGAGAAATAATGTTGGATGAGGGGGGTGAAACCATACTCAAGCAAAAACCACATTACTTGTCTGAGGGAACCACTAAATTAACCTGTGTTTAACCCTTTGGTAGCTTGGCACAAAAGCAGTCAGGCTTAACTTAGAGGCAATGTGTAAAGTATTTATGCAGCACACAAACAGTATTAAAGTGAAAACACCACACAAGAAAAATCCCATACTGATGAACAAAAATAGAGTAACATCTACTACATGATTTAAGACCAGAATGACACAAATCCAGTCAGTAGAACAGGAGATATGAAATTTTGAAGATTTAGATAAAGATAGTGCCTGAAAGCTCAAAGTAACAATCGCAGTTATCTGGTCATGCAAGACCAGGTGAAAGTCATAAGTTCAGCTCAACAGCAATGAAGCAGGGACTGGATACAAGCCCCAGGTTAACTCCACTGAAAAACTAAAGGTACTTTCTAAAGTCAAGCATGAAGTGTTCTGTTTACAGTGCAGGAAGCCGTAAAGAGCAGGAAGAGAGTCACGGATAGTTGTCGATGTAGCGCGAAGAACCAGTTGGGTGTTGCAGACGTCATTGCTGGAGCTTCAAGTTGGTAGTTACTGCGGGCTGTTGATGCTGTAGCGTGAAGTACAGATCTTGCGCTGCTGGTTGTTGCTGGCGGTCGCTGTATCACAAAGTTGGGTTCATCGGAGCTTCATATTGGGAGCTGGCGCAGGCAGCAAGATCTTGGAATGAAAGGGGCCTTTTCACAGTCATGAAGAACCCAAAACATCAGGGTTTATCCTTTTCTTCAGGCAGGAAATCAACTGATGCCACATCAGGTGTCTCGACCTGGGAGGTACCTCTTCAGGATCAGGACTTCTCTACAGCAGAGGCCATCAAGGCTCATGCAGGTCCAGCTGCAGGTCCAGGCAAGCCAAGTGCAGCCGGTCATCTGGACAGTGGCAGAGAAACCTCTGGGGCTTGTTGTGTCCCTGTAACTTAGAACAGGCTGTCAGTCAGCTGACCCTTGGAGCCACTTCAGCCTGGGATGAAGGGAGCAGGTCTAGTCTTCCTTCTCAGCAAGCAGCACAGGCCTCAAGCAGCATAGCAGCCAGGCACCCTTCTTCTGTAGTGTCCACGGGTCCAGGGTACTGAACTTATGAGTAGGTCTGAGGGTCCCCTTTTTATACCTAGTTCCCACTTTGAAGTTGGAGAAACGTCTGGAGTTTCCCCTTACAGATGTGTGTGGAATTTCCTGCTTTCCTGCCCTGGTCTGTCTGGGGGCACAATAGGCCAATAGGCTAGTGTGACGTCGTTTGTGAGTGAGCTGGACGAGTGCTTTGAAGTACAAGTGTGATAGGTGACAGCTCCACCCCCGATTAAGCCAGAATGGGCCATCCTGCCAACACCCAGCTCCTCTATTGTTATGCTGTCTGGGAGGAATACACAAAGATAAACTGCCAACTACACCTAGTCATTTGACCCAGGAACAGACTGCAGGCACCAAATGGTTAGGATAAGAAAAAGCCAACTTTGTAAAAGTGCAATTTTCAGAATTTTCACTTAGAATTCGACTTTACCATAAAGGAGGGATTGCAATTACAATTCCGCAGACACCAAACATGACTTTCCTACCTACTCCCAATCAAAGGTCATCACTTATTAAATGTAATAAGGTAACCCAATGTTATCCTATAGGACAGGTATTCCTCGCAATAGTGAACACCAATTAAGGAGTTTTTTACTACCAGGACATCTTTAAACAGCTACTTAAACAGGGTGCATCATCAGTTCTGCATTCCCACTACTGTGGTGAATGTATGACATTGTTCTGCATTCTGTCCCTCAATTGTTCTTTTTGCATTTGTCACCCCGAGTTAGACGGATATGGCCAGACATGGGTCCCGTGCTCTCCATGGCACTGCAGTCAAGCTATCCTGGCTGATGAGGGGTGAAACCCCGAAGCCGGTCCTTTGATGCCTGTTTCCAGTCCAGGGAGGACCTGGCCTGGCAGTTCGGACGGGACTGTTCCCATTGGGCACAGGGTCAAGACTGATTTGCATATGGCTGGGTCCAAACTGGAATGGCATGGTGAACAAAACAACAATGGATTTAGGCCCAGATCTCTGTACTGGGGTGAATGTATGACATTGTTCTGCATTCTGTCCATCAATTGTTCTTTTTGCATTCCCACTACTAGCATTTAATTTACCAGCGCTGGGAACCTGTAGTACCACTTTCCTGGGGACATACAAGTATATAAAATGTGCCAATAGTGTGTAAGCCAATTTCACTAAGTTTAAAAGAGAGAGCACAAGCACTTTGGCACTGATTATCAGTGGTAAAGCGCACATAGTTCTAAAGACCAACAAGAACTTGATCAGAAAAAAAGGAGGGTTAAGGCAAATGGTTTGGGTGTGACCTTACAGAGAGGGCTGGGTTCAACAATGTACCAGTACATCTCTGTGCCACTTCTCACTTTCTTCCACAAATTTCCTAATTATTGGCTATTTACCCAGTAGGTCTCCTCTATCGATCACCATAATCTTAGTAGCAGGACACCCTAAATGTTAATTGTATGCTATGCAAATTGAATAAACTCGATAAATACATAAATTAAGGTAATTAGTGAATCATCTGTGGTGGGAAAACTATGATTGGAAGTATAAACTTCCCAAAACTGAACTGCTGCTCAATGCTGGCTTGACAGTGAGTGTTTCGATCAGTTACAAGCACATGTGAATGTTGGTTCAGATTCAAAAACTAAAATCTGTTTTACCAAATGCCTGTTTCGAAATAACTCCTCTTTTCTTCAATCACACCTACTTCTCTTGTTAATAGCTTCTTTGGCCTTCTTATCAATTTGTATCCCAGACATGGCCACTCCGGAACACTCTCTTGTGGAAGCAGACTCCCTCGTGAACAATTTTCACAACAGCTAACACCAAATATTCCTTTAGGCCACCTCAGGAAACTGGCTCCCTCACTTATAAAATCAAATCCCGGATTCAGAGTTTGTAGAAATTGGATGATACCAACTCTATACAAAAGTGCTCTAACAAGTAGCAGATGATCTCATAAAGCAGACCAGGAGTTTTAATATTGTTTTAGATTCAAATTAGTTCTGATGTGATAATTGGTCAAGCAAGAACTTTTCAAACGGGAACCTTTGAAAGGCCCTAAAGCCTATCAAATTTTTACTTTTCTTTGATGTAATTTCTTACTGCAGTGACTGGTACCGTTCATCTTCCATAGTCATGGGTGAACTGAAGTGAGAGATATTTATTAAGCCTGGGCGCAGTGCTACGCTCGGGCCGCGGAGTGTGCGTAGCTTTGCCTAATTCGTGATCCGCGAAGTAGGCGTAGGGCAGGCAGGCTACGCACACCCACGGCGGAGCGAGTTGCCCGCCACCCGCCACCCTCCCGCCCACTTTTAAAATGCAGTGAGAATGATCCTAAACTTTTAAAAAACAAGCTTAAAGTAATTTAAATAACTTACCTGAGCTGCGGCGTCCCGGGGCTCCCTCTTCCTTCTCTCGCCGACTTCTTCCTCACAAATGCGCATGCGCGGCCACCCGCGCATGAGCATTGATGCTGTTCAACAAAGCCTGTGGTTACTTGCCATGATGCCTACTCATGGCTGTCGATCGCACCCTGGAGCTTTTATGGTGCTCCAACACTGCTCTCTGCCCTGTCTTCCCTTGTGGCAGCTATGGGTGTGGGCAGGGCAGCTAGCAGGTAAAGGTATTGACGTCCACATTCCACATTGTCGGTGAAGATCATGACAATGTAAAAGCAATCCTCTCATTCAAGATCACTACATCATCATTTTCACAAATCAACTGGCTGCACAACAATATATAGTTAGCAGAAATGTTGCCTAGAAGAAAAATGATCTTCTAAATATTTTTTATCAAAATAACACTCTATCGGGTGCAGATTTTCTATTGTTGACTTAGGACACAATCTTCCTGTCGAATGATATTGTGATTATAATATTGTGGTACCATACTGTGTCCACCATCACACATGAGAAGATTGCTCTTTTTCTCCAATACAGTTCGCCGGCCAACTTGCTTCCAAAAAAATTTATTTATTTTTATTCTTTTGCCTTGCTGTAGCTGAGAACCCAGGATCTGGTTTAGGGGACTATTTAATACAATCACTTATGTAAAATGTAAACGTAACAAAATGCAGACATCCACAACGGTTGTGTGGTAAGCCAAGATTCAAAAACACTTCAACAATCAGTGGGTGATAGAGGCTCAACCAAACATGGCAATGGCTGAAGGGGACTAAACTGAAGCCTCATTTTTAGGTCTCGCCTGACCCAGCGCATGCGCTGGTCTGGCGAGATTTATTGAGAGGGCTCCAAAAAGTGCTACCAGGCCAGCCTAGAGCTACAGTGCATGTGCGCGGGCGCGCGCGCCGCGCTTTACCGCGATTACTTTCACTTTCGGCCGCTTTGATGTTTGATCTTGATCGATCGATCGTGATCACTTTCACTTTCGCGCCTGCAGGGCCGCTTTGCATAGCCAATAGGTCTCCCTTTTCTGGACCTTATAAGTATTTAGTTATGCAACTGTTGCATGGCTAAACACTTATAAGGTCACAAAGGCGAGACCTATTGGCTATGCCAATGCTTGTTGTTGTTAAATAGATAACTTACGTCCTTGATTGCGACCGAAGAAAAAACGGGAAAAAATACAAGGGTAAATTGACTACTATTATGACAAACTTTAGACTAAATAAACAAGTTCTCCAGTTGGACAGCGGTGTGAATTTCTACAATATTTACTTCTACAAAGCATAGCATGCTTTGCAAGTGGAAATCACTATCAGCAGTTGTGAAAGCTGGATTTACGAATAGCCATAATAATAGTGTTGCATCATTTGAACACATTGTATTCAGAAGGAACAAACAGGATTCATTTTTTAAAAAGG
This sequence comes from Triturus cristatus, assembly GCF_964204655.1. NCBI lineage: Eukaryota > Metazoa > Chordata > Amphibia > Caudata > Salamandridae > Triturus > Triturus cristatus. Next base: position 773,835,677 of record NC_140593.1, read on the forward strand.
TTTGGGAAGGATTTGAGTATAAATCCCTCATTACTAGATTCACTCTAAAGACTTTAGAAAACTGAATTTAAATGAACAGTGAAAGCAAGAAAGAGCATGGCTCAAAAGCAAACAAAACAGGCGGTGGAAGATTCGGTGTCAATTGAATACTTAAGGAAGGCAGGAACTGTACTTGTTTTTAAATTGCATTTATATAGCGTTTAATTAAAATTGTGTATCGCCTCTCACAATGGCACATGTGCATTGCCTTTCTTCTTCGTGGTTTTGTTCCATCTGGATGCCCGGTTGCTTAGCATGCATAATAATGCGGCAACAATTGTAGAATAATAAAGGCAATGGACAAAAGCTAAACCCGATTCACATAATTACCGAATCAAGAAAGATGTTCATGTCTAGCGGAATATGCACAAATTATTGATTTACGCGACCCATTTGTGCGTTGTTTAATCTTCAGAAACTCCTAGCGTTCACATATTTTGCAAACAGTTTCATTATCCGGCCCTCTTTGTGCAGCAGAGCAATAACTCTGCATTTTCTCATATTTGCCAGGTTTACCTTAAGATCCCAGTGTTATTATAGCAGAGCCATGCGCCCCAGACAGCTTGGCTCCTGCAGAAACATTTGATGTGCCTCTTTGGAAGCAATAAGGGGTGGGGAGTAGCCAATGGAATGTTAGGAGTCAGATCATGTCACGTCTCATGACCAACCGACCACAGTTGTCGGCCAGATCATCATTTCATTTTCTGATAGAAATGATGCAGTTGGTTGTAGGAACAGTGTGGCCATTGCCAGGTCAAAATGTTCATAAAATATAACTGTCTTTATAACTAGTGTGTCCACTTTGGATTTTTGACTACAATGGGGGCCAGAGCACAAAGCACTGTAGGTGGCGCTATTTCAGTCCTTGTGATAAGGAAGGCAGGGGCATATCATCAAGGGGCCGTGATAAATTACCGCCGCTTTAGCGTTCGTTTTTTGGGCAAAACGCGGCGATAATTTTATTGCTCTATTAGCAAGGACACGCTAGCGCGTGTTTCCTTGCCTTAGCGCCTGGCTTCTTTCTGCGTAGCCTTACATCGCTAATGAGATGCAAGGTAGGCGTGCCACGTAAAACTGCATTGTAAAATATCGCTAACGGGCCTTCGCGATATTTACAAGGTGGCCCACGCCAAAAACTAACATCTGCTAAAATCCTGACTTAGCTATACTTTCCATTGAGGGTGGATTATGCTGATACGACCACAGGGTCGTATGAGCAAGGTTATTGCCGTTTTCCATGGAACATCGCTGGAAAACCAGCGATGTTCCATGGAAAACACCGCTATTGCTGGAAAATGATCGCCATTGCACTATGCGTTGTCAATACAGCGCTAGTTTCCAGCAATAGCCGGCGATAATAAATCTCACGCTAAGAGCGGCCAGCGATAATTATTGCTGCCACTTGATAATATGCCCCACAGTGCTTGGTGCAAACACTTTTTACCAGAGTATTATGAAAGCAGAATTATGCTGGTGGTAATGTGTAATAAGATTATTTGTACATATTTGTTGTCAGGGATTTTGTTGTGGGGGTGATGTGCTTGTTGTTTTTGTATGCCTGTGTGTTTGTGTTGAATTATGACAAAATGCTGTTGTATTATACTGTAATTATTGTGTAGTGTTGATGTTGAGACTGATTTGTTGTGTTGAAACATATGTTCTATTTGTGTTAATATGTTGCTATGTAGATGTTATTGTGTTATGTCCTGCTGTTTTCGTTAGAGATGTCCCAAATGCTGCTACATTTACACTCAACTGCAACACATGCCTTTAGAGTTCCTGTGAGAATTGACTGTTACCACTTTCTAAGGTGGTAAAATTGCACTGCTCCAGCTATTTATTTAAACATCAGAAAACCTTGGCAGAGACCTGTCTTAACTTAACACTTGCAGTGCTCACATTACGTAATTTGGCATCTGATCAATTTGTTCGCCTCTGATAAGTGACAAACATGTGGATAACTTCCTCAGTAGTGTACTGGTCAAGAATTTGCAATGCACTCTGGGATTAGTCAAGCCACAACAAAAGAGGATTGGGAAGTTTTCAAACAATGAGCCATGGGACACAAGTGTAAATGTTGCTATCTTTGTCATACTCATCCAAGCAGGATGTTGGTGGGATGATACGATTGCACTTTTCAATATCCCATTCAGAACTTGGACATTACCATTAATTAGTTCTTCATTCTACTGCGCCCCGTTGGACTTGTGCGGTAGGCCACTACGGATCCCATTAAGAAGATCAGATAATTGGCTAAAATTATTCTTTAATTATGCAGATTAAGCAGACTCTGATTGTTCCGGAAGAATACGACTGCTATCTGCGGATGGAGAATCCGACTGGTATCAAGGAAAACTATCTGGTGCAGTTTAGGATGGGTGCTGGAAAATACGCAGCTAAATCCGGTATTTATTCTAATGAAGTGACCCATTACTTATTGCTTGCGTCCATGGAGGGCACCAATGCTGGTTCTTTCAATGCCCTCAGAGCTCCTACCATGGTGGCTGTCTAAACTTCAACTCTCCAGGGGTTAGTTCAAGGGTCCTCCTTCAAATTGACTATGTTTGATGATGATACACACACTTTTGTTAAAACGAAGTGGGGTGACTAAGACTCCTTCAGCAAACCTTGCCTTTGTCGCCTCAGCATTCAATCAGCATATCATCAGATCATTTAGACATAGCTTTATTACAAACGAGTAGAGAGGTCATAGCGCAATGCGGAATTCACCTTGTATTTCTGGGCAGCCAATCACAGAAAAGACGATTTACTTCTTGCTCCACGCTTTTTGAGTTGTCACAGGCAAGGCTGAGAATGAACATAGAGCAAAAATTTAAGGTAGTGAAGAAAAGCGGAAAGCAAGTGTGCACCTCCTTCTCCCAAGAGGCCAAGATGAAGAAGTGGTGAAGGTGAGGCTGGGAACTCTGCTAGCCACAGTCTGCATGGATTGGAAGCCTGATTCTTGTTTCCTTGTCCTTATCTCCAATATCACACAGAGACACAGGTAGGGTAGTCACCATTGTCAGAGCTTGCCTGTGTGCAGCGTAAAGTTTAATATGACATGCCACTCATCTCTTTGTACTGTTTCACCAAGACTTTAAAGCAGTGCAGGTGGGGCAGTCATAATCAGCGGGTGGGACTCCAGACCGTTGATAATTTATCTCAGTGCGCCACTTTAGTCTCCTTCTTAAACTGATTAACCTGTCTATGGGTGTTGATTCACTAAAATGCCAGTGGTAGGGGAAGTGACCACATATACTCTTTGGCCTTAATGACATCACAGGAAGTGACATCAAATGATCCTTGAACCTAATTTTTTCCAAGAAGGCATGTCAGATGATCCTAACATCACAATAATTGATGTCGCTAAAGTTCTATAATAACCTGATGATTAGTGTAATAACATAACACCAAAAAATGTTAATTTAGATACCAACTGTATTTTGGTGTTGACTAGATCTTTGAAAGTCCTGAAGCAAAATACTTGCTCTAAATTGTAGTGTGCAAGCAAAGTGAATGAGCCAGACCTTTACAAGGGGCCTCTCACCACGTGAAAATTTGAAAAAGAATGATGTGAAATCAACCATTTTAAAGCACAGTTTTCACACCATTTTGCTAAAGTGCCATAGGTACAGAAAGGCACTCATTAAATGCTAAAATTCTTTCATGATGTGCCAAGCCAATGAAACCTAACTTTACCCAGGAGCTGACCCCAGTTTTTTTTAAGTGTGGTATGGGTGCCCTCATATGCCAAACCTACCTCCATAGTGCCAGGGCCAGCATATTACCATGGGTGTCTTGTTATATCAAAAATGAAATATAATGTGCAAGTGCCAGAATTTTGCAAATTATACTGTCCATTTACCATAGGTGGCCCTTATGTCAAAAATTACCTCAGTGTGCCAGAGCCAGAATGTGTCCATGGTTCTCACTCGCCGACATGCCAGGCTGTCCACCTCTCTGCCAAGAATTACCTCTATTATGCTAGTACCCAGCTTTTTTCCACTGATGTGCACATGCCAAGAATTTCCTCAAGTATGCCAGTCTTTTTCACTATTTGTCACGAATTATCTATAGTCTGCTAGTATCATTATTTCATCATTGGTGCCCTGTATGTCAAGAATTATCTCCAGTGTGTCAGTCCCAGTATTTTGTTACAGGTGTCCATCATGCTAAGAATTGCTCCAAGTATGTCAGCACAAGTATTTTGCTTGGGTATCTATATAAAAATAAGTAACTTGAGCATACCAGGCCCAACAACAAATTTGAAAGCATCACATAACATATTTACTCACTCTCAAATTTACTAACTCACACTTATTCTGCCACTCATATTCACTCATTGTTTTTCACTCACACTCTTGCATCCACTCTTAATATCACTCATCCTTACTCACCCTTACTTACTGACACTCAGGCATAGGTTCAGGTAACACTTGGTGACAGTTCTGTGTCATGTTTGTGACACAAACTTGATGCAATGTGTTGGAGTGGGATTTACTATCCAACACAAATCAAGATTTGAGTTGGATAGTATCCCAGTGTAATGCAAAGTGGTACTATGTGTTATTTTGTGTCAAGGAAGCTTTGCATGGCTGGTGCACATTTGTACTCATGCAACCACCCATGGGTTTTTTTACAAACAATTTCTATCTAGTAACATTAGTACATGGGAATTTGCACCAAAATCTTACACCTCTTTGAGGCAGGCGTAACAAGGAGAAATGTTATAATTTCTCCTAGTTTTTGCAAAATTACATGTGTACTGCGTTGCACACACATACAAAGTGGTAAAAGCCTTCAAGCATGGTTTTTGTACTGGAAGGTACTCCTCCAAGATCAAAACCTATGCTTCAGAGAAGGCACACACCCTTGCACTATGGCGCAAGCTTATGTGCATCGGTGCATGGCTGCCAAAACTGCACCAGCAGACGGGAGAAAAGAAATACACCATATCCTACTAGATATCTCTCACTTTGACACAAGGCAGGTCGTGCAGCATTGCCTTGTGTGAACGATTAGTGAATTTGGTCTCCAATCTCATCCACTACTTATCACTGACTCATTCGTTTTCACTCATACATACTTGCCTTACACATACAGAAACTTGTTCACACAAACACATGCTTTCTCTCACTTAAGCACACGCTCAGCCACAAGCATGCATACAACATAGATTTAAAACTATTGTTACTTACCACAGCTGCCTCCAAAAGTACGTTCCAGCTAAGTGTTTTATATGTTGTATTACACTAATAGTGAATAATATATATATATTTTAGTGTAATGATAAACAAAATAGACAGACAAAAAGGAGTGTGGAGCCACCCTTCTGTTCTTGGCATTGATTTTGTCCCCTGGTGACATCCATGGGACTGTGTGTGCTGCTATCATGTACATTTTGCACAAGTGAGCTGGTAGTACCAATGTATACAAATGTGTGTCTTCAAGTCATGTGTGACAACTTTAACCAATCCGGGCACTTAAGAAATCATCTCTTTGCAATTTGGGTCTTATGTTCTTTTTTCAAAGACTATAGTTAGAATCATACTCATCTCAGAATATTATGTGATGTCCCTGAAAGCCAGAACTGTTCAAAGGTGTCAAAACACATTGGGATGTTGAGCACCTACAACTACTATGCACTGTAAGGAAATACATTCTTAGAGAATACATTTATAGAAAACTACAAGTCTCCTTAGAGTATTATGGCCTTATAAAAGAACTCAGCCTGCAGCTTCAAGCCTCTGTATGGTCACAGTATTCCTCAGTGTCTTGCAGTATCCTTATAACATAGCCTTAGCCATACTTTATCCATTATATAGAATGGAAAAGTCGTAGCACAACATACCACCTTTTAGGAACCTACGAGCACAGATAAACAGTAGAGTGATATCTTACAGCATTGTTGTCACAGGTTTTCCAGATCTGTTTATCTGTCACAATTTCCAGCCTTGGAGGAAATAATGTTGAACACATTTGGTTGCTTTTGGGATTGCTGTGTTCGTGGTCTCAGAACTCATCTTTAATGGGGGCGTGGCTTGCGCGCCGCCGGGAGATAGCGGTTCGCGCTTGAGCTCCGTGACGAGCGGGGGCCGTTCGAGGATTTCTTGCTGCTTTGGAGTGCCTCATATCGGACTAAAACTGGTCACATGCTTCTGACGATGCGGTGGGCTGAGTGAGAGACTCTCTTGCTCTCTAACACTGCCGGTGGCTTTATTTATTACGTTTTATGGTGGCGCTCGTTGGCTTCACGAGCGGCCGCCATTTTGTTTTTCTTTTTTCATCGCTGAGGGAGGTGTTTATTCTCCACAACATGACATCGTTTTTCCTTTGAACTGACCAGAAGTGAGGATATACAGATGCTGGTGACTATCTCCTCAATTACAAAGTGTATTTTTTTTTTTTCTTTCCTCCTTTACATTGATGCCTATGGGGTTTTCTAAGTATACATCTCTTCAGGGCGCCTTCATTACCTTGGTATGGTATTTTTGTGAGGGAATTCTCTCTTTTGACATGTAAGCCCGCCATTATTTTTATCCTGGATTTGGTGCTGACAGTGCGCTTTCCAATTTTTGCGCATTTCTGGTTTGCATATTCTGTACACTTGTTTCCTCTGGTTTTTCTTTTTTTTTTTCCTTCTTTTCATTTCTCTGAAGAGATATATTTTGCTCCCGCTGTGGCTGTGGGCTCTATGGCTGCGAATATGGGCTTGTCACCAAATGCTAAAGATGCTAAGGAATCTAAAGCTTCTCTTAAGAGGTCCAAACAAGTGTCTCCTTCACCTGAGGCTGTTCAAAAAGACACTAATTCCACTCTTGAGACTATTCTGACGCGCCTTAATGATGTTCATGCAATTGCGCAGTCTACCAAGACTAATACAGATTTGTTGCAAGTGGAGGTGTCAGCCATTAGGAATGATTTCAAGGCTTTGTTCCTTCGTGTTTCAGCCACAGAAACACGTATTAGTGGTGCAGAGGATACTATCCAAAAGCAATCCAGGTCTCTTTGTCAGTTTGAGCGTTCTATGGCGGCATTGCGGAGGGATCTCACTGAACAAGAAGATCGTAATCGTAGATCCAATCTGCGCATTTTTGGTCTTCCGGAGGACGTTGAGAAAGACGCACCCTCTATGATTGACTTCTTATATAAATGGATTCCTTCTACACTGCAAATTTCATTCCAAAGAGACTTTGAGTTGGAACGGGCACACCGAGTTCCCACCTTTCGATCTAAATCGGCCACGCAACCAAGAGCGATAATTTTTAAGCCACTGCGCCATCAACATACGGAACAAATTCTGGCCCATATGCGGAAGGTTAAAGGTGTCTCATGGAATGGGCATCGTATTTCAATTTCTCAGGACTTTGCCAGAGACACGGTAATAAGGAGGAAAGGCTTTCTTAATCTCCAGAATCGTCTCTCTGAGATGAATATTCCCTTCTCTTTTTCTGGTCCTTCAAAATTCCGCATTACCTTCAAAGATCGTTCAAGAATTTTTGATGAACCTGCTGACTTGGCCTCGTTTTTGGATAATCAGATGGAGCTACAAATGGATCTTCAAATGGAAGCCTCGCGCGATCCTGGGCTCTCTGGCACCTGATGTGGTTTCATTTAGCTGCAATGAGTCCTCTTTTTTCCGGATCTATTAAGCTTGTCTTTTTATTTCTGTGTGGTGGTCTTATTGTCCACTGCTGTTGGCGTGAATTTGTTGTCTTTTCGTGCGTGGCTTGGTACGCTTTGTAAATTTGTGATGGGTTGTGTTCTTTTCTCCTTTTCCATATCTGTTCTACCTTCGTATCCTTGTGTTGTAGTGAACTACTATTTCCGGTATATCTACTTTTTGTTTTCTCTATTATTTTGTGGTATTGTTTCCTTGTAGGTTGTCCTCACTCATGCTCGTGATTTCTTGTCCATTTCGGGTTTCGGATCTTTTTTACCTCACTTTGGGCCTCATGTAGGTAGCCATATACCGGTCGGTAACGGCCGATTTTCGGTAATTATACCGTTACCGACCGGTATATTGGCTATTGGTATGTAGGGGGTCAATTTCTGAAATCGGAATTTACCGAATCGGTAAAACTACCGAATCGGTAAAATTACCGAATCGGTAACGTTACCGATGTGGTAATTTTACCGATTCGGTAATTTTTGCCGATTCGGTAAATTCCGATTTCAGAAATGATATGTAGGGGGAGTGTGTGTGTGTGTTTATGAGTCGGTATTTACCACCAACTTTTAGTTGGTGGTAAATAATTAATGTATGTGTGTATGCATTTGGAAGCGCGTAGCAGTGTGCAATGTGGCATACATACATGCCCTTAGGGCATGTATGTGTGCCACATGTGCACACATGGCCGAATCAGGGGTGCAACAGGGTGTCAATGTGACACCCTGCCACCCTTGCATTTTCTCCACCATTACCGAATCGGTATTTACCGATTCGGTAATGAGGCATACCTTCCCCTCAATGGGAAGGTATGCCTCATTACCGAATCGGTAAATACCGATTCGGTAATTACCGAATTGTAACGAATCGGTAAAAAATACCGACTCATTGCCTACATACGAGTTACCACTTCTAAAATACCGATTCGGTATCGTTCGGTATTTTAGAAGTGGTAACTGGTATGCTACCTACATGAGGCCCTTTATGACTTCTTTTAATTCCTTGGTAGTTTTGTGTAGACTTGCTCTTCCTTTCTCCCTGATTCCAATTAATGTTACTTCCATTAACGTATTTTTATTTGTTCTTTTCGCGTGGTGTTTTTCTCTTGTTGATGTGTTTATTTGGAGTACGACATTAATGATTATCTATATTGTTTGCTAGTATGTTATATAAATTGCTCATAGATATTTAGTACTTGCTATATATAGAGTTAATTTTAATTTTTGTACAGACATTTTTACATTTATTATATTGCTATATTATGGATTGGATTGTTTACTCATTATTATTAACTACCTCTCGCTATTAGCTCTAACTTAACATATTTGTATTGCACTTTTATTGTCTCATGTTTTTACTTATATGGTTATAACTTTACGATATTCTTGCCTCTTTTGCGTTACATTAATATAATATGTTTTTTATATTTAAGCACAGTCAACTAGATGTCTATCTTTAGTTTTTACGTATTTACATATATACTTGTTTCTTCTATTTATCTGCCATAGTGCTTCATAGTTTGTTATAATGATTCAGTTGTTTTATTCCTTTCTCTGTTATGTCACATTTATTTTCTTCCTATTTTACCTTATAGCCTTCTTTTGAAATGTATTTCTTTCTCTTTATTCTCTACGGCTCTTCATGATGTCTGCTTCGATTTCGTTTCTATCTAATATTAGAGATAGTTATTAGCTTATGCCACCTTTTTATCATTGGCACATTCTTGTTGCCTTTATAGTATTATATAATGACTTGTTTCAGGAATACCATATTTAATTCCTGTTTATATTTCAGTTATTTCCTTTTCTTACATAAGTATATTTATTATATATTGTATTGGGGCCTTTATGCCGATTGCTTTTATTCCTCGTGATGGCCTCCTTGCTTATCTTCCCATGTCCCCCTAGTATGAATTTGGTCTCTTTCAGACCGTTCTTGTTGTTTCTTCTCTTTCTTTTTCTTTATACTTTCTTTCTTTCCTTTTCCTCTTCTTTCTCCTTTTCTCTTTGGATTTCCTATTTGGACTCTTCCTGTTTCGTGCTGTTGGCTAGTATTTGGGGGTGCATTTCTGTGGTTATTGTATATCCTCTATCATTTATGTTGCTTCTTTTTTCCCTATTAGTAGTTTTATGACTGGATTGAATATACTTTCCCTTAATGTGAAAGGGTTAAATCACCCAGTTAAAAGGTCAAAGATATTAGACTACTGCAAATCTCTTTCTTCGGATCTAGTCCTTTTTCAAGAGACGAAGGTCTCTGTCAGAGAGGCGCTATTTCTGAAGAAAGATTGGGTTTCTGAGGTTGCTTGTTCAGATGCTTGCGGCAAAAGAAATGGGGTAATCACTTCAGTTTCTAAACATTCTGGTTTGTCTATTGTTTCCTCTGAATGTGATACTGAGGGTCGTTGGTTATTATCCAAGTTGACTGATGGCAATGTTGATCTTTTTGTCATGAATATTTATGCCCCTAACACGGACGATCCGTCGTTTTGGAAAGTAATCACCAAAAAGCTAAATGACACACCTCATTCTGGTAATCTTATTGTAGGTGGAGACTTTAATTTACCAATGGATCCCATCCTTGATAGGAATTCTGCCTTTAACTTTCATCCCCCTAAATCACATAAACAAATGATTAATATGTGCTCTCTTATTAATCTTCAGGATGTCTGGCATCTTCATAATCCCACTGGTAGTGATTTCTCCTTTTTCTCTTCCACCCATTCGTCGTTTTCACGCATTGATTATCTTTTGGTTCATTCATCTCTTGTTCAATCTTCCTCATCTCCGCTTATTCATCCTATTTTGATTTCAGACCATGCCGCGGTGACTTTCACACTTTTGTCTTTTGCCCCTAGAGCGAGATCTCGATCTTGGAGACTAAACACAGAAGTCTTATATGATGAATCCCAGGTTCGAGAGTTTTCTAATGAGATTGAGACGTTTTTTCTTGAGAATATTGGTTCAGTTGATTCCCCTGTTGTTCTTTGGGACTCTTTTAAATGCACTTTCCGTGGTCAGATCATCAAGTGTATGTCAAGGAGGAATGCTGCTATTAGGAAAGAACTCTCGGATTTAGCAGCTGAGATTAAAACCCAAGAATCTCTTTTTTGACAATCTAAAGATAAATCTTGTTTGCAATCTATTAAAAATTTAAAATATACATACAATACTATAGTCACTAAAAGAGCTCATATTGGTCTTCAGGCTCAGAAATCTAAGAAGTTGCTGTTAAAAAACCGTGCTGGTAAGCTACTTGCGGCCACATTAAAATTCCAGGAATCCTCGTATAAATCTTCCCAAATCTCTTTTATCACTGATCGTCTTGGTAAGAAAAAATTTCAGACTACAGAAATACTTGAGGTCTTTCGAGATTTTTATAATAATTTATATACCCCCTCTAATCAATCTTCTTTTGAACAATGCCAAGAGTTCTTAAAGACACTTCCTGTGAAAACTGTTTCGGAGGAAGATAATAATTCTTTGAATGGCCCGATTACCCCTGACGAAATTATTTCTGCAATTAAAGCTACTCGCTCTGGTAAGGCTCCTGGTCCTGATGGATATCCTATTTTGTTTTATAAAACCTTTTTATCTGTGATTGTGCCGCATCTTCAATCAGTCTTTGATGCTTTTATTAAAGATGGTTCTGTGTCTGGTTCTGCTGCTGATGCCACTATTGTGGTGATCCCCAAAGAAGGGAAAGATCATTCTGACCCTAAGAATTTTCGCCCTATTTCCCTTCTTAACATGGAAGCTAAGACTTTTGCTAAAATCTTGGCTAAACGCTTAGAATCATTTATTCCTCAATTGGTTCATCCTTCCCAAACTGGTTTTGTAAAAGGTCGTCTTGCACGTGATAATATCCGTACTTTTTGTCACATTCTCGGTTCAGCCAAGCGATCCAATCTTCCGGCGGCGGCCTTGGCCCTTGATGCTGAAAAGGCCTTTGATAAGGTCTCTTGGCCTTTTCTTCGTGCTGTTTTATGTGCGCATAATCTTGGTGATTCCTTTATCCGTATGGTTATGTCTCTTTATTCCCGCCCTAGAGCTAACATACGAGTGAATGGAGCTACGTCATCTTTTTTTAATCTTCGCCAAGGTACTAGGCAAGGATGTCCCCTGTCTCCTCTTTTATTTTTGTTATCTATTGATCCTCTTCTCAGAATGATTGATTTACATCCAGACATTAAGGGGTTCTCTTTTGGGTCTCATCAGATAAAAACAGCTGCCTATGCGGACGATGTTCTTATTTTCTCTGAGGATATTGCACTGGCCATCCCTGCTATTTTTGACATGATTTCTCTTTTCTCGAAGGTTTCAGGATATACTCTGAACAAAGATAAGACAGAGATGTTCCCCTTAAATGCTTATTGTTTTTCTTCTCATATGGGTTCAGCGGGTTTCAAATGGCAATCTAAACAACTAAAATATCTGGGTATTTATTTTTGTTCCACCCTTTATGCTACGGCTTCTTATAATGAATCTCAAACTATTCTTAAGGTGCGACGTCTTTTAGAAACTTGGTCTCCGAAACATATTTCATGGTGGGGTCGACTACAGACTCTTAAAATGATGATAACACCTATTATTAATTTTGTTTCCTTTATGCTTCCGGTAAAGCTCTCTGATTCCTTTTTTCATGAGCTGGACATACTTACTTCCAAATTTTTATGGAATGGTAAAAGAGCTAGAATTGCTTATAAATTCTTACTTAAATCTTTTGATATGGGTGGTTGTAATCTTCCTGATTGGGGGAAATATCAAACTGCTTTCCTGGCGTCTCAGGGTGCTCTTTGGTTTTCTTCTCCCTCTACTCATGTTCCATCTTGGTTGCTAATAGAACAAGAACTGGCCTCTCCGCTGCCGACGGCTTCTTTTTTAACCACAAGTACCCTTTCTATTCCATTCTCTCGATCTATTATTTTAGACACTATTGCTGCGGTTCGCAAGGTTGATAAGAAGGTGGCAACTCCACTGCATAAAACTGAATGGTCGTCTATTTGGTGGGATTCTAAAATCAAAATTAATATTGAACCTCAGTTGATGTCTTATTGGGCTGGGAAAGGTATCTCACTTGTTAAACATCTCTATGACTCCAATAATGATCCTATCCCTTTCTCTTCCCTAGCTCTACAGTTTTCTTTATCTAACTTAGACTTTTACACCTTTCTTAAGATAAAGGTAGCACTTGCTAAAATACATTTTCTTCCCTCGTCCTCTACGATTACGCTTTTTCAATTATGGATCAAGACTGGTCATGTTGCGTCGAGAATTTGTAAATTCTTATCGCCCTCTACACCTCTTTCCCAAACGGTCGCACAGCAAAAATGGCTACGTCATTTTGATCATAGTGTTACCGATCATATCTCTTCAGAAACGTGGCAAGACATTGGTAAACTTTCTCTTCATTGCAAAATTGCCCCCTCTTTAATGCAGTCTAAGTTTTTTTCTATTAATCTTCTTCATTGGACTTCCACTCGTTTGTCTGCGTTGAATCTCAAAGATAATAATATATGTTGGAGTTGTAGGCTGTTACCAGGTGACTTTCAGCATATGTTCCTTGATTGCTCCCTTCTCCAACCCTTTTGGAACTTGATACACAAACACCTCATGATTATATTTAATATTGAGTTTCAACTCTCCTTTCCATTAATTATATTAGGTCCGCTGGCGGCTCCGACCCCTCTGCCTCTAGACTCCATGGAATTACAATTGTTGGATCTGTTATTGACTGTTGCAGTCAAAGTTATTCTCATGGAGTGGAAATCTTTTTCTTCTGTTTCTTATCATTCTTGGTGGGCTTGGGTTTCCTTTTTACGAAGTGCTCATACGTCAGTTGATCATGCTCATCTTTCTCCTTCTATATCTGCTGGTGTTTGGAAAGCTTTAGATACGTATATGGTCTTGGCCTCGGAGGGGTTGGTGGATCAATATCCTTTTGATTTGCCTGGTTAAGGATGTCTGGTTACTGTTGTCTTGTGGGTCGGATGAATTCTTTGGAAATCCTCTCCTCTTCTTTCACTCTTATTTGTCTTTCTCTTTTTTTTTTTTTCATCTCTTTCCTACTTTCTCCGTCTTTTCTTCCTTCCTTTCTTTCTTCCTCTTATCCCTATTGTATTATCTGATGGTGATACTCTTGATGATTACTTCTGCAGGTTATCAATTCTTTCATCCTTAATTAATTTATTTATATGATATCTGCAGAATAATGATTGTTAATGGTATGTTTTTTCTTATTTAATTTCATTCTATTATGTTGTTTATCCTTGTCTGATATCAATTGTATCACTTTTGCTTGTATCTGATGTCCTTATTTGCTCTTTAAAAAAAAAAAAATTCTTTTGAAATTGAAAAAAAAAAAAAAGAACTCATCTTTAATCAAAGACAGGCACATGCATCAACGGAAAAACCGGTCGCAAACGGGCAGATTCTCAGAATCTGCCCCTTTGCGACCGGTATTTTTGCATTTGGGATGCATCATCCCAAATGCAAAAATCGCAATTTAAGGAATCTCTAAATTGCGATTACTTAAATTGCGATTGCATTTAAGGAATCCCAAATTGAGATTCCTTAAATGCAATGCATGAAAGTAAAAAAAATTTCGATTTCGCTAATAAGGGGAGCAAATTACCATGAAGTTGGACTTCATGGTAATTTGCAAAAACTTTGAAAAATGCACTTTTTGGTGCATTTTTCAAAGTTTCATGTTGCGCACACACATGCCCTTAGGGCATGTGTGTGTGCAACATATGTGCACAGATCAATTTCAGGGGTGCAAGAAGGTTATTTTGACACCCTTGCACCCTTGAAATTGCATGAGCAATTTGCGAGTACCTACTGGTACTCGCAAATTGCTCATGCAATCTCCAATTCATTCCTATGGGCCTAGAGGCCCATAGGAATGAATGGGACGGCATTCCTTAATTGCGACTCGCAATTTGCGAGTCGCAATTAAGGAATGTGTAGGAATCGCTATTTCTTTAGTGATTCCTACATGCATAGGCTTTTGCAATTCCTTAATTGCGATTCCTTAATAATCGCAATTAAGGAATCGCAAAAGCCTACGTTGATGCATGTGCCAGTAAATGTATAAAAGATGAATTTGAACGAGTGCATTTGATTATAACATGATATACCGATTAAAACAAACTGAAGAAGCAAAATCCAATGAGATGTTTCCTTTAATAAGCATTTATCTGAAAACAATTCGAGGTGTTAGAAAATAGAAGCACATACTACTTCTACACTGGGAAGGAATTTCATGTGTGAAAATGATGTGCGACTGTATTTAATAATATGGTTACGAAATATATAGGAAAGCCACTACAAGTATTTTTGGGACAGCAGCCAAAATGTATGTTGGAGGATGGATTGGTTAAAAGCAATAAAGTATAGAAAAGGTGATAAGTATTGACTAAGAAAATAAAAAAGAAACGGCTCCACACAGCCCAATACCAGATGTCATTCAGAGGCAGGAAACACTGCTGAGAATCCGGCAGAAAGGAAATATGCAAACATGCGGTTTGAGGAACAGTTAAGAAGGCACTCATATTGAAATCTTACACTCTGCAAACAAGTTTGGCACTCAGTGCCTTCTGTGTTCTACTGAAGAGCTTCGGATGAATGAAACACATAGGTCAGAGGCAGTGAAATTCAAAAATTGGAAGAAATCAATCATCCTCAAGTCTGCCCTCACTGGAATCACTGCAACTTTGCACAGATGCACCATATTGACCAATATTCACTGGGAGGACTACTGAGCCATGTCTCATCTGAAACCAATAGCAGAAGGCTGTTGGTGAGTGCCAGTCCTGTTTTGAGCACAGCCCTTTGGAGGTTCCTGTTGTACAAAATGATTCCTGTGGCCTATTGCTACGCACTAGAGGGGGATGTCCCTTGCAGTAACACTCAGCATGATGAACAGTTAAGAAGGTGCTGGTATTTAAATGCTATGCTGCAAACAAGTTTGTCACTCAGGGGCATATTATCAAGCACAGCGTTAAAATTATCGCCGCTAAAACTGCCGCTAAAACGGCGATAATGGGCCTGATAATATGCCGCAGAGAATTCCCATAGAAGCCCATGTTGACACCAGAACATGGGCTTCTATGGGAATTCATCAGGGCATATTATCAAGCCCTTTATCGGCCATTTAGCGGAAGTTTTCTGCTGCTAAAGCGGCGATAATTTTAACGCCGTTTCTTGATAATATGCCTCCCAGTACCTATGGCCTCCACTGAAGAGAATGCGAAGAGCAAAATGTATGCGGTGCTAAGAAAATGCAATAAGTACTGTAAACATTTATCAAACTTTGCCTCACTGGAAGAACTGCAACTTTGCACAGATCGATCGACCACATTCACCAAGAAGCACTGGGAAGGCTGGTGAGTCATGTTTTGCCTGAAATCCAGATCTGAGGGCTATTGGTGAGTGCCAGTCCTGTTTTGAGTACCTCCACGTGGAGTGTGTTCTTGTAGAAAAACATGGATACCTGCCATAGCAGAACGTTTTTTTGAGTTTGAAATAAGGAATATTCTTGCCAATTGATTTCATGACGTTTCGATACCAAGGAAATTATTGGCATTGTTGCTGAAATGAGTTTTGGTGAAAATTATTTTAATTGCTTCTGATGTAATACTTTCATGTATAAGATTGAAGGATTCCTTTATAATGTTTTTGGGCATCAAATGAGTTAGAAAGAGCAAGTGATGCACGTGAATATACATTTGAAGTAGAAAATGGACTGACCAGTAAACTTCAGTGGTTAAGCATATGTGAATTCAATTAGGTCACTTGTAACTACACTGGACACTTACTATTTAATGTGTATAAAGTGGCTATCTAGTTATACAAGCTTGTTAAGTTTTGATACATTTTGAAAGGCGAGGACTGAAAGATCTTTTTTTATTCCTCCAGTTTAACTTGAAACCTCCTAAATACATTGGGGCAGATTTACGTTTCCTGGCGCATCCCTGCAAATCAGCAGTGATGCACCAGGAAAGATGCGTGACGCAAGTTTACCCTTGCGCCACCACAGATGCGCCGCATTTACAATGCGGCGCATCATGTCGCAACGAAAAACAGATGCATGCCGCATCTGCCGGCGTAAGGTTGGCGCAGTGCTGGAGTTGTGTCGCGGGCGTGACGCAACTCTAGCACTGTGCCAACCCGGCCTATCTTCCACATGGTGCGTCACACCTTACTCCTGCTTCAAGCAGGCGCAAGGTTTTGACGCAGTGGGGTCGGAAAAGTGACTGAGTGAAATCTTGTAGATTTCACTCGGGCACTTTTCCGAGGCGTGTCTGCGCCGGAACGCCCACCCTGCGCCAGAACGCCCACATGAAACGCCCACATGAAACCTGACAGCGGTTTCATGTGGTGCAGGGCATTACAATGTGACGCATCTCCCTAGATGCGTCACGTTGTAAATCCCCCACAGCATGGCGCTAGCTTTACGCCGCCGCTGTGTCACAGAAGTGACGCAACGGCGGCGCAAAAGTGGCACACAGGGCTTGTAAATCTGCCCCATTTTCTTTATTTAAAAAGGTTGTTCGAAAGTGATGAGGTCACTCAATTTATAAATAACATTTGTTCATCAATTTTGAGAGTGGCAAATGAATTAAAAAATTGATGGCTTCTCTGTGTGAGGAGTTCCAATTTACATTCAGAAATGCAAAGGTGGAGTATAAAGGTGTTTATTTTAACAAATAAAGCAGTTGCAGTGTATGCGAGAAATGCCTCCTTTGTGGCATCTAATGATGCTGTAGCCAGCTGGGGGCAGGGATGTCAAAAATGGATTGAGAATTGATATTTTTAATTTAACCATATTTATCATTTCCTATGTATCCAGGATTTTGTGTGAAATAAATGGGAAATCTAGTTTGAAGGCAAATGTAATTCAAACATTGATATATGGTGTCCATTTGCAGACAGCATTTGTGTAAAAGGAACTTGGCAAACTTGGGTTGTCAACTTTGTGAGGAACTGTAGGAAGTGTCAAAAGTGGTGTAGTTTACATTGCCTGGGTGACGGCATCTTGGTAAGTGTTTTGTAGAGTGTTTGGGTCTCAATCATGTTGGAAATCTCAGAATAAGCTTTTAGAGGCTAATTGTTCTGTGGACAGTTGTGACAATCAAGTTGGCCTTTTGGTTCAGGTGTGTGAGGGTAGTCTAAATAAGTGGAAATATGTTGTATTAGTTACCTAGTTGCCTGAGGAGATAAGGTCACTTTCAGATATTTGTTATGGCTGGAAATCTCCTGAAAGTATTATTTGGTAAATTGTGAGTGCAAATTATTTTCTTAAGAAATTAGTGAGATAAGTTGACCAAAAAAGGACTATCCACGTCATTGTGTGAATGATGACAGAATGTTTCAAAACTAAGTCAAAACATAATTCTTGTGTTCCTAGGAGCGCAGACGTGAAACTCCTAGAATTTAAATAGGTAAAATGAGGTATAGGTAACAATGTGTGCAGCTCCAGTTTGGCAGATACCTACCACTTACATGATGTGCTAAGGATAGTGGCCTATGGTGCAGTTAAAGGAACAAACCCTGGCTATACATGGACATCATTTGGGGTTCATCACGGGTCACAGCTGCGACCCCTAGTTTTTCCTTTGGGACCTCTGACACTACCTTTACGAGCCCTACGGCAAGGGAAATGCTAAGAACAGAAGATACAGAAGATAAGTGGTGCTGAGCTGTCCACTGTTTACTTTCTGGAGGTCCATAGACATTCATCTCTTATCTCGGTAAAACAAATAAGTGTCCAAAACTACAATGTATACTCTACACATTTTTAAACAAGATGTTGCAGATTTGTATTATTGTGAACACATAGAAAAGTATGTGTTTGAATATAAACCCCACCTCTGTGCTATAGTGAACAATAATGCCTTAGTAATGATGCTTATCAAAATTTATTAACAATGCTTAGGAGTAATTTATGTCAATAACATTGTTCACATTGGACTACATAAAGAAATACAGATGGACACAAATTATGGTATTTAAATATTTTTGTGTGTTTTTTTGTAAATTTACAATACCTTTTATACTTAAGGTGCATAGTAGGAAACTATTAAATCATGACAGTTTCAGATATACATAATTTGGCTTCTCTGTGTTATTTGTGCTTTAGTGGCAATATATTTTCTCTTCCAACAAACACATGATTTTTCATGGAGTAAAAACTACAAGTGTGTCATGTTTCTATCATGTCAGCACTCTATTTAACCCCTTCGGTGCTCATGACGGAATGGTTCCGTCATGACCCACGGTTGAGCTGTGCTCATGACGGAACCATTCCGTCATGACCACACCCGCGCAAGATTCCGTCAGCACAGCGGCGGAATCTGCGCAGCATCGAAGGGGTTAAAGAGCAGGTGGTATATAAAATAGAGATGTATCTGTTTTGGTAAATCTCTTAACTTTAGCAATGTCAGTCAGTTATTGTGAAGTCATTGGGGTTCAGGCCATGTGAGATCACTCCCCGGGAGATAAAATGTCAAAGATCATATGATGTCACTTACTGTGATGCTATTTGATCAAAGGGAGGTTATGTGATGTCATGTCCGCTACCTCTTGTATTTTGTGAATTGACACCCATGTGCGGGCACACTGGCAGAGAACAGTGGTCAGAACTCATCTTGGACCAGGTCTGTCAGTTTTGTTTGCATGATAGTATTGAATGGGACAGGACAGGTAAACCATCGCTCAGATACCCTCACATGTGATAGTGAAGCCTGGCCAACATAGGTGTGTCAAGACTGAGATATTGCGGGCCAGCAACACATACAGGTATTAGCAGTCTGGAAACTACACTATTCCTAAATCTAAAGTTCAACACTCCTCCATCAAAAGACCACATTTAGGGTGAATGCATATTGACGTTTATGTCATCAACTATAACAACAAGGTAAAATATGATTCAAGAAGATATGTTAATAAAGTAATGAATCCCATAAAAATTGCATAAATGCTTTTCAATTCAAATTCTTTTTTTTTAATTAGGCTGTTGGTTGAATGGGGGACAATGCCTGCTCAAGCAATATGCACAATCTCTGCCAGTGTGAACTACAAAAGTCTCTAAATTAACCTGTGCTTAACCCTTTGGTAGCTTGGCACAAAAACTTTCAGCCCTAACTTGCAATGTGTAATGTATTTATGCAGCACACAATCAGTAATACAGTGAAAACACAAAACAAGAAAAATCCAACAGCAATTTAGTGAACTAGAGTAAAATGTAATAAATTATTTGACCCATAAAACAACAAAAATCCAATCAGAAGAACCAGAGTTATGAATTTTACAAGTTTTTAGTAAAGACAAGTGCCTAAAAGAAAAAAGCACCAACGGGGGACCTTTAGTTGCGCAAGCCCAGGTCAAAGTCAAAAAATCTGGCTGACCGCAATGGAGTGAGGTATGGGTGCAAAAAGTAAATTGGGCCCTGTCAGCACCTACCTTTGAAGTTAAAAGAAATTCTAGAAAACATTTCTGAGAAAATAAAGTTCAATGGGACAAAGTTGCAGAAAGCGTCCAAGGTGGGGATGTCATCGTCGGGAGGTGCTTAAGATTTCTATGTTCGGACTTTGTCACTTTTTTTAAATTTGAAAATCTCTAGTTGGAGGAGGACGTGGCTGAAGAGAGTTCCAGGGGGTCAGGGAGGGACAACTTAACAGGATTTGCTGCTGTGGGAAAGTATGTAGAGGGAGCAAGTGTGAAGTCAGGCCAAACAGCAATGCACCTTGGGTGGATAGACGAGTAGGTTGATTTGAATCTTGGCTCGGTTTTCAGAGCAGTTTTTAGCCAACACTGTTCTAAGTCTAAGTTTTGGATTTTGGCTATCTGGGCACCATTAGCACCACCACCAAGGGTTCAGAACCTGAGGGGCACCATGTGGGGGGGGGGTGAGAGATTACTCAAGATTGGTCCAGGTGCAGATCCAAGATGGTGGGAGCCTGTTATGTCTCCGTCACTCTGACCAGGAGGTCTTGGAGTCACTCTGGTAGACTTGGGTTTAAGTGATGAAACAGGGATATTTTATATTTATTTTTATAGAGCGCGACGTTTGCCCAAGGGCAAAACAGAGATATACTGCACCATATAGATATCCACAGCTTCCTAGAAAGAAGAAAATACACATGTCTTCAAATGTTTCCTAAAGGTCATTAAATCCTGCTTGGCTCTGAGGTGAGTAGGTAGCTGGTTGCAAAGTTTGCAAGTGGAGCATATCATGCTTCTACCACTCCATGAGGAATTGTATACTCTAGGTACTCAAACCAATTTAGAAGTGCTGACCTAAGACATCTTCTAAGATTAAACAAGACAAATGTACTCTTTAAATAGGCTGGACCTGTATTGTGAAGGGCTTTGTGTGCTGTACAGAGTGCCTTAAAGACAACTCTCTTATTTATTGTAAGCCAGTGGAGCTCCTCCAGGGCCTTCGTAATTGAATCATAATTCCCGATGTTCTTGATAAGACGAGCAGCAGCATTCTGTACTCTAATTTTTTCAAGGAGCCCTATTGCATGCCCAAATAAAGGGTATTGCAGTAATCCAATCTTGATAAAACCAGTGAGATAACCACTATTTTCTGCAACTCAAAAGGAATAAAGGTCAACTTTTCCCAAAATGGTTAGTTGGTAAAAGCAATAGGAGACAATCTTATACGACTGGTCCATGAAAGCAAGTTTGGAATCAAATATTATTCCCAGAATTCTTACTGTATGGACTGAGATAGGCAAAGCACTCAAGGACTTAGACCACCAAGAATCAATCCATAACAAGGTATTCCAGCCAAATAAGAGTACCTTGTTTTTTTCTGAGTTCAATTTTTGGTGCCTACTCATCCAACTAACCACTGCTTGCATATAACTTTTGAAATGCTGCACCAACTCCTCAATGCTACTGGTGATAGACACAACAATTTGTGTGTATTCCGCATAAGAGAGTTGAAAAACCAAAATATCTAAAAAGTTTTGCAATTGGAGCTACATAATGTTAAATAGTGTAGGACTGAGCTATGACCCTTGCGGGACACCATACAGCAAGAACAAAGGGTTGGAAATAAAATCTCCCAATAAAACAAATTGATCTCTTTCAGAAAAGAAAGGAGCATAGGAGATCATATGCTGATTCACCAATTCCTATTTCCAATAAATCTCTGTTTCAGGATCATGTGGCTCACAGTATCAAAAGCTGAGGACAGATCCAACAGGAATACCGAAGCATTGCCACCATTATTCATGATGTTCCGTATCTCGTCTGAGGCTACAACTAATGCTGTCTCAGTACTATTAGCCTTTCTGATGCCAAACTGGGCTCCATCCAGTAGCTCATTATGCTCAACATTTTCCGAGGTGGAGAGATTTATATGTTTTTCTGAGATACTTGCAGGTAGAGGACAGTGGGAAGATGGTTGATAGTTCTTCTCTTCATTCAGGTCCAATGTGGGTTTCTTTAACAGCGGCAGAATTGATGTATTTTCCAGTTTGATGGGAACGTACTCGTGTTGATAATGTTGTTGAATAGGGTTGTAAGGAACAGAGGTACTATGTCTCAATCTCCTGGAAGATTGAGGGTGAACAGGTATGTCAGATGGAGAACCTGATTTAGTCTGCATAATAAGTTCGATCACTCTCTGATTAGAGAAAGGGAAAATTAAGTAGCTTAGGGCCAGTCAGCTCTGCAAAATGACCCTCCTTATTGGAAATAATAGGGTCTATAATAGCCTTAAAATTCTCGATCAAGCAGCAGAACATTCTCTGAGAGTTCAAGGCAGGCTCCAGGCAGAAAAACAGCTAATCCAGGTACAGCAAAGTAGTCTTGTAGAGTGTGTAGCAGGCAACAGCAGCAGACAGTCCTCTGAGAGTCCTTTTGCAGGTCCAGAAAGTAAACTGAAGCGTGGGTCTGGGGGCGCTATTTTTATACCTGGTGCCTTCTTTGTAGTAGGAGAAATTTCTAGAGGTTTTTCATCGAAGTGCTTGTAATGTCCTCTCCCCCCTGCTCTGGTTCCAGGCTAACTGCAAGGACAATGCAATGGTGACAAACCCTGTGTGTGTGTGAAGGCGCAGCACGGCCTATTCAGCTGCAAGTGGGCCCCCCATCCTGCCAGCAGAGGGATCATTCAGGCAACCTAATCCCTCCATGGTGTGACTGTCTGCGAGAAATTCACCAAGCCTAACTGCCAACTACACCCAGTTATGTGAAGGAGAGCAGGTTGCAGGCACCAACTGGCAAAGGGCAGGAAAATGTCAACTTTCTAAAAGTGACATTATCAAAATTGTGATTTAAAATCCGACTTTACCATTAAAGAGGATTTCTAATTACAATTTAATAGATAACAAACATGAAATGCTTACCTTTTCCTAATCAAATATTGTCACTTACTGAATGTAATAAGGTAACTCAATGTTATTCTACAGATAGTACAGGTAGACCTCACAGTAGTGAAAAACGTTCTTCTGAGTCTTTCGCTACCAGGACATGAAAAACTTAAAAGTACATATCCAACCTTTTAATTACAATGCACCCTGTCCCATGGGCTACCTAGGGCTGATCTTGGGGGTGACCTATATACAATAAAAGGGAAGTTTAAGGCTTGGCAAGGAATGTTATATATTGCCAAGTCAAAGTGGCAGTTTAAAAGGGCACTCAGGCTGCAATAGCAGGTATAGGACATGCATTGAGGGCCTACTTAAGTGGTTGGCACAATAAGTGCTGCAGGCCCACTAGTAGCATTTAATTTACAAGTTTAGGTATATGTTAGAGTACTCTACGAGGGATTAAGAGTAAAACAAATATGCCCAACAGGAGTCAACCACTTTTACCATGTTTAGGTGAATAAGCACAAGCACTTCAGCACTGGTTAGCAGTGGTATAGTGCTGAGAGTCCTAAGGCCAAAAAATGCAAAAATGGAGGGAAGAAGGCAAAAGGTTTGGGGATGACCACACTATGGCTGAGAGGTCTAACACACTGGCAATGTAGGGCTACCTAGTTTTCAGTTTTTTGTTGTGTCAAATGTGCTTATTTTTAGCTTGCTTGTTTGTTCAAGAAGATTTGTGAAGTTTAATCTGTATTGTGAGCTCGCACAGGAAACAACACTATAAGCTAAAGATGTATGCAAAAACTACTCATTCACACATCCCAGCCATTGCCGTCCCTTCAATCTAGAAAACTTACAGTTTGAGGCGATGTAGTTGCACCACAGCAGTGGGTAGTGACCAAGTTGGCAGTAGGCAGCACTTATGTGGATGTGGGTGGTGCCAGCAGTTTGGGTTGGTGGTACCCTCCTAAGATAAAGTCGGGTCCTGTGATTTCTTTCTTTTTTTTACCAGAATAGGCGGTGGTACATATAACTTTTGTAACAGCAGGAAATAAAACTTCCTGGAAAAGAGTTGACAAAACATTGGGTGGTCAAGTCACTACCTGATTTGCATTCCAACAGTGCACAAATGGCTTATTGTATAAGTGCCCGGGTGTCATTCATGTTTTGCATTAAAAAATGTGAACTTAAACTTGAAAAGTGATTTGCTCCCCTGTCATATTACATCAGTATTGTGAATGGATTTAATTACAATTACAAATCAGTGTAATATTGGATGTGAGCTAATGCGCACAGAGGAGTGCAGTTGATATTCCAAATCAGCTATCCCTCCCACAGTAGGTGAAACCACATATCTTGAAATTTTGGGGTATTCACAACTTTGTGTAGGGCAACTTGCCACCCTGAATATGGTCAGAGATTTACTAAGGAGCAAGAGTAAATCTATAGTCATGGTGGGAATGTGTAAGGACCACCCCTAAAATTGTTGGGTCAGGTGGAAATGATTTCTCTTTGCAGCAACATATTATCCCAGTAAAAAAAAAAAGAGTTTTCAAGTGGAATTACCACTGTCTTATTGCAAACTTTTTATGCACGCATAAATATACACCAATTTCATGTATGCAACCTAGTATCAATTCACAACATCTCCCTTGCCTCTTAATTCATCATTCCACAGTGATGACGGAGGCACCCTGGGGATCTGATTAGTACAGTAGATAGGCTTTAGTTCTATTTTTTTTTAAAGGGGAAGTTTCCATTTATCTGGAGTGTTGTGCCATGCAGCTTCTGTTATATGCACATACACAGTAGGTGAAAGTAGACTCATTGTTTGAATAAAGGTATGGAAGATGTAATGAGCGCAAATAAATCTAAATGTAGAGCATTTGGACTCTGCTTTTTAGTCAAATAAGCAATATTTAAAAAAAAAGTACAAAAACTGTAATTGCAAGGCATTTAAACATATTTTCAGAAGAGTGTTAATTATTTGAGAATTAACTCCTGCATATAATAGGTTCTATAAAGAGCATGATTGTCGTCAAAGGAAGGTACAGCTGTTGGTCTGTTTAAAATGAAGCAGGAAACTAGGGTGATTCACAAAGGCATGTAAGAGTACATAAAGAGTACTCCTGTAGCACTCCTTTCCAGACCCCTAAATGTGAATCAGCACGATTGGGGCCTGATTATGAATGCCCTGGAGGCATAGGTTATGTGTAGCACCACTTATAAAATCTGAAGCGCTAGGGTTCTGAATTTATCGGGTGCAATGAAGAGACTATATCACAAAGTGCTTTAACATTTATTGGTCAATGGAGCGAATTTTGGTGCTTACAATACAAAAACTGGAAGTCTAGGTAAATACTGCAGGGCATATTTACAAGGGCATTATCGCCGCTTTAGCGGCACTTTTTGCCGCTAAAGCGGCGATAATTTAATCGCCCTATTAACAAGGCGGCACTAACATGTATTAGCGCATGTTAGCAGCCGTTTTGGTATCGCCTCGCTTCGCATCGCTAATGAGATGCAAAGTAGGCGTATCTTTCAGGGAACAACATGAAAATATTTGCGAACCGCACATCGCGGCATTTACAAGCCAGGCCAGTACTCGCGTAGGGAAGAAAAATGCCGCGCTAACCGCGGATATCGGGGAAAACTAACATCTACAAATATTTTGACTTAGCCATGTGCATAATGGGAGGTGGATTGTAAGGTTACATCCACCTCTCCCTATTAACCACATGTCCATCAGCGCAGTTGTAATATCGCTGGTTTTCAGGTGATATTGATGAACCGTCGATATATGGCGATATACAAAATCGCGCTAAGCGCGATTCGCGATGTTCAGCGCAAATCGTTGATAATATACCCCTGTGCCTTTTTACCACATTAACTTCCCACAGGCCTGTCCTGTCGAACATTTATCGTTGGTGCGAATTTTATGGTCCCTGATAATTATTGGGAAGCAGTGGGTAATTTGTAAAAAAAATAAAGGCCGGGGCTCTGGCCAGGAGGCAGCTTGCACCAGCCCATTTCTCCTGTTAGTGATGCCTAAAACAGAGCCATCTACCAGCCATGAAAACTGGGAGAGGATGTGGCATAATGGCAGCGCTGACGACTTCGGGGCCGGGGAACCAGATTTGAGTCTCTGCGTTGGCTCAACATCCCGTGATTCTGGGCAAATCACTAATCTCCACGTGCCTACCAAAAATTAACGTGATTGTGAGCGTAACTGATGCTCATGAAAAGCACAGGTGTTGATGACTAAGGGGCATATTATCAAGGAAACACAATAAATATCGCATTTCCCGCTTTGCGCGATTCTGTTTAACACCGCGTATCGCCGGATTTAATCGCAGAGATATCGCATTATTATCAATGCAAATCTCCACGGCGATTAAATCCAGCGATAGCGTCTTGAAACAGAATTGCGCAAAGCGGGAAATGCGATATTTATCGTGTTTCCTTAATAATATGCCCCGTTGCCTCAGCCGTTCAATCCACCTGCCATTAAAAGTATGGCTAGGTCAGTTTCTTAGCAGGTGTTACAAACCTGCGATAAGCGCTGTTAGCGCGGTTTATTTTATTTTATCGAGGGTTTGCACGAGGCTTAATAATCCTGCGCTGCAGTGTCAGTGCGGATTTCCATTGAGCAATGGAAAGGAACGCCTACTTTGCAAGTCATTAGCGATATTCATCGCTGACATGCAAAGTGGCGTTTAAAGGGCTGCTTAAACAAGGAAACACGCGTAAGCGTGCCCTTGTTGATTCTGCAATAGAATTATCGCCGCTTTTCGGCCGAAGACGGCCGCTAAAGCGGCGATAATTCTCGTGATAATATGCCCCTAAGTGCCGGTGCTGAGCACTGGAAACCATCGGCTCAAATTAAGCACTTGGGAGCAATAAATGTCGCAGCACTTAATAATTGCGATTTCTGCGCAGACGGGTGTTTGTGCAGAAATCGCAAACTGCCAGGACTCTTGTAGCATCAGCAGGCCCTAGTGTTGCGGAAACCATTTGAAAGCGTGAGCCAGGTTATAACATCCTTGGATACGAACGACTTACGAGGCAGAGTCGAGCTAATTTCAGACTCCTTTCAGGTGCTGCACACACACAATAACCGCCTAATTGGGCTCTATCTAATCCCATTTAAGATGCTGATTTACCCCAAGGTCCTAAAAGAACATGCTTTTCAGATGCAAATTCGGGCTTACTCATTGCTAACACAAACTAGGACAGATCCCCAGGGACCTCATCGCAAGCCCAAAGCATGGTAGGCGCGGCTTTCAACATCAGCAGATAGTATTAGGAACACTGGCAACGTTGAACAATGATGGAGACCGAAATATCCCCCGCTGCCTCTAAAAACGTAACCTGCCGAGGCGAGTGCTGCATCCATTCAGGAGAACAAGAAAGGAAAGTGAATATTCAGCTCTTGCCTATTATCCGAGCTTAGATGGAAAGATGCACTTGCCAGCCGTTGCTAGAGGAGGAAGAATAAATGTGCCTTTTTTAAAAAATCTTTAATTTCTTTTCTCTTAACGTGGTGTCTGCCGCAGTTATGTTTAACATTCCTACCAATGGCGTTAGTTAATGTTTACCTCTTTTATTTGAGCTAGCTCTGTATGAAACAATTACTTTATTTGTCTTAGTGGTGTTTGGAAAAAGGCTGGGCAATGGATTAATTCGGTTTGGTGGAAAGTAACTTGTGTGAATCAATGGTGGATTTATGGTAATGGGAAAGTCATCCGTGATTTAGCACTGCCAACTTTGCCGGAAGTGAAATTTGGATTTTAAGCCTCACCCAAAAGAATATGATGCACATTTCCTAGCAAATATTTTCCAAAGAGAGCCCATACCCACACCTTCACACTTGACATGCCACCTGTTCCCATCACCCAGAAGAGTGAAAGCCTGAGCTGGCCAAAGCAAGATTCAAACCGTGACTTCATGTTACTCTGAGTTTACCACATTCGGAACTTTGGCCTGTGAGCTATCCTACCACATACACCTCCTGTACTGGGGTCATATTCCAGTAAGGGTGCACTGTCTCTTTTTGTGCCTTTGACAGGTATTCTGGATGTAAATAGGGACAGGGTCCGCAATTACTTATGACGCGCTGCCCTCGTGGTAGCCACAAACTCACGGTGTGGTGGGGCAATGCATTAGTGAACGATGGATTGGCTGATTGAAGTCTGCCTATCATTGGGCCAAGCGGCATGTTCAAGTGGGACAGATAATTGCGTGTTCAGGTAAAGAATGTATCTGACTACAGATGGATGTCTGGGGGTCTATGAGAACCTTCTACCCCATCCACAGGAGCGCCCTCAGGGAGAGCACTGACTGTGTTCCACCGCTTTTTGGGTGCACAGTCAGGGCGCCTCGTGATGGCTTCTTTGCCTCTGCGCCCCTGTCTATAACATGGCGCTAGGACAGGGGCAAAGTGTTTCCCTCAGTTACATGGGGCCATGTCCCCATGCAATTGAGGGAATGCCCCATTAGAAAGCCACTACATGTGTGCCAGCGTTATCTGTTTTACAGGAGGGTTTGCACAAATTAGAGAAATTAAGTTAAATTCTCCCCATCCTTGAATAGGTGAATGAGTCATGTGCTTCCAACAAAATATATTTACCCTTACAGAGCTGCTAGGATTATGCTTATTCTATCTCTCTGTCACATTGGCATTTAAATATGTCTTCTAGAATAATCACCATCTTTAGGGTTATCGCTTGCTAGTAATTTGATCCTCTCTGATTTAACATTTGGAAGGAACTTTCAGTATGTTATGATACACAGGGCCTAACAGATGACTCTTTAAAACTAGGATTAATTTATTTGTTCAAGTTGTTGTTCGTGTGAGTTGGCACACAGTAAATATTATCTTTTCTACAATACTGTAGTGTGTCTCCCTTACTTGCTCTGACCAATGTCTGGTCAATTGTTTGCCAATACACAATACAATGACTATATTCTGCTAGTAGTTAGCAGATCTTGAAGCTGAATTTCCCCAGATGCTCTCAGCCAAGCTCCAGGTTCTTCCTTCCCCATCCTTCATGATATAGACATCCGGCTTGGAATACCAATCTGGAAGCATGATTATTTGATCCTCCCAATGCACTTGCACATCTAAAGCCTATACGCCTTGTTGTTTATCATCCTTGTTTTCTGCTGAATATGTACATACTAACAGTGAGTTAAAACAATTAGAGCATAGCTGGAGACAGAACTATAATATTGACTATGTATTGAAACTTACATATTCAGCAGCTCTTCAAAGCTATAAAAGAAATATTAGCAACATCTGGGCCGTCTACATTGAAAAGCACATTTCTTAATCCACTAATTCTTTGAAGAGATTTTCCAGATTTTAAATCCTTTTTACATCTTTCTTGTACCCCTTTCCATATGTGTAACATGAATGAGCTTTGTGAATCCTTAGGAAATCTCTTTTACCACAAAATTACAATGATATGGTGGACCTTTCCTGGTAATCCTACTTTTGGGGTTTATTACGCTACATTAGGAAACATTTGCTTGACTAACATATCGACCACTTATATAATGACATTTGCTATTAATGCTATTTATTGTATTATTCTGTGTCTGTACACTTTGATGGTACTTGGATACCGAATAAAGTATTTACTACTACTAATGCAATTTGCCCTTCTCACTCCTCATATTGTTAATGGATTCATCTAGTCAATGATATCAGTTTCTCTTAAAAAAATTTGCCCAACATGGATGATGCTTTTCGGGTTGAACAGGCTTTTTACAGTTGTCATAGTCCCAGTGCTGTAGGCCTGCTGGAGATGAAGCTTTCCCCTGTATTGAAGAAGGCTTCCACGGATCACATCTTAAGCACTCATCAATCCATTCAGATTCTAGAAAATTTATATTAAAGTTAAGGAAACATGTCAACAAAAATCATATTTGATTTTCTTGATAAAAATTCTATTAGGTTCAGCACAGTCTAGTTTTAAACAATTGGGCAGTACTGAACTAGCTTTGGTAAAATTAGTGATTGATCTACACAGGATGCTTGACAAAGGCAGCAGTGCTGGGGGAGGAGACAAGATGGCGGATTGATGCTGTCTCTGAGCACCAGCACACAGAGGAGCTCCCGAGGCTTTGGAGCCAGAGCCAGATGATTGATATAGAAATATGAGGAGAGATGTGAAAAAGGAGGCTATGAACAAATTATTCTTCATATAATCCAAATCTTAACGCTGGTACAGGATTGCAGAATACAGACTGGGGGCTGAAAAGACTGAAAAGACTCACCTTGCCGGAATCGCTGGTAGAAGCCAAATGGCCAAACCTCCGTATTGATGGATGCAGGCGATTGCACGACTTGGTTCCAAACGCCTGCCGTCTAAGCGGGTTGCCGTGTGGGTAGCGGCTCTGCAATTCTCATTGAGCCTGTGCTCTTGGCTCACACAGCGTCCGCAACCACACGTGACCTTCGGTGCATTCCGGACTATGGCCCCACCGAAGAGCACTACGAGGAGCACCGGCGCAGCTAGCCGCTTGCCGGTAAGTGCCGCAGGGGCTGTGGTAGGAGATCCAGGTACGGAGGCTCAGAAGGCTAAGAAGGCGGATCTTTCCGGTCATGCTGGAGAGGCTGGGAAGCTTGGAAAGCCGGTATTGCAATTCCTGCAATCAAAACAGTCAGTGGAATTACTTAAAGCAGAAGGTATAATGGAAACAAGCACTGGCAACAGACTTGCAGAAATTGTTACTAACGCGGTAGATATGCAACAAAGTTAACATAGTGTCTATATCCCCAGGTTTCAGTAAGTTAAATAGTCCGGCGGAGATTCACTCGATTCAGAACCAATCTCTGGATGTTGAAACAGAATGCCATGACAGTAGTGGGAATTTTGCCAGGATACTCTAGGATATGGAGATTCAAGCCCTTAGTCAAACCTCTAATAGCCCTAAAAAGCCCAATAACTGCGGAGGAAATCCAGATGCCTTCTTTAATGATGTGGACCAACTTGCAGAAAATATGGAAATAGAAGTAGAATCAGAATCAGATTCAGAAACGGAACTTGAAGATATTAACAAAGAGAAACAATAGGTTGTGCCCTCAGATGCTATTCTAGCGGGACTGGGCCAGATGGGAAAGTCACCGTCCACTGCCAGTACCACATTAATAAAATCAGCAGCTGTATCTATTCTTATGGAAGATGCTATAGTAGAGCTGAGGTGAACAGAGGGCAGCGATCATGGCATGGAGGGCGGTACTTTAGTGCGGAATAATGGGCTACTTGAAAATAACCCATCTACCTCAGTAGAAAATGTCATTGTCTCTACTACTCCCGTTAATGACTCTACATTGGATAAGCATAAAGTGCATCTTAACCCTGGGAGGCCTGAGGCAAGCCTGGCTGAAGACGGCTGAAATGCCAGAAACCCGTCCTAGGAAGCTTGTTTCCGGTCCAGGGAAGACATGGCTTGGCAGTTCGGGCTGGACTGTTCCCATGAGGCACAGGGTCAGACTGATTTGCATATGGCCATGTCCGAACTGGGGTGGCAGAGTGGGCTAAAGAACGGTGATGGATTAAACCCAGATCAGTTGACTGTGGGTGAGTGCTTACAATGTTCAACACTCCGTCCATCATTTCCTTTGGTTTTTGCTTTGTTCGCCATAAATTGGCAGGGTATGCTCAGATGTGAGTCCCTTGCTCATTTTGCCACTGGATTCGAGCAAGCCTGGCGGAAGACGGCTGAAATGCCAGAAACCGGTCCTAGGAAGCTTGTTTCCGGTCCAGGGAAGACATGGCTTGGCAGTTCGGGCTGGACTGTTCCCATGAGGCACAGGGTCAGACTGATTTGCATATGGCCATGTCTGAGCTGGGGTGGCAGAGTGGGCTAAAGAACGGTGATGGATTAAACCCAGATCAGTTGACTGGGGGTGAGTGCTTGCAATGTTCAACACTCCGTCCATCATTTCCTCTGGTTTTTGCTTTGTTCGCCATAAATTGGCAGGGTATGCTCAGACGTGAGTCCCTTGCTCACTTTGCCACTGTATTCAAGCAAGCCTGGCTGAAGACAGCTCAAATGCCAGAAACCGGTCCTAGGAAGCTTGTTTCCGGTCCAGGGAAGACATGGCTTGGCAGTTCGGGCTGGACTGTTCCCATGAGGCACAGGGTCAGACTGATTTGCATATGGCCATGTCTGAGCTGGGGTGGCAGAGTGGGCTAAAGAACGGTGCTGGATTAAACCCATATCAGTTGACTGGGGGTGAGTGCTTGCAATGTTCAACACTCCGTCCATCATTTCCTGTGGTTTTTGCATGGATTATACAATTTACACAACACGACGGGGCGCATTTCAAAGAATGCCGAAGACACGTGCTGCAATAGGGGAATTAGGGCAGCTAGTGCTACAGGCTTTAGGGCTGTGTGGAGGACATTATACCCTAATATACCAGGTTATACTTACTGTTCTGCCCCGCACAAATTATACTCTTGGATAGACATGGATTGGGCTACAGATTTTATTGTATGGTCAACGAATATGGAAATTTGTCCAAAAGTTACCTCTGACCACAACCCTATTCTTCTTACATTTATGACTCTTGATGAGAATAAGGCATCTCGAGCCTTCTCGTTTCCTAGGTATTTACTATCTGATGAGGAGTATGTGGTTGCGATCAGAAGTCAGCTCGAGGTTTTTTTCAAGAAAAATATAGGATCAGCTTCCCCTATAGTGGTATGGGATACATGTAAGGCTGTTATTAGAGGGTACACACAACAGCATATCTGGCGGCAAAATAAATACAGAAGAAATGTAACTTAAGAGATAACGTTAGCGATTCGTATGGCAGAGGACCAACATGCAGAAGCAGTTTTTAGGGGTACTGACGATGTGGAACAATTGGGGCTAGTATTAATTGATCTTCGTTCAACTTTGAAAAATACATTCAGGGAGAAAAGCATGGCAAGATACAATTAACACAGCTTGTCACAATACAAATTTGGGAAGAAAATAGGTAAGATTCTTGCCTTTAAAGTGGCAGACGATAGGGCCAAAGCACATATAAAAGAAAGCAAGGGTCCAAATGATATTTTGTACAAGCATCCACAACAGATACTTGAACAGTTCGCTCTCTACTATCAAACAATGTATTCTTCAACGACCCAGCAAAAACAGGAAGGCATCTTTAGTTATATCCAGAATAGTTCCTTGATAAAAATGGAGAATGAGACACCTGATTCTCTTGATGAGGGCATCTCAATCGATGATATAGAATTAGCAATTAGTGCTTTACCATCTGGCAAAGCAACGGGGGAAGATTCCATTCCCTTGGAATTCTTTAGAATTTTTAAAGATGTTCTGTTGATTCCATTTAGTCAGGCAATAGAGTTTGTCGGAACTAATGGTAAAATCCCTGAATCATGGTGAATTTGACTCATAAATGTCGATGCAAACATTTATGCAAAAATTCTTGCAAATCGCCTAGCCCCAATAATGTCTAGCTTGGTTTCCCCCCATCAGCACGGGTTCATTCAAGGGAGGGACACTACTGCTCATGTTAGCATGGCAGTGACAGCCTATGATATGGCAAATATAAGATCCACCTCACTCGGTATGATATTGTTAGACGCAGAAAAAGCGTTTGACCGAGTGGGGTGGAAATCTTTTTGGGCTATACTCTCAGCCTTTGGAATAAAGGGTCAATTTATGAAGCAGATGCAAGCTTTGTATGATAAGCCAAATGCCAAACTAACATATTCAGGCTTGCAGTCATCAATCTTCCCGGTACTCAGTGGTACTCGCCAGGGGTGTCCCCTTTCACCTTTATTATTTGCTCTCTATATAGAGACATTTATTTTGGTTTTGCAAAACAATCCTCAAATAAGTGCTTTTATGTCTGGGACAAGCTCTCTCAAGGTCATCGCATATGCAGATGACATGCCGGTCTTCTCAACAGAACCAGGAGAAGCACTAAAACTTATTACAGAAGCAGCCGGTGAATTTGGATCACTTTCACACTATAAACTAAATGTCAATAAGACCCAAGTTCTTCTTAACCAGAAACCCACTGTCCCTGTGCAGGGAGTTTGCTCAGTTGCTACTTATTTGGGGGTTAGGATAGCAGCACAGGTAGACAGAATATTTTCTTTAAATTATGAAGTTTTGTTAAAAAAGACAACCAAGTCTCTTAAAAAATGGCATAAATTGCCTATTGGCATTATTGGCAGAATTAATATAATAAAAATGAAGATTCTGCCAAAGTTCCTTTATTTTTTTTGTTCTATTCCGTTACGCGTTCCAAACTTATTTTTAAAACGACTAGACAGAATGCTAGGTAGTTTTATATGGGGATATAAGAAGGCAAGGCGAGTAATAGATCGGTTGAAACTCCCTTTCAGTCAAGGAGGTCTAGAGTTTCCTGATTTGAAAACATACTTTTGGTCTGCCTGTTTCATACGTCTCCGTAGTTTTATCAATCCTGCTATCACCATTTTATGTCATGAGTTTATATTGGGGGGGGGGGGGGAGAGTAATATGTTTCTGTATAGAATAAACGAACCAAACTATTTCAAAAGGGTAAAATTCAAGACTATACGGGACAGTATTCTTATTTGGCATGCTATCCTGCTTAGCAGTAGCATTTCTCCTTATCATAATAAATTTCCGCTTTGGCATAATCCAGGATTGCCAGAGATATTCCATGATGCTGTGGGTAAAAAATGGACTAGATGTGGAGTTATATGTTTAGGGGATCTGTATGACTATAGTGGCTTTGTCCTGTTTGAGAGACTGCAGATTAAGCACAAACTACCAGACCATATGCTGATTAAATACTACCAGATTCTAGATTATTTTTTAAGAGATCTAAATTTGATAAATATAACCGATTCAGAGATATGGGATTTTCTGTATGCAGTAGATTCGAAATCTCTGATCAGCAGGGTGTATAAATGGCTAAGTAGCCATATATCAGACGATTGTGAGAGATTAGCTGATCATTGGAGTAGGGTGATGGAGATGCCGGTAGCAGTCAGCACTATATCACAAGTTTTCAGTATTATAGATAAGGCTGTGCACTCTCCTAATCTGCAGTTGCAGCAACATCGTACAATATGTCTCTTATACTATACTCCAGAGAGAATAGCTAAATGGTCACCGGATAATAGTATAATTAGCGAACTGACAAAATGCCCAAGATGTAATCTATATGCCACTGATATCAAACATATGTTTGTAACATGCCCAGAATTGATAATATTCTGGCAGAAGGTTGGGAATATTCTGCTTCAGAAGCTGGAGATAGAAGTACCTTTGTCAATTATTGAAATCATGATGGGATATAGCTCTGTGAGTTCTAAATGTAACAGTTTGCTTGCTATTCTACTAGTTTTGGCAAGATTAACTATAGCTAGGGTGTGGATATAATCAAAACCCCCATCTGTCAAGGATTGGTGGCTGCTAGTAAGGCAAATATATGATATGGAATATGCGCTGGCTAAGACCAGAGGTATTCGCTCTATAGCTAAGTGTACTGCAATCTGGGGATCTTTGTTCTAAGGTGTATAAGGAGCACAATACAGGGGTGGTTTAGACTAGCTTGACTATCCTCTCAGCTGATGTATATGAGTTTATCTATTAATCCTTCTTTTCATTTCTGTGTCATTTCTTTTTTTCTTCGGTTTTTCTTTCTTTATTATGTGTATAATTATTGTGTCATTTTTTCAGATGTCTGTATATATTTAATTCTGTGTATCTTGTTTGCCTTGCGTTTATTACCCTATCATTGACAAAAATTATATATAAAAAAAAATACAAAGGCAGCAGTGCTGCTTTGATTCTGGTTCATCTCTCTACTGCCTTTCACACCATCACCCATGATATTGTATTGTGCCAGCTCTATGGCATTGGACTAGATTGCCTCTTCCTAACAACTAGGACCACACAGCTCTTCTGTGAGCCCAACCTTGTTTAATATCTATGTTACCGCACAGGCACACCTTAATAGGTCATATGGCATTCATGACGTTAATGTCTTTGGTAGCTTCAATGAGATTTGGTTGGACTGCTGTTAGTCCCTTGATCTTTTGCCCTGCCTTCTCCTGTCACAGCTTTTAAGACCTCAAATTATGTTTAGATAACTCTCTGACACTACGTACTTAGATCAACAAAGTCTATTCATCTTGCTCTGTCTACCTGAAAATATTGAAGAAGATATGTCAGTCTTTTGCTTTGGTGGGCTAGAAAATTGCAGTTCAAGCAATGATCAACTCGAGACTGAATTATGGCAATGTGCTGTTTCTCAGCTTTCCCAAGTGCTTAATTGCTAAATTTCAGCTGCTTAAGAACTAGGCTATGTGGATCATTTACTGTCTTCAAAAACATGTTCATGTCACTTTGTTTGAATTTCAGTTACACTGCCTACCATTTCATAGAAGGGTTCTCTCAAGTCATTTTGCATTGTTCACTGTATCCGCTACCAGATTAGCCCAATGCATCTTCCAGCAGGGCCGGCTCTAGAAAGGTTCGACTGGTGCCACCGCACGGGTGCTGACTTTTCCAGGGGGCGCCCTGTTTGGACTTATTTTATGGTTTCCAAAGCACCTGCTGCTGCATTGCTGGCCTCCGCAATTTTCATTCAAAAATCAAAATGTCAAGATAACACGGTGATTAATATTCTTCCCGTAGAGAGAAGGAGTTTTGTCAAGTGGAAGTTTTAACTCATTTTATGGTAGCACAGAAAGTTAATGTGCCTGCTGCAAAGAATGTGTACCATGCAGATCACAAAGTGCATATAGTCTAAATAGTTCAGGTGATGGAGCAAGGACTCGTATAAAAGAGACTTGCTCGGATGCAATCCTCTCAAATAACTTGTAATACCGTAATAATTATGTTTGTAAATATTAACATACATTACAGTTCATACATTTAAGCTTAGGGGAAGCTTGCATATGTGTCGCACTAACAAGTAACCTGAGTGTGACTTAAAATGGTTGCTAACGCAGAATTTTGTACTGCGCAAGCATCAACTACATCTACGTAGTAATGGCGAGTCTTTGCTTGGAGGGAAATCTTTGCAGCTGCGCAATCGCTTTTAAGATGGCCGCTTGAAACTCACTTGTTAAAGCGCATGCTTTTGCTGAAACTAAACCATGCAACTTTATTAAAATGCTAATGCCAAAGATTTTTATAAGTAAATGGGATTAGAGTAGCGATAGGTGGTATACAGTGAAATCATTTTATTTTGATTTCTAACATGTTTCTTTGAATCTTTCTATTTAGTTCGTATTTGGGCCTCAGAGCAATACTAAAGTCTATATAACGTGTGATACCCAACGCATGCGCACTCGTCACCCGCCAGCAACCATAAAGATGTTCTTGAACCTCAGCCAAGGCCACGATCGCAACATGTCCTGGGAAAGCAGTTGACATCCTGAATGATGAATGAGAACATTGAATGTATACTTTTTTTGATAAAAATGTGAAATGCGGGTGGGAAATAAAGCGAGAACGCTGAACAATAGACTAAAGAAAATTATTAAAACTTAGCATGGTGTGATGATCATTCCCCCTTTCCTGCCCAATCAAAATTAGGAGTTTCATAAATATGAAACATTTAGGGGTGGTACATGCCATTAGAAAAGTATAATTGAGGTAGTTTAGTTAGTTAGAGGAGCAAGAGATGCTGATGGTGTAGCTGATGCTGCAGTGCTCATACTGCCGAGACTCTGAAAAACCGGGATGCTGTCTGAGAACTGAATAAATGCTGAAGAAGAATCGATTTACAGACTTAGAATTTGAGCCAATTAATAGAAGAAGATCGCAGAAGAATCGAGGAGGAAGATAGTGTCAGAGAGGGGTGCGACGCAGGCGGCGTATCTAGAAAAGGTCATCTATCCTGTCCCTGAATCCTGTCCTCAACCTTTGTCACCTGATCTGTCCCAGGGGACCCTTTTCCAGCTCCTTGGCAAAGAGGTTGGATTCCACACCATCCTAGGTAACTATAATTCTGTGTAGTATGTCATTGTACTGCTCTCTCTATTTCTCCCCATTCAGGTACTGTCATCATCATCATAATAACATTGTTTAACAATTTTTCTGACCTAAATTTGATTCCCTTCCTTGAAGAAAACGGTGTACGAATTGTATTTTCAGTTCTTGGCTCACATGAATTTAACTAGATAAATATTTCAAACTCTCCTGAGTCTGTGGTTATTTAAAAGATTTTATTCTATGTCAATTTTTACCTACAATAGTTAACTAAAAGGTCCATTGACCAGAGGAAAGTACATTCGGTCAGAAAGGTTTGGTAAGAAATGATAAGGTAAATTCATATTACAGATAACAGATATTAGTACAACAAATTGACCCCAGCGGTACTTTACTAGCTCATGTGTATGTGTGTTTAATGGGCCCAGATGAGTATGTGGTTTGTGAGTATCTCTAGCTGGTAACTCGCTGGATCAGTTTTTCTGGTAGCAGAGCTATGGTTTTTATTAACTAGTTAGGTGAAAATATTGAATTTGAATTATTGATTATGTATTAACAAACCTGTTTGTACTTTGTTTTATGTTGTCTGGAAATTCCCGGGAATATTGAATAGCGGTTGGTGAATGGAAACCACACTGCAGTGAGGTTACTCGTTTGTTAAAGATAGCACTGAAAGGCTATGCAAGGCTGGCAGTGCTGATTTAGGGATTCATTTTTATAAAAGTAAGAGTGATTGATAGCAAAGAGTTCACTGGTGAAACTTTGGTCTTACATCACCTAGAAAGGGTAATACCGAAGGAGTAGCAGGTTCGTCGGCGCTTGAGTGAAGAGTAAGCGGAAGAGTTTTACTCGTAGTGTGTGAAGAGTAAGCGGAAAAGTTTTACTCGCAGTAAATGTAAATCGACTTTCTGATTTTAGCGGCGCAAGCAGAGTAGCAAATGTTTCTATGTTGTCATTTAATGAATTTTGTATGTAAATTGTAAGAAAAATAAGTTATTTGTGTTACCTTGTAAAGGAGGGGTCAGTTGCGGGTGCTGCACTGACGTCACAGAGTGCCGCGTTGGGATTGGTTGGAACAGCGGGCGTGTGACTGACACGAAAATGTAAAGGAGGGGTAAGTAGTAAGGAGTGATACTGCTGTCACAGAAAAGCCGCGCTAGTACTGGCTAAACGCAAAGCGTGAAAAAAGAATTTGGTTGGTTGAAAGAATAGAGGCCGCGCCGGTATTGGGCAATTATTAGAGTAAAAGCGAACATTTGATTGGTTAGTAAAATAGAAGCTACAATAATTGACAGTGGGCTTTACATATGGAGATGCGATCCAACATTAATAGGGAATTGCCCAGACAGAAGGTATTGAGGATTTGTCAGAGAACAATATATAAAAGGATCGACACCCAAATGTTCGGAGAAAATAGAAAAATGACATTTATGCAGAAAATGTAAAATTATTTTAAAAAGGATAAACCCATTAAGACTAGAGAGGGAATTCTTATCCCTCCCCAAAAACGCCCACATCATACATGATGATGGAAAGAGGCTATCATACTTGTGCACGGTTGGAAAATTGGATAGAATATACAAAAAGTGATGGAGTGCTAGCTTTCCCAGAACATGGTACGTTTAATGGGAGAATTCTACATAATCTAAGATTAAGAATGAATGAATTAGAGCCCCGACCAAGATTAACACAATATGAGGCTTTAGAAGAATGGGAGACTGAAGCATTTGAGCGCGATAGATCCAGAAGTAGCATAAACTTTAGAGGGTTTTATCCTAGATTAGTACGCGAATCACGAGATAATCAGATGAAACAATGGAGACAAGCAATGGTGACTGAAGGATTATATCCAGTACTAATGGCTGAGGAACAGTCAGGAGGCAAGTGCACAGAGAAAACTAAACATTTAATGTTGACAGGTAGTGGAGAATCAGAAGATGATTTTATGGAGGACATTTTAATGAAAAACTCTCCGCCTTACCAAGAAGGACTCAGTCGAACTACTCCTAGTGCCCCAGTTTTGGGAACACCATTGGTTCCACAAGTTATACATGACCCAACAAATGGAAGGGTACTTCAGGAAAAGGAAAGAGAGGCAATAAATAAGAATAGAGAAGAATTAATACAGAAAATAACCCAATTGAATACCCACCGTGAAGCTCTGACTATCACAGTGACTATAGGTCCGGTGGTTCCATTTTATGGAGATAAAGCAACCTGTCACAAACAACCAGTCATGTTCACACCTACAATTGAACCCAGAAAAGAGAATATAATAATTGACGATCAAGGCAGTAAATGTGATTCGGTGATATCATTAATGGATTTACCAATAAGAGATAAATAAAACCCCGAGAAGAGTTACATCTAGTAGTTCAAAGGAAGTACAAATAGAGACTTCAACAGGAGTCAAGAGTGCCACAAGAGTATCACCAGAAGAAATAGAAAGGTGGGCACAGGGAATATACAAGCCAAAACAGCCACTGAAAATGTTAGATATTTATAAATTGAGAGTAGAATTAGAAGAAATGATAGCTGGAAATGTAGGGTTAGATCAATTAAATACCTACACTGAAGAAGAATTACTGTTCATCTGTAGAAGTATCACTAGAAATACAAAGATATTCCATGAGAAATTGACAGACCTAGCCTCTGAGATGGGAGTTGAAATAGTGAAATTCAAGGTATTACAGAAACCATACAGAGCAGAATTCCGTGATAAGGACTTGGAAAATATGAATGTGTCCAGAAGAATATTACAGGTTAAAGAATTAATGACCATTTCACAAAACTGGGGTGATCTAGACAAATGGAAAGCTAGATGGCTGAAAAAAAAGGAAGAAGCACATGCCAATCGAGCAACTTCTGAATTTTTGTTGAAAGAAACAGGAAAGGTTATGTCCAATGAGAGAGGTCCCGGAAGGAGGATATGTACATGTTCCATGGACCAGACAAGATATTTTGTCATTTACAAATGAATTCCCGAAGTTAAGAGAAAAGCCAGTTGAATGATATCGGCAAGTTGAAAGATTTGTGAAAGGTTCTAAAGTATTGTTAAAAGATTCGGATGGCTTATTTGACATAGTACCTGCTGATTTATGGACAGAATGTAAAATTACTGTTGATTGGCCTAGTGATGAATACCCGAGAGATGCGAAAACAGGAGCCCCTTCAGAAGAGGTAATGAAGAAATATCACCAGGTGACCACTTTCTTGAAAGGGAAAATTCCTCCAAAAGAAACAGATTGGGTAAAGATAGATAGAACGACCCAGGATATAAATGAGTCTGTACATACTTATTATGAACGCCTACTGCAGGTATTTAAACAGTATAGTGGATTTGAGAACATTGGAGATGAAGATATGGGAAATTTTGTGTATCGATTTGTGACAGGATTAAAACCAGAAATTGGAGACATGATTCATCAAAACCTGTTGTGTTGGCAAGCGAGACCAATAGATGACATTCTTAAATACGCAAGTATTGCAGAGATGAAATTGACAATAGACGAAAGAAGTTAGAAGAAAAGGTGATGTGGGCCCAAGTAAAATTAGCAGAACAGCAGGAACTCCAATTAAACAGTCAGACAGGAAATCAAGGATAGGGGCAAAGCCAAAGTGCAAATAATGGGTGAAAACAAAAAGGACGAATGAGTAGAGAGGAGGCAAAGGAAAAGTTTCCCTGTCATGGGTGCGGAAAATTGAGGCATTGGAAAAACGAGTGTAAAAATATTCAGAATAAAAATGGCCCAAATCAAAATTTAAATCCAAAGACACAGAATGAGGTGATAATGAGTCAACCACAGCAGGTTGTAAATCCACAGCGTCCGTTGCCACCTGCCCCTATGCCAAATTTTGTGAACCATGCCAAGTACAGTGTGGACACCGGATTTCAAGGAGGAAGTGGTAAGAAAAATTCTGTAACATCGCAATTTTTTTTACAGGACACTTATTTTGATGACAGCGACCAATGACGGTGCCTGAGGGGGGAGGAAAAGAAGTGCGTACTTGGCACATCCTTACCGGTAGATCAGTCAGGTCCATATATTGTTGGTAAAGTAGAAGGAAAAAATATTAGCTTTTTGTTGGACACTGGTGCTACCCGTTCAACTGTGAGAACAGCAGACATCCCAATCCTACCCCTCTTGGGAGAAGCAAACCAAGTTATGGGCGTTTCAAATAAACAGATTAGAGCCCCTATTTCAGAAATAATCGAGGTACGCATTGGCAATTTCCGGGAAATGCACAAATTTGTGGTGTGTGACTCCAGTCCCGTAAATTTATTAGGAAGAGATCTACTGTGCAAAATGAACTGCACCATATTTTGCACGCCCAACGGTGTTGCAATTCAAACCCCAGATGAAGACGGAGTCTACAAAATCATGTTAGCTAAGCAAGGCACAGAGGTAGACGAGATGTATTCCTTGATGACAAAAGACGATTTACCAGATGAGGTCAAAACGACAGTAAATC
This sequence comes from Triturus cristatus, assembly GCF_964204655.1. Classification (NCBI taxonomy): domain Eukaryota; kingdom Metazoa; phylum Chordata; class Amphibia; order Caudata; family Salamandridae; genus Triturus; species Triturus cristatus. The sequence continues at coordinate 773,878,156 of NC_140593.1, forward strand.
ATGATGTGTGGGATTTTACAGGGAAGGAAGTAGGGTTAATGGCAAATATAGCCCTAGTGAAGGTAACTGTGAAGGAAGGTGCAGTCTATCCAAACACTCGACAATACAAAATGAGCCCCGAAGTTAAAGCTGGTGTTGCAGCAGAAATTGATCGAACGATTGAACAAGGTATTCTAAAAGAAATAATGAGCAGTCCCTGTAATTCACCTATAATTGGCATTAAGAAACCCAACGGGAAATATAGAATAGTTCAAGATTCAAGAAAGATTAACAAGATTGTTGTACCTTGTTGCCCTGTAGTGCCCAACCCAGCATTAATTCTGTACCAGATACCATGGAAGGCAGGATGGTTTACTGTAATTAATCTATGCCATGCCTTGTTCTCCATTCCATTACACCCAGACAGCCAGTATCTCTTTTCATTTAAGTTTGAGGACCGTATTTTAATTTGGACTCGCGTTCCTCATGGGTATACTGAAAGTCCTTTGATTTTTAATCAAATATTGAAAAAGTGCTTAGAAACCTTAGTGCTACCCAGGAGATCAGTACTGGACTTGTTAGTAACCCTGGGTGTTACACTAAGCTTCGCCCACGTAGTGTACGTAGCGCTGCCTACTTCGCAGTTTTTGAAGTAGGCGAAGCAGGCAAGCGCTACGAACACGCCAGGGCGAAGCGTAGCTGCCTGCCGCCCGCCACCCGCCTCCCGCCTGCCCTCCTTTTAAATCATATCTTGCATGTTAAATAATTAAAAGTAAAGAGACTTACCTGAAGCGCGGTGTCTCCGGGGCTCCCTCTTCCTCGTTTTCAACTGCTTGTGACAAATGCGCATGCGCATTTCTTGCGAGAAATGCGCATGCGCGGGGGACCGCATATTGGGTGCTGAAAACGTGACAATAGTCAGTTGTACTGTACTTAATCCTGCCACCTTATTACCAGATATATATGGAGAAGAGGTGAGAGATGAAGTCGAGCACGACTGTTTGGATGTGACTGAACTGTGCACCAAACCCCGTACAGACATACAGGGAGAGCCTTTGAAGAATGCTGAACATGAGCTATTTGTAGATGGCTCGTGTATGCGCCATGAGGAGGGAGGACTAAGTGCTGGTTACGCTGTGTGTACATTGGCTGGAATAGTCGAAGCATCCTATTTACCAGGAGTCAAATCTGCACAGGTAGCCGAATTGATAGCTTTGATTAAAGCTTGCAAAATTGGGAAAAATTGGAAAGTAACCATTTTTACTGATAGCCAGTATGGTTAAAGGGTTGTGCATGATTTTGGCCAGCTTTGGAAGCAGAGGGATTTCTTGACTTCTTCAGGATCCCCAATTAAAAATGGAAAATTCATAAAAGAACTGCTTGAAGCAATACAGTTGCCAAAAGACGTGGCAGTAGTCAAGTGTGCCACACATCAGTCAGGAGATGACTATGTGACAGCCGGTAATAGGTATGCTGACCAGGTTGCCCAATAGTGTGCCAGGAATAAATTGGCGTTAAACAAGAAAATTGAAACAAGTGGAATTAGCTGCCAACTTATGCTACTCTCAGGATTGGAAAAATGGGAAGAAGTAAGACACCTACAAGAAGTGAGAGAAAAAGAAGAATGGGTAAAAGTAGGGTGCCAAAAGAGGTCAGAAGATGATGTGTGGGTTTACCTAGATGGAAGGCCAGTAATTCCAGACTGTATGCTTTCACAATTGGCTAGGATGTATCATGGAGACACCCATATAGGCAGGGATGCCATGATTAGACTCTTTAGGCAGGATTGGTTTATTCCAAGGTTCAGGAATGTAGCAGAGAGTCTATGCCAGAGATGCTTAATCTGTCAACAAATGAATCCAGGCAGAAAAGTAGTGGTCAGTATAGGAAGAATTGGAAAAGCAGAAGGTCCATTTATAAGGTTACAAATAGATTTCATACAATTACCACCTTGTAGAGGCTTGAAGTACATACTTGTCATAGTTTGTTTATTCTCACGGTGGGTAGAGGCATACCCTACTAGAAGAAATGACAGGGCAACACTTGCTAAACTATTGTTGAGAGAACTGATTCCACAATTCGGTTTTCCAGTAATTTTAATAATGAAATAATTTGACTAATCTGTGAAGCATTTAAAATTGAACAAAAACTGCACTGTGCATATCGCCCAGAGGCTTTTGGAGTGGTAGAACAAATGAATGGGACTATAAAAACAAGATTGGCAAAGGTGTGTGCATTCACTCCACTGGAGTGGCCTGATGCTTTACCTCTTGTTATGATGGGACTCAGAAGCATTCCTGACAAGAATACAGGATTGAGTCCCCATGAAATACTCATGGGAAGAGCAATGAGGCAAACATGCATACCAGGACACAAACTGTTGAATATATCTGATGATTCGGTATTGGACTATTGCAAAGAACTGGCTGACCTTGTGCGTTCTGTCTCTCACCAGGTTGGAGAGGACACAGTTGCCAGGCAGCCGTATCAAGCACATGATCTAAATCCCAGTGACTGGGTGTTGGTGAAGAATCACACTCGAGAGTCGTGCTTAGCACCCAGGTGGGAAAAACCACATCAGGTTATATTGGTTACAACAACAGCAGTGAAATGTGCAGGCTTGCCTAATTGAATTCATGCAATGAATCCATGGAAAACCACTGGATCACAGGGCTTTTGTCAGTGAGATCCTTTTGTTACTAGCAGTGTAGGTGTTAAAGTCTTAACATGGAACAGTATGCTCATAACTGTCATCAGAGAGCTGCATGCAAACTGCAAGGTATAGATTAGAGCATTGTGATTTTTTCCTCTGTCTTTCAATATTCTAATGTTTCAAAGAGGGTTCATTTCGGTAAAAAAATCCTTATTATTAAATGTAACCCCCAACCAGTGGTTATGTTTTAAATTATGAGTCTGCGCTTCTCCAGGCCAAGCACTCTTAAACTATACTGTCTACCAGTATGGATGACATGTGACTCACCTTGTAGACTTCTGGCTTACGTAACATTTCCTATACACTGATTTACACATATATGATTGATTGTCTCTGTGTAATGTTTGTGATGTAAAGTGCTTTGACACCTTACACTGGTATAGGTGGCGCTATATAACTAATTAAATACATCTGAGAGAGAGTGGTTATGGAGACCTTTGGGGACACTGTTAAAGGGTAGCAGCTGGGGTCTGTGCAGATAACAGCGGTGAGGTGGTGGGGCTGAGTGGGGGGGATTCCGATGTACAATGCAGAGGGAAACTTAAATATTTATTTCATTTTCCCTCTGCATCGTCCGTCAGAATCCCCCTTCTGTCAGGACTGAACGATCCAATCCTAGGTTGACTTGTTCTTTGCCCTATTCTAGATTAAAGCGGGGTCCAGCATTCAGGCAAAGTCCATTCAAGTGGAGTCAGCTTGTAGCAAGGCAGTTTTCGTCCACAGTCTACTGACTTTAGTTTAGCCGCCACCGCGGAATTCCAATATGGCAGACAAACTTAGGACTGAAATTAGCCTTCTAGTGTTCTGCTCATTTTCAGGATTTTGGCGGTTATCGTGCTTGCGCACCTGGAGCGCTTCACACTTCAACCGTCTTTCACAGGGAGAAGCAGTTAGTGCTTCATGTCCTGAAAAGATTTCTTTTGCGAGGACGTTTCCACTCGCATGCAAGAATTCTGCTTTCCACTATGAGAACCAGCGGTCTGTAAACGGGTTCCCATAGTCGCCTTCGAGGGAGTCTCTAGGTATTTTTCGGGGCATAGAGAGTTTCTACTCCTGAGGAGACTCTCGACTGTCCGCATTTATTTTCTAGTAATACGAAGAAGGTATAAGACTACCGAGGACTATCACTGGAGCAGGTGTCGTTTCCAGTCTCAATTAGCTACGTCATTCATGAGCCTTCTATGACAATATTTCAGAGTTAGAGAAAAAAATTAAGAAAAAATAAATCAACATAACGTTAGACACAGAGACAATCACAGTGATTCTGAGCAACCATTTGATTGAGACTAATATGCTAAACTAATAGCGCTACAAACAATACTACCAAGAATATTCAACTAGCAAGGTGCATTAGACTTTCAAGTACAATTGCCACGCTTCTAACCTAATCAGCTACTAACAGTGCTACGCTCTTCCTATCGTTTCAAGTAAATATAAATATATATATTTGTACTTACCATCTTTATCAGTGCAGCTTGAATACAAGTTCCAGCAGCATCCTGGAGTGAGAAGGACAAGAAAGTCAGTTAGTGGCAAAAAAATATATTTAACCAAAACAAAATCTACAAGCATTACTGCTAATACTATGAGAGAGAAGCTAGTCCACTGAGTAACTCAGGTACCAAATATTTAGAGATTTGTATTGTTTAAAGTGATATATGCGCTAGGAAAAGCTGTGTACAGAGTAATCTTGTGCTTTGTGATTACAGGTGCTAGGATGCCAGTCTAAGGAAAATACTCCAGAGGTGGCACCGCAGTGGCAGTCTCTCTTTTCTTTCCACTCCCCTTTCCTCCACATCACTGTGGGCAGATTATAGTGGAGTTGGGGAGTTGGGAAAAGATCCTCATAGCAGCAAGTTCAGCCCTTCTGCTCCTGTGGAGGCACAAGCTCAGGTACCACGGTCTGACACCTTCACCCGGTCCTACCGCTGTTACCTGCATGGACCGCGGCTGAAGGGTAGTAGTGAGGGAGTGTATAGGGGGGCCAACAAACATTGTCGCACAAGGTGCCACCAGTGCTAAAGCTGGCCCTGTCTTCCAGGCACATTTCAAGATTACCACCCAGCAAGGCTACTTTGCTCTGCTCTTGCTTCCAGATTTACTATAAGAAAGAATATGCTGGATGGTGCCTTAGTGCTCTATTGCAGTACAGGCAGCTAGGAAGTGATCTCATACTAATCTCTAACCATTTGAGTTTCAGGAAAGCTTTAAAGCTTTGAAGACCCTGCAAATAGGGTAGTGTTTGTTTAGCATTCCTTTCATCCCATTCTACAGCATCTAAGCATCAGTGCACCCTTTTGAGTAACAGTTGTGCTAGATACAACTTTAAAATGAAACCTTCATGGCATCTCCTCTAAGTCAATTTAGCCATTCCACAAGTGCTGTTCTTACATATTTAAGCCAAGGCAAAAGAACAAACAGTTACTAGAGCCAAGGGTCTCCTTTGAGTGCACAATAGCAAGAGGTCTTCAGAAGGCATGGAAGGCCCTGATTTACCAGTGAGTGGATCCAGGACATATCCACTTTAGATACTGTGCAACAAAATGTGCCAACATAAAGCAACAATGTAGCAAATTGCATTATTCGTTAAGGGGTTGAGACTGCTCCTCAAATAATATTCCCAATCATTGACAGGGTGAACTACAAAAGTCACTAAATAAACCTATGCCTAAATCTCTGGTAGCTTGGTACAAAGCAGTCATGCTTAACTTACTGGCAATGTGTAAAGTAGTTATGCAGTACTCAAACAGAAATAAAGTGAAAACACAAAACAAGAAAAATTCCAAACCGATTTTGAATAACAGAGAACATTTAAATAGGCAAAATTAAATCAAAATGGCAAAGATTCAATCAACAGAACAAGAGATAAAAAAAATTACACTTGAAATAAAAATACTGCTTGAATGGGTCAAAAGTTAAGGCTGAACATGTTGGTTACTTTAGGACTTAGTAACTTTTATGGGAAAAAGGAGCCATCAATGGGTTTTCGTTGCAGCAAGCTGCAAGCTTGATCCAGAGCAGGGCTCATTGACAGTATGTTGCTGAAGAGTAGGGTCCCAGTTTGGCCATTGATGAAGGCATGCAAGCTCCGAGCAGCAAGGTCTGGTGTTCACGCCCAGGAAGGGCTCAACGTTGATCGGCTTTGGTTGGGCATTGGTTTCACAGAAGCCCGCTATGTTCGGACTTGGAACATTTCCTGGAAGTCAGATCTCCTTCAAGGGTCCAGGGCCTGGTGGTCACCACTTGGGAGTTAGGACTCACTCTAACAGAGGTCTGCAGGAGGGTCCTTGGCTCTCCTATTGGAACTGGTCAGCTGGGCAGTTACAGTGAGTGAGGCCTCTGGACGGTTGTTGTGTTCTTAGCTCAAATAGGAGGTCAGCCAACTGACATTTGTAGTCCCTATTTGGGGCCTGGTTTCAAGGCAAGTGGGCCCAGTCTTTCTTTCGGTTTCAGAGAGCAGGGCAATCTTTCTTCTGATCTTCACTAGTTGACCTAGTCCCCCAATAGGTATACATTAAAATGTAGAAAATTTAAGAAAGCAAGTCTGCTTGTTTCAGAGTTTGGCTAATGACAGTGCTGCCACTCTGCCATTACAAAAAATGATAGCGATGCATAGAGTGATTATGAAAAATAGAATGGCTTTAGATTTTATCCAAGCTAAGGAGGGAGGGGTATGTAAAATGATAGGCACCCAGTGTTGCTCTTAGATTCCTGATAACACCCAGCAAGTGCAAGGTCTTATATATGACATTTCAAAGGTTTTGCAGAAAGAGCACAACATGAGCAAATCATGATTTTTGGAGAAGATAGGGGGCCAATAGGTTGTTGGGGGTGAGTGGATTCTAGGATTTTTGGGGAGGTTGTTGTTTTTTTCCTTCTGTTATAATTATTTACATGAGTAGGGCCTAGCATGTGTTCGATATTGCTGAACGTGGGACACAACTGTAGCTGTTTCAGGTTGGCAGACAGTGCCAAAAGGAGGGAATTCCTGGGAACTTAGGGCAAGAATTATGACAATTAACCAACTCCATCTTGCTTAGTTCACCTGAACACAATTGGTGATGTACTATCACACGCACAAGCTGCAGCAATTAAAAATTAAGATGGTATTTTGAAGACCTCAGCTATTGCTGGCATAGGAAGATTAAACAGCGATCCTGCTATTGAGATTTATTTCTGAATTGTGTTTTGATGTAATATCTTTAGAAATGTAGTTTTGTAAATAGAAATGGTATTACTCCTTAAATTTCCATAATCACCTCTTTCTTAATTTTAAGAAGTCCCCATTTTCCAACCACTTACTCTTCTCCCCTCCTCACATTTCCTATAGAAAACATACACGTACATGTGCAGAGACATCCAAAGAGAAAAGGTAGTAGAGGTGGTGACACAAGCATTTTCTGAATAGCAATTTGTGGTGCTACTGTAGTACAGCCTTATTTACTTTAACATGCAGTTTGGGAACTGTGCACATAGTGTGCAGAGGAGTGCACAGGAAAAGGGGTGAAGGTAACTTAAGTAAATAAATAAATAATAAATTGAAGGAAAATGCTGGAAAAAAGGGTTTAAAATTACAGAAAGCATAAAACCTTTAAAGAGCTAAACTGTGTAGAGGCTAAGAGAATTGATAAAGCGGCTCTTGTCATAGAGCTGTATAGATCGTAAAAGGTGGCCCAAATAGTTTGAAAAAGGTTTACAATTTAAGAAAAGTATTCAATTATTTCAAATGTTGTTTACATAATTACATTTAATAATACTAATTATTTTGTTAAATATAACAATAATATATATCATTACAACATCCTTCCTCCAAAATATACTAAATTATAAAATAATTATGACAAAATATGTAGCATAAATTGCACAAATATTCAATGTTTTATAACAATAACATGTATTAAATGCACATAAAACAATATACATTAAAACAATAAGGATATGTTTATCAGCAATATTTAAAAATAGTTTACAAAAAAATATTCTTACCTGTGATATTCAATTCCATTATATTATTTCCAATGTAAGATTTTTGATTCAATAATTGTGGCCCACAATATTTTGGAATCGATATAATGGTGGAACACCGGTAGCAGATGTCTTTAATTCCTAGTATGAGAAATCATTACATAACGAATATTAACTACTCAATTCACAATCAATTATGTTGCAACGTAATTGATTGGAATAGCTTTGTTTCTTGAACTATTATTTTACCTATATGGCCAGGTATTGCTGAGTCCCCTTACCCTCAGGACAGGTCCCTCCCAGCCAGGTGACCCCCAGTTACCATAACACCTTCTCCCCGAGGCATTGATAAAAAGCCACCAGACAAACTTTTCAATTAGGTGTCGGAAACCCCAGCCGTATTTTAATAAAATTAAAGCAAAATTCATAATTTAATATTCAATATTTACAATACTCAGAAAACCCATACATATTCACAATAAGCCATTTTCATATACAAAATATTTACAATTGTTTTGATGGCTTACTTTAACCAGTCTCTAATACATAGCCATACCTAACCTATAACTGGAATATGTCCAAACACGTTTTCTGTGTATCCTGATGGGCCTACGTGCAAGATCATAACTGGTCCCACTATAAGCTTGCTGGGTCATCCCCCCTTAGCTGGGTGACCTTGCGCAGGAGGCCTGGTTACCCTTTGGATTCCTTTCCTTGGGCACCCCCATATGCCCTTACAACACTACCTCCAAGGGGATGCCTTAATCCCTATTGGCACCCATGCACCTTTGCGGGGACTGGCACCAGGCCTCCTGAAGCCGAACTTTCCACCCTGCACCCTCCGTTCTCCCAGCCATAACGCCCCCTGGAGTTCATTTGGGACCACTGTCTCCCCCCCCGGCATCCACATTAATAATGGTGATGCCACCAACCAGATGGTAAAATGCCTGACCAATCATGACCTTTCTGCCACAGGCCAGGAAAGTTGACCGACTATCTGGCCTCCCCGCAAACCTCAAGAACCAGAGCCCACAAAGGTCATGTCCTGGCTGCTGGTTCTCCAGGAACATCTCGTTACCTATTCTTGAGAGGTGAACCCCATCTGACAGAAAGAATCGCTCGACCCGGATGCACTCATGGGCAATGGTTTGGAGCTTTGAGGACCAAAACAACTTGTCCGTCCTACTATTCACTCTTTTAACAGAGTGGTTAAGGGCCCACACCGAGTCATCCCTCCACCATTGGTACCTCAGAATCATGTGTGACCAGACCAACACTACCTGTGGGCACTCCTTAGCCAACCAGCCCATCACTGTGATGAAAGCCTCAAATACTCCCTTTATGCCCAGGTGAGCCAGGCCATTGCCCCCAAGGTGTACCACCACAACTGCTGGGGGTGTGGAAGCTCTAGCTAATAAGGGCCCCAAAAAGTTCCGCAATTGCCCTAGATGCAACCCTCCTTGACCATGAAGTGACACATTAAAACCTGACCGGCGGGCTCTGTCCACATAGCTGCCCATGAAAAAACGTTGTTTTATTCTGTTAACATAAGAATGACCAACATCCATGCTTCTCTTGCCCACTGGCAGGAACCTGGGTTGGGCGAGGCTCCGATGACTGGCGCACAACGGTGAGCTCCCCTCCTGCGGCACAGGACGTGGGAACAGCGAGAACAAAACAAAGTAAACAGTAATTAGTACTCATGACCCTCATACCATATGCAAACGCACATAATGCTTATAACAATCTTAAGACTCACGCCTGATCCTCTGCAACTCATGGCCCGGTAGTTAGCCGCAGACTCAGTGGCCGCCCCAATTCTGAAGGAATGGGTACCAAACTCAGGAGGAATCCAAACCCGCAGCCCGAGCACCAATGCAGCACCCTGCCAAACTGGAATTTTGTAAGTAGGGTCCCATCCTCATGAATGAACAGCAGACCGCCCACACCTCTCGCTCTATCTGCGCTCCCTTGGGATCTGTGCAGCTCAATGTGGACACCCCTGCCGGACTGGTCCATCTTAGACCTAGGAATTAGGAATGACAGGGATCCCCTTGCAAATGAACATTGCCAAACTGGAGTCCACCTTGGTAGTCCTGTTTGTTACGCGCAACGAGCACTCTCACCCTGAAAGCGCCATAGAAAAGCAAGGGAAAAGGCGGCCCTGAAAAGATTAACCTCCCCTGTTGACCTGCACATGGCCCCTAATGCCCCCAGGATTGTTGCCAACGTTTCCATGGAAATCAGGCGCCTAACATCGGGTTGGGAGCCTTGTAAACGCTGCCACCTCTTCAGTGCCCTTTGCACTATAAAAGAGCCCATTGGATCCCTGTGTCCCTGCATTTTTGCAAAAAAGGCGATAGCCATGTGGTGTCTGGTGCATGCCACAGAATGCCCCACAGCTTTCAACTCCTTAATAAACGATATGACTGCAGATGACTCATAACATGTCCTTTACCAGCTATCCCCGAGAAAATTGGAATAGGTGCTAAAAGCCCCCTCGTAAGCCCGCCTAGTACGGGGTGCTAGGCTAGCTGCCACGAGGTCCTGTAGATCGGGGCACCAAGTTGCCATAGCTGCTCTGGGAAAGGCATTGGACCTTCCGCTGCTCCTGGATGGTATGACCTGAAAACCTGCATCTTGAAACGAGACAGAGCATCAGCAGCATGATTCAGCACCCCTTGGACATGTTTTGTCATAAGCAAAACGTTCAACCTCATGCATTGGAGCACTATTTCCTTCAACAACCGAAGCATCATTTTGCAATTAGCTGACTGCTGATTAATGCATTCTACTACTGACATGTTATCAGACCAAAAGACCACAGATTGGTTGGGGAGCTGGTGGGGCCAGATGGTTAAGGCCGCCAAAATGGGGAACGGTTCAGAGAAGCCGATGTAACCCATCAGGCCAGCCTCTTCCCACCAACCCCGCCACCGCTCTGCAGCCACGTCCAGACCTAGAATGGCTCCAAAACCCTCACCCCCTGCAGCATCTGTCAACAGGCCCAGTTCTTGGCCGGACCTGGCCGGACTGGGCCATACCACGGCGCTATTGAAATCCCGCAGAAATGCCATCCAAATCTGCATATCCTACTTAACCTCACTGGACAACTGGGTCTGGTGTTGCTTCTCCTTTAAACTTGGCATTGCCTGGGCAATAGAGCGCAAGAAAGGGTGAGCCATAGGTATTATTCTCAGCACAAAATTGAGCTTCCCTACAGTCTTCTGAAGTTGATACAACATCACTTTTTCCTTGCTCAAGCATTCGTGCAAAGCCAAAGTGAACGCCCGCACCTTCTCTTGTGGGAGCCTGGACAACCCATTCACTGAATATAGTTCTATGCCCAGAAACTCAATTTGTGTGGCCAGCGGGACCCCAAAATGATGCATTAGTGAACAAAAAGTATCCAGGGCCCTACCACAGTCCTGAGATCCTGGGGCTCCCGCAAGCAGGAAATCATCTAAAAAATGCAATACCCATTGGCGCCCTGTCACCTTCCGGAAAACCCATTCCAGAATAAGCGAAACTTCTCAAAATAAGAGCAAGAGACTGAGCATTCCATGGGCATGCACTTGTCCATGTAAAACTTGCCTTCCAGTTCGAAACCCAACAGATGGAAATATTGCGGGTGCTTTGGCAGCAAGCAGAAGGCAGATTCTACGTCTGATTTCATTAGCAAGGTGCCCGGGCCTAGTCCCCTCAGCATTGCAATCTCCTGGTCCAGAGATGTGTATTTCACCATACACAAGGCCCCATTGATAGCGTTATTCAGTGATTGACCTCTGGGTCAAGTTACGGATCTGGTGGAATTCGCCCGGCTCCTTCTTAGGTATCACCCCCAGCAGTGAACAAACAAAATCTGCAACCGGTACTTTGTCAAATGGGCCAGTCAACCTTCCTAACTTCAGTTCTTTTGACACATTGGCTAACGCCACTGACCTGTTCTCCCTAACTGAAAGCGGATTGCAGCAGTAGAGGGCTTCCCCGGTCGCCAGGCGTGGGAATCCTAAACCCATCCCTGAAACCCTCCAAAAGTATCTGGGCTGTGCTCAGTCAATGGTATTGGTTCAGCCAGCGTATCAACACCGATAATCTGAATGAGGAGTGTGCCCTAATGAGTGACAAGGCCTCATTCCTGTTTCTTCTCTCCATTGCCCCTCGACTTTTTAAATCACTTAGACTCTGGATGAGAAGAGAGGCCACATGTGTGGACACATGTCTGAACCTGCATGAGTCCGAGGGCCTGGTACAAGTCCGCCTGTTGAAATCCCAATATGCCTACCCCTTTTTTCCACTACCACCCGCACTAATGGGGGTGCCTGCTCAAAAGGGCTGTGCCCGAGGACTTTCCTGACTGGCCGTCTTCATGTGCCTCAACCACAAGATCATATCAATCTAGTCCCATGATAGACCAGAGTCAGAGGCCTTTTCACTCCTGAATTCTTCATCGTATTCCTTCCACCCGACACCCCCATATTCATCATGCACATACACTAGCCTATTCTGATAGCAGGTCAACTGCGCGCCAAAATCAGGGAAACCCTTCACCAGAATGGCATGATAATTAGAAAATGCTTTAAACCAATTTAAAAGACTTTCCTCCACCTTTTTATTTTTTTGGGGGGCCAACTACTTCAATCCCTAGGATGAGCCCACTCTCTCAGCTTTTTTCTTCCAACTCCTATGACACATGCCTGCCCAAATGGTTCCTGGATGACTGACGCTCCCCCAAGCCCAAACTTGGCAAAGTTCACCCCATACCTGTAGCTGGCACATCCTGCTTCTTGGCGCGGTCTGCCTCCGAAGATGTGCTCTCCTTCAGACGGTCGGGTCTGCCCTCGTCATTAGCCAAACTGGCCGCCCCACTAACTGCCACAGTTGGGCCCGATAGGACGGTGAATTACAACCAGTCCAGTTGTTTAAAAATACTAATGTTCTCTTTTTCTATGTCACTACTTTGAAGTCCCCTCTTTCACATCTTTTTACACTTGAGCACCTTCTCTATATGCACGTTCCATCTGGAGCAACCGTCTATATTTAATGATAAATGCATGGTGATCTAAGTTATGGGTTATTGCACTCTTTAGTTTTAAGTCTGAATAAGGTATTTAATATTATGAGCAGGTACGTTGCGCCTGAGAATGCTCATGTAAATTGTCACTAAATTATACCCAAACAGGGCCCTACAAGAAATGCGCCAGGGGACCGGCATAACTGCCATAGTTACAGCATGCCCGAGTTCCCGGTTGGCGCCTACGCAAATGCAGCTTAGGCCCAGTTTCAAAGATGTGCGGTATAGGGTGGAGAATTTACCACATCCACTGAACACCATTAAACCAAGATGAGGTATTTATCAGTCATGGTAAATACCTTTTTATCCACATTTTCAAGTTGGAAATGAGGCTAGATAGGCAGAATCAACATTTGAGACACCAAATCCAACATAATTTGCCTATTTACAGGCATTTTCCACCAACAAATTGCAGCACTTTGCAAGAAGCTATCAGGGGAAAACAGGAACAGTGTGGTAGTTATCACACAATTATTACTTGTGATCCTTATTCAAACGGGGATCAATGTACTGAGTGGAAAATGCAAGTTTTCATACTTTCCATAAGATATGATTTGCAAACAAAGCGGTTTAACCCACCATTAACGATGGACCATCAATACTCAGACTGTTCAGACGTGTAGCATTGTAATACATGTCATGTTAAAATGCACCATCCCTGCAAAACCCAAGTGAGTTGCATACTCCCCTTCTAATTTACTTGACTCAAAATGTAATTGAATAAAGTTTTTATGTGCTTTTTGCATCACAACAGTTTTGATGATTCAGCTAACTTAAGTAGCCACTGCAAGAATCTGAAGTTTTGAATACTATGAGTTCCTCTCATCATTTCAAGGTCAATAAAATGAATAGTACGAAGTTGTCTGATCACAAGTATGTTATTCAGTGCCATGATGGGACTTCTGGTGAACATGGGCTGTTCAAATAACTGTTATGTTTCTCTTTTTTCATGAAAGCTAACAGCTCTGTTTCGCTCATATAGGGCCATTGTAGGTCAGAAGACCGACAATGAAATGTATTCTGTTTGGATCCTAGTCTAAAGGTATACCAGAGCTAGACATGCAAAGGCTTTCCACAGGTTTGAAAAGTTTGAACAAGTTGTCAAAGAGGCAAGGATTGCATTTACAGGCTGATACACCTTGCTGAAAATTCCAGTATTCCATTTTTAAATAGTTGTTAAAAATAAAACCTGGGTGTCCATTATGGGCCCCCATATCTTTTTCTGCTTTTGATATTCAGGATTTTATTTCACCTGTATTGAAGTTTATCAGCTCTGTGTGATATTTAAAATGGCATTTGCACAGCTTAAAGTGTAGCATCTGCTTATATACGTCAGTTCTGACTCTTGGCAGGCCACCAGGCTGCCTCTGTGAGGTGTGAAATAATGACAAGTGTACTGTAAGATGGATGTATGTGTTAGCTATCTACCAGATCTTAACCTATGTGCACCTGTGTGGTGAGTCTATGGGTTATGTGACTTTGTGTTCCTGTTTTCTGACATTTTCTCAAGTTTAATTTTGCCAACCATATTTTCTTTTAATAAAACAACAATTGTGGTCTTTTTAATGGCCACAGCTAATCACGTTCTAAATATATTTAGCATTTATATAAATTAACCACCTTAAGTTTTATGGTAGGTCCAAGATAATGTGCAAAAGCTTTTTTATTTAATTGGAAATAAAATTCCCGGCTCTAAGGCATGGAGAGGAGAAGTGATATTCTTTGATACACCCACTAAGCAATTAAAGCTATATTTCAACAAATGCTGCAAAGAAATCCTCATCATATAAGGCATCTCACTGTCTCTTAGATTTGTTGGCCTTCTGGCCTTCATTAGCATTCCAATAGTAGAGGATTACTGACTGCATGTTCTGGGCATATAGCAGCTTGTGGCAAAAAGGTATGAGGTTCAATTCACACTACCTCCATTGTTCACCTGGCTAATTGTTGAACTTGGCTTTCTGTATTTACTAGATCTAGTTGGTTTACTTACAGTTGGTGTCATTGGAGATGGGCTACATGTTTGAAGATTTTGGCACCAAACCATTGTCTATTTAGATATTTTGTCCTAAAGCAGAGACCTCTATTTTCTGTTAGAATAGGAAATGGTCTGTGAGAGTCACCTAAAATGACACCACTCCGCTTTCAGTTGCAATGACAAGCTGGACTGGCTTTCCCTTGTTCAAGTCTGGACAAACAAGAGGATCCCTCCTTTATCATAAAAGAAATGAAGAGCTACACTTGTCCTCTTCTGTGTCCATGCTAGATGAAGTGATGCCTGTACCCTGCTGAAAATTATTCCTTTTCGTTCTTAAGTTCACAAAAGCTGAAAAGTCTTGATTTCAGAAAGAGTCTATAAATCTTTGTAAAAGTTTCCTACAGCTGTCCTTGTTGGAGGACAGGGAGCGCTCTGAGATCGGATGTGTAGTTTGTGATGATCTCCCAGAATCTGTGCCCATTTTGAACCAGTCCCATGAATACTCTTGAGTTAGTATTTCTACTATACATGCCATACCATTCCATACCATCTGGAATAATGTTACTTAGTGAAAAGGCGAATTTACAACTAAGTGCCTTATGAGGATGTCGGTCGGAAACCAAACCGACTGACTCCTTGATGGAATCGGTTCAGACCAACTCACGTTCGGCGAGTCCGACTGACCGATTACGATGCTTCTGAACGTCGTTCGGAAATTCTCCCTTTGATTTCAATAGGAGCCTGTGTTCCGACCGACAACACAAGCTACCATTGAAAAAAGGGGTGGTTGCGGAAAACCTGGCAACCTGTGGCGGGCAGCCCATGGTGCCTGCCACATTGTGCATGGTTTTACAGGGGGGGTCTCTTGGGTACCCCCACAGCCCCCAACGGGGAGTCTCAGGATAGGGGCCCCCAAAGTCAGTTTCTGACAACCTTTTCGTGCCAGACAGACCGAGTCGGAAAGGCTGTCAGAATCCAACATTGTGATACTTAGTTGGAAACACGGTCCATAGTGCTGTACGATTCGGCTTTGACCAACTCGGAATGTCCGAATGCCGGTCGGAACCGTTTTTGACCGAACGGTTTACCTTCCAACCAAGAACATCATAATCGGTGGGTCAGACATGTTGCTGAGTCGGTCGGGACATGGGTTCCGACACAGTTTAGGAGAATCCCACTGCTGTTCAGAGCCTTTCCGACCGACATCGTAACAAGGCCCTAAGTGTCCCCTTATGGCGTGATCTGGGAACTCAGTCATAGATCACATCAATAATGCACACTTGTTCATGTATATCATGTCAGGTAAATTCCCTATAATAACATTTTTCATGTGTCTCATTATACAGAAATACAGTGGTGCACTCAGGCTCACTTGTGTTCAACTGGGCAATCTTAATCTGTGGATTCCAAATAAGCATGGATGTGCTAGCCAGCTAGCCTACCATGCAAGACCCCAAGAAGCCTGTCGGTGGGGGATTATTTGAATTCTCCCAAATGGTGTTGGAGGGAGCATATGACAAAAACAGAGGATTTTAGGTAATTTTGTAATACCATATGAGCAGAACCAAAGCATCTGCTCTTCCTTCTGGTTGCTTTAATAAGCAGGAGTGTGTGTAAGAGCAGGGATGACTAGAAGACTGACACACACTGAAGGAAAGAGCAAAGACACCACAAATACTATTTAATTTCAAATAGTGAACAATTATTATTTTAATAGAACTCTTTGACAGCCTTGTGCCACAACTATAGGATCTACATAGAGGCTACAGGCCTTATTAGAGTTGGGTTGAAGCAAGATATCCATTGAAGGGGTGAATGCCCTGTCCATCATATTAACAATGCATTGATATCAATAACCTTCTAAGGATAGCGGGTGAAGTATCTGCTACTTTTTGGTGGATGTCCCTCTCCACCAAACCCTAAATAAAGACCTATGTCAAACATTGCCAAAATGGAGCATCAGTTCGGAGTGATAGCATTACATATTAGAGGCATGTAAAGTTGTAAACTTTGCTTGCAAAGTTACATGAAGCCATGAAACCTCCCCATTAATAAGCTCCCAACTTACCCTGATTTGCCCATTTAGCAGTTTAGCATTATCCATCTGACAGAGCTCCAGTAGGTGCAAGACTTTAGCTGTCCACCAGATGATTTTCTGCAGCCAAAGGCCAACCGATTTAATGATTCTCTGCAGCCAGATGTCCCCTCACCCGAACGAGTGATTCTCTGCATCCAGCCCCCCCTACAAATGACTAATATCTCCAGCTGCAAGTAATCATTGAGTGAGCAGTGAGAGCCATGCTCCAAGGGGGCTTCTTTATTTTCTTATTGAGGGTGATTAAACAGGTAGTGGTCAGGGCTAAAATTAGCACTGAGCGGAGCAGTTGAACAAGTGCTCTGCTGTCAGTAGCCAAGCACAGGTAATTTTCTACCATGGATTATCATGCACCCTAGAAGATATGACTTCTGGCTGCTGACATTGGAAATGCACAGTGGTCGAGCAAAGGGCCTAGTTTATAAAAAAAACAAAGTACCAGGTTCCAAATTTTTCTTTTGCCCCTGCAGCGGGTGCCATTTACAGCCAGGGAAACACACTTCATTCACATCACATATATCTTCTATTGATTCAAGCCTATTTTTAAAATTCTTAGGTGCTACTGCACTGGCCCAAATGTGGCCAGACTAGTGAGCACTCACCTCTCTGACCTTTAAAAATTGGCTGACCATACTGCAGACTATCCATTTTACAAACTCATAGACTTCAGTGTGTGCTGTCCCGGCAACTCATATGCCAATAAAAGGAGCAAGAAACAATGTTCCCTATGCTTATTTTATTATTTTAGAAGTGCCATACACATTGAAGAGAACATTCTTCTGGCAGGGTACAAACTGAGGGGCTTAGTTACAAGTCATTTACGCCACTGGTGCATCACTTTTAATATGGGAAAAAGTGACGTACTGGAGGCGCAAGGGGCTTGTAAATAAGCCCCTGAGATTTTCCCGTGTGCAGCCTGACACGAGCGCCAGCTATGACTTCAGCAAGATGGAGGTGAAGTTCTTCTCACCTTCCCATTGCATCTCAAAAACTAAATTGTGCTTTTTAACTCACATTTTCCAATCATATTGACCTAGGTTTAAAGTTTCTTCATAAGATGAAATCAGACTTCAAAGCCTATCACAGTATTCAAAAATATCTAACCAAACATGCAGCATCCTTTGTTATTTTAGAAGCATTGCCTATTTTGTGCCACCAGAGAAGCAATGCTCTTCAGAAAAAAACACAGGGTATACATTGGCAATCAGAACGTATCTGCAAAAGAAATAAAAACCATTATAAATCCTGTTGCAGAACACATGATTAACTTTCTCCTTGTGTTTGCTAACTTCAAACCATTCCCAATCATTAATGTGACACAACATATGGCGGTCAGATTTTCTGTATTATGTCTGTGCACCTCAAGGTAAATGAGCAAAGGAAAGCGGTTTACTGATCAAAGTCATATTTGCGAGAGTTAAATATGTCTATGTATGGAAATGTGCCACAGTATCTCAAAAATAACTTTATGTTTATGGCCTAGAACTGAAAGCTGAGATACAGGGCCTGATTACGATGTTGGGCCAAAAACCTCTGATCAGCAGTCGGAGGCTTTCCGCCCGACATGATAGGTTTAAAGTCCAACCGCCTTATTAGGATGACGGCGGTCAGAGTTTAAACCTGCGGGCGTATTCCAAGGTGGCTCCAAAGGGTTCAAGGAGACCATCGGTCCCTCAGAAAGTCTGCATAATCCCTTGATGATGGTGGATCCGCCGTCGGGATTATGATGTTGGTTTCCGACAGCCATTCCATGTAGATCTTTCC
This sequence comes from Triturus cristatus, assembly GCF_964204655.1. Taxonomy (NCBI): domain Eukaryota; kingdom Metazoa; phylum Chordata; class Amphibia; order Caudata; family Salamandridae; genus Triturus; species Triturus cristatus. The sequence continues at coordinate 773,896,724 of NC_140593.1, forward strand.
AAAAGGGAAAGGCTGTTGGAAAGGGACATTGGGGCCCCCCAGCAGGGCCACCTTTCCCTCTGGCCCTCCACATTTAGGCCTGGAGGGCACCTATGGAGCCCCCCTAAACATCCCTGCACCATGTGGCAGGCACCGTGAGGTGCCTGCCACACAGTGCAGGGATATTTAAAAACATCCATTTCACAATCGAAACTTGTGCTGCAGGCCTTTTCTGCCCGCTGTGCAAGCTTCCAATGTGAAATAGATGTATGTGACTGCCCAATGGGAGGTCGCATCATAATAGTGCAATCGGAACTGCCGACCTAAGGTCGGTGGTTCCTTTCCGCAACAGTGTCATGCAGACTTTCCTTCGCCCAACATCGTGATAAGGCCCATAGTGGTGTAAACCTGATCGCCCATCCAAAAGTACTCAGGGTTAATGCAGGAAGCAGCTCCTTCAACCCCAGGAGTGCACATAAAAGATGTATCTTTCAAGGGATATAACTGTAAACACTGATGCTCTGGACTTCACAAGCGTGTAGATGCGTTTTGGGGTTTAACTCTAAACAAGTGATCAGAATAGAAAAAGGAATCAATACAGTTGCTAATGACATTCCCTTTGTCCCCTATTGTGCTCCGAAGGAATCACAATGCACCACATACAGCACTTTGAACTGCTTTGCACTGCTTTTTGACACAGAGGTATTCCATGGGTGGTAGTTGGGTGTACCAACACTAAAACACATAAATATTATTGCAAAGCTAGATCTGCAAATATTGTCAGATTAGATTCCCAAACACTGAAGCCTCCTTGAAATAGGTGTTTTCCTACTATTTCACTCATTGCATGTGTGCTGCCCTGTACAGCACCTTCAATATGTGATATGTGTTAAAGTTTGTCTAAGTGCACCCTTACAGAGAAAGCATATGCTTGAAAGCTTGAATATACCTGTGCAATATGGTGCAAAAGAATGTTCATGATGCAAGACAACCCTAAAGAGCGCCAGTAAGGAGGAAAAGATCAGCAGCAGGCCATAGTTGAGCAGTGCTCTCTCCTATTGTGCGGCACAGCACAACAATTTGATTACTGAGCTGCTTCACATTATTTTTTGTAAATCTGGCATTAGGATGCACTAAGAAGGCAGGCTGTTCATCCACCCATAGCATCCCCAAGGTAAATCTGATAGGGAGAGTTACTGCATAGAGGAGACGGGCAGCCAGACAAGACAGAGTGAAACCTCACAGACAACACCACCATTTGTTGATAAGACTGTGATGGAGCAGGGGTTCTTGAATCTCAAATTTCTGGTATAATTGTCATACAAACCTTGCCATTGCTCCTATGGACCTTTTGTAGTCGATATGGAGAGAAACCTAGGAGCAATCATTTACATATATTTCAATGAAAAGTGAAGACCAATTGGACTCCAGAGGAAAGCAAAAGAGAAATGAAGTGAGTTTAAAAAGTTTTATCAACAGATTTATTCAGGTTAAAGGCATTGATAATAAGATTTTAAATCTTAAGCATTATTGTTACAAATTCAAATTGTCACGAGATAGAACATGACAGGAACCAAAATTGCATAAAGAAAGCAGACTATCCTGAAAGTGTGTTTGCTAAAGAGAAATATCCCTAATCTAATTTAAGGAAGAATAGGTCGAAAAGGGAATTTGAGTTAGGGAAATAAAGTAAGGTGTCTGGGTCAGAAAACCAAATGAAGGTTTCTGGTGTAAGAATACGAATGCTTAGGCATGATACGTTTGCATTCAGGCAGTGGAGATCAGTAAAGCCAGGAAGGGTCTTCTCAGCTTGAAGTCAGCAAGCATCTCCATTCCCTAGCCTAAGGAACACACACACTATTATAATTCCAGAAAACTCTGATTTGCATCATTGCATCTTGTTCACATTCTAGAGAGCCAATCAACTCCTTCTGGGCTATGTGAATAGGTAAACTCCCCTCGTTCTCATGTTATTATAATCATCCATGCATTGTTATGTCCTTGACATGGGGAATCAAAATCGACCCATATTATAAACCAGGCTATCCAACTGTGCTAGCTAAAATACCAGTTACTCAACCAAATTCTTGCTGTACTCCGAACGGTGATAGAATCAAGCCTTACTCAATCCTAAAAAATGCTGAAGGTCATGCAGTCACAAAAGACAGATCATGGATCGCCTCCCTTAATTCTAATAAAGACCAAGACTGGGGATGGTTGCCAGCAGCCCTGTCTAACAAAAGCTCAGTCTGACCAGATGGGCAATGCTTACAAAAATGAAAGCAGAAGGAAGCTGTTAAACATAGTGAACCTAACCCTCAACCCATAACTCTCATCAACTTGCAATTGCAGCCTTCCTCATCTCTATGTTCCTGGAATATTAGCAGCCTTCAACACAAAATGGCCTCATCAGAGACCCGAAATTTTATTTCCAGATATGACTTCCTTGCCTTCCAGGACACATGGGCCACTCAAAATTACCCCTTAACTGGATACATCGAACACTGAAAACCAGCTGTAAGGCATTGCAACTATGGACGGCCTAAGGGGGGCCTGCCCATTTACATCTACATCTCTTGCAGCCTAAAAGGCTCTATTGAGACATTACGTCTTGACAAGAATTGGCTGCTTGGAGTTAAAATCAACTTGTGGAGATAGAAGCACCCTCTGCTGCTGCTCAATGTCTACATTAATCCGAGTGCCCGAACAAAAAGGTCCCACTTAAATGGGTTACTCACAGTTCTGTGTGATCCAGTTGGGGATTTTCCTAACGCAGATTGTATGCTTACCGGGGACTTTAACACCAACCTCTTTCAGGGAACCCCGTTGGACTCAGAAAGTCTCTTTCCATTTCCTCTGCTGGTATTAAAGGATCAGGTTAAACCTAAACTCCAACCGCACTGTAGCCTAGAGAAACATTGTGTACTCCATCTTTACAGCGCCGGTTTCATTGTTATGAATGGCAGATTTTCAGAGGATATTCTCCCAAACTAGATGTGGACAAATGGCCAAAAGCATTCTTACCTAGACTATAACATCTGAAAATTAGACCTGCTCTCATACATAGAACATTACAGTATCAGTGCACATTACGAGAGCGATCACCGTCCACAAGTCGTTACTGTTACCCTAAACTTAATCTATCACGATCCTGTCACAATTACACGCAGGGGAGTTCACTCTAAAAAACCTAAAACGCTTAAGATGAAATGACGACATTAGCATAAACATCATGAAGGAATGTCTGTTACTCATTTCAGGTCGTTTCATGCTGGAAGCCTCCCCAATAGCTGATTGGACACATTTATTTTCCCAACTTTTAAGCCAATTTCAAACACCTTCACGATCCTATACCAATTCTCACAGTATAAAGATCCCCACCTCAAACCAAACTATTGCTTTAAAGAAGTCAAGAAATACCATTGTCAGGGCAGCTAGGAAGCATCCCGAATCTGAAGAATTATTGAACAAGTACAAAATTGCACAAAAAAACTATAGATGGGCATACCAAAAGGATAAACAACACTACATTGATCAATTATGGTGTACGCTCTACTGGGAAAGTAAAAGCCGGAACTCAAGAAAATTCTGGGCGCTAGTAAACAGGCAATCCAACAGAAACACCAGCCAAGGGAGTGTAAATATCTCAAAGGTAGAATGGGTAACATTTCTGACTGGTCACTTCCAGGCCAATGACAGAGTCGAACCTACAGCGATCAACAACGCCATACTGACAAAAGATGCCCCTAGGGAGTGCCAGGATTATTCACAAGAGATGCAGCAACATCCAAGCAAGAAAATTTCTATCGCCCAAACAAGGCTGGCTAAAATACCAACCAAAGCAAGACCAGATGGAGCGCCCGGCTCAAATGGCCTGCCGCAGGCCTTGTTTAAATCGAACATCTCTCTACGGTCAAAACAGCTAGCAATCCTTTTCAATTACTCACTAAGGAACTCAATCATACTTGACTCTTGGCGAGGGGCAATAATCTATCCAATTTATAAGTCTGGCTCCCATTCATCCCCAAACAACTATAGGCTGATAGCCTTACTGGAAAATGAGGCAAATTATTTCGCGAGCATTTTACTCAAAGAACTTAGCTCTTGGGCTGACTTGAGAGGACTAATCCCAAAAAACCAAGCAGGTTTCACTGCAAACTCGGGCACTGCGTCCAATCTTTTAGCCCTATCAATACTTATTGATAAAGCGATAGTTTCCTCCAAGTTGGTCTATTGCTGTTTTGTTGACTTCAAGTTAGCCTTTGACCGGGTTCCAAGGGAGGCACTCTGGGCGAAGCTACCGAAATGGTGAATCCCGGCTAAACTCTTGGATGCAATAGTCCAACTACACACCAACACCTGGATACAAGTCAAGCTTGGTATCAGTTCACACCTATCTCGATAAATCACAATGTCAAGGGGAGTCAAACAGGGATGTGTGCTAGCTCTGCTGCTTTTTAATCTGTTTATAGCTCACCTTTCAGCGGAGCCAGATGCAATAAATAGTCAGCCCCTCAAGATTGGTGGTGTTCAGTTTAGCAATCTTTTGTATGTCGATGACCTTGTCCTCCTCAGCCTTCCACGAGTTGGGCATCAACTACTGCTAAATAAATTATACAGTTTCACCGCCATGAACAACGTGGAGGTAAATTTAAAGAAAACTTAAGTGGTCATATTTGGCAGGAAGCGCTATTGAGGTGGTGGCTGGTCCTATAATAACTCTGAATTCTCAGTAGGAAAATCATACAAATACTTGGGGAGTAACATTGACTCTAAGGGGACCTTTGTCAAGTATTGCAACAACATCGCCATGAAGCTCTGGCTCTTCAAGTTAACCTTTAACCTTCAAAAAACTGACAGGTCCGAGCCTAGCTCCAATGTTGGAAGTCATGAGAGGTAAAATAGGGCCCACATTGTCGTCCAGCTTCCAAATCACCCTAGGTAAACTCAGTACTACACTAAACCAACACTTGACCAAGATCTATAAAAAGGTCCTTCAGCTGCCAAAAAATACATCTGCAGCTCGGATCCGATTAGAGCTAGGCCTCCTAAATTAAGAAATGCCAAGCGCAGGTGCCTATTTAAAATTGTGACATACGCTAAGGCAGGCCAGAGAAGGTTCGCGCGAGTCTTTGCTTTAGTGAGATATCTGCTCCAGCAACCCTGGCAGGTCACACAGTCGGTTTCACTAATGCATGGAGAAATTATTGGCAAGTGACCTCTGGAACCTTAACCCAAGCAACGCAGCTTTTAAAATAAACATCAAGAAGTGCTCCCAATTGTGTTCCTACTCTTCTGATAAGGCGACCCTTGCCAAACGCAAGCACGCATGGGCAGTGATCAACTATTATCAGTTAGCCTCTCTTCCATCTAGCTTGTACATACCTTTGTATTTAAAACAGAGGATCATGGCACTTAGACTGGGGGTGTGGCACTTTTTGAAACATCTACCCCTTTGGCGGTGCCCATCAGAGGAGCTTTAGTGCAGGGGTTGCAGGGAATCTGTTGAGTCCCTGGAGCATGTTGTATGTCTCTGTCCAGCATTGTTGTCCTTGTGTAGATCAAAACTGAGGCCCGAGTGCAACAGATTGGAAGTCCAGTCTTGTAGGAAGTGTATCATCCTGGCATTGAGCCCGGAGAACACAGCTTTAAACATCAGCTTTACACTCTTCGTCCATCTTGCATATCGCAAGCTCAACCAGAATTCCCAGGTCCTGTGTCAAAACTAGGAAACAAACACAGATGGGCATAATAATGATACACCTTTGAAGCTGTTTTCCAGTAAAACCGGTGTACCCTGGCCCAGCCTCATAACATGAAACCTGAACCCATCTCTTATGTAGACGCCTGTGCTCCCTGATTACAACAGAATCTTGTCAAAGGGCTCGTGGAATTTTTAAGCTGCACAGCTGAGGATAAGACATTGTACCAATGATTTGCTACTGACTATTGATTGTTGTAACGCTGAATTTTACATTACATTTGAGAGGCTGTTAGAACAGATCAAATTAAACTTGACTTAGAGAATCCATTCAGTAAATTATGGCTGAATTGTCGCATAATATATCTCTAAGCCCGCCAGCTGCTCAACACTCTTTGACTACTCATTGGCCCATTAATAAGTTTTCTCCCCCTTACCCTACATTGCACTTTCTCCAGTATGGTGGTCTATCTGTTGTTTTTAGAAGTGACTTTTATTTCTACTAACTGTATTTATTGATACTGTGCCGCCATGTGGCTTTACTTGAGCGAAGGTTACCCTGTCCCAGAAGGGAACCTTCATATTAATAATTTTACTGTCCTACTTTTATTGAGAACGATGGGGGGAGCCCAGTGAAAAACACTTGAATAATGTTTTTAAGCTTTGTCTCTTTTATGTGGATTGTAATGATTTAATTAATCAAACAATATAATACTAATAGGACATTGGACAGAATATCAGGTAAACAGCTCTTCCCTGAGTCTCTCATCCTCGCATCTTGTCCTCCTTCCAGTGAGAACCTCACTATTAGTCGACTAATACATTACAAAGCAACTTTTCACAAACTAGTAGAAGGCATCTGGAAAGACACAGCATCGGTAGTCGGAAGAAAACATAACACAAAATCCTCAAAGAAAATGTGCAGGGCTCTTTGCCTTAAAACGCGTAAATCTGACATTCAAAATGGCATTGATATTATGCTCATTAAATCCCTTGCAACATGTTAACTCATGTACTGCTCACAATAGCTAAATTTAGTCACCTGCTACAAATTATAGGATTAATATACACATGTTATTTAATAATGTAGAGCAAAAAAAAAAAAAATAATAAACCGTATTTCGTTGCCGGCGCTGCATCGCCAAATGCGTTCGTTTTATTATTTTTTTTTTAATTTACCTGAAATCGTCCATTTGCCGCATTTTGCAACCCCCCACCCTGCCCCTCCTCTGCGCCACGTCACCGCCCCGGTAAAGCGCCCTACACGGGCCGTCACTGAATCACAGACATGTATAAAAATCCTAACTCGAATTCAAGCCTTGGGTTATCTTACTGTCCAGTTCTAAAATGTATTGTGTTTCTAATTTATGGAGCAAAGCCTCCCGGTTGCCTCCTCGCTTTTGAGGGAGAATAGTATCTATGACAAAATATTTTAAATTATTCAATTTACTGTCATGATATTCTTTAAAATGTCTAGCCACCGGGTAAGTAACATCAATATTTGTAATTGCTCTCAGATGCTGGAGTACTCGTTTGTGTACCTGCAATTTCATACTCCCTACATATTGCAGGTTACACGGGCACTCCAGCACATAGACTGCATATTCTGTTCTGCAGTTCAGATTTTTTGTAATAGATACTGGATTGGGTTTAAAAGGTGTAATGTAGTTTGTTTTGTTAACCCCATATCTACACGCTTTGCATGTATTACAGCGTGTAAAACCATTTTTTGGACTCAACCAAGTTTTGGCAACAAGTACTTCCGGACTACTTTTTACTAAAGAATTGCTCATAGACTGAGCTTTCCTAAATGTTATACATGGTGACCGGGTAATTTGGTTGCTCAAGATTGAGTCACTTTTTACCAATGACCAATTTTTGTTCATGATCTTACGTATGGCTTTGTGTTGTAGGCTATAGGTTAAAATCAGTCTTGTTGAAGACTCATCAGGTGTATTTGATGGTTTATTACGTATTATCAGTGCATTAGATTGATCAAGGGTGGCAGTCTTTTCCATAGCAGTGTCAAGTATCTTTTCTGAAGAGCCCCTGTCCAGGAACCTATTCCTACTCTGCAATTGAGCTACCCTGCACTCATTGTCATTGCTGCATACCCTACGAATACGGAGCATTTCCCATAGGGGATGCTATTAATCAAATGGGCAGGATGATGGCTGGTTACTTTTCTGTGTAGTCTCGTTTCCACTTTGTGTTCTGCAATGTATATTACCACATCCAGAAAACACATTTTATTCCGGCTCATTTGTGCTGTGAAACCTAGATTAAAATTATTACAGTTGATATTATTAACAAATCTCTGAGCACTTACTTCTGTTCCCTTCCAGATCAAAAAGATATCATCAATAAATCTATACCAACATAAAACCTGGCTTGTTAAAATCTCCAAATATTCAGTTCTCAGGACCTGTTCCTCCCAGTATCCCAGATGGAGACACGCATAACTGGGAGAAAAACAGGCCCCCATCGCAACACCTCTGATTTGGTTAAAAATCTGGTTATTGAATAAAAAGAAATTATTTTCAAGACAGGTTAAAATCATGGTAGATAACATTTTGTTGTGCAAGTGCATAACCTCAGATCTTGTATTCAGATAGTATTCAACTGCCCTGATGCCATCACGGTGATTAATACTGGTACAGAGCGTTGTAACATCTAAAGTTATTAGTAGATAGTCGTCTTTCCATTCAACACCACTGTGTTTTCTTAAAAAGTCTCCAGTGTCCTGTATGTACGATGGGAGACTTTTAACGTGGTTTTGCAGGAAAAAGTCTACATATCGTGAGGTATTCTCCAATAAACCGCCGCAGGCTGATATAATTGGCCTGCCCCGAGATTTGGTGATGCACTTGTGAACTTTCAGGATGAAGTAAATAGCTGGAATTTTTGGGTGGTCATTTTAAAAAAATTTAAATTCATCATTAGAAAGTAAACCAGCTGATTTCCATGCCACGAGTTTTCTGTAGAATTCATTACGTGCTCTGGTTTCTGTTTGTAGGTTACTTCGTTTATAGCAATCCACATTGTTAAGTTGGTTAAGCACTTCCTCCATATACATTTCGTATGGCCATAACACAATGTTGCCCCCTTTGTCAGACTGTCGAATAATGATTTTTTGTTGTTCTTGAAGTTTTTTTAACAGTCTGTGATAATCATTATTTTGCTTGTTAAACTTCCTCGCTGAGTGCATTGTTTTATAGTAGAGGGATTTAAGTTCCATTGTGACCTTTTCATTGAATAGGTCCAAATTATCTCTCAGCATGAAGGGGCAAAATGTTGATTTGGGCTTGAATGGAGTGCGTTCACTTATACTTGTTTCTAAATCATCATGGTGGGTTGATTGCATACAAACGTTGCTTTCCGCATGTAGTTCCTCTAAATTTCTCAGTAACATGTTTTCCTGTGTTGATAATTCATTTAGATTATCTATAGGTGGTATTTACACAACCGCTTGGGTGTCTGTATTACTTCCTCGCATTGTATGATATTTACGCAGCTTGAGTTTACGTATAAACTTATATACATCAATCCTTGTGGTTGCATAATTGAAATTTGCCTGTGGGCGATAAGATAATCCTAGTGACAAAGTTTTCATCTCATCATTGCTTAGTTTGGTACCTGTTAGATTAATTATTGTACTTGCTTTAGCATCATTTGCCGCTATCTGCGTTGCCATTTTTTGGTTGTTTTTTTCTTCTTGTTGCTTGGCTTTTCGTTTGATGCAACATCTGCGTCTTGCTCTCCGCTTTTGGTTCCTGTTCGTGATGTGCTTGCATGTTGCACATTTGATCTGAGGATTTGTCGTCTGTCCTGGCGTAGATAATCGACTTCCTGCGCCAGGGTTGGTTTTGGAAACCACATTGTTTTTGAAGCCCTTGCCTGATCATTGTCAGATTCGCTATCAATGGCAGAGCTTAGCTCCGATGTTGAAGATTGCAAGTTAGGATTGCCACTAGTACTGGATTGTAAATTTTTCATTGGGACTGTGATGTTGGTTGTTTTTACATTGTCAAATTATTTTGCAAATGTGAACACACGTCCTTGTTCATAGTCGCATTTATCCCGGTAGAATTTAAAGGTCTTTCGCTTTTTTATTACGTCTTCTTCTTTCTGTAATCTAGCAAGCATCTCATTACGATGTTTAGATATTATTTCCGTTTGTTCTAGCTTAGAGATTTCTTCATTGATCCCATCAATATTGGTTTGTAAGGTCAATCGGTCACTTTCGCCAAATTTTACTAGGATTTCTACCAGGCGTCGTGAAGAGTCAAGATTAGTTTCAGCCCACTCTGCTAGCATTCGAGGGTCTGGGTTTTCGTAGCTTGGGGCTAGCATTATTCTTAACCCCCTTGGGACTCTTCCGACTTCAAGGTACCGTGTAAGTGATTTATGCTCCCACCATTTTGATTGCTCCTGTCTCATGAGCTTCTCTAATTTTTTAAATAGCTCCTTAACACTTTGGTTGGCTATAGGTGCCGAATTGGAATTCAATGTTGCTATTGTTTCCCCACTGGGAAAGTCATTAAACATGTCCGTGGCCGCCGCCTCGCGACTCCTCAGCGCGTCGGCTGACATGGTGCAAATGTGTGGGCGGCTCTTGTTGCTAAATTTTTTATGTTTAAGCAGTTCGTTAAATAACTTGGCCTAATATCCTTGCAGTCTCCTTCTCCAATCATTCGGCATTTCCCTACATATATATATTACCTACAGGCGGTCACCAATAGGTAGTTATAGTTAGGACCTATTTTCCAAAGGAAATCCGCAACATTCTATTCCCAATAAGTATGGCGCCGGTTGCTGAATCCTCGCAAAATTTTCCAAACTTTGGGCCAGCTCCGCTCCGCTCCTACCCTGAACGTTTCGTGGTGATTCGTCAAGCGAGGGCCGAGAAAAAAGGGGGGTCCCAAAACACATTTTCCCCATGCAATTTCCCATAGGATCTGTTGTCACAGCTACAGCCCGAACCGCTGAACGGAATGACACCAAATTTGGCAAAGAGGTAGTCCTCAGTTCAGACTCGTGCCTTTTGCATAAATGGTGTGAATCCATTTAGTAGTTCCTGAGAAAATTTGAGTTAAAAGTACATAAATATCTATGGCCGGGGAGGATCCGCGGACCCTACCCGCACCGTGAGCGCACCCTCCCCGAACCAAGCGCGCACCCTCCTGATCGCGCGGTGAATGCTAATTGGCTGTTGAGTGTCTGTCTACATTCGAAACCAGGAACTGTTGGCGGCCATTTTCTGCCTCGGTAGAAGCGAGGCTGAAGAAGCAAGGGGAATAAGTGTGTAAAACATATAAAGGGGGCAGAGTGGAAATACTCTGACCCTCTAGAGGTGCTTAGGGGTCCTAGAAGGACCCCCTGGGGTCCCCTTTTAAAAAAAAAAAACGTCGGACTGCGCGCACGGTGCGCGCATCCTACCGCGTTGGGTGCACGGATTCTCTCGCGTTGGGTGCGCGGATCCACGGAATTTTTTGGGGAAAAAAGACAAGAAATCATTGGTTGTATGACTACTTTCTACACTGAAAGGTAGGGTGTATATTTCTGTGTTTTAAAGGTATGATTCTTATTGGTTGACAAAAACAGATTGTAAGGAACATTATATATGATAAGCTGATATGTTGAAACCTGTCTTGTTTAGCAACATTGTGTGCTGAACTTGTGACCTGTGTGCTCAGTGCAGTGTTCCATGAGCTGTTTCTATGGTAACAGGTAGAAGGCAGATTGGGGGAAGGGTTGAAATGTATTTCAGTTGGAAAGGGTTGAAATGTTTAACCAATAGAAATGTGTGTTTGCTTTTGAGTTTATGTGTGAAGGATTGTGATTTGATGTTTACATGTATATGTGTGGGAAATGAAAGGGAAACTTTTCCATTCTTTGTTTTTGCTGAGAAGTGCACAGTGCAGAGATTCTGTAAAAGAAAATATGGTGAGTGACTGATATACTTCTTAATCTACAAAACAACTTGAAAGGTGAGTCATTTAATTGTGAGGGGATGTATGTAGACTATTTTGATTTTAATCAGACTAATGTATTTCTCCTGCTAAAGTGTAGGGAGTACTTTTTTTCTCTACAATCTTATTGCCAGTGTGTGTGCATGTAGAAACCATTCTGTGAAACTCATTTGTGTTTTTCATGTGTTTGCAGACAGATAACTGTGCTGTTTTTATATTTTGGTAGAATTAGAAACCAGTCATTGTTTATGAATATGTGAAATTAGTTATGTTATGTATCTATACTAAAATGTAGTACTTTTTCTAGATGAAGAAATGTGTTTTGGTATAGTGCAAGGGATAGTGTTGTTTGTCTAGAATCACACAGTGAGTAAGTGTGCATTTGGGAACCACTGTGAGAGAAGCATTTGGTAACATCGTGTATTTGCTGACAGATAACTGTCATGTTGTCAAGTTTTAGTAGCATTAAAAGCCAGTGTTTGCCTATGCATTGATAAAAAAGGCATGCTTTGAGACTAATGTGCTGTACTTTAATATGTAGATTGTGTGCAGTTCCCTTACCACTTGCACTGTAGTGAATGAGTTTTGGTAAGCTCCTAGGGATAGTGGTGCTTGTCTAGAATCACACTGTGAGAGAAGCATTTGGTAACATCGTGTATTTTCTGACAGATAACTTTTTTAAAACCTGTCATGTTGTCAAGTTTTAGTAGAATTAGAAGCCAGTTTTTGATTATGCTTTTTTTAAATGAGTCAGGCTTTGACAGAAAAGTGCAGTCCTGAAATATGTAGATTGTGTGCAGTTCCCTTATCAGTTCCACAGTAGTGAATGATTTTTGGTAAAGTGCTAGGTATAGTAGTTGTTGTCTAGAATCACACTGTGAGTCTGTGTGCATTTGGGAACCACTGTGAGAGGAGCATTTGGTAACATCGTCTATTTTTTACCAGATAACTCTTTTAAAACCTGTCATGTTGTCAAGTTTTAGTAGCATTAAAATCCAGTCTTTGCTTATGTGTTGATTAAATGAGTCATGCTTTGACACTAATGTGCTGTACTTAAATATGTAGATTGTGTGCAGTACCATTACCTCTTCTAGACTAGTGAATGAGTTTTGGTAAACTGCTAGGGATAGTGTTGCTTGTCTAAAATCACACTGTGAGTCTGTGTACATTTGGGTAAGGATTGTGAGAGAAGCATTTGGTAACATAGTGTATTTGATGACAGATAACTGTTTTAAAATCGGTCATGTTGTCAAGTTTTAGTAGCTTTAGAAGCTATTCTTTGCTTATGCATTGATAAAATGAGTCAGGGTTTGACACTAAAGTGCAGTACCATGTACTATTCTCTTCACTGTGCCAGAACTGAAAATTTAAATGTTTTACCCATGCACTGAGCTAGCAGTAGTCTGATGATTTAGTCAGTTTCCAAGTACTCATGTTGTGAACCATACATTACCACATAGATTGTTTCAAATGTCTATGTAGTATGCATGCAGTCTTCTAACATACTATACACTTGTCTTTCACATTTTCAATTCGCTAGTCAGTATCCATACACTTACAGGGAACACCCTGTAACTCCCTTTGCAGTCCTTTAGTGACCCATTCAGCATCATGTACTAATCCATTCACTGTGCCAAAACCCAAACACTTATAAATTCACCAAGATACTATCTTTGGAGTAGTCTAATCATTCAGTCAGTGCCTAAGTATTCATGCACTGAGCCAGGCCTTAGCACATGGACTGCTTCAAACCCCTATCCTCTATGTATGCAGTCTTCTAACCACCTAGACACTTGTCTTTCACACTTTCAATTCCCTAGTCAGTATCCAAACAGTCCAGCAAACATCCTGTCACTCCCTTTGCACTCCTCTAGTGACCCATTCAGTACCAAGTACTAATCCATTCCTTGTGCGAAAAGCCTACCACTTATAAATTCACCTAGGCACTCTCCTTGCTGTACTCTAATCATTCAGTCAGTATCCAAGTAGTCATGCAGTGAGCCAGGCCTTAGCACATGGACTGCTTTAAATGCCTATGCAGTATGGATGCAGTCCTCTAATCACCTACACAGTTGTCTTTCACACCTTCAATTCCCTAGTTAGTATTCATACACTTCTAGCAAACACCCTGTCACTCACCCAGTGTGTCTCCTTATAGTACTGTAATCATTTAGTCAGTTAGCATGTAGTCTTTTAGGGCCATATGTAGGTAGCCCAATACCGGTCGGTAACGGCCGATTTTCGGTAATTATACTGTTACCGACCGGTATTTAGGCTTTTGATATGTAGGGGGACCATTTCTGTATTCGGTAATTTACCGAATCGGTAAAATTACCGAATCGGTAATTTTACCGATTCGGTAAATACCGATTACAGAAATGAGATGTAGGGGGAGTGTGTGGTGGGTGTGGGGATTCGTTATTTACCACCAACTGAAAGTTGGTGGTAAATGACAAATGACTCAGTAAATGCATTTTTCGGCCCTTAGATGTGTGCAATGTGGCCGACACACATGCCCTCAGGGCATGTATGTGTGCCACATGTGCACACATGCAGGAATCAGGGGTGCAACAGGGTGTCAATGTGACACCCTGCCACCCTTGATTGAGCTCCCCCTATTACCGATTCGGTATTTACCAATTCGGTAATGGTAACTGGCTTCCCATTGATTCCTATGGGCATCCTGGCCTATAGGAATCAATGAGATACAGGTTACCATTACCGAATCGGTAAATACCGATTCTAAAATACCGACACTTACCGAATCGGTATTTTATTACCTACATTACATTTACCGATTCATAAATACCGAATCGGTAAAATTCGGTATTTAAGAATCGGTAAATGTAATTTACCTACATAAGGCCCTTAGTGAGGTAGGCTTTAGGGCATGAACTGCTTCAAAGTAGTATGCACTATGCATGTAGTGTTTTAACCATCGTCACACTTGTGGTTCAGGGCTATAGTTTCTTAGTCAGTTTTTATATAAAATGTGTTTGTACAGTAATGGAATAGTATAAATGTGAAAGTTATTAATATACATTTATTTGTGATTCTTTTTTACAGATACAGAACAGGAGTGTTTCTCATCTGTTTGCACTCTTCTCGTGCAAGATTGTTTGGATGAAGGGTCCTTAGGTGTTTCATCATACTTGCTGTGCCGCACGAGTATTTTCTGTTAGGATCCCCTCGTAACAGAACTCTTTCGCAAATCTTGCACGTGACGAAGGTGGCATTGGTCTTTGTTTGCCCCTCGAGAAAAGTAGAACATTTCACATCACTGAAGGAAAACATTTTGGGCGTGGTACATCCTCCAAAAATTCATCCTTAGATTCGGTGAATATTTTAAAGTGACAACATTTACAGTTTTTGTAAGTTAAACTTATAAAATGTTGTTAGCTGTATGCATTTTATATATCTGTGATATGTATCTTGTTTTTTTTTTGAGAATAGCATGTTGTTTTTTTTTGCCCGCTGTTAAGTGATGAGTACGATTGAAATCACTATTTTTAGTGAAATTTAATATATTCTGAGAACAGCAAAAAAGGCAAAAAAATTACTTTGTGGAAACTATGCTGTGTTGTAAGAAATGTATTATTACATGTTATAATTTTTTTTTCCTTTTCTTTCACAGATCCAAATTTTAAAATAAGCAATTTTTATGACTTTAGATTGGAATTAAAATGTGAAAAAATGTGTACCATTTTTTATTCCTATTACTGTGCAGGTAAGTTTAACTAAGTCTCAATATGCAGAATGAGGAGGTCTGCAAGAAGCTACAAAGTTGAAACATGTTTCTAAAAACACTCTGTTAATACCTTTGTAGTTTTGAAATCTGACCATAATCAGATATCATGTGACCTGCAAAAAAAGAGATTTGAGGGATTCATAATATTTCCTATTTTAGCTATTGAAGGACCGCAATTATTTCAACATCTTTGCAGACAAAACTCTGTGCTTACCTTTTATCATTCACAAGGAATTTTAAAAATGGAAATATGTCACTTTTTGTAACATAGTTATTGTGTAAGATACTCTTTCATATTTACAAAGAGAGGAAAAGGCACTCTGTGCACTTTTTATACTCCATGTAAATACAACCTCATCATGCAGACCACTTTGTGTTGAAAGGGTGTTCTATAAGTGTTGTTGTGCATGATTGCACTTAATACTCATAGAACAAGACACATGTCTCGATTTATCAGAAATCATAAATCTCGATATGTGTGTGAATGGTGCACCATTCTAAAATTGGTGTAGGAAAGCACAACAAGGAGAATTGTTTTAGTTTCTCCACATTTTTATATCTTCAATGCATTCTGAAATGTTCAGCATACATTGAAGGAGAAAAATGCATTTTCTCATTGTTTTTGTGCAGGAAGGTGTGTCTTCCTGTAGAAAAACAAACAGCACATGACACAGATATCCTTGCACTATAGTGCAAGGGTGCCTTTGTCACCACATGGCTGCAGTTTAAGCAGCCGTGCAGACAGAAGCATAGATTTGCAACATATTTATGTACATATGTTGCATCCCTGTGCTTCGGAAGTACTACAGCACACTGCAGTTAAAGAGGTTACTGTGTGATGCTGCAGCACTTCCTCATAGTTCTGCACTAATACATTCACCATACGCTACTAATGCATTCATTCAGTCAATTACATACTACACATACATTCATCTAAACTAATACTAACAAAGAAATGTAGCTCTGTTTTTTAAACCAGGAAAGTTAGTTCTTACAAGAACATTTTTTTTCTTCTTTCTTCTTTTATAATTTTTTTTGAGTTTTCTGAACAATTTTAATTTTTTTTTGGTTTTTCTGCAAAAACAAAACAAAAAACAAAACAGGAGAAACCGAAGAATGAACTTCAGGGAACAATAAAAAAAGAAAAAAAAAAACCTAGCAAATGTGACTTTCTTGCCGGCGGCAGATCAGATCGATCGACTGCTCACCATAGCACAAAGTCGCATTGCACTTAGTGCAGAGCACTTTTAAAAATTTAAATTGAGGACGGATGTCCAAGGTTTGGGCTGATGGATGCACTCTTGAGGTGCTCGGCTGCGATGAGGTGGATGGCGCAGGAGCAGGAGTGTTTCTCATCCATCGGCACTCTTCTCGTGCAAGATTGTTTGGATGAAGGGTCCTCATGTGCTTCATCATACTTTCCTTGCCGCACGAGTATTTCTTGTTAGGATCCCCTCGCGACAGGACTCTTTTGCAAATCTTGCACGTGAACAAGGTGGCATTGGTCTTATTCTGCCCCTCGGGAAAAGTAAAAAATGTCCACACCACTGAAGAAAAACGTTCTTTGGGTGGTGCCTCCTCAAAAAATTCATCCTCAGAAGTATGAGGTGATGCAGGTGATGCCTGCTGCCCTGACGCCATTTTTGGTTGAAAAAAGTTAGAGCTAAGTGTAAACTTAGTCTAAAAAATCTTCTTCTCTCCAAAGAGATGGTGCTCTAAAGAAGGTCAAAGAAGAATGATTGAAATGGGTGGGGTCTTTCAATAGTTAGAAGAGGAAGTGTAATGAACCAATCAAATCTCTTTTTTCGCAGGTCACATGGGATCCGCGCACCCTGCGCTTACTCAGCACGCACCCAGCGCGCATCTGCGAAATTGAATTAAAAAAAATTATAGGATTAGATATAAAAATATATTAGTTTTAAGACTAGTTTAGAGTTTGTCTTCAATTAATATTCACATGAAATACATATATATATGTTTTTTTAAATGTTAAATATTTCGCGGGATCCGCACACCTACCGCGTCATAGACGCAGATGACGCATCGCGGAAGCACGTAAATGTCGCGTATAGGCTGGGAGTCGCGTACCGGTCGCATTGCGATCGCGCACTAAACACGTACCTAACGCATACCATGCACGGATGCTATCGCGTAGGGATCGGGAACGGTGCGCTTCGGGTGCGCGGATCCAAAAATATTGAAAACAATATATAAAATAAAGTTTTGAACATATAGTTGAGAAAATATTTTGAAAAATATAAAAAAATATGTTTGAAAAACCCATTAAGTTCAAATAATATTTTTTAATTTTTAAAATAATTAATTGAAAAAATAAGTTTAAAAAATGATGATAAAAAAGTATTTTAAAAAAACATAATTAATGAAATTGACACACTGAATTTGAAAAATATACAAATCCAATGAAAATCATTAAACATGATATCTTCAGAGATAAGTTATAGATAGGAATCAGCATTTAAAAAACCTTTGAAATTCACTGAAAAAACCATAGGTTTCATGCACGTTATAGTTAGGTTATGGCATTTAAAAAACCTTAGAAATTCACTGAAAAAAACATAGGTTTCAGGGGTGTTATAGTTAGCTGGACATTTCCCTCGTACAAAACCCTAGAAATTCCCCTGTTATAGTTAGTTCAGCTAACTATAACTCGCGCCCCGCAATGCACTGCTGATGATGTAACATATTACATCACTCATGACATGGTCAGTGACATCACTGATGACATCACTGATGACATCTGAAATGACATCACTGATGATATCACTTATGACGTCATCCAGTGAATGTGTGTGTTTCTGAAAAGTTTAAATATGTTTTATATATTTATAGTGAAAGGCCTGTGGAAGAATGAGTGGGTGTACAAGTGTGTGAATGGATGATTTTCTAGGTGCGTAACTGACTCTATAAGTGAGTCATTAAATGTATCTTACTGCAGACTAGTGACTAAACTGTGTGAAGGTCTGTATGTGTCTGTCTGTTGGTGTATAAGTGGCTGCATGGTTTTGTGAATAGCTATATGAGTGTCTATATGGGTTATTGATTGGTTGTCTGAGTATCTGTATGGGTGCCTGAGTGTTTGTGTGGCTAGGGTGTGTGTGACTCTGTGCATAGATGTGTGACTGGGTGATTCTATGGGTGCATGGTTTTAAGAGTGCATCTGTGATGAACTGTATGGTTGAGTGAGTATATGTATGGGTGTGTTAAGGATTGAATGTATATCTCAGTTGTACATGTGTCAGTAACTACATATGTGAAAGGCAGTATATATACGTGTAAGAGTATATAAGTGGGTATATGTGAGAGTGTGTGATTGTGAGAGTGGCTGTATGGATGAGTGTGTGCTTGTATCAATGATTGTATAAGAGCGTAAGAATGTGGTACTATTTTTATGAGTAAGTGAACTTGAGTGTGTATAACTGCATAGGTGAGTAAATGGGAGTGTGATTAATTATTTGCATGACTGACTAGGTTTGAGAGTACCTCTATGGATGATTGGTGGTGTGTGAGTGTCTATGTAGGTGTATAAATGCATATGATAGTCTTGTATGGAGTGACTGTAAGTATGAGTGACTGTACAGGTGAGTGAGTGGAGGTGTATGTAGACCTAAGAGTTAACCCGTTCTGTGCTGGACTCGTCATGGAGCACAGTCGCGATGTGCCCATGACGAGTCCAGCTCGTCATGACACCCACCCACGGGAGAAGCGCTGACGCTCCCCCCCCGTGAGTGGTCGATCTTTTTTTTTTTTACTGTAAAGGCAGGGGAAGACCTTCCCCTGCCTCCCCCCGCCCCCCACCCCCAAGTCATCAATGACGTCAGTGCACGAGCCGCGCTGACGTCATTGGAGGTTTCCCCTTTGCTCTCCGTGGCGCAGGAAGCAAATGGCTTCCTGCGCCACGGAGAAGAAAGAGGTGAGTTTTGGGGCTGGGGAGGGGGATTTGAGTTGTGCCAAAGTGCAGCAGGATAGAGAGAAATAGAAGGTTTTAGTGTACACATTTGAACATAGGATATTAAACCTTAACGCTTCAAGAAAGATATTTTGGAATACTCAGCATAACATTTTTTAATAGTTAAATCAGATTGCTTAAAGACCTTTGGTGCCTGCAGAACTTTCATCCTGTGAGCATTAAATAGTTTAAGTACATTCAAGCAGGGACGCTTTGATAATCAGGTGAGTCATGAATGTTGTGTGGAAGGCTCATCTAAAGTTAATTACATTGAAACATCCAAAACATTACAAGAGTGTTAGTCATAGGCATAGCCATCACAATATTGAACAAAATAAAAATTCACAGAACTACGTGGCTGAAAGACTCAAAGGGTTTACCATATAGAACACTGAAGATAACTCTGATGTAGAATCTAAAATAAGATTCCTTTTTTGTAAATCTAAAATACCTTTTATTTAGAATAACCTTACTTTTCTGTTTCTGGCAGCAGCAGGTTTCCTTTTCACTGGTGTTTTCTTTGCTGGTGCTCTTGGTTTTTTAGATATGAAAAATAAATACATAACTAAATAAAGCAAAACAGAGGGGTTGAAAAGTGGCCAGATTGTTTTTTATTTACGTCCAAATACATCAGCATCACGTTGCAGAGTTTGCCAGTGAAGCGCTACTTTCGTTTCTCGTCTTTCTTTGAACAGCATTGTTGTTCCCAAGTGGTTGATGGGTGGATTGGAAAACACAATGTGTACCATGGCTCTGTGTTTATGGATGTGGTCTTTTTATACCATACTGCTTACTTTTTTGTAAGGATATAAGCAATGGACATTGAAACGGTTCCCTTCAGGGCCCTCTAGTCATGTCCATAACTTTTCAAGTAAAACCACTCGCTGATTTCTGAGTACTGAGTGAGAGATCGTTAAGGTAACCATGTTGTTTCTGCTTACATTTCACATGCTTTACTTAATCTTGCATTCCCTATGAGTGGTTGCTTTTTTTTTTTTTAGGCAGCATATTACTCTTATCAAGTGCATAATTTGAATTGAGCCACATCCAAGTGTTTATAGCAGGTACAATTAGGTTATAGCTGAAGGCAGTGCAAGTTTCTCTCAGTGGGGAAGTATGGTGTTCATTGGGGGAGAGGATGTGGCACTATGGCCAGAGCTGTCAAATTTGGAACTGGGGAACCGGATTCAGCCTTTATGACCAGTCCACCAGACCACTGTACTGAGGGAGCACATTCCCATGCTAGACCTTATAAGGCCCCACTAGACCTTAGAAGGCTTGATGTCTTAGCACAAGCAGGTGTACCCTAGTGGTGTCAATTGTGGGTTAACCTTGAAGGCCTGTCCACCACAATCCATACTGAAGTTCATCTCCAGTCTTGCGCGCAGGCCTAAGAAGCAGCACACCCTAGAGCAACAGTGATCCAGTCGCTGTGACTCTGCCGCTGAGGTCACATGAACCTTGAGCAGGTTAGGGCGATGCGAACGGTGTGACCTCACTGGGTACCTATTTCGGGTGGGTGCGTAGTGTTTGCAAGTATATTATGGTTTGAAAAAAACTTGCTGCCTCCTTCCTGGCCTCCAGCAATTTTCAGAAACAATTAAAATGTCATGATAACTTTGGTGATTAATGTTCTTCCTAGAGAGAGATGGAGTTTTGTCTAGTGGAAGGGTTGACTCCTGGAAAGGTAGCACAGAGGGTTAATGTGCCTGCTGAAAAGAACATGTACCATGCAGATCACAAAGTGCACTGCTTTAATGGGGGGACCATGATGAATGGTCATTTAATGTCAGCTGTAGATGATGGATCCCTGAACAGTGTCATGTATGTGCATGTTTGCATTGTGCGGAGGGGATTACCAGGTAATTATTCACGCAGCTCTCTGATGAATGTCACATGCGTTTTTTCTGAGTCTCTTTTGTACTGCCAGTCACCGGTGTATTCAACTGTGTAGCCTTGGACCGTGTCATGTATGTGCATGTAACTTACATGATCGAGGTAACTATTAGCGGTGATTCTACGTGTCTTTCGGACCTCTTTCAAGTGGTCGCGGTCCTTTTTCCCAAGCAACCCTCCCCTCCCCAGGGGCGGCAATCTGAGAGATAGCCCCGGGCGCTACAAGCTCTAGCTACGCCTCTGCCTCTGATGTCTCTTTTATGCATTCCTGCTGCACGATTGTGCAGCAGGAATGGCCACTAGCGCCAGGGTTTTTTTTTTTCTTTTTTAAGGTTTGGGGTTGTTTGTGGGAGCGGCCCCTTAGGCAAGGGTCGCTCCCCTTATGGCCACATTATTTTTTTAATATTTTAAAGTGCAAACAAAATCAAAGAGGTAGCAGACGATACGTTACAAGAGGAAAAAGTGATGTGTGCATGTTACAAAAGAGTACAAAATACAAGTAGAGGTAAAATACTGCAATAAATGGCAGACACTCAGAAAACAAGAGCAAACGTTACGTTACATGAGGCAATGGTGGTCATTGTGCATGTATCAAAAGCAAACAACATACAAGAGGTAGCAAACAATACGTTACAAGAGGAAAAGTGACCTGTGTGCAAGTTACAAAAGAGTACAAAGTACAAGTAGAGGTATAAAAGTGCAATAAATGGCAGACACTCAAAACATAGGAACACACTGGGAAGGCACTTCTATAGGCATGGAGAACAGAATTTCCTATAATGTAAAGACTTCCTTCAGACTATAGAGAGGGTGTGAATTAAGTTTGGAAGTGTCTTTGCAGGAGGAGAACTTTGAGGTCATTTTTGAAGGACTGGGAAGAGAGGGTGGTCCGGAGCTGAGGCTGAGTTCCAGATTCTCGCCGCGTTGCCTGTAAAGGATTGGGCCATCGATCTTTCCTTCTTGAAAGTGGGAGGTTCAAGCAATACATTTTGCGCAGTACATGATGGGCTAGAGCATTATATGCATATGTGACATTAATGTTTTTTTCTCCTTTTTATTCTAGTCTAAAGCTCTTGATTCCTGTTTCCGGTTTCGACAGTGGTTGTTCTGCAGTATTGTGTAGTTGCATTGTTTTGGTAAGAATTTTTTTTTGTTGTATTTACTCCAAATGAGTAATATTGTAATGTTTGAATTAATTTTTTTGTAAGTGATGTCATAATGGCAGCATATTTAGTTAGTGGTTTGAGCATGAAATTCTTTGCGATGTGTTTTGCATAGTCTTATGTGTAATTTCTTTTCTCATTCTTTTTTAGTGGGATATTGTTGATCCATACTGTGTCTGTGCAGAGTAGGTGGTGGTGAATAGTTTAGCTGCCTATGGCAAGTGAGTGGTATTGTTTTGAAGTATATATGTGTTTTTGATAAAGGTGCTTTTTGTTTATTACTTATTTTACAAAGTGTTTGTTGTTGTTGACTTGTTTGACAAGTTACCTTTATTAATAAGCATTATGGCTAGCCGTAGAATGACTGCTCAACAGGTGGTTGGTATGCTTCTTGAATCTTCCTCTGAGCATGATTATGAGACTGACAGTGTGTCTGAGGGAGAGGAGGGAGGGGAAGATTCTGGCAGTGAGTTTTCTCTCCACATGGAATCATCGGATGACGAAGGTACCCTCAGTGCAGATGAAGGTACTCTTGGTGTGGATGAAGCAACTCTCAGTGCTGATGAAGTGACTGTCTTAGAGGAGGAAACTGCTGTGCCGATGGTGCAAGAGGCATCTGGATTGCAGTCTGAGGCTGCTAGGCTTCCTACTAGAAGTGCTGGACTTTGGGTTGATCCAAACATGGTGCAGCCGGTGTTGCCTGCCTTTAGCGGTGATGCAGGGTGTAGAGTGGATTGTGAACACTTTTTGCCTATACAGTTTTTTCAGTTGTTTATGGATGATGTATTTTTGGGTGAGATTGTTGAGCAGACAAATTTGTATGCTGAACAGTTTTTGAGGGACAACAGTGACAAACTTAGGCCCCAGTCTAGAGCTACCTGGTGGTCTCCCACATATCTGGATGAGATTAGGAAGTTTTTGGGTTTGACTTTATTGATGGGTGTGGTAAGGAAGCCAACCTTGGCTTCATATTGGTCTACTAGCCCCTTGTTGACAACTGCCATATTTCCTGCAGTTATGACTCGCAATCGGTATTTACTTTTGCTACGTATGCTGCATTTTGTTGATAATTCTATGGCATTGCCACAAGATCACCCTGACTGTGACCGTCTTTTTAAGATTCGGCCCGTTCTTGATCACTTTGTAGATCGATTTTCTGAGATCTATACTCCAGGGAAAGAAATATCTATTGATGAGTCTTTGGTCTTGTTCAAGGGCCGTTTGGTTTTTAGTCAGTACATCCCTAGCAAGAGGGCACGCTATGGAATTAAGCTGTATATGTTGTCTGAGAGTAGGACAGGATATGTTTTTAATTTTCGTGTGTACACTGGTAGAGAATCTACTATTGACCCCCCAGGTTGTCCGTCCACTTTTGGAGTTTCAGAGAAAATTGTGTGGGATCTTGCTAGAAGACTATTTAACAGAGGCCACCATTTGTACCTTGATAACTTCTATACTGCTGTGCAATTATTTAAGGAATTGTATAAAGTGGACACTTTTGCATGTGGCACAATCCGCTCTAACCGTAAAGGTTATCCGAAAGAGCTTGTTTGCAAAAGACTTCAGAGAGGGCAGTGCAGTTCCTTGCGTAGTGATGAACTACTAGCTGTAAAATTTGTGGACAGGAGAGATGTGTACATGCTGACTACCATCCATGATGAGAGAACTTCACCTGTGGCTGTTTGGGGTCAGGTTGCTGAAGTGCGCAAACCTGTGTGCATTCTAGACTACAATAAGCACATGGGTGGTGTTGACAGAGTAGATCAGAGGTTGGAACCTTACTCTGCTATTCAGAAGGCTTATGTTTGGTATAAGAAGTTGGCCATCCATTTCTTCGAATTAGCAAATTCCAATGCTTTTATTCTGTTCAAGGAGTGTTCTCCTGCGTCAAAGTTGACATTTCTTCAATTTCAGAACTCTGTGATAGATAGCCTCGTTGTTGTGGAACAGGCAAGTGTTCCTAGATTTGGAGTGGTGGAGGATGTGGCTCGATTGAAAGATCGCCACTTTCCTGATTACATCCCTCCCACACCTTCAAAAGATTTTCCCACTAGGAGATGTAGAGTCTGTTGGCGAAGCGATAAGCGGAAGGAGTCTCGTTATTTCTGTCCCGGGTGTCCTTCTAACTCTGGGCTGTGTATGCCTGCTTGTTTTAGAGCGTACCACACGCAAAATAAATTTTGGGAGCTTCCATGAGTGGTAAAGTGACCTGCCTGGTCTGTATTGTTTAAAAAAATTATTCTGTTTTAATGTTGGTATTAGTGCAATGTATTTAGTTTCAGATTTTGTGTTAGAAGATTTGTATCTATTTGCAATTTCTTTGTGTTTTTTGTATATAAAATCCTAAATGTGATGGTGGTGTGTGTAGGTTGGTGCTTGGCTGGAGGTGTGCGTGGACTGGCGCTTGGCTGGTGGTGTGCGTGGAGTGGCGCTTGGCTGGAGGTGTGCGTGGACTGGTGCTTGGCTGGAGGTGTGCGTGGACTGGCGCTTGGCTGGCAGTGTGCGTGGACTGGTGCTTAGCTGGAGGTGTGCGTGGACAGGTGCTTGGCTGGAGGTGTGCGTGGACTGGCGCTTGGCTGGAGGTGTGCTCGGACTGGCGCTTGGCTGGCGGTGTGCGTGCACTGGCGCTTGGCTGGTGGTGTGTGTGGACTGGCACTCGGCTGGCGGTGTGTGAGTAGTCACTTGGTGCTGGTCACTACACACACTGCTAGCTGAGCGCCACTCCACGCAATCCATCAGTTTGTGTAGTTGTTGTGTCAGGTATGTGGGCGTGTGGAAGTGATGGGCCCTTGAATGGCGCTGTCTGCTGGTGTGAGTGTGGTAATGTGATGGGCCCGCAGGCTGGCGGCGTGAATGTTTTGTATGTGTCACACGTATGAAAGGTGTATGGTGTATGGTGCCTTGTCATGGCTTTACAGCTCACGAGCTGTGAGTCAATGGTTCAGTTTCTTGTCCTTTCAATTATTAATAGTGCATTTCATTTTTGTGAAATCACTTGCTAATACAATTGCATATACTGAACCATTACTCACCCTCGTGCCAAATCCAACCAGTATGTGTGTGTGCTTTAGGATTAAATGGCTGTGCAGTAATATTTGTCTTTTTTGTCTTCCTGAAGCAGGGTGTACCTTGTCCCTTTTTGTGAATGTTGTAATGTGTTGGTTTTGTGCCTAGTGGTGTGAATGGTCTTGTGTGTATCATGTATGAAAGGTGTGTGAATGGCCTGTAAAGCAGTTGGTGCCTTGCCGTGGCTTTACAGCTCACGAGCTGCGAGTCATTGGTTCAGTTAATTGTCCATTTAATTATTGACAGTGCAATTCATTTTTGTGAAATCTCTTGTTAATAAAATTTAATATACTGAACCATCACTCGCCTTCGTGCCAAATCCAACCAGTATGTGTGTGTGTTTGAGGAATAGATGGTTGTGCAGGAATCTTTGTCTTTTTAGTTTCTCTGCCAAGGTGTATGTTCCATGTAAGAATAACCCACCAACTGTAGATATTGTTGTAAACCCATGGGAGTTCATGGTGATGTCTCTCTTGTGAATTCCACAATGTCCTGCAAACCTCAAAATGTCTGTCACATTTTCCTTGCAATATTGTGCCGAAATGTTCACGCTGTAGAAACAAACAACTAATTATGTCAAAACTATCTGGTTTTGCAAAGGGGTCAACTGTCTTTTTGGCCCGTGCTCAGCGGCCATCTAGGGAAACCTACCAAACTCATACATTTCTGAAAACTAGACACCCGGGGGCTTCCAGGGAGGTATGACTTGCGTGGATCCCCCAACGTTTCCTTACCCAGAATCCCCTGCAAACCTCAATTTTAGCTGAAAAAATCACTTTTTTCACACATTTTTGTGTGGGAAAGTTGTGGCATCACCGGGCTCACTCAACTTTCCCACCACCCAGCGTTCCCCCGGGTCTCCCGGTAAAAATGGTGCCTCACTTGTGTGGGAGGCCCAAGTACCCGTGACAGTCAAGGGCCCAAAACACAGTGAGGCAACATCAAAATTGCCTATCTCAAACCACCTGGTTTTGCAAGGGGGTCACTTGGGTTTTTAGGCCGGTTCTCGGCGGCCATCTAGGGAAACCTACCAAACCCATACATTTCTGAAAACTAGACACCTGGGGGCTTCCAGGGAGGTATGGCTTGCGTGGATCCCCCAACGTTTCCTTACCCAGAATCCCATGCAAACCTCAATTTTAGCTGAAAAAATCACTTTTTTTTGATAGGCAATGTTGATGTCGCATCACTACGTTTTGGGCCCTTGCCTGATGCGGGTACTAGGGCCTCGAACAAAAGTGAGGCACCATTTTTACCGGGAGACACGGGGGAATGCTGGGTGGTGGGAAATTTGAGTGAGCCCGGTGATGCCACAACTTTCCCACACAAAAATGTGTGAAAGAAGTGATTTTTTCAGTTAAAATTGAGGTTTGCAGGGGATTCTGGGTAAGGAAACGTTGGGGGATCCATGCAAGCCATACCTCCCTGGAAGCCTCCGGGTGTCTAATTTTCAGAAATGTATGGGTTTGGTAGGTTTCCCTAGATGGCCGCCGAGCATCGGGCCAAAAACCCAAGTGACCCCCCTTGCAAAACCAGGTGGTTTTGAGATAGGCAATTTTAATGTTGCCTCACTACGTTTTGGGCCCTTGCCTGACGCGGGTACTTAGACCTCCCACACAAGTGAGGCACCATTTTTACCGGGAGACCCGGGGGAACGCTGGGTGGTGGGAAATTTGAGTGGGCCCGGTGATGCCACAACTTTCCCACACAGAAAAGTGTGAAAAATGTGATTTTTTTCAGCTAAAATTGAGGTTTGCAGGGGATTCTGGGTAAGGAAACTTTGGGGGATCCACACAAGCCATACCTCCCTGGAAGCATACGGGTGTCCAGTTTTCAGAAATGTATGGGTTTGGTAGGTTTCCCTAGATGGCCGCCGAGCACCGGGCCAAAAACCCAAGTGACCTCTTTCGCAAAACTAGGTAGTTTTGAGTTCGGCAATTTTGATGTCGCCTCACTAAGTTTTGGGCCCTTGCCTGTCGCGGGTTCTTGGGCCTCACACACAAGTGAGGCATAATTTTTACCGAGAGACCCGGAGGAACGCTGGGTGGTGGGAAATTTGAGTGAGCCCGGTGATGCCACAACTTTCCCACAGAAAAATGTGTTTTTTTCAGCTTAAAATAGAGGTTTGCAGGGGATTCTGGGTAAGGAAACGTTGGGGGATCCACGCAAGCCATACCTCCCTGGAAGCCCCCGGGTGTCTAGTTTTCAGAAATGTATGTGTTTGGTAGGTTTCCCTAGATGGCCGCCGAGCACCGGGCCAAACACCCAAGTGACCCCCTTGCAAAACCAGGTGGTTTTGAGATAGGCAATTTTGATGTCGCCTCACTACTTTTTGGGCCCTTGCCTGTCGTGGGTACTTGGGCCTCCCACACAAGTGAGGCACCATTTTTACAGGGAGACCCGGGGGAACACTGGGTGGTGGGAAATTCGAGTGAGCCCGGTGATGCCACAATTTTCCCACACAAAAATGTGTGAAAAATGTGACTTTTTCAGCTACAATTGAGGTTTGCAGGGGATTCTGGGTAAGGAAACGTTGGGGGATCCACACAAGCCATACCTCCCTGGAAGCATACGGGTGTCCAGTTTTCAGAAATGTATAGGTTTGCTAGGTTTCCCAAGGTGCCCGCAGAGCTAGGGTTAAAAAACTAGAGCTAGGCACTTTGTCGAAAAAGGGTCATTTTTCACTGCGAAATTGAGGTGTGACCACGTTGCGTTTTGCGCCGTTTTCTGTCGCGGGCACTAGGCCGACCCACACAAGTGAGGTACCAAATTTTCTCGTAAGACTTTGGGAAACGTGGGGTGGGTGGAAATTTGTGGATCCACGCAGCTTCCGGAACTTTCCACCACAGAAATGTGTTTTTTTGTACAATTTTTTAGGTTTGCAAGGGATTCTGGGTAACAGACCCTGGTGGGAGGCAGTCAAGTCACCCCATCCTGGATTCCCCTGGGTGTCTAGTTTTCAAAAATGTATAGGTTTGCTAGGTTTCCAAAGGTGCCCGCAGAGCTAGGGTTCAAAAACTACAGCTAGACATTTTGCCAAAAAAGGGTCATTTTTCACTGCGAAATTGAGGTGTGACCACGTTGCGTTTTGCGCCGTTCCTGCCGCGGGCACTAGGCCGATCCACACAAGTGAGGTACCGTTTTTCTCGTAAGACGTTGGGGAACGCGGGGTGGGTGGAAATTTGTGGATCCACGCAGATTCCGGAACTTTCCACCACAGAAATGTGGGGAAAATGTGTTTTTTTGACAATTTTTTAGGTTTGCAAGGGATTCTCGGTAACAGACCCTTGTGGGAGGCGGTCAAGTTACCCCATCCTGGATTACCCTGGGTATCTAGTTTTCAAAAATGTATAGGTTTGCTAGGTTTCCCGAGGTGCCCGCAGAGCTAGGGTTCAAAAACTACAGCTAGACATTTTGCCAAAAAAGGGTCATTTTTCACTGCAAAATTGAGGTGTGACCACGTTGCGTTTTGCGCCGTTTCCTGCCGCGGGCACTAGGCCGACCCACACAAGTGATGTACCGTTTTTCTCGTAAGACGTTGGGGAACGCGGGGTGGGTGGAAATTTGTGGATCCACGCAGATTCCGGAACTTTCCACCACAGAAATGTGGGGAAAATGTGTTTTTTTGACAATTTTTTAGGTTTGCAAGGGATTCTCGGTAACAGACCCTTGTGGGAGGCGGTCAAGTTACCCCATCCTGGATTACCCTGGGTATCTAGTTTTCAAAAATGTATAGGTTTGCTAGGTTTCCCGAGGTGCCCGCAGAGCTAGGGTTCAAAAACTACAGCTAGACATTTTGCCAAAAAAGGGTCATTTTTCACTGCAAAATTGAGGTGTGACCACGTTGCGTTTTGCGCCGTTTCCTGCCGCGGGCACTAGGCCGACCCACACAAGTGATGTACCGTTTTTCTCGTAAGACTTTGGGGAACACGGGGTGGGTGGAAATTTGTGGACCCACGCAGATTCCGGAACTTTCCACAACAGAAATGTGGGGAAAATGTTTTTTTTTTTTACAATTTTGTAGGTTTGCAAGGGATTCCGGGTAACAGACCCTGGTGGGAGGCAGTCAAGTCACCCCATCCTGGATTCCCCTGGGTGTCTAGTTTTCAAAAATGTATAGGTTTGCTAGGTTTCCCAAGGTGCCCGCAGAGCTAGGGTTTAAAAACTACAGCTAGACATTTTGCCAAACAAGGGTAATTTTTTACTGCGAAATTGAGGTGTGACCACGTTGCGTTTTGTGCCGTTTCCTGCCACGGGCACTAGGCCGACCCCCACAAGTGAGGTACCATTTTTCTCGTAAGACTTTGGGGAACGCGGGGTGGGTGGAAATTTGTGGATCCCCGCAGATTCCTGAACTTTCCACCACAGAAATATGGGGAAAATGTGTTTTTTTGACAATGTTTTAGGTTTGCAAGGGATTCTGGGTAACAGACCCTGGTGGGAGGCAGTCAAGTCACCCCATCCTGGATTCCCCTGGATGTCTAGTTTTCAAAAATGTATAGGTTTGCTAGGTTTCCCATGGTGCCAGCAGAGCTAGGGTTCAAAAACTAGAGCTAGGCACTTTGCCAAAAAAGGGTAATCTTTCACTGCGATATTGAGGTGTGACCACGTTGAGTTTTGTGCCATTTCCTGTCTCGGGCACTAAGCCGACCCACACAAGTGAGGTACAGTTTTTCTCGTAAGGCTTTGGGGAACGCGGGGTGGGTGGAAATTTGTGGATCCACGCAGATTCCGGAACTTTCCAGCACAGAAATGTGGAGAAAATATGTTTTTTTTGACAATTTTTTAGGTTTTCAAGGAATTCTGGGTAACAGACCCTGGTGGGAGGCAGTCAAGTCACCCCAACCTGGATTCCCCTGGGTGTCTAGTTTTCAAAAATGTATAGGTTTGCTAGGTTTCCCAAGGTGCCCGCAGAGCTAGCGTTCAAAAACTACAGCTAGGCACTTTGCCAAAAAAGGGCCATTTTTCACTGCAAAATTGAGGAGTGACCACGTTGTGTTTTGCGCCGTTTCCTGTCGCAAGCACTGGGCCGACCCGCACAAGTGAGGTACCGTTTTTCTCGGAAGACTTTGGGGGACGCGGGGTGGGTGGAAATTTGTGGATCCACGCAGATTCCGGAACTTTCCACCACAGAAATGTGGAGAAAATATGTTTTTTTGGACAATTTTTTAGGTTTGCAAGGGATTCTGGGTAACAGACGCTGGTGGGAGGCAGTCAAGTCACCCCATCCTGGATTCCTCTGGATGTCTACTTTTCAAAAATGTATAGGTTTACTAGGTTTCCCAAGGTGCCCACAGAGCTAGGGTTCAAAAACTACAGCTAGGCACTTTGCCAAAAAGGGGTCATTTTTCACTGCGATATTGAGGTGTGACCATGTTGCGTTTTGCGCCGTTTCCTGTCGCGGGCACTAGGCTGACCCGCACAAGTGAGGTACCATTTTTCTAGAAAGCCTTTGGGGAACGCGGGGTGGATGGAAATTTGTGGCTCCACGCAGATTCCGGAACTTTCCACCACAGAAATGTGGAGAAAATGTTTTTTTTGACAATTTTTTAGGTTTGCAAGGAATTCTGGGTAACAGACCCTGGTGGGAGGCAGTCAAGTCACTCCATCCTGGATTCCCCTGGGTGTCTAGTTTTCAAAAATGTATAGGTTTGCTAAGTTTCCCAAGGTGCCCGCAGACCTAGGGTTCAAAAACTACAGCTAGGCACTTTGCCAAAAAAGGGTCATTTTTCACTGCGAGATTGAGGTGTGACCACGTTGCGTTTTGCGCCGTTTCCTGTTGCGGGCACTAGGCCGACCCCCACAAGTGAGGTATCATTTTTCTCATAAGACTTTGGGGAACGTGGGGTGGGTGGAAATTTGTAGATCCACTCAGATTCCAGAACTTTCCACCACAGAAATGTGAGGAAAATGTGTTTCTTTTTACAATTTTTTAGGTTTTCAAGGAATTCTGGGTAACAGAACCTGGTGGGAGGCAGTCAAGTCACCCCATCCTGGATTTCCCTGGGTGTCTAGTTTTCAAAAATGTATAGGTTTGCAACATTTCACTAGGTGCCGGCAGAGCTAGTGTTCAAAAACTACAGCTTGACACTTCACAAAAAAAGGGTACATTTTCATTGTGAAAATGTGGTGTGTTCACGTTGGCTTTTGAGCCATTTCCTGTTGTGGGCACTATGCCTACCCACACAAGTGAGGTACCATTTTTATCAGGAGACTTAGGGTAATTCAGATTTGTAAAGGAGCTGTTATTACCTATTGACTTTCGATGCATTTCTGCCTTCCAAATGAAAGACATTGTGTAAAAAAGAAGTCATTCTGAAAAATGACTGTTAATTCTCATGTTAGTATGAGTATTCCCAATTTCGTAAATGTGCAAATATCTACTGTTTCTAAACTCCATATTTTGTTCCCATTTCAGAAAAACATAGGTGTCTTTCATACCGGTTTTTCCATGTACACATTTTTACAGAATAATTACTGTATACCCGGTACATAATAAAAAACCATTGCAAGTTGCTGCTCAGTTTTTGGCTCTGGGTTCGACGGGTTCTTGGTGAACCTACAAGTCCTATATATCCCCACAACCAGTAATGTCAAGTGGATGTAACGGTATATTGCTTTCAAAGAGCTTTCATAATTAGAAGAAGTTACAGGTGAAAACGTTGACACAAAAGGCTGTTTCTTTCAACTAATTTTCAATTTATCCTATATTTAACTGTTAGTTTCTATAAACAAACCTTGATGGATCTACACAAATCACCCCTTGCTGAATTCAGAATTTTGTCTACTTCTCTAAAATGTACAGCTTTCCAGGATCCATTATTGCTTTTGTACCCATTTCTACCATTAACTGGAAGGAGGTCGAAAGCACAAAAAATAGCAAAAATAGGCAATGTCCCAGAAAAATGCCAAAACTGTGTAAAAAATGTTGGATTTCTGACAAAAGTCTGGTATCCCCTAAAATCTGGGAAAATGGTGATTTCAACCCCTCAAACCCTTTCATTTGCAGCCTGTTTTTCCCATTTTTCCGAAAACCCCCCACCTTTTTGCTGTATTTTGGCTCATTTCTGTGACCCCTCCAGGGGAATCCACAAACCCTGAGTACCTTTAGAATCCCCATGATGTTGGAAGAAAAGGACGCAAATTTGGTGTGGATACCTTATGTGGTCAAAAAGTTACAGGGGCCTCATCGCACACTACCCCAAATAGCAAAAAAAAAAGGCTTGGCACAGGAGGGAGAAAAGGCCTGGCAGTGAAGGGGTTAATGAGTGGGTATGTAGTTATTGGTATTGGAGTATCTATGGTTTTCAGAATGAACGTCTGAAATTTTGAGTTGGTGTATCAACGGTTAAATTAGGGTGTGAGAAGATGCAGTAATTTATCACATGGATGATGTCATCAGTGATGTCATCAGTGATGTCATCAATGATGTCATCAATGATGTCATCAGTGATGTCACTGACCATGTCATGAGTGATGTAATATGTGACGTCATCAGCAGTGCATTGCGGGGGCGGGAGTTATAGTTAGCTGAACTAACTATAACAAGGGAATTTCTAGGGTTTTGTACGAGGGAAATGTCCAGCTAACTATAACACCCCTGAAACCTATGTTTTTTTCAGTGAATTTCTAAGGTTTTTTAAAATCCAATTCCTGACTATAACGCCCCTGAAACCTTTGGTTTTTTCAGTGAATATATATATATATATATACATATATATATATATATATATCTCCATGGGGATGATAATTACCATGTGACAAATGTATTTACATTACGATATTGTGAAAACCTGTTTGTCTGTCACTGTTTGCCCTGTTTTCGTTCTAAATAACATTGTTTACTACAATTTGCATAATGTAGTATAGGCCCATGAACCAGACTAAGATGGCGCTTGTTTTAGCAGATATGTTTTCCATCTGGTCCTAGGAGGATTAGTGCTCTGTTTATGTTGACTAAGTGTACACTCGCTTGATGACGTTAGAAATGGTGGTGTTTGGCGTTTCTCGGCTAACATCGACAAAGGCTGTTGCCGAAACGCATCTGTGCCTGTGGTTCATTAATACATTTCTGGAACCTGCCCCCGTGAGTGCTGTCTTCTTGGGATAAGTTCTGGGAGGAGTGTGGAGCTTTATAATACACATATATAGTGTAATATAGTTCATAAAAATATTTATTTTACATTATAATATTTTAATTTTATAAGTATTTTGAATGTACTGCTATAAAGAGCACATAACTATATATATAGCCATGTAGTTTCCCGAATCAAAAAGGATTTCGCACACTCATGGGTCAGTTTTCATGAGTCTTCCCTCACTTCCTCGTGGCCCTCAGTGTGTGAGGAGTGGCAGCTTTAGTGTGTGTGTGTGTGTGTGTGTATATATAGATATATATATATACATACACTGGAAACAAACGTTACAGGGATGTTATAGTTAGGCTCAGATTTCCCTTTTCATGTCATGAGTGATGTAATATGTGAGGTCATAAGCAGTGCATTGGAGGGGCAAAAGTTAAAGCTGGCTCAGGTAACTCTAACTGTTTAATTTCACTGGTATTGTACAAGGAAAATCTGAGCCTAACTACTTTGTCCCTATAACCTTTGTTTTTTTCTAGTGAATTTCTAAGTGTTTTGTAATTCTATACCCTAACTATAATGTCCATGTAACCTTTGGTTTTTTTAAGTGAATTTCAATGGCTTTTTTACGGGTAGTCGCTTTTGCAGAATGGTGGAGAAACTGGGCGGGGCCTCTAACCAGATTTTAAGAATCCCGCTGTACGGGGCTTGCTGGAGGTAACAGGAGGTCTTCTTGGCCCCCAAGGTCCCTCAGCATCTAAAGGGACTTCATCCCCCTACCGGTGCAGTATTGCGCCAGGAGGCACGTTTGCAGAGTGGTGGAGAAAGTGGGTGTGGCCTCAGAAGTCCTCTCAGTAATCCTGCTATTTGGTACTTACTGGAGGTAAAAGGGGGCCTTATTGACTCCCAAGGACCCTCAGAATCCAAGGGGACTTCATCTCCCAACCACCAGTGCACCAGGAGGCGCATTTGCAGAGAGGTGCAGAAAGGGGGTGTGGCCTTCAAAGACCTCTTAGCAATCACGCTCTGTGGGACATACAAGAGGTAACACAAGGGGCTGTTGGCCCCCAAGAACCCTCAGCAGCCAAGTGGACTTCATCCCCTAACCAGTAGGGTGAAAGCAGGCCCATTTGGACACTGATGGAGAAAGGGGGCATGGCCTCGTAAGACGTCTCAGAAATCTCACAGTGTGGCACTTACGGTAGGAAACAAGAGGGCTTGCTGGCCCCAGGACACTCTAGAGCCAAGGAGACTTCATCCCCCAACCAGCAGTGGGCCAGGAGGCACATTTGCAGAGTGGTGGAGAAAGGGGGTGTGGCCTCCAAAGGCCTCTCAGCAATCACGCTGTGTGGGGCTTACTGGAGGTAACACGAGGGGTTGTTGACCCCAAGGATCCTCAGCAGCCAAGTGGACTTCATCCTCCAACCAGTAGTGTGCAATGAGGTGCATTTTTTTTTATAGTGGTGGAGAAAGGGGGAGTGGCCTTGAAAGACCTCTCAGCAATCCCACTGTGTGTGACATACTGTAAGTAACAGGAGTGCTTGTTGGCCCCAAGCACCCTCTGGATCCAAGGGAACTTCAATCCCCACACAGCAGCACTGCAGGAGGCATGTTTGCAGAATTTTGTTTGGAGAAAGGGGACATGGCCTCCAAATACCTCTCATCAATCCCGCTGTGTGGGACTTACTGGAGGGAGCAGGCGGGCTTGTTGGTCCCCTAGGTCACTCTGTGGACAAGGGGACTTCATTCCCAAACTAGCACCTGCCTGGAAGCATGTTTGCAGAGTGGTGGAGAAAGGGGGTGTGGCCTCCAAAGACCTTTCAGCAATCCCTCTGTGTGGGACTAACTGGAGGTAACAGGAGGTCGTGTTGGCCCCCAAGGACATTCCGGAGACAAGAGGACTTTATCTTCCAACCAGTAGAGTGCCAGGAGGTGAGTTTGCAGAGTGGTGGAGAAAGGAGGCGGGGCCTGCGACGAGCTGCTGGGCGTTTTTTTATTTTCTTTTTTAGGGAAGGGGGCTGCACTGCACCCCTTCCCTGTGCCAATTCTGGCCCCGGGGACACCATCCGCTGGGACCAGGCATTTTTAGAATGGTGAGGGGAGCTGAGCCTCCCCCTCCCAGGGTAAATTCACCCACTGGGACCTCATCTCCTGGGGTCTAGCATCTAGTTTGGGTGCCCTGGGCCCATCCTGGGCACCCAGACACTTTCTTGTGGACCGCTGGGGAGCCTAAAGACCCCCGTGGTCCCTGCCAGCTCCCTTAGTCCTACGAGAGTAGGCATTGCTTTTGGACAGAGGTAACTGCTGAGCATGCAGCCCCCTCTGTCCAAAAGCAATTCTGCTCTGCTTTCAGCTAGCAAGAGCATTTTCAATGCTCTCACTTGCAGAAAGTGGAGCAGTGTTTGTCTGGTCTTGGCGGGAGGGGTAATGCTCCCGCAATGCCATAACAAACAGCCATGTACTGGGGGTTGGCACCCTAGGACATAGCAGAAGCCGGCCCTGGTTGGTGGCAGTTCCCAGGGCCATCTATGGCTCAAGAAGGGGGGGTCAATCATCCCCCATCTAATAATAACTTTTAGCCCCGGGGAGATGGTTGTCCACAGGTGTCCTCAACGGACCCCCTCCATTATATTATTTGAGCCCCAGGGAGGTGTCTGTTGGAAGGGCTGTGGGGGCCCCCCTATAACTCAAATTCCCCAGGGAAGTGGCAGTCCCCAGGGCAGCGGGGGAGGCTGCGTGGCCCTCCCCCACTTTTTTTTAAAAAGAAGCCCCCGGGAAGTTGGTGGTCTCCAGGTCATTACTAAGCCCCAGAAGGGGAGCCCATGCACCCCTCCTATATTGCATAATGTCCCTGGGACCAGGCCCACCCGGCGGCCGTTAATGAACTATGTGTGAGATCTAGTTTTAATTTTATTTTACATTCTATGTGGGATCAGGGGATCCCACTGAAATATTTTTTTTAAAATGGTTTGTTTGGCTTTGCAGAGTCACTGTGGGATCTCCCACAAAGGCCTAGGGGGTCAGGGTATTTCTACCCGGCCTCCTTTTCTATTCTTCACATTTTTTGTGGGACTCAGCTTCAAGATAGCTACCAACACTTCCTGGTTAAAGTGTTGCCATGCAATCACATTTCAGTATGATTTCATTAGGATTTTGGGCTCCCAGGTATCAATATCTTCACTTGAATATTTCTGAAGCTATTGACTGGATGTACACCAAATCACAAAAAGCACCCTTCCTAGACCAACATCTAGCTTTCTGCCTAATTTGGTGTAATTTCCTTTAGCTGTTCAGGCTGTAGTCATGCTCAAAAAGTGAAAATCCCCATGGACATAACATGGGGAATACGCGCTTTGGGATCCCTGATTTTTTCTCAACCCTCGCTTGATGGGCCACCCTAAAACTTTCCACACAGCAGCTGAATCAAAAAGGGGACTTTTTTGAAAAATTTATGAAGATTCGTCAAGCGGCCCCAAAGTTATTGGCCAAAAAATTTATTTTCCAAAGGAAACTTTGGTACTGTCTATAACAACCTACTGGCTTATATATATATATATATATATATATATATATATATATATATATATATATATATATATTCACTGAAAAAACCATAGGTTTCAAGGGTGTTATAGTTAGCTGGACTTTTCACTTGTACAAAACCATTGAAATTCCCCCGTTATAGTTAGTTCAGCTAACTATAACTCGCGCGCCCGCAATGCACTGCTGATGACGTCACATATTACATCACTCATGACATGGTCAGTGACATCACTCATGACATCACTGATGACATCTCAAATGACATCACTGATGACATCACTGATGACATCATCCAGTGAATGTGTGTTATTCTGAAAATTAAATATGTTTTATATATGTATATCTCAAGGTCGATGGAAGAATAAATGGGTATATAAGTGTCTAAATGGATGATTTGTTTTTGAAAAATTGATTGTGTAACTGACTGATTAAGTGTATCATAGTGAATACATGGCTTAGTGAGTAATGTTTAAATATGTAAATATCTGTATCAGTCTCTCACTTTGTGTATAAGTGGCTGCATGGGTTGGTGAGTAGCTACATGGGTGTCTATATAGGTTATTAGTTGGTTTTTTGAGTATCAGTCTGAGTGTCTGCATGGTTCGGTGGGGGTATTACGTAGTGCATAGGTACATGAATGAGTGACTCACTGTTTGTATGTGTTGAACACAGTATGTGTGCAGGACTGTATGGGTGGATGAGTGTGTGTATGGGTGTGTTAGTGAGTGAATGACTGTCACAATAGTGTCTTTATGAGTAACTACATATGTTTTAAACTAGTATATGTGACTATTGGTGTATATATGTGAGTATATGTGAGAGTGAGAGATTGAAAGAGTTCCTGTATGAATAAGTATGTGTTTCTATAAGTGATTGTTGAAAAGACTAAGTATGTGTAAGTTTCCGTAGAAGTAAGTGTGGTGGTGTGTGTATAACTGTATATGCAAGTAAATGTATGTTTGATTCTTTATTAGCATGAGTGACTATGTGTGTGAGTAACTATGGATGAGTGGCATTGTGTAACAGGATGTATAGGTGTATGAGTACATATGATGAGTGAGTACATGTATGAGTGACTGTATTGGACTGTTGGTGAATGAGTGGATGTGTATGTGGATCTTAGAATTACTGAAGAGGTTGTTGTAACTGGTATTGGTATGTCCATTGTTTTGAAAATTTTAGTCTCTATTTTTTAATGTGTGTATCAAAGGTTATATTAGGGTGAGAGGAGGTCTGCCACTCTATCACAAGGATGATGTCATCAGTGATGTCATCAGTGATGTCATTTGAGATGTCATCAGTGATGTCATGAGTGATGTCACTGACCATGTCATGAGTGATGTAATATGTGACGTCATCAGCAGTGCATTGCGGGCGCGCGAGTTATAGTTAGCTGAACTAACTATAACGGGGGAATTTCAATGGTTTTGTACAAGTGAAAAGTCCAGCTAACTATAACACCCTTGAAACCTATGGTTTTTTCAGTGAATTTCTGAGGTTTTTTAAATGCTAATTCCTAACTATAACGTGCCTGAAACCTATGGTTTTTTCTGTTAATTTCAAAGGTTTTTTAAATGCTAATTTCTAACTATGCCTACAGAGATAGGACATGTGAAGAAAGAAGAAAAAATGCACAGAAAGAAACAAAAGAAGTGCAGAAAGAAGCAACAGAAGTCCTCAAATACGAAGATAAGTGCAGGAAGAAGGATAACGTGTAGAAAGAACAAAAAGAAGAGCAGAAAGAAGCCTTGTTGCAAAATCATCCTGTACCCTCAACTTTTTCAGACGGATACTGGTGGTAACTGAGTCTGACTAACCAGTCCTAGAGCCAGTGCTATGTTAAAAGACACTTAGAATACAGTGAAAACACCTACATACACTAGGGAACATTATGCGTTGGGGTCCCCCTGTGATTAGCCTTACCTCCTCTATAAGCCCCTAGTATATAATAGGGCATGGGGATTAAAACTACCTCTTAAAACAGGCCACAGGGCGTTTTTGCACACGTTAACTCAGGCCCCGTCCCCTCCTTTCACCATTGTGTAAACACGCCCTGTGTCCGTTTTTAGTTGGGAGATTAAGTTCATTTGAGTCCTGAGGGTCCCTAGGGTCCAACTAGCCCACTAGGTACCTCCAGTAAGTGCCACAGAGCTGCGTTGCAGAGAGGTGTAAAAAGTGGCACGGCCTGGACCACCTCTCTGCAATGCAGCTCAGTGGCGCTTACTGGAAGCACTTGGTGGGCTAGTTAGCCCCCAGGGGCCCTCAGTATTGAAGGGAAATTATATCCCCAATTTAAAACGTGCCATGGTGCGTGTTTGCACACGTCACCTCAGGCCCCGTCCCCTCCCTTCACCACTGTGTAAACGCGCCCTGTGGCTGTTCTAAGTTGAGAGATTAAGTCCCCTTGAATCCTAAGGGTCCCTAGGGTCCCACTAGACCACTAGGTACCTCCAGTAAGCGCCACAGAGCTGCGTTGCAGAGAGGTGTAAAAAGGGGCTTGGCCTCAGAACACCTGTCTGCAGCGCAGCTCCCTGGCGCATACTGGAGATGCCTGTTGGGGGCGCGTTTGCAGAGTGCTGCATGGAGGGGGCATGGCCTCCGGCACGATGCCAGTCTTTTATTTATTTTATTTTTTTAAGAAGGGGGCTGTGTGGTTCCCCTTCTTATTCTAATTTATTGGCCCTGATGACCCCATCCCCCAGGGCCTGTCTCCTAATTATATTTTTTTGACCCCAATCCCCAGGGCCGGCCACTGTTTTTTATTATTTTTAAAAAATATATATTTATAGACACACCTAGGACATGCTGGACAAACCGTACGTACCTATCACCATGACGATTTGCGTGATATTCATTAAAAGGCGACTATGCATGCAATTAATCCACGTGGAATGTATTTACACCACTAGTGAAGCTCTGACATGTCTGATGCTCTACCGTGCCTAATCCCGGTAGACACCCTTGTCGTTTATTTATACAAACATGGGTAGCTATTGACGGGCACATTTAATACACATGCACACCAAGCCATTCAAAGGGGATTCGACAAAAATTCGACCAAAACTATGCAAGAAACCCCCCTCACAGTTAATAAAACACACATCCACTGCCGGATGTGTAATACTTTTTATTTTACTCTCTGGAAAGGGGACGAACATCACTTGCGAGTCACAGCGCGCTCCTGACAGAGCCCAATGCTGTGTTACACCCACCATTGCCTGCCGAGTGCCACACACCTCTGTATTGTATTCCACTAGCTAGTGCATATGCTATGACACTCTCTAGCCCATGTGCACTGTAACACCACCCCGTGAAAATGTCATGCCCCACTTGTCTTCGCACGGGTTATATTGCCCCATCTAACGTGCCTTCCTCGATGCCTATGTTATAACGCACAGTGCTATGCCATACATATTACAATTTGGGATCCATATCTTTGTCACAGTGCATATGCAACGTTACACTCCCCAGCACATATTTTATATTACAACTTTAGAGACTAGTTAGGTTACACAACACTGCCCTGTGCATATTACACTCCAAGGCGCATATCGCATAGCACACGCTAGTGCCTGTGCTATCTCGCGCTCTCCAATGAATCTGTCATTGCGCACAATGTATTGCATATTATATTTCACGCCTGGTTCATCTTATATCACACTTTTTGGTGCATAGTTTATACCATACACTATATCT
Source organism: Triturus cristatus (assembly GCF_964204655.1). NCBI lineage: Eukaryota > Metazoa > Chordata > Amphibia > Caudata > Salamandridae > Triturus > Triturus cristatus. The sequence continues at coordinate 773,937,536 of NC_140593.1, forward strand.
AGTTTTCATTTTCAATCGTGCTCTCAGGACTATGTTCTATATAACACTGTGTTCACCTACCCTTTTCACGGGCATTACATTTTGCGATAGGGGGTGGAGGGTCAGGGGGTGTTTTTGCCAAGTGAGCCCGGAGTCACAGTCACTAACGTCTTCTTCTTCCTGAATAAAAGTGAGATTATGCTGCATACTTGTTCATATTTTAAGTAGTTTGCACAGACAAAATGTTTTAAAAACAATAAAGTTTCTAATACCCGCCTTCTCAGAACAGTTAGCTTGCTGCCCCATCCCCCTCCTCCCTATCCTCTGTTGTGTAAATCCATGGACTAGCCTCCTCCCTCCTGCCATGCATGGTCTGATGTGCTGCCACTGCCCTCAATTTAGTATGATGTACCAGTCCACTCCTCCTGCCCTCCATTGCCCAATTCTATGCCCCATCATTGACCTCCTGCTTAAACTCTGTGCTTAGCTTGCTGCCCCTATTCTCCTTCCCCCTGCCCTCCGATGTCTTTGTGCATGCCCCTGCTCCATCCTTTTTGCCCACCATGTCCCATGGACCTGCCACTCCTATCTACTCTGAGTGTTCTGTTGAGCTGCCACTCCCCTCCCACCTGCCTAGCATTGTCAGATGACTGTAACCTGTCCCTGCCACCTCCACCCTGCCTGTCCACATGCCATGCCTCTATCCTCTTCCTCCTGTCCTACATGGTCCATTGTACTGCCACACCCTTCTGCCCTCCCTGGTCTGTTGTGCTGCAACTGCTCCTCCTGCCTGCCCCGTGTGGTCTGTTGTGAGGCCCCTTCCCCTGAACTTTCTTGTCTGTGCACAGGTCCTGACCCTCCCTTCTATCCTCCATCGTCCTTTGTGCATGCCTCTGCACCCTCCTTCTTGCCCATCATAGCCATTGTGCTGCCACTAACCCTCCCACTTGCCATGCATGGTCTTCTGTGCTGCCATGGCCCCTCCCACCTTCCCTGTGTGGTCAGTTAGCTGCCCCTGACCCCCTCCCACCTTCCCTCCATGGTCTGTGTGTATGCCATCACAGTCTCACTGTTGCTCTTCATGTTGTGTCTTGCTTCTAGTGCCCATCCTGCCTGACCTCCATGGCCATCTTGCTGCTCCTGCCCTGCCCCCTTGCCCCCAGCCCTCTGTTTACATGTGCAGACCCCTACTCCCTCCCTCCTGGCTTGTCTGTTCCATTGTAATGCCCCTGTTCCGTCCCTCCTGCCCTTTATGGTCTGTTATGCTGCAGCCTTCTCTCCTGTCTGTCCATTATGGTCAGCTAGCTACCATTGCCTCTTGCCCCTCTGTTCTCTGTTGTCCATGTGCATGGTCCTGTCCCCTCCCTCTTGCTTTCTATGGATTGTTGTGCTGCACTCCCGTCCTGCATGCCCTGTGTGGTGTATTGTGCTGCTGCAAACCCTGATGCCTGCCCTGCAGGGTCAGTTTGGTGCAGCTCTCCATGTCTCTCCTGTCCTCTGTTATCCAAGTCCATGTCCCTATCCCATTTCCTTCCATGATCCAATGTACCATACTTGCGAACATTTTGAACTTGGTAAGAGGGAGATTTTGAAAAAAAACTGGGGTATTGATTTTCCCCTTTGAGTTACATTGAAAAAGAGGATATTGTAGACAGGAGACAGATCAAATAAAGCCCATTTGAGCTTAAAAACATTGGACGTTTCCTGGCTGAATCGGGTCTGTTGGCATGTATGGTTGTACTACCATTGCCTCTTCCTTCTGCCCACAATGGTCTATTACATTGCCACAGCCTTGAAGGAGGGTAGATTTTGTATCACAGGGGGCCCCTGGCCCGTTCTGTCCACACCTGAAGTATGAGACCCTTGTCCTTGCCCTGCCAGCCGCATTTGTAGGCCGTATTAAATTGACCAGCGGGTCCTGTGTTGCTATATAATTATCCTGAGACATCCTTACCACTCAGCCAGCATAAAACCCCTGTGTAGGCCCTTCTGTTCAATATGTAGGCCTCTTTGTTAAATTGACCATAGCTCTGCAATTTTAGTGTATAGCAGTCTGAAGGCAGGTCTGCGAGGCCTTCTGCTCCAAACTAGTAGCCCCCACCCTACCCGAGTGCTCCGTGCTCGGTATCAAAGTTCAACATCCCCCTGAAGCAGTCGACATACAGTAGGCTGCATCCTGGACTGGTACTTGCTTCCTGGGCAGGTTTCCCGCTTTTAAGGAAGTGGCAACCGCAGAGCGTCAAGTTAGGAGAACTGAGGAGATTTTATACATGAATATATTGAATTCCTGTACAATACCCATTATTTTCTGCTTGCTCTATGGAACTTACGATAAGCGATTGGCCTGAGAGACTGACCTTTTCACCCAGTCCATTGTCAGCATTAAGTGGGTAAATGACGAAATGTCTGGTAAAATCTGCAGACGAAGCTTTTGGGTAGCATACGTAGGTAGATGTAGCGTGCAAAGGAGCCCACAAAATGATATAAAAAGGGAGCACCCACAGATATCGACGGACAACCTCGCCGTCTGTATGTAGGTTAACAGGCTGTGCAGGTTTTCCCCAAGAACTGGGAGCTCTTGTCTTCCTTTGCTTAAAATGTCTTGCTCGGCTTTGCTTGAAGTATCTTATTCTATTTTACCTATATGAAATGTCATGTTATGTTTAACCATTGTTCTCTTTACTTTTGCATTTAAAAGATGTTGTATTGTAATTGCAGGAATGCTTGCTCTAAGAGTAAATGTGAGTGTACCTAGGTAACATTTTCCTTGGTGTAACTTGTTTCTCATGATGCATTTATAGATGTGTTTTCTCTCTCTCTCTGTCAGTCCATTAATTGAGATACAGAGAATATCATGACAGCTGTATGATTATCTGGATTCTGTATTTTGTACTTTAGGTCTCTATTCTGCGGTTTCTTTGAAGTTGCATCTTCTCATTAAACTGCCATTGTATTCTGCCTCCAATTCCATGTCTCATATGTCTGTTTTCTTCATTTTTGGAGCAAGCGTTCCTAGGCACCCCGGCTCAAATTAAGGTGCCCCTTTTGTCCCTGACTCACTCTCCTGCTCAGTTCTGTGGTGGCTCCCGGGGCTCTGGGGACCGCCCCTAGCTTCCTTGACCCGTAATAGATCTTCCCTCCAACAGCCTCTCTTGCAAGTCCTGTATTGTTGGTTTGTTGCCCCTGCCCCCCTTTCCACTGCCCTCCATAGTCTGTTGTGCTTCCACGGCCCTTCCTGCCTGCTCAGTGTGGTTAAATTGTTGCCTTTGCACCCTCCTACCTGCCTTCAATTTTCAGAGTCCGTGCCCCTTGCCTCTGCCTCTCAACAGTATCCTAATGAACAACTAGATTGCTAACATTCTATATTTATTACAAAAGTGTGGAGCGCCTGACATCATCTTGATGTAATCAAAACTGTAATACCTAGAGCATTCCTTTAGAAATTACATATATGAGAGGGTCTTATTGGCATCAAAATTATGGTTAGTGCTCTAAAAGACTAAAATAAGGACATATTTTCTGAGTTTTCAAATAGCGACAAAGCACTTTTAAATTATTTGTTATCTTTATGTTTTTTTATCTAGTTGACAACTTGATTAAATGTTGCACTTAGGGGAGAGGATGTGGTGTTACTTCCAGAACTGCAGACTTTGCAACTGGGGAACCAGGTTGAAGTTTCTGCTTCAGCTCGACATTCTGTGATTCTGGTCAAATCACTTAGTCTCCCCATGTCTACAACCAAAATGAATTTGTTCTTGTGTGATGTAACCAATGCTCATGTAAAGCACTCCAATACCTGACAAGTCTGCACTATATAACACTGCAAAAACACAAAATAATAAGTGTTTTGCACACTTCTGTCATTGGGCTATATTTGGGCTATATCTGGGTGATTTTGGGCTACATTTGGGCTCTTTTGTCTCCGGTGGCCATCTTGGGAGATTTATTTGTTATGAAGTTTCCTAATTTCCTGATGTACTGCAGTCTCCTCAGTCGGAAATGCTTTCAGTTTTTTACTTTGATTCCATCATGAAGGTATTCAGATATGTCACACATTTGCCATGAATTCTGAATGTTAGCACTCTAGTTGCTCATTAGATCACTGTAGTAAAACTACTGCTCACCATGGAAGTCTGCTCCTGGTATTAAAAGTGCATGTTTCAGTCTGCATGTCAGAATTTTTTAATGAAATAGAAGAGGATTTGAGAAGTCACTCAAAATGTGCCCTCATTTTCTTTCTTCAGCATTAATCATAATTTCTATGGCAAAATGAACCCCCTCATTGTGTTCCTTTTTAAATTAAATGTTTTAAGTGTTACCAGTTTATTCCAATCAAGATGGCTTCAGGTGTGCCATACTTTTGTCATAATGAAGACAGTAAGTGCTCTAGTTGTTTTTAAGAACATTCTTGGACATTCTGTCATTGGGCTATACTTGGGCTACATCTGGGTGATATTTGGGCTACATTTGGGCTCTTTTGTATCTGGTGGCCATCTTGGGAGACTTATTTGTTATGAAGTTTCCTAATTTCCTCATTTACTGCAGTCTCCTCAGTAGGAAATACTTTCAGTTTTTTACTTTGATTCCATCAAGAAGGCATTCAAATGTGTCACACATTTGCCATGAAATCAGAATGTTAGCACTCTTTTTGCTCATTAGATCACTGTAGTAAAGCTACTGCTCACCAGGGAAAACTGCTGCTGGTATTGAAAGTGCATGTTTCAGTCTGTATGCCAGGATTTGAGAAGTCACTCAAAATGTGCCCTAATTTTTCTTTATGCAGCACTAATCATACTTTTTATGGAAAAATGAACCACCTCATTTTGTTCCTTTTTAAATTAAATGTTTTAAGAGTTACCACTTTAATCCAAGCAAGATGGCTTCAGGTGTGCCATACATTTATCATAAGTAGGACGGTTAGCGCTCTAGTAGTTCTTTGGAACACTCTGGAAAGCTGCAGTAGAACACAAAGGAATCAACTGACAGTCTCTGCCCTTGTTGGATGTACATGTTTTACTGAGAATGTCAGACTTCATTCTCACATGACTGAGAAAGATAATGTGAATTTACAGAAAATAAGCTCTCAGTTTAGCTTATAGATCACCTTCCAAACCTCTGTGGTAAAAGCATGAGAAAATATTTTTCTCTCAATCATGATATCCCAGCAGAAGGCTTTTTCACATGGTGAAATCACCTTAGAACATACCACAATTCCTAAAATGAGTATGGTACCATCAACAAATGATTTATAATGTAACTAAAGTCTTAAAATCTTCTATTAACTGCAATGCTTTTTAATGAGGTGCTATCATGTATATTGGTCCCAAGATGGCTGCCAACACTTCTTGGATGAAGTGCTGACAGCCAATCAGATCTCAGGATGAGATGTGTGGTTAGGCTCCGCCCACATATATATATTGATTTAAATGCTATTTTCTCAGGAACTACTGAACAGATTTACACCAGACCTACAAAAGGCACTTCCTTGACCTGAGGACTACCTCTCTGCCAAATTTCAAGTAACTCTGTTCAGCCGTTCGGGCTGTAGCTGTGTCTAAAGGTCCTATGGAAAAATGCATGGGAAAAACGCGTTTTGGGACCCCCCTTTTTTCTCAGCCCCCGCTTGACGAATCCCCCCGAGACTTTCAGGGTAGGAGCGGAGCGTAGCGCCCCACCTATTTTGAAAATTTCGCGAGGATTCATCGACCGGCGCCAAAGTTATTCCAAATAGAATGTTGCGGATTTCCTATGGAAACAGGGTCCTAACTATAACTATCTACTGGCGACCGCCAGTAGATAATATATATATATATATATATATTCAGTGAAAAAACCATAGGTTTCACACACGTTATAGTTAGGAATTAGCATTTAAAAAACCTTAGAAATTCAGTGAAAAAACCATAGGTTTCACACATGTTATAGTTAGCTGGACATTTTACTCGTAAAAAACCAATGAAATTGCCCCGTTATAGTTAGTTCAGCTAACTATAACTCGCGCGCCCGCAATGCACTGCTGATGACGTCACATATTACATCACTCATGACATGGTCAGTGACATCACTCATGACATCACTGATGACATCTCAAATGACATCACTGATGACATCACTGATGACATCATCCTTGTGATAGAGTGGCAGACCTCCTCTCACCTTAATATAAGCTTTGATACACACATTCAAAAATAGAGACTAAAAATTTCAAAAAAATGGACATACCAATACCACTTACAACAACCTCTTCAGTAATTCTAAGATCCACATACTCATCCACTCATTCACCAACAGTCCTATACAGTCACTCATACATGTACTCACTCATCATATGTACTCATACATCTATACATCCTGTTACACAATGCCACTCATCCATAGAGTTACTCACACACATAGTCACTCATGCTAATAAAGAATAAAACATACATTTACTTGCATATACAGTAATACACACACCACCATACTTACTTCTACGGAAACTAACACATAGTTAGTCTTTTAAACAATCACTTATAGATACACATACTTATTCATACAGGAACTCTTTCAATCTCTCCCTCTCATATATACTCACATATATACACCAATACTCACATATACTAGTTTAAAACATATGTAGTTACTCCTGAAGACACTATTGAGACAGTCATTCACTCACTAACACACCCATACACACACTCATCCACCCATACAGTCCTGCACACATGCTGTCTTCAACACATACAAACAGTGAGTCACTCATTCATGCATCTATGCACTACGTAATACCCCCCACCGTACCATACAGACACTCAGACTGATACTCAAAAAAACAACTAATAACCTATATAGACAACCATGTAGCTACTCACCAACCCATGCAGCCACTTATACACAAAGTGAGAGATACACTTAATCAGTCAGTTACACAATCAATTTTTCAAAAACAAATCATCCATTTAGACACTTATATACCCATTTATTCTTCCATCGACCTTGAGATATACATATATAAAACATATGTAATTTTCAGAATAACACACATTCACTGGATGATGTCATCAGTGATGTCATCAGTGATGTCATTTGAGATGTCATCAGTGATGTCATGAGTGATGTCACTGACCATGTCATGAGTGATGTAATATGTGACGTCATCAGCAGTGCATTGCGGGCGCGCGAGTTATAGTTAGCTGAACTAACTATAACGGGGCAATTTCATTGGTTTTTTACGAGTAAAATGTCCAGCTAACTATAACATGTGTGAAACCTATGGTTTTTTCACTGAATTTCTAAGGTTTTTTAAATGCTAATTCCTAACTATAACGTGTGTGAAACCTATGGTTTTTTCACTGAATTTCTAAGGTTTTTTAAATGCTAATTCCTAACTATAACGTGTGTGAAACCTATGGTTTTTTCAGTGAATTTCTAAGGTTTTTTAAATGCTAATTCCTAACTATAACGTGTGTGAAACCCATGTTTTTTTCAGTGAATTTGCAAGGTTTTTTAAATGCTATTTTTTGTTTTTTAACTTCATTTTTTTCAAACATATTTTTAATTTAATTTTTTACCTTTTATAAAGACTATGTTTATTTTTTTAAAATCATTAAATATTTATTTTATATAAATTTTTTAAAATAAACAAGTGACATTTATTTCCAGATTTTTTTTTTTTTTTTTTTTTTTTTTTATAGTACGCGTACCGTAAGCTCACGGTAAGCGTACGGTTTACGCACCGTCCGTAATCTATCTACGCTGCTTGCGTATAGTTACGTACTTTGCGTACCGCGCGTACTGCGCGTGGGACGCGTGCGCGCTTACGCAACACGCGCACGTTACGCGGAAGTGCCGGGAAATGACTGTTATGCGCATGCGCGCAAGCGCGTGTCTTTTTTACGCGCACGCGTACTTTTTGCCGTAAGCGTACCGTAAGCGTACCGTAAGCGTACGGTAGGTCATGTGATCTTGAAACACAACTTTTGATTGGTTGAAACTACTTTCAGTTCTAGAACTCTCCTACACCACACCCATTCCCCTCATTTCTGCTTGTGATCCCTTGGGAGAAGGAGCTGGTTTGTCTTTGGGATACGATGGCAGAACAGCAGAGCTCTTCTGAGAGTGAGGCTAGCACCAGCAGCACTGTCTTGAGGCAGAGAGCGAGGAAAGTAAAACCTTCTTATGTTTGGGATTATTTTACTTTTCCAGAAGGCCAGCAAAAGGTGAATGCACCCTTAGTTACTTGCAAGCTGTGTCAGCGTGTACTTTCTAGAGGTAATCCTGACAGGAAGTATTCCTTTGGGAATCACACCATGATGAGGCACCTCAAGGATGTACACAAAAGGACACATGCTCAACTTTTTGGAGGTAACTCTTCAGAAAGACGAGCCAGTACATCCACAGCAGCTCAGCCTGGACCATCACCTGCAGAGCTTACTCCTTCTTCTGCAGCTCAGGTGAGCCCTTCATCTGTGGGGGGAGAATCTCCTTTTGCTGGCCCTCTGGAAATGAACCCTCGATTTCGGAAGGTTGATATTCATTGCACATTTTGTAAAGCTCTAATTTGTTATAGGGAGACCAGTGTTTCCCTAGTGAATAACAAAATAGATCAGCACATTTGTAGCTTTGAATGATTTTCCCATGGTTCCTTTCCTCTGTCCCTGCATGAACACAACGGTTCTTTTAAGAGCCAACCTTATCTTTCATCTTTTTTTTACATTTTTTTTAAAAAACTTTTTTTTTTTTTTTTTTACCGTACGCGTACGGTAAGCGTACCTTTTTTTTTATTTTTTAAAAAAAACACTAAAAATCATTTTTCACATTACAAGGTCCTTGAAAGACTACAATTATTACTATTGACTTACCATACTCACTGAAAAAAATATTTATTCATTTGTTTTTTTAAAAAATAGTTTTTAAAATGGTTGTAGTTTACGAAAATTTTCTATATCGATCTGAAAAAAAAGAAAAAAGTATTAATATTTTTTAAACATTTTATAATACAGTACACATATTTACATTTTTTTCCAAAAAATATTTTTGCCTTATTTTTGCTGTTTTCAGAATATATTGCATTTCACTATAAATTGTGAAAGCAATTGCATTCATCATTTTACAGCGGGCAAAAAAAAATAACAATCTCAAAGATTGTATTAAAAAAGCCCAGAATCTCTTCTCACTTAAACTTATCATTACAGAAATGCATATTATTCTTAAAAAATATCATCTAAAAACAATACTTTTTTCTTTAAAATACCGTCTGATATTTTTGTTTCAGGAGTATAATCACAATATTATATCTCAAATAACTCAAAAATACATCTGATTTTATTTCCTTTAGGCCAAATTGTATTTTTTTTTTCCCTGGAATAAATTTCCAAGGGAAAACCATTAAAATTCTAAAGTTTAATCTGTCCAGATCTCACCGATTCTCTGTAACATTTTGGTTCACAAAAATTTTTTGAATTATTTATTTAGTCCACAATAGAATTGCTTACTTTTCCACATGGCCAAATAGTAATTTTTTAAATCATTTTTGTAAAAATTTCCAATGGCAGTCCAATAGCATTCCAAAATTTAAAATGTGCAGAAGTTACCGTTTATCTCTAAATTATTGGTTTTTCAAAATTGCATGAAAAATTTAAAAAGTCCACATTACAATTGGTTATCTTTCCTTTAGGCCAAATGATAATTTTAAAAAATATTTTTTCTACAAAATTGCAATGGTAATCCAGTAAAATGGTAAAATTATTTTGTCCACATCTTGCCAAGTCTCTCTAAAATTTAGGTTTCAGAAAGATTAGATAGGAATTTGCTAAATCAAAAGGCAAACGTTGTTTGAAAATCAATTGGGAATCATTACACAGTGTCCAGCCTTTTTCACATTTTAGATAAACTGTGTAATGTCCAGAAGTAACAGTAGGTCCATCATGGAAAATTATTGCAACAGTTACAAAAGTTTTTCCTGAAATTGATAATTGCTGTCCTGTAAACTTCTTTATTAAAGTATCCAATTTTGAACCATCAGCTCTACATCGTTGCATCATTAAAATTACATACTGTCCGTATTCCCTTAAAATTAATGTTGAAAACATGTCAGAATTACACTCACCACATTTCATGCTATGATTAGCATCTTTAACTAATTTTGCAAAAGTGACTGTTTTACTCTCTGGCAATGTCAAATAAATAAACCTTTCATTATCAACAATAGAGCCACATATATTATAACAATTTTCACAACTATGTTCCCATTTATAAGAGAGACCAAAAAAAATGTCAATGGGAACTCCTTCTTCTTCCACTACCTGAAGAAAAAACAACAAGAATTCCTGTGCGTCTTGCTGTACATTTTGAGAAAACTGTGTTCGTCCTGAACATACATCTAAAAGTTTTCTAATGTCAGTAGCACTTTCTATTTGAGTTTTATCTTTACTCAGCTTTTGAAAAAGGAGACTGAGCTCTGAACAGAATCTTTTTCCCTGATTTACTATTATCTGCTCTTGCAAACTTTCCAGATAAAATACAACATTCAGCACTACATTAGCGTAGCAGTTGACACCAGAGCTATTTTCAAAATGACATCCTACAACCTGTTCTTCATTTTCCTTATTCTTTTTGCTTGCAATTACATCACTCCTCTTTTTTTTCCTCTTCTCTACATCTTCATTACAGATATTCTCATTTCTCCTTTTACGAGAAACTACACGTTTCTCCAACACAGGATACTGACCTAAATGAGGAGCATAGGTTCTTCTTAATCTATTATACTCCTTTACACAGTTTGTATCAGCACTAACTTTTGAATCATCAAAGTCAATCATGAATAAACCTGATAATGTTTTGACTCGTGACAAAGCTACATATGCCATACCTTCTTTGAACACAGTTGAACCAATGTTCACAAATGCACAATCTACAGTCAATCCTTGAGACTTGTGGATAGTTACAGCATATGCTAGTGAAAACGGAAACTGCTTCCTACGTACATATAAGTCTTTCACAAGCATGAAACGAACTGAACAACGACAAATGTCTTTAACTTCCTCTATCTGATCAAATTTTATTTTTAAACATTCAATTCCATCTTTTTTCTGATAATTAATAAAACCCACAACTCTTCCCATCGCTCCATTCACTAAGCCTTTTTCAACATCCAAATTTCTCCTTAAAAACACTCTACATTTCATGCAAACATATAGATTTTTTTCTAATCCTGCTGTTTTGGAGATATTCTTCTCTAGTGAGTCCAATTTATTTTTCAGTTTGCCTGTTACTGTGACAGTAATTCTTCCATCCTCAATTTTGTCCACTGCTTCCAATTTCATGATGTCTTCATTTTCCAATTTCAAAAGCTCCTCATTAAATATTGAGCATTCACGTAGAGTTGGCATTAAGCAGATGACACTTTTGTTTTCTGCAATATTCTTGTATATTTTCTCTGCAACTATTTCTTCCTTTGGAAATAAGTTATGTAGCAGCCGACTCTGTAATGCTTTTTTGCCAACTTCTGTGAGTAGTCCAATTCTGATATCTTTCAGAATACTTCCATATTCTTCATCGTTTGCTTGCCTCATATTAGTTGTAAGTTCCTTGTACTCAAAGAAGGACCAAATATTTGTATTTCCAATGCTTCCCAATGACTTCTTCGTGTCTTCATGTGTCACAGTATTAAACACTGGTTGTCCTTTAACTGGAGTAAGTTGCAAAAGATCCCCAAAAACTATGACGTGTTTTCCACCAAATAACACGTCATAGTCTGTCTTCAAAATTTGCTGCATTCTTAAATGCACAAAGGCAAGCATTAAGTTTGATACCATGCTCACCTCATCAATAATGAGAACTTGCATCTTCTTCAATACTCTTGACACTTCTAAGGATGCTTCTCCAGTTAGCTTGTTGAATTGTATTTTGTTCTCATGCTCCACTGGTAACATTAGCAAACGATGTAAGGTGATTCCTTTTATGTTATATGCTGCTAACCCAGTTGGAGCAGTAACCACACAAGACAAAGTAGAATCCGTTTTTTGCTTTAGGTAGCTTCTGATGACTTTAATTAGGAAACTTTTTCCAGTGCCAGCTTGTCCGCTTACATACATCCTGATTGGATGAAATGATGTGCATGAGCACTCTTTTTTGATATGTAGAAATCCGTGATCAATTTTGTTTTTGATCTCTTCATAAATTTGTTGCTGCTCTTGATTCAGTTGTCTTTCCAAATTTTCTAAGTCTATAAATTCTTCTTGAGCTTGATTCATAGCCGTTTCCACTTCATTCATGGCTATTGATGCTTCATTTTCAACGATTGGTTGTCCTAGGGGATCTTGACTGTATGTTCCTGAACTTTGGCTGTCCTGAGAACTGTCTCTAGCTATTTCTGCTGCAATTGTAGTTTCCTGTTCAATTTCTTCATTTAACATTTGCAGATAAGTTGAGAATGTACTGCATTGTATGCTGTCTTTGCAAGCATTAAAAGAATCTTCATAGCTCTGGAATTCTCCCAGTAGTTCATCCTCTGTACGCCATGGTTTAAACAACTGTAAAAGAGCCAAGTAGTAAAATTCTTTCTTGTCGGTAGTGTCGCAACTCAGCTTCCGGTGATTTATCAAACTTCCTTTGGTTTGCTTCACCAAACATCCTTCTTCACCAACAACTTTATATTTTCCACTGTTGATGTCTTCTGCAGCTTTCCGTGAATAAATGTAGTTCTGCAGCACTTCATAGAGACACATGTTCTCCAGATGATGACTTCTCTTGGGATAATATGTGTCCAACATGTTTGTTTTCAATATGTCTGTACTTTCTGGGTCATTCTCGGCCAAATATTCAATTTCTCCAACAGATTTCAGTACCCGATTTCTCATTGCTGCAAGGCCTAAACTTGCCCAAATTATTCTTCTTGACTTCGAGTAGAGACTTGCAGAAGATAACCTATCTGAACATTCGTAGGATCCAATTTCTCGATGCGATAACATCTTCAAACTAAAACTGTACAGCTTCTTACTGACAGTCTTCTCGTGAGAAATCTCTTCCCACATTTCCTTCAATTCTGTTTTTTCTGATTTCGTAATGTAAGACGTTACATATCGAGCAACAGCAATGGAATTGTCAGCAACATACTGTATATCCATGTTAGCGTTCCACATGGATAAAATGACTGGGTTGTAGTCATTTATATTTTTTGATTCTTCTTTTCTTTTAAGGTTGTAGGTATTCTTAGGTGATTTTCTTGTGATAGTATGTCTCACAGCTGACATAAAACTGTTGACTCTTCCATTTGTAAGAACAGGTCTAGGAAATCCAAATCGACATTTAGTGTAGTATTTTTCTTTGCTCTTGTATTTCCGTCGACAGTATTTTCCACACCGATGACTTTGGAAACGTAGAACTTGCTCCTTTAACTTGTTCTCTTCTGTGTTTTTAGGTATAGCACATGTTGCATATTCTTCAATGTAAGATAACACTGCTTCATCAGTATCTGTTCCAAACTTTGGGGCATCCTTGATCCACAGCAGCATATGAATATGAGGAGCACCTCTTGCCTGGTACTCTTTTCTCCAAAAGAAATCCACTACTTCTCCAAGGGGTGGATTTTTTTTATTGCAGATGAAGGACATCATAGCCTCAAATCTATGATTGAAATATCTGCAAACATTAACCGGATCCAATGAGCACAGTTCTCCTGCTGTCTTGTATTCGATGTTTTCAATGTTTGAATTGGCCTCTCGTAGAAAATCCAGTAAATCATCCCAAGCGTACTCGGCGCAGCTTAGGGTAAGGAACCATGTTGGTGTTCCTAAGTTGCGTAACATGCATTTTAGTTCACCATGGCGTCGGTACCAATATTCATTTGTCCCACGCTGACAAGCCATCAGATTGATCAGTTGTGTTTCCAAATGATCATCTCGGTGCTGCACTTTCTCCATAAAATCCTTAGCAGACACATTTTGTAAATGTACTCCACTTTTTAAAATGTGATTTACTGCATAAGACAGTGCAGACAAGTCGCTTTCAAATAAAAGATGGAACAAATAAGGGATACTTTGTCGAAATCTGGGATCTTCAGCATATAGTCTTGTAGTCCGATACTCAGAAGCTGGAATCTGTTCCGGACGTTCATCGTATCGTCCTCCTTTTCCTTTAGGAAACAGCTGGGGAAAACATCGAGCTTCCAAGCTCTCCTCCCATACACTCACAGGATTTCCTTTTGCTTTCTTCATCTGAAAGAGATCAATATTGTCTCCCATAGCTTCTTTCGAATGGAGAGGATGTATGCTAAAATGTTCATAAATTTCTTCTTCCTTTGACTTGTCCACTTTTTCAATTTGTCCAGTTGGTGTTTCTGTGTCTCCTTGTAAATCTTCTTCTTCTTCTTCTTCTTCTATATAAATTGATTCATACCATTTGTTATTTTTTTTCAAATACAAATTTGCTCTTTGTACTTTCCGCACATCTACCAGCTCCTGCCAAATCTTCTTATTCTTTGTAGGGACACCATTAACCAGAATAATTAATGGTTCAGTTTCCAAAGTATCTGCATCAATAGTTTCCATATTTTTTTTCAAATCCAAGGGCAAATACACCACTCTACCTTTTAAACCTCTCAGTAAATCTGAAGGAGGTAATTTACCAGTTTTGGGCTCCATACGTACTATGGTCTGGAACGGATGAACACATTGAATGAGTATAGACTCATATGTATTTAATTCAGAAAGTTCAGCAGGAATAGCATCCAATTCTAAATTATTATGTACAGCTCTGGTTGGCATTCTATTTTCCTCTAACTTGTTGTAGCAGTATTTGCAAATACGCTGATCTTCACCCAATTCAAAACAATTTTCAAGAAATATATATGTGGCAAAATCCATCCACTTATAATTATCTTCATTTTCACTCTTTCTGTAGAGATCAACATTCCTAGTTTGTTTTCTATAATGAGTTCTGCGGCAACAAATACAAGTAACATTTGGTCTTTCATTAGAGACTATTGCAAATTTTGTTATGTGATCATTAAATGTGTTACTTACAGAGGGTTCTACATTCTCTTCCACTTCTGCCTCATTTATTGTGTCCTTCTCTGCACTGTTTTGTTCAGGACCAAAGTAACAAAACTGAATTTCATCAACAACCTTCTCTACATCTGATACCGTTCCTCGGAACAGAGCCCTATTCAATTCATTTAACTTTATTGCTGGACTTTTGGCAAAATACAACCGTCTCACAAACTTTCTCATTTCAGTATGATGAACAGCCAGCATCCTAAAATGATGGAAAACACTATTGCACACTTTTCTAGATAGACAAGCAAGAGAATGACCCTGCAAACCAGTATTCTCTCTCACTCTGCATGGATCCAGACTTTGAAGCACCTTAATCTTTTGTTTTACACTTTTTTTACTATATTCTCTTAGAAACTCTCGAAATCTGTCAATAGATTCCTGACGCACAGTGCAAATACTACTACAATTCCAAGTGTACACTGGGGCTTTAGGACGTCTCCCCATTGCCTCATCTGCCATCACTTGTACCTCATCTCTTGGAACCATTATCTCCTTCTCCATTATGCAACCATTTTTTACTTCGTATGAACGACCTCTGGTGTCAACTGCATGCAGCAAACTATTACTTTGAAAATAGCTTTCTTCATTAAAAAAAGGTTCACTACTTGAACTATGCATCCACTTTCCTAAAAACACTTTACAAAAGTTTGTTCTGTTCACTACTCTTTTGCTTTTGCTTTGTGATTTCAGTACATTAACCATTTTATCTAATGTACGCATCCTATTCAAAATTAATATGAATAGTTTCCTTTTTAATTCTAATGCTTTTGCTGCAATGGCTTCAATTTCTTTTTTTCTCTTATAATATTTAGCCTTTTGCTTATATTTCTTTATATCCTTTATCAAATTGGACATAACTCTTCTCTGAAACATTTTTCTACGTATCTCTTTAAATGCTGTTTTTCTGTTTATGTTAAACTTTTCAATTGCAGAAGGTATATTTGCATTAACTAAATCCTCAATTTTTTGCTGTTCTGTAGGTTTTGTTACATTTTTCCGAGAACAGACATTTTGTACATTTTTGTTTGTTTTCAATATTTTGTTTAGGAATTGTCTTTTTTGCTTACCAGAAGATTTTTTCTTTTTCCCAACATCAGCATCTTCTACTAACTTTGGTCCTCCAGTTGTCCTCAAATATAGTTTTTTTTTTAGCGTTTTTTGAACTCGAGATTTTGTAGGCATCTTAAATTTTGTTCACTGTTCTTCAGCAATACCTGAAAAAAACTAAAAAAAAAATCCTTTATTGTATTTAAATATATTACTACATTTCTTTTCACAATAGTCACAAAACGAAATTTCTTTGCCATTTTCAATGCACACAAACTGCTCTTTTTTTAAAATTTATTTAAATGCACATGTCCAAGCTTTTTTTTTTTTTCAGATCACCACCGTGTGTATTCTCTGTGACTGCCTACACTCCAGCAGGGGCCACCAGCCTTAGTGATGCTGAATATATTTGCATTACAGACTTAAACCTGAAAACCCCACTCGCTTCTAATTACTGTGCATGACTATACATGGCAAGCACATGGGTGTGTGCTAAGCCTCTGCTTCTTCCCCCAAAAATTCGCTCCTCTTTTCCATCTACTGCAACTGTGAAATCACCAGAGCAAGACGCAATAAATTTCTGCCTATAATTCTTCTATGCACACAGACTCATGTTTTCACATTAGTGCCAAAACGAAATTTCTTTGCCAATTTGAAAGCACACTTACTGCTCTTTTTTTTTCGGGCCAAGTGAAAATCTCTTTTTACACTTTGAAATCACTTTTACAGACTGACACATTCTGAAACCTTTTTTTTAAATTTATTTAAATGCACATGTCCAAGCTGTTTTTTTTTCAGACCACCACCGTGTGTATTCTCTGTGACTGCCTACACTCCAGCAGGGGCAACCAGCCTTAGTGATGCTGAATGTTTTTGCATTACAGACTTAAACCTGAAAACCCCACTCGCTTCTAATTACTGTGCATGACTATACATGGCAAGCACATGGGTGTGTGCTAAGCCTCTGCTTCTTCCCCCAAAAATTCGCTCCTCTTTTCCATCTACTGCAACTGTGAAATCACCAGAGCAAGACGCAATAAATTTCTGCCTATAATTCTTCTATGCACACAGAGTCATGTGTTCACATAAGTACCAAAACGAAATTTCTTTGCCAATTTGAAAGCACACTTAATGCTCTTTTTTTTTTGGGCCAAGTGAAAATCTCTTTTTACACTTTGAAATCACTTTTACAGACTGACACATTCTGAAACCTTTTTTTTAAATTTATTTAAATGCACATGTCCAAGCTGTTTTTTTTTCAGACCACCACCGTGTGTATTCTCTGTGACTGCCTACACTCCAGCAGGGGCAACCAGCCTTAGTGATGCTGAATGTATTTGCATTACAGACTTAAACCTGAAAACCCCACTCGCTTCTAATTACTGTGCATGACTATACATGGCAAGCACATGGGTGTGTGCTAAGCCTCTGCTTCTTCCCCCAAAAATTCGCTCCTCTTTTCCATCTACTGCAACTGTGAAATCACCAGAGCAAGACGCAATAAATTTCTGCCTATAATTCTTCTATGCACACAGAGTCATGTTTTCACATTAGTGCCAAAACGAAATTTCTTTGCCAATTTGAAAGCACACTTACTGCTCTTTTTTTT
The DNA here is from genome assembly GCF_964204655.1 of Triturus cristatus. NCBI lineage: Eukaryota > Metazoa > Chordata > Amphibia > Caudata > Salamandridae > Triturus > Triturus cristatus. The sequence continues at coordinate 773,955,206 of NC_140593.1, forward strand.
TCGGGCCAAGTGAAAATCTCTTTTTACACTTTGAAATCACTTTTACAGACTGACACATTCTGAAACCTTTTTTTTAAATTTATTTAAATGCACATGTCCAAGCTGTTTTTTTTTCAGACCACCACCGTGTGTATTCTCTGTGACTGCCTACACTCCAGCAGGGGCAACCAGCCTTAGTGATGCTGAATGTATTTGCATTACAGACTTAAACCTGAAAACCCCACTCGCTTCTAATTACTGTGCATGACTATACATGGCAAGCACATGGGTGTGTGCTAAGCCTCTGCTTCTTCCCCCAAAAATTCGCTCCTCTTTTCCTTCTACTGCAACTGTGAAATCACCAGAGCAAGACGCAATACATTTCTGCCTATAATTCTTCTATGCACACAGAGTCATGTTTTCACTTTATTGCCAAAATGAAATTTCTTTGCCAATTTGAAAGCACACTTACTGCTCTTTTTTTTTTGGGCCAAGTGAAAATCTCTTTTTACACTTTGAAATCACTTTTACAGACTGACACATTCTGAAACCTTTTTTTTAAATTTATTTAAATGCACATATCCAAGCTGTTTTTTTATCAGACCACCACCGTGTGTATTCTCTGTGACTGCCTACACTCCAGCAGGGGCAACCAGCCTTAGTGATGCTGAATGTATTTGCATTACAGACTTAAACCTGAAAACCCCACTCGCTTCTAATTACTGTGCATGACTATACATGGCAAGCACATGGGTGTGTGCTAAGCCTCTGCTTCTTCCCCCAAAAATTCGCTCCTCTTTTCCATCTACTGCAACTGTGAAATCACCAGAGCAAGACGCAATAAATTTCTGCCTATAATTCTTCTATGCACACAGAGTCATGTTTTCACATAAGTGCCAAAACGAAATTTCTTTGCCAATTTGAAAGCACACGTACTGCTCTTTTTTTTTTGGGCCAAGTAAAAATCTCTTTTTACACTTTGAAATCACTTTTACAGACTGACACATTCTGAAACCTTTTTTTTAAATTTATTTAAATGCACATGTCCAAGCTGTTTTTTTTTCAGACCACCACCGTGTGTATTCTCTGTGACTGCCTACACTCCAGCAGGGGCAACCAGCCTTAGTGATGCTGAATGTATTTCCATTACAGACTTAAACCTGAAAACCCCACTCGCTTCTAATTACTGTGCATGACTATACATGGCAAGCACATGGGTGTGTGCTAAGCCTCTGCTTCTTCCCCCAAAAATTCGCTCCTCTTTTCCATCTACTGCAACTGTGAAATCACCAGAGCAAGACGCAATACATTTCTGCCTATAATTCTTCTATGCACACAGAGTCATGTTTTCACATAAGTGCCAAAACGAAATTTCTTTGCCAATTTGAAAGCACACTTACTGCTCTTTTTTTTTCGGGCCAAGTGAAAATCTCTTTTTACACTTTGAAATCACTTTTACAGACTGACACATTCTGAAACCTTTTTTTTAAATTTATTTAAATGCACATGTCCAAGCTGTTTTTTTTTCAGACCACCACCGTGTGTATTCTCTGTGACTGCCTACACTCCAGCAGGGGCAACCAGCCTTAGTGATGCTGAATGTATTTGCATTACAGACTTAAACCTGAAAACCCCACTCGCTTCTAATTACTGTGCATGACTATACATGGCAAGCACATGGGTGTGTGCTAAGCCTCTGCTTCTTCCCCCAAAAATTCGCTCCTCTTTTCCATCTACTGCAACTGTGAAATCACCAGAGCAAGACGCAATACATTTCTGCCTATAATTCTTCTATGCACACAGAGTCATGTTTTCACATAAGTGCCAAAACGAAATTTCTTTGCCAATTTGAAAGCACACTTACTGCTCTTTTTTTTTCGGGCCAAGTGAAAATCTCTTTTTACACTTTGAAATCACTTTTACAGACTGACACATTCTGAAACCTTTTTTTTAAAATTTATTTAAATGCACATGTCCAAGCTGTTTTTTTTTCAGACCACCACCGTGTGTATTCTCTGTGACTGCCTACACTCCAGCAGGGGCAACCAGCCTTAGTGATGCTGAATGTATTTCCATTACAGACTTAAACCTGAAAACCCCACTCGCTTCTAATTACTGTGCATGACTATACATGGCAAGCACATGGGTGTGTGCTAAGCCTCTGCTTCTTCCCCCAAAAATTCGCTCCTCTTTTCCATCTACTGCAACTGTGAAATCACCAGAGCAAGACGCAATAAATTTCTGCCTATAATTCTTCTATGCACACAGAGTCATGTTTTCACATAAGTGCCAAAACGAAATTTCTTTGCCAATTTGAAAGCACACTTACTGCTCTTTTTTTTTCGGGCCAAGTGAAAATCTCTTTTTACACTTTGAAATCACTTTTACAGACTGACACATTCTGAAACCTTTTTTTTAAATTTATTTAAATGCACATGTCCAAGCTGTTTTTTTTTCAGACCACCACCGTGTGTATTCTCTGTGACTGCCTACACTCCAGCAGGGGCAAGCAGCCTTAGTGATGCTGAATGTATTTCCATTACAGACTTAAACCTGAAAACCCCACTCGCTTCTAATTACTGTGCATGACTATACATGGCAAGCACATGGGTGTGTGCTAAGCCTCTGCTTCTTCCCCCAAAAATTCGCTCCTCTTTTCCATCTACTGCAACTGTGAAATCACCAGAGCAAGACGCAATACATTTCTGCCTATAATTCTTCTATGCACACAGAGTCATGTTTTCACATAAGTGCCAAAACGAAATTTCTTTGCCAATTTGAAAGCACACTTACTGCTCTTTTTTTTCGGGCCAAGTGAAAATCTCTTTTTACACTTTGAAATCACTTTTACAGACTGACACATTCTGAAACCTTTTTTTTAAAATTTATTTAAATGCACATGTCCAAGCTGTTTTTTTTTCAGACCACCACCGTGTGTATTCTCTGTGACTGCCTACACTCCAGCAGGGGCAACCAGCCTTAGTGATGCTGAATGTATTTCCATTACAGACTTAAACCTGAAAACCCCACTCGCTTCTAATTACTGTGCATGACTATACATGGCAAGCACATGGGTGTGTGCTAAGCCTCTGCTTCTTCCCCCAAAAATTCGCTCCTCTTTTCCATCTACTGCAACTGTGAAATCACCAGAGCAAGACGCAAAAAATTTCTGCCTATAATTCTTCTATGCACACAGAGTCATGTTTTCACATAAGTGCCAAAACGAAATTTCTTTGCCAATTTGAAAGCACACTTACTGCTCTTTTTTTTTCGGGCCAAGTGAAAATCTCTTTTTACACTTTGAAATCACTTTTACAGACTGACACATTCTGAAACCTTTTTTTTAAATTTATTTAAATGCACATGTCCAAGCTGTTTTTTTTTCAGACCACCACCGTGTGTATTCTCTGTGACTGCCTACACTCCAGCAGGGGCAAGCAGCCTTAGTGATGCTGAATGTATTTCCATTACAGACTTAAACCTGAAAACCCCACTCGCTTCTAATTACTGTGCATGACTATACATGGCAAGCACATGGGTGTGTGCTAAGCCTCTGCTTCTTCCCCCAAAAATTCGCTCCTCTTTTCCATCTACTGCAACTGTGAAATCACCAGAGCAAGACGCAATAAATTTCTGCCTATAATTCTTCTATGCACACAGAGTCATGTTTTCACATAAGTGCCAAAACGAAATTTCTTTGCCAATTTGAAAGCACACTTAGTGCTCTTTTTTTTTCGGGCCAAGTGAAAATCTCTTTTTACACTTTGAAATCACTTTTACAGACTGACACATTCTGAAACCTTTTTTTAAAATTTATTTAAATGCACATGTCCAAGCTGTTTTTTTTTCAGACCACCACCGTGTGTATTCTCTGTGACTGCCTACACTCCAGCAGGGGCAAGCAGCCTTAGTGATGCTGAATGTATTTGCATTACAGACTTAAACCTGAAAACCCCACTCGCTTCTAATTACTGTGCATGACTATACATGGCAAGCACATGGGTGTGTGCTAAGCCTCTGCTTCTTCCCCCAAAAATTCGCTCCTCTTTTCCATCTACTGCAACTGTGAAATCACCAGAGCAAGACGCAATACATTTCTGCCTATAATTCTTCTATGCACACAGAGTCATGTTTTCACATAAGTGCCAAAACGAAATTTCTTTGCCAATTTGAAAGCACACTTACTGCTCTTTTTTTTTCGGGCCAAGTGAAAATCTCTTTTACAGACTGACACATTATGAATCCACCATGTGTAACTACAACAAAAACAATTCCCATTTCTATTATTCATTTCTTAAGTTACCACATACATCCCCTCTCAAACTGTAAACTCACCTTTAAATTTAGTTAGTTGTGAAAGAAATGTGTCACTCAAACAGCAGATTATCAGAGCCAGGATCTCTGTTCTGTACACCTCTCTCCTCTCAGCAGAACCAGATAATGGCAAACTTTCCCTCTATTTTTCCACACATATACATGTAAGTTTCAAATCTCAGTGCTTCCCCCTTTTTTTCAAATGTAATGACACATTTCTATTGGTTGAAAACCAACCCTTTTCCAAAAGTACCCTGCCCCCAACTTGACTTCTGCCTAGTACCCTTCCCCCAACTTGACTTCTGCCTGCTACCATAGCAACAGCTCATGGAACACTGCTGTGTGCAGTTAGGTCAGAAGTTCGACACACAATGTTTCAATTCCACAGAGCAAGAGTGCTTGACTTTTCAATCCTAACTGCAAATCCATAGTACTGTTCTTTGGTTACACATTTTTTTGTACCAATACAAAACATGCTTCTATTAATTTTCACATACAGCCTAGTTTTTATTCTAGAATGGTATGAAACAGCCAATCAGTTCTTTTTGTTTTGTAAAAAATATGTATGCCTCCATTTCCAAACTGTCTTTATTTTCATATTGCCATTCTACTGAAAGACACCTCCTGAGTGCATCCAGTTCTCCTTTGAAGATGTTCACAGTGTGGATTGTAGGGCACAGCTATGTCTTCTGGAGTGAAAAGTTTGCAGAGAAAACAGATATGGTGAGAGACCTTGCTTTGCCAAATGTAGACATTAAATGGATTGGTCAGAGAGGGTTAAAGTGGCACCAATTGATGCCATTGGTGAAATCCTTCATGCAAATCCAACACCCTGACCTCATAATAGTGCACTGTGGTGGCAATGACCTAGGCACTTTGACTGGGGTAGGTCTGGAAATGCTTATGAAGGACACCTTTGCACAACTGTTTACACTTTTCCCTAAAACTGCCTTTGTGTTTTCCAACATATGCCAAAGGCAAAAATGGAACTGGTCCAATCATTTCTGTCCACAGATTGACAAAGCAAGAAAGCACGTCAACAAATCTGTTTCTGCTTTCCTCCGTGACTATGGTATGGGTGCCATTTACCACAACAACTTGCGTTACGACATGCAAGACATTTATAGAGGAGATGGTGTGCACTTCAATGATGAAGGGAACAGAGTCTTCCTCTTGAACCTTAGACTCTGCATCGGTACTTACTTGTAAGTACCACTAAAAAAATGACTCCATAAACACAACAGCTCTTTTTAGAGCTCCCTAATTTCTAAACTCTTAAATCTGATTTTCATTTATTTATTTTTTTTTTTTTTACCGTACGCTTACCGTGAGCTTACCGTACGCGTACCCCGTGATTTTTTTTAAAATCAATAAATGTTTTTTTTGTACTTTTCTGTCCTTCTTTGACCCCCTTACAATTGTTAGGGGGTCTGTAACTCTCCTCATTGCCCCCTTTCTTTGTTTTCACTCTTTTTTTTCAGAGTGAAATACACAAAATGGCGGCCGCCGCTTCCTGGTTTCGGCCGATTCGAATGTTTACTAAGATCTAAGAGCCAATCAGAATCGCGCTCGCGCACGCCACCGTACGCTTACCGTAAGCGTACGGTAAGCGTACCGTAAGCTGGCTCAGATATATATATTGATTTAAAGGCTATTTTCTCAGAATCTACTGAACATATTTACACCAAACCTACAAAAGGCACTTCCTTGACCTAGGGACTACCTCTCTGCCAAATTTCTAGTAATTTTGTTCAGCCGTTCGGGCTGTAGCTCGTTCTAAAGGTCCTATGGAAAAATGCATGGGAAAAACGCGTTTTGGGACCCCCCTTTTATCTCAGCCCCCGCTTGACGGATCCCCCCGAGACTTTCAGGGTAGGAGCGGAGCATAGCGCCCCACCTATTTTGAGAAATTCGCGAGGATTCGTCGACCGGCGCCAAAGTTATTCAAAATAGAATGTTGCGGATTTCCTATGGAAACGTGGTCCTAACTATAACTACCTACTGGCGACCGCCAGTAGGTAATATATATATATATATATATATTACCTACTGGCAGTCGTCAGTAGGTAGTTATAGTTAGGACCTATTTTCCATAGGAAATCTGCAACATTCTATTTTGAATAACGTTGGCGCGGATTGACGAATCTTCGTGAAATTTTCCAAACTTTTGGCCAGCACCGGTCCGCTCCTATCCTGAAAATTTCACAGTGATTCGTCAAGTGGGGGTCGAGAAAAAAGGGGGGTCCTAAAACGCATTTTCCCCATGCATTTTCCCATAGGACCTGTTGACGCAGCTACAGCCCGAACTGCTGAACGGAATTCCACCAAATTTGGCAAAGAGGTAGCCCTCAGTTCAGACTTGTGTCTTTTGCTTAAATAGTGTAAATCCGTTCAGTACTTCCTGAGAAAATTAGAGTTAAAAAGATAGATATATCTGGGCGGAGCCTGACCACACATCTCATCGTGAGATCTGATTGGCTGTCAGTACTTCATCCAAGAAGTGTTGGCAGCCATCTTGGGACCAATATACATGATACCACCTCATTAAAAAGCATTGCAGTTAATAGAAGGTTTCAAGACTTTAGTTACATTATAAATCATTTGTTGATGATACCATACTCATTTTAGGAATTGTGGTGTGTTCTAAGGTGATTTTACCATGTGCAAAAGCCTTCTGCTGTGATATCATGAATCATGTTTGAGAGAAAACTATTTTCTCATGCTTTTCCCACAGAGGTTTGGAAGGTGATCTATAAGCTAAACTGAGAGCATCTTTTCTGTAAATTCACATTATCTTTCTCAGTCATGTGAGAATGAAGTCTGACATTCTCAGTAAAACATGTACATCCAACAAGGGCAGAGACTGTCAGTTGATTCATTTGTGTTCTACTGCAGCTTCCCAGAGTGTTCTAAAGAATAACTAGAGCGCTAACAGTCCTACTTATGACAAACGTATTGCACACCTGAAGCCATCTTGATTGGAATAAAGTGGTAACTCTTAAAACATTTAATTTAAAAGGAAAAAAATGAGGGGGTTCATTTTGCCATAGAAAGTATGATTAGTGCTGCAGAAAGAAAATTAGGGCACATTTTGAGTGACTTCTCAAATCCTCTTCTATTTCATTAAAAAATTCTGACACGCAGACTGAAACAGGCACTTTCATTGCCAGCAGCAGACTTCCCTGGTGAGCAGTAGCTTTACTACAGTGATCTAATGAGCAACTAGAGTACTAACATTCAGAATTTATGGCAAACGTGTGACACATCTGAATGCCTTCTTGATGGAACCAAAGTAAAAAACTGAAAGTATTTCCTACTGAGGAGACTGCAGTAAATGAGGAAATTAGGAAACTTCATAACAAATAAATCTCCTAAGATGGCCACCAGAGACAAAAGAGCCCAAATGTAGCCCAAATATCACCCAGGTCTAGCCCAAGTATAGCCCAATGACAGAATGTCCCAGAGTGTTCTAACGAACAACTAGAGCGCTAACAGTCTTACTTATGACAAAAGTATGGCACACCTGAAGCCATCTTGATTGGAATAAAGTGGTAACACTTAAAACATTTAATGTACAAAGGAACAGAATGAGGGGGTTCATTTTGCCATAGAAATTATGATTAGTGCTGCCGAAAGAAACATTAGGGCACATTTTGACTTCTCAAATCCTCTTCTATTTCATAAAAAAATTCTGACATGCAGACTGAAACATGCACTTTGAATACCAGCAGCAGACTTCCCTGGTGAGCAGTAGCTTTACTACAGTGATCTAATGAGCAACTAGAGTGCTAACATTCAGAATTTATGGCAGATGTGTGACACATCTGAATGCCTTCTTGATGGAACCAAAATAAAAAACTGAAAGTATTTCCTACTGAGGAGACTGCAGTAAATGAGGAAATTAGAAAACTTCATAACAAATAAATCTCCCAAGATGGCCACCAGAGACAAAAGAGCCCAAATGTAGCCCAAATATCACCCTGATGTAGCCCAAGTATAGCCCAATGACAGAATGTCCCAGAGTGTTCTTAAGAACAACTAGAGCGCTTACTGTCTTACTTATGACAAATGTATGGCACACCTGAAGCCATCTTGATTGGAATAAACTGGTAACACTTAAAACATTTAATTTAAAAAGGAACACAATGAGGGGGTTCATTTTGCCATAGAAATTATGATTAGTGCTGAAGAAAGAAAAATGAGGGCACATTTTGAGTGACTTCTCAAATCCTCTTCTATTTCATTAAAAATCTTCTGATGCAGACTGAAACATGCACTATTAATACCAGCAGCAGACTTCCGTGGTGAGCAGTAGCTTTACTCCAGTGATCTAATGAGCAACTAGACTGCTAACATTCAGAATTTATGGCAAATGTGTGACATATCTGAATACCTTCTTGATTGAATCAAAGTAAAAAACTGAGAGCATTTCCTACTGAGGAGACTGCAGTAAATGAGGAAATTAGGAAACTTCATAACAAATAAATCTCCCAAGATGGCCACCAGAGACAAACGAGCCCAAATGCAGCACAAATATCACCCAGATGTAGCCCACATGTAGCCCAATGACAGAAGTGTGCAAAACACTTATTTTTTGTGTATTTGAAGTTTTATATAGTGCAGACTTGTCAGGTATTGGAGTGCTTTACATGAGCATTGGTTACATCACACAAGATCAAATGCATTTTGATTGTAGACATGGGGAGATTAAGTGATTTGACCAGAATCACAGAATGTTGAGCTGAAGCAGAAAATCCAACCTGGTTCCCCAGTTGCAGAGTCTGCAGCTCTGGAAGTAACACCACATCCTCTCCCCTAGGTGCAACATTTAATCAAGGGGTCAACTGGATTAAAAAACATAAAGATTACAAATAATTTAAAATTTCTTTGTCGCTATTTGAAAACTCAGAAAATATGTCCTCATTTTAGTTTTTTAGAGCACTAACCATAATTTTGATGCAAATAAGACCCTCTCATATATGTAATTTCTAAAGGAAATGCTCTAGGTATTACAGATTTGATTACATCAAGATGACGTCAGGCGTTCCACACTTTTGTAATAAATATAGGATGGTAGCAATCTAGTTGTTCATTGGGATACTGTTGAGAGGCAGACTCCAGGGGCACTGACTCTGAAAATTGAAGGCAGGTAGGAGAGTGCAGAGGCAACAATTTGACCACACTGGGCAGGCAGGAAGGGCAGTGGCAGCACAACAGACTATGGAGGGCAGTGGAAAGGGGGGCAGGGGCAACAAACCAACAATACAGGACTGGCAAGAGAGGCTGTGGCAATATAATAGACCACTGTGGGCAGAAGGAAGAGGCAGTGGTAGTACAACCATACAGGCCAACAGACCCGTTTCAGCCAGGAAACGTCCAATGTTTTTAAGCTCAAATGGGCTTTATTTGATCTGTCTCCTGTCTACAATCTCCTCTTTTTCAATGTAACTCAAAGGGGAACATCAATACCCCAGTTTTTTTTCAAATTCTCCCTCTTACCAAGTTCAAAATGTTCGCAAGTATGGTACATTGGATCATGGTAGGCAGGAGGAATTGGGGTAAGGACATGGACTCGGATAACAGAGGACAGGAGGGACATGGAGAGGTGCGCCAAACTGACCCTACAGGGCAGGCATCAGGGTTTGCAGCAGCACAATACACTACACAGGGCATGCGGGACGGGAGTGCAGCACAACAATCCATAGAAAGAAATAGGGAGGACACAGGACCATGCACATGGACAACAGAGAACAGAGGGGAAAGTGGCAATGGTAGCTAGCTGACCATAATGGACAGACAGGAGAGAAAGCTGCAGCATAACAGACCATAAAGGGCAGGAGGGACGGATCAGGGGCATTACAATGGAACAGACAAGCAAGGAGGGAGGGAATAGGGGTCTGCACATGGAAACAGAGGGCTGGGGGCAAGGGGGCAGGGCAGGAGCAGCAAGATGACCATGGAGGTCAGGCAGGATGGGCACTAGAAACAAGACACACCATGGAGAGCAACAATGAGACTATGATGGCATACACACAGACCATGGAGGGAAGGTGGGAGGGGCCATGGCAGCACAGAAGACCATGCATGGCAAGCGGGAGGGTTAGTGCCAGCACAGTGGCTATGAAGGAGGGTGCAGGGGCATGCACAAAGGACCATGGAGGATAGAAGGGAGGGTCAGGACCTGGGCACAGACAAGAGAGTTCAAGCGAAGGGGCCTCACAACAGATCGTGTGGGGCAGACAGGAGGAGCAGTTGCAGCACAACAGACCAGGGAGGGCAGATGGATGTGGCAGTAAAATGGACCATGGAGGACAGGAGGAAGGGGATAGGGGCATGGCATGTGGACAGGCAAGGTGGAGGTGGCACGGACAGGTTACAGTCATCTGACAATGCTAGGCAGGTGGGAGGGGAGTGGCAGCTCAACAGAACACTGAGTAGATAGGAGTGGCAGGTCCATGGAACATGGTGGGCAAAAAGGATGGAGCAGGGGCATGCACAAAGACATCGGAGGGCAGGGGGAAGGAGAATAGGGGCAGCAAGCTAAGCACAGAGGCTAAGCAGGAGGTCAATGATGGGCCATAGAATTGGGCAATGGAGGGCAGGAGGAGTGGACTGGTACATCATGCTAAATGGAAGGCAGTGGCAGCACATCAGACCATGCATGGCAGGAGGGAGGAGGCTAGTCCATGGATTCAGACAACAGAGGATAGGGAGGAGGTGGAAGGGGCAGCAAGCTAACTGTTCAGAGAAGGTGGGTATTAGGAACTTTATTGTTTTTAAAATGTGTGTCTGTGCGAACTACTTAACATATGAACAAGTATGCAGCATAATCTCACTTTTATTCAGGAAGAAGAGGGCGTTTGTGACTGTGACTCCGGGCTCACTAGGCAGAAACACCCCCTGACCCTCCACCCCCATCGCAAAATGTAATGCCCATCAAAAGGGTAGGTGACCGCAGTGTTATATAGAACATAGACCTGAAAGCACGATTGAAAATGAAAACTAGATATAGTATATGGTATAAACTATGCACCAAAAAGTGTGATATAAGATAAACCGGGCGTGAAATATAATATGCAATACATTGTGCGCAATGACAGATTCATTGGAGAGCGCGAGATAGCACAGCACCTTGGAGTGTAATATGCACAGGGCAGTGTTGTGTAACCTAACTAATCTCTAAAGTTGTAATATAAAATATGTGCTGGGGAGTGTAATGTTGCATATGCACTGTGACAAAGATATGGATCCCAGATTGTAATATGTATGGCATAGCGCTGTGCGTTATAACATAGGCATCGAGGAAGGCACGTTAAATGGGGCAATATAACCTGTGCGAAGGTAAGTGTGGCATGACATATTCACGGGGTGGTGTTACAGTGCACATGGGCTAGAGAGTGTCATAGCATAAGCACTAGCTGGTGGAATACAACACAGAGGTGTGTGGCACTCGGCGGGCACTGGTGGGTGTAACACAGCATTGGGCTCAGCCAGGAGCACGCTGTGACTCTCAAGTGAGGTTTGTCTTCTTTCTAGAGAGTAGAATAAAAAGTATTACACATTCGGCGGTGGATGTGTGTTTTATTAACCGTGAGGGGGGTTTCTTGCATAGTTTGGTCGAATTGGTGTGCGTGTGTATTAAATGTGCCCGTCAATAGCTACCCATGTTTGTATGAATAAACGACAAGGGTGTCTACTTGGAGAGTACCCACCGGCGGGGGCGCCGGGATTAGGCACGGTAGGGCGTCAGACACGTCAGAGCTTCACTAGCGGTGTAAATACATTCCACGTGGATTCATTGTATGCATAGTCGCCTTTTAATGAATATCACGCAAATCATCATGGTGATAGGTACATACGGTTTATCCAGAATGTCCTAGGTGTTTCTATAAATATATATTTTGTTTAAATAATAAAAAACAAAGGCCGGCCCCGAAGGGATGGGGTCCCCGGGCCATAAGTGGCCTGAGGAGGGGGGCAACACAGCTCCCCTCCTAAAGAATTAAAAAAAAAAAAGGCCATGACCCGGGGGTTGGGGTCCCCGGGGTGATTAAGGCCTTGGGAGGGCCAAATTAATTTTTTTCAACAAAATAAATTAGGGTGCAGGCCCTGGGGGATGGGGTCCCCAGGGCCAATAAATTAGAAAAAGAAGGGGGGCCACACAGCCCTCCTTCTTAAAAAATTCAAATAAATAAAAGACCGGCATCGCGCCTGAGGACACGCCCCCTTCTTTCAGCACTCTGCAAACGCTCCCCCTGGCGAGTTGTAAGTTGGGGAATTAATTTCCCTTCAAAACTGAGGGTCCCTGAGGGCGATGACGATCAAACCGTTGCACACCCATTCAGTTAATTACTGTAAAATTGTGTGGCACTGAACTCGCATTGATACATTTCCTATTTTAAGGTTACTTGTATTTACGGTGAATTGTTCTTACCAAAGGTACAGCCGAGGACGCTTTGGACTGTAATCTCAATATGGTTAGACATGCCAGTATGTTGTATTGAAAGACAGAGTGAAGTAACTCTAGTCTGTGAAATCTGTTTTCACTGTCGACTTTGAAATACTATCACATGTTTATTTAAATGTACACTGAACGTTACTGCGGCACTCGTGAACAAGGGAGTCAGTCCCGAAACACGTAGAGTTGGCTTTTTCTGCAAAATAAATCACTGCATTAAAAAAGCTTGAAGAGTCCGTGGGTGCTGTTTTCGGAATTTACGATACCAGCTTTGGTGCATGGTTTGAGGTTTGCTTCCGCTATGGACCGCCATCGTTAGAGGCAGGGGAAAGGCGGTTTCGGTGCTTCGGCACTGATTTCAAGTTGTGTGATATATATACATATATTATATATTATCTACTGGCGGTCGCCAGTAGATAGTTATAGTTAGGACCGTGTTTCCATAGGAAATCTGAAAATTCTATTTTGAATAACTTTGGCGCCGGTTGAAGAATACTCGTGAATTTTTCAAAATGGGTGGGGCGCTCCGCTCCGCTCCTATCCTGAAAGTCTCGGGGTGATTAGTCAAGCGGGGGCCGAGAAAAAAGGGGGGTCCCAAAACGCGTTTTCCCCATGCATTTTTCCATAGGGACCTTTAGTCCAAGGTACAGCTCAAACGGCTGAACAGAATCATTTGAAATTTGGCAAAGAGAAAGTCCTCAGGTCAGGGATGTGCCTTTTTAATATCTGGAGTCAATCTGTTCAGTAGTTCCTGAGAAAATTTCAGTTAAAAGTACATATATATCTATAGGCGCGCAACGTGCGCATACGGTAAGCATACCGTACGCGCACGCTGACGTGCGCGAGCATAATTCTGATTGGTGGTTTACATGACAGTAAACATTCCAGTCGGTCGAAATCAGGAAGTGTCGGCCGCCATTTTGTCTCTCGCAGTCTGAGGCAGTGAAAAACAAAGGTGGAGAATGTGAAAAGGGGGCAGGGTGGACAGTTCCTGACCCCCTAGCCTTTGTCAGGGGGTCACTGAAGGACCCCCAAGGATGAAAAAAACATTCTTTTTTTTTCGAAAAAGCGCGGGGTGCGCGCACTGTGCGCGCACGGCACGCACAACGCATCGTGGGTGCTCGGTGCACGAAGTGCATCGAGCGCCCACAGCGCGCGCGCGGTGCGCCCACAGCGCGCGTGCGGTGCACGCACGGTGCGCGCTCGGTGCGCGCACGGTGAAGAACATGAAAAAAAAAATATTAATAAATACATAACTTAGCATTTAAAAAAACGTACAAATTCACTTAAAAAACCATAGGTTTCACACACGTTATAGTTAGGAATTAGCATTTAAAAAACCTTGCAAATTCACTTAAAAAACCATAGGTTTCACACATGTTATAGTTAGCTGGACATTTCCCTCATAAAAAAACAATGAAATTCCCCCGTTATAGTTAGTGCAGGCAACTATAACTCACGCGACCGCAATCCTCTGCTGATGACGTCAGATATTACATCACTGATTACATATGTGTCTTTCTGAAAAATAAATATTTGTAATATACGTATAGCTAAAGATTAATGGAAGAAGACATGGGTAAATAGGTGTCTAAATACATTGTGTCATAGCACACTTGCTTTGGATTTTGGAAGCGAGAGCAGGGAAACCTGCTCTTGCTTCCAAAATTCCAAGCTGATTGCTTTTCCACACAGGGTGCTGCATGTCAGCATTCCCCCGTGTGGAAAAGCAATGCCGGCTCCCACAAGACGCAGGGAGCCGGTGGGATCCTGGGGGCATTGGGGCTCCCCCCACGGTCCCCAACGGTGATGCAAGGCCCCGGAGGATGGGGTCCTTAGGGCCGGAATTGGCCACGGGAGGGGGGCCGACGTGGCCCTCTTCTCGTTTTTGTTTGTGCGGCTCTCAGCGTGGCACTCGAGTACTTCTTAAGTCTTTCAAACACCAAGGGGTATATTCTGAAGGACACATCGCCGAGTTAACGGCACTTTATCGCAACCAAAATGGTGATAAATTTAACGCAACATTCACAAGCTGGAGCAAACAGCCCATATCACCAGCTTACCAGTGATAGCAGCCTCAAAAAGCATTGTCATGGATGACCCCGGCAAATATTGCGAATGAGATGTAGGTGTACCTGTGCAAAAAGCAGCAAACACATCACTTTGCATGTTTCTCAACCACCAGCAAGATCGTTGAAGAGAGTACAAAACAGGCGATAAGGTGTGTTAGTAGTAGGAAGTTTACACCTGCTCTGAGCTGGTGTAAAGTTAGACTACAACCTGCAACATGAAAGGGAGCCCAGCCCAGAGCAACATCTGAATGACAACAGGTGCAATGGAGCCAACGATCATGCAGCTCGGACACCCAACACTGCTCCGACACCCGCCGCCACCAGCCCCTTGTCTGCCATCCCCCCTCACCGCCACCCCCTCAAACAAATGTGAGAGCAACCTTAGGTAATCTGGAACGTGACAAATTGACTGATGTCGCACAATTAGAATTAAGAACATGCATGTGAGGTTGGACAAATAAGAATCTCAGTCATCTATGGATTCACATATAAAACATTTTATTTAAACAAAACAAAAAAAAAAGTAGGTACAGGCATGGCTTGCCATCCCTCGACAATTTGTGAATTACAGCCTGCAAAAAAAAAAGAAAGATAAGATTGTGCGTTATGCGTCCATCAAAGGAGAGAGAGAGAAAGAGTGAGAGAGAGAAAGAAAGAAAGAGAGTGAGAGAGAGAGGAAGACAGAGAAAGAGTGAGAGAGAAAGAGAGAAAGAGTGACATACAAGAAAGAGAGAGAGAAGAGAAAGAGAGAAACAGTGTGAGAAAGAGGAAGAGAGAGAGATAAAGAGTGAGACAGAGAGGAAGAGAGAGAGAAAGAAAGAATTAGAGAGAGAGGAAGAGACAGAGAAAGAGTGTGAGAGAGATAAAGGAAGAAATAGAGAGTGAGAGAGAGAAAGAGTGTGAGTGACAGAAATGAAGAGATGGAGAGGGACAGTGAGTGTCCACACTGTGGACAAAACCCTCACAGCTCACCTTTCTGACACCGGTGTGTCTCTAACCACATGCCAGGACATATTGGATCCCTCAAGCTCACTCATCTGAAACATAGTACAGAATCAGTAATGGCAGAGTACATACGACTGTGCATGCCTAAATCGCTGTCCCACCTTTGCGCATCCAGGCTGCTGCACCACATCCACTTCCACTGCCCAGAGGTGTCTGCCCACCACTGTGCACCCAGGCTGCTGCACCCATGCACTCCCTCCGCGCAGAGGTTTCTGCCTGGACCTGTGCACCCAGGCCTCACTGCTCACCTTCCCGCATACAGGGCACCCTCCACATCATGCATCCCCGCTTCGCAGGCCACCAGGTCTCACATTTGGTTCTGCGTCATGATTTTACCATGGCAGAGGACATAGCAGTGCATCTGCCATCATCGCAGGTTGCACACCCGCTCGGCCCTTGCGGTGCCACTAACTCTGTGACCAGTGAGGCCACACCACATGGCGGTAGGCCTCCGCTGATCAATGGCTCAGGCCTACACTGTGGTCCAGCAGGGCACACAAAACCTGACCTGTCCAGACCACCAGGACGGGACATTATCGCAGGCTGCACACCAGCTCAGCACTTACAGTGTCCCTACCTCAGTGCACTGAAAGTCACCGTCCTGTGGCAGTGTGCCTGTGCCGGCCGCAGTGCATCCAGTGCACCAAGTCTGAAATGGAAATGGCGTGGAGCACATGCACCCTGTCCATTTTATTGGCAGGGTCACATGTCCTGTGATACCTGTGCTTGATGGGTGTGGTGTGGGTGTAAACCAGCAGTCAGGGAGTGGCTGTGGCATACTGACAACTAGACCTGAGAGCAGCAGATCACCTCAATGAAAATCTGGGCTATGTTGCGTTGTTGTCCCTCCCTGTATGCGTAAGAGGATTGGGCTGGCCTGGCATATGGCAGTCCTGCGTGAGGCTGTGAACAATGACTCTGGAGCTCTGGGCGTGGTTACGTCCTGGACTGTATGAGGAATCAACTGATGCGGGTAGAACTGTTGTAGTGCTGCCGCCACCCGGGCCGCAAGCGCCAATGTGTCACCCTGTGACCCAAGTCCTAAAACATGGCAAACATGGAAGGTAGGGGAATCACTGACCCTACATTCATCCATATTTCCACACATGAAAGATCATGCACATGACATATCTGTGTGGATATGAATGTTTATTGCACATTCAGTGGAGTGTTGCAGCTGTGGCAATACAGGGCCATGCAAAGCCCACATTTCCATTTTTGGTACATGGAGGGCAGCCAATTAGAGCCAAGCTTGTGCTCGGGGGTTAGGCTCCACCAACTTATGTACATATCCAATCACTCCGCCAATTCCGAAGCACTTATGAATTCACTATACACTCTCCTTGCAGTACTCTAATGATCCAGTCTATACCTATGTACTTATACAATGACCGATACAAAGTTACATAACCAAAGTTTTCCCCACTGCCAGAAGTAACATGGTTGCGAGAGCTGTCCACAGCAGAATGTAATGTGGTAGGTCCCAGGGGTAGCATCATGCATACATGATGAACACACGGACACAGTTAGATAGACAGTGGAACAGGGTACAGGCACGTGCGCTCGGCCCCTTTTTATTACCAGGGTCACATGTCCAGTGACATCTGTGCTGGATGCATGTGGGTTGAGTATAAGCCACCCTCAGGGAATGGTTGGTGCTGGCAACAAGTACAACAGTAATCATCGGATCACACACAGAGATTCAATCATAAAGAGTCCATGACTTGTGCTACTCTAAGTTAGAGGCACCAGATGTGAAATAATGCACAAAAGATTCTATCATAAAGGGTCCATGAGTTGTGGTGCATTGAGGTAGGGGCATCAGAAGCATTCCGCGTGTGCACAGCTAGCGATGATGCATGGTCCGGGAGGGCTGCACTGGTAGCAATGTTTGTTGCCTACTGGACTGCGTCATCTGCAATCGCAACTCGATCTGAATTGTGAGCCCTGCAGTCCTCAATGTAGATGGAAGGCAGTGGTCAGCACAGACATCGAGAAATGCTTTTTGTTACTTCCTCTTGACAAAATCTGAGGACATAGAGTACAATTCTGACTGCAATTTATAAATCATGTCTCAATGTAAATTGGGAGCTCTGCTGACCACAGTGTAGGTAACAAAAGATGAAATATGTATGGAATATATTGTCAAAATGTTTAGGTTTCGGGGACGTTATAGTTAGTTGCCTACTGGACTCTGAAATTATTGAATCAAGACTGAATTCGAACTGTGAGCTCTTCTGGCCGCAGTGTAGACTGCCATTCAGTGTTCCTTTGGACTTGCAAGATGAATTTGGTCATTGTACTAAAGCTATAATTGATATCAAAAAAGTTCTTGAAGCAAGGATACTAAAAGGATATTGTGTAGGTTTCAGGGGCGTTGTAGTTAGTTGCCTACTGGACGCTGTAATTAGAGGGGCATCAGAAGCATTCCGCGTGTGCAGAGCTAGCGATGATGCATGGTCCGGGTGGGCCACACTGGGAGCAATGTGTCTTGCCTACTGGACTGCGTCATCTGCAATCGCAACTCCATCTGAATTGTGAGCCCTGCTGTCCACAGTATAGATCGAAGGCAGTAGTGTGTACAGAGATAGCTCTGCTGTACTGTGCCGCTGTGTTCGCAGGGAGCCTGTGTCGAGGAGGCCTGTGGTCATGGCAGCAGCCATGTGGCAGGGTGAGGGCCGCCGCTCTGGCAGAAGCGTTGGCCTTCACACAAGTGAACCACACCCAGAGCCCCAGCCTATTTATTCACACTTCCACGCTGGAGTGGCATATGTTGGACCAGCCCACTGGGCTTCCGCTTACAGTGGACGACGACACAGGTACATGACCGAGATCTTTCCCACTGCCTGAGATAACATGGTTGCGCCCACTGTCCACAACACTACAAGCACCAGCAGTATATGTACACATGGAGAGGTTTTGTGCTCTGCATAATGAGGTCTGTCCAGCACATCACCGCTACACTTGGTATTGTGTGCATTATTATTGGTGGGTGACTTGCGTCCTTCACACATGTTTGGTTGCCACATTTCACAACATTCAGCAATTGTGTGGCTGAGGGGCCATGCCGTTTTTGGAAGGTTCGCTGTCCTGTTGTGCGCTGCTTCGGTGGTAGTGGGGGGGTCCGGGGGAAGGTCCTGAGGGTGGTGGCAGTGGGTTTTGTGGCCTTCTTGGGTGAGGGAGGTGCATGATCAGAAGCTCTATGACATGTGTTGGTCTTAAGATTTGATTCTGTGCTGGGCTCCCTTTCACACTGTAGGTAGTCATCCTACTTTACACCAGTAAGAGGCTGGTGTTACATTCCTACTGCTAACGCAGCTTTTCGCCTGTTTTTGGATCGCACCATAGATTTGGCTGCTCGTTGAAAATATAGGGAAGTGGTGTTTTCATGTTATTTTTGCATAGGAACGCCTACTCCGCATATTATTAGCGTTAGTTCTTGCTCTCATTAGTGGCGATTTTTTTTTGCAGAAGCTATTGCTGGAAAACTGGCGATATTGGATGTTTTCACCAGGTTGAGAATGGAATGATAATTTAAAATCACTGAAAAAACTATAGGTTTAATGAACATTATAATTAGACATTAGCATTTAAAAAACCTTTGAAATCCACTGAAAAAAACATAGGTTTCAGGGACGTTATAGTTAGAAATTAGCATTTAAAAAACCTTAGAAATTCACAGAAAAAAACATAGGTTTCAAGGACGTTATAGTTAGTTGGACATTTCACTCGTACAAAACCAGAGAAATTCAAACGTTATAGTTAGTAGAGCTAACTATAACTCACGCCCTCGCAATGCACTGCTGATGACGTCACATATTACATCACTCATGACATGGTCAGTGACATCACTGATGACATCTCAAATGACATCACTGATGACATCATCCATTGAATATGTGTTTCTGTAAAGTTTAAGTATATTTTATATATGTTATTGCCAAGGTGTATTGAAGAATGAGTTGTTGTATAAGTGTGTGGGTGGAGGATTTAGATTATATATATATATATATATATATATATATATATATATATATATATATATATACATGAGTACAATACAATCCACAGGTAGGAAAGAGGCGGCACACCGTCCTGGTGTTTTAAGGTGTATTTAATCGCTCACAAAACAACAACGCGTTTCAGCCGTAGGACGGCCTTTGTCAAGTTGTCTGTTACTTCCGCATAGCCGAATTTAAAGCAAAATACGTCATCATAGACATAGAAGAAATGCATATATCGTAGATCTCATGTGTACTTAAATCAGAAACACAATCAATCATGGATTTTAAACAAAAACATACACTTTCAATTTGCAGGAAATATATACGTATATACAAATAAATAAATTAGGAGCAGAATCAATTAATGCCGTTATCCCTTGCTAGTGCATCGAGATAGAAAAAAGACTATGCAGTCCGTTCTATACAATCATATATGGAATTCTGCTTTACAATTACATTAATCAAATGTAATGTATCCAAACTAAGGTCCTGACTAATATTAAGATATAATTAATGCATTTCGACCTCAAAGTAATAATTTCTCCTATTCGAGAACAGCATTGCGGACACATAAAGTTTGTTGAAACTTAGAAAAAATGAATGTGTATAATTGTGGTGCAAAGAGAGGAGAGGACTGATTGGAGGAGGGATGTGTTTGTTGTATAATAAATCCAAATAATGTCTCATAGGTAATCTGTGAAACAATCAAATCCATGATCCCGATTTGGGACGGGTGAGGGTACATACCCCAATTCATAACGGACAAGTGCCCATTTTCAAAAGGATCTACACAGACCAATGAGCATATTACAAATTAGCTGGAATGATACAACCACAGAACAATATCTGTGACAGCCCTCCCATCCAACCAGACACGAACTTGTGCATAAATATTGAAATCATATCAAAATGTGAAAAATGAAATGATGTAAGACAATATATTTACAAGATACAATTCATCTCAGGGTACCCATCTCGAATCTCATGATGGGCATGATGAGAAAATAAAATCAATCCTATATATACACAGAAGGACATGTAAAGGGTTGCAGATCGTCTAGTTTAGATTAAAGGCCAATATGGGTGTTAAGTTCTTCTTCCCTGTTCAAACCATAAGGAGCCCTGGTATTCAAATCAATTATGTATCGTGATTCCAAGATACGTAAATGTTTTTCTCTGTCTCCTCCACGTATGTGCTTTAGGACCCTATCTATTCCACAAAATTTCAACAACGCATTATTGCTATTATGTGCTGTGTGGAAATGTCTTGCTACGGGATAGTTGAAATCCAAATTAGTTATAGCCCTTAAATGCTCAAGAATGCGTTTCTTTAGTTGGAGTTTAGTACTTCCAACGTAACGCATATTGCAGGGACACTCCAAAAGATATACCACATGATCTGAAGTGCATGTTATGAATTTTTTAATGGGTTTGTCCCTGCCTTCCTGTGTTTTATAGCTTCTACAGCTTACGGTGTTCTTACACGCTTTGCAGGAATTGCATTTGTGGAAACCCTCCCTGGCATGAAGCCAAGATGGATTGGATTCCATGGGTTGGTAGCTATTTACCAATTTGTCTCTAAGGGATGGTGGTCGTCTGTAGGTTATTGATGGAGTATGTCCCACTTTATCCCCAATAATGGGATCAGATCTTATAAGACCCCAATGTTTCGTGAGCAAGGATTTTAATTTACCAGATTTCACATTGTATGTGGTAATCATACGAGGGCCAGAGGTTGGTTCCTCATTGCTGACTTGTTTGCTGCCAAAAAGAACCTCACTGTGTGTGGTTGCTGCCAATTTATCAACAGCTTGTGTCAGGATTTTCTCTTTGTAACCACGTTGTCTGAATCTGTTCACCATGGTGTTTTTCTCAATGTTAAATCCCACATCGGTATTGCAGTTCCTACGAGCTCGTAGGATCTCCCCATAGGGAATACTTCTGATCAGCGAAGGGGGGTGGGAACTGCGAGCATGTAGTAATGTATTTCCCGATGTTTCCTTTCTGAAAAGGGCAGTGGTGAGTTTGTGATTGATATTATCCACAGTGATTCTTACATCTAAGAAATCACATGTGGTTTTGCTGATGGAATGGGTGAAGCTTAAGTTTAGGTTGTTGATGGATAATGCCTCAATGAATGCCTGTGCTAGGTCTATATCTCCGTCCCAGATGATAAATAGATCGTCTATATACCTTAGCCACAAGGGAACATGATTGGTGAATTTATCAAATGCCTCACTCCAAACCACCTGCTCCTCCCACCACCCAAGAAAAAGGTTTGCCAGGCTCGGGGCAAAGCAGGTGCCCATGGCAGTGCCAGATTTTTGTCTATATAGTGTAGTGTCGAATAAGAATATATTCTCTTGTAGACAAAAAAGCATCATATCCCTTAACATCAAGGAATGATTCAGCATCCCCAGTGGTTGGCGTTGTAGGTAATACATGCAGGCCTGAACTCCCTTCAGTTGGTCAATACATGTATACAGTGAGCATACATCGAGTGAGAGCATGACAAAACCCTCCTCCCACCTGACATCGTGTATTCGTTTCAGGAAGGAAGTGGTATCTTTACAGTAAGATCTCAAATCTTTCACAAAACCAGCCAAAAAATGATCCAAAAATATCGATGTGTTCTCAAGTAGACTATCATTGGAAGACACAATAGGCCTTCCCGGGGGATTGGTCAGGCTTTTGTGCACCTTTGGCAATAAGTAGAAACATGGTATCTTAGGATTGTCCTTTTTGAGAAATTTGTACTCATCGTCGTCCAAGAGATCTTGTTGCCACCAGATCATGAGGAGATTGTGGTATCTTGATATTGTGGCATCGTATTCTTTCCAACTAATGACTTCATAGCAGTTCGTGTCATTCAGCTGCCGAAGGGCCTCGTTTTTATAATCCTCGATGTTCATTATGACAACGTTGCCACCTTTATCCGATGGTTTTATGGTTATGGTGGGATCTTGCAGTAAGTTCTTTAGTGCTTGTCTCTGGCCTTTTGTGAGATTGTCCCGAATACGATAGTCTTGATTACCTCTCAGTCTCATGAGTTCATACATCAATACTGAGTGAAAAGATTCAATATTGTCATGTGCCATGTTAGGATTAAATTTGGATTTAACTCTGAGGCCACTCCTACGTTTTGTGTCAGTTGAGAATCCCAAAGCTTGTAAACGGACTTCCTCTGATTCATCATTGGAGAATGAATTATCAGTCTCAAGTGCATGAATTTCCAAGATATCACCAATGTCATTCATTGAGAAATTGGCAGATGGCGACTGTATACTGGTCATATTGGTGGCTCGTTCTTTATTTCGTTTGGCAAGGAGATGTAGTTTCATGAGTTTGAGTTTGCGTATGTATAAAAAGAGATCAATTCTGGTGTCCACAAAGTTCCAGTCGCACGTGGGGCAAAAGGAAAGACCTAATCTGAGAAGTGTTTCTTCATCCACAGTTAAAACACGTGTTGATAGGTTGACGATGGTTTTCTCACAGGGGTCCTTGTCGTCTTTGTTAGTGTACCAAAATTTTGTACGGCCACCCCTTCTTGTTATTCTCATTTTTTTGTTGTTTTTGGTCTTCCTCGAGCCCTTCCACGGCCTCTTCCTCTTCCTCTTCTCTCTCCTTCGAGGGGACTCGTTTGATCTTTCTGTTGTTTCAAGATCTGAAACTCGTGTAAAAAAGTGAGCGGTCTTGTTCCTAAAGGGGATGGTGTGACTTGTCGTTCAATATCTGAACTCAATTCAGAACTTGAGTCGGTTGAAACTGGATCAGGTTTGTCTCTCAGGAGAAGTTGTCTATCCTTTTCTTTTTCCACCCAATCAAATCGTTTGGCATAAGTTAGGATTCTGCCATCAGCATAATCTTTTTTGTCACGCAAAAATTTACGATGTTTCTTGACTTTAATACTGTCTTCATAAATTTTCAATCTTCCCTCCAAAGCCTTCAGAAACTCGATCACCACTTTCTCTTCCTTGTGTTTGTCTATTTCGACATTCAAAATGGATAATTCTTGTCTGGTTTTATCCAAATCGATTTTCGCATATTTGATTAGCATCTCCAACATGCCCTTGCAAGTTTTAGCCATGAATGCGGCCCATTCTTCCAATAAGTCTTTGTTGGGATTCTCGTAGGTAGGTATGATCGTAATACGCAGGCCTCGCGGCACACGTCCTACTTCAACGTAGTTAGTAAGAGAAGTGACTTCCCACCACTTGTTGAGTTCACGTTTGCGTAATTTTTCAAGAAGATTAAGATTTTGTTTCAAAGTGGGCTCAGTAGTATTCCCAGTGGTTCCGATACTAGATGGCGTAATATTGGCAGCTACATTCTCATCAAACAGGGAGAGAGCTACTGCTAGACGTTCTGTTTCCCAAGTGTCCATACTTAAGAGCGATATGGCACCTAAAGACGGTAGGACGACGTCGCAGTCAGAAATCTAGACCGCAACGTGACGGTGCTCCAGGATAAATCACAAAAGGATGGATGAAGCGGAGAGATGTGTATATGGTTGGCGGCAGATTGAGGAGGTAAGCGGAAAACCACAAGCCCTCCGACCGGTGCGAGAACACACTATCCCCCCACAAACATACACACCACCACTACAACTCACCACCGCAAGTTAATGCTGTTCGCTTTTCATCCACTCGTAGGAAATCCACTCTGGAACGGCTGGGGCGGCTGCACCAGATTCGTAGAAGAGTTTCTCCGCTAAACGCCGCACACCTGCACATTAGCGTCGGTGCCTGCCGTGGTAGCGGCAACCACAGAAATGAGTACAATACAATCCACAGGTAGGAAAGAGGCGGCACACCGTCCTGGTGTTTTAAGGTGTATTTAATCGCTCACAAAACAACAACGCGTTTCAGCCGTAGGACGGCCTTTGTCAAGTTGTCTGTTACTTCCGCAAAGCCGAATTTAAAGCAAAATACGTCATCATAGACATAGAAGAAATGCATATATCGTAGATCTCATGTGTACTTAAATCAGAAACACAATCAATCATGGATTTTAAACAAAAACATACATTTTCAATTTGCAGGAAATATATACGTATATACAAATAAATAAATTAGGAGCAGAATCAATTAATGCCGTTATCCCTTGCTAGTGCATCGAGATAGAAAAAAGACTATGCAGTCCGTTCTATACAATCATATATGGAATTCTGCTTTACAATTACATTAATCAAATGTAATGTATCCAAACTAAGGTCCTGACTAATATTAAGATATAATTAATGCATTTCGACCTCAAAGTAATAATTTCTCCTATTCGAGAACAGCATTGCGGACACATAAAGTTTGTTGAAACTTAGAAAAAATGAATGTGTATAATTGTGGTGCAAAGAGAGGAGAGGACTGATTGGAGGAGGGATGTGTTTGTTGTATAATAAATCCAAATAATGTCTCATAGGTAATCTGTGAAACAATCAAATCCATGATCCCGATTTGGGACGGGTGAGGGTACATACCCCAATTCAAAGTGTGTTCTCGCACCGGTCGGAGGGCTTGTGGTTTTCCGCTTACCTCCTCAATCTGCCGCCAACCATATACACATCTCTCCGCTTCATCCATCCTTTTGTGATTTATCCTGGAGCACCGTCACGTTGCGGTCTAGATTTCAGACTGCGA
The DNA here is from genome assembly GCF_964204655.1 of Triturus cristatus. Lineage (NCBI taxonomy): Eukaryota > Metazoa > Chordata > Amphibia > Caudata > Salamandridae > Triturus > Triturus cristatus. The sequence goes on from NC_140593.1 coordinate 773,980,671, forward strand.
CGTCGTCCTACCGTCTTTAGGTGCCATATCGCTCTTAAGTATGGACACTTGGGAAACAGAACGTCTAGCAGTAGCTCTCTCCCTGTTTGATGAGAATGTAGCTGCCAATATTACGCCATCTAGTATCGGAACCACTGGGAATACTACTGAGCCCACTTTGAAACAAAATCTTAATCTTCTTGAAAAATTACGCAAACGTGAACTCAACAAGTGGTGGGAAGTCACTTCTCTTACTAACTACGTTGAAGTAGGACGTGTGCCGCGAGGCCTGCGTATTACGATCATACCTACCTACGAGAATCCCAACAAAGACTTATTGGAAGAATGGGCCGCATTCATGGCTAAAACTTGCAAGGGCATGTTGGAGATGCTAATCAAATATGCGAAAATCGATTTGGATAAAACCAGACAAGAATTATCCATTTTGAATGTCGAAATAGACAAACACAAGGAAGAGAAAGTGGTGATCGAGTTTCTGAAGGCTTTGGAGGGAAGATTGAAAATTTATGAAGACAGTATTAAAGTCAAGAAACATCGTAAATTTTTGCGTGACAAAAAAGATTATGCTGATGGCAGAATCCTAACTTATGCCAAACGATTTGATTGGGTGGAAAAAGAAAAGGATAGACAACTTCTCCTGAGAGACAAACCTGATCCAGTTTCAACTGACTCAAGTTCTGAATTGAGTTCAGATATTGAACGACAAGTCACACCATCCCCTTTAGGAACAAGACCGCTCACTTTTTTACACGAGTTTCAGATCTTGAAACAACAGAAAGATCAAACGAGTCCCCTCGAAGGAGAGAGAAGAGGAAGAGGAAGAGGCCGTGGAAGGGCTCGAGGAAGACCAAAAATAACAAAAAAATGAGAATAACAAGAAGGGGTGGCCGTACAAAATTTTGGTACACTAACAAAGACGACAAGGACCCCTGTGAGAAAACCATCGTCAACCTATCAACACGTGTTTTAACTGTGGATGAAGAAACACTTCTCAGATTAGGTCTTTCCTTTTGCCCCACGTGCGACTGGAACTTTGTGGACACCAGAATTGATCTCTTTTTATACATACGCAAACTCAAACTCATGAAACTACATCTCCTTGCCAAACGAAAGAAAGAACGAGCCACCAATATGACCAGTATACAGTCGCCATCTGCCAATTTCTCAATGAATGACATTGGTGATATCTTGGAAATTCATGCACTTGAGACTGATAATTCATTCTCCAATGATGAATCAGAGGAAGTCCGTTTACAAGCTTTGGGATTCTCAACTGACACAAAACGTAGGAGTGGCCTCAGAGTTAAATCCAAATTTAATCCTAACATGGCACATGACAATATTGAATCTTTTCACTCAGTATTGATGTATGAACTCATGAGACTGAGAGGTAATCAAGACTATCGTATTCGGGACAATCTCACAAAAGGCCAGAGACAAGCACTAAAGAACTTACTGCAAGATCCCACCATAACCATAAAACCATCGGATAAAGGTGGCAACGTTGTCATAATGAACATCGAGGATTATAAAAACGAGGCCCTTCGGCAGCTGAATGACACGAACTGCTATGAAGTCATTAGTTGGAAAGAATACGATGCCACAATATCAAGATACCACAATCTCCTCATGATCTGGTGGCAACAAGATCTCTTGGACGACGATGAGTACAAATTTCTCAAAAAGGACAATCCTAAGATACCATGTTTCTACTTATTACCAAAGGTGCACAAAAGCCTGACCAATCCCCCGGGAAGGCCTATTGTGTCTTCCAATGATGGTCTACTTGAGAACACATCGATATTTTTGGATCATTTTTTGGCTGGTTTTGTGAAAGATTTGAGATCTTACTGTAAAGATACCACTTCCTTCCTGAAACGAATACACGATGTCAGGTGGGAGGAGGGTTTTGTCATGATCTCACTCGATGTATGCTCACTGTATACATGTATTGACCAACTGAAGGGAGTTCAGGCCTGCATGTATTACCTACAACGCCAACCACTGGGGATGCTGAATCATTCCTTGATGTTAAGGGATATGATGCTTTTTTGTCTACAAGAGAATATATTCTTATTCGACACTACACTATATAGACAAAAATCTGGCACTGCCATGGGCACCTGCTTTGCCCCGAGCCTGGCAAACCTTTTTCTTGGGTGGTGGGAGGAGCAGGTGGTTTGGAGTGAGGCATTTGATAAATTCACCAATCATGTTCCCTTGTGGCTAAGGTATATAGACGATCTATTTATCATCTGGGACGGAGATATAGACCTAGCACAGGCATTCATTGAGGCATTATCCATCAACAACCTAAACTTAAGCTTCACCCATTCCATCAGCAAAACCACATGTGATTTCTTAGATGTAAGAATCACTGTGGATAATATCAATCACAAACTCACCACTGCCCTTTTCAGAAAGGAAACATCGGGAAATACATTACTACATGCTCGCAGTTCCCACCCCCCTTCGCTGATCAGAAGTATTCCCTATGGGGAGATCCTACGAGCTCGTAGGAACTGCAATACCGATGTGGGATTTAACATTGAGAAAAACACCATGGTGAACAGATTCAGACAACGTGGTTACAAAGAGAAAATCCTGACACAAGCTGTTGATAAATTGGCAGCAACCACACACAGTGAGGTTCTTTTTGGCAGCAAACAAGTCAGCAATGAGGAACCAACCTCTGGCCCTCGTATGATTACCACATACAATGTGAAATCTGGTAAATTAAAATCCTTGCTCACGAAACATTGGGGTCTTATAAGATCTGATCCCATTATTGGGGATAAAGTGGGACATACTCCATCAATAACCTACAGACGACCACCATCCCTTAGAGACAAATTGGTAAATAGCTACCAACCCATGGAATCCAATCCATCTTGGCTTCATGCCAGGGAGGGTTTCCACAAATGCAATTCCTGCAAAGCGTGTAAGAACACCGTAAGCTGTAGAAGCTATAAAACACAGGAAGGCAGGGACAAACCCATTAAAAAATTCATAACATGCACTTCAGATCATGTGGTATATCTTTTGGAGTGTCCCTGCAATATGCGTTACGTTGGAAGTACTAAACTCCAACTAAAGAAACGCATTCTTGAGCATTTAAGGGCTATAACTAATTTGGATTTCAACTATCCCGTAGCAAGACATTTCCACACAGCACATAATAGCAATAATGCGTTGTTGAAATTTTGTGGAATAGATAGGGTCCTAAAGCACATACGTGGAGGAGACAGAGAAAAACATTTACGTATCTTGGAATCACGATACATAATTGATTTGAATACCAGGGCTCCTTATGGTTTGAACAGGGAAGAAGAACTTAACACCCATATTGGCCTTTAATCTAAACTAGACGATCTGCAACCCTTTACATGTCCTTCTGTGTATATATAGGATTGATTTTATTTTCTCATCATGCCCATCATGAGATTCGAGATGGGTACCCTGAGATGAATTGTATCTTGTAAATATATTGTCTTACATCATTTCCTTTTTCACATTTTGATATGATTTCAATATTTATGCACAAGTTCGTGTCTGGTTGGATGGGAGGGCTGTCACAGATATTGTTCTGTGGTTGTATCATTCCAGCTAATTTGTAATATGCTCATTGGTCTGTGTAGATCCTTTTGAAAATGGGCACTTGTCCGTTATGAATTGGGGTATGTACCCTCACCCGTCCCAAATCGGGATCATGGATTTGATTGTTTCACAGATTACCTATGAGACATTATTTGGATTTATTATACAACAAACACATCCCTCCTCCAATCAGTCCTCTCCTCTCTTTGCACCACAATTATACACATTCATTTTTTCTAAGTTTCAACAAACTTTATGTGTCCGCAATGCTGTTCTCGAATAGGAGAAATTATTACTTTGAGGTCGAAATGCATTAATTATATCTTAATATTAGTCAGGACCTTAGTTTGGATACATTACATTTGATTAATGTAATTGTAAAGCAGAATTCCATATATGATTGTATAGAACGGACTGCATAGTCTTTTTTCTATCTCGATGCACTAGCAAGGGATAACGGCATTAATTGATTCTGCTCCTAATTTATTTATTTGTATATACGTATATATTTCCTGCAAATTGAAAATGTATGTTTTTGTTTAAAATCCATGATTGATTGTGTTTCTGATTTAAGTACACATGAGATCTACGATATATGCATTTCTTCTATGTCTATGATGACGTATTTTGCTTTAAATTCGGCTATGCGGAAGTAACAGACAACTTGACAAAGGCCGTCCTACGGCTGAAACGCGTTGTTGTTTTGTGAGCGATTAAATACACCTTAAAACACCAGGACGGTGTGCCGCCTCTTTCCTACCTGTGGATTGTATTGTACTCATTTCTGTGGTTGCCGCTACCACGGCAGGCACCGACGCTAATGTGCAGGTGTGCGGCGTTTAGCGGAGAAACTCTTCTACGAATATATATATACATATATATATTCACTTAAAAAACCATAGGTTTCACACATGTTATAGTTAGCTGGACATTTCCCTCGTAAAAAACAATGAAATTCCCCCGTTATAGTTAGTAAAGGGAACTATAACTCACGCGACCGCAATCCACTGCTGATGACGTCAGATATTACATCGCTGTATTTATTCACTTATTTACCCATTTTTCTTTCCTTTAACCTTTAGCTATACATATTTAATAAATATTTATTTTACAGAAAGACACATATGTCATCAGTGATGTAATATCTGACGTCATCAGCAGTGGATTGCGGTCGCGTGAGTTATAGTTCCCTTTACTAACTATAACGGGGGAATTTCATTGGTTTTTTACGAGGGAAATGTCCAGCTAACTATAACATGTGTGAAACCTATGGTTTTTTAAGTGAATTTGCAAGGTTTTTTAAATGCTAATTCCTAACTATAACGTGTGTGAAACCTATGGTTTTTTCAGTGAATTTGTACGGTTTTTTAAATGCTAAGTCATGTATTTATTTTTTTTTTTTTAAGGTTTTTCACCGTGCGCGTACCGTGCGCGCACGGTGCGCTTCACGCACCTTCACGCACCGCGTGCCCACGTTAAACCGTTCGCGTAATTTTCACGTTTATACCGTGCGCGCACGGTAAGCGCACTCCGCGATTTTTCAGAAAAATATTAAAAACATTTATGGCCCTTGGGGGTCCTTTGGGGACCCCCTGACAATGGCTAGGGGGTCAGGAACTGTCCACCCTGCCCCCTTTTCATGTTCTCCTCCTTTATTTTTCACCTCCCTCGGACTGCGAGAGACAAAATGGCGGCCGACACTTCCTGGTTTCGACCGATTCGAATGTTTACTAAGATCTAACAACCAATCAGAATTGCGCTCGTGCACGGCAGGGTGCGCTTACCGTACTCGCACGGTGCGTGCCTATAGATATATATATGCTTTTAAATGCTATTTTCTCAGAAAATACTGAACAGATTTACACCAGACCTGCAAAAGGCACATCCCTGACCTGAGGACTACCTCTGCCAAATTTCAAGGTTTTCTGTTCAGCCGTTCGGGCTGTAGCGCGGACTAAAGGTCCTATGGGAAAATGCATGGGGAAAACGCGTTTTGGGCCCCCCCCCTTTTTCTCAGCCCCCGCTTGACGAATCCCCCGGAGACTTTCAGGGAAGGAGCGGAGCGGAGCGCCCCATTAGTTACCAGAACACTGAATATACACCCCCCCTTCATGGACAAGCCAATCAAGATCAAGGGCACATACAACTGCAGAACAGAATTTGCAGTATATGCATTAACTTGCATCTGCAATTTACATATTATAGATAGTACTACATTGTCAGTCTATAAAAAGGTTTTTGCAGCATATGCATACCATTAGCAACATGAACCAAACATATCCAGTGGCAAGACACTGTGAGACACACCATAACCATGATCCTAAGCAAATCAGGTACTTTGTAATTGATGCAGTACCTGTGAATAGAATGGGAGACAAAATTGTGTAAAGGCATTAAGGGAACTTGAAATGTTTTACATTGTAAGCTTGAACTGTAAAACCCCAAATGGCCTGACCCTTGATGAGGAATTACCTGCTTGCCTTAAAATGCATTTTTTGCTCGGTATGCCCACTAGGGCTTGATCTTCTGCCACGTTTGTTACCTCATTTCATTGTATCACAACTTTACGTACAGGAAGTCATGAAAATAATTGAAATGGCATGTATACATGTACATTAATTGTATTCATTATATTGTTTAACGAGATGAATTGATTATCAGAAGTAGGGAATTAACATATATGGTAATATGAATAGTAGGGGCAGATCCAATTTATGGTCATTAATTACTATGCGGGGTACAAGAACGTTAGTGGAGCCCACAGTGGCTAAGAGATGCTAAATATATGAAGTAAAACATTAAGGCTTTATAATATTGGTCAGTTACTCTGTCCACTTGGAGTAAATTACGAGTGAAATATTGCTAAACCTGAAACTGAGTAATGAATATATCTGCCTGTAATAGACTTCAGTGATCAGGATGTTCACTGCACGGGATTAGTTGAAAATGCTTAAAACTATGAAACCATGAAAAGAATGGACGAGAACAAGAATATGTGACAATACATCATGGCAATATCATTTTGTTTGGAATGCAAGGTGAATTGATATTTAGTTTTGCATTATTTTGTGGGGATGGAGTTTTTCTTTTCATGTGAACATATTTATAGTACTTTAGCAATGTGCATGTGGAAACGAAGTGTGGTAAATGCCATAGTATGTTTTCCATGTGCAGCGTCCTGCCAGTCTTGTCTATCTATGATGATGTAACAAGTTAAATATTCGTGGAAATGTCTCACATGTCATGTTTCGAAGGCTGCACTTGATGGATGAAACGTGTAACGGCACACATGGTGGAACCGTACTGGTGTCTGCATGGATCCTTTCCAAGATGAGATTGGGGATTGATTAATTCAAATTCCAACCCTATTCCCCTTCAAACACAGCAATCCAGAATTAACATATATCTTAAATCAATATTAAATGATTGACATAATTAACAATCTATAAAAAAGTGAGTTAACAATTAAAAAGTAAATAATAATTTTGTATTTTTATAAGTTATTGCCTGTACACGCTATACACCTAAAGCCCAACAACTCATTGCTAAAATGTAATTTAAATAAATCAATATGATACTAATTAACAATCAATGAAAAAATAAATTATTAATTAAAAACTAAATAAGAATAATTTTGATTTATTTATAATTTTTTTAAACTTAATTAACTTTGCACCCTATGCCTGTACAAACCCAATAATACTCAACTAAAATATAAGTTACTATTGCCCATAATAAAATGTAAATAAATAATACAATATAATTTTTTAATTCAAAATATAACATAACATGAATATATTTCTTTAAAAATGTTGATAATAATTGATGTATTAAAAATTTAACTAACAATGAAAAACAAAATAACAATAAATATAAAATATTTCTAACTTAATACCTTCCCACTCTTTTCTCCTGCAAGCAAAACAACCTGCTATGACACTAAAAATCACTAATAACAAAATATACTAAATTGCTTAAAATTGCAAACTAAACAATTGTACCACCAGTACAAAAATCTAAAAATGATGTAGTAACTAACACATTATAACATTTTTTTAAAATCGATATTTCTACAACTATATTACTAAAAATAATGTTGAAAAGAACAACATTCTTACAAACAATATTGTGATCCCGAAAAGATATTCCTAATTATATACTGCGATATTTTTGCATCATATTTTTTCCAATATTTAAGTGTTTTGATTTTTTGGAACACTATATTTTGCACAAACACCGTAAAAAACACCGGCATTCACACAAATTTTTTTTTCCCCTCAATCCATCATGGGCTTCTAAGGTACGTCGGCCAAAAACTGACAAAACTCCAGAGAAATGGGTGTGAGGTATGATGTGCAACAAACCGAATAAACAATAATTGATTAAAGAATAATCAGTTTATAGGTCCAAATCAAGATAAGTTCAAAAGATGCAATTAATTTGCAAAATTCCACAACAACAAATTAAGTAAGTGAATGACTCGGGAAGTGTTAAAACTGAAAAGTACATTCCAATTGAAAACACTGGGAACCAAAGCTTTGAATGCTAATTATGGGGAAAATAGTAACATCCTTAAATAAGCATGATCTGACCTTGGCAATCTGGTGCAATGGCTCAGTTTATTAGAAAAAAAGAAAACATGCCTAAACGTGGTAGCCATCTGTTTGCAATATAAAATGTAAATTAAGCAATCTATTTTTCAGGAACATTGGAAACGTTGTATGCCAAGCAAGCCCATTTTTAAGCCTGGATTCTTTCTGTAGCAGAGAGGTGTCATGCAGCCAAACTTAACCCTGGTTGGATAATATTTAGAAATGGCAGCCTTCATAACTTTTTAAACTGAGTGAAATAAGGTCATCTATTTTTGATCCAAATTACTTGAACCTATTAAACGTTAAGTTTATAGGTGCCTTCTAATTCAATTGAACTAAGGGACAATTTATAAATTGAAGAAAGAAGGGAAGTTTTAGGCAGCATATGCAACTGCCTGAGCACAAGCTCATGTGAGATGTGTGGTTGTGGGAAAAACATTTCTTCCTTCATAATCATATGATCTTGGGTACACCCATGGCCACAGGAAAGGCTCTGTTAGAAATGGGGGTCTCTAGTTGGCAGAGGGAAGTACCTTTGTCCAAGTAGGGACAATTGCTTCTAGTCAGGGTAAGGGGGATACACACTTTAGGGTTGCATGTCAGAACCACAAATTCCCTAAGCACGCATGTCTAAACACTGCGGTCTTAATAAAGACCGTGCCTTAACCACGCATTCCTTTACTACGCATGCCTTTAGCATGTAATTTCATGGTAAAGGCATGAATGGTTAAGGGGTATGTGTTGCTAAGGTCGTGACCCCCTCCCCACTTCCCTGAGCTACAAACTCCCCCTTGGTCCCCTCCCACCTTGAGGTCCAAATACCCCTACCCCCTCCCAACCCCTACGCTGTCCCCTCCCCTGGACCTGAGGCCTAAAACCCTGTCCCTTAACTGTGTCCCTTAACCTAACCAAGCCCAGCCCTGACCCAACCCTAAAAACTGCCCACCCTTCCCTAAGCCCTAAAAACTATCCCAATTACCCATTGCACCCCCCTGCCCTGAGGCCTAATACCCTAACCCCACCCCTAAAAGCTACTCTGACCCCTGCCCCAGCCCTGAAAACTACCCTTGACCCCCCAGCCCTGAAACTAGCCCCAAACTCCTGCCTAGCCCTGAAAACTACCTCCAATCCCCAGCCCAGAAAATAATCCCGACCCACCCTCAGCCCAGAAAACTATCCCGACACACCCGCTCACCCAGAAAACGACCCCAACTCCCTGTCTACAAAACTACCCGACCCATCACCAGCCCAAAAAACTACCCCAATTCCCCAGCCTACAAAACTCTTCCGTACCCACCCCCAGCCCAGAATACTACCCTTGACCCAGCCCACATAACTATCCCGACCCACCCCCTAGCCCACAAAATAACCCCAGCCCACAAAACTACCCCTGCCCCCAACCCACAAAACTATCCAGACCCACCCCATCCTACAAAACTACCCCAGCCCACAAATGTATACCAATCCACCCAAGCACACCAAACTACCCCCAACTTACCCCCAGCCCCACTTACCTCAACAGGGAACTCTTCCTGCAAAGACTTCCTGCTTCCGTTCAATGCAGCCAGAAGCTAGACTGCGCATTGCCTTAACCATGTACATGAGTGGTTAAGGCATATGCGTGGTTAAAGCAAGCTTGGTTTAGCTTGCGGAGTCAGAACACTCGTGGTTTACACCTCAGTGTTCCGACTGTTTCCCACACATTAGATAACCCCTGCTCACCCCCTTGGTAGCTTGGCACGAGCAGACAGGCTTATCCCAAAGCCAATGTGTGAAGTATTGGTACTCAAAACACACAGTAACACAGTGATAACAATACAAATGGACATCACACCAGTTTAGAAAAATAAAAGATCTTTATCTAAACTCAACAAGACCAAAATGACAAAAATCCAACATACATGTAGTAAAATAGCACTTAAAAACAGTTATTTTCAAAATAAAGCTGGTAGAAACCAAATAGCTGTACCTGGGACTATTACGAGGTTGGGACAGCAATAAATCGAAAGCATAGCACCTACTGCGAGATGCACAGCATTGGGCATGGAGTCACATGGACTCCAAACAAACAGTACCTTTGGAAATGAAGTCAATGATGGTGCACGGCATCATGGAGATGAGGCTTCGGTGCTGAGGTTGAGGCCGGCTCCCCGGCGGCCACAGGTAAGGTTAGGTGCCACGTCCGCGAGGAGGCAATGTGTCGAATCCAGGACAGTGGAAGTTAGGTGCGTTACAGATATCGCCCTGTGATAACAGGATGCGGACACTGGTGATGACGGAGTTGGTGCGAGCGCTGACATTGGGAATGCCAATAACTGCAGGCATCGGCAGGCATGGAAGAGCATCAGAGCTGTGGTGCAGGCCGGGCAGTGCCTTACGCACTTCACAATTGGTGCCCCTGACCTCGGTACAGGTTGGGCATCACAGCGGCATCGCTGACTTTGTCGGAGATTGCTTTTTGTGCTTCTTTTAGGTTTGGTCCAGCTCCCAACAGCAGGAACAACCTCCAGAGGCCCAAAATTGGAACAGGCCCTTCCTGGCATATCAGCATTCTCGACAATAGAGTTCAGGTGAGATGGGGGTGAAGTCTTTGTGTCCCTGAGACTTCAGAATAGGAGGCCAGCACACAAAGCCTTTGGAGATTCTTCTTCGAGCAGGTTTCTCAGCAAAGTTCCAGTCTTTGTTCTTTCCTTGGCAGAAGAACCAACTGCAGGCCAACCCCACACAGCACACAGCAAAGAGGCAGTACTCCTCCTCACAGCTCTCCAGCTCTTCTCCTTGCCAAAGGTTCCTCTTGAGTCCAGAAGTGATCTAAAGTTCTGGGGTTTGAAGGCTACTACTAATACCCTATTTTGTCTTTGTTCTTATTTGTTCCATGGTTTCTGAGCCCAGTTCAAACCAGTTCTGTCCTCACTGGTGCAGTATGACCAAAGGGGGTGGAGACAGCATTGTGCAAGGGACGCCAGGCCCTATTCAGGTGCAAGGAAAACTCCTCCAGCTTTTCTAAATGCAGCCAAGGTCTATTCAGCTCTGATTCATCCAGGAAGGAGCAGGCACACGTCAATCCCAAGTGGTTGACTTCCGTGAATGCTCATTCCCAGCCCCTGTCACTCCAAAACCAGACAGCCAATACACAAACAGGCAGAGGCCCACAGAATGGATAGACCAGAAAATGCCTACTTTCTAAAAGTGGCATTTTAAAACAAACAATTTAAAAACCATCTTTACTAAAAGATATGTTATTAAATTAGTGTTCAGAGAGCCTAAACGTTATTTCTCTATCTTGTCCCAATGGGAAGTTATACTTGTAAGATGTTACAAAGTATCTCCTGTTTTGTCCTATGAGGCAGATAACCTTCCAATAGTGAGAATAATACGCTGTATTTCACTATCAGGACAAGTCACACACACCAGCAGATGTCCTTCCTTTTACATACACTGCATCCTGCCCATGGGGGTACCTTAGGCCTACCTGAGGGTTGCCTTACATTGAGAAAAAGAGATGGTTAGAGCCAGGCAATTGGGTCTACTTGCAAGATCGTCATGACAGCTCAAAACTGGGCTCGCAGACACTCCAGTGGTAGGTCTGAGACACACTTAGAGGGCTACTCATGTGGGTGGCACAATCACTGCTGCAGGCCCACAAGTATCATTTGATTTACGGTCCCTGGCACACTCAGTGCACTTTACTAGGGACTCGCCAGTAAATGAAATATGCCAATCATGGATAACCAAGTATCATCATAATTTTCGCAGAGAGCACATGCACTTTAGTACTGATTAGCAGTGGTAAAGTGCCCAAAGTTCTAAAGCCAACAAAAACAGGTCAGGCAAAATAGGAGGGCGAAGCTAAAGGTTTGGGGATAACCCTGCAAAAAGGGCCACGTCCAACAGACTCTGTACAGTAAAGGGAGTTGTTTGTGTATTCTTTCATAATATTTGACAAATTCTAGTGTCAGCCTCAAGCCCTAACAAAATATTAGGTAGTCCTGGACTAACTAAAAAGCAGTCAATTTTGAGTGAGATTATTTTGATTGTGGCCTGGCAAGCATGCCTGTAACACATATGATGTAAAGAAATTCACAGATCCTCTAAGAGAACCGTTGAGCAATTTGAATTATGACTGCACAACTTGAAGTGGGGGCTTTCTTTTAGCATTGGATGAAATACTTGTTTAAGGAAGTTTGACAGTCATTGTTTGCAACAGTCTATGTTTTCATACATCCTTGTGGTTTTTGACAGTTCTGAAATTCTCGAGCTGTGAATTTATGCTCAGAGAAACGAAAGTGCCTGTCATTCACACACTACAAGGGCAGACAACAGTCTTGTAAACACAAGGGAGGAAATGTGTTCAAATATCTACAAGATCATTCTAAGGGAAGGAAGTGACATATTTTGAGATATAGATCCTGACATCAAGTGCGACTTCCATATTTGCCTTTACAGAAAGCAGCAAGAGTAAATAGCAAGCAGTCACCAGCATGTGCGATATATTTCAATGGTATGATTTATGAAGAATACCTGCTACTGTCTTATAAGGCCTGATGGTTAATTGTGTGGTATTGTTTATATTGCGTTTCTTCCACAACCATGATAAAAAACATCTCAGTAATGGAAGGAGATGACTCTTGGGCCAGGGCGAGGGTTTTGCAGAAAATAATAAAAAGTGGTGTATGCTAAACAAAATACTTTTGCAACTTCTCAGAGTTTGTATCACTGCAATATCAACATGTTTATCCACATTAAGCACTGGTTTTGCACAATGTACAAAGAGTTGTGGGAATTGTACCTTGCTGTAGGTGTCTATTAATCTGCTTGGAATTAATAATTTCAAGAGACAAACTGATATCAAAAGAAGTAATTTCTACTTTGTGGCTAAGTAAATGGAACCAATTAAAGCACGTGTCAACTCACTTAAGTTCCTGCCAGGGGTAAAGTCTTTCTGGTCTTCAAAATCCAACATGTTTGAAAAGACCTCTCTCAAAAGGTCAAGATTATCCAGATTCTAGCCAAAAAAAACAGCACATAACATGTCTTTAATCCCCACTCTTATTTTCACTATTACCCATCTGCCACGTGCATCTACCCTTGGGTCTACTACTTCCAACCCGACTTTTTCCATACTACAATTGCCACTCCCCTTATACTTTCCATCAGTGGGATGCATATCGTTTGAGTTACCGATTTCTGTTTATTGAAGAGATCTAAACATTCTGAACTTTGGAGATGAGTCTCCTGTAATATTATGATCTTCGCCTTCTGATCCCTCAAGTACTGAGTCACTAGAGTTTGCTTCCTTTTTGTCCTCATACTATTCACATTCCATATTAAGAAAGATACCGACAATCCCCCTTTTTATCTGATCTACTCACCGAAATACCAGGCCCGAGCATCCCCCAAGACCTAGATCCCCTTATGTCACCCGATGCTATGTGCTTAATAGAGGATCTTTTTTTTCTCATTTTACACCATCCCTAACCTGTGTCTCCCCCACAGGGAACTATCCCTTCCAGTGTGTACGACATTCAGCCCATGTTGTATTTGAGCTAGCATGCATAAAAGACTGAGCTTTTTATTTTGCTGCCATTACTTTACATTGCTGGCTCCCCGTGTACCACATATACCAATCTTACTAGTGTTTATTCATTTTAATTTGCAGAATAAATTGATTGGCTTCCTCAGATTCCCTACAACTGTGTAATTTATTGTCATATATCACTTTCAGCATTGCAGGGAATTTGACCTGAGCTTTGGCCCCTAGATCTTCCAGCTCATCTATGCGCTTTCCCAACTCCCATTGCCACTCCACTGTAGTCTAGAGATATCTGAGCGTATCTCAAAGGTGACACCCTTAGCCCGAAGAGACCCCGCTTTGAGCGCCAGCCCCAAGATCTGTTCTTTTACAGTGTATGTCAAAATATTTACAAGGATCTTTCTGGGGTTCTTACAACCAGGTACTAGTCTGTATGGGTCCCAAAGCACTCTCTGGATTTTCTGTGCTAGATTTATCAGGGAATCTGCTGGTAGTGCCGCTTTCTTTATCAAACTCAACACAAAGAGCTTAAGATCCCCACCTTCTGCCTCATCTGGTAGGTTGAAAATGTAATGCTTTCCTTTTAGCATTGTTCTCCAATCTCTCCATTCTATCAAGGGTCTCCTTACTCTCTTGCCTCAAACACCCAATTTCTGCTGCGTTGGCTCCTGCTGTAACATTTAAGATCTCAACTATATTTCCAAAGCCTCAGTGCGAGCCTCTAAACTATCCAATTTGTGCTCAAAGTTCGACCACATACTTTGAATATCTTTTTGATTGGATTCTGAAATTTCAAACCCTTTCTTCATCTCTAACATTCTTTGTATGCTCTCTCTGCTAGCTACCTGCCTCCCCTGAGCTTCTTCCTGCCCCCCAGGACACAAATCTTGAGTCGTATGCTGGGTTTTTATTCCCTGTTGGATACCAAAGTTATCTCTGCCACTGCCGGTATCTGTAGTGTCTCTGCCACTGAAACTACGACTTCCCGCCTCTTTCCATGCAGTATTTTGAAGCATCAGCCTCCACAGGGGGTCAAACCTATTGGTAATAGGAACCCCGCTTCCGCCACTTGTTTTATTTTGGTGTCTGTAAAATCAGACCAGGGCTCAATCAGCTGCAGTTCCCAGTTCTCTTCTACCTGAGAGTCTGCATCCCGTTCTTCCCCTACTTCTACCACTTCACCTATAAGCACCTTATTTGCCTCTTTATTCACCATCTTTACTTTAAAGGAGGATCTAAGAGAGGGGGTTACTTGCAAGACAGATTTTGACTTCTGTAGTTGTTTTCCTCGAAAGCCTCTTTCTGGGTATTCACTTCTTTTTCCACTCAATTTGCCTGTTCCTGAGGTACCTAAGAACTAAAATAAATAAATAAAAAAAAGATATCACAGGACTAAAATTGCACACAGTTTTCCAAGACTTAAATGTAATACAATAGAAATAATGTACATAAAAACAACAATAGCATATTACATTTCATACAACATCTTCTAGTACATACATAGCCCACCATTAATTTGGGAGGGGCTACTATACATTTATTCCTTCTCAGTTCAAGCTTGTCACCCAAGTTTTTATCATCAGAACTTGTATGACTTAATGAATTTAAGTGAACAATAACAATTCTACTCAAATTCCAGATACAGTTATCATCTAACTTCACAGAGTTGTGAAACAACTTGACAACCCTGAATGGAGTAGAACGTTATATGCTCCACACTGCTGAGGGTACTTTACTCTCGCCATGTCACCCACCTTTACTTCACTTTTGGAAATGGCATGTATCACATCAAAATGATGCTTCCTTTTCCAGATCTCTTCCTTTTGTGCCACGTACCACCTTTCATTGTCTAACAGATCACCCATATTCTTACACTTGATCCAAGCTGGGTACATCAACTTTTTGGTCTTCCTGCTTCTGAACAGGTCATAAGGTACTTTTCCTGTGACAGAATGAGGCCTAAGTCTGTACATTCTGACTCTCTCAAGGATCTTCTAATCCCTATTCTGAGCTTTTGCGATTTGGATAGACTCCTTCAACACTCTGTTGGGTCTCTCGACCGTGCCATTGTTTTTGGGTTTGTAGAGAGAGCATTTCTTGTGTTTAGTTCCCTTTTTAGACAAAGAAAACGTCTATCTCTTTGGACACTAGTTGTACCCCGTTGACAATTAAGGTACGCTCAGGAAGCCCTACTCTAATAAAAATGTCACCAAGAAACCAAACACGCATCACCGGCCATCACAAAAACATCTCTATTAGAACTGGTACATTGGAGTGAACTGTTCTGCTAGCGTACAGCCCTAGAATCTCCAATGCCACATCTTGCCAAACCCTCACTGGGGCCTCTGTCACAAGCATAGGCTGCACCCTGGTCTTGCACACTTTATCACTTGCTTTGTACCCCATACAGTCTCCCACAACCCTTTCTACCCTTTACGTCAATTCCTGGCCACCAAAAATATAGTCTGATCCTTTCTTTGGTTTTTCACATCCCTTGATGGCCCTGATGACTGATATTAATTCATTTTTTTCTGACCAAGACTGGAGGAACCAGCTACATGTCTCTCCAAAGTAAGTCATCAGTCAGGGATAACTCCTCTCTCTCATTCCAGTACTTGAGAACATTTTCGCTCACAATCCTTTTAGCACACCAGCCCTTGCTGACCAACTTGGTCACTTCCTGTAACATAACATTGTTCCTCAACAGATTCTTCCATTACTCTTTACTGACTATATCTTGCGAGACTTCGAGGACCTTAAATTCTTCCAAGTCCCATTGGTCATCATCCAAGTTGGCCTCAGGTTCAATCTGAACTGAAACCAAGCAAGAAACAAAATTGGGCACACTGTTCTCCCTCCCTGAGATGCACCCTACCTTAAAATTATAGTCCTGGAAGGCAACAGCCTATTTTCCAATTCTGGATGAAATGGTATCCAAATTTTTCTTGTGAAAGACATTCTTTTAGGTTATTGATTGTACCTAACTAAAGAGTCAGCATCCTTAATTAATTTAGGTCCAGAAAGACAATTATTTTAGAGGCTCCTATCTCTAAACCTCTACAGTACTGACCTCAACCTGCAGTTGTGTTCCCCCTGTGAAAAGCAATACATCAAAACATCATCCTGGTAAATTTTAACACCAGTTATAGCTCCCAAAACATCTTCCATAGCTCTTCAACCCATAGGGTAACCTCATGAACTTAAACAACCCGAAAGGTGTGATGAAATCTGTCAAGTCTGTAGATTTCCTATAAAGTTTGATTTGATGGTACGCAGCTTTGAAGTCCAACGTGGAGAACACAACAGCACCTTCGAGTTGGGCAAGCATCTCTGCTATGTTGGGAAGTAGATACCTGTCTGTGACCACAGCCCTGTTAAGAGCTCTTAGATCGACACAAGGTCTTACTTCCCCTCAAGCCTTATGTGCAAGAACCACTGGCACAAGCTATTCTATTGATTCCGTTTCCACAATGATACCTTCCCATTTCAACCTATTGAGCTCGGAGAGCATCACCTCTCTCAAAGGCAACAGAACACCACACAGTTTACATACTACAGGAGAAGCCTTCTCATTGAGCACAATCTTGTGGCTATAGTTAGACAGACACCCTAAACCTTCACTAAAGACTTCCTTAAACTTGTGGCGTAACCCATGAACCATGCCACCATTCTCCTTGTTTAAGGTATTAACCTTCACTTTCAACTTCCCATCAAGCGCAGATCCTCCACAGGCTGATATAGCTTTCAGAACAATACAAGGTTCATTGTTAAGTTCTAACATGATATTGAGGCCTCTCTGGTGAAAACAGCTAATGATGTTGTCACGCTTATATGAGATGTAGATCATTCCAGCAGTCAAACGACCCCTGTATTCAAGATCACCTTAAAAATACCCTAGTAATCTTATCGGTCGACAACCATAAGCTTGAAGTTTGAATACCTTAACCTTTACATTTAACCTCTTAAAATAACAATCCTTTGGAATTAGAGAAATATTTGCTTCAGAATCTAAAAAACATATTAATAACTTGACCATTTACTTTGACACCATCAATAGGGCTTTTACCCTTTTTTTGCCAAACCTGAAGCACCACATCACCACAATGTAAATCGTCATACTCAAGGTCACTTTGATCATAAAATGCTACTTCTTAAACCTTCTTAGTTTTTTGTTGAGAGTTACAGTACTTGGCAGATTGCCCCACCTTGCCAAAAATATGACACTTGGCTAACATTTCAGGACAAGACTTGTCATTCACTAGAATATCCCAATTTGCCACACCTAAAACACTTGCTTTTAAATGACTTTCTAGGGTTGGCAAAGGAAAGATTGGACGTTAGATTGTTCATGTGTTTTGCTGGCACTTTCTCTATGACTACTGAGCCACTATCCTGTTTTATCACTTCCACACAAGCAAGAAATGTTAAATTATTTTCGCAATTAGCAACACTTCATCCAACGCCCTATCCGTTAGGCCAACTCCTCTGCCTTTTGCCACAACTCATCTTTAATCTTCTCAATATTACAGCCCAACATTAATTGGTCTTGTAGTCGCTCCTCTAAGGTACCCTCGATCTTGCAAGTGGCACACAACTTGTGCAGATAAGTGACATATGTCTTGACTGACTCCTACGGTTTCTAAATTCTTCTTCCGAAGTGGTACAGTTCAAATATAGTACTTACTTTTGGGAGATAGTGTTTGTCTAATTTTTTTAAGCATACCTCAAACTTGTTAAAAATCTTCACTCTCGGGGCCTAAACAGTGAAAAAGCAGCGAGGCTTTCCTCCCCACCCTCAAGGATGCCCCAGAGACATGGGCATAGTGTAAGGACAGTTTCTTCCACCTGCACCACCTGATGTTAGGTTTCCTTGGAGACGACAACAAAAATGGTGGTTAAGTAATATTTTGCATCCTAATGACATATGTGCGCAGTCTCTATAATACAAACAGATATCCACTGAGAAATAAACAAACTACTATAAATATGTCCATGATCACAACGATCACCACAGAATCTGAGGTTTACTGTAGTTCAACAGAGCTGAGGAATAAAACACCAGTGCAGTTACACACCTGAGGGTCCTCTGTAAATTTCAGAAAAGAACAAATAAGGAAAGAAAAATAAAACTCTCCTTGATCACGCAACGATCACCGCAGAATTGCAGATTTTCCATAGGGAGCTGAGGACCGTAGACCCACAGTGAAATCAGAAAATAATAAACATGGAAAGAAACAAAGCCCACTGCAATAGATGTCCTCGTGATCCAGGGTATAAAGCAGCTGGCTGTCGGCAACTAAAGCCGAGGGGGCAGATTTACAAGCCCCTTACGCCACTTTTGCGTCACTTTTAACAGGGGGAAAGTGACGCAAAAGTGGCGCAAGGGGCTTGTAAATCTGCCTCGAGGTGTTGATGATCCCAAGTATGGCAATTCACCGCCTGAAGCAATTCCTTCCGCGCGGCTGGCTGTGCCATTGTCCTAGCAACCAGAGGAAGTGGCGTAGCAACTGCAAACAACGTGCATCCCAGTGACATTGCAGCGCAGCCGTAGAGACGTTGCATGCGTCATGTGAGAGAGAGCGAGGCTCAGCTGCTCGAGGCGGACACAGAGTGAGAAATGAACACTAGAGAGTGCGGCCCGCAGGATGCATACACATGAAGACATTCCAGGTGACGTATAATGGCTTTGAAGCTCCACTGAAAGAGAGTTCCAGTCGCTCATGCGCTCCACACTTTTAAATGTAATCAAACTGCATACATGCTGAGATAAATGAAAATAAGCGAAAGGTTGCAATTGGCCTCAAACCATCGGTGCGCACAGCAAGTAAACACAGTACCTTCAGTGAACTCCCGTTTTGGAGTTATAAACTTGTTCAGATGATACCTAGAGTGTGCATAAATGATCAGCTGATAGGCCTCTCCTCGCCCCGTACCACACTGTTGATAGCAAATTTCTTCTGAATTCAGGGTTTTCAGATTGCTGCTCACAAAGCTTCTTCAGCTCATCGCCAATGTGAAGAAGTTGAACACGAACAATGTGAAGAGGTTTAATAAAGTACTGCAGTATACAGGAAACGTCCCATCCACCACATCAGCCAGGTACAAACTAACTTCAATTGACATTCCTTGTCACTTTCACATTTTACCATTTATCCCATTCTAAGATTCCCTTACATTCTGCATGTTAATTAGATAACAGCCCTTCACAATAACAATACCAAGATGCCACAGTTTGCATCACAAAAGTGACATAAACCCCACACAACGTGTTGGGTGGGATTTACTATCCAAAGCGATCCAGGATGTGCATTGGAAAGATCCCAAAAGTAACGCCAAGTTGTGCTCTTTGCAGTCCACAGTGGTTCCTGGGAATTACTAGGAAACCACCCATAGGTTTTCATGCAAATCTCTATCTAGTAACACGGAGTTGTATCAAAACCTTGCGCCTCTTTGAGTCAGGTCTAATGAGGATAAATAGTTTAATTTTTCCCACTTTCCATGTGTAGTGCATTGAACGGCACGAAGGGTGGGCAGTAAACTTCGCTCCTTCGCCTGAGTTTTCGGAGTTTTTGCCACTCTGAGTTCCGCTTGGAATGCAGAGGTTGGCAAAAAACTCTGTGTCCATCTGCGGCGTGGCGGAGTTTACCACCCATCACCAAACCAGCTTAAATAATATAACTTACCTTACTTCCTTTTGTGTTGCGCTGCATAGAATAAGGATCCGGGTGCCAGGGCACATGTGCAGAGCTACGGCGGGGCTCGCAGTTGCTGCAGGTTTCTAGTGCGTATGTGCACAATACTACGCATGCACACTCAAGAGAGTTCTCCAGAGGCTGGAATTGGATGCAGTAGGCAGCGGGAGAGTGTCATCAACTCTTCGTCAACCTTGAGGATCTGCATTCTGCAGCCAGGGACTGTGAGAAGGTAGGGGGCATGTGACGTGCTGGCCGAGCACCTCTGCAGTCTAAGTTACTACGGGCAGAGTGGAGCAGAATTCCATGGAGTTTTCATGTAACTCCGTTGAATTCCGCATAGTGACACTCTGTGTGCTCCTCCCTCCCCTGTACAGCACACTGACAAAGTGGGTAAAGTATTAAAAATATTTTTTGTAATGCGCCACCTATCAAAGTAGCCTTTCAAACCTGTCTCAGGCTTTGCCACTGCAGGGCCTTCGCGTGCAGTTTACTGCCATGGTGACGTGGAATGTGAAGTGATAGCCATGTCTGAAACTCCCCTTTTTCTACATATAGCAAAAGGGGAGGGGTGCTGTGCAGGTTTAAGGTAGGACATGTGCCTTAATTGTGTGTCATGTCTTAGCAGTGACAAACAGTCTATTTGGTTTCTCACTGCTGAGATGCTGTCCTCTCATAGGTTTACATTGAGGATTCCCTGATATTTGCTTCAGTGGTAATTTCTGGTATGAGAGGGGTAGTGTGGTCATGTTTGGTATGTTTGGAATAGTAGTGATAAATCATGATTATTGGCGAAAGCGGATTTGTCATTACTATTTTAGAAATGACACATTTAGAAGTGGGCATTTCTGTGTGCTTATGAGTCTTTGTGCCCTGCCTAAATGTGTATTCACTGTCTGGTTTTGACTGACAGGAGAGAGGGGATGCGAATTCACTCTAGATAGTCACAAGAGGGGTTGGGGTGTGTCCTGCCTTTCATGGGTGACTCAGCGCTAGGCTGAATAGACCTTGGCTGCATTTAGAGTAGCCAATTAAAAGCATATTGGTGGTGCCCCTCCCCTTTTTGGGGCACCACAAATAGGATATGCAAGTTTTTAAACACCCACACGTTGGGCTTATGGGGTATAGTACTTAATACCATGCAATTATTTACTAATACATAAAAGTCGGCAGTTGGAAATATTTATGGTGACACAGCCCTAATGGTCCACACCTGAGCAAGCCATGAATACTACAACAATAATACCCCCTCGCATACCAACACCCTTAAAAGTGCTGAGAATGGTAGACCTTACAATGACATTCATTCAAACATGTAATGACTCACTTTTGACCTGGAAATAACCAATAAAACTTTCTTCTGACTTTTATTGAAACATTTAAAGTATTATTAAAACATTAGAATTTCAACAAAATATGAACATAAGTATTTCTTTTTCTTTCAACATGCTGCAAGCACAGCTATAAAAATAAGCAATGCGAGTTCTGATCCTCCACAACCTCTGAACATAGGCCAAAGCCCTATAAATGCTTAAACATGTGTGAACACTCTTCTAGGATCACTAATTTTATCATCTGTGAGAATTAATGAGACATCTGGTGAGTGTTTGTAGGAAGGTTTCCACAATTTTGGAAGCTCCACAAACACTTGTGGCACAATGAGAAACAAATATGAAACTTTGTGAGTCATGAATATTTTATTAGTGGCCTGGTGCCCAGGGGAAAATGCCTTTGTATCCCCTCGCCATTGCATATTTCTTTTTCAATTTGCAAAGGATGCCCAGATTCCAAACAGGGCATGAACATCCTTTTTTTTTGTTGGAGGCCACAAGAGGGAACCTCAAAGCTCTGGCGGACACAGCCACTCCCTGCTGACCTCTAAGCAGGTGAGCCTCAGAAGCAGCTTCACTTCTTCCTACTGCCGGTTGTGGGCAGGTCCTGGCTGAAACACTCTTCCCTACTCACCCAAGTGAAGGCACAGGTAGTGAGATGAGCATTAAGCCCATTTTGTCCTTTCCATGTGGCCCCTGGTGAAATAGAGGTCTTCAGGGACAGATTGACAAAAAAAGCATGCTCTCAATTCATTCTGCCTCCGGGGTAGATGGGAGCCGGCAGGAGTGAATGTACTAATGGGATGGGGCTCAACACACATCCCCACCAGCTCTGTATTGTTCTTTTGCTTCTTGTAGTGTCTTCCAGGGTCGTGACCCTCCGCTGTAGTTAAGGAAGCTTCAGGGAGGGAGCTAGTTATTTTTGTATCACACACATTGCTATGCTGGTCAGGACCTATTGCATTAATAACTTAATAGACATCATATACTTCAATGTATTCATCCATAGCTTCCCTAATCCTTGAATTAAAATTCTCCATAACTAATGGCTTATCCTTCTGCAAATTTTAAAAGAGATGTTCTAATCATATTAAAAACACTCATTATTAGGGATGTCAACACACTCTGTCCTCCACAGTTGGTAAACATTGACAATAAACCATTAATTGCTAAGAGGTATGTCAGAAATTACACACTTATACAAGCCTAATAGTAAACTTGGTTTAAGGATAAATGCCACTTTGTCTGTGCTAATAGTGTGTGAGGAAATCCACCTCATTAGTGATTTCCCTCTCTTTTTGATGTGGGGGTTTTGTATTTTACTGAAATACACTCACGGAAGGTCTTAAGTCCAACAATAAAGAACACAACGCCGCATACTGCTGTGTAAGCCGTGCACACCTCTTCAAATAATTAGTACATCACTTGGCGGGGTGATTAAGAGTCCATCAGCCCACCCTTGTTGGCGGAGCTTCGTCATTTAAGACTCTACGGGGTCAAGGTCAGGGCCCACACTCATGAGCCGAACGGCTCTACTGGGTACCCGTCCCACTGATCCCAGAACAGAGAAATCTCCTGCCAAAGTGTGCAATAATATTTTTGGAGGATTCAAAAAAAGTGCAGTGCTCTAATGTGATCGTGTTTTAAAAATGGCTACGTGGTCAAAAAATATGTTTATTATGAATCGACCAGGTGTCATGTCTAAAAACCAGATTAGTCTAAACAAAATATGACTAATTCCCGACGTGGTCTCTTAAGGTCGACATGTTTCAGCCGATATGGTTGTCTAACCCGGCTTTCTTCAGGACCTAATAGATGGTACTCGAGGCTACTGCAGGATCAATTGGTGAAAGTGTTGTACATAAACATTGAATCTCAAAAATGAATCATGACATTATCAACAAAAAATGTGTGTGTGGCCGTAGCCACCCTACCAGACTAGCAATACTTTTACTTTTACTTTAGTACTGTGACTTTATCTTCTTCCCCCAGCGTTCTGTGGGAGAAAAGCCTCACCTCACCCGGCTGACTGCTCGGTGAAGGAGGCACCGCTCTGTCCGTCGAGACCTCGAACTTGACTACGAGCAGTCTGGGAGGGGTCAAGTTCGAGGTCTCGACGGACAGAGCGGTGCCTCCTTCACCGAGCAGTCAGCCGGGTGAGGTGAGGCTTTTCTCCCACAGAACGCTGGGGGAAGAAGATAAAGTAAAGTCACAGTACTAAAGTAAAAGTATTGCTAGTCTGGTAGGGTGGCTACGGCCACACACACATTTTTTGTTGATAATGTCATGATTAATTTTTGAGATTCAATGTTTATGTACAACACTTTCACCAATTGATCCTGCAGTAGCCTCGAGTACCATCTATTAGGTCCTGAAGAAAGCCGGGTTAGACAACCATATCGGCTGAAACATGTCGACCTTAAGAGACCACGTCGGGAATTAGTCATATTTTGTTTAGACTAATCTGGTTTTTAGACATGACACCTGGTCGATTCATAATAAACATATTTTTTGACCACGTAGCCATTTTTAAAACACGATCACATTAGAGCACTGCACATTTTTTGAATCCTCCAAAAATATTATTGCACACTTTGGCAGGAGATTTCTCTGTTCTGGGATCAGTGGGACGGGTACCCAGTAGAGCCGTTCGGCTCATGAGTGTGGGCCCTGACCTTGACCCCGTAGAGTCTTAAATGACGAAGCTCTGCCAACAAGGGTGGGCTGATGGACTCTTAATCACCCCGCCAAGTGATGTACTAATTATTTGAAGAGGTGTGCACGGCTTACACAGCAGTATGCGGCGTTGTGTTCTTTATTGTTGGACTTAAGACCTTCCGTGAGTGTATTTCAGTATTATTGCGGGGATCGAAGGTTCTGTAGTCCCTAAACTAGTTCCCCTGGGACCCTTTTGTATATTATTGTGTAGGGTTTTGTATTTTAACCTCTGCTCTGACTCCAACCTACTGAACTAAACATCTGATCTGTTTCAAGGACAGGCATTTTATGTGCTAAATTCTCTCTTGCAAAACACTTGCCTTAGTATGGTTTCCTTTCACAGCTACCAAAAGTACAGATATGAGAAGTGGTAGTGAAGAGCTTTTCCAGGATGATAACGTGTAGCTTTCATTGTTCATTCTCCTAGTAGCACATACTTCAAGAACATATTCTCTCCAGGAAAATGTTACGTGACATTTAATTTCTAACTTTTGATTAGAAAACACAATCAGAAAAAAAATGCTCAATTAGATTTCATGTATGCTGACTAAACTCACCTACAGTGCATGCCAAAGACAAAAACATTTCCACCTGAATCACTGTCACTTCATGCTTTAATTGCTCTGATCTCCCACTTCCACTTCTAAGGACTGTAGCACTAATGGTTAAATGTATGAGAGGCTATTCTGGGCCTGTCTCCAGCTTCATGCTGAACTTCTTGCTCCACCACTCTTCTACAGTATGAGTATCCTTATTTGTCTACCTTTGGGCATACAGGGATACTGAGAACCATCTCTTGGGAATAACCTGTCTGGTGGAAGAACTTGTTTCACTATATTTGAGTGTTGTTGAGTTACGAAAAGTCTGCCTTCTAGAAACATGCTACCAGCCCAAAGAGCTTGTGTTTCAAAGGTATCACAAAGAGCTAGTGATAAAAGAAAGATGCTTAGAGAGAGTAATAAAAAAGGCTCAGATCAATTGAACTAGCTCTGAAGAAACCTGAACTTTATTGTACATTTTGCCCCATATTCGGCAATATGAAAATGAGTGAACTGTGGCCACCATCTATGTCAATCTGGCATTCAACGCTTGCACAACCTGTTATATCCAGATTGAGCTGCACCTACAAAATATACCAGTATGAGGCATTTTTATGCAAGTGTAACCTAACTGCAGTCTTTAATAATATTTTATCCATAAATCATGTAATTTCTAATTTAGTAACAGGTGTTCTTCTGTGTAATTTTTAGGCATAGGAGAATTGTTATAATGTGGACCCCGACTGGATCTGTGGCTTGGACATAAGTGATGCAGAAATACCATTCCCTGCTTTTCTATGCAAGGGCATAATTTGTTTTAAATCTAATTAAGAGCTCTGGCATCCCCTGATAACCTTATAGCTTAATGCAACCATGAAATCATCTATCCCAAGAGCCTGGATCAATTCTGTGATTTTTCCTGTTTTCAAGAAAGGTAACCGCTCCGTTCCAAAGTGTTACTACCCCATTTCTCTGCTCAGTTCTATGGTCAAGGTTCTAGGCTGGATTGTCTTGTATAGGCTATAAGTATGGGCTATCGATCACAACTTTTTGTCCGATGTCCAAAATGGCTTGGGGCCTGGCTTAGGGATGGTTGATAAGTGTATCAACCTTATTATTAACAAATACACACTTGTGAAACGATGGTTCTTACACTTAGTTTTTATGGATTTGATTACTGCATTTGATAGGAGCAACAGGGAGAAGTTATGGAATATCATGCTGGGCTCTCCATTTTAACTTGTCGGTCTCAGTCCAGTTTGGAGCAATGGGGGAATGCACTGAGCATTTTGAACTAATCACTCAGGTGGTCCACCAAGGTTGCATCCTGACCCCATTTTAATTCACATTTTATATTACTAGTCTAGAAAAGTAATTAATTGAAGATGGAAAGGATATGCCCAAGATTGGTCTTCGCCCGATCCCCATACTGCTCTACGCAGATGATGCTGTTCTAAATTTCTGAACAGCATTGGGACTAGATTGTTTGCTTAATCCCTTTGTAGAATTTATGGATAGCCTTGATCTAAGCACTAACTATACAAAACCACACGTCATGGTGGTTTGCCCCCGGTCTACTAAGACCACAACTTATCAAATGAAGGGTAATGTTATCAGATGAGTTGCTACATTCCCCTACCTAGGAGTCTTATTTGACTCTTCTATGTCCTGGTCTCCTTTGTTATCTGTCAGATGGCATGTGCTCACCAGGAGCATTGCTTCAGTTTTTAACTCTTCGACTAGATTGGGACATAACTCAATCAAAGCTTTGCTTGATATTTATAAAGCTTATGGTAGTGACGTTTAGGAGTTTGCAAACTCGACTTCATTAACTGTTTTAGAGAACACGTTTTCAAGAAGTTTAAAGTTTTACCCTTGTCCGAGTCTTCAGTATTACTTGGCTAAGCTATGTATAGGATAATTTTACTAAGATGAGGCAACATGAGATTTTTTTAAATCCTGAATCAAATATTATGTAAGATATTGGATGGACTAAGATGGCTTTTGAGGCTTTGCAAGTAAATGAGAAATCCCTATTTGCATCAGAAAAATCATCTGTTAGAGCTTACTTTCCACTTTAGACAACTTTTTTAATCAAACTGTATCTAACTTATGATATGCCAGAACATCATCGTTTCCTTTTGATATATTTTAGATTACATTTAATACATCACTTGTTAGCCACGCCTAGAGGTAGTTCATTCGAACCTGCTTTCATCCCATGCAGTTATGATAAAGTTTCAGTTCAGGGCTTCTTGCACTTTACAATGTTGCACTGTGTACAAATAACTATGTAAATCTTTTATTGTACCTCTATTAGTTGATAAGCACTTTGATCAAGTACGACCTGTCTTATTTCTATTTAATGTTATTACCAGATGTATTCACCTGATTTAACGTGACTTATTTTTTATCTGGTGTGGTCTCATTTTACAAGATTTTATTCAATGTATGATGTGGTTTGCTTTTTATTCAGTGCTGCTCGACAGTGTGAATTTGTTATCCATTGTATGATGTATCTATTACTTTTATCTCTGTTGTCTTTTATGAGTTTTTGCATAAACCACTAAAGATACTGATTGCTTGATTGACTCATTTTAATTTAAGCCCCACATGTAAAACATGAAATGCAAAAAGCATACAAGATATTTGCATATTAGGCATGAGAAAAATATTGCAATTTTCCCAGCATCTACTTTCAGCCAGTCCAACACGTCCTCACAACATCACTTGGACTCCTGAATCCTGGCTGGAAATGGGATTGGTCCCCCCATCTTTACAAGTCCTCTCTGTAGTTCGACCTAGCTCACTGTTCCCTACTGATTCACCTGAACTTACCATCGTTCAAGCCACGTCTAGCCAAAGACTCCACAATTGTGACACCATGGAAGGGGCCGATCACGACTTTGGTGCAGTTACGCCTAGTCTCAGACCGGCACTGCTGCACCAAAGCCGCGCAAGGACCGTCTGCCTGATTATGAGTTCAACTCGTGCAGGCGGATGTTCCCTTTGCCTTTCCCTCAGCAGTGCCCTGAAAATGGGCACCACTGTGGGAATGGCAAAAGCTTTCCAGCACAGCATGGACTGTGTAGTCCATGGCATGCTGCAAGTGGGGGTGCAAGCAGAGAGGGAGGCTCATGTCATAATGTGGCGGACAGTACACCGCTACCACGAGTCTGGTGGTCCATGGACCACCAGACTCGTAATCAGGTCCATTGTTCTTCAGTTTTCCACCAAGTAGATAGATACTTTAAAACCAGCTATTCCACTTTTTTAAACTGGGGTTCCAAAGCTATATCATGCATCTTTGTATCCACTCATTATGAACTCATCACCGTGTTAACAAGTGAGCCCATGTTGTTTTATTCAATGATTAGAATTTGATCAGTGTTTTGATTTGAAATTCAACTCTATATTAACCAGGACTATTTTTCCCTATTTTGATTCTTAATTATTTCTAAATCTTTTATAGAATGCCTGTTCCACCATTTTACCTATTGTGTCCCTTTGTGTGAGTGTATTAGTGCTTATTTCTTTAACTTATTTTAAAACATTTTAGTTTTATTTATCTCAATTGTACAGCTCTTAAACTAGCTTTTGTTCCCAATCTACAGCATTCTCTCTAAGGAAAACCTTGCTGTTTGGGCCATGCTGTGAGTAGTGAATTAAGGATTCATTAAAAAAACAAGGTTATTCTTGTGGGTCAGACAATTTGGGCCTTTTGAGAGCTCAATCAAAAATCAGACATGCGATGTGACCTCTCTCTTTCCCAGATCTGAACACGAAGGTTGCTGTAAAGTATATCTAGCACTGATCTGGGCGAGTCTCTGGCTTAGTTCCCCTAAAGAAATTCCTGTGCTGGTGTTCTGTAATGGAATGGGAGTCAGAGGAAAGTTACTGGCAGGGGCTGTCAGGGCTTGATTGGTTATCTTCAAATAAAGAAAATATAATTATATTTTCAGTGTCCTGTTGAGTACAAAATTGGTGATCAGCAAACCTGCACCAGGCTGGCTCAAGTCATCTTCAACAACCCCTATAGAGTTTTTCAACTTGTGAAGGACAACAGAAATGTAACTTTAAATTATGCAGAGGGAAAAAGAGACAACCAGCTGTGCGCCAGGAAAACAGAATTGATTGTACTTCTTATATCTGCACGAGTCACTGCTGGAGTCTGTTCGAGTCCCTTGGTGTTCTGTGCATACCTGTGCACTGAAAGAGTGGCAGAACAACTTATATCATGGGCAACCTTCAAGTGCACAGTGGCACAGTAGCTTGTTTTTACTGGTCCAAACAAAAAATGAGCTTGTACCACAGGCCTTGAGTTTAGAGACATAGCTTAGCTTCTAGACTAGCAACGTAGAAAGAAGACTACATAATCCAACAAAATAAGTAGAAAAAATGTGGGGAAAGATAAGTGTGCATGCTAATAGGTAATGTTTAAACATTAACCACTATTGCATACAAGTAAAAGTAATAGAAACACAGAAAAAGGATTACAATGAGAAAAAAAATGGAATTCTACTGAGACAGTGGACATTTTAGACATCCTTGAGGAGTTCTTTTGTTTCATTTGTTTATGTTAACCTAGTGTTAACATTTTCATGCAGGAATATTGCAAGATGTTACAACTTTGTTTATTTCAGTTACATTTTCAAATTTTCTTGCAGGAACTTCACATTTCTTCGAACATGCTGTGCAAACAGTTACAGTACACCTTCCCATGTTTTGAACAAAGTGCTGAGGAACCATCAATGATTTGAGAGGATTGGCCTGAGCCTTTGAATAATACCTAGAAGCAGTTGGAGGAAATGTATTTATAGCTAAGAGGAAGCCTGCCATCCTGAAACATAATCGAGGTGTTGGAGGCAGGAACATTTTAAAGACACTACCAAAATATTTTGCCGTTTGAGAGAAGGTGGCAATGTGTTGGATCTGTCTGGCTGAAAAATAAAAGAATGAATATGAAGTAGCCATAAAAGTATTCAATAGGTTTGGGAAAAAAAAAAGAACTATCGTAGAGAGACACATTTTACTTTGGGGCACCATTAGCTGTGGAATTAGTGGAACAACAACTTCTGCAACATCAAGCAAGTGTAAGGACCTTCAAGAAGAAATTCTACATGATCAGTCAATCAATAAGACTGAAAATGTAAAGAACCAAGAGAAATTACTAGGTCTAAAGAATTCTTCATTGGATAAATTAAACAACATTGGAAGATGAATGGAAAATTCATCTCGATATATCAAAGAGCTAAATGACAGACAAACAGGTTGATGGTTGGTACATCACCTGTAAGATAGAGTGTGAAAGCTGTGAAGAAATATTTCAATATTAAAGGGATATATGTGAAAAAGAGTATAACTCTGATAAACATCTATAATACAGGTCTGATAGCAATATGCATACAGTGTTATCTACCAATGTGCCAGCTGTGAAGTGTTAATGCTTTACATGCACGCAATTAGGGCATTTATTAAGCATGTGTAAAGCAGAGTGCCTTAATTCAGAACAAAAGAAAACAACGATGTAGATGATAGTGATGATAAGGATGGAGAAGTCTAAATTGTTTGCAATTAGAGTTCTGTTATGAAAGAAGAGGACATTGTCTGTGACCCTTATCATCTCTCAAAATGTTTAATCAAGATGAAAGATAAGATGGTATAAGTGTACACTGATTTTTGATCTCCCTATACCATAATAGACAAGACTGTGTGAGAAAATGTGGTTCGTAGGACCTTGCTGATGCTGAATGTTAAACCAGAAGGGTATTGTAGGGTTAAATTACCCATGAATGGGTATTGTTGGACAGATCTACAGTATAAAGAGTAAAGCCAATGACAAAGAATAATATGAAGTTGTTAGTTTGGAGGGAGCACTGTGCTCTAGGAATGATTCCAATCACCTGGAGCAAATAATGCTTACGGGGGAAGATAGTATGAAAAAATAGAAGTACGAGTTTTCAAAGTTGTTTGCACAGTACCTGGGATGTTTAAGCACTGCATAATTTTGAAAGATGGTGCATCAGCAAAAGTGAACAAAGTGAGGAATGTTCCACTAGCTATTAAAGAATTGTTGAAGGAGGAACTGGAGGTTTGCCACATCAGTGGGGTCTTCCGAATGGCTCAGCCCTGTAGTTTTAGGCAGAAAACCTGAAAGAATGATTCAAATTTGTGTCAACTTGAGAGATTTGAACAAAATATATAAAGGGGGCATCGCCATCTCCTTCCACACATTAGTAAAATGTTTACATGTGTAAGGAGTAGCTAAATACTTTTCCTCTTTGGACCAGTCCAGTACCTATCATCAGGTATGCTGATACCCTGAATTGAGGTGCCTTACATCATTTGTGATGCCTTAAGGTGCATATTGTTTTATGTTCATGCCCTTTGTGCTATGCTGATGTCTGGCTTAGAGGTTTTTTCAATGGGCGATGAAAGATTGTTGTGAAATTTGAAGAATGCATTTTTAAGATGACGTTATGAAGAAGGAGGAGCATGATGGTGTGCTATGTGAAGCCCTGGCTAAGCAGAAAGATGCTGAAATTACTGTGACTCTAGAAAAGTTCACAATTAGGGTGATAGAAGTGTTTGAGGCTTACTTTATCCAGTAATGGAGTAAAGCAAAAACTGGAAGTGGTGGAAGGCATTGAAGAAAACATATTATCCGGTCAATAGACAAGCTGCATTATTTTCTCGGGCTGGTGGAACATCATGAAAATTTGTCAACCATTTTGCAGATTGCATCCAACTTTTCAGAGCATTGATGAAGAAAGGTGTGAGGTTTGCATGGTCAGAACTTAAGCTCCTCAGTTAATGGATAGGTAGTAGCTTGTACCCAACTCCATTGGTGAGGTGCCATGAGGGGGACCATGATGAAGCATGCCACTCACTGGGTGGGTGAGAACTTTTGTCCTTAAATAAGGATGGTTCTCTTAGTCAGGTCACACTTCCTTGTATTGTGTCATGTCTACACTCTACAGGCAGTCAGTTCTTTTGTGGTTAGTTGAAGTTGATTGGAGGCAGCAATGTATGCCATTATTTCTCCTGAACTTTTTGTGTGTTATGGTCAGCGAGCTTTTGTGAACAAAAAGCATCAAGCGTTGCCAGTAGAGTAGTATTAAAGCTATTTGATTTAAGGGAAAGGACAATCATCTATGTCAGTACATATGGATTAGGTGTATGTTAATGAAAGTAAAGGGTGGATATGAAAGAGTAGTGGCATTTGTGTTATGGACTTTAAGGGATGCAGAAAGCACATGCTTCATTGTAGAAAGGTTGGTGTTAGCTTGATGTTGGAGAGTGAATTTCTTCAGGACTTATGTCAGAGATACATCACTTAAACTGCGTACAGATCATATGCCTTTAGTGGATCTGTTTTTGACACAAAGTCTCAGTAGAACACAACCATCATTTCTGAATTGATTTTTAGGCCTCAGGAATATTCATTCACAAACAAGTACATGCAGGGTATTAAGAATGTAAATGTGGACTGTTTGTATTGGTTACCATTGGAGGCACATGATCCTCGGGGTGATGATTGTGAGAAATTGGGTTGTTGGTTAACTGCATGTGAGCCCTGGTTAAACAACAGTCACAACCTCAGTCATGGTGAATTACAATAAGTCACTAAATTGGCCTGTCATTAACCCTGGGTAGCTTGGCACAAAAAGCAGTCAGGCGTAACCAAGTTAGAACAATAGACTACATTTAAATAACCTTTTTGATACTAAAATGGCAAAAATCCAATCAGTAGAACCAGAGGGCTATGATTTTTTAATGTTCTTAGTAAAAACTAGCAAATCAAAAGTTCAAAACGTCAACTGCAAACATTGAGTTGCGCGAGACAAGGCAAAAATTGAAAAATATGGCCAACCACGATGGAGTGCAGTTTAGATACAAGAAGTGGATTGGGCCCAGTCAGCGTTTACCTTCGGACTTAAACAAATTTCTAAAAATAAAATAGTCTGAGATGGTAAAGTTCAGCAGGGCAAGGCTGCAGGAGGTATATGAGGAGGGAGAGCCTTGGGTTGAAGCTGCATTCACGATTTCTATGTTCAAACTTAGTCTTTGAAATGGAAATCGAAAATCTCCAGCGGGACGAGGCAGAGGGTTGTAGCCTATGACAGTTCAACAAGGCCAGATACCACTTTGGCAAAGGACTGCTGAAAAGGATTTCCTGCTGTGGAGAAGAACATAGCAGAAGAAGCAGCAAAGTCAATCTGACCAGAGATGCCCCTTGAGTGGATAGGTGAGTAAGTTGGTCCCGGTCTCCCCCTGGCTCTCAGGGCACTTTTATGTCAAAATTGTTACAAGTGCTCAGTTTTGGGATTTTGACATCTGGATGCCTTTATCACCACAACCAAGGGTCCAGAACTGGTTTGATACCTCTTGGGGGTCCAGAACACACTCAGGCTGGGTCCAGATGTGGGTTCAAGATGGTGGAATCACTTTGAGTCTATGTGGCTTTGAACAGGAGGCCAGCAAACTAGCCCTTGGAGTCTCTCTGGTATTCATGGGTTCAGGTGAAGATGCAGGGTTCAACAGCTGGGCTGGCCTCTGAGGTTCTTCTGCAGGTCCAGAAGTGAACTGAAGAGTGGGTCTGAGGTTCTTATTCTAGACCCTGGTGCCCTTCCTCTGGAAAGTGGGAGAAGCTTGTAAAAGTGCATGGAATTTCCTGACTCCCTTGCCCTGGCTCCAAGCTGATTGTAGTGACAATGAGGGATCGTTAGACCCTTTGTGTGAGGCAGAGCACAGATGGCCCATTGAAGCACAACTAATTCCTCCCTTTTGTGACTCTCAGGGAGGAATTTACGAATTTTAACTGTTAACTACACCCAGTCATGTGACCCAAGACAGGCGGTGGGCACAACAGGCTAAGGGCAGGAAAATGCTGACTTTCTAGAAGTATTAGATAGATAAGAGTGACTACATGGGATTTATTTACTACAAATCTTTTTTTTTTTAAATAGTAGTCTATTGAGCTTATTATCTGGGTTGTGTCTTTGACTTAGTTCCCTTTAAGGAATTCCTATGCAGGACTTCTGCAAGGCAATGGGTGCCAGAGAATAGCCACTGCCAGGGGTTGTAGCTTATTTTGTAATGAAAAAAATATAAAATTTATTTTTAGTGTCCTTTTGACTGCAAATAGAGTAGCCACTTCCCTCCATTTTATTTAGAGATGCTGACTGCAGTCCTATGTGTTTCACCTACAAATCGTTGATTTCCATTATATTTTTCTAGTTAGTTCAACGAAAGTAACATAAGAAAACAACACCCAAAATGCATTAGGCTATAACTGGAAAGAGTGCTGGTAATGACCTGGAGGAAGGTTGTCACCCTTCTCCACACACTGATTTCTGACAATTACCTTTTAATCACACTACTGACTTCTCTCCATGTGTCAGTTGTTTGTAAATCATCAAAGCATTTTTTGCTAAACTCAATCTTAAACAGGTGTAAAATGGAAAGAATGCTTCAGAGATTCCCTTCTCGGTTTTATTTTCAGGAAAATGAAAGTTTGAGACACTGTTTAAAGACTCCGCCAAGGTGAAAAATAAGGGTCCGATTACGATGTAGGTCGGAAAGCCTCTGACTGCTAATCGAAAGCTTTCCGACTGCAGTCAATTTGAGCGGTCATTGCGTAAACTTGCAATTCATTCTGAAGTGGTTCCAACTGGCTCTCGGAGTCTTTCGGACAGTCGCACCCACATCGTAATCCCATATGGATGACGTTTCTGCCATTGGGATTACGATATCGGTTTCTGACAGCCTTTCAATGCTGGTGTTTCTGACATGGAAAGGCTGTCAGAATGCGATTTCTCTGTGGCCTGAGTTTGGTGGCTGAGGGGGTACCTAGTGTGCCGCCCGTGTAAATCCCTGCACTGTGTGGTAGGCATCATGTGGTGCCTCCCACAGAGTGCAAGGTTTTACACACACCCCCATTTCTTCATGGGAGCCTGTATTACGCCTGGTTTACAGCCATAGCACAAGCTCCCATAGGGAAATGGGAGTATGGGACAGAACAGTGGGGCTCATTACGATGGCGGAATGATCACCACCGCCGGGCTGGTGGTGGCGATCGTTTCGGCATCGTCATGAGATTTACCCCCTGCCACATTATGATGGCGGTGGGTATCGCAGTCTCTGTCTGCCGCTTTTCCGCCGGTGGCAATCATCGCGAGAAGAGCGGTCAGCATGCCTACAATGGTGGCAGAGCCTAACAGGCTCCGCCTGCAGAATTATGATGCTGGCGGAAGCCAGCCTTTCCGTGGCGG
Organism: Triturus cristatus; assembly: GCF_964204655.1. Lineage (NCBI taxonomy): Eukaryota > Metazoa > Chordata > Amphibia > Caudata > Salamandridae > Triturus > Triturus cristatus. The sequence continues at coordinate 774,015,947 of NC_140593.1, forward strand.
TTGAACCTCCATTGAAAGGCTGGTGGGGAATGTCTTCGGGGGCCTGTTGGGGGAGGTGTGGGTGTACTGGGGGGGTACATTTCACTGCACCATGTGGCAGGCACAGTGTAGTGCCTGCCACTTAGTGCAGTGAAATGCACAACATGCTCTTTTTGACATTGGGCGGTGCTGCGGTCAGCAGCCACCGCCGCAATGTTAAGGGTGCGAAATCCGACCGCAGCAGTGGCGGTCCCATCATAATCGTGTATGCGGGACCGCCGCATGCATGGTGGTCAGACCCAATCACCGCTACGGTGGCTAGCGGAATGAGCCCCAGTGTTTGGTCGTATTGTAATCAGGCGGTCGGAACCGCCGACTGAAGATCAGCAGGTCCCGAGACTGCGGGAGTCGGAGGCAACCACAACAGACATCGTAATCGACCTCTATGTGTCTACATTTCTGTTAATATCTATGCTGCTCATAAATATAAGGCCACCCACCGACGGAGTCCACACTGAATAAAAGACATCATATTTTATGAGTTGAAAGTAGTAAACGTGACGTGGCTGAACACATTTAAACATGTTTTCCAATGATATATTAGTTTCTTCATAAATTATGGAATAGTGAATTCGAAACCTGTGCTACATAAAAAGCCATTAACATAACATTACTTAGGAAGCACCTCAAACAGAGCGAACTTTGAGTAAGTAATGTATGCATTAAATAGAATGTTGAGCTAATTTTACCGAAATGCTTCTAATACACAATTGCTCAGGATTTCTTACTGTAAAAGCAAGAAAGTATACGATTATATTCGCCAGACATTTGTGTCATGATTGTATGGCCCTCCTGACTGGTATTATAAGATTCAAATAAACGTGGTAATATTCCCTAGAACTACTTAGTAAGGAGGCACTGTGTTATTTATTTGACAGTTTTTTCTAGTACAATTATTCCATTGCAAAAATCTAGGTTTAAATAGTTAGCTTTAATTATATTGAATAGAAGATATTTTAACACACCATTAATACTGTGAAAATAGAGATGGGAACGTAATCAAATGTACACAACTCACCCATAACATGTATGCATTATCTTATTTACAGTGTCTCAAGGTGCACAATAAGCACATATGCAAACTTTATGACTTTTTTAAGTAATATTCTTGCTGAATATGCTTCAAATAATTGATGCTCAACGAACAGCCTAATTTTTTTAAGTGAAGTCCTGAGTCCAAAATGTACAAGAAAAGCTGGAATTCCATTTAAAGTCAGAAATAGAAATCATAAATTCTTTATTGACAATGTACAGGTAAAAAACACTCTTTGCTTCTATAATGCATGTCACTGGACCATGCTTCGACTCCATGTATAATGCATACAGCAGCTACTAGTACTCACAGTAATCCATAATAGGAGATGCTGACTCTATTAATAATACAAGGCTCGAGTTTGGCCAGAGTGCGATGCCTTTAGTTGTGTGGTCCATGGTTAAATGAGTCCAAATTTCTATTTTGTATTAATAAAAGGACATTTTATACCTGCAAAACTGCTCCTTAAACTGAAGGTAATGAATGGCGTGTGCTTATTATGTGCAGTCTAAACCTACTTCCACTTGCCTATGGATATATTTGTAGGCATTGTGAGCACAAGAATTGGTATCGCTTGGTATAAAATGTCCTTAACCTCTTAATTAGAGTATTTTCACTTGATGCTAATTGTTCTTGACTGGGGACCTCATTTATTTCTAGGAAAAAAATAAATTCGTTCGTGGAAAGAATTTTCTTGCAAAGGAGCAGCACACATTGATTGTTCCCAACTCTTAATAGTGCTAACTTCGCAATAGTTTAAATAGTCTCCTTTGCTGAAATACAAGTTACAGTGTATAAAACTTTTTATAGCACTGTAGCAAAGTTTCTTTTTCTCTCTGTTCTCCCCTGATTCTTTGCATTTTTTGGACACTCAGGGGCTTATGTACAAGCCCCTATTGCCACGACAACGTCACTTTTACCGACGTGGTGCGATAGAGGCTGCGCCATATGTACAAGGCAGCATTAAGCCACTTGATGTGGCTTAACGCTGCCTTGTACATAAGGCCCCCTTTCACGCTAGTTAGCATGAAAGGGGTGGACAGTGGGTGTTGCGGTGGGCGTTCCACCGCAACACCCATTCATTTTTACACTGCCCCCTATGTACAAGTTTGGCGTACATAGGAGGCAGCACCAAAATTAAGACCAGGTAAATCCTGGTCTTAATCTGGCGAAAGAAAGAGAAATGCACTAGTTGTCCTCGGTTTTGCTTTTTCCATGTGTGCTCCCTTGTGCAGCACACATGGAAAAAGCAAAATGCCATTTTGTCACTTTCATGTGTGCTGGATGAAGAAGCACCCATGAAAGTGACAGAATGGCATTTTAGGATTGTTTATGTGCAGGAAGGGACACCTTCCTATACATCAACAATCCTCCCCTGCACGCAGACACCCTTACACTCTGGTGCAAGGGTGCCTGCATTGGCGCTAAGTTGCTAAACTTAGCGCCATTGCAGGGGGAAATGCAAGGCTGCACCACATTCTTGTAAATATGGTGCAGCCTTGCGTTTCAGAAGTGGCGGAGTGCGGCGTTAAGCCAAGGAGGCTAATGCCGTGCTCCGCCACTTCCTTGTACATATCCCTCTCTTTTTGGTGTTGGGACTCTGCCCTGTGGCGCTGCTATTCAGTGACTCAGTGCTTGTGCTCTGCTGCTAAAATGGTGCTTTTAAAATAGTTTTCACCCAGTTGGTCTATTTAATTTTCCTGTAACTCCATTGTAGAGGGCACAGAAATTGTACCAATGAAATGGAAGTTAAATATGATATTTGGTCTACAGTGTGTATTTACAGTACCTACATATACAAAAAAAAACTATGGCTGCTAGGAGCACCTTAGTTTTCTGGGGGGTTTGCAAATTAAAAGTCACAGGTGTTTTTCACTAACAGGACATGTAAGGGGGTTTTAAAGCCAGGTCATCATGGCAGTTTAAAACTGAATTCAGACTGCAGTGACAGGCCAGTGGCATGTTTTAAAGTGCATCTGAAGTGGGTGACACAATATGCAGGCCCACTGGTAACATTTAATTTACAGGCTTTTGGTATTTGTTATACCACTCTATAAGGAACTTATAAGGAAATTAAATATGCCAATCAGGTATAAGACAATTAAACCATGTTTAGGGGAGGGAGTGCAAGCACTTCAACAGTGGTTAGCAGTAGTAAGGTGCACAGAGTTCCAAGGCCAACACAAATAAATTTCAGCACCAACAATGTAGGTAGTTAGGCATAAGGTTTGGGAGAAGACAAACCTAAGGCTCACAGATATAACACTGATGAATACGTGGAAGGGGCATTGAAGGTTTCTGTAAGGGAGCCATTTTCAAAGATGAATGGAAACAATCCATTTTGGGTAATGGACTCATGAAGTCTCTCATAAGGGAAAATACAAGAAAAAGCAGCCAAGATACAGATAGCATAAGAACCAATATAAATGACTTTAAAACTGTATATGGTGAATTATCTGATCTAGCCGGAGTAGTTAGAAGTGGTGACAAGCTGATTGTCACTGTGGGGTAGTGTAACAGGCTGTTGACTTTATTACATGAGGGATATTTCAGCTATGAGGAGGACAACAAGAGTTGATTTCTGGTGGACCAGCATTGATCAGAATATTAACAGATTTCTTTGGAATTGTTTGGCCTGTGTGTGTAGTGCTAAGTCACAACTAGTCAGACAGGCAGCCTTAGCACCAGCTGAGTTTCCCAAAAATCTTTTGGAAAAAGTGCCATTGAATATTTGTGGTCCTTCTGGTTGTCCAATCTGGAAGTTATATATGTTGTGGTGAGGATTAATTATCATTCACAGTGGCCTGAAGTTTCGTTTTTGATGGATGTTAACTTGTCCAATTTGGTGAACAATGTTTAAAAGTTCACAGCTTCTGTTCTCTGATGCGGTTTCTCTTTGCTTCTTTTTTTCTTTTTTTTTCTAAATTGGTTTAGAAATTTTATTGTGCTGATTTCTTGCCTTTAAAAGTTTTGGCACTCATTGAGCTTAACACATTTCTCGCAGAAATGTCCAGATCCTTGCACCGCAGCTACCCGAGATTGAGTAGATTTTCACTGAGACTAGTGTTGAGCTCTAACTATGGTGTGTTTAATAAACTGAGAAAGGCCTCTTCCCTTTCAAAATTAATAATCCACTTTCTGACATGTATTTCAAGGTCCTAAAAGAATTTATGCTAGTGGAAGCCCGGCTTATGGGATTCGAAGATAATTCCTGGCTGCTTCTAAAAAGCCTGTAGGGACCAGATTTACTTAAAGAACACACAATCCCGCTAGCACCACAAAGAGCCACAACCTGAAGCATCGATCATCTTCCCCAGGTAAAGGATTTTAGTGCCAATGATTGGCCATCGCAGTCAATCAAAATCAGTATTATTTCACATGATATTCCAAAGTGTAACATCATTTAAGTGAAGTCACATCCTACATGGCATACACTTGTGTGGATGCCTCATCAGAGTTTGTACTGAACGGAGTATCTAGAGTACAAATCCCACATTAGATACAGCTGGTTAACCTTTGTACCATGATTCAAGGCTGATCATTGTGCAAAAACAGGATTTTTTGCACAAGCAGTGCAGAAAACGTAACTAATGCAATGCACAACCCTTTGTAAATATGATACTGCATAATGTTTTTATCGTTTATGCATGAAGCACAGCAATATCTCATGCCGCAGTCAGTTGCATGTAGTATTGTAGATCTAGGCTAGGTAGAAAAAAATAATTCAGTGTGAAAAACTACAGGGGAAAATTGTCAGGCATTGCAATTAAACGTTCTTCAGATGGGTTTGAACAATGCATCTTGATGTTGACATTAGCATTAAAACGATTGACCTATTCTTTGAAGTGCCACTTACCTGCAAACATGGTATCATAGTATTGATGGTCACAAGTTCAAATAGATTAAATATTGGGTACAACACTCAACATTAGTGCAACATCTGGCTTTCTGGTTCACATTCTAACAAAATTAAATTACAATTGTATTCTTGCTGCAAAAAAAATATATGTTGCTACTCCCCTCCATTGTTCATTTGGCCATCAATTGTTCAGCTTTTGATGGTGTAGATCATGGAGTAAGTGTGCCCAAAGACGATAGGATGTATGCCAGATTTTCAGGATATCCTCACAAAGTACATTTGAATGTATATATAACATAGAGCAGGAGTCTACAACCTCATTCCAGGAGGTGGAATCCGAGACAGATTTTCAGGAAATCCCTGTTGGGGTGGAGATTAGTTCTGTACATGGCTCTGAAGAACATAACTTTTAAAAGTTCCCATAGCAAGCTGTGGTGATTCTCACCTCCACCTTAGCACACACAATGATCATGTGGGTGGGTTGAGTCCTTTCCATTATGTGGAATGAGACCAAGAGTAGGATTCGGTGGGTGGGAGGGCACATCAAGTGCACATCCCATTCTTAGAAGAGTGTCAACTTTCCTCTCCCTGGCCTGTAAAGGACTGACAGTGGTAGCAGAAAAGTAAATATAGTGCTGAGCAGGCCTTTTTCCCTGTTGACTACTTTGGGAGAGCAACCTGCCGACCTCTTCCACATCTGAAACTGTCCTACCAGTTCCCTATAACCGGGTCCTTCACTCATCAATAAGAGGAATGGATTTTGCTTGTGATGGTTATATTTATTTTTTATTTTAAAGAGTTTTATATAGCACAAACTTGACCCGAAGGTATCGGGTATCAGAGCACATTACATAGCACCAGTTGGGATACATGAGGACACACATTAATCTTTGTTAGGCACGGGGAGATTAAGTGATTTGCCCAGAATCACAGGATGTTCAGCGTCATTGCCGAGACTCCAACCCAGTTCCCCAGATTCGAGGTCGACCGCCCTAGCTGTTAGGCCAACTCCTCTCCAAATACAGATGTGTAGATGTTGCATGTTTCTGCATTACCTACATGTGAACTATGCATGGGGAGATTAAGAAATCTCGAGAACACAGCTGTGACTCAAAATAATTTTAACAGATCTATGTTCAAAATTAAAGGCTGAATGCAAAACAACTGCCTGAAACTAAATGGAGATAAAACATAGGTTATCTTTTTCAGACACAAATCCTTCTATTTGGTGTTCCTCCTGGACAGTCAGCTTGGTTCTACCCCTAACCCTTATTACACTGCCAAGAACCCATACTTTATCTTCGACTAAAAGCTTTCCCTCTCTCATATCAGCTAAATAGCAGCAGCGTGTTTATCTATGCTTAGAATTTTTCCAAAGTCCTGTTTTCTCCCAGAGTTGGCATGGCAACTGTAGTCTAGGCACTCTGAAGAATGAAATCCTCCCTCAGCCCAATGTTCTTCAACATCTACATGACCCAGCTGGCTGATGTCATAGGAGCTCACAACAGGAACATACTCACTTATGCTGATGACACACAACTGCGGCTGTCCCTCTCAGACAAAACACCCAACTCCAGGAATAATTTCATTACATGCATATGAGAAACAATTGCTTCAAACTGAACTTGGCCAAGAAAGAGGTGGTAGTCTTTGGGAAGGCCATCTCCCCATGAGACTCTACCAGGTGGCCCACAGACCCTGGACTCACACCACACCCTACTTGCAAGCAAAAAACCCTCAGAATCACCATAGACAACAAACAGGAGATGACCACCCCCAGGAATGCAGTGATCTCAGCCTGCTTCAACACACTAAGTGGTTACCAAACAACACCAGAAACAATATCACCCAAGCCTTCATCACTAGCTGACTAGACTATGGAAAAACCCTCTATGCTGGGATTACCAGCTAGCTCAAAAGAATACTGCAGACTGTCCAAAAGGCAGCAGCCAGTCTAGTCCTCAACCTCCGATGCCAAGGCCAAATCACATCACACCATAGGGAATTCCACTTGCTCCTGATACACCTGCTTTCCCACGTCTCACCACACCTGCAATTCTCTCCACAACACTGGCCCTGACTACTTGAACAGTGGAATTCCCTTCCACCTACTTTCCAAACACGTCTCTCACACCTACCCACCCACCCCATGCACACACAAAAGCAGAGCGGAGGCAGAACTTTCTCATGTTTGCCCCCTAAAGCCTGAAACAACCTCCCACAACACATCAGAGACTTCTTCTCTCTTCTTGACTTTCTCAAGAAGCAGAAGACCTAGCTTTTCCAGTAAACCCCCTGGGGTGGCCTCACACACCTGCTACAGAGTGCCTGGATACCCTCATGGGTGATTAGCATGCTATAAAAGCACTGATAACATAATTGTATTGAACCTAAACTACAGGAACTCTCTTTATCATGGATTGCCCCTTCTTCTTCTACACTGATTACAGAGTGTGCAAAATGCTGCTGAATAACTTTTCCCAGCATCGTACACAGTGGAGCAGAATGCAGATCCTTCTGCTTTCTCTCACACAAACTGTGAAACACCTTGCTTGTCAACATTAGGACCATCACCAGCCACCTGAAGTAAGAGGGTAAAAATCTTGCACTTTTCTTAAATCCTTCTCAGATCTCCTAGATGTATCCCTTAGTATTATCATTACATTATAATATAGGGCATCTGGCTACCTAAGATGGAGGCTTGGTGGGAGAGCTCAGCCATCAAATGTATGTCACAGGGCTTTCCCCAGAACATTTCAGGGATCCCTTTCGGTCTCTTCCAGAAAGGTAAATATCTGTGCTTTCAGCAGAGCCACCTTTGTGACGGCTCCATTAAAGACATTAAAAGTGTTGAGGGGATGACATATTAATTCTGCATTTTGTTCTTCAAAAACAAATAGCCCTGATAATCTTGGAATTTTCTCTTAGTGTATGGGGGTCATATCTTTGCTTCCCTTTTCAGGACAACCAGCCTTTCTCTGGTGGCCCTAAACAAAGTAATTAAGGAATGTCTGCCCTAAATTGTGCAGCCAGCCTGAAGTCCTTTGACTGATGGCCCAATATCTGATGGACCGTCGGTCAAAGGATTCTGTGGACAGATCTAGCGTAGGCTTGTTTGTTTTGATTGAGTATCCCATTTACCAGTCTCATAATGGGGACAAGTATCCTGTAGGAACAAAAGTCCCTTTCACATTCTATGAACTTTGATGATGGATAGTAGCTCTTGAAGTATTGAAGGTTATTAATTAGTAATCAAGGCATTGTAACTTCCTGTCTGCAGCTACCATCATTCCACCTATAATGGATGTTGATTCACAAAAATGCAAGGAATAGTAAAGTGAAAGGATGCACCATGTCCCCATCGATGAGATTACAGCGTTGAGTATCAATTTCCTCTTATTTGCAGATGTGTGTCTTCTAGGTAATAGGTATGGAATGCAACCTGCAGAAATTTAAAATCAGCTCTTAGAGCCCGGTTTACTTCCTGGTCCTTCATAACCTCCAAGAATAAAGCTAGCAAACAAAGTGCCAGGGGTTCAAACGACAAGCTAGGAACAACATCCACCATCCCTAGCTAGCCCCAATTGACACAAGGGATTCTCTCTATAAATAATTTACTCCATGCAGACAGCATGTCAAAACATAGGGGCCAATTATTAAGGTGGGCGAACTCGAGTCTGCCCGCCACCGTAGCGGTGCCTGGGACTTCCCGCCTGCAATGCGGCAGCCCTGCACGTCAGATTACGATGCAACCACCACCGTGGCGGTTGCATCATGCATGGTTAACATTGCAGTGGGTGCGGCTGGCTGCAGCACCCGCCGCAATGCTAAAAATGCATGGCGTGATTTTCACTGCACTACCTGGCAGCCACCACGTGGTGCCTGCCACTTAATGCAGTGAAATGTAGTGGACCAGCCCCCCAACACAAGGGGGGCCCACCACGGAAAGGCTGGCTGCGGCCAGCATCGTAATTTGGTGGCCGTGCCAGCTAGGCACTGCCACCATTTTACGCTATCTGGCTGGTCCACCAGGCAATCGGAATGATTGCCTGTAGTGGATCCGTGGTGGGAGGCCATTGCACCCACCACGGTCACCATATGATTCTCCCAGCCATCCTAATTTGGCAGGCAGAGAATCGTCGTCTGATGGCGGAGGGCCAGCCACCACAGGGCTGGCGGTGGCGGGCCTTCCGCCATCGTAATCGGCCCCTTAGACTGCAAATCCATCTATTACAAATACACAATCTTCAAAGCACGGACCAAAATTGAGACTTTAAAAAAGAATTTCCCTAAAACTAATGTGACTTGTACCTAATTCTACTGTTAAGCGTGTGTCTCCTTATATTAAAACAGGTGAGAAGATTGTTTTAGTATTTATTTAGGTTCAAGATTATGGCTTTGTATGATTTGTTGTCTATATTTTTGCTGAATATAGGTTTGCTGTCAGTGTTATTGCATGAAACCAGAATGTCAATGGTATTCTGACAAAATATAGAAAATGTAATATCGACCAAGAGAAATATTGATTTGGAAATATCGTCAGCCAGAAATATCATCAGCAGGAATATCGTTGACTAGAACATCAATTTTAAGGTAAGTAATATCGATATTAGAAATATAAAAAGTTTCATATTGATTAGAAAAATATCTATGTTGTTAATACGATATAAAAAATATTGTTGTTAATAATAATAATTTGTAATTATTTTATGTATTTCACTATATATTTTAATTTTATATTTTATAAATTGTTTGCATAAATATTGGTAATATTTTTTAATATAGTTTGTGAATTGTTAGTACTTTCTAAATGTAATTTAATCGCTTTTTGTCATGTTTAGTACAGTAACGGGTTGTGGGGCTTAACAAGGTGCAGGGTGGGGAGTAACTTAATTATAATAATTAAATAATTAAGTTTTAATTATCATTAATTATTTAATCGATAAATATTTATGTTAATTGTATAATAACATTTTTAATTTAAGGTTTAGGTGTGGGTTGTGAGTTTTGTAGGGGTATAGGTAAATTAATTATAATTAAATAATTATTTATTATTAACATGAGTTAATTGATAATTAATTGTGGAATTATGTACTACATCTATATTTATTTTTGTTTTGTTTTTTGTTTTTGTATGAGTAAAGGGTGTGCAAAAAATTAAATGTACTATTTAATTAATGTTAATTTATGAAAACGATTTAATTAATAATAAAAATTGTGTAATTAAGGTATTGTTTGTGTTATATATTAGATGTCAATTGTATTTATAGCGGCAAAGAGTGGGTGGGTGTGGAGTTCATTAAATATAAATATTTGTTATTAATTAATTATTATTATTTGTTCCATTGATAATTGATTATGTAAATTATGAAATTAACATTAAAAATATATATATATTAGGTGTGAGTTGTTTGTTTTCTAAGGATAAAGGATTGGAAGGCCATTAAATATAATTAATTTACTATTAGAGAATTATTATCATATTTTAATTGACCATTAATTATGTTTGTTGTTGTTGTATAAGCTTTATTCGACAGAAAACGTTCAAGATTGATATAACGAGAGTAGAAGTGTAGGTTGGTGGGAGAAAGAGGCACAAGTGCACAAGAGGGGATCACAACTAAGATGACTGCATATTCATCCATACTGGTTTTGGCAGTGCTGCAGGAGGCTTCTAGTAAAAACTCTGGTCCCCTGCAAACACATATCTATATACTTGTATATATATATATATATATATTTAAAAAATAGCATATTATGATGTACAGCCTCTCCAACGGAAAGTTCACTTTTTTAATCTAAACTGTTGATGGTTCTGATGAGAGTGTCTTTAATTCAGGTAGAACAAAAAGGGATTTGGGAAATGTATTGCAATTACTCTCATTTTGAAATCATAATTTTCCTGTACTCTTCACAAATGTCAAATATATGTTTACTCATCCTGATAAACATTCATGAATACCATATAGTCCATAAACTGTGGTATCTGTAGATTGTTTTGTAGACATCTGGCAAAGTATTTTTTAACTTAAGTATCATATTCGTATTACAGATATAATGTTTGGTCCTATTCCTAACTAATTGCATTGATTGTGAACCGTTTAACATTGGGCCTTATTACGATGTTGGGCAGAAGGCCATCCGACAGCTTGTCGGTGGCATTCCACTCGACATCTGAGGCATAGATCTGACCGCCGTATTATGATACAGGCGGACCGACCGATGCCTGCAGGGGGAATCTGCTCTGCTTTCGACAGGTTCAAGGACCCTATCGGGGCTGAGGGCAGATCGTAATCCCCAAAATTGAGTCGATGTCTGCTCAGGCACCGCCGTGGGGATTACGATGCATGTTTCTGACTGCCTTTTCATGTCAGTTCTTCCGCCATGAAAAGGCTGGCTTAAAGGGTCTTGTGGGTCCCTAGCAGGGCTCCTGTCCCATGTGGCCCTCAGCTATGGGCCCTGGAGGGTGGTCCTCGCCTAAGCATCCAAGCATCATGTGGCAGGCACTGCATTGTACCTGCCACATGGTGCATGGATGTTTAAAAAGTGTATATTTCCTATTGTAGCTTGTGCTGCAGCCTGCAGCACAAGTCACAATAGGAAATATAAACTTTACGATCTCCATGAAGGTAGTCACATCATAATTTGGAAAGCAGGGCCACCGACTCCTTGTCGGGCAGTCCTGTTTTCGACACAATGCTGGTTTGGCGCTTGCCCGACCCGCATTGTAATGAGTCCCATTGTGTTTTGCTAAACACATTTGTCCGCGTTGTTAATAGGATGGGTCAGTTTTGTATGTGAGGTATACTGATAGATGCATAAAAGAATGTAAGAGTCCTGTAGTATTACTTCTTGTATCAACATATGCTTTTGTCTGCGAATTTGAAAGATAACTTATTACATTTTTCACTGTGCAGTCGGAAGAGGACATCATCTTACAATACTGTTCAAACTAATTTTTTTTTACAACAGTTTTGGGGGCTCTCTACCACCCTTCAAAAGGTCACCTTGGTAACTACCGCCTGAGATGCATTATGTAGTAATTGAGTTATTAGGACATGATGCATGTTTCAGAACCCATCTTAACCACCGAGAAGTGTGTGAGATTTTTATTCTAGAAAGATGACATTGCCAATAGGAGGATCATGAGCAAGTACAGTTTAGAGGAAGGCAAGTAAAGAATCATATTTGTATGAGGGGGCTAGAAGGAGTTTGAGGTTGGTGTAAAATTGAAATGAAACTTCACAGGTTTACCATGTCAGGAACATGGTGGTAAATTAATATTTTATTAGAGACAGACCAAGAGAGATTTTGACACCACTCACTTTGTGGGTGTTACTTCAGCCGGATTCTTAACTTAATTGTCATTTAATGATCGATGAAGCACACACTAATAAATATATTGGTTGAGGTATCTATCTATGGACCTTACAAAAACATACAGAAGACATGATAATTGTAAAAAGAATTTTCCTAGTTCAGACTTAATTCAACTTATATGTGAGTTGTATGCTGCTACTTGAGTAACATTTCATATATTTCAATTGTGGTGAATTGTCCCCTGTAAATTATTATGCTGCATTGTGTACGCAGACTTAAAAACAGTATGACTCTACAACATGGAACCACATTTCTTGTTTAACTTCCTGCAATAAAATGGTACTCAAAGTTTCACACATAACACATGCAAATTTCACAGATATGAATATCACAAATGTAAGAAACTGGGTTACTGGTTGAGGGAGGTGAAACCCTACCCAAGCAGAAACCACACTTCTCATCAGGGTGAAACACAAGCAAACACCAACTTAACCTTGCTTAACCCTCTGGTAACTTGGCTAAAAGTAGTCAGGCTTAACTTAGAGACAATGTATAAAGTATTTATGCAGCACTTCAAACAGTATTAGTGTGAAAACACAGCACAAGAAAAATCCCACACCAACTTAGAAGAATAGAGATATTTTTAACAAATTATTTGACAACAACAAAAATCCAAACTGTGGATCCAGAGATATGGAATTTTAAAGGTTTAAGTAAAAGCAGTGCTTAAAAGCACAAAGCACCATCAGTGATAATCAGTCATATTGCACCAGGATAAAGTCACAAGTTCAGGCCAACCATAATGGAGCGCAGGCTGGATATAGGGACCAGATTAGGCCAGCTGAACAAAGTACCTTAAAGCCGGGTAGCAAGTTGAGGATGCATTGCGCTGTGGCAGGTCGGGCTACGGTACAAGGTCCTGCATTGAGAATGCATCACACAGTGGTAGTTACGAGGAGCTGAGGGGCGGCAATGTGTGGTCCTGCATTGAGGATGTCTCATACTGGGTTGGTTCCTGTGCGAGGCGATGTATTGTGCTGCGTCACATCTGCTTGGACCACAGATGGGCTGGCAGAGCACATTCAGGCCCACTGTCAAAGGTCCAGGATAGGGTGGCACCACTTGGGGAACAGGGCTCACAGTACACAGAGTACAAGTACAGGGTTCAAAAAGGTTTGAGCCTTTTCTGTCCATGAGGCTCTGATCAGGAGGCGAGCCAACTAACCCTTGGAGAAACTCTGGTGGTCTTTGGTTCTAGGTAAAGGTCCATTCCTTCTCACTCTGGCAGCTGGGCAGCAGAGCAGCAGTCCTTCCTCCAGGAGAGCAGGAAAGCAGTTCATCTGAGTCTTCCACCGGCCCATATGTGCACTGAAGAGTTCGGACTGAAGGTCCACTATTTATACATGGTGTTAGCTTTGAAGTGGGAGAAGCTTCTAGAGACCTCCCCTACAGAATTCTCTGGAATTTCCTTCATCTCTGTCCTAAACAAGACTTGTCCAGGAGCACAAAGAACTAGTGTGCAACCCTTTGTGAGTGTGCTGAGGCAGTATTTTTGTAATGTGACATTTCTGCCCCCCTATCAAGACAGAGATGGCCCATCCTAACAACACCTATTCCTCTTTGTCTCACTGTCAAGAAGCAATGCACAAAGATCAGCTTCCAGCTACACCTAGTCATGTGACCTAAGATACAGGCTGTAGGCACCTAATGGTTAGGACAAGAAAATGCCAATTTAAAAAAAATTCCATTTTCAAAACTCTGACTTAAAATCCAAATTTACCATTAAAACTGTTTTTTAAACTACAATTCTTTAGAGACCAAACGTGATCCTCCTGCTTGCTCCCAATTGAAAGTTATCACTTATTTAATCTAAGAAGGTAACACCATTGTATCTTATGTGAGAGGAATGCCTTGGAGTAATGAAAAACGAATTCATAAGTTTTCACTACCAGGACATGTAAAGCTTAAAAGTGCATGTCCAACTTTTAGATTGTACTGCACCTTGCCCCCTGGGCTGTTTAGAGCTTACCTTAGGGGGGCACAATAGGTACATGAGGCCCACTAGTAGCATTTAATTTACAAGCCCTGGGTACATGCACTTACAGGTAAATGGTAAATGAAATGTGCCAATTAGATGTAAATCAGCACGAACACTTCAGCACTGGTTCCCAGTAGTAAAGTGCACAGAATCCAAAAAGCCAACAAAAAGGGTTCAGAAACCAGGAGAGTGAAGCCAAAAAGTCTGGGGTGACCCTGCAGAGATGGCCAAGTCCAACAACAAACATATTCGAAAGCTTTGGTTATGTTTCTGGTTTTTAAGGGACAGTGAAATCAGTTTTAAAAGCATCAGGTCAGACGAGACAGTTAGGCCAAGAAACAGTAAAAATGGAAGTGATGGCATACAGTACAATGGAAAATCCATTGTATTATATATACAACTACATTTCCCTGACTCAGAGCTACAGCCCCTTTGTAGTTTTTGCCCTATTCAGTTCCCTGCAGTTATTTGATTCCTCAACTGTTGTGATTCATCACTTGCCTATTTATCTTTCCTTCCAGGTTTTTTTTCCAAGCCAGACTTTACCTCGCCTGGTGCTATTGTGGACTTCATCTGTGGCTCTTGAGTTGACTTTGCAGTACACCAGCAGTTAGTCACGCTGTACATTCTGCATGCTCTAAGTATGTCTGGAAATGTTTTAAATGCCTGTCACGTTTCCCTCCTGTTGTGTGAACCCTTTATAGATTATGTTTTTTCACCTTTAGGTAGCTATGTAACCTTGATATGTTTGGACTTGGGAGACTATGTGCAATGAAACCAGTTAAGAATTTTCAGAAACCGAGCTGCAGGAGTGTCTCTTTTTCTGTCTTCGCATTCCCATTTCACCCCTAGCCTGGGTCTTCATTATCGTCCTTGGCCTAATTTGAGGGGATGAGGTGACCCATAGAAGAAGACAGAGCTACTGACCTTGATATCCTCATGCTTGTAGTACTGATTGCCAGACTCACACAAAATGGAATCTGAGGCCAATTCTCTGCAGGTAGGTGCTGAGGCAAGATCAAAGGCGAAGTTGAAGTTGCCTATTAAGAGCACAATTTCCCTGATAGAAATTGAATCAGGCACTTAATCTACCCAGCACATCTATTGAGGCCAGATGTATTGCCTCTATTTCACCTAATTGAAATAGCATTCTCACTTGAGGAGGGAGTAATATCCTATCTAGCATTTCGGTCATACCACCATACACCTATCCAGTTTTGGCAGCACCCAAAAAGTACATGTGTGACCTGTAGTACCTTCAAAACTTTATGTCTCAATGCCATATATATGCAAATGATCAAGATATGGTTACCTTTATGTTGTCCTATCATAACAACAATGCATTAGTGCTGGCGACTCTTTTAATTTCAAATCCAAGTCCTTGGTAAACCAATATGAGACATTTATGCAGCAATTGCTGCTTTCTTTGAGAAAAGACAAACTTGAGGTTCTACATGTGTAGCTTTATTTTCCCTTCAACATGGCCAGGATGAATTAGCAACATGCATTTTTCTGTTCCAGCACGTAATGGTGGAAGCAGACTGCATGGACAAGTCTGCAGCAGAAGCCTTCAATCAAGGCCTGAATTAAGTACTAAAAGAGGAACTTTCTGTAGCAGTGAATAAGCCCACTACCATTATGGCGCTGATAGATCTCACTCTACAGGTTGATGCTCAGTAATTGCAAAGAAGACAAGAAGGATGATGTCTGGTCCGGCATCTACAGAGACACCCAAGGAGAACACCAGTATGCTGATGTAGCCATGCAACCGGAAGAATCCATAAGGCACTTACTCCACTGAAAAAAATATATCACAGAAGAAAAGAAGGCCTGTGCCTTTATTGTGGTAGCAGGGGCATTTTATAAAGGGATTCCCCAGTCTGGCGTGAAACATCAGTACTTATAGAACACATACAGAGAGTAGGAGTTAGAACCACTGTACATCCTTTAAAGGTTATCAGAATAACCACAAAAAGATGCAGTGGTGTTGGGGGTAGTGCCTCAATTGGGCACTTGCCTAGACCCCAGGATCTGCTAATATGCCAATCAAATAGGATGAGGAAGTCTCATTGGCATTTTGTGGTATGCTTCATCATTGAAAAACTCACACCACCCTGGTAAGATAATACTGCCAGGACAGACTCAATCACAGATATAGATGTGGCAAATAGTTTAACACTTCTTGAATCATCTCAGGCCAGGATGACAGCGGGTGAGGGCCTCGTTAGCTACATTTTCTACATCCTTCGACCATATGACATTTCTGATCAACAGATATTAGGTCTCAGGTGGGGAAAATGCCATATAGGTGTTGAACATTACTTATGCATCACATGCAAAAAACAACCAGATGAGCAAGTCCTTGTTCGTTTTCTCTGTCAGGAGGGGATGTGGATGATTTGATACTGTGTTCTTCTAATGAAAAGACCCAAAGGTATGGCGATTACTGAAGTGCTTGAATGAACAGTTTAAGCTCCAAAGCTGAAAGATACATTTTTAATACTGCCAGTTCTTGGATTAGATTTTAATCAATTTTGCTACTCGTCTTTGAAAATGAGCTACACAATATGAATTTCATAATTGTCTCAATGACGCAGCAATTCGTATGCTTCGTATACTTGTTATTGAAAGGTGTTACTCAAGAAATCACAAGAGCTTTCAAAGAGTTTACAAATCGCTACCTAGAGCAGAAGCAAGAGCAGAGGCCAATGCAAGAGATATGGAAACATGGAGCCCCAGAAATTGTAACAAGCCTGTTTAATATCACAGGAAAGCAGCAACATGGATGAAAATTTGCATAACTCGACTGGAAATGAGAAGCTGCGTTATAGCTGTGGGTTGATATATCCACGTTCTGGTGCACCCACACCTAGAGACCTCACTCAGGTAAAGTATAGGGAAAAGTAAAAACATTTATTAAACATGAAAAAAAAAATATTCTGTGAAATGTTAATGTTAAGCATTGTTATATATCTTGTTTAAATGTTGAACAAAAAAGAAAAATACTACAGCACTATTAAACCAATTTTCAATTAAATAATTATTAATTGCAATATATTAAATTAAACAATTTTTTCAAATGATTTAATAAAATAATCCCACCTGAAGTAAACGCTCCAGCTGTATTTATTATGAATTAAAAATTACAGAACAATTAGTATACAATCAATTTTAAACAATTTGATAATTGTTTTTACCAAATAGTAGTAAAATTAATCAAAAATGTAAGCGTAAACTTACATGTGTAACTTACTCAAAGGTGTAGGTCACCTTTGACAATAACCCTGTACAACGCTAGTGTTTATATTTCCATACACCCTTTAGCAGCCTCTTGTAGGTGCTCCTCTGCAGCTGAAGAGTATATCAATTTCTTGAATTATCCTTTCATCACTAAAAAACTGCCAGTTAATGACTTAAATTAAGCGTCACGTGGTGATTTAACATTGAATTAAGTCAAAAAGATCATGCAGCAAAATAAGTGGCTTCATGTTACAAGAAGTGGCCGATTATCAGCTGTTGTGCAAAAAAAAAAAACCTTTTCAATAAACCTGTTCAAAGGGGCATTGAGATTCCCTTCTAAGGGTGTATGATGGTTGGGGGTCTTGCATCAAAATACCCCACTCTACAGAGTGACATTGTGGATATCGCTGATGAAAACCATCATGGCAGAGTGGCTAGTTGTGTTCAATTAGAGAATTATTGTTGGCTGGGCAACTCCCTAGACCTTCATTAACCAATAGGGAGCTGCTGAAGGCCTACGTGATAGGTAACAGGCATGTAGAGTCCAGCCTTCTTCTGCTACTCAAAGGGTTCTCTAACTTGCTCTAAGGGAGGGTGAAGACATGTTAACCGCGGAAATAAAGACGGCTCGTGGAGAGCCAGTTTGCTTTTTTTTAATTATTAGTGAAAGCTTGAAAGTTGAAATTCAGTCACCAGCCAGCCAGGAGTGCATGCGTTCATGAATGGGTGAGAGTGAGAGGCTGAGCAGCACAGACAACGTGGGAAAAGTAAAGCCATCTCACTTTGGGGTCGATTCCTATCCAGGTCGGACAGCTCTCCGAGAGCTGTTCGTAGCCTTACCTTGCGACCGACTCGTTCCTTGAGCCGGTGCGTCCGGGCAATAAAGTACGATGCACATAACGACACAATTCCGACTGACACGTAGGCTGTGAATCCAGCAGCATTTCCTGTACGAGCCGTACCTCCGATCGCCGATTTGAGTCGCCCGTAAGCAGTTTCCACAGCCGTTTCCGTCTGGACAAGTACGATGCGCAAATCATACGCACCGGACAGGTCGCCATGCACAGCAAGTCACAGCATCCGCGAGAGCAGCATATCAGGCACGATTTGCACCAGAACACAATCCACGGCTATGAGACAGACCAGCTAGCAACGGGTACGAGACGGAGCAACAAGCAGCGTGTACGAGACGAACACATCATGAATCCCATCGCGCAGGCCATACCAGAGCTGTACATCTATGAACTGATTAGGAACAGACGCGGATGGCGCAGATGGTAAGTCAGACACCCACCACACAAACAAATGACATGTCACACACATCCAGGGGATCCATATCCTGGCCACTAGCAACAGGCCCCCATAGGGGTTGCATGGCTATCACTACTGCCACCCCACTCAGAGGGGGTATGTTGCCCATCACTATTGCCACCCCCACTCATAGGGGGTATGTTGCCCATCACTACTGCCACCCCCACTAACAGGGGACCTGTTGTGTTGCCCCTCACTATTGCCACCCCCACTCACAGGGGACTTGTTTCCTATCACTACTGCCACCCCCACTAACAGGGGACCTGTTGCCCATCACTACTGCCACCCCCACTCATCGGGGACTTGTTGCCTATCACTACTGCCACACCCACTCATAGGGAACATGTTGCCTATCACTACTGCCACCCCCACTAACAGGGGACTTGTTGCCCATCACTACTGCCACCCCCACTCATAGGGGACCTGTTGCCCATCACTACTGCCACCCCCACTCACAGGGGACCTGTTGCCCATCACTACTGCCACCCCCACTCACAGGGGACTTGTTGCCTATCACTACTGCCACCCCACACATAGGGGACATGTTGCCTATCACAACTGCCACCCCCACTAACAGGGGACCTGTTGCCCATCATTACTACCACCCCCACTCACAGGGGACCTGTTGCCCATCACTACTGCCACCCCCACTAACAGGGGACCTGTTGCCCATCACTACTGCCACCCCACTCACAGGGGACCTGTTGCCTATCACTACTGCCACCCCCACTCACAGGGGATATGTTGCCCATCAGTACTGCCACCCCCACTAACAGGGGACCTGTTGCCCATCACTACTGCCAACCTCACTCAAAGGGGACTTGTTGCCTACCACTAATGCCACCCCCACTCATAGGGGACTTGTTGCCTATCACTACTGCCACACCCACTCACAGGGGGTATGTTGCCCATCACTACTGCCACCCCCACTCACAGGGGACCTGTTGCCCATGAATACTGCCACCCCCACTCATAAGGGACTTGTTGCCTACCACTACTGCCACCCCCACTCATAGGGTGCTGTGTGACTATCAATATCAACACCCACACCCATAGGATGGCTGATGCACCACACATCCATCATACACCAACATTAGGTATGTCAGCAAAATACATCCCCTCTAACATCATGACAATAGTGTGTAGTCTGTGACAAATGCCCACAACAGTGAATATGACTTCGAACATACAATGTAACTCCCATCACATGTGTGACCAAAAACTGCGTGTGGCCTACACAAGTCAAGCATCACAATAGCACTGTGTCAATATGCACTGATACCCCCTCACTGTGTAGAACAAAAGTTAAGTGTGGGGTTCCAAACTGCAGCAAATGTTGAGCATTGTGGTAATGGGGTCTAAACCCACCATCATCACAGTGACCAAAAGGTAAGTGTCATCATGGTAAAATCTGCAAATGACAAACAGCATGTATGATCCCGGTCCCAACACATGAAACACTTTTGTGGCAAAGTAGTGGTTGTGTCCCATACCCACAAAAATGTGGTGTTGCTAACAGTGCTGTGAAAATCAAACATACTCTCGGCCATGTGCAGACAAGCACCACCCATGGGGGCTGACATTGCATACAGTGTACAATGACACAAAAGCAGAAGTGACCATCATAATGCATACACACATCTCGAAAATAGACGCACAAATCAATACATCCTGTGTAGACTGTAGGTGTCAGGTCACAAACTCCCATTCAATGGGACCGAAGAACCAGGATGAATGTGCAGAATGATGAGATATGACTCACAGGGACAGCAGGGAAAATCACCCAAACAACATCCAGCCAATTGCCCACAACAGCAATACAAATGCACTGGTGCAGATGCACAAACACAAACAGGCAACCTCACACTGAACATCTGACTCAACATGTGTGTGTGTGTCTCAGTATCCCCAGGCAACTACGCAACACATGAGGGGGGCTGAACCACAATGACACAAATGTGGTCACAGTGCCATACAAAAGCAACCCATTATTTGGGCACCCCTCAGTGGGCAATCAGTCATTGTGAGATGAGAGGGATCCCAACAGACACATGTGACATAAGCTGGAATAAACAGCAACGAAATCAGCAAGAGACTGATACACAACAGCACTACCCACAGGGACCATACATTGGGGTGACACATGCCTGCATGATACGTCCACTTTGATGACAAAGGTAGATGTACAAACTGTGAAACTCAGGCATGTGTCCTGTGCCACAAATGTACATCACACCTACACAAACACAAATCACTCAGCATGGCCCGTCATCCAGGGACAAACGGGAGGTAGGGGCCGAGCCATGCAAACATTCACATCTGTCCACCCTCAACACCACACACCCTGAACTGCACCAAGGTGCATCAGTGAAGCCCACATGAACTGGTGACATTGCACATGCACCCATGACAAACACAGTAATGTTGGGAGGATCTAAGGTGCACAGACTCATCACACAAGGACAGTCTACAGCCCTGGTGAATGACAGACATACTGCACAGTATGCAGTACATGGCCATGACGTTAAAGCTCCTGTAACCTTCGGAATCCCTGCCACAGTCCCAGGACAATGCAGATGCCAAGGAGAACCACAAGGCACACATGCTGACACCTGCCAACATTGCACCTCAGAACCTGACGAGTGGGAGCAGTCACACACACATACACATGTCTCAATCAACGAAAGGTACCACCGAGGGTCAACTACATGATATTGCGAACAAACAAGTGCCATGGGGACCCCTGACTGTGTCCCATCTGCGTCTGACCACATCATCACCACTCAGAACTGACAAATCCCAATGATGACACACCAATGAACAGTAGTGTGTCATGCACCCACATATTTGCTAGCCCAGGACAAAGATGTGGGATGTACACAGGACAACGCAGCAAGCATCAACAACAGGAACATATCAAGGGAACACAGCCTGTGTAGAAAAAGGGATGTGGGCACACACACACATGCTCACACACCACACACCTTGGGCCCAGGCAATGTCACAGAACACTGGGTTGGCTCCTGAGGCGTAAAGCCGGGAGTAGATGCTGCTGCTGCTATAATTAGACCTGCTCACCTTTTTAAAACTGTTCTTAACTTTGTATAGCACTCTGGCACTTTAGGGTTTCACGGAGCAGATCTAGCGCTCACGTGACCCCTTACACCGGCCTCCTTCGCCGCTGGCCACGCCCACCGCTAGGCCACGCCCCCTTTCCCGCCCTTCTTAAGCGCTGATTGACGAGCGCTCGGTTGGGTTGGCTCCTGAGGCGTAAAGCCGGGAGTAGATGCTGCTGCTGCTATAATTAGACCTGCTCACCTTTTTAAAACTGTTCTTAACTTTGTATAGCACTCTGGCACTTTAGGGTTTCACGGAGCAGATCTAGCGCTCACGTGACCCCTTACACCGGCCTCCTTCGCCGCTGGCCACGCCCACCGCTAGGCCACGCCCCCTTCCCGCCCTTCTTAAGCGCTGATTGACGAGCGCTCGGTTGGGTTGGCTCCTGAGGCGTAAAGCCGGGAGTAGACGCTGCTGCTGCTATAATTAGACCTGCTCACCTTTTTAAAACTGTTCTTAACTTTGTATAGCACTCTGGCACTTTAGGGTTTCACGGAGCAGATCTAGCGCTCACGTGACCCCTTACACCGGCCTCCTTCGCCGCTGGCCACGCCCACCGCTAGGCCACGCCCCCTTCCCGCCCTTCTTAAGCGCTGATTGACGAGCGCTCGGTTGGGTTGGCTCCTGAGGCGTAAAGCCGGGAGTAGATGCTGCTGCTGCTATAATTAGACCTGCTCACCTTTTTAAAACTGTTCTTAACTTTGTATAGCACTCTGGCACTTTAGGGTTTCACGGAGCAGATCTAGCGCTCACGTGACCCCTTACACCGGCCTCCTTCGCCGCTGGCCACGCCCACCACTAGGCCACGCCCCCTTCCCGCCCTTGAGACCTTCTATATTAAATGTGCAACCACAGAACGCGCAGCGGACGTGCGCAGCGGGCGCGCCGTTTGCGCGCCGAAGGCGCGCCTAAGGCAAGCCCGTCTGCGCCCGTCCGCGGCCGGACGGGGCTAGGGGCACGACTCCATGCCAAATTCATCTCTTACTCCTCTGAGGAGCTTACCACCCTCCAAGGCCACTGGCCACTCTCGGATTGTGTCTGTAGGCACATTACCTCACTAGGTCTTGTACCTTCTTCCACTCCTACTCCACCGTTTTCTTTGCCCGCCTCTCCTCCACAATGCCCTCTCCCACCCGACCCTCTCCCTCCAACTCCGTCACTATCCATTCTTTTACTCAACACCAGGTCAGCGGTCAAGCACCATCATGAGCTCTTTGTCTTGCTCGACTCTGAGAAGCCTGACTTATTGCTCTTGACCGAAACCTGGTTTTGCGACTCCTCCCTTCCCGTTCTCTTGGCTACCCTCCCCCCCTCCTATGTGGCCTTACGGGCTGACCGTTCGGCAGGCAGGGCTGGTGGCGGAGTGGCGATAATCGCTCGATCGGAACTAAAATTTCAAACCATTCCCTCTCCCCCCATTCCTTCCACTGAATTCCTTACAGCTCGCTCCCTCGCCTTTTCCCCCCCCATCACCTGTCTCCTAATGTACCGTCCTCCCAAGCCTTCGCCCCTATTTTTGCCGGCTTTTCAAGACCTACTAGCCAACATGGTGGTCAACTATGCATCGGTCTTGGTACTAGGGGATTTCAATTACTGGCCCTCGGACCCTTCTGAGTGCACAGCCTCGAAAGAATTTACTGAGTCCCTCACATCTCTAAATTTTATGTCGCACGTCTCTGTCTCCACTCACTCTCACGGTCACATACTTGACCAGGTCTGGTCCCTTAACCTTCCAGTCTCCCCGGTGACGGTTTCCCCCTGTCCTTGGTCCGATCATGCCCTTATCTCCTTCTCTATCTCTCCTAACTCGGTGTCCAAAGTTCCCCACGCCAAAAATACCTGGGCGCGAAATTGGAACAGAGTTGACTTTCCTACCCTGACGTCCCACCTTCGGAATACTATCCCATCCCTTTCTGGTCTTCCGTCCGACTCTCAAGCCAACATCATCAACTCCTGGATGACTATGGGTTGTGACTCAGTGGCTCCCCTGCGTCGCATCTCCGCCCGGCGACCCAAGGAGTCTAACAGGTGGTTTAATGACCACCTAAAAGAATTAAAACTGTCCGCTCGTCAGGCAGAAAGGCACTGGAGGAAAAATTACTGTCCCTCACTTAAAACCCTTTACCTGACATCACTCGCCCACTACAAGACCGCAATCCTTGCTGCCAAAACTTCTTATTTTTCTACAAGAATTTTGTCTGCTGAAAATAAATCTAGGGAGATTTTCGGCATAGTGCAGGACCTAGCCTACTCCGATAGGGCTTCACCTCAAATCCCCCCATCCCAGCCTCTATGTAACCAACTAAACACCTACTTTCTTGATAAGATTGTTACCATCAAGGCCAACATCCCCCCTCCCTCCCCTGCTTTTGTTGACCCTTCTCCTCCCACTATTCAAAACCGTCTTCTTTCCATCCCTCCCCTCACTGAAGAGGTATTCCTGGAGATACTTCCCAAAGTAAAATCAGGCTCTCCGGCTGACATCTGTCCGGCGCGAGTCCTCCAACAAATCTATTCCTCTTGTCCTGAACCTCCCATCACCTTCCTTAACAGCTCCCTAGCGCAGGGAGTAGTGACCCCTACGCTCAAATCAGCCACCATAGTGCCCATTCTAAAGAAGCCTGGCGCTGACCCATCCATCTCAGCAAATTACCGCCCCATTTCCCTGCTGCCCTATCTGGGCAAGGTGCTGGAGCGCTATGTCACCGCGGTATTCAGCACCCACGTAGAGGCCAATGGGGGACTGGCTTCCCGCCAGGCTGGCTTTCGACCTAGGCACTCGACTGAATCAGTCGTGGTATCAGTCCTAGACAACCTCAGGAAGGGTATGGATAACAACAAACACCAGGTGCTGGTACTCCTCGATCTCTCCGCCGCATTTGACACGGTAGACCATACCATCTTATTGTCCCGTGTCAAGGCGGCTGGAATTGAGGGATCAGCCCTGGTGTGGCTTTCCTCCTTCCTGAGGGACCGCACCCAGGCGGTCCGACTAGGAGACTTCACAACCACCCCACTCCCCGTCACGTGTGGTGTCCCCCAGGGTTCTTCTCTGTCCCCCCTACTATTTAATCTTTATATCTTCCCCCTCATCTTTGCTCTTCAGCAGCTGGAGGTAACCGTGTATAACTACGCGGATGACCTCCAGCTCATCTTCGATCTATCCTCTTCTTCCCTCTCTGTCTCCAGTTTCCAGCACACTATGTCATTCATCAGGGACTGGATGAACCACAACCATCTCAAGTTGAACCCGGATAAAACCGAGTTGGTTCTTACCGGAGGCTCTTCCAGTCCCTGGAACTCTCTCTTCTGGCCCTCAACCCTTGGTCCCGCCCCCACCCCTTCTACCACGGTCAAAACACTGGGGGTCAAAATGAATAACCAGCTCACCCTTCACTCTCAAATTAGTTCTGTAGTTTCTTCCTGCTTCCTCACCCTCCGTACTATTCGCACTGTCGCCCGTTTCTTTTCCCCTCAGGCACTCAAAATGATCATGGCCGCTTTAGTGATATCACGGCTGGATTATGCCAACGCTCTTTACAACGGCATACCAGCATACAATCTTAGGAGGCTACAGTTGGTTCAAAACCAAGCCGCCCGGCTGGTCTTTGGTCTCCCTCGCTATCATCATTCCACACCCCTCCTCAGGGAGCTCCATTGGCTCCCTGTTAAGGAACGTTCTCTGTTTAAAACCGCCTGTATGGTATTCCAGGCCCGTCAAGGCACTGCCCCCGCCTTCATTTCCTCATTATTAAAAGAATATGTTCCCCCCAGAGAACTTCGTTCCTCCACCAAGTCCCTCCTTCAAATCCCACGCTTCAGATGCAAAAAGTGGGGTGGATCCAACTTCTCCACCCTGGCCCCCACTTTTTGGAACTCCCTCCCAGACCATCTCCGTGCGGCTACCCATTATGTATCCTTCCGTAAGGATCTAAAAACGTTTCTTTTTAAACAGGCTTTCCATGCATGATCTTCCCTTCCCGGCTCTACCATCGGTTCTCGCTTTGTCTCTGTAGCCATTACCCTTTATCAGCGCCAAGAAACCGTTCGGTGCACGCTGCGCTTTATAAATGTTTTTTAAATTTAAATTAAATTACAGAACAACACACTTACTTGAGGGGACTCAACTGCTGTGGAAGCTCAGCTGTGCCAAACATAGTCCCAGCAGGTCTCAGTCATGTCAGCAGAATACTTGGTCAGTCAGCCATCAGTTACCACACAATGAAGGCTCTGGTCACATCAGCCTGGGTACGGGAGTGTCCCTTAAGTCATTTGCACATACTCAATACATATGTCTAGCAAGTTGCACAGAGGACCCAGTTGCTCCTACACCAATGATACCCACACCTGCTTGTCCAGTGAAGATGTGCACACAGTCAGGGAAATAGACAAATTGGACAATGGGAAGCACATCATATGTGCATGGGTGCAAGCCACAGATGTGAAATCTTTACATATATGTGTCAAAATTGTTCATCATGACACACCCAGTTTGCTGCAAAGGATGACATGGATACCGACCTGAATGGGATACATATCTCATGGACCACATGGAGTACAGCACATCGACATCTCAGTATTCAAACTTGAAAATTCAGCATTATATCAGCAAGGTCATGGTAAACATCATCAACATAATGTACAGCTAAATCAAATTCAAAAGGATAACTACAAATGCTTTATTCAGCAAATTTGAAATTCAAATGCAAAGTCCATGCAAAACAAAGGCCAACAGACTGGTGTGTGCATGGAGGACACTCAGCATTGATGTCTGCCCTACATGGATCTGTTGAAGCAAGTCCACATACTCCACACTCAGGGCAGCAGGGGACACAGGGGCAGGGGGTGCAGTACCTGGCACAAAGGAGACATGCTCCCGAACACGGGAGCCTCCAAGGACCTCTGGGATGGGAGCCGATGGGAGGGTGGTGGTGGTGGAAGCGGGGACAGTCTCACAAGCTGGGGTTTGTTGGCTGCTGACACCCGCCTCCACAAGGGAGTTATCCTCCGAGCTGCTGTGGTCCTCAGCAGGGGTGGATGGTACTGAGGACTCCTCGGTGTGGCTCCACTCGCCCTCCGTGCCACTGGGTCCCTCCAACTCGCTTTCTGTCCCAGTCTGGCTCTGTGGCTCCTCCTGGTCCATGGCGCTGTCCCCTCCTGTGGCCGTGGATGTATCTGGATAGAATCAGGAAAAACAGTACAACATCAGTCACCTGCACTGACCGCACACACCACAGTGAGTACAGCACATCACAGGGCAGGCCCTGGCATCATCATCTGAACACTGCTCAAAGTGCTCACACTGTTTTGAATAAGCCAAATGACAGTCTGACCATCAACCATGGCACTCATATCCCTCCTGGACTTGCACCCATATGTCTGTTGCATGTTGGATGCTAATACCCCAATGTGCAGACATGCACCACCTACACAGTTGTTGGAAATGCAAGCGAACATGAAGAAGTTTGTCACTATACACACATCACATCTCTTGCCACTGACTCAGTACAGGTGTCTGGAAAAAGGGATGGCCAGAGTCTTATTTCACATGCTTGTGATGCATACCAGCAACACACACAATGATGTTCTCATGTCCTGATAGTCAATGCCACAATGGGGTGCATGTAGCATATTTGACTCCAATGTAGGATCCCTCATAGCAATTTAAATGCCATGGCACAGGCAGGCCTGGAAAGTCAGTCATCACTGTCTCCTGTCACAGGGGCAGGGCATCCAGACAACAACAGTATGCACTGTGTCACAATCATAGGTCATGGGTACAGCAAACTCTGCAGCTGAGAAGTGCACTTGTCCATTCCCTGCAAACAACATATTCTGGACTCAGATGACCCCACATCATGCAAATCAGACATATGAGTGACTCCCTGAACATGAGCACCTCACAGTCTGCTGTGCATGAAACACAGCTACCTGAAATTCACAGTTGCATACACCATTGTGCACTGTCAAGTGATCACACACCTATATGTCACACAGGTCTCGTCTTCTATAGTCACATCTCAGATGTCCTGCTGACCCTCAAACTCATTAACACCCCAGTTTTCCTGATAAGGAAGCCACACCACAATGACACAGAGGCATACACCTGAAGGCATATGTCACTAAGCACAATCTGTAAGTTGATACACAGGAGTGGGAGTACAGAGTGTTTTAAAATGCCCTGGAGTAGGCATGACTGCCCAGGTCTACGTGAAACAGTGTATAGCCCTGGACAGTAGGCAGGTAGCTAAACAAGTGTGACACACTTGATATACATACTCCTGAGGCCAAAGATTTGGAGTCACCTGCTGCATGGGTGTGTCTGAAATACCCCAGGCACATGTGGCGAGTCAGACCAGCAATTGGAACACATATCAAGGGCACACACAGATCACATGTCAGATCGCAGGCATTGTGTAAACAATTGACCCACCCACGAAGCACACAACAGAGTCCCGGTAACAGATGCTGTCCGGACCCTTTAGCATAGCTGACTGCAGGGACACAGTGCCCAAGTGAAACAAGTCACAGATTGTAAGGGCCACACCTGTGGATCAGATGAGGAGGTTGCATTACACAATTAAGGGACATGAGTCCTGGACTACAAGACCGACGTAATGTGGAAGTGTAACCAAGACAAAAGATTGCAAATAGCATGTCAGACATAGTTCACAGATTAGGCATGGACTTACCCCCTCCTTGCTGCTGTTTGGACTTCAGCTGCACATCCAGGTCCGGGAAGACCACCACCAGAATCCGGAGCATGTGGGGGGTCAGGGTCCAGTGTCTGACCCTCCTGCGAGGAGGTGACAGCTTCAGCTGGACCCTTGTGATCCTCCAGGTCCAGCCCCGAAGGTCCTGCCACCTCTTCTGGCAGTTGCGGATCCAGCGCTTGTAGACCCCCACTGATCTAACTGCCCGCGCGATAGTCAGCCAGATCTCCTGCTTCTGGTGGGCATCAACCTGTGAAGATGACAAACTGAAAAGGCCATTACCACACATGCCACATATTTGTGCTGCACACAGTTGGATATACATGTGGTCATCACAAAGGTAAATGAGGTACACAGGTAGTGCACCCATGGAAATGGACAATTGCCCTGCATGTCTGACATTTGAACATTGCCTGGGAAGTTAAAGCTTGCACAAATGCACTTTTGCTGCAGAACACCTGTTCATCACCTGTACCTACACACTTTGGGGGTTGAAAGTACTCAGTGAGTACTCTTGCCACTGGTGTACACACTGCTAGTACTGCTAGTCAGATAACATGCACAATTAGGAAGGCAGTGGACTGCACACTCACCTGCTCCCCTGGTTTCCCATACAGCTTGCAGTACTGTGGAAGGGGCCCATTCAGCAGGGCCTGGTTCTCCTCCTCAGTGAAGGCTGGGGCTCTCTCCAGAGTACGTGCCATAGCAGTAGCCAGAGGATGCAGAGACAGCAGCAGTGGTAACAGAGATGTGGTCCAGTAGCATGTAGTGCAGGCAAGTGAGCTCCCTGGGGGCCAGCCAGCCTTATATCTGTGCTGCAGAGGCAGAATCTGTGCCATGTGTCCCAAGTGATAGGTCCTAAACGGTTGCATCCTATGAATCTGGCCAATCCATGGAATTGTATGACTCGTACACGTCTTCCGCATCGTTCAAAATGTCACCTTCATGACACCCTAGAAATTGCTACATTGTTATAGGCAGCCAACTGAATTTCCAGCACACGACTCGTACACGTTTTGAATCCGAGTCCGCCTCCATGACAGTCCATAGCCAATGAGTGCATACGGCTCGGTCAACTAACTGCACAACGTGTAGTTTGAAAATCAACACGCACCCGTCTCCATACGATTCAATGGGCTATGCCTGCGCACGGATCGGTCCATGCCTGCACGACGCGTATGCATTATAGTCACCCGCATCGGTTCACATTGCAATCAATGGCCAAGGCGTGCGCTCGGATCGGTCCATGCCTGCACGACGCGTATGTATCATAGTCACCCGCATGGTTTACATTGCAGTCAATGGCCAAGGCGTGCACTCAGATCTGTCCATGCCTGCACGACGCGTATGCATTATAGTCACCTGCATCGGTTGACATTGCAGTCAATGGCCAAGGCGTGCGCTCGGATCGGTCCATGCCTGCACGACGCGTATGCATCATAGTCACCCGCATCGGTTCACATTGCAGTCAATGGCCATAGCGTGCGCTCGGATCGGTCCATGCCTGCACGACGCGTATGCATTATAGTCACCCGCATCGGTTCACATTGCAGTCAATGGCCAAGGCGTGCGCTCGGATCGGTCCATGCCTGCACGAAGCGGATGACATTTGAACATTGCCTGGGAAGTTAAAGCTTGCACAAATGCACTTTTGCTGCAGCACACCTGTTCATCACATGTACCTACACACTTTGGGGGTTGAAAGTACTCAGTGAGTACTCTTGCCATTGGTGTACACACTGCTAGTACTGCTAGTCAGATAACATGCACAATTAGGAAGGCAGTGGACTGCACACTCACCTGCTCCCCTGGTTTCCCATACAGCTTGCAGTACTGTGGAAGGGGCCCGTTCAGCAGGGCCTGGTTCTCCTTCTCAGTGAAGGCTGGGTCTCTCTCCAGAGTACGTGCCATAGCAGTAGCCAGAGGATGCAGAGATAGCAGCAGTGGTAACAGAGATGCGGTCCAGTACCATGTAGTGCAGGCAAGTGAGCTCCCTGGGGGCCAGCCAGCCTTATATCTGTGCTGCAGAGGCAGAATCTGTGCCATGTGTCCCAAGTGATAGGTCCTAAACGGTTGCATCCTATGAATCTGGCCAATCCATGGAATTGTATGACTCGTACACGTCTTCCGCATCATTCAAAATGTCACCTTCATGACACCCTAGAAATTGCTACATTGTTGTAGGCAGCCAACTGAATTTCCAGCACACGACTTGTACACGTTTTGAATCCGAGTCCGCCTCCATGACAGTACATAGCCAATGAGTGCATACGGCTCGGTCAACTAACTGTACAACGTGTAGTTTGAAAATCAACATGCACCCGTCTCCATACGATTCAATGGGCTATGCGTGCGCACGGATCGGTCCATGCCTGCACGACGCGTATGCATTATAGTCACCCGCATCAGTTCACATTGCAGTCAATGGCCAAGGCGTGCGCTCGGATCGGTCCATGCCTGCACGACGCGTATGTATCATAGTCACCCGCATAGGTTCACATTGCAGTCAATGGCCAAGGCGTGCACTCAGATCGGTCCATGCCTGCACGACGCGTATGCATTATAGTCACCTGCATCGGTTGACATTGCAGTCAATGGCCAAGGCGTGCGCTCGGATCGGTCCATGCCTGCACGACGCGTATGCATCATAGTCACCCGCATCGGTTCACATTGCAGTCAATGGCCAAGGCGTGCGCTCGGATCGGTCCATGCCTGCACGACGCGTATGCATTATAGTCACCCACATCGGTTCACATTGCAGTCAATGGCCAAGGCGTGCGCTCGGATCGGTCCATGCCTGCACGAAGCGGATGCATCATAGTCACCCGCATCGGTTCACATTGCAGTCAGTGGCCAAGGCGTGCGCATGGCTCGGTCCACAACTGTGTAATGCATCTCTGTAGAAGTCACCCACGTCGGTTGACATTGGTGTGACTTGTGAACAGATTCCACACACAATTACTTGCCAGGGTCTCAGGTGCACACCTACCACACCACAGCATGTGCCACACTGTATCCCATGGCATGTAAGGCTGCATTACCTGTGTGTGTAGGGGGTGCAACATTTGTTTTGTTGTGTGGCACTTTGGTGCAGCCACTCCCATGCTGTGCATGTGTTCATGGGGACCGAATCCTTTGTGTGTTGTGCACATTACCACTGTGATGTGCAACTGTACAGTTATAGGCATGAGTCATGGACACAGTTGCAGGTTGGATATGTTTAGGACATGTCACATACACCCTGAGTCCTCGGTGGGATGGAATGTATGTCACAGTGAGACCCATAGCCACAATTCTGATGTACAACCACAATCTGTATGCATGTTGTGTCTCAGATGTGTCTGATCCCATGTGCCCAATGGGAGACAGTCTCCACATCCATGTGGTTTGTGCATCAACATTGATGTTGTGTATGTGTCTCAGAGACGTCCACGTATGTCCTGCAGAGACAACAGGGGCCACTACCTTGTGGAGAAGTGTGGCTCAATGGTTAGAGCGGCAGACCCTGATGCAGAGATCTGGCCCGGGACCAGGGTTCAATTCCCGCCTCGGCGGGTCTTGGGCTCAATTTCCTTGGACCTGACAATTCTTGCCTCGGTGCCTACTCTAATCATGGGTCCCACTCTGCAACTCTGGGCAATAGCTTGCTTAATCTCCACAACGGCCCCAACAGTGCTGGGGATGCCTGGCTTCACCTTGGGGGTGCCCAGGAGTGGACATTTCACAGGGAAAGCCAGGAAGGGTTCCACAGCGGTATGAGTACAAGCGCCAGGACGCCCTGTCGCTGGGGCAGCAAGGCGCTATACAAGTACAAAATTTCATTTCATTTCATTTCATGGTTGTTTAGTGGCGTGTACATGATACGCCATGTCATGCCAGTGTCCATGTGGCAATACAGGGACCCTGGGTATCTGCCTGTCAAAGAGCTGTGATTCCTGGGTGACATTAGCCCTCACTTGTCACAGTGGTGTGTGTTTGTAACGTGACAGCAGTACATAGGTACTGTGACACAGCCCAATGAATGGCCGTTGCACTACATGGAACTTATGTAGACATGTGGACTTGAGATGTGAGATGATGGGCATGTAGGTAACATATGTGTCCATACCCAACAGCACACACCTCAGTACATTGTGTATCATCATGATGTATCATGTGACATTTTGCTTGGTCATAGCCACATGCGTGGATGAATCGAAAATCTTCCTTTGTTCATCTCTGTACTGCAGGGCACCAGCTGTCCATAGACCGTTCCCAGACCTTGAAACCATGCTGGAACGTGACTGCATCCGACGGTACCGCTTCACCAGGCCACTGATTGAGGAGTTGGTGGAGCAATTGGCGCCACATCTGCTACCTGGCCGGACATACCATACAGCACTGACCCCAGAGGTGAAGGTGATGGCAGCCCTGCACTTCTTTGCTACCGGTACCTTCCAGTACACTGTGGCTACTGCTGGTGGTATGTCACAAACTATGTTCAGTCGTGTGCTACGCAATGTCTTGGAAGGGATGCTGCATTTCCTTGACCTGTACATCAAGTTTCCTAGCCCAGGTGAACTCACTGACATAAAGTCTGCTTTTTATACACTGGGGAGGATGCTGAACGTCATCGGATCTATTGATGGTACACATGTGGCCCTGATACCACCACGGGCACATGAGGAGA
This sequence comes from Triturus cristatus, assembly GCF_964204655.1. Lineage (NCBI taxonomy): Eukaryota > Metazoa > Chordata > Amphibia > Caudata > Salamandridae > Triturus > Triturus cristatus. The sequence goes on from NC_140593.1 coordinate 774,049,286, forward strand.
CATACCAGAACAGGAAACATTTTCACTCCATCAATGCTCACTTGGTATGTCTAGCAGACATGTGTATCACACATGTGTGTGCACGGTTCCCCGATTCTGTGTACGATGCCTTCATCATGAGGAGTAGTCGCATTGCAACGATGATGTCACAGATGCCAAACCAGCGTGCCTGGCTTGTCGGTGTGTACTGACTGTTTACCATTGTATGTGTTTGGCAATGTTGTCTTCCACCCCCTTTCAAAACTCAGCTAATTGTTCAATTGTTTGTATGTAGGTGACTCCAGATACCCCAACATGTCGTGGTTGCTGACACCACCCAGGAACCCTGTGACACCAGCTGAGATGCGCTACAATGAGGCACATGGTCGGACAAGGAGGGTGATCGAGCGGACATTTGGTCTCCTGAAAAGCCGCTTCTACTGCCTGGACAAGACCAGAGGGGCCCTCCCATATAACCCTGCAAAGGTGTGCAAAATTATCCTTGTATGCTTCATGCTACACAACATGGCAGTGTGGAAGAAGTTGCCTCTCATCCAGGAGGACTATGACCGACATCCGCCTCCTGTGGAGGATCCAGGCCTGGGCCACGATGTCAGTGATGATGATGAGGGTGATGTCCGCACACAGCTCATCAACAACTTCTTCACATGAATGTGAGTTTACGGGGTTGTTATGTCAATGTATTGAGTTGGCCTGAAATGTGTTGGTGCTGCTCTGTTGCTGTTTGAGTGTGTCTGTGTGCTACTTGACTGGATGCGTGCAGTGATGTGTCCTTTCAGGTAGTCTGTACTCCACAATAGTGTTGACATTCTAACTTGTTTCTGTGTAGGTTTCTTGTGACATGTTTTGTGCATGTGTACTGCATTTCTATCCTGTTCTGCTGTGCTTTTGACTGTGTCTTATGTCTGTCCTTCCCAGGGTACTTTGCCTGTTGTTTGGTCAACTCTGAACCCCAACACCCAGAATCCAATCCCACGGTGGAAGTTGTCGATTCCCATCAGGTAATGTACCACACACCCCTGGACTTCAATTCGACACTTGGTGACGGTGTGTCCACTGTCACATAGAATTACCTTGAAACTGTGGTGGAATAAACATGTTGCTGATGTGTAATGAACCTGTGCTACACTTTGTTATGTGCGTTGTCTGTCTTCCCACATCTGAATGACATTTGCTTACCTCACCTGTGGGCTTGCTACCACTGACTGTGGATAGGTGTGGTGTCTGTGCATTCCACTGTATTTCTGGTCAACATCATTGTTGGCGATGAGTTACATGGCCATGGTGAGTATGTGTTGTGGTGCCCTAGTGGTGTGTCTCCCTCACATGTGTCACATCACCATGACTCACATAACGGTGATCACATTGCTGTAGTAGTTAGCATGCACTGTGTTCTTTAGCAGATCATCATCTCCAATACACATATCAACTTGGAATCACAACAGGTGCAAGTATAGTGTAATGGTGATTTTATTTACAAACATGCATGGCCATCTGTGCCTCACTTGTCCTTCTCCGGACGACCCCTCTTCTTCTTCGGGGGGATCCTCAGATGCAAGCGTCTGCGGTGCAGGGGACTCTCCACCAGAGTCATCCTCCCTACCTGTGGCATTAGCAGATCTAGCGGCAACAGATGTTGTGGGCACACAGGGAGGTGTGGACATGTTGGTGCTTATCTGGCATGTGAGTATGTCCCTATGCACCGCAGTCAGTGCATCCCACTTGGACTCCATGCGAGCATGTTGGGCAGCCTGCTCCTGTTGAATGTCCTTGAGGATCCCCACTACCTGGCCGAATCCTCTGGTGCTATCCTTGTACGCATCTATGATGCGTGCCAGTTGGGGGTCATCATGCAGTTCAGACACCTCGGCAAGCCGTGACCTCTGCCTATCACCCCTCCCACTACCCCTAGCCACACGGCCAGGACCTGCGGTGGCACACACAGGTGACCCTGGGTCCCCTTGGGTTTTGTTACTAGTGGTGTTGTCCGTAGCTTCCTGGGTGGCCTGTGTCCCTGTGCTGTCGGAATTCTGTGTCCTTGATCTATCCGTGTTGGCCGGGGTGCTCTGTCTGTTGCCAGATGTTGGAGGCGTGGGTGCAGGGGGTGCAGATGTTTGTACTGCTGGTGCTGCATGATGACTCACACTGGAGGTGCCAGGTTGTTCTTCGTCATTTGAAGAGGACAGAGACTGATCCACACGAAAGAGCTGAGGGTCCACCGGAGTCTGGGACAGGGACTGCGGTTGGAAGAGACACACAATGTAAGTTATGTTTCTACAGGCATCAATGGTTCACATACATGACATTTGCAACTGTACGTCAGGATGCGTGCCTGTACACTGCATTGTCCAAAGTTGTCACGGACAAAGATTGATATTGTTGTAGCACATTGTCCAGCCAACATAAAGCAGTTCGATGTGCTGTCTATGACTGCAACTCCCATCATGCTCTTGGCTACACCCCCTTTCCCAGAATGCCCATACTTCCTTCCTTTTGACTCTGCTTCCCTGTGAGGGAGTGCGACCGCTGCCCCTCTCAGGACCCTCGCCGTCAATAACGCCCGTTGGAAACGGGCCGCAACATTGTTCCGCGAGATGCGGGACATTTGGGGGACCACTGAGGGAGTCAAGCGACTACAGCTCCCAGCGGCCTGTGTTCACGGCGACGCGCGCGCACCGGAAGTGACGCGACGCGAGGTCCGGGAGGCATTGTAAGCTGTTGCCGGAGGAGAAACGCTCGCAGATTATTCTGGAGCTTGAACCTGAAGCTTGGAGACTCCTCTGTTGCGGTTCCAGGGTGCGGTAAGGGTGTCTCTGACACCGCCAAGATTCCTTTTGCCAACACTGTGTTTTCCTCGCTAATCAGCTGAGTAACTGTCCGAGTCAACTGCCGATTCATGTGATTCTTGGGAATTGCTTTTCTGACCAGGAGTGTGCGTGGTACGCACGGGACATAGTGACAATACCAGGTGGTATGATTACAATACCACACTTTGGATATTTTGTATAAAACCTATTTCCGCCATACAAATTCGTTCTTTTCAAAAACAACGCCATACGTTATACCTAAAGCCATGAGTTATACCTGATGCCCTGAGTTATACATGATGCCATATGTGTACAAATGATAAGTGTGTGTTTGTCTCATCTTCTAGCTGGGGGTTTATAGAGTCGCAGCTCGGCTGCAGCATAAGACCTTCTTTCCCAGTGACGCCTACAATCACACCCTTTCGGTTCTGCCAATTGAGTATTGTGTACGAACTACGGCAACCCTGCGCTAAACGGATACTAGCTGGCCCTGAGGAGGCGCTGACAAACCTTAATCGCCTTTCTTCTGGCAAAGCTAGACATAATTCATTTCTTTTACAGATCTCCCTCCCCGCTGTTCCCTTCCTTTCCTTCCCCCGATTGACCCCCTTAAGCTTCCGTGCCTTTACGGCAACTCGGAATTGAGGTTGTCAATAGAGGGACCCCAATTGAGCAACGAACCGATCCTGAGAGGCCTCCGCGGGACCTGACACCCTGTGAGGTGAGCATGGTTCAATGTGAGCTTGTTGGCCCATGTAGGTGGGTGGGGATTGTCTGTGACCGCAACTCCCATCATGCCCTTGGCTACACCCCTTTCCCAGCATGCCCATACTTCCTTCCTTTTTACTCTGCTTCCGTGTGAGGGAGTGTGACAGCAATGGCAAGATGGCTGACAGTGCAGTCCTGGTGTTTGGCTACAAGTCCAAGGAGAGCCCCTGTGCTTCACATAGCAGAACCCAGTGTGGTGTATCTTTGGGTGATATTTCAATACAGTGCGAGTCAATGCATTATCCCACGTGAGTTGTGTGGAGTTTGTGTTGAGGGGTGTGTGTGTCGAAACATGCTGGTAAGTATGGTCAGAGCTGTCAGTCCTCCTTCCCACTCGGCCAGACATCCCACCACGTTGCAGGGCGTGCAAGTTGGCTTTCAGGATGTCAGGCAGTGGTGTCCTGTTTCTTATTTGAGCACAACCCCTGACAGGGCCTTGTGCTCCCCACAGCAGGACTCAGTGTCAGCCATCTTGTCAGTTATTGTCCACTCCCTGTGATGTGAGCATGGTTCAGAGTGGTCTTGGTGGGCCAATTGGGAGGGGGAGCATTATCTGTGACTACAAACCCCATCATGCTTTTGGATACAATCACTTCACCAGCATACCCACTATTCCTTCCTGTCAGTCAGCTTCACTGTGAGGTAGTGTGTTTATGGTGGCATTATGTACGACAGTGTTTGTTTAGATTTGTGCCACTGCCTTGCTCTATTGGTTGGTAGGTTTGTACATGTCATGACACAGTTACAAGTCACTATGAGATGGCAGGTATTTTGTTTGTCTGACTAGCATACACATCTTGGGATGATTATCTATTGTTTACTGTGACTTTGCTAATGGTGCATGGTTTCACTGTCCCCTTGACAGTGATGTGTGTGTATTGCCACACAATATTGAAGATATTGGTTGTGTACTCACCAGACTCTGGTATGTCTGATAGACCATGGGCGCTCTCTGGTGGTAGGATGTCCCGCACCTTCTCCTCCCAGGTCCTGAAGTATACTGGTTTGGCAGGAGGGCCACCACCATTGCGCTGACTCAAGGCGTGATCCTTCTCGATGAGCTTATTGACCCTCCTGCGCACATCATACCACCTGTTCTGGATGTCGTCCTTTGTGCGTGCACAATGTGCTTGTGCGTTGACCTTGTCCACAATCCTCGCCCACATCTTTGTTTTCTGTGACATGGGTGTCCTTTGGACCAATGTACCAAACAAATGTGGCACTACTCTGATGATTTCATCTACCAGGACTTCTAACTTACTATCTGTGAACTTTGGATTCTTCTTTGGGGGCATGGTGATGGGTGGTGGTGGTGAGTGATGTGTGTGTGAGTGTGCAAGTCAGGGTGGGTGAGTGTCGGTTTTGCTAGGTGTATGTGTGTGTGCTTTTGGAGAGGTGCTAATGGTGTGTACGTTGTGTAATGGGTGAGTTGTGAGTGTGTCTGTGGTTGCTGTCTGATGGTGTTCTCTGCTGGCTGTTCTCTTGAATTTGCAAAGGATCATGGTAGTGATTTGTGGCCTTTATAATGGTGGAGTTGTGGGTGTGTCTTTGTTCCAAGATTTTTTTTAAATATTTATTGGCTTTGTCATTGCTTGTTTGGCCCTTTTTTTTGTATTTTTTCCTTTGGGTTTTTTAGGCATGAAGGAGACGTTCTTCTCACCGAGACGGATGCTGATGTTGGCTCATGCGGGCTTCGCCGAGTCTTTCAAGCTGACTTTCTTCTGTGTTTCATTCGCGTTGGTCGCGGAGGTCTCTATTGCTTCAGGTCCCTGTTTTCTGTGCATGTCAGTCATGCGGCTTGGGCTCCGTGTGAGTCGGTCTGGTTTTACACATATTGCATCGTACTGCGCGGGTCGGACATCGCGGGGACGTGTCGGTCGGGTTCATTCCTAGTGCGTGTCAGTCGGTGCGAATCGCGTCCCTTTGCTGGGCGAATCACTGGTTTCCCTACGGCTCAGTCGTACAGCTTGTATTCCGTATGTGTCGGTTGTAATTCACACGCGTTGCATCGTACTGCACAGGTTGTACGGCGCCGGTCCGTGTCAGTCGGTCTCCGTTCCCGGTTCGTGTCGGTCAGTACATTTTACAGCCGGATTCGGAATCGGCCTCTTTGTGTCTGTAGTTTTTTTTACAATTACGTTAACCACCACTGCCTCCTGGAAGAAATGTATAGCCTGACAATAAAGTACCGGTGCTGAGCACCGGAAAGCACCGGCACAAAGAGGTTTTTGATACATAGGATGTGGTTTCCTGGTCCAGGGGACCTATTTGACAATGTCATGCACATTTGTCAGTTGTGTCAAAGCATGCCACCCAAACCCTTGACTACGGCAGACCTGCCGAATGATGCTTGTTCTGAAGTGACCAATATTTTCTATGGGATATTGGACTCCGGACACTGCTTATTTATTTTCATTGAGAACACTCATTCTCCAGTGTAGGACAAGTATCCTCCACTGTGACACCTGCAGCACTGCCCATGGTTGACCATTCATTTGCAACACGGGGTATTTATTTTCTGTTGTAATCAGACAATAAATCTCTATTCAATGGAAGTAAATGTTTAATTTTTTCTGCACTACTAGGGCATTGCTCACCACAAAATATACCGTTAGGGCTCCAAGATAGTGTCACAGCTGATGAATTCATGGCCACCATTAAAAGAACAGTACAATTAGGTAAATGAATGCAGATGCCTTTCAATCAGGCCGTATGCCAGATTACTTCCAGATCATCATAGCATGCTAAAGTTCCACTGGAAAGTGCTCATCCGAGTACATGTTTGGCAGGCCAGTAACCTTCTGCAAGTGAACCGCCTGCCATCATCCCTACATAATGAACTTGCTGGGAAAGATAAAGGTGCAAAGACCAAAATTAAACAATATGCAGATAAGAAACAGAATGCAACCTTCACTCTCACCAAACCAGGAAATTGGTCTGAACACCGCCTTGCAAGAAAGATGAGCCCTTTCGATGCGAAAATGCAAGAAGAAAGATAAGGCTGATCTTACAAACAATACAGTGAGCTCTCCTGAAAACGAGGCTAAAAATGACAACAGGTCAACCAGGATCACCTGTCGGCCCCACCTCTGACGTAGGCTGCTATTCTTGTATGGAGATGGTGTTTGTCATTCACAAGTACGGATAGTGTTGTATTCTTTCTGTCCTTGGTTCTTTCTTTTTAAGGAGGGGCACAACGCCACCTAGTGACAGACAGACACTGAGTTACATTCTAGTGGGCAGATTTATGTTGGACTTGCGCCACATTTACGCCGCAGTTGCATCACTTTTGTGACGCAGCGGCGGCGTAAACCCTGCGCCACGTTGCGCCCTATTTACATCGTGACGCATCTATGGAGATGCGTCACGGTGTAAAGCCCTGCGCCACATGAAACCTGCATCAGGTTTCATGTGGGCATTTCTACGTGGGGGGGCGTTCCGTCGCAGGAACGCCCCTGAAAAGTGACTCAGTGAAATCTACAAGATTTCACTGAGTCACTTTTCCAACGCTGATGCGTCAAAACCCTGCGCCTGCTTGAAGAAGGCGTAAGGCTTGACGCACCACGGTACAGATAGGGCAAGTTGGAAGAGTGCTGGAGTTGCATGTCGCACGCAACACTACTTCAGCACTGCGCCAACTTTATGCCCCAGATGTGACACACATCTGTTTATTCCTGCGCCATGATGCGCTGCATTGTAAATGCGGCGCATCATGGGTAGTGCGAGGGTAAACTTGCGTGCCTGGCGCATCCCTGCTGATTTGCAGAGATGCGCCAGGCAACATAAATCTGCCCCTTGATTTTTAGCGGCCTAATCAGAATCTTAGGTAGTGAATTAAGGGGCTGAGCTAAGTAAGAAGAGGACAGTCGGTGACAAGAAGGCAGATGACAGACGATTCAAAAGCGAGGAGGAGGGAATGAAGCGCATCTTTTATTTGAAAGAGTTCACAGTACAGATGTGAAAGAGCGCATTCGAATCGATAGGTGTAGTTAGTTGGACGCAGGAGCAGGCCATCTGAGCTAACTGCATGTCCTATTGATTATTTTCAGGCATGGCTCAGGGGCCCTCTGAAATGGCCGAGTTGGCTCGAAATAATTCAAATCTTTATTTTAATGACTCAAACCATTATTCCGTTTGAGAACTTAGGGGCATATTAACAAGGCGGCAATCTGAAATTATCGCCGCTTTTGCGTCCGTTTTTGGGCGAAAAGCGGTGATAATTTCATCGCCTTATCAGCAAAGACACGCTATCGCGGGTCTTGCTGACTTAGCGCCCGTTTGCAGCACGCCTCCGATCGCATCGCTAATGAGATGCAAAGGAGGCGTGCCTGACAAGACTCCCTTGGGAAAATATCGCGAAGGCAGCTTCACGATATTAACAAGGGAGGGCAGCGATTTTTAAAATCGCGTTAAGTATGCCTTAACGCAGGAATTTAACGTCTGTTAAATTCCTGACCTAGGCATACTTCAAGTCAAATTCCACTTTATTCGATTAATTAAAATCATAAAAGCATACTACAACAAATATCAAAAGTTCATCTATAAAACAATTGATAGAATTAATACAGTATTAAACAGTTTATAGGTTAAAAAGCAAATTAAAAGGGCGATAAATACATAAAATAGATTAAAAAGCACTTGACTGGGCAATATTGCTGAGTCCAAATTCCTATTGTTCTTCCAAACTAAGCCTTGTTCTCTTGGATCGCACCGATGCGGCTAAAAAACTAGCAGTGCAATACATAATGAGAGGAGAGAGCAACATTTGTAAACAAAGCAGTGCAGGCTTGTACTGGATAAAACCCAAGTCCTTCAAAATAGGTTTTAAGTATTTTGTACGCGGTTCATGATAGAAGGAACAAAAAAACAAAAAGTGGGCATTATCCTGAATAGAGAAACCATCACATTTGCAAGGGGACGATTCCTCCAGCTTGCACCAGTTTTTCACATCCCACAACACTGTATAAATTTGGTTGAACCGAAATTTGGACAAAAGCCATCTATGGAATGGATTATTTACCACGGTTAAATAAGGGGCCAGCTCACAAGACGGGGATATCAGGACGTGAGCCCTCACAGAGGTTTTGCACAAATCGCATGCTTCACGCTCGGCCGTGCGAATTCTCAGAAAATTAATTTTCACCCACTCTAGGTCAGCTCTACACAAGGCTTCAGGGCAACTAAAAATTTCAGGGCGACCCAAAAGAGCTGCCATAGATTCGATATATGTCAGCCACTGAATATCCCTACTGTGGTCAAGTTGGAGGCAATCTTTGATGATCCGGTGATTTAGGCTAAGGTTTGGGTTTAGCCAAAGCTTTATCCACATCAAAAGTGGAGCTAGATTTAAAATGTCTAAGATGTAACCCATTCCCAGCTCTAAATGTACTGAGAAGGTAGCAGTTGACTGGGGTAACCCCAGCAATGAGCGAAAAAATTTATTTTCCTCTGTCTGGATATCTATGACGTTAACGTAACCCCAGATCGCTGCACCATATCTAGCAATAGCAATTGTCTTGGCTTTATAGATGGCCATAATGGCCTCCATGGGTTTCCCCCCCAATCTTTTCGCAAAACCCAAAATGGCACCGTACGAACTTCTAACCGCATTAATTTTGGATGTTACCTGCGGTGTCCAAGATCCCCTCTGATCAAAGATCACACCCAGATAGGTGAAGACCTTAACACTAGTGATCACCTCTCCATCACATAGAAAAGATTTTTCTTTACGCATGCCACGACCGACAGACATGGTATGCGATTTACTTTTATTGATCACCAAATCCAGACTACTCATAAAATTACAAAAAGCATCTAATAGCTTTTGTAGGGCAACTGGGGTCCTAGCTATGAGTACCGCGTCATCGGCATAGAGGAGCACCGGAATTGGTGCACCCCCCATGCACGGGAAATCTTTTGTAGCAGACGTTAGGTAACCCTCCAGAGAGTTTACATAGAGCGTAAACAACATTGGAGCCAGGATACACCCCTGGCGGACCCCTCTGGTGGATCTAAAGCACTCGGTGCACTTTCCATCGGTGGTCATTCTTATGCGGGCCCTCAGATCTTTATGAAGCTCCGCTAGAAAGTGCACCAGGGCGCTATCCAGGCCCATCTCCAACAACATTGCCCACAGTTTCGATCTATTAACAAGATCAAAAGCTGTGGACAAATCCATAAAACCCATATATAAGCTGCCCCCCTTTGCTTTAGTATATTTGGACAATATAAGGTGGAGGTTGAGGCATTGGTCCTCAGTACTCCTCCCTGACCTAAAGCCATATTGCGCCTCGGATAAGATGTTATTTCCCCTGGTCCACGCGGAGATCCTCGCCAGGACAACCTTGCCTAAAATTTTGACCGAGGAGTCCAGAAGCGAAATGGGTCGATAACATTTTGGGTCTCCTCTCTGCCCTTTTTTAAAAATAGGGACGATTGTTGCAAGGGACCAGGACTCAGGGAAACCCACTATTGCGGCAGCATTAAAAACTCTAGTTAAAATATTAGCCCAAAACAGTGGATTTGCCCTGTACATATCTGCTGGTACTCCATCTGGACCTGGTGCCTTACGCCCAGCTGTTTCCTTTATGGCTCTAAGTACCTCACAAGTTTCAAAACTCACAGGTTCCATTGGACTATCAGTTACGGGGATTATAAAGGTGTCCAGCTCTCTGTGACTGTCATATATTTTTTCAAAGTGAGACAGCCACTCAACTTCTGGGATATTTAATTCCTGTACTGAGTTTTGGGCGCCTGTGAGAAAAGGAGAATTTATAATTGTCCAAAATTCAGCACTATTTTTTAGGGTAGCTTTATCCCTTAGGTCCTCCCAAGCTTTACTTTTTAATTCTTTTTTACGTAGAGAAATGACCGTATTGTAATCCTTCCTCAGTCGAGCCACAAGCTCCTTATTCCTTGGGCGCGCACTAAGGGCTTTTTTGAGGCGGTTATGGGCTTTACTACAGTTTTTATCGAACCAGCCTTTTGCCTGATATTGTTTGTCCCCCTGTCCTTTGGCTAGGAGACTGCTAGACACAAACCTGCAAATACCTTCAAATGAAGATATAACGTCATTGTGCCCGGCTAGAGGAGTAGCACACACCCGTAACTCATCTGCAACCGAATTAGAAAGAGTCACAAAAAAATGTTCTGGTACAACTGCCTCCCATTTGAGTCTTCTCCCCTGATCCTTTACTTTAACAGGCAAAATAGTCTGCTGGAGGACAATCAGTTTTGACAGTAAGGCACTATTTGTTAACACCAGTCTGACAGGGTTGTGATCACTCATGGGCATATCAATAGCATTATAAGTAATCACATGATTAAGAAAAAATCTCGAAATAAAAATAAAATCAATAATCGAGTCGCTAGCCCTGCCCGTATAAGTGGCAACCCGTGTGGTAGTATCCGAAAATTCAGATTCAAATAACTCATTTAGCAGCAATACATTTTCAAGTGCACGACCATTCAGTGTGTGTTCTAAATGGGGAGGTGACACACAGCCTAGGCCCTCCATGTCAACCATAACACATTTTGAACACAAATGGACATTAAAATCACCCATTAAAATGATCCGAAACAAAGTGGATTGCTTGTCTCCATAGAGGGTTAAAAAATCTAATAACCAGTTAAAATGAGAGGATTCTGGATTACTATTGGGAGCATTGTAGCAGTTAACCAACAACAATTTACCACCATCCTCAACGGTTAACTCCAGAAAAATAAAATTTTTGGAGGCACAATCTAACATAATCAATTTGCCTCTTATGTTCACTGAGACCAACATCATAAGGCCACCTTTGTTCCGACCAGCTGGGGAAGGCAAGGCAGGGACAAAAAAAGATGTAAAGCCATCTATCCAGTAGTCACATTCCAAATCCCAAGTCTCTTGCAAGGCGATGACATCATAACTCTTGACAAAGCTTACCCAGCTGGGGTCTCCCTTCTTAGTCCGCAAACCAGCAATGTTCCAAGATAGCAGCCTAACTGATCCCCCAAAGTCACTAGCAGCAATCTCAGGTAAATTGTTCTCGATCACCACAGAAGAGGGTACGTGAACCGTGGATGTACGGGCCGCAACCGCAGCGACCTCTGTACCCTCTCCCTCTACTCGTCAATCGCAGAGTTCGAGGCCTGAGAGCACATCAAACCTGTTATGTGTTGAAATGGGGGGACCCCTTGAGCTGGCAATTTCACGGCACTGCAAAGAAGGTTGCTGCGCCCAATTTGCCCCCACCGGAGTAAATGGATAAAGTCTTGGTCTCGACGCGGAGGGAAAATTGGCCTTATTGTAAAAATACCCCAATGGGCGAACACGGATGCTGTTGCTCTCCTCCAGCAAAGATGCTGCCCGCAGGAGGACAGTGGCCACGTGTTGTGGGTATTTAAAGTTCACAACCACGCAGTCCCCTCTACAAGATTTCCTTGATGGGCCAATCCAGTTCACTCTCCTTGTCGTGATTATATCTCCAGCAAGTTTGGGCGGAAAATCGCATTTTGCGCCTAACCATGCCACCACTTTGTTTTTAAGGGATTCATGCGCTTCCACTTGCGGTTCTAAGTTGCCTGTGTCGAGTAGTGGGACATCTGCAAGTACGATGACGTATGGAGCGCATTCCGGGGGTAAATTAATGGTGTTAGCGCGTCTACTTTGTACAGCATTAATGTTATTGCCAGATCTCTGCAGACCCCTAGCCTGATCGGAATCCACAACTGTTGATGGGGGATGAATTTCTACGGGGGCAGTAAGATTATGGCCTGAACTAACAACAGGACGAGTCACAGATGAAGAATTGGGAGTTTTTGTGCCACTACATCCCCTCACCTCGAGATTAGCTAAACTGTTATGGGAGGGTAAGGGATTCGCCTGAGAAGATTTAACCAGTTGTCTATCCAGTAAATCACCAAGTCTTTTAATTTCCGCATTAGCAGTGTCCAGTTTGGCTGTAAGACAGTCAATACGAGCTTTCACTTTTAGATCTATGGCAGCCTCAATACGCTCGATTAACAGATCAAACTGATCTAGGCTCAAAGCAGTCTTGGGATCCTTCATAGGCTCTACGTTTGAGATAGTTTTGGGAGAACTGTGTCTATCTGGCCGATGAGTTTCCACCCTTCTCCTCTGGGTGGTCTTACCCCCCCTCTTACTTTGAAGCCTTCTGCAAGATCTAACTGGTCTCTTGTCCCTAGTTTCTTCCACTGTTTCTGGGTCTTCCTCGAAGTCAGGGCGTAATGTGTCATTAAATGTAGAGACCATTGCATCGTTATCCTGCACCTGGGCAATAGACGCTACTGTATTACAGGTGAGTTCAGTAACGTTATGGTCTTGTGGAAAACAGTTTGTGGTTCTATCGCCATCTGAGAAGTCCTCCAATGTAGCGGTTATTACTAGAGAGGGGGCAGGATCCGTGTCGTCTATTTTACCCAATGAGGCTCTTCTATCCTCGTTAATCTTGGTTACCCTCTTCACTAGAAAATTGGTCATTAAACCCGCCCCCGAGACTACCTTATTTTTCTTTGGACCTGACATCATGGGATTGGCAGACCCCACGACAGTATACGGACAATAGCCAAAAGCCCGTCTCTACAACACAACCCCGCAGCAGTGGGCAAGGGGCACGGCAAACAGAATATCGTACAATAGCGGTACCTGTAAAGCGGCAGGAGCTCTGATGTCCGGTGTCAGGGGGATGGCCCCGCCCTGCCTCCTCCTGCCCCGGACGGCCACAGACGGCCCGCCCTTTGCCCGGGCTTAGCCCGGCGTCCGCCCGCGCGCGTCCCGCGACGCGGAGGAAGTTGCTTCCTTTTCAGCGCCTCCGGGCGCGTTAATCGCGTCAGCAGCCGCAGGGAGGTCTGGGAGCTGTAGTCTCCCCCTATTCGCGGCCGCGGTGAAGTTGCGGCGATAGGGGAGACTACCAGCGTGTGGATCCCACAGATGGCGGCAGCTGCGATGGAGGGACAGAGCAGCAAGTGGCAGCAACAACGGCCCAGGGACGAGGCACCAACAAAGCCCCTCGCGACAGGTAAGGTCTCCCGCTCCGTCGAGGGAGTTGCTTCCTTTTCAGCGCCTCCGGGCGCGTTAATCGCGTCAGCAGCCGCAGGGAGGTCTGGGAGCTGTAGTCTCCCCCTATTCGCGGCCGCGGTGAAGTTGCGGCGATAGGGGAGACTACCAGCGTGTGGATCCCACAGATGGCGGCAGCTGCGATGGAGGGACAGAGCAGCAAGTGGCAGCAACAACGGCCCAGGGACGAGGCACCAACAAAGCCCCTCGCGACAGGTAAGGTCTCCCGCTCCGTCGAGGGAGTTGCTTCCTTTTCAGCGCCTCCGGGCGCGTTAATCGCGTCAGCAGCCGCAGGGAGGTCTGGGAGCTGTAGTCTCCCCCTATTCGCGGCCGCGGTGAAGTTGCGGCGATAGGGGAGACTACCAGCGTGTGGATCCCACAGATGGCGGCAGCTGCGATGGAGGGACAGAGCAGCAAGTGGCAGCAACAACGGCCCAGGGACGAGGCACCAACAAAGCCCCTCGCGACAGGTAAGGTCTCCCGCTCCGTCGAGGGAGTTGCTTCCTTTTCAGCGCCTCCGGGCGCGTTAATCGCGTCAGCAGCCGCAGGGAGGTCTGGGAGCTGTAGTCTCCCCCTATTCGCGGCCGCGGTGAAGTTGCGGCGATAGGGGAGACTACCAGCGTGTGGATCCCACAGATGGCGGCAGCTGCGATGGAGGGACAGAGCAGCAAGTGGCAGCAACAACGGCCCAGGGACGAGGCACCAACAAAGCCCCTCGCGACAGGTAAGGTCTCCCCTAACAAAGCCCCTCGCGACAGGTAAGGTCTCCCCTAGGCATACTTAACATGGGGGGGGGATTTTGTGGCTCAGACCACAGGCCCTATCATCTAGGATATTGCCGTTTTCCACCATGAAAAACGGCGATATCCCAACTATCTCTGGAATTTTTATTGCCTCGGCGATGCACGTTGTTAATAACGCGCAAACCGGGCGATAAATTCCAGAGATAGCCGGCGATAAATATGCAATATTTATCGCCGGCCCTTGTTAATATGCCCCTTCCGTTAATGCTCATTCCTGATATTAACAAGGTTTTTTGAGCAGACCTTACGGAAATCACTTTCGTAGAAGAAGTGTACCCACGAGGGGCATTGCTGCCTCCTCAGCTCATTGGTACTCCGTCATCAACCTTGGGACGGGTAAAGTACTTTGAAGTCTGCAGGATTTCAACCTTTTAATTGCAGGGCAGCCCTTCCGGACGTCTGCTGAACCCTCGGAGCTATCTCACTTAATTAATTGGCTGTACGTAAAGAAGAATCCTTGTGGGGATACATGTAACTTATGTTGAATTTTTTTTATGTTTGTTTTTATGTATTTAAACATTCGGTATCATACCAGCTTTGAAAGGATATATAAGGTTTACAGTTTGAAAAAAAGCATAGTTCAAGGGGATTGTTGAAAGCCAAGCACAATCTTTTCTCACTGAGAGATTGTTTTTATTATTTAATCTACCCACTGACAAAGCCAGGGATATAATAACATCCCAGACATGCAATAATAATTTTGTAAGTCAGAAAATGGATTAACACAAAGACTCCACCTATTCATTAATGTAGCAATAAGAGATTTAATGCCAAAGATACCATTATTGGAAAGTTACATATCTGTGTATGTAAACGAGATTAAATGAAGTGCAACTGACTGTGCTTGAGGCTGGCAGCTGTGAAATGAAAATTGTTTAGGAATTTAAAAGTGAAAGGTTAGCAGCGTTGAGTGCATTCATCAATATTGCATGAGTTGGATGTAAAGAATACTTTCCTAAGCTAATCAATAATACATTTTATGTTGCCCGTTTTAATCTTTGAAAATAAGTACCTCAAACATCTCATGCTAGACTGCAACTAAAAATCAATATAAAAGTTCTTGATCCTTTATAGAGTTGTTTGTATCAACTAATCAATTTCCTGTTTACCATATACAATTAAATTGAAATCCGGAAACAGATGGTCATATCAAGCAAATCTAGGTCGCTGAAGATTGGTTGAAAGCATTCTTGGAGTAAAAAGAAATGGGGAATAAAACTAACTATATGTCATACATGCATTAAGGAACATGCATTAAGGAAAAGCTCGTCACACAGTCGAACATATGCAGTTCACACATATACACATCTAAACTGAACATCAGCTGAAAAAATAATTAATCAACATAATTTAGTTGAAGTCAGGAAATAATAAACTTTGTCAAAGCCAGTAGGTCAAGATCTTGTTTTATAACTGAAAGTACTTCATTGAATGCCAAGTCAGTGTATGGATAGATGAGTGCATGAATGTATGAATAAGTGAATGAGTGAGTTTGTCGGTAGAAGAATAAATGAGTGCCTTAGCACATGGATGGATGAAGTGATGACTAAGTGAATGAGTGTAGAAGTAAATCTGTGATTGAACCATAGTTTGAGTACATAGATAAATGGTTCAATGAGGGAGCGAATTGGTACTTGAATAGCTGGGTGAATGAGTAGGCTCTCTTAGACTGCCTGCTGTAGCTCCGTGGGCTCTGAGCCATCACGTAGTAGTCCTTAGAGCAAGTCCAGATTTGCCTCATTACTCAATAAACCTTAGTGCATGCTCAGTTATGACATAAATATGTCTTTGTGAAAAATACTGATTTGCACCAACACTCTTTAAGTCTCTGGAGAATATTTATAAAACAAATCACGCATCGTAGCGCGTCACCTTGCTGCACTGCATGATAGGGAAAGGGCAGGAATGCAAAGTATTTGACATTATACAGCACATTCCTGTCTTTTCCCTGCTGGCGCACAATGTGGTGCCTAACGCCAATGCAGGCACCCTATGGTGCAAGGGTATCTGTGTTGCAGACAGTATTGTTTTTGTGCAGGAAGAGACACTTCCGTGCAAAAAAACAATTGTCTGAGACATTTCCTGTTTCTATGTGTGCTGCGCAATGCAACACACATAGAAAGAGGAAGTAACGAGGAGACATAAAGTATTTCTTCTCATTACTCCTCGCCTGGAGAGGTGTCGCATTTTGACGAATTCCTAAGTCTACTAGTAATGGTAAATCTGGGAATGTGCCAGAATCGATCGGTGGATACATGGGAACACCCACGCACCACCCATGGAATGATTCCCTGGGGCAGAGTAACGCAATGCAGTAATTTGCACTGCGTTGCGTTACTGTAGATTTATCAAGCCATGCAAGGACATGCAAGGTGACCTTGCTTGGCTTGATAAATCTTACTTAGTAGTTGTGTCACCTTTGCGTTCCATTGCGTGGCGTAAGGCAGATGCATCTACTTCAATAAATATGTCCTTTTGTTTTTTAAACATATAACTATGTCGCATTAAATAATGGATATAGCCCTTATTCTGTGGTATGGATGATAGAAAGTTTAAATAAAAATAAAAATGTGGCAACGGCATTGTTCAACAGGCCTCTTTTTTTCTGCTCAACATTCTGTATTGCTGAGAAGGGTCATGGTTGTTCTGCTGCTGAAATATAGCTTGCAGAATTCTGAACATGAATGTGTTTGGATTGGCTTTTGCTCTTATGTTTACTGGGGCAGTAAAGCCTGGCTTTTGTGAAGCAAAGACTAGCAGGCACATGCATCATCATAGGGTTTTGCGATTCCTTAATAGCGATTATTAAGGAATCGCAATTAAGGAATAGCAAAACCCTATGCATGTAGGAATCGCTAAAGAAATAGCGATTCCCACAAATTCCTTAATTGCGACTAGCAAATTGCGAGTCGCAATTAAGGAATGTCTTCCCATTCATTCCTATGGGCCTCCGGGCCCATAGGAATGAATTGGAGATTGCGGGAGCAATTTGCGTGTACCAGTAGGTACTCGCAAATTGCTCCTGCAATTTCGATGGTGCAAGGGTATCAAAATGACACCCTATTGCACCCATGTATGTTCACTCTGCACAAATGTTGCATACACACATGCTCTAAGGGCATGTGTGTGGGCAACATGAAACTTAGAAAAATGCAAATAAGTGCATTTTTCTAAGTTATCGCAAATTACCATGAGGTCCAGCCTCATGGTAATTTGCTCACGCTAATAGCGAAATCGCTATTTTTTAAACTGTAATGCATTGCATTTAAGGAATCTCAATTAGAGATTCCTTAAATGCAATCGCTATTTAAGGAATCGCTATTTTGAGATTCCTTAAATAGCGATTTTTGCATTTGGGATGATGCATCCCAAATGCAAAAATATTGGTCGCAAAGGGGCAGATTCTGAGATTCTGCCCGTTTGCGACCGGTTTTGTGCTTGATGCATGTGCCTGTTGGTCCATTCTAAGCACAGTGAGCAACTCTCCTGGCTTCAAAGCCATCTATTACCGAGGCAGCAGAGAGAGAATAGGTGCCCAGGTAAGGAGTACTTGTAGTGACAGTATGGTCTGTCACTGGAGCCCTAATATTCTTTCCCACCTTGCTCCGTAATGCCCGAAGCTCCCGGCAAAATACAAAAAAAATATCAACCTCTGTAGGCAGGTTTCAATTATGCCACATCTTTTTTGCTCTAACTAATTACATTAGTCAGTGAGTCAGGAGTGCAGGGGCGGTGTTTACTTGTGGCTGAGGGGAGGCATGGACTTTTGGAGGTGTAACTTGGGAGGCACGGTCGTATTGGGGGGAAGAGGAGAGCAGGGTACGAGGTGTTAGACGTAATGCTAAGGATTCATTAAAATGATTACAATTACTTATCAACAATCATGAAAACAGAGTATGAAGCTGATACTTGTGATCTAATGAGTGGATCTGCCTGCACAAATCTTTTAAAACATCGAGTGTTCAAATGAACTTGGCATTTGGTTATGTCTGTTTATATGGTGTTGAGGCAGATATGAAATGCAAGCACCTATGGATGGACGCCTGGAATAGGATGGCAGTGCCTACCCATGTTAACTCAATCTAATGCCCTTTTGCAGAGACCTTGGTAGGAGACTGGCTTCTTGATCATTTCTTTAATTACATTCCAGTGCTTGTCATGTGACTAGCAGAGAAAACTAGTTTAACTAGTCCTCAGTTTGCAATTGGTGAAGCAGCCTTCTCTGTCCATACTAGGGGCATAGTTACCATTGGTTCAGCAAGTACAGTGGTACTGAGACCCAAAACCCTCAGGGGCCCATTGAACCCTGATAATTGCTATATTTTACTTCCTGAGCAGCAGCCAAAGGGGCCATTTTCCTTTCTTATGCCACGGCCCATGGGGTCGTTGGTACGCTGTGCTAGTGATTCGTACGTCTGCTTGAAAGTTGTCTCCTGACTGGATGTTCCTTGCACATTAATTTTGCTTCAGTGAACCTCTAGTGCCTTTTCATAGCCTTAGGACTCACTGTAATTAATCCTTGTTTAATAGGTGCTCTGAAAGCGAGCAAAACTGGTTGCTGGAATATGGCACTATACAAGAAACCTTAATTAAATATATTGTATTTTGTCTTTTGACAATGTGGTAAAGTGGACGAGTCTTTGGCTACCTGTAGGCTGTCTTCAGGATCAGTTAGTGACGTACTGAGACAGGTCTCTGTGTGCCATGATTTCAAGGTAGCTTACTCTCTTCCTGCTAAGGTCACTTCCCAAATAGATCATGAACTATTCTCCAGGCTCTACTGTTCTCAGTGGACTGAGAAAACAGACCTTGTATGCCAAGTCACATGATCTACCCTATAGTTTTATAACACTCTTCAAATAAACCTTCCATATGTGGCTAGTCCTCATAATGTGTCATACATGTAGTGGGAAGGGTAATTACTATCAATCAGTCAGGGTTTGTAAAGCTCAGCTGCTTCACACATAAGGGTCTCGAGGCGGTGTGGGATTCATGCTGCTGGATCATGCTGCTTGTTGGTTGAACAGCGAGGTCTTGTGGTCCTTCCTGAACTGCTGGAGCGATGGTGAGGCTCTAGGGTGCAGGGGGAGGGTTTTCAGGTCTTCACTGCCATGTGGGAGAAGTAGTGGCCTCCACTGTTTTATCAGCGGCTGCATTGGGTGGCTGCTGGCGAGATGGTTCTGGAACATATTTTCCTGGTAGGTTGGTGGAAATTCACTCGTTCATTAAGGTATGCTGGTCCTTCCTTGTGTAGTCCAGGGAAGACATGGCTTGGCAGTTTGGGCTGGACTGTTCCCATGAGGCACAGGGTCAAGGCTGATTTGCATTTGCATTTGCATGTCTGAACTGGGGTGGTGTGGTGAGCAAAAAAACGATGGATTTAGGCCCAGATCTCTGTACTGGGGTGAATGTATGACATTGTTCTGCATTCTGTCCATCAACTGTTGTTTTTGCAAGAAAATAAAAATGACACATCAAAATCTTTCAGCAGCCGCCACTGCTGATTGTCTTCTTTTTTTCCCTACCCACTGCTAGCCTCGCCCGCTGCATTGCAAGCAAAATGAAGAGAATTAGAGTACACAAATCTGGTTATTCGAAACGAAAGAGAAAGGTGGCTCAGCAGGCTTTCGTAGTGTCACAGGAAGGAGCAATCCTGAATTTTATCACCCAAGGGAAACCTAAAGATGGAGAATCCTCTGGCCAGAGTACTGCTGATGCACTCGGTAAAACAGGCGCTGACGACCATAAAGAAGAACAAAACAATGATGATATCCATGAGCAGAATGATACTCATGAGCAGACCAATGAAAATGAACAAGGTGACTCTGAAATAGATACAAACATGCAGCAATTACCAACTCAGGATGAGGATTATTACAAAAGACCCTCAGACAGAGAAACTGAAACATCATTCATCGGTCCATCAACATCTGGCATTCTGAAGGAGGTTCAGAGTTTACAGACGGATGATGCTGGTATTGAAAAGGAAGCCAAAGAGCAAGACCATGTTACAGACCCGTGTTCTGAATATGATTTATGTGATTGGAGGGATCCTGCTTTGTGG
The DNA here is from genome assembly GCF_964204655.1 of Triturus cristatus. Lineage (NCBI taxonomy): Eukaryota > Metazoa > Chordata > Amphibia > Caudata > Salamandridae > Triturus > Triturus cristatus. The sequence continues at coordinate 774,069,788 of NC_140593.1, forward strand.
CCGAACTCTCTTACGGACGCGCAACGTGTTTTTCTTGTTGAAAGGGGTCCCTCCAGAGACCCAGATTCTAAAACAAAGTATCCAAGTGATGAGCACAAAAAAAGTAAACGTCGTTTTTCTGTTACCATGTTACTGGTCATCTAACGCCTTTTCTGGACGTTTTATTAAAACACCTTCCTGAGCTCTGCCCCGCCCGGACCCCCTCTTCCGGGGCCCCCTACCTGCGCTCCCTGCACAGGGCCACCATGAGCCTAGAGCCGCCCCTGATTAGTGTATGCATGAACAGCTTGCTTGATGATAGTTTTTCTAAAATACAACTCCACTGGAAACGTCAGAGCTTAAATTAGCATGTGCAACAGGTCATCTCCATTGTCATGAATGCCAGTAGGAACCTATTTATCTCTTTATCTCCTGTGGGGTCCACTCTAGGGGTAGATGTAGCATGAATTAATGTTTGAAGTGGCTGATAGGTGGAGGACCGTGTTTGTGTGGGGAGCAAGTGTGAGCAAAAATATGTACAAATTTTGTCTGCAGTTTAGTGTAATGATTTCCTTTTCGTATTTGGTAAATCTGATATTGAGGGCAACTGTGTTATAATTCTCTAAGGTGACGAACTTTAAAAATGGAAGCAAAACATTACGTTGACATCCCATCTTGATTCTGGAAGCAGCATAAGTTCAGCTAAAGTATGGACAATTGGTGGCCTCAACTGATGCAGCACCGATCTATGTCAAATCTTTCCATTAAAACCAATTATATTTCACATTTTTTTTATTTGTGAATTGAATAAAATATATCAAAATGTGTTTATTTGTTTGACATATACTTGTTTCTGTAATTTTGTGTATTATTTTGAGGTTCAGATCGTGTGTATTAGGTACTAGTCTCTGGCTTGCAGTAGTGATTCAGATGGGGTCCGTCAAAGATAACATTTTAAGAACTGCTGGATTAGGAGGTCTGATTAAATAAGAGGCTAGTTTTGCAAGCCTTAGGCATCCTCAAGCATAGGTCATGCTCTTTCAGGACATACATCTCTGTCATTCCCACTGAGAACTCCTGAAACGGGGCTCGATTGCAGATGTGTTTCCTCACATACCTCAACCGTCTGGTGAGTGGCTATACTAATTAAATAGGGGGTGAGTGGCCCTCGTCACAGAGCCTTAATAGGCCCCAGGGATCCCATCCCCCAGGCTGAATTCTAAGGGAAGAGGAGTGTGTGGCCCCCCTTAACTGTATCAGTCCCTGGGGACAGCATCCCCAGGGCCAAAGCCAGTTAAGAAGGGGAGGGAGCTTGTAGTCCCTCCCTGAGCCTTTTTGGACCCTGGGGACCCCATACTGGGGCCAAATTTAATAAAAAGGTGAAGGAGGCATAAACCCCTGAGCCTTATTAGACTCCAGGAACCCTATTCCTGGGGCCGAAACATACATAAAAGTGGAGGGGGCCATGCAACTCTCATGCCTTAGCCTGTATAGGCCCCGGAATCCCCACCCCCTGGGGTCCACATTAATTATAGGTATGTGCCCGGGTCCCCACCGGAGGAACCCACTGAGCAACATGTTGGGGGCCATGGGGGGAGCCTCAGGTCCCCCACAGCCTCAGCCAGGTCCGCACATGGTGTGGGAGCCAGCATTGCACCTGCCTGGAGGGAGCAGCTGCTTTGTGCATTCTCCCTACAGGTGGGAGCAATATGTGTTTTGTTTACCTGTCTGCATTGGTGCGGGCAGAGAAACTGAACATGAGTCCGCTCCCAGCCAGGGCAACGGATTTTTAAAGCTTCTGCCAGCTGGGAGCAAACTTCTTCTTGTCTTCTGTTTGGAAGGAGATTAAAAAATGCTCCCACCTGCCAGATGGGAGAAAACCCATGTTCCCCTTCCTGTGCTAGTGCAAACTGGAAAACTACTTTGTCCCAGGAGTGGGCTCCCCGGAACATGGCAAGTGAGTAGGCCCCAGGGATGGGGTCCCTAAGACGATTTAAGGCTCAGGGCAGTTGGCTTTCTGCCCCACTCCCTTTTATTTAAGTTGCATCCCCAGGAAATGAGGTCCACAGGTCCTTTTTAACACTCGGGGAGGAGGCACTGTGGCCCCTCCTTTTGTTACAGTTTGGCCCCATGGAAGGGGTCCCTGGGTGTAATCAGGGTTGGACTCTACACCCCCTCCCTTCATATAATTAAACAGCCCCTGAGATAGGGTCATGATGCCGTTTAGCCTCTGGAAGGGAGGCCACATGGCCCCCTCCCCTTTTTTAAGCATTTCGGCTCCATGGAATCGGATCCCAAGGGACTTATTAGGCTCAAGGAGGGGGCTGTCTGTCCCCTTCAAACATATGTTGGTCCATGGGAAATGGGTCCCTGGGCCTCTGAGAGGCTTGAGGAGGGGGCCACATGGATCCCCTCCCCTAAAATATACATCGTACCTTCCCCAGGCCCTGGACCCACCTGTAGATTTTTTTTATACAAATGCAGTTTTTTTTAAAAAATGATGCTGATTCATGGAACCTCTGCAAATTTGCAGCAAGATTTAAAAAAAAATGTTGAGCCTCAAAAGGGGTCTCTCTGGGACCCCATCACCAGGCCTTGGGGTAAGGGTATCCCTACCCAGCCTACTATGTGTTTTGTTTTCCATTTATATAGGAATTGGGACAGGCTGCCACCACTTCTTGGTTGATGTTGTGGCATTCAATCATATATCAGAATGAGATCTGCCGGCTACATGGATCCTTCTCTGCGTGATATATACATTGTTTTTTAACCTTCATTTTTCCAAAACTACTGAACGGATTTACACCAAAACATAGAAAGCCCTCTTTCTGGACCAAAGTCAACTTTGGTGCACATCCGTTGAGCAGTTTGGTCTGTAGCTGTGTCTAAAATTTCTATGGAAAAATAAATGGGGAAAACACGTTTTGCAACCCCCACTTTTTGTCGGTTCCTGCTTGACTGATAACCCTGAAACTTTCCATGTGCAAACTAGTTAGAAAGAAGCACTTTCATAGAAAGAATTGTCAAACAGCGGCAAAGGTATTAGCAACACGAAAAGTAATTTCCTATGGAAACACAGCCCTAACTAATAATAAAAGAGTCACGTGACTCTCGATATGTTGTTTCCATTCCAGAATCCCCCAGTTGATTAAGGTATGTGGGGAGTACCTCTTGTCCCTTGAGAAAGTGAATAATGGAACATGTAAGGGCACTGCAACAAAGAGATCCAACATCTGCACTTGCGAAACATATAACAACAGACATACGGAGGGTTGACACACAATGAGCTACTATGGGATTGATATGGTTATCAAAAATGAAAGAGAAGGAAATCAGACATTACTTCTTTGACAACTAGAATCTAAATATATTATACGGTTAAGGAAGGGACAGTCATATGGCCTCAATAAGGATGAGGAACTCTGTCCACATATGGGGCAATGAGTAATTTCAAATGAAAATATGCTGTTAGTGAAACAATACATGAGAAGTTAAAACAATCAGAGACTGTGTAACTAGACCAATGTTTCAAGTATGGTAATAAATGAAGATAAATGGAGTTTATCATAATTAGGAAACAATACATTATTTCCCAAAGATTTTTGATTATGACATATAACTAATTTGATATAACCAACCTCAATGGAATGAGTAACTTGAACAATGTGCCACTTAAGCTATAATACAAATTGGCCACTAACTTGGAAACATACTGATGGCATATGATTAAGAAAGAGTATATAGTTCACACTGTCACCTAGGTGACAATGAGCTGAAAACAATAATTGGGACATTTAGTTCTCAGTTGGAGACACTATAAGTCCTAAATGCAGTAACTGATGTTTATGTTCCTAAAAATATGCTCAAGAAGTAACAATAATTATTATAATTATTATACAAACTGATCAGATAGACTGCTTATCATTTTCCTTTTTCATTTATTCATGGGGTGTGTTAAACAATTAATTACATGGTTTTTTTTTAAATGTGAGCTACAATTCCCAACATGCATCATAATAGGCAGAAGTGGGGAAGTATAAAAAAGGTGACATTGAGAAAAGAACTCAATAGCTGTGACCAAGACCGCAAGGTTGAAACACGTTGATATTAGCTGTTTGCTCACACATTATGGATAATTAAAGGATTTACATCACTAGTCCCAGAGTGCCATGTTATTTTTGGAACAAATAAGCAAAAGGAGTTGGCCTGCCATTACACAGGCCAACTGCAAGTGCACACTGTGCTTGGGTGACCGTTTTGTTGAGAACATATATAGGTGTTGTGATCCTTTAGTAGAACATCCAAAATTCTTAGTCAACAAAAAACAGAAATAAGTCATGCACTCGGGCTGCCTTCAAATGCTCTTTTTTATTAATGGATACACAAAACATGATGCGTTTTGATCGCCATTGCGATCTTGCTCACTATACATAAACATACTTTCAAGGAAAAATATTAACAAGTCACTCCTCCGGGGAGGAGCCAAGATGGCGACCGGAGCAGACGCTTGAGCGCCCGGCTCCGTCGGTCCGTGGCCTCGGACCACTATCCTGATGCCCATCCTCGCCGATTCTCGAGGTGCACTGTGTGCGAAGACGCGCTGACCGCGCTGCTGCTTTCCCGGAGTCTCAACCCGCCCGGATGCCCGAGTTCTGGGTGCTTTTGTCCTCGGCACTGAAATCCTGCGCCCTTACGGCCTTTGCCGGCCTCCTGGAAGCTCCGCAGTCACCGGACCAGCTAGCGCTAACCTGAGCCTTGCGGTCCCGATCTCGCCTCGCACCATGGATCGTTGCCGGATGAACCCGGGGAGAGACGGCCGGACACCTTCTGCACCCTGTGCCTGACGGGCTGGAGCTGTGGGGTGGGCCCCGGTGCGGTGAGTCTCCTGCCCCGCTCTGAGGACCGAGCTGTGGGGGGCTGCTGCCCCCTTTGCCTATTGCCTAGCCAGCGGCGGGGGGGACCGGCGAGAAGATAAGCGACTGTCGGCTTTTCCTGTTGCGGCGTAGACCTGAGGGGAATTGACCCCTTGCCACGACCCCCCCCCCTGGCCATTGCACCGTATAGCGGCAAAACATGGCGTTGAGTGCCTGCTCGCGGCTGGGGGGTGATACTCCGGTCTCGCCCGCTGCCCACTTCGCCCTCCCTCTTCCGGACACCAGCTCCACAGTGCCGTCCCGGATTGCCGCCGATGCTGGGGCCCAGCTTCCGCTGACATGCGGCTCCGTTCTGGCCGTCCTGCGGGACTTTCAACTACAGATGTGCGCTGGCCTGCAGGCGCTGAGTGAGAGGTTTGACCCCATACTGTTGGCTGCGGGCCGTGAGCGCACTGTTTGTCATCCACAGGGCGTGGGTCTCCCGGTGCTCTTGTCCTCTTGCGGGGACGCAGCGGCGGTGTATGATTGTGCTGCACTGGTGCCTTCATTTAGCGTTCCCGGCGCCCAGGGTCCACCGCTCTCCACCTCAACTGCGGATACTTTGTCCCCCTGGTCATGGCTGCCTGCTTCATTGTTCCCAGCCTCACCGCGTCCGCGAGGCTATCCTGCTGAGCGATACCTCACGGCTTCGAGGGACCGTCCGCGGTGGCCCACTGCTGCCTTTTTGTGTAACTCCTGTACCTTACTTGCCAGGTTTGGATTTTATGTGGTGCAACGAGGGACCTCAATCGATGGTCGGCGGCCATTTCGTGATCCTACTTCGCCATCCTCTCACAAGCGGCCATCTTGTCTTTGTCTGCTCGGGACACGGGGCCTTCACGCAGGAGCTGGTTTAATCCCAAGCCCGCGATCGGGCCAGGGCTAGACTGACTTCTATCGCTATGGTTTATGGACGGGCTGGCCTGGGACTGGGACTGTATGTATGTTTTGCGCGCACTCGTCGCGACTTGTATCCCTTGCTTAAACTGTGGTGCCATGGTATCTTTGCATGCCGTTTTTTGGCGTAGAGGGCTCTCAGTGTGTGGGGGCCATAACTGGCTGATGGTTCGGGGCGCTCTGGGGTCCGGTGGGCTCCTCCCCACCTTCTTTTCTGTTTTCTTCCCTTCTTTACTCTGTTCCTACTCTCTCTCTTCTCTATATTTCGGGTTCATTGGGCGACAGGCACTATGCTGGGGGGGGGGTAGGCCGTAGCCTCCGCATTGGTGTAGGGTGGGGGGGTAATACTCTGTTCTCAATTAGTTCTATGGGCCTTTCTTCTTTTATGTCTCTGTGCTCTACTTTCTTCGATTCGGGGTCCGGGTGCGGGGTGGATCGAGTGGGGGCGGCTCTGGAGGGGCGCGTACTTGCTCATGTGACTAGCCTGATATATCTCTGCACCGCCTCACCGATTGAGATTTTACTCCCATTGTTGTTCTTGCTGATGTTGCTGCTCGCCCGTGTGGTGAAGCTATCTTGCGGACTCGAATCTACTTTGCTCTTATCCTTCATTGACTTTTTTCTCTGATAAAATTATCAAAAACTTAAACTTAACCTTCACCTCTCCTTCCCCGGGTTTCGAAGATATCTCCAGTATGTGACTCATAACCTGTTGTTAATCCTGACCGTTGATGCACGGGGACTGTAATGTGGGTGTCAGTGCTTTACTGTATCGTGGCCGGCCTGACGGTTGTAGGCCCGTATTTGTTCTTTTAAGATGCACGAATAAAGGTTTTTAAAAAAAAAAAAAAAAAAAAAAAAACAAGTCACTCCTCTGTGATAATTCACGGTGTTTATTGACAATGTCAAAGACAATGCGTTTTGGCAATCACAGCCTTTCTCATGTGCAAATCCAATTTCCTCATTAAAATAAATAGTCTGTAGAAGGAAGTGGATCATAGAAATTAAAAAAAAATATTAAATAACAATACTGAAGAACAATGACATTGATGTGTCTCAGTATTAAAGGAAAATGATAAACTTACAAAACAAACAATAACGTGATCTCCCAAGTACAAAGAAGAAATATTTACATGAGCACAGATATAGTGGTATCAATTGCAGTCTAGGTGTCCTAGAATTCACAAGTATATTAATAATAATTAATTATTATCATCAATCCATCCATACAAATCCACTCTTGAATGGTATGTATATCAGATCCAATAACATTTTCATCATGTATATTGATAAATTGAAATCAGATGTCAATCAGAATGAGGAAGATCAATTTGTAAATGATTTTTTGACAGCCCTCAATGAGAGACTAAAGGTTTTAAAAGAGGAGATTAAGAGGAAGAAAAAGAAGACGTTTCGAGTGATTAAAAAGAATATGCTGAAGGGAGGATTCTTAACTTTGCCAAACAATTGTATGCACCCAGACAGCAATTGAGGCAAGCACCCATGAATGTGACATATGAACTGTCATCTGCAGTTTCCAGTTCAGATTTGAGTTCCGGGGTTGATGATACCCCTGGTCTATACATTACTAAAGGCAATCCAACCACTTTAGCAAGGGCTTTAATTGCTTGAACAAAATCAAGGGACTCCAAGAAAAAGCAAAACAAAAGGCTAAGGAAGAGGTGGAGTCAGAAGAGAAGGAAAACGAGGCAAGGAGGTGTATCCTTCAGGCCTAAGGTCATGAAAAAAGAAGGGCAAAGGAGTGGAACTGGTGAGTATACCATTTATTAATCTGATCAAACTTTGACTGATGTAGAGAAAAGTGTTAAAAAATATGCCTTTACTTTAGCCCAGCAGCTTATTTTACTTACACTCAATCCAGTATTGACCTATTTCTCCTCTGCTGTAAACTACCATTAAAGGTGTGGTTTCTATGTACCATCTTGACACGCATAGGACTGGGTGGTAAATAGACATAATATCGAAAAAAAAATATCGAGTGGACAGAATATCGAGTTCTAAATATAGAATGGACAAAATATCGAATTGCCAAAATATAGTGGTGAAGAATATCGAAAAACAGGTAAGAAATATCGATTGCAATAATATAGAAGTAAGTAATATCGACAGTCATAATATAGTTGTTAAAAATACGAATTTTTTATAGTGTTTTAAGTGTTAGTATATGTGTTAAAAGTATGTATTAATATTGTAATGTATGTTAGAATATTTTTAAAGTAATGAATTTTATGTTATTTTATTTTTGTGTAATTTAATTCCGTAGCGGGTTGTGGGTTTATAGGGGAGTAGGGTGGGAAGTAATTTAATTATAGTACATTAAATAATAATTTATTGGAATTATTAATAATTTTTAATTTAATTTTGCGTTTTACTTCTGTAGCGGGTTGTGGGTTTATAGCGGAATAGGGTGGGAAGTAATTTAATTGTTATTAGTTAATTATTAATTGGTATTGAAAATTAATTGGTTGTTGATTAATTATTAATTGGTAAATAATTAGTATTAATAGGTAATTAATTTGTATTAATTGTTTAATTGATAATTATGTTAATTGTATTTATTTAATATTTGTAGTGGGTAGTGTGTTTATAGGGGAATATGGTGGGAAGTAATATAATTGTAAATAATTAATTATTTAATTGATGTGTATATATCGTTAATTAATATATCTTTAATTTAATTTAGCGTTTTACTTCTGTAGCGGGTTGTGGGTTTATAGGGGAATAGGGTGGGAAGTAATTTAATTGTTATTAGTTAATTATTAATTGGTATTGAAAATTAATTGGTTGTTGATTAATTATTAATTGCTAAATAATTTGTATTATTTGGTAATTAATTTGTATTAATTGTTTAATTGATAATTATGTTAATATTTGTAGCGGGTAGTGTGTTTATAGGGGAATATGGTGGGAAGTAATATAATTGTAAACAATTAATTATTTAAATAATTTGTGTATATCGTTAATCAATATATTATTAATTAATGATTAATTGGTATTATTAGCACTTATTAATGTTTGTTATTGAAAAACAATTGGTTGTTAATTAATTATTAATAGGTAATTAATTAAACAAAAATATATTGGTATTTATAAATAATCAATTATTAAATCTTGTGTGATTGGTAATTAATTGTAATACTTGTTTTGGTATTAATAATTAATTAATTGTTAACAAAATATTAATTTATTATTTTCCCTACTTTTGCACTTACCTGAGTGGGAATAGTAATTTTTACCCTACCGCTTTGCAACGCTTTCCCTACTGTTGCACTCTCTGGAGTGGGAATAGTAATTTGTATCCCTACGCTATCCAATGCTTTCCCTACTGTTGCACTCTCTGGAGTGGGAATAGTAATTTTTACCCCTACGCTATCCAACGCTTTTCCTACTGTTGCACTCGCTGGAGTGGGAATAGTAAATTTTACCCTCCCGCTATCCAACGCTTTCCCTACTGTTGCACTCTCTGGAGTGGGAATAGTAATTTTTATCCCTACGCTATCCAACGCTTTCCCTACTGTTGCACTCTCTGGAGTGGGAATAGTAATTTTTACCCCTACGCTATCCAATGCTTTCCCTACTGTTGCACTCACTGGAGTGGGAATAGTAATTTTTACCCCTACGCTATCCAACGCTTTCCCTACTGTTGCACTCACTGGAGTGGGAATAGTAATTTTTTCCCTCCCGCTATCCAACGCTTTCCGTACTGTTGTATTCTCTGGAGTGGGAATAGTAATTTTTACCCTCCCGCTATCCAACGCTTTCCCTACTGTTGCATTCTCTGGAGTGGGAATAGTAATTTTTTCCCTCCCGCTATCCAACGCTTTCCGTACTGTTGTATTCTCTGGAGTGGGAATAGTAATTTTTACCCCTACGCTATCCAATGCTTTCCCTACTGTTGCACTCACTGGAGTGGTAATAGTAATTTTTACCCCTACGCTATCCAACGCTTTCCCTACTGTTGCACTCACTGGAGTGGGAATAGTAATTTTTTCCCTCCCGCTATCCAACGCTTTCCGTACTGTTGTATTCTCTGGAGTGGGAATAGTAATTTTTACCCTCCCGCTATCCAACGCTTTCCCTACTGTTGCATTCTCTGGAGTGGGAATAGTAATTTTTTCCCTCCCGCTATCCAACGCTTTCCGTACTGTTGTATTCTCTGGAGTGGGAATAGTAATTTTTATCCCTACGCTATCCAATGCTTTCCCTACTGTTGCACTCTCTGGAGTGGGAATAGTAATTTTTACCCCTACGCTATCCAATGCTTTCCCTACTGTTGCACTCTCTGGAGTGGGAATAGTAATTTTTACCCCTACGCTATCCAACGCTTTCCCTACTTTTGCACTCACTGCAGTGGGAATAGTAAATTTTATCCTCCCGCTATCCAATGCTTTCCCTACTGTTGCACTCTCTGGAGTGGGAATAGTAATTTTTACCCCTACGCTATCCAACGCTTTCCCTACTGTTGCACTCTTTGGAGTGGGAATAGTAATTTTTACTCTCCCGCTATCCAACGCTTTCCCTACTGTTGCATTCTCTGGAGTGGGAATAGTAATTTTTACCCTCCCGCTATCCAACACTTTCCCTACTATTGCACTTACTGGAGTGGTAATAGTAAATTTTACCCGCCCGCTATCCTACGCAGAAAATATTGAATATTTTTAATAAATATTACGTTAATATATATGTATTAATTTTTTTTTTACTTACATTAATTATTTATAAATTTTAATGTTATTTAAGTATTTTTAAGTATGTGTCAGTTAATTATATGTATTATTTCATTAATTTTACATTACTTTTAAAACATTTAAAAAATTCGATATTTTGACTAACTATATTATTTACAACGATATTTTGGATTCTATATTTTTGTACTTTCCTGTTTGGAGATAGGGAGTCGATATTTTGGTATTCTATATTTTGGCATCGATATTTTTGTAAGTCTATATTTTTGTAGTCGATATTATGTCAGTGATCCGACTGGGTTATGCATACATGATACTTTAGGACCATCAGACCTTCTGAGACTGGTATTTGAATCTGGAGATGACAAATGGCCCTGAAATGATGGGATATGTATCACTAGGGATATTCTGGTGGATATGGGAATCAAAGCAGATTCAAGGTCGCTTGGAGTCTTCAAGTCAAAGCGCCAATTCAATTGAAAAACCCCACATGATGCAATTGACTAACTTCATGAGACTATGATCATGGAATTACAAAATCTTAGAGATCAAAAGCAGCAATTCATACACTACCTGACAATATAACAGAATATGATACCCACACATTCTAAGATCATCATCAAACCTTTTGATACAAGTGGGAACATTGTCATCAAGAATGTCATGCAGGACTGGGAAGAAGCCAATAGATAGCAATGGAATGACAGGTGTTAAGTCATCATCAGTTAATCTGAGTATAAAAAAATCAATATCAGACAACCACGATTTATTAAATGATTGTAAAGGGAGAGGTTTGCTTAATGATGACGAACACCAATATCTTAAGCCCACTAACCCTAGAACAGCTACCATTTACTTTCTCCCTAAGGTACATTAACATGCCACCAAACCGCTAGGGAAGTCAATTGTATCAGCTAATGGTGGCCTCCTTGAACCCACAGCCATCTTTATAAATCACTTTTTAGCCCCACATGTTTTATCTCTACCATCCTACAGTAGAGATACAACTGCTTTTCTCACAAAGGCACATGTCATTCACTGGAGGGAGGAGTACCCAATGATAACCTTGCATGTGAATTCACTGTATATATCCATTAATCAAAAACAGGGTATCCATGCATGTAGAGTAGATCCATTAGGCTATTGAATCATACCAAGATGTTGAAAGAAAAGATGGGCTTCTGCCAGGGAAGGAAAATCATTTTGTTGGAGATACATACTTCAGATAGGTCTCCAGGACTGCGGTGGGCACCTGCTTCACCGCCTGATTTACAAATGTATTCATGAGCTGACGGGAGGAGCAAGTGGTGAGCATGAGCAATATACTTCCCATGTTATCTTATGGATAAAAGAAATTGATGATCTAATTTTGAAATGGGAAGGCAGTGAGCAAAAGTGGAGGAATTTGTAGGGAAGCCGCAAAATAATGTTCTTTACCCCAGCTTCTCCCATAAAATAAGCAGAGAGTGCAAAGAATATCTTGACACACTCATTATGGTAACACAGTGGCAATTCACCGCAAGATTGTTTAGGAAGACCACTGCACAAAACAACCTGTTGAATGTTGATAGCTACAATCTAAAGAATCTCTATTGGAGCAACCCTGATGGGGAATTGCTCAGGGCCAAGCTGAACTGTTCCACCGGTGAATTATATGCAGTTGAGCAAGAGAACACACTCAGCAAATTCCGCAAGAGAGGATTTCCCAGTATGGTATTGAGATAAGCCCAGGTAAAGGTATCTACTGTGAATGAGCTAGTTTTCAGCAAAGAATTAGAAAAACTCCTGAGAATCAGGTAAGGTTAATTACTGATTTTAACAACAAATCAACAGATGTCAGGTGAGTAATGAGCAAACATTCGGGAATCTTAAAGGAAGATCCTATTCTCAAGCCAGTGGTGTGCATGCATCTAGTGACTCGACATGGCTGAACAGGATGAGGGGCTTTCATAAATGTAAGGCATGCAGACAAAGTGTCAACTGCAAAACGTATGTTTCACATGATGGAAGGGAGAGAACAATTACACAGTTTATCATGAGTCCAACTTACCATTGCCATTGTACCCATGTGGATAATGGTATGTGGGATGTACCACCCAACCATTAAAGTAAAGTATACTGGAGCACATACGTACAATGAAAAACTGTGAGGAGCTGTCTGTATATTTGAAATAATTTACTATATTATTTTTACACAACTTTCTTTTATGTCCTCTACGAGTCTAATGATGGCCTCCCCCCAATTGGGTACACAAATTTTAGTTACATATGGACACATGAGTATATCCGTGTTTCCATTTTATATCTGCGTGGCTGGATAACAGACCTGTGACCGTTTTTTTTTTATTATCTTGGGTATAGCCCACTGGAATGGTATACATTTACTATGTTGATTAATTATCTAATACCATTGGTTCTATTTAATGTTTTTCTGTTTGTGTGGCTCTGTAATGGATATTTCCAAACATTTGAATTTAATTTTGATTTGTGGGGGCATACTAGCCCACTGGGGTCTTATATGAAAATCATGGAGACTAATCATTGGGTCATATGAATACATGTAATATTCCTGCATAGTGGTGAATTACCTATTTCAAGTCATGGATATCATATGAACCCAATTAAGATACATATACCTATAAAAGTATTTGGATGGATCACAGATGTTGCTATTGGCCATATGATGGTAACGTCATCAGGGAATATACATGCTCAAAAATGTTATTGACTGTGATGCACATAGCACAGAACAGTGCCTTGTTATTATCTTTTCTTGAAAGGCAGATAGACGGACTCCACAATCCATTTAATGGCATTGTGCCATAAGAGTGGAAGGGGTCTGCTCCATATAAATATACATGTATATATTGTATATATATATATATATATATATATATTCACTGAAAAAACCATGGGTTTCACACACGTTATAGTTAGGAATTAGCATTTAACCCCTTCAGCGCTGGGCGAATTCCGCCGCGGTGCTGAAGGGTTCGAGCGCGGGCGGGCTCATGACGGAACGGTTCCGTCATGAGCACAGCTCAACCGTGGCTCATGACGGAACCGTTCCGTCATGAGCATGGAAGGGGTTAAAAAACCTTAGAAATTCAATGAAAAAACCAAAGGTTTCACACATGTTATAGTTAGCTGGACATTTCACTCGTAAAAAACCAATGAAATTACCCCGTTATAGTTAGTTCAGCTAACTATAACTTGCGCGCCCGCAATGCACTGCTGATGACGTCACATATTACATCACTCATGACATGGTCAGTGACATCACTCATGACATCACTGATGACATCTCAAATGACATCACTGATGACATCACTGATGACATCACTGATGACATCATCCAGTGAATGTGTGTGTTTCTGAAAATTAAATATGTTTTATATATGTATATCTCAAGGTCGATGGAAGAATAAATGGGTATATAAGTGTCTAAATGGATGATTTGTTTTTGAAAAATTGATTGTGTAACTGACTGATTAAGTGTATCATAGTGAATACATGGCTTAGTGAGTAATGTTTAAATATGTAAATATCTGTATCAGTCTCTCACTTTGTGTATAAGTGGCTGCATGGGTTGGTGAGTAGCTACATGGGTGTCTATATAGGTTATTAGTTGGTTTTATGAGTATCAGTCTGAGTGTCTGCATGGTTCGGTGGGGGTATTACGTAGTGCATAGGTGCATGAATGAATGACTCACTCTTTGTATGTGTTGAAGACAGCATGTGTGCAGGACTCTATGGGTGGATGAGTGAGTGTATGGGTGTGTTAGTGAGTGAATGACTGTCTCAATAGTGTCTTTATGAGTAACTACATATGTTTTAAACTAGTATATGTGACTATTGGTGTATATAAGCGAGTATATGTGAGAGTGAGAGATTGAAAGAGTTCCTGTATAAATAAGTATGTGTTTCTATAAGTGATTGTTTAAAAGACTAAGTATGTGTAAGTTTCCGTAGAAGTAAGTGTGGTGGTGTGTGTATAACTGTATATGCAAGTAAATGTATGTTTGATTCTTTTTTAGCATGATTGACTATGTGTGTGAGTACCTCTATGGATGAGTGGCATTGTGTAACAGGATGTATAGGTGTATGAGTACATATGATGAGTGAGTACATGTATGAGTGACTGTATAGGACTGTTGGTGAATGAGTGGATGTGTATGTTGATCTTAGAATTACTGTATAGGTTGTTGGAACTGGTATTGGTATGTCCATTGTTTTTAAAATTTTAATTTCTATTTTTGAATGTGTGTATCAAAGGTTATATTAGGGGAAGAGGAGGTCTGCCACTCTATCACAAGGATGATGTCATCAGTGATGTCATCAGTGATGTCATTTGAGATGTCATCAGTGATGTCATGAGTGATGTCACTGACCATGTCATGAGTGATGTAATATGTGACGTCATCAGCAGTGCATTGCGGGCGCGCGAGTTATAGTTAGCTGAACTAACTATAACGGGGGAATTTCATTGGTTTTTTACGAGTGAAATGTCCAGCTAACTATAACATGTGTGAAACCTTTGGTTTTTTCATTGAATTTCTAAGGTTTTTTAAATGCTAATTCCTAACTATAACGTGTGTGAAACCCATGGTTTTTTCAGTGAATTTGCAAGGTTTTTTAAATGCTAATTCCTAACTATAACGTGTGTGAAACCCATGGTTTTTTCAGTGAATTTGCAAGGTTTTTTAAATGATAATTTTCTTTTTTTCTTCTATTTTTTTAAACATATTTTTATTTTTATTTTCTATCCTTTTTTAAAGACTATGGTTAAATTTTTAAAATTCTATAATATGTTTTTTTTAATATATTTTATAAAATAAACAGGTAAAATTTATTAGCAATACATTTTTTCCTTTTTTTTAAATTTTTTTTTTAGTACGCGTACCGTAAGCTTGCGGTAAGCGTACGGTTTACGCAATGTCCGTAATTTATCTACGCTGTTTGCGTATAGTTACGCAATTTGCGTAGCCGCGCGTACTCCGCGTGGGACGCGTATGCGTGTACGCTACACGCGCACGTTACGCAGAAGTGTCGGGTAGTGACTGTTATGCGCATGCGCGCAAGCGCGTGTCTTTTTTACGCGCATGCGTACTTTTGCCGTAAGCGTACCGTAAGCGTACGGTAGGTCATGTGATCATGAAACACAACTTTTGATTGGTTGAAACTACTTTCAGTTCTAGAACTCTCCTACACCACACCCATTCCCCTCATTTCTGCTTGTGATCCCTTAGGAGAAGGAGCTGGGTTGTCTTTGTGATACGATGGCAGAACAGCAGAGCCCTTCTGAGAGTGAGGCTAGCACTAGCAGCACTACCTTGAGGCAGAGAGCGAGGAAACAAAAGACCTCTTATGTATGGGATTATTTTACTTTTCCTGAAGGCCAGCAAAAGGTAAATGCACCCTTAGTAACTTGTAAGCTGTGTAAGCGTGTACTTTCAAGAGGTAATCCTGACAGGAAGTATTCCTTTGGGAATCATACCATGATGAGACACCTCAAGGATGTACACAGAAGGACACATGCTCGACTTACTGGAGGTAACCCTTCAGAAAGTCAACCAAGCACATCCACAGCAGCTCAGCCTGGACCATCATCTGCAGGGCCGAGTCCTTCTTCTGCAGGTCAGGTGAGCCCTTCATCTGTGGGGGGAGCATCTCCATTTGCTGGCCCTCTGGAAATTAACCCTCGATTTCTGAGGGTTGATATTCGATGCGCCTCTTGTCATGATCTAATTTGTCATAGGGAGACCAGTGTTTCCCTAGTGAACAACAAAATAGATCAGCACACTTGTCGCAGAGACTAATTTTCCCAATCTTTCTTTCCTCTGTCCCTGCATGAACACAACGGCTCTTTTAAGAGCCAACCTCATCTTTCATCTTTTTTTTATATATGTTTTTTTTACCGTACGCGTACGGTGCGCGTAATTTTTTTTTTTTTTAAAAAAACACTAAAAATCAATTATCACATTACAAGGTCCTTGAGAGACTACAATTAAAAACTGAAAATGTGATTGTGGAGAAGTGGAAAAAAGGGACCATGATATTTTTGACTTACCATACCCACTCAAAAAAATATTTATTCATTTAAAAAAATTTTTAATTGCATTAAAAATGGTTCTAGTTTTCGAAAATTATCTATCTCAATCATGACATCTCTGCCTGTAATTCCTATATGCACACAGAGTCATGTTTTCACATTAGTCACAAAACGAAATTTCTTTGCCAATTTGAAAGCACACTTACTGCTCTTTTTTTTTGGCAAGTGATAATCACTTTTACAGACTGACACATTATGAATCCACTTTTCAGATTTTTTAAAAAGCCCATGTCCAGACTGCTTTTTCAGACCACCACCATGTGTATCCTGGGTGACTGCCTACACTCCAGCAAGGGCAACCAGCCTTAGTGATGCTGAATGTATTTGCATTACAGACTGAAACCTCAAACCCCACTCGCTTGTGAATACTGTGCATGATTCTACATGGAAAGCAGCTGGGTGTGTGCTAAGAGTCTGCTTCTGCACCAAAAAATTGCTCCCCCTTTTTCCTACTAATGCAACTGTGAAATCACCAGAGCAAAACGCAATAAATCTCTGCCTGTAATTCCTATTTGCACACAGAGTCATGTTTTCACATTAGTCACAAAACGAAATTTCTTTGCCAATTTGAAAGCACACTTACTGTTTTTTTTTTTTGGCAAGTGATAATCACTTTTACAGACTGACACATTATGAATCCACTTTTCAGATTTTTTAAAAAGCCCATGTCCAGACTGCTTTTTCAGACCACCACCATGTGTATCCTGGGTGACTGCCTACATACCAGCAAGGGCAACCAGCCTTAGTGATGCTGAATGTATTTGCATTACAGACTGAAACCTCAAACCCCACTCGCTTGTAAATACTGTGCATGATTATACATGGAAAGCAGCTGGGTGTGTGCTAAGAGTCTGCTTCTGCACCAAAAAATCGCTCCCCCTTTTTCCTACTAATGCAACTGTGAAATCACCAGAGCAAAACGCAATAAATCTCTGCCTGTAATTCCTATTTGCACACAGAGTCATGTTTTCACATTAGTCACAAAACGAAATTTCTTTGCCAATTTGAAAGCACACTTACTGCTCTTTTTTTTGGGCAAGTGATAATCACTTTTACAGACTGACACATTATGAATCCACTTTTCAGATTTTTTAAAAAGCCCATGTCCAGACTGCTTTTTCAGACCACCACCATGTGTATCCTGGGTGACTGCCTACATACCAGCAAGGGCAACCAGCCTTAGTGATGCTGAATGTATTTGCATTACAGACTGAAACCTCAAACCCCACTCGCTTGTAAATACTGTGCATGATTATACATGGAAAGCAGCTGGGTGTGTGCTAAGAGTCTGCTTCTGCACCAAAAAATCGCTCCCCCTTTTTCCTACTAATGAAAATATAAAATTACCAGAGTTGTACACAATAAATCTCTGCCTATATTTCCCAACATGTGTAACCTGGGTGACTGCCTACATTCCAGCAAGGGCAACCAGCCTTAGTGATGCTGAATGTATTTGCATTACTGAGTCCAACCTCAAACCCTTAAACTATTCGTTTTTATACCAATACACCTTAATTTATCGTGAAAACATAGTCCATATTATTTTACATTTTCCTCACATTTAAATTTCTCCCAAAACAGAAAATAATAAACACAACTTCAACAAAAAGAATTACATTTCTATTATTCATTTCTTAATTTACCATATACATCTCCTCTCAAACTCTAAACTCACCTTTAAAATTAGTTAGTTGTGAAAGAAATGTGGCACTCAAACAGCAGATTATCAGAGCCAGGATCTCTGTTCTCTACACCTCTCTCCTCTCAGCAGAACCAGATAATGGCAAAGTTTCCCTCTATTTTTCCACACATATACATGTAAGTTTCAAATCTCAGTGCTTCCCCCTTTTTTTCAAATGTAATCACACATTTCTATTGGTTGAAAACCAACCCTTTTCCAAAAGTACCCTTCCCCCAACTTGACTTCTGCCTAGTACCCTTCCCCCAACTTGACTTCTGCCTGCTACCATAGCAACAGCTCATGGAACACTGCTGTGTGGAGTTAGGTCAGAAGTTCGCCAAACAATGTTTCAATTCCACAGAGCAAGAGTGCTTGACTTTTCAAACCTTACAGCAAATCCATAGTACTGTTCTTTGGTAACACATTTTTCTGTACCAATACAAAACATGCTTCTATAAATTTACACATACAGCCTAGTTTTTAGTGTAGAATGGTATGAAACAGCCAATCAGTTCTTTTTTTTTATAAAAAAATATGTATGCCTCCATTTCCAAACTGTCTTTCATTTCTTTTTACCATTCTACTGAATTACACCTCCTGAGTGCATCCAGATCTCCTTTGAAGATGTTCACAGTGTGGATTGTAGGACACAGCTATGTCTTCTGGAGTGAAAAGTTTGCAGAGAAAACAGGTATTGTGAGAGACCTTGCTTTGCCAAATGTAGACATTAAATGGATTGGTCAGAGAGGGTTAAAGTGGCACCAATTGATGCCATTGGTGAAATCCTTCATGCAAATCCAACACCCTGACCTCATAATAGTGCACTGTGGTGGCAATGACCTAGGCACTTTGACTGGGGTAGGTCTGGAAATGCTTATGAAGGACACCTTTGCACAACTGTTTTCACTTTTCCCTAAAACTGCCTTTGTGTTTTCCAACATATGCCAAAGGCAAAAATGGAACTGGTCCAATCATTTCTGTCCGCAGATTGACAAAGCAAGAAAGCACGTCAACAAATCTGTTTCTGCTTTCCTCCGTGACTATGGTATGGGTTCCATTTACCACAACAACTTGCGTTACGACATGCAAGACATTTATAGAGGAGATGGTGTGCACTTCAATGATGAAGGGAACAGAGTCTTCCTCTTGAACCTTAGACTCTGCATCGGTACTTGCTTGTAGGTACCACTAAAAAATAACTTCATAAACACAACGGCTCTTTTTAGAGCCCCCTAATATCTAAACTCTTAAATCTGCATTTCATTTCTTTTATTTTATTTTTTTGTTACCGTACGCTTACCGTACGCGTACCCCGTGATTTTTTTTAAAATCAATAAATGTTTTCTTTGTACTTTTCTGTCCTTCTTTGACCCCCTCACAAATGTAAGGGGGTCTGTAACTCTCCTCCTTGCCCCCTTTTCTTGTTATCACTCTTTTTTTTCTGAGTGAAACACACGAAATGGCGGCCGCCGCTTCCTGGTTTCGGCCGATTCGAATGTTTACTAAGATCTAAGAGCCAATCAGAATCGCGCTCGCGCACGCCACCGTACGCGTACGGTAAGCGTACCGTAAGCGTACCGTAAGCTGGCTAAGATATATATATTGATTTAAAGGCTATTTTCTCAGAATCTACTGAACAGATTTACACCAAACCTACAAAAGGCACTTCCTTGACCTGAGGACTACCTCTCTGCCAAATTTCTAGTAATTCTGTTCAGCCGTTCGGGCTGTAGCCCTGTCTAAAGGTCCTATGGAAAAATGCATGGGAAAAACGCGTTTTGGGACCCCCCTTTTATCTCAGCCCCCGCTTGACGAATCCCCCCGAGACTTTCAGGGTAGGAGCGGAGTGTAGCGCCCCACCTATTTTGAGAAATTCGCGAGGATTCATCGACCGGCGCCAAAGTTATTCAAAATAGAATGTTGCGGATTTCCTATGGAAACGTGGTCCTAACTATAACTACCTACTGGCGACCGCCAGTAGGTAATATACATATATATATATACATATATATATATATATATATATATATATATATATATAAAGAGCAGGAGACCTCTGAGCCCAGAGGTCGATGGTACACGCACTCACTCGGAATCCAAGGTGAATTATCAGTTCATTTTTTATTCCAAAAAGAAAGGTTCTTCAGCACAGCACTGCCAGTCGACAACAACACTGGCCCAACGCGTTTCGGTTCTCACTCGAACCTTGATCACGGGTTACCAAACCCAGTGGTCAGACATTATTTATGTCAGTTAATGCTGCTACTTCCTGTTTAAGCACTTGCAAGGCATGCTGGTTATTGTAGTGCGTGTGTTTGCGAATTGTGCTGGTAAATACACAAAACAAAATTTGTCAAAATTAAACAAAATTAAGCTCCAGTAACTGGCGGAGAGAATGCTAATTTAAAGTTAAACTTATTAATAATCCATAAGTGGAACGCTACGGGCAACGCAGTAGTTAGTCAAATAATACTGACAATAATCAGATAACCATAAAGCATAGTGTTCAATGCAAATGGTATATGTGACAAGTAGAAGAAAATTATTTTGATTATATCATATTAACCCTCTAGTGGTGTTAATAGCACTATATACAAGTCTCATGTGAAACTACAAATCACAAAGAAGAGAATACACCCCTCTGGTGGGGAGGCTCATGTTGACACCAAATTCAACTGATACAAGTGAATGAACAAAAAGGCCAAAGTCCACCTTCTAGTAGGGGTTTGGCTTAGATTGAGGTTAATGTTCATAATTAGTCCGATAAAACTCCTGCATTGAAATAAACAAAAAAACGTTTTTTTTTGCAATTGGTCAGTGTTATTGTTATGACTGCAAGGCTGGGGTATGTCGTGAAATTATACCCACAGAGTTCACAAATGTACAAAGAGTTCCTCATCCTGGTTGAGTCCATACGGGGTCAGAGTTCTGAATGACACAATATGCTTGGATTCTTTTTGGCGGAGGAGTTTTTCTCTATTTCCTCCACGATCCAAAGGTGGCACATGTTCAATGGCATAGTAGCGTAACAGTTCCCATTTGCTGTCATGTGAGCTTTCCATATGCTTAGCAATGGCATTTGAACGATCAATGTTGACCGTGGCTCTGATGTGCTCTAGGATGCGTTTCTTGATTTCACAAATAGTGCTTCCTATATATTTTAATTTGCAGGGGCATTCGACAACATACACCACATATTTGGTTTTGCAAGAAATGTGTTGCTGAATTTTCCACTTTCCTCCACTTCTACCTTCCACCACTTTTTTGGGTATGCCAATTTTGCAAGCTTTGCAGTTTTTGCATGGCCAGAAGCCCTCAATGTTGGTCCATGGTTTCTGTTGCTTAATTTTAAAATGGCTGTGTGTGAGTCTGTCACCTAGATTTGGTGCTCTCCTATAGGTGACATCCGGGTGATCTCCAATCAGGTCGGCAATAGTGGTGTCTAGTTTTAGGATGCCCCAATGTTTTTTTAAAATATTGACAAGATCACTGGTTTCAGTTGAGAAAGTTGTGATGAGGCGTATTTTAGTGAAATCTTTCTGAATCACCATTGGTTTGCTTTTCAAGATCTCCGTGCGATTTCTTTCTTTTGCTTTTTTGAGGCTTGTTTGAATTATCCTGTCTGGATATTTTCTTTTTTGGAATCTTATTGTCATAGCTTTGCTCTGATGTTCAAAATCATTGTTGGCGGAACAGTTTCTGCGTAAGCGTAAGAATTCCCCATAAGGTATGTTCCATTTTTGATTGGTGGGGTGGAAGCTGTCCGCATGTAGTAATGAGTTGGTTGCTGTTTGTTTTCTGAACAGGGTTGTTTGTATTGTATTGTTTTGTACATAGATTTCGATGTCTAAGAAGGAGATTTTTGTTGAACTGATTTCATAGGTGAATTGTAGTTTGGTTTCATTATTGTTCAAGATTTGGAAATATGTGGCAAATTCTTCCGTAGTTCCATCCCATATGATGAATAGATCATCGATGAAGCGCCACCATGCTATGATTTTCTGCACATGATGGTCATTGTCGCTATTCCATGCAATTTTTTGTTCGAACCAACCCATTACTAGATTCGCAAAGTTCGGTGAAAATGAAAAGCCCATGGCTGTACCTTTCATCTGTTGGTAATGTTTCTTGTTAAAAGTGAAAATGTTATTCTGCAAGCATAGAGTGATCATTTGAAGCAACATGGAGTTGTGTTGTTTAAATTGAATGTTGCGTTTACCCAGAAAGAAGCTGCAGGCTTTTAGGCCTATTTCATGTTCTATGTTTGTGTACAAAGACACAACATCCATTGACACAAGTTTAAATTGATGATTCCAGGGTATCCCCTCCAGTTTCTGTAATAGGTCTGTTGTATCTCTGAGATAGCTGGTTAAATCCTTTACAATTGGCGCTAAAAAATGATCAATATAATTGGAAATGGGTTCCATGATTGAAACGAACATTGCGAATCTAGTAATGGGTTGGTTCGAACAAAAAATTGCATGGAATAGCGACAATGACCATCATGTGCAGAAAATCATAGCATGGTGGCGCTTCATCGATGATCTATTCATCATATGGGATGGAACTACGGAAGAATTTGCCACATATTTCCAAATCTTGAACAATAATGAAACCAAACTACAATTCACCTATGAAATCAGTTCAACAAAAATCTCCTTCTTAGACATCGAAATCTATGTACAAAACAATACAATACAAACAACCCTGTTCAGAAAACAAACAGCAACCAACTCATTACTACATGCGGACAGCTTCCACCCCACCAATCAAAAATGGAACATACCTTATGGGGAATTCTTACGCTTACGCAGAAACTGTTCCGCCAACAATGATTTTGAACATCAGAGCAAAGCTATGACAATAAGATTCCAAAAAAGAAAATATCCAGACAGGATAATTCAAACAAGCCTCAAAAAAGCAAAAGAAAGAAATCGCACGGAGATCTTGAAAAGCAAACCAATGGTGATTCAGAAAGATTTCACTAAAATACGCCTCATCACAACTTTCTCAACTGAAACCAGTGATCTTGTCAATATTTTAAAAAAACATTGGGGCATCCTAAAACTAGACACCACTATTGCCGACCTGATTGGAGATCACCCGGATGTCACCTATAGGAGAGCACCAAATCTAGGTGACAGACTCACACACAGCCATTTTAAAATTAAGCAACAGAAACCATGGACCAACATTGAGGGCTTCTGGCCATGCAAAAACTGCAAAGCTTGCAAAATTGGCATACCCAAAAAAGTGGTGGAAGGTAGAAGTGGAGGAAAGTGGAAAATTCAGCAACACATTTCTTGCAAAACCAAATATGTGGTGTATGTTGTCGAATGCCCCTGCAAGTTAAAATATATAGGAAGCACTATTTGTGAAATCAAGAAACGCATCCTAGAGCACATCAGAGCCACGGTCAACATTGATCGTTCAAATGCCATTGCTAAGCATATGGAAAGCTCACATGACAGCAAATGGGAACTGTTACGCTACTATGCCATTGAACATGTGCCACCTTTGGATCGTGGAGGAAATAGAGAAAAACTCCTCCGCCAAAAAGAATCCAAGCATATTGTGTCATTCAGAACTCTGACCCCGTCTGGACTCAACCAGGATGAGGAACTCTTTGTACATTTGTGAACTCTGTGGGTATAATTTCACGACATACCCCAGCCTTGCAGTCATAACAATAACACTGACCAATTGCAAAAAAAAACGTTTTTTTGTTTATTTCAATGCAGGAGTTTTATCGGACTAATTATGAACATTAACCTCAATCTAAGCCAAACCCCTACTAGAAGGTGGACTTTGGCCTTTTTGTTCATTCACTTGTATCAGTTGAATTTGGTGTCAACATGAGCCTCCCCACCAGAGGGGTGTATTCTCTTCTTTGTGATTTGTAGTTTCACATGAGACTTGTATATAGTGCTATTAACACCACTAGAGGGTTAATATGATATAATCAAAATAATTTTCTTCTACTTGTCACATATACCATTTGCATTGAACACTATGCTTTATGGTTATCTGATTATTGTCAGTATTATTTGACTAACTACTGCGTTGCCCGTAGCGTTCCACTTATGGATTATTAATAAGTTTAACTTTAAATTAGCATTCTCTCCGCCAGTTACTGGAGCTTAATTTTGTTTAATTTTGACAAATTTTGTTTTGTGTATTTACCAGCACAATTCGCAAACACACGCACTACAATAACCAGCATGCCTTGCAAGTGCTTAAACAGGAAGTAGCAGCATTAACTGACATAAATAATGTCTGACCACTGTGTTTGGTAACCCGTGATCAAGGTTCGAGTGAGAACCGAAACGCGTTGGGCCAGTGTTGTTGTCGACTGGCAGTGCTGTGCTGAAGAACCTTTCTTTTTGGAATAAAAAATGAACTGATAATTCACCTTGGATTCCGAGTGAGTGCGTGTACCATCGACCTCTGGGCTCAGAGGTCTCCTGCTCTTTATATACACCGGCTGTCCTACCGGTTTATACACGCACCCCCCAGACCGAAGAGCGCCGTTCCTCTAACCAGGACACTACATGTTTTCATATATATATATATATATATATATTATCTACTGGCGGTCGCCAGTAGATAGTTATAGTTAGGACCCTGTTTCCATAGGAAATCCGCAACATTCTATTTGGAATAACTTTGGCGCCGGTCGACGAATCCTCGCGAAATTTTCAAAAGAGGTGGGGCGCTATGCTCCGCTCTTACCTTTAAAGTCTCGGGGGGATTTGTCAAGCGGGGGCTGAGATAAAAGGGGGGTCCCAAAACACGTTTTTCCCATGCATTTTTCCATAGGACCTTTAGACACAGCTACAGCCCGAACGGCTGAACAGAGTTACTTGAAATTTGGCAGAGAGGTAGTCCTCAGGTCAAGGGAGTGCCTTTTGTAGGTCTGGTGTAAATCTGTTCAGTAGTTCCTGAGAAAATAGCATTTAAATCAATATATATATCTGAGCCAGCTTACGGTGTGCTTACCGTGCGATTACGGTAAGCTTACCGTACGCGTACGGTGCCGCGCGTGAGCGCGTTTCTGATTGGCTGTTAGATCTTAGTAAACATTCGAATCGTTCGAAACCAGGAAGCGGCGGCCGCCATTTTCTCTCTCGCACTCTGAGGGGGGGAGGAAAAACAAAGGCAAAAAACATATAAAGGAACTGTTTATACAGCTCCTAACCACCTAGCCTTGATGAATGTGTCCCCAAAGAACCCCCAAGGCCAAAAATTCATTTTTATCTTTTTACGAAAAATCGCCGATTACGCTTACCGTACGCGTACGGTAAAAAAAATGTAAAAAAAAAAAATTATCCACACTATCCCCACCCCGTGTGCAAATGGTGCCAGAAGGGCACTAGTTGTGCATGGCATATATATAGTATAGAAAATTTCAAAACTTACCTTTCACAACGAAGCGCATAATATGTCCTCCATGTGCGCACGGTGCGCGAAGCGCATCGTGCGTACATGGCCCATCCACGGCACTAACTACGTAAAGTGGGCGCGCGGAACGAACTGCGTTAAGTGGGCGCGCACACCACGAATGGCGTAAAGTAACTTAGCATTTAAAAAAACGTACAAATTCACTGAAAAAACCATAGGTTTCACACACGTTATAGTTAGGAATTAGCATTTAAAAAACCTTGCAAATTCAGTGAAAAAACCATAGGTTTCACACATGTTGTAGTTAGCTGGACATTTTACTGATAAAAAACCAATGAAATTCCCCTGTTATAGTTAGTGCAGGCAACTATAACTCACGCGACCGCAATCCTCTGCTGATGATATATGTATAGCTAAAATTTAATGGAAGAAGACATGGGCAAATAATTGTCTAAATACAGTATTAGCATCAGCAGAGGATTGCGGTCGCGTGAGTTATAGTTGCCTGCACTAACTGTAACGGGGGAATTTCATTGGTTTTTTATCAGTAAAATGTCCAGCTAACTATAACATGTGTGAAACCTATGGTTTTTTCACTGAATTTGCAAGGTTTTTTAAATGCTAATTCCTAACTATAACGTGTATGAAACCTATGGTTTTTTCAGTGAATATATATATATATATATATATATATATATGTATATATATATATTATCTACTGGCGGTCGCCAGTAGATAGTTATAGTTAGGACCGTGTTTCCATAGGAAATCTGAAAATTCTATTTTGAATAACTTTGGCGCCGGTTGACGAATCCCTGCGAATTTTTCAAAATAGGTGGGGCGCTCCGCTCCGCTCCTACCCTGAAAGTCTCGGGGTGATTAGTCAAGCGGGGGCCGAGAAAAAAGGGGGATCCCAAAACGCATTTTCCCCATGCATTTTTCCATAGGGCCTCTAGTCGAAGGTACAGCCCGAACGGCTGAACAGAATTACGTGAAATTTGGCAGAGCGGTAGCCATAAGGTCAAGGAAGTGCCTTTTGAAGGTCTCGTGTAAATCTGTTCAGTATTTCCTGAGAA
The DNA here is from genome assembly GCF_964204655.1 of Triturus cristatus. Classification (NCBI taxonomy): domain Eukaryota; kingdom Metazoa; phylum Chordata; class Amphibia; order Caudata; family Salamandridae; genus Triturus; species Triturus cristatus. The sequence continues at coordinate 774,096,553 of NC_140593.1, forward strand.
AATAGCATTTAAAACCATATCAATATCTATACCCCTACGCTATCCAACGCTTTCCCTACTGTTGCACTCACTGGAGTGGGAATAGTAATTTTTTCCCTCCCGCTATCCAACGCTTTCCGTACTGTTGTATTCTCTGGAGTGGGAATAGTAATTTTTACCCTCCCGCTATCCAACGCTTTCCCTACTGTTGCATTCTCTGGAGTGGGAATAGTAATTTTTTCCCTCCCGCTATCAAACGCTTTCCGTACTGTTGTATTCTCTGGAGTGGGAATAGTAATTTTTAACCCTACGCTATCCAATGCTTTCCCTACTGTTGCACTCTCTGGAGTGGGAATAGTAATTTTTACCCCTACGCTATCCAATGCTTTCCCTACTGTTGCACTCTCTGGAGTGGGAATAGTAATTTTTACCCCTACGCTATCCAACGCTTTCCCTACTTTTGCACTCACTGGAGTGGGAATAGTAAATTTTATCCTCCCGCTATCCAATGCTTTCCCTACTGTTGCACTCTCTGGAGTGGGAATAGTAATTTTTACCCCTACGCTATCCAACGCTTTCCCTACTGTTGCACTCTTTGGAGTGGGAATAGTAATTTTTACTCTCCCGCTATCCAACGCTTTCCCTACTGTTGCATTCTCTGGAGTGGGAATAGTAATTTTTACCCTCCCGCTATCCAACACTTTCCCTACTATTGCACTTACTGGAGTGGTAATAGTAAATTTTACCCGCCCGCTATCCTACGCAGAAAATATTGAATATTTTTAATAAATATTACGTTAATATATATGTATTAATTTTTTTTTTACTTACATTAATTATTTATTAATTTTAATGTTATTTAAGTATTTTTAAGTATGTGTCAGTTAATTATATGTATTATTTCATTAATTTTACATTACTTTTAAAACATTTAAAAAATTCGATATTTTGACTAACTATATTATTTACAACGATATTTTGGATTCTATATTTTTGTACTTTCCAGTTTGGAGATAGGGAGTCGATATTTTGGTATTCTATATTTTGGCATCGATATTTTTGTAAGTCTTTATTTTTGTAGTCGATATTATGTCAGTGATCCGACTGGGTTATGCATACATGATACTTTAGGACCATCAGACCTTATGAGACTGGTATTTGAATCTGGAGATGACAAATGGCCCTGAAATGATGGGATATGTATCACTAGGGATATTCTGGTGGATATGGGAATCAAAGCAGATTCAAGGTCGCTTGGAGTCTTCAAGTCAAAGCGCCAATTCAATTGAAAAACCCCACATGATGCAATTGACTAACTTCATGAGACTATGATCATGGAATTACAAAATCTTAGAGATCAAAAGCAGCAATTCATACACTACCTGACAATATAACAGAATATGATACCCACATATTCTAAGATCATCATCAAACCTTTTGATACAAGTGGGAACATTGTCATCAAGAATGTCATGCAGGACTGGGAAGAAGCCAATAGATAGCAATGGAATGACAGGTGTTAAGTCATCATCAGTTAATCTGAGTATAAAAAAATCAATATCAGACAACCACGATTTATTAAATGATTGTAAAGGGAGAGGCTTGCTTAATGATGACGAACACCAATATCTTAAGCCCACTAACCCTAGAACAGCTACCATTTACTTTCTCCCTAAGGTACATTAACATGCCACCAAACCGCTAGGGAAGTCAATTGTAGCAGCTAATGGTAGCCTCCTTGAACCCACAGCCATCTTTATAAATCACTTTTTAGCCCCACATGTTTTATCTCTACCATCCTACAGTAGAGATACAACTGCTTTTCTCACAAAGGCACATGTCATTCACTGGAGGGAGGAGTACCCAATGATAACCTTGCATGTGAATTCACTGTATATATCCATTAATCAAAAACAGGGTATCCATGCATGTAGAGTAGATCCATTAGGCTATTGAATCATACCAAGATGTTGAAAGAAAAGATGGGCTTCTGCCAGGGAAGGAAAATCATTTTGTTGGAGATACATACTTCAGATAGGTCTCCAGGACTGCGGTGGGCACCTGCTTCACCGCCTGATTTACAAATGTATTCATGAGCTGACGGGAGGAGCAAGTGGTGAGCATGAGCAATATACTTCCCATGTTATCTTATGGATAAAAGAAATTGATGATCTAATTTTGAAATGGGAAGGCAGTGAGCAAAAGTGGAGGAATTTGTAGGGAAGCCGCAAAATAATGTTCTTTACCCCAGCTTCTCCCATAAAATAAGCAGAGAGTGCAAAGAATATCTTGACACACTCATTATGGTAACACAGTGGCAATTCACCGCAAGATTGTTTAGGAAGACCACTGCACAAAACAACCTGTTGAATGTTGATAGCTACAATCTAAAGAATCTCTATTGGAGCAACCCTGATGGGGAATTGCTCAGGGCCAAGCTGAACTGTTCCACCTGTGAATTATATGCAGTTGAGCAAGAGAACACACTCAGCAAATTCCGCAAGAGAGGATTTCCCAGTATGGTATTGAGATAAGCCCAGGTAAAGGTATCTACTGTGAATGAGCTAGTTTTCAGCAAAGAATTAGAAAAACTCCTGAGAATCAGGTAAGGTTAATTACTGATTTTAACAACAAATCAACAGATGTCAGGTGAGTAATGAGCAAACATTCGGGAATCTTAAAGGAAGATCCTATTCTCAAGCCAGTGGTGTGCATGCATCTAGTGACTCGACATGGCTGAACAGGATGAGGGGCTTTCATAAATGTAAGGCATGCAGACAAAGTGTCAACTGCAAAACGTATGTTTCACATGATGGAAGGGAGAGAACAATTACACAGTTTATCATGAGTCCAACTTACCATTGCCATTGTACCCATGTGGATAATGGTATGTGGGATGTACCACCCAACCATTAAAGTAAAGTATACTGGAGCACATACGTACAATGAAAAACTGTGAGGAGCTGTCTGTATATTTGAAATAATTTACTATATTATTTTTACACAACATTCTTTTATGTCCTCTACGAGTCTAATGATGGCCTCCCCCCAATTGGGTACACAAATTTTAGTTACATATGGACACATGAGTATATCCGTGTTTCCATTTTATATCTGCGTGGCTGGATAACAGACCTGTGACCGTTTTTTTTTTATTATCTTGGGTATAGCCCACTGGAATGGTATACATTTACTATGTTGATTAATTATCTAATACCATTGGTTCTATTTAATGTTTTTCTGTTTGTGTGGCTCTGTAATGGATATTTCCAAACATTTGAATTTAATTTTGATTTGTGGAGGCATACTAGCCCACTGGGGTCTTATATGAAAATCATGGAGACTAATCATTGGGTCATATGAATACATGTAATATTCCTGCATAGTGGTGAATTACCTATTTCAAGTCATGGATATCATATGAACCCAATTAAGATACATATACCTATAAAAGTATTTGGATGGATCACAGATGTTGCTATTGGCCATATGATGGTAACGTCATCAGGGAATATACATGCTCAAAAATGTTATTGACTGTGATGCACATAGCACAGAACAGTGCCTTGTTATTATCTTTTCTTGAAAGGCAGATAGACGGACTCCACAATCCGTTTAATGGCATTGTGCCATAAGAGTGGAAGGGGTCCGCTCCATATAAATATACATGTATATATTGTATGTATATATATATATATATATATATACATATATATATATATATATATATATATATATATTATCTACTGGCGGTCGCCAGTAGATAGTTATAGTTAGGACCCTGTTTCCATAGGAAATCCGCAACATTCTATTTGGAATAACTTTGGCGCCGGTCGACGAATCCTCGCGAAATTTTTAAAAGAGGTGGGGCGCTATGCTCCGCTCTTACCTTGAAAGTCTCGGGGGGATTCGTCAAGCGGGGGCTGAGATAAAAGGGGGGTCCCAAAACGCGTTTTTCCCATGCATTTTTCCATAGGACCTTTAGACACAGCTACAGCCCGAACGGCTGAACAGAGTTACTTGAAATTTGGCAGAGAGGTAGTCCTCAGGTCAAGGGAGTGCCTTTTGTAGGTCTGGTGTAAATCTGTTCAGTAGTTCCTGAGAAAATAGCATTTAAATCAATATATATATCTGAGCCAGCTTACGGTGTGCTTACCGTGCGATTACGGTAAGCTTACCGTACGCGTACGGTGCTGCGCGTGAGCGCGTTTCTGATTGGCTGTTAGATCTTAGTAAACATTCGAATCGTTCGAAACCAGGAAGCGGCGGCCGCCATTTTCTCTCTCGCACTCTGAGGGGGGGAGGAAAAACAAAGGCAAAAAACATATAAAGGAACTGTTTATACAGCTCCTAACCACCTAGCCTTGATGAATGTGTCCCCAAAGAACCCCCAAGGCCAAAAATTCATTTTTATCTTTTTACGAAAAATCGCCGATTACGCTTACCGTACGCGTACGGTAAAAAAAATGTAAAAAAAAAAAATTATCCACACTATCCCCACCCCGTGTGCAAATGGTGCCAGAAGGGCACTAGTTGTGCATGGCATATATATAGTATAGAAAATTTCAAAACTTACCTTTCACAACGAAGCGCATAATATGTCCTCCATGTGCGCACGGTGCGCGAAGCGCATCGTGCGTACATGGCCCATCCACGGCACTAACTACGTAAAGTGGGCGCGCGGAACGAACTGCGTTAAGTGGGCGCGCACACCACGAATGGCGTAAAGTAACTTAGCATTTAAAAAAACGTACAAATTCACTGAAAAAACCATAGGTTTCACACACGTTATAGTTAGGAATTAGCATTTAAAAAACCTTGCAAATTCAGTGAAAAAACCATAGGTTTCACACATGTTGTAGTTAGCTGGACATTTTACTGATAAAAAACCAATGAAATTCCCCTGTTATAGTTAGTGCAGGCAACTATAACTCACGCGACCGCAATCCTCTGCTGATGATATATGTATAGCTAAAATTTAATGGAAGAAGACATGGGCAAATAATTGTCTAAATACAGTATTAGCATCAGCAGAGGATTGCGGTCGCGTGAGTTATAGTTGCCTGCACTAACTGTAACGGGGGAATTTCATTGGTTTTTTATCAGTAAAATGTCCAGCTAACTATAACATGTGTGAAACCTATGGTTTTTTCACTGAATTTGCAAGGTTTTTTAAATGCTAATTCCTAACTATAACGTGTATGAAACCTATGGTTTTTTCAGTGAATATATATATATATATATATATATATATATATGTATATATATATATTATCTACTGGCGGTCGCCAGTAGATAGTTATAGTTAGGACCGTGTTTCCATAGGAAATCTGAAAATTCTATTTTGAATAACTTTGGCGCCGGTTGACGAATCCCTGCGAATTTTTCAAAATAGGTGGGGCGCTCCGCTCCGCTCCTACCCTGAAAGTCTCGGGGTGATTAGTCAAGCGGGGGCCGAGAAAAAAGGGGGATCCCAAAACGCATTTTCCCCATGCATTTTTCCATAGGGCCTCTAGTCGAAGGTACAGCCCGAACGGCTGAACAGAATTACGTGAAATTTGGCAGAGCGGTAGCCATAAGGTCAAGGAAGTGCCTTTTGAAGGTCTCGTGTAAATCTGTTCAGTATTTCCTGAGAAAATAGCATTTAAAACCATATCAATATCTATACCCCTACGCTATCCAACGCTTTCCCTACTGTTGCACTCACTGGAGTGGGAATAGTAATTTTTTCCCTCCCGCTATCCAACGCTTTCCGTACTGTTGTATTCTCTGGAGTGGGAATAGTAATTTTTACCCTCCCGCTATCCAACGCTTTCCCTACTGTTGCATTCTCTGGAGTGGGAATAGTAATTTTTTCCCTCCCGCTATCAAACGCTTTCCGTACTGTTGTATTCTCTGGAGTGGGAATAGTAATTTTTAACCCTACGCTATCCAATGCTTTCCCTACTGTTGCACTCTCTGGAGTGGGAATAGTAATTTTTACCCCTACGCTATCCAATGCTTTCCCTACTGTTGCACTCTCTGGAGTGGGAATAGTAATTTTTACCCCTACGCTATCCAACGCTTTCCCTACTTTTGCACTCACTGGAGTGGGAATAGTAAATTTTATCCTCCCGCTATCCAATGCTTTCCCTACTGTTGCACTCTCTGGAGTGGGAATAGTAATTTTTACCCCTACGCTATCCAACGCTTTCCCTACTGTTGCACTCTTTGGAGTGGGAATAGTAATTTTTACTCTCCCGCTATCCAACGCTTTCCCTACTGTTGCATTCTCTGGAGTGGGAATAGTAATTTTTACCCTCCCGCTATCCAACACTTTCCCTACTATTGCACTTACTGGAGTGGTAATAGTAAATTTTACCCGCCCGCTATCCTACGCAGAAAATATTGAATATTTTTAATAAATATTACGTTAATATATATGTATTAATTTTTTTTTTACTTACATTAATTATTTATTAATTTTAATGTTATTTAAGTATTTTTAAGTATGTGTCAGTTAATTATATGTATTATTTCATTAATTTTACATTACTTTTAAAACATTTAAAAAATTCGATATTTTGACTAACTATATTATTTACAACGATATTTTGGATTCTATATTTTTGTACTTTCCAGTTTGGAGATAGGGAGTCGATATTTTGGTATTCTATATTTTGGCATCGATATTTTTGTAAGTCTTTATTTTTGTAGTCGATATTATGTCAGTGATCCGACTGGGTTATGCATACATGATACTTTAGGACCATCAGACCTTATGAGACTGGTATTTGAATCTGGAGATGACAAATGGCCCTGAAATGATGGGATATGTATCACTAGGGATATTCTGGTGGATATGGGAATCAAAGCAGATTCAAGGTCGCTTGGAGTCTTCAAGTCAAAGCGCCAATTCAATTGAAAAACCCCACATGATGCAATTGACTAACTTCATGAGACTATGATCATGGAATTACAAAATCTTAGAGATCAAAAGCAGCAATTCATACACTACCTGACAATATAACAGAATATGATACCCACATATTCTAAGATCATCATCAAACCTTTTGATACAAGTGGGAACATTGTCATCAAGAATGTCATGCAGGACTGGGAAGAAGCCAATAGATAGCAATGGAATGACAGGTGTTAAGTCATCATCAGTTAATCTGAGTATAAAAAAATCAATATCAGACAACCACGATTTATTAAATGATTGTAAAGGGAGAGGCTTGCTTAATGATGACGAACACCAATATCTTAAGCCCACTAACCCTAGAACAGCTACCATTTACTTTCTCCCTAAGGTACATTAACATGCCACCAAACCGCTAGGGAAGTCAATTGTAGCAGCTAATGGTAGCCTCCTTGAACCCACAGCCATCTTTATAAATCACTTTTTAGCCCCACATGTTTTATCTCTACCATCCTACAGTAGAGATACAACTGCTTTTCTCACAAAGGCACATGTCATTCACTGGAGGGAGGAGTACCCAATGATAACCTTGCATGTGAATTCACTGTATATATCCATTAATCAAAAACAGGGTATCCATGCATGTAGAGTAGATCCATTAGGCTATTGAATCATACCAAGATGTTGAAAGAAAAGATGGGCTTCTGCCAGGGAAGGAAAATCATTTTGTTGGAGATACATACTTCAGATAGGTCTCCAGGACTGCGGTGGGCACCTGCTTCACCGCCTGATTTACAAATGTATTCATGAGCTGACGGGAGGAGCAAGTGGTGAGCATGAGCAATATACTTCCCATGTTATCTTATGGATAAAAGAAATTGATGATCTAATTTTGAAATGGGAAGGCAGTGAGCAAAAGTGGAGGAATTTGTAGGGAAGCCGCAAAATAATGTTCTTTACCCCAGCTTCTCCCATAAAATAAGCAGAGAGTGCAAAGAATATCTTGACACACTCATTATGGTAACACAGTGGCAATTCACCGCAAGATTGTTTAGGAAGACCACTGCACAAAACAACCTGTTGAATGTTGATAGCTACAATCTAAAGAATCTCTATTGGAGCAACCCTGATGGGGAATTGCTCAGGGCCAAGCTGAACTGTTCCACCTGTGAATTATATGCAGTTGAGCAAGAGAACACACTCAGCAAATTCCGCAAGAGAGGATTTCCCAGTATGGTATTGAGATAAGCCCAGGTAAAGGTATCTACTGTGAATGAGCTAGTTTTCAGCAAAGAATTAGAAAAACTCCTGAGAATCAGGTAAGGTTAATTACTGATTTTAACAACAAATCAACAGATGTCAGGTGAGTAATGAGCAAACATTCGGGAATCTTAAAGGAAGATCCTATTCTCAAGCCAGTGGTGTGCATGCATCTAGTGACTCGACATGGCTGAACAGGATGAGGGGCTTTCATAAATGTAAGGCATGCAGACAAAGTGTCAACTGCAAAACGTATGTTTCACATGATGGAAGGGAGAGAACAATTACACAGTTTATCATGAGTCCAACTTACCATTGCCATTGTACCCATGTGGATAATGGTATGTGGGATGTACCACCCAACCATTAAAGTAAAGTATACTGGAGCACATACGTACAATGAAAAACTGTGAGGAGCTGTCTGTATATTTGAAATAATTTACTATATTATTTTTACACAACATTCTTTTATGTCCTCTACGAGTCTAATGATGGCCTCCCCCCAATTGGGTACACAAATTTTAGTTACATATGGACACATGAGTATATCCGTGTTTCCATTTTATATCTGCGTGGCTGGATAACAGACCTGTGACCGTTTTTTTTTTATTATCTTGGGTATAGCCCACTGGAATGGTATACATTTACTATGTTGATTAATTATCTAATACCATTGGTTCTATTTAATGTTTTTCTGTTTGTGTGGCTCTGTAATGGATATTTCCAAACATTTGAATTTAATTTTGATTTGTGGAGGCATACTAGCCCACTGGGGTCTTATATGAAAATCATGGAGACTAATCATTGGGTCATATGAATACATGTAATATTCCTGCATAGTGGTGAATTACCTATTTCAAGTCATGGATATCATATGAACCCAATTAAGATACATATACCTATAAAAGTATTTGGATGGATCACAGATGTTGCTATTGGCCATATGATGGTAACGTCATCAGGGAATATACATGCTCAAAAATGTTATTGACTGTGATGCACATAGCACAGAACAGTGCCTTGTTATTATCTTTTCTTGAAAGGCAGATAGACGGACTCCACAATCCGTTTAATGGCATTGTGCCATAAGAGTGGAAGGGGTCCGCTCCATATAAATATACATGTATATATTGTATGTATATATATATATATATATATATACATATATATATATATATATATATATATATATATTATCTACTGGCGGTCGCCAGTAGATAGTTATAGTTAGGACCCTGTTTCCATAGGAAATCCGCAACATTCTATTTGGAATAACTTTGGCGCCGGTCGACGAATCCTCGCGAAATTTTTAAAAGAGGTGGGGCGCTATGCTCCGCTCTTACCTTGAAAGTCTCGGGGGGATTCGTCAAGCGGGGGCTGAGATAAAAGGGGGGTCCCAAAACGCGTTTTTCCCATGCATTTTTCCATAGGACCTTTAGACACAGCTACAGCCCGAACGGCTGAACAGAGTTACTTGAAATTTGGCAGAGAGGTAGTCCTCAGGTCAAGGGAGTGCCTTTTGTAGGTCTGGTGTAAATCTGTTCAGTAGTTCCTGAGAAAATAGCATTTAAATCAATATATATATCTGAGCCAGCTTACGGTGTGCTTACCGTGCGATTACGGTAAGCTTACCGTACGCGTACGGTGCTGCGCGTGAGCGCGTTTCTGATTGGCTGTTAGATCTTAGTAAACATTCGAATCGTTCGAAACCAGGAAGCGGCGGCCGCCATTTTCTCTCTCGCACTCTGAGGGGGGGAGGAAAAACAAAGGCAAAAAACATATAAAGGAACTGTTTATACAGCTCCTAACCACCTAGCCTTGATGAATGTGTCCCCAAAGAACCCCCAAGGCCAAAAATTCATTTTTATCTTTTTACGAAAAATCGCCGATTACGCTTACCGTACGCGTACGGTAAAAAAAATGTAAAAAAAAAAAATTATCCACACTATCCCCACCCCGTGTGCAAATGGTGCCAGAAGGGCACTAGTTGTGCATGGCATATATATAGTATAGAAAATTTCAAAACTTACCTTTCACAACGAAGCGCATAATATGTCCTCCATGTGCGCACGGTGCGCGAAGCGCATCGTGTGTACATGGCCCATCCACGGCACTAACTACGTAAAGTGGGCACGCGGAACGAACTGCGTTAAGTGGGCGCGCACACCACGAATGGCGTAAAGTAACTTAGCATTTAAAAAAACGTACAAATTCACTGAAAAAACCATAGGTTTCACACACGTTATAGTTAGGAATTAGCATTTAAAAAACCTTGCAAATTCACTTAAAAAAACCATAGGTTTCACACATGTTATAGTTAGCTGGACATTTCCCTCGTAAAAAACAAATGAAATTCCCCCGTTATAGTTAGTGCAGGCAACTATAACTCACGCGACCGCAATCCTCTGCTGATGACGTCAGATATTACATCACTGATTACATATGTGTCTTTCTGAAAAATAAATATTTGTAATATATGTATAGCTAAAGTTTATTGGAAGAAGACATGGGTAAATAGGTGTCTAAATACAGTGATGTAATATCTGACGTCATCAGCAGCGGATTGCGGTCGCGTGAGTTATAGTTGCCTGCACTAACTATAACGGGGGAATTACATTGGTTTTTTACGAGGGAAATGTCCAGCTAACTATAACATGTGTGAAACCTATGGTTCTTTAAGTGAATTTGCAAGGTTTTTTAAATGCTAATTCCTAACTATAACGTGTGTGAAACCTATGGTTTTTTAAGTGAATATATATATATATATTCACTGAAAAAACCATAGGTTTCAGCGACGTTATAGTTAGTTAGACATTTCTCTTGTAAAAAACCATAGAATTTCCCCCGTTATAGTTAGTTCAGCTAACTATAACTTGCGCACCCGCAATGCACTGTTGATGACGTCACATATTACATCAATCATGACATCAATCATGACATCGTCAGTGACATCACTGATGACATCTCAAATGACATCACTGATGACATCACTGATGACATCATCCAGTGACTGTGTTTTTCTTTAAAGTTTAAATATGTATTATATATATGCCAAGGTGTATTGAAGAATGAGTGGGTGTATAAGTGCGTGACTGACTGTTTAAGTGAGTGATTCCATGTGTCTTACTGAATGCATGGGTTAGTGACTAAACTGTGTGAATGTCTGTATCAGTCTGTCTGTTGTATAAGCTGCTGCATGGGTTGGTCAGTAGCTACATGAGTGTCTATATAGGTTATCAATAGGTTGCCTGAGTATTTGTATGGGTGCCTGAGTGTGTTGTGTGACTCTGTGCATAGATGTTTGAGTGGTTGATTCACTGTGTGTATGGGTTCAAGAGTGCATGTGGAAACAGATGCATGGGTGGGTGAGTGTATGTATGGGAGTGTTGGTGAGTGAATGGATGTCTCAATGGTACATGTCCAAGTAACTACATATGTAAAAGGCATTGCATGTGAGAGTTGAAGTATATAAATGACTATACGTGAGAGTCAGTTTTTGTGAGAGTGGCTGTATGGATGAGTGTGTACTTGTATCAGTGATTCTATAAGAGAGTGTGCGTTTGTTTCTGTATAAATAAGTGATGTGGTGTGTGTATAACTGTATAGGTGAGTAAATGGGAGTGTGATTGATTCTTTGCATGACTGACTACGTGTGTGAGTAACTCTGGATGAGTGGTGGTGTGTGAGTGTCTGTATAGGTGTATGAGTGCCTGTGAAAGGGTTGTATCAATGAGTGACTACATGTATGAGTGACTGTATGGGTGAATGAGTGGATGTGTGAGTAGACCTAGGAATCAGTGAGTACCTATTTGGTAAGAGGTATTGGTGTGTCTATGGTTTCGAAAATGGTAGTCTGTATTTTACAGTGGGTGTATCAAAGGTTATATTAGAGTGTGAGGAGGTGCATCAGATTTTCACGTGGATGATGTAATCAGTGATGTCATTTGACCCCTGTATTTACATTTTTAGTGCCCTGGGGAGGTGGTGGTTCTGGGGCATGTGGGGGGCTCGAGCTCCCCCACAGGTTTAATTTAAAAAAGAGCCCTGGGGAGGTGGTGGTCCCCAGGGCAGCATGGGGGATTAGGACCCCCCACACATTTTTTTATCAGCCCGGGGGAGGTGGCGGTCCCCAGGGCTGTGGGGGGCTGTGTGCCTCCCCACGGTTGTTTATTTATGCCCCAGGGAGCTGGCAGTCCCCAGGGCTGCAGGGGCCCCACGGGCCCCCACTATTATGTGGCAATGCCCCTGGGACCTGGCCCACCAGCGCTTCATTTTTTTTAATAAGTTTGGCAGGGTTCGCGACCCCAACGCGAATTCCGCTGAAATTATTTATTTTCTAACATTTTCTTCACTGTTTTCTTGTGAGTCACAAGATGGCTGCCAACACTTCCTGGTTTGGAGTGTTGGCAGCCAATCACAGTGAAGCTCGTGCTTGAGAGGGTTCGCGAACTCACCACTGCCCTAGATATCAAAACTTTTTAATTTTCTAATTTCTCAGGAACTACTGAACAAATTTACACCATTTAACAAAAAGGACTCTTTCTGAACCAAGACCTGCCTTTTTGCCAAATTTGGTGTAATTCCGTTCAGCAGTTCGGGCTGTAGCTTTGTCCAAATTTTCCTATGGAAAATAACATGGGGAACCCACTTGACGAATCACCCCGAAACTTTCAAGACAGGAGTTGACCGGAGAGCCCCACCAGTTTTGAAAATTTCGCGAAGAGTTGTCAACCGGCGCCAAAGTTATTGGGAAAACAAAAAACGCTTTTCCTATGGAAACTAGGACCTAACTATAACTATAACTACATACTGGCGACCGCCAGTAGGTAATATATATATATATATATATATATATATTATCTACTGGCGGTCGCCAGTAGATAGTTATAGTTAGGACCGTGTTTCCATAGGAAATCTGAAAATTCTATTTTGAATAACTTTGGCGCCGGTTTACAAATCCTCGCGAATTTTTCAAAATAGGTGGGGCGCTCCGCTCCGCTCCTACCCTGAAAGTCTCGGGGTGATTCGTCAAGCGGGGGCTGAGAAAAAAGGGGGGTCCCAAAACGCGTTTTCCCCATGCATTTTTCCATAGGGTCCTTTAGTCCAAGGTACAGCCCGAACGGCTGAATAGAATTACTTAAAATTTGGCAGAGAGGTAGTCCTCAGGTCAGGGATGTGCCTTTTGAATATCTGGAGTCAATCTGTTCAGTAGCTCCTGAGAAAATTTTAGTTAAAAGTACATATATATCTATAAGTGCGCACCGTACGCGTACGGTAAGCTTACCGTACGCGTACGCTGCCGTGCGCGAGCTCAATTCTGATTGGTGGTTACATGACAGTAAACATTCCAGTCGGTCGAAATCAGGAAGTGTCGGCTGCCATTTTGTGTGTCTCACACTAAAAATCAAAGGGGGAGAACGTGAAAAGGGGGCAAGGTAGAGAGTTGCAGACCCCCTAGCGTTTGTCAGGGGGTCCAAGAAGGACCAAGAAGTGTAAAAAATACATTTTTTTTTTAAATCGCGGGGTGCGCGTACGGTAAGCGCAAGGGTATGCGTACGGTACGTGTACGGCGGTAAAAAATTATTAAAAAAAAAGAAAAAAAAAACAAATAAAAGTGTTAAGATGTTAGGTGGCTCTAAAAAGAGCCCTTGTGTTTATGAAGTGTTTTTTTGGGTACCTACAAGTAAGTACCGATGCAGAGTCTAAAGTTCAAGAGGAAGACTCTGTTCCCTTCATCATTGAAATGTACACCGTCTCCTCTATAAATGTCTTGCATGTTGTAACGCAAGTTGTTGTGGTATATAGAACCCATACCATAGTCTCTGAGGAAAGCAGAAACAGACTTATTGACATGCTTTCTTGCTTTGTCAATCTGTGGACAAAATTGGTTGGACCAGTTCCACTTTTGCCTTTGTCATATATTAGAATATACAAAGGCAGTTTGTGGAAAAAGTGACATCAATTGCACAAAGGTGTCCTTAACAAGCATTTCCAGACCTACCCCAGTTAAAGTGCCTAGGTCATTTCCACCACAGTGCACAATAATAGGGTTAGGCTGTGGGAGATGTAGAAAGGTTTTCACCAAAGGCATTAATTGGTGCCACTGTAACCCTCTCTGACCAATCCATTTAATGTCTACATTTGGCAAAGCAAGATCTTTTACAATACCTCTTTTTGCTGCCAAATTTTCACTCCAGAAGACATAGCTATGACCTACAATCCACACTGTGAACATCTTTCAAGGAAAACGGGATGCACTCAGGAGGTGTCTTTCAGTAGAATGGCAATATGAAAAGAAAGACAGTTGAAAAATGGAGGCATACATACTTTTTTTTTAATAAAAAGAACTCATTGGCTGATTCAAACCATGTTACAGTTAAAACTAGGCTGTATGTTTACATTTTTAAAAGTATGTTTTGGATTGGTACAGAAAAATGTGTTCCCACTGAACATTACTTTGGATTTGCTGTTAGGTTTGAAAAGTCAAGCACTCTTGCTCTTTGGATTTGAAACATTGTGTGCTGAACTTCTGACCTCTCTGCTCACACCAGTGTTCCATGACCTGTTGCTATGGTAGCAGGCAGAAGTCATGTTGGGGGAAGGGATGATTTGGAAAGGGGTTGAAAGTTGCAACCAATAGAAATGTGTGATTCCATTTGAAAAAATGTGGGAAGGACTGTGATTTTACATTAACCTGTATATGTGTGAAAAAAGAGAGGGAAACATTGCCATTTACTGGTTGTGGTGAGAGGAGAGAGGTGTACAGCTCTGAGATTCTGGCTCTGATAATCTGCTGTTTGAGTGCCACATTTCTTTCTCAACTAACTAATTTTAAAGGTGAGTTATGAGTTTGAGAGGGGATGTATGTGGTGATTTTTGATATAAATATTAGAATTGTCATTCTTCTTTTAAAGTTGTGTTTTACATTTTGTGTTTTAGTAGATATTTAACTGTCTTGAACTTGTAGGATATTACGGAGTATGTCTTCACTGTAAGTTAAGGTGTACTGGTATCACTGAGGAATACTGTTTTGTGCCTAGAATCACATCATGAGTCTGTCTGCACACAGGATTTGTTGTCAGAGATTTAATTTGTGTTGCTCTTGCTCTGTTAGCCTTGCACTCGCAGGAAAGGGGCAGTTTCTTTTCTTAAAGTGTGATGGTTAGCATTCAGCAGAAATCAGTTACTCACAAATGAGAGGCAAATGCAAACACATTTGAAAATAGCATGGTACATTTTCCTTCCACTTTAAAAGTTGTGTTTCACATTTTATGTTAAGTAAGATATTTAAGTGCCTTGAACATGTTATATATTATGGAGTATGTCGTCACCAAAAATAAAGGTGTAGTGGTATCACCGAGGAATACTGTTTTCTGCCTAGAATCACACCATGAGACAGTGTGGACACAGGAATTGTTATCAGAGATTTAATTCGTGTTGCTCTTGCTCTGTTAGCCTTGCACTCGCAGGAAAGGGGCAGCTTGTTTTTTGGAATTGTGATGGTTTGTATTCAGCATAAAAAAGCTGTTTGGGCATGTGCTATTTTCTGTCTCTGAAAAATAAAATGAAAATGTGTCAGACTGTTAGAGCAATTATCACTTGCTCTACCACAGTAGTAAGTGTGCTTTCAAATTGCAAATTAAATTTCGGTTTCTGCCTAGAATCACACCATGAGTGTGTGTGCACACAGGAATTGTTGTCAGAGATTCAATTCGTGTTGCTCTTGCTCTGTTAGTCTTGCACTCGCAGGAAAGGGTCAGTCTGTTTTCTTGAAGTGTGATAGTTAGCATTCAGTAAAAATCAGTTTCTCACAAATGAGAGGCAAATGCACACACATTTGTAAATAGCATGGTACATTTTACTTCCACTTTAAAAGTTGTGTTTTTCATTTTATGTTAAGGAAGATATTTAAGTGCCTTGAACATGTTATATATTATGGAGTATGTCGTAACCAAAAATAAAGGTGTAGTGGTATCACCGAGGAATACTGTTTTCTGCCTAGAATCACACCATGAGACAGTGTGCACACAGGAATTGTTATCAGAGATTTAATTCGTATTGCTCTTGCTCTGTTAGCCTTGCACTCGCAGGAAAGGGCAGCTTGTTTTTTGGAATTGTGATGGTTTGTATTCAGCATAAAAAAGCTGTTTGGGCATGTGCTATTTTCTGTCTCTGAAAAATAAAATGAAAATGTGTCAGACTGTTAGAGTAATTATCACTTGCTCTACCACAGTAGTAAGTGTGCTTTCAAATTGCAAATTAAATTTCGGTTTCTGCCTAGAATCACACCATGAGTGTGTGTGCACACAGGAATTGTTGTCAGAGATTCAATTCGTGTTGCCCTTGCTCTGTTAGTCTTGCACTCGCAGGAAAGGGTCAGTTTGTTTTCTTGAATTGTGATGGTTAGCATTCAGTAAAAATCAGTTTCTCACAAATGAGAGGCAAATGCACACACATTTGTAAATAGCATGGTACATTTTCCTTCCACTTTAAAAGTTGTGTTTTACATTTTATGTTAAGGAAGATATTTAAGTGCCTTGAACATGTTATATATTATGGATACTGTTTTGTGCCTAGAATCACACCATGAGACAGTGTGCACACAGGAATTCTTCTCAGAGATTTAATTCGTGTTGCTCTTGCTCTGTTAGACTTGTACTCGCAGGAAAGGGGCAGCTTGTTTTTTGTAACACATGGTCATTGTCTCAAGGAGCTGTTAAGACATGTGCTCTTTTCTGCTTGTCTAAAATATAAGAAAAATGTGTCAGGCTGTCACAGTAATTATCACTTGCTCCACCACAGTACTAAATGTGCTTTCAAATTGCCAAAGAAAATATCGCTTTCTGCCTAGAATCACACCATAAGTCTGTGTGCACAGAGGAATTGTTGTCAGAGATTTAATTTGTGTTGCTGTTGTTCTGTAAAACTTGCACTTTCAGGAAAGGGCCAGCTTTTTTTCTTCAACTGTGATGGTTAGCACTCAGCAGAAATCAGAATCTCACAAATGAGAGGCAAATGCTAACACATTTGAAATCAAGAGGGTAGATTTTTCTTCCAATCTTGTAATGGGTCGGGTAGTTCCTACATGTTCAAAACTCCAATTAACCCTTACCACACATGTACTCTTACACACATATCTGCAGTCTTCATGCAGTTGTGGAAGTCTCCATGCAGATCTCTCTTGCACCTGACAAATACACAGTCTCCAGAAACACACTCTTTGCACCCATGCAGCAGCTTCTCCTACACTCCCATGCTTACTATTCAGCACTGTGTTGTGTTTCTGATAGCAGTGTGTAACGCAAACACATTCAACGTCACCAAGGCTCATTTCCTCAAGTCAAATTAACTCTTAATACACATGTAGTGTTACATATATGTCTGCAATGTTTATGCAGTTATGCAAGCGTCCATGCAGATCTCTTTTGCACCTGATAGTAGACAGTCTCCAGAAGCACACTCTTAGCAGAGAGCAAGCTGTTTCTCATGTACAGTGAAGCTTACTATTCAGAGCTGTGTGGTGTTTCAGATAGCAGTGAGTAACGCTAATACATTTACCCTCACCAAGGCTCATTTCCTTTGCTAGAGTGTAGTATGTCATTCAGATTGTACATGTTTATGGTCTCAAATAGCAGTTTGGGCAAGTGCTGTTTTGTGTTTCTTAAAGAAATAATGAAAATGTGTCAGACTGTTAGAGTAATTATCACTTGCTCTACCACAATGGTAAGTGTGGTTTCAAATTGCAAATCAAATTTCATTTTTGCATAGAATCACAACATGAGTCTGTGCGCACACAGGAATTGTTGTCTGAGTTTTAATTTGTGGTATTGTGGCTCTTTTAGAATTAGATTTGTAGGAAAGGGGAAGCTTTCATTTGTCATGGTTTCATTGTGTTTTTCACTTGTAGGAAAGGGGTAAATAGTTTTATAAGATTTGAAAAGCACAAAGTTTTTTTAGTTTCTTTCAGGTATTGCTGAACAATATTGAAATAAGTTAAAGATGCCTATAAAATCAAGGAAGAGAAAAGAACAGAAAAAACATTTATATTTGAAGACAACTGGAGGACCCAAATTAGTTGAAGATCCTCATGTTGGAAAAAAGAAAAAGTCTTCTGGTAAGCAAACCAAGGATTCTTTTAAAAATATCTTCAAAAAAAGAACAAATTTGAAAAATGTTCCCACTGCAAATAGAGTTTCAAGTAGAAAACAACAGGATAAAAGTGAGAAATTTGAAAATGCTAATGTACAATTAGAAGCGATAAAGATTGACTTAAAAAGAAAAACAGCATTTAAAGACATTCGTAGAAAAATGTTTCAGAGAAGAGTGATGTCCAATTTGCTAAAGGATGTGAAAAAATATAAGAAGAAAGCGAAATTTTAAAAGCGAAAAAAAGATATTGAAACAATTGTAGCTAAGGCTTTAGATTTAAAACGAAAACTATTCATTTTAATTTTGAACAGGATCCGTACATTAGATAAAATGGTCAATGTAATGAAGTCACAAAGCAAAACGAAAAGAGTAGTGAAAAGAAATAACTTTTGTAAAGTGTTTTTTGGAGAATGGATGCATAGTTCAAGTACTGAACCAGTAATAGTTTGCTGCATGCAGTTGACACCAGAGGTCGTGCTTATGAAGTGAAAGATGGTTGTATAATGGAAAAGGAGAAAATGGTTCCGAGAGATGAGGAACAAGTGTTAGCTGATGAGGTTATGGGGAGACGTCCTAAAGCCCCAGTGTACACTTTGGAATTGTAGTAGTATTTGCAGTGTGCGCCAGGAATCTATTGATAAATTACGTGACTTTCTAAGAGAATATAGTAAAAAGAGTGTTAAACAGAAAATTAAGGTGCTTCAAAGACTAGATCCATGCAGAGTGAGAGAGAATACTGGTTTGCAAGGACATTCTCTGGCTTGTCTTTCTAGGAAAGTTTGCCAAAGTGTTTTTCCCCATTTTAGGATGCTGGCAGTTCATCATACTGAAATGAGAACATTTGTGAGAAGATTGTATTTTGCTAAAAGTCCAGCACTAAAGTTAAATGAGTTGAATAGGGCTCTGTTCCGTGGATCTGTATCAGATGTAGAGAAGGTTACTGATGAAATTCAGTTTTGTTACTTTGGTCCGGAACAAGAAAGTGCAGATAATGACACAGTAATTGAAGGAAATGTGGAAGAGAATGTAGAACCCATTGTTAGTAAAAATTTTGAAGATCAAATGACAAAATTTACTATCATCTCTAATGAAAGGCCAAATATTACTTGTATTTGTTGCCGGAGAAACCATTATAAAAGCAAACAAGGTATCTCTATAAAAAAAGTGAAAAAGAAAATAATACTAAGTGGTTGGATTTTGCTACATATTTATTTCTGGAAAATTGTTTTGATTTGGGTGAATATCACTGTATTTGTAAATACTGTTATAACAAGTTAGAAGAAAATAAAATGCCAGCAAGAGCTGTACATAATAATTTAGAATTGGTTGAAATTCCTGCAGAACTTAGTGATATAAATACGTATGAGTCTATACTCATTCAATGTGTCCATCCTTTTCAGACTATAGTTCGTATGGAGCCAAAAACAGGCAAATTACCTCCTTCGGATTTACAAAGAGGTTTAAAAGGAAGAGTTGTTTATTTGCCATTGGATTTGAAAAAAAATATGGAAACTATTGATGCAGATAGATTGGAAACTGAACCATTGGTAATTTTGGTTAATGGAGTACCAACAAAGAACAAGAAAATTTGGCAGGAGCTGGTAGATGTACGAAAAGTACAAAGAGCAAATATATATTTGAAAAAAAATATTAAATGGTATGAAACAATTTATATGGATGAAGATGAAGAAGTTTTACTACCAGACTCAGGAATACCAGCTGGGCAAATTGAAAAAAGTGGATAAGTCAAAAGAAGAAGAAATTTATGAACATTTCAGCATACATCCTCTTCATTCAAAAGAAGTTATGGAAAACTCTATTGATCTGTTCCAGGTGAAAAAAGCACAAGGAACTCCCGTGAGTGTATGGGAGGAGAATTTGGAAGCTTGTTGTTTTCCACAGCTGTTTCCTACAGGAAAAGGTGGACGATATGATGAACGTCCAGTACAGATTCCTGCTTCTGAGTATCGGACTACAAGATTATATGCAGAAGATCCAAGATTTCATCAAAGTATTCCTTATTTGTTCCATCTTTTATTTGAAAGTGACTTGTCAGCACTATCTTATGCAGTAAATCACATTTTGAAGAGTGGAGTACATCTACGTAATGTATCTGCAAAGGGTTTTATGAACAAAGTGCAACAGCGAGATGATCATTTGGAATCTCAATTGATTAATCTGATGGCTTGTCAGTGTGGGACTAATGAATATTGGTACCGACGGCATGGAGAATTGAAGTGTATGTTACGGAATTTAGGAACTCCTACATGGTTCCTTACCCTAAGCTGTGCTGAGTACGGTTGGGATGATTTACTGGATTTTCTTCGAGAGGCAAATTCAAATATTGAAAACATCCAATACAAGACAGCAGGAGAATTGTGCTCATTGGATCCGGTTAATGTTTGCAGATATTTCAATCATAGATTTGAGGCTATGCTGTCCTTCATCTGCAATAAAAAAAATCCACCTCTTGGAGAAGTTGTGGATTTCTTTTGGAGAAAAGAGTACCAAGCAAGAGGTGCTCCTCATATTCATATGCTGTTGTGGATCAAGGATGCCCCAAAATTTGGAACAGATTCTGATGATGCAGTTTTAAGTTTCATCGAAGGATATGCAACATGTGCTATACCTAAAAGCACAGAAGAGAAAAACTTAAAAGAGCAAGTTTTACGTTTCCAAAGTCATCGGTGTGGAAAATACTGTCGAAGAAAGTATAAGAGTAAAGATAAATTCTACACAAAATGTCGTTTTGGATTTCCACGACCTGTTCTTTCAAAAGGAAGAGTCAACAGTTTTATGTCAGCTGTGCGACATACTATTACAAGAAAATCGCCGAAAAATACCTACAACCTAAGAAGAAAAGAAGAGTCAAAATATATAAATGACTACAATCCAGTTATTTTATCTATGTGGAATGCTAACATGGATATTCAGTATGTTGCTGACAATTCTATTGCTGTTGCTCGGTATGTCACATCTTACATCACTAAATCTGAGAAAACGGAATTGAAAGAAATGTGGGAAGAGATTTCTCACGAGAAGACTGTCAGTAAAAAGCTATACAGTTTCAGTTTAAAGATGTTATCGCATCGAGAAATTGGATCCTACGAATGCTCAGATAGGTTATCATCTGCAAGTCTGTACTCCAAATCCAGAAGAATAATTTGGGTAAGTTTAGGCCTTGCAGGAATGCGAAATCGGGTACTGAAATCTGTTGGAGAAATTGAATATTTGGCAGAGAATGACCCGGAAGGTACAGATATTTTGAAATCAAACATGTTGGACACATATTACCCAAAAAGAAGTCATCATCTTGATAACATGTGTCTCTATGAAGTGCTGCAGAACTACATTTATAAACGGAAAGCCACAGAAGACATCAACAATGGAAAATATAAAGTCATTGGTGAAGAAGGATGTTTGGTGAAGCAAACAAAAGGAAGCTTGATTAATCACAGGAAGCTGAGTTGCGACACTAGTGACAAAAAGGAATTTTACTACTTAGCTCTTTTACAGCTGTTTAAACCATGGCGTTCAGAGGATGAATTACTTGGAGATTTTCACAGCTATGAAGATTCTTTTAATGCATGTAAAGATATGATTGAATGCAGTACTTTCACAAATTATGTGCAAATGTTAAATGAAAAAATTGAACAGGAAGCGACAATTGCAGCTGAAGTAGCTAGAGACAGTTCTCAAGACAGCCAAAGTTCTGGAACACTCAGTCAAGATCCTCTAGGACAACCGATCGTAGAAAATGAAGCTGCAATAGCAATGGCTGAAGTGGAAACAGCTATGAATCAAGCTCAGGAAGATTTAGTAGACTTAACATATTTGGAACAGCAACTGAATGAAGAACAAAAACAAATTTATGAAGAAGTCACAAAAAAAATTGATCATGGATTACTACATGAAAAGAAAGAGTGCTCATGTGCATCATTTGAACCAATCAGGATGTATGTGAGTGGACAAGCAGGAACTGGAAAAAGTTTCTTAATTAAAGTGATCCGAAGCTACCTGCAGCAAAAAACAGATTCAACTTTGTCTTGTGTTGTAACTGCTCCAACTGGGTTAGCAGCATATAACATAAAAGGAATTACCTTACATCGCTTGCTAATGTTACCAGTGGAGCATGAGAACAAAATAGAATACCACAAGCTAACAGGAGAAGCATGCTTCGAAGTTTCAAGAGTGTTGAAGAAAATGCAACTTCTCATTATTGATGAGGTAAGCATGGTATCAAACTTAATGCTTGCCTTTGTGCATTTAAGAATGCAGCAAATTCTAAAGAGAGACTATGATGTGTTATTTGGAGGAAAACATGTTATAGTTTTTGGGGATCTTCTGCAGCTCACTCCAGTTAAAGGACAACCAGTGTTTAATACTGTGACACATGAATATACAAAGAAGTCATTAGGAAGTATTGGTAATGCGAATATTTGGTCATTCTTTGAGTACAAAGAACTCACTACTAATATGAGGCAAGCAAATGATGAAGATTATGCAAGCATTCTGAAAGATATCAGAATTGGAGTACTTACAGAAGTTGGCAGAGAAGCATTACAGAGTCGGATGCTACATAATTTATTTCCAAATGAAGAAATAGTTGCAGAGAAATTATACAAGAAAATTGCAGAGAAAAATACTGTAATCTGCTTAATGCCAACACTACATGAATGCTCTATATTCAATGAAGAACTCTTGAAATTGGAAAAGGAAGAGATTAAGAAAATGGAAGCAGTGGACACAATTCAGCATGAAGGAATTACTATTACATTAACAGGCAAACTGAAAAATAAATTGGATGCTCTAGAGAAGAACATTTCGAAAACAGCTGGATTAGAAAAAAATATTTATGTTTGTATGAACTGCCGAGTATTTTTAAGAAGAAATTTGGATGTAGAAAAAGGTTTAGTGAATGGAGCTATGCGTAAAGTTGTGGGTTTTGAGAAATACCAGAAAAAAGAAGGAATTGAATTTTTAAAAATAAAATTTGATCAGATTGAAGAGGCTAAAGACATTTGTCGTTGTGTGGTAAATATTCTATTACCTGGACTGAATTTCATACGGAGTCTTAAATAAAATAGCTCAGAATAATAAGAGGCAGAATCCGTGGTATAAGAGGTTTCTGAATGGGCTTTATTCCAAAATGGCCGACTCGAGTCGCGGCCTTCAGGTTCCGTCACCACGGGGGTTCAGGAAGTGAAGTACATACTTTATTGACAGGAAATTGCTTTTATAGAACATACATTACAATGAAATGAATACAGTAGGCGTAACAATTGATAAGGACATTGACGTTTGGTCTGCATAACTAGAAAATGGGTGTAATAATGAGTGAAAAGGAACATGATTGGTTATGATGTCATACATAGGTGGATCTATAAGATAATACTTGGCCTAAATGCGCGCGCAGCAGTATGACGTGTAATTGACGTGCAACTAGGGGGTGACGGGGACTTGACATTTAGCTCTACATGTGGAGACAAAAAGTCTGGGGGGTCAAGTCAACCTAATCCCAAATCATATCTAACATCCTATGTTTAAAGAACTATGTTATCCACAAGGAAGGACTCTCGGACAGAATCTATTCTATACTGACTGTGTGTACGTGCACAAGCGTCTAAGTGTCTACACTGAATGCGAGGGGCAGAAACTTTCCATGGTAACAGGGCTATGAATTACTTGCATGAAGACAGCGAGGCCGGGCCCTTTTGCTCGGTAGCTAGAAGAATGTTTACTTAAACTACTAGACAGGAATGCATCGGCTGAGGAGCAAAGTAGATAATTCGAAGGTGAAATACAGCTTCTTGGCAGGCAGGCGAAACTGGCCGAGGCAGACACCGTTAGCCGCACAGGGAGTAGGACAAAGTTCATGGATACAGATGCGAGCTCAAGCTGAAGCTGTCAGAGGCAGAGAGCAGGGAAAGGCTTGAGGACAGAATCGGGCCTACTCTGCCTGAACTGCAAAAATGGAGTAACTTAGCCATATAAAGTCGGTGGCCTTTCATACTTAGGAATCGAATATCCAGCCCATTGATGGCGGATCTGACAGAGGACATGTTGATAGTGGACGCACATGTGTTTGCGTCTTCGAAACTGGAACTGGAGGGAACATACATGTGTTTGCAACATGCACATAGAACCGCTGGGGTCCAAGATAGGGGACATAACTGACCAGGAAAATCCACATTTCCACATTCCCTCCTTGTCCCCTACTTGCCCTTCAAGAGATATCAATCTTCATCAATCCATTGATCTGCTCATGGAGCATCATTTCTTCTTCTTTCTTTTTCCGGGATTTTGAACGAAAACCTTGATGTGGAATACACGATGTGGCACACAGACCACAAATCGCTGGTCCACATTGCAGGCATAAGCAGCAACTGAATAGTATAAGAAGGCCAATACCTAGGAAGGACAGAACTCTCCATCCCCAGGCTGATATCACACTCCAAAACCACCCGGACCACGTCCACGTACCTGGATTCTCGTGTATCTGGCTCACAATCTTATGAAGGCGTGTTATAGCTTTATATACAGATGGCGAATTTTCTGGTATGAATATGCAGCAGCTGGATCCGATGACCCTACAAGCTCCGCCCCTATCGGCCAGGATGACGTCAAGGACAAGACGATTCTGGAGAACAACAATTCTCATCACCGATTGTTCCTCTGTCAGATTGCCTAGGGCGGCTATAGTCTCATTCACTACAGCTTCAAGAGTCTTGGTTAGCCTACGTATCAGCTTACTATTTGAAATTGTACCTATATAGGGAAAGATACCTTTATTGAAATCTACATACTTGTCCCATGTCGTCTCAGTATAATCGACAACTGGGAGATCTCTTCGCTCTCTATTGTGTACTAAATGAACATTTCGATAATAATCAGGAGGAGCTAGGAAAACAGGTGGCAAAAGGAATGCTATGTAACAGGTACCATCCCAATCTAGAGGCAGACGTATATATGCGGTCTGATCACATATAAAGTAGGAATGGCGAGAAGATCTAAATGAAGATTTACCTTGATCACTATATTCTACTGTAGTAACGCATTTGCTATGGCCCATATGTATGGAACCAACTTTTCTTACACATAATTCACCCTTAACTGGAAGTACTGACATAGTGGGCAGAATTAGTTCAACTTCGGATTCGACATTCAGAATCATAAGATTAGGTGTAAAATTACCTAATCCATACACTTCATTTTCTAGATCAGTTCCTGTTCTACTGGGGTGACCCTTCTTATCAGGGTAACAGATTGTGAATAAAACTAGATTCAGATTTCCCCATATCCAATGGTGTTGATAAACTGCTGTGTCTGAGTCTATGGAATTTAGTAAACTAAACCATGCTCCACAGGAGCCATTATGTGTGAACGGATGGGGGAAGAAAGGCAGAACTCCTTTGTTATTCTGATAGGGAGGGAGTCGGCCACACACCCAACAATTAGTGGCATTACTAGTCTGATGGGAATGGTGTAACATACTAATGAAAGTGTTATTACGCAGCGCAAGTCTATAGGATAATTCATGTGGGGGTAGGTCACTAAAAGAATGTTCATTAGTTATATTGAAAATATGTTTAGAAACAGGATAATACATATGCAACAATATACTTGCAGTCATTATTATAAAACTCAAGAAAAACAAAATTAATAATGTCACTATACAGTGGCTACGCAGTGTTTTACAGTA
The DNA here is from genome assembly GCF_964204655.1 of Triturus cristatus. NCBI lineage: Eukaryota > Metazoa > Chordata > Amphibia > Caudata > Salamandridae > Triturus > Triturus cristatus. Next base: position 774,122,544 of record NC_140593.1, read on the forward strand.
TGCATGTCGTTTCAACATTGTTCTTGCTTGTTCATGATTCAGACTCAAGGGATACATGTCGGGGACAGATTCAACCGCTTCACCTTGGAGAGGACTTAAACAATCAAATCGGCCGACGGCCTGGGTCTGAGTTTTAATTTATAAAGGTCCGTGCTACTGGCCTCAGCCAAAGGTAGCTTTGAGTCAATGGGTGAAGACACACGAGGAGGACTGTTTATATCCGAAGGAAGTCCATGAAATTTCTTGATGTGGCTTGAATGGATCCACCCCTTTCTTCCTTCGATCTTCACGGCTGTCCTTGTGGTCAACAGGACCAGCTTAGGGGTCTTCCACCTGGGCTCCAGTTGAGTCTTTCTGTCAAAGTTCCTCACAAGGACATAATCGCCCGGGATTACGTCATGGGGTTTCACCTCAGTGTTGTCAGGAAAAGCTGCAGCTACCTGTGAACGACAAGATTGTAGTGCAGACATCAAGGAAGCCAGGTAATCTGTCAGCATATTACAATCAACATCAGTTATTTTACGGGGTATAGGCGTCCCCCACATATTCGGTGGTCTACCAAAGATCACCTCATAAGGGGATAGCCCTGTTCGAGAGTGTGCTACCATTCTTATGTAAAATAGTGCAACTGGTAAGGCTACTATCCAGTCAACACCTTTCTCCTTACATATTTTTGACAATCTGATTTTCAAAATCTGATTATGTCGTTCCACGAGACCTGCTGCCTCGGGGTGTCGGACACAATGAAACTTCCACTGATATCCCAGCAAAAGTGAAACATGTTTCATTAATTCGGATGAAAAAGGCTGGCCGTTATCTGAATATACAACACGTGGTAAACCGTACCGTGGGAAGAATTCTCGAACTAGCTGCTTGGCAGTAGTCGGGGCAGTGTAATCCGATACTGGGTACGCTTCAGTCCATCGGGAAAGAGCGCAGACAACTACAAGAACATATTTGAATCCTCGACATCGTTCCATCTGGATATAATCCATCTGGAGGACTTCAAAAGCATGATCGGGAGGCTGAAATCCACCCTGCTCTACGGGAACACTTTTTCCTGGGTTGAACTGACAACATATCATACAGGTACGGACTTTTTGTTTAGCTGCAGTTCGTAGATGTTTATTGAACCAAATGTGTTGAATGCTGTCTAGCATAGCTTTTTCTCCTAAATGCGCCGGACTGTGAATTGTAGCTATGATGGCTTGGACCATAGAGTCAGGAAGAAACCATACAGATTTCTCCTTTGTCACCCATCCCTGATCTGTCTGGATCCCTCCTAGTTCAGTCCATTTCTTTATTTCTTCTGTTGTGGCATGTGACTGTATGTCAATTATATCAAGTGCGGGATCCTTAATCGTCATACACTGTATTGGTGTCCGAACTATTGTCTTTGTCATGTCGGATGTGCGAGTCTGAGCAGTCTGTTTAGCTGTTCTGTCAGCTAAATCATTGCCTTGAGAAATGATATCAGTAACCTTCATGTGTGCTTTACATTTCATAATCGATATAGCTGTGGGCAGATGGATTGCGTCTAACAAAGCATGAATGAGAGACCCATGCTGAATATGGGTCCCATGAGAAGTTAAATAACCCCTCTCTCGCCAAAGCACCCCGAAGTCATGTACAACTCCGAATGCATAACGTGAATCAGTGTATATGTTAACTTTCTTACTTGTGGCTTGAATACAGGCTTGTGTTAGAGCAATAAGTTCTGCTGCTTGGGCTGACAAAGTATCTATACAGTTTGTTTCAATAACCTCAGTGTCTGTTGTGACTGCATACGCGGCCACTAAATCTCCTGTACTTGTTCTCATGCACGATCCATCTATATATAACGTCAGGTCTGGATCTAACAATGGAACGTCTGTTAAGTCTTGTCTGGGTTTCGTCTTTATTTCAATAACTTCAACACAATCATGAGCTAGTGGGTCTGTTCCAATTACAGGTAAAAGTGTAGCAGGATTCAATGTATTACAACGTCGGATCTCTATGTGTGGCTGAAACAATGTCAGTTCATAACCGGTAAGTCTTGCTATGGTCAGGTGTTGTGTTTGCGTTCGGTTCACAAGAACTTCTACTGCATGTGGTACTTGTACTGTCAATGGATGTCCTAACACTATGGCATCGCTTTGTCTGATTGCTAAAGCTGTTGCTGCCACTGATTTCAGGCACGCAGGCAAAGCCTGAGCTACGGGATCTAATGTACTAGAGAAATAAGCACATGGCTTGTGTGATCCTGCTTGTTCCTGAGTGAGTACTGACAAGGCAGTACCTTCGCGTTCTGTAACAAAGAGTGTAAAATATTTGCTGTAACATGGTGTCGCTAAAACAGGTGCTTGACATAGAGCTTTCTTTAAGCTTTCAAAAGCTTGTGTGTGATCCTGAGTCCAAGGGAGGACAGTCGATGTGGCTGCCTCCTGTGTTGTCAACTGAATGAGTGGTTTTGCTAGAAATGCGTACTGAGGGATCCACTGCCTACAATATGAAGTGAGGCCTATGAAAGCCCGCACCTCCTTTTGTGTCTTGGGTATTGACATGTTAGCAATAAACTGAATGCGATCTGGTGTAAGCTGCCTTCCCTCCTTGGACAGCGAGTGACCAAGATAAATAACTCGCTGGACACAGAATTGCAGCTTAGAAGGAGACACCTTGTGCCCCTTGTCGGCTAGAAAATGTAAAACTGTCAGAGAAGCCTTTTCACATTCGGGCTCGCTTCTCGCGGTGATCAGCAGATCATCGACATATTGAAGCAGTGTAGTGTTAACTGGCATGTGGATACTGTCGAGTTCTCGTTTCAGTGCTTGGCTATAGATGCTGGGGCTTTCTGTAAATCCTTGAGGAGCGCGTGAGAATTTAAAACTGCGCCCATTTAAACTGAATCCGAACAAATATTGACTTTCCGGATCTATGGGGACGCTGAAAAAGGCATTCTTGAGATCAATTACAGTAAAGAATGTTGCTTCGGAATCAATAGCTGTCAATAATGATGAGATATCGGGGACCACAGGGAATTGTGGCACAATGCATTTGTTTAATTCGCGTAAATCAATAACCAATCGATATACTGGCGGGGCTGTAGGATCTGTTCGTTTAAGAATCGGAATTATCGGTGAATTACATACATTGGAGTCTGTTTCTACAACTACTCCTTGGGCAATTAGCTCGTCAATGATTTGTAGTAAAGCCACTACAGCATCTTGCGGTAACTTGTATTGTCGCATTCGTGGTAGTACCACTCCTGCCTTTAATGTGACTCGGTATGGTGTAATGTTCATACAACCAACATCAGTAGGGCCTTGTGCCCATAGATGTGCTGGTAAAGTCTGTAATCGGCGATCCATGTCTCTGGATACATAATGACCTTTAAAATCACGTAAAAACAATCTTACTCCTTCCAGAGAACAACAGATAATAGCCCCTAGGGCTTTCAATGTCTTTATACCTAACAGGTTTTCTGGACAAGATTTGGTAAGCAATAAATCAGTAGTTCGTGTCAGAGGACCAATCGTAAGTGGAAGTGGCTGTGATACCTCATTAACAATAGGTTTTCCTGAAAAACCAAGGGAAACATTTTGAGAGCCTGAGAGGGGTGCCCCTGGAACTTCACTACGCTTTATTGTTGTTCGACTTGCCCCCGTATCGAGTAAGAATTTTCTGTCTTGACCTAATAATTCACTATGTACATAAGGTCCTTCTTGATCTACAGGAATCTCAATAAGGGGTAAGTCAACTTCCCTCTCTAGGCTAGTTCATGCGTAACGCTGATACTCAGGATATTCATACTGTGCAGTCTGATACATTTGTCGTGTTGTGGTTTGTGTGGCAGTAGCAGGCATCGGTGGTGCAGCTGGCACAAACTGTATGGGTTGTTGTAAGGCTGGCATAGACTGTTGCTGAGCTGGCATGGACTGTCCATGCTGCGTAGCTCCTTGTTCATTCTGATCCTGTCTGAGTGGTCGTGGTCTTTCTTTCGCAATACCTATAGCTATATTACGCTTCAGGACTTGACAATCGTGTACATAATGGCCTAGTTGTTTACAGTAATTGCATGTTCCCTTTACAGGAACTGCTGAATCTCCGGAATGTGTCACACCCTTTTTGTGACCATCCGCTGGTACTGTCTGGGAAACTAGCATTTTCATTTTTGTATCCTTCATACGTCTTTGTTCGTGTTCTTGTTCATCTCTAATTCTATTGTGATGATACTGTAACATTTGTAGCATTTGTGACGGAGTGTTACTTTGCCAGGTACTCTCAAATTTCAATATCCTATTCTTCACTGGAGGCAATGCATTTTCCACTAATTTTGTCACAAATAAATGTGGATACGACTCACTACTTGCTTTTATACCGCTATTTACACCAAAACATTTTTCAAATCGGGCATAATAATCACTTGTGTCTTCATCATGCTTTTGTTTACAGGCTGAGATTGCACCCCAATCTTCCTTTTTCGTAGTTAATAAACGTGGCAGTACTTGTACTAGTAAACCTGGTAATGCTTTAACTTTATCCCCGAGCCCTGAACCTGCAGTTCGGGCCCTTTCCTCTGCTTCTAATGCTGTCCAATCTATTTTTTGGTCTCCCACTTCCCACTCTTTTTCTTTCAGTTTTTCATAAATGCCAGCAGGCATTAGCACCTTTAATATCGTCATAATATCAGGATAGGTATACTCTCCCATCAGTAACATGTCTTTAATTTCTCGGTGAAAACCCGCTGGGTCTTTGTCATGACTGGGTACTACTTTCTTCATTTCTAGCAATTCAATTTTTGTTATGGGTGTGTATACAAATACACGGTGAAACTGATTGTCTTCGCCTTTTATTGGGTGCACTTCTCGTAAGGGATTTTGTCTATCCATGTAATACGGCATTCTTTCCTTGCTGGGCAGCGAGAAAGGATCTGGGCTTACAAAAAGGACGTACTGTTTACGTGACACTAATATTTCTTTAATTAACTTGTTACTAGAACCTCTCCATCTATTCGTGAGTAGTTCAGTTAATATATCAGGTAAAGGACCAGGATCAGCATGTTGGCTCTTATATAATATAAGGAGTTGCTGAATCATATAGATTCCAGCTAAACGTTGTTCATCTGGACTGAGGTTAAAAAACGTGTGTGCTACGGTCTCATCACCGTATTTTCCAGGACTGTCAATCCAGTGGACGGCTGATCTGGCTAATTCTTGCTCATCCATGGAATCGAGGAGGTGGTAACCCCTTCGTTCTCGGAGTATTTTATCTGCGGCTTGAAACAAATGTTCAGGAGACTTCAGATTTATTATTGGCGTCGGATACGTCCTGCTATTACTTGGACATACAGAGTGTATTGGATCAGAAAAACATCTAGTATTATTACAGGATCTTCCTCTACCTACATAGGCTATGGTGTCCGATTGTCTTACGGAATCCCCTGATTCGGACATTTCATCTTGCTCGAACTCGTCTGTTCCCAATCTTTCTTCATGAATACGTTCTATTTCTTTACGGATCTTTCGGCACATGGCTATTATACAATTTTGCTTATCGTGTCTCCCTTCTGATATATTCTGGCTCCATCTCGTAAGAATAAGCATTGCATTCGGGTCTACCCCCGGTCGGTCTTGATTTCTGATCACACAGTTTATGAGGAAACGTAACAGTTCCCCCTGTATCTCTACTTTCTGGAATTCCATAGCTCTATTAATACATTCTGGATCTCGCCCTGTTTGAACAAAATGATATATTTTCTCTAGATGCGCAGTAATTCCTGGTAACTTCGCTAAATATCCTGCGGCTCGTCTGATGCGTAATGATGCCAGGACCATTTCGTCCTCTTTACCGACCACTGGGTCATATCTACAATCTATAAGAAGTTCCTTAAGCGCACGTTCACTTACGAATTTGGGTGTACGTGAATGCGCTGACTCTTGAAAAACAAGTTTATTTATTCTAGGTGGCGTAAAAGTATTGCTAGCACCTCCCGTGGCCCCATCTGGGGCGTCGGGTGTGAATGGATTCGTCGAACGTGACACAGCAACTATAGGTGTGGACACAGCCATGGAAGTACCTGTAGGGACAGATGCGGAGACAGATGTGCTTGCCGGAACTTGTGACTCGACTTGTTGCTGTAGGGATACGGGTGCTGGATCTTGGCGTTGGACCTCCCTGGTATGCGGTCTATGTGGGGCGGAATTAGCATACTCGGGAGCTGCGTCATCTAAATATGAGGAAAGAAAAACATCTTCCGCTGTTCTAGGGTGCCCCTTAGGATGTGCCTTGATTGGAAACAATGGGGGTGGCAAGTCTTTTGGTATCTCTGGAGCAGCCTTAGGTAATCCTTCGGCTAGAAGGGGATACATACCATTCATAAGGGCATTTCTCTGTCTATCCACTTGTTCTGATTTCACTCTGATACCTTCCTCAATTAATAGATTTTCTTGAACTTTATTTGAACTTTCTTTACTCTTCTCTTCCTGTCTACGTGCTTTTTCTGTACGTCTATGAGATTCTTTACGCCATAACTCAACAGCGTCTTTCTGTGACTGTCTGACCTTTCTTTTCCATAATTCTTCCTCGACTTTCATGATGCACTCTGCATCCCAGGTTCCCGCTGCGGGCCACCTTTGACTTTCTGGCAATCCCTTGGTGTAATCTACCCATAAATCAAGAAATAATATAGCGTCTAAGCCATGTTTGTGATACATGAAGTGCCCTGGAGTATCCCTAGGAGGAATAGGGACGGCTTCTTCGAGTACCCCTTTCCTAGTAGTGATCTGTCTTAATTTCGAAAAGAGCGGCATATTGAGAACTGACCTTATACTTGATTTTCACCTGATACTTGAATTTGAACAGACTTAATACAATAAACACGATAATGAACAGTCATTCATACCACGATATACTTAAACACTTTAAACATTTAAACATTAAACCTTTAACTGAAACAACAATGATGATCGTCTGCAAAACTAAATCACCAAGCATAATTCTCGACAATAACTAGATACTTCGGAATACTTGATATACTGCTAAACAGTACATATACACTGCTAAACAGTGCAGACCGGATTTGTGTACCCAAATCCGTCTTGACCGGCACAACCTATGTGCGCGTCAACACGCCTCCCCGGCGATGGTACTCACCGGGTAGCTCCTTGAAACGGAAGGCCTCGGAGAATGGACTGGACTCGATGACTGCGGACATCGGACCCTCTGGACATCGGGACTTCGAAAACCTGGTGGGCCTCTGTATACCTCGGATCTTGCTCTCTCAGCTAGGCTCTGGTCGGGATACTTCGCACTTCTCACCGCCTCGTCTGGGTTGATCGCAGCCTCAGTCGCCCCCGCTTGACCGGAGGGAGCTACAGGAAATCCTGCTGGTACGCGTTATGGTCCGTCCAGCTGTGGCAGGAGACCGGGCCTGCAACGCACCGCCGGCGCGTGAGATGAGAAAGTGTCCCTGTTCGGGCGCCATTATGTGGTAAATATTCTATTACCTGGACTGAATTTCATACGGAGTCTTAAATAAAATAGCTCAGAATAATAAGAGGCAGAATCCGTGGTATAAGAGGTTTCTGAATGGGCTTTATTCCAAAATGGCCGACTCGAGTCGCGGCCTTCAGGTTCCGTCACCACGGGGGTTCAGGAAGTGAAGTACATACTTTATTGACAGGAAATTGCTTTTATAGAACATACATTACAATGAAATGAATACAGTAGGCGTAACAATTGATAAGGACATTGACGTTTGGTCTGCATAACTAGAAAATGGGTGTAATAATGAGTGAAAAGGAACATGATTGGTTATGATGTCATACATAGGTGGATCTATAAGATAATACTTGGCCTAAATGCGCGCGCAGCAGTATGACGTGTAATTGACGTGCAACTAGGGGGTGACGGGGACTTGACATTTAGCTCTACATGTGGAGACAAAAAGTCTGGGGGGTCAAGTCAACCTAATCCCAAATCATATCTAACATCCTATGTTTAAAGAACTATGTTATCCACAAGGAAGGACTCTCGGACAGAATCTATTCTATATTGACTGTGTGTACGTGCACAAGCGTCTAAGTGTCTACACTGAATGCGAGGGGCAGAAACTTTCCATGGTAACAGGGCTATGAATTACTTGCATGAAGACAGCGAGGCCGGGCCCTTTTGCTCGGTAGCTGGAAGAATGTTTACTTAAACTACTAGACAGGAATGCATCGGCTGAGGAGCAAAGTAGATAATTCGAAGGTGAAATACAGCTTCTTGGCAGGCAGGCGAAACTGGCCGAGGCAGGCACCGTTAGCCGCACAGGGAGTAGGACAAAGTTCATGGATACAGATGCGAGCTCAAGCTGAAGCTGTCAGAGGCAGAGAGCAGGGAAAGGCTTGAGGACAGAATCGGGCCTACTCTGCCTGAACTGCAAAAATGGAGTAACTTAGCCATATAAAGTCGGTGGCCTTTCATACTTAGGAATCGAATATCCAGCCCATTGATGGCGGATCTGACAGAGGACATGTTGATAGTGGACGCACATGTGTTTGCGTCTTCGAAACTGGAACTGGAGGGAACATACATGTGTTTGCAACATGCACATAGAACCGCTGGGGTCCAAGATAGGGGACATAACTGACCAGGAAAATCCACATTTCCACAGTTGTTCAGTTCGTTTCTTGCTTGTGAAAGACTTATATGTACGTAGGAAGCAGTTTCCGTTTTCTCTAGCGTATGCTGTAACTATTCACAAATGTCAAGGATTAACTGTAGTGCATTTGTAAACATTGGTTCAACTGTGTTCAAAGAAGGTATGGCATATGTTGCTTTGTCACGAGTGAAAACATTATCTGGACTATTCATGATAGACTTTGATGACTCAAAAGTTAGTGCTGATGCAAATTGTGTAAAGGAGTATAATAGATTAAGAAGAAGCTACGCTCCTCATTTAGGTCAGTATCCTGTGTTTGAAAAACGTGTTGTTTGTCAGAAAAGGAGAATTGAGAATGTCTGTAATGAGGATGTACAGAAGAGAAAACAAAAGGAGAGTGATGTGATTGCAAGCAAAAAGAAAAAGGACAATGCCGAAGAGGTTGTTGGTTGTCATTTTGAAAATAGCTCTGGTGTCAACTGCTACGCTAATGTAGTGCTGAATGTTGTATTTTATTTTGAAAGTTTGCAAGAGCAGATAATACTAAATCATGAAAAAAGATTCTGTTCTCTGCTGAGTTTTCTATTTGAGAAGCTGAGTAATGATAAAACTAAAATAGAAAGTGCTTCTGATGTTAGAAAACTTTTAGATGTATGTTCAGGAAGTACACAATTTTCTCAAAATGTCCAGCAAGATGCACAGGAATTCTTGATGTATATTCTTATGGTACTGGAAGAAGAAGGGGTAGAAATAGAAAATTTGTTTGGTGTCTCTTACAAATGGGAACATAGTTGTGAAAACTGTTTCTACACATGCAGCTCTAATGTTGATTCAGAAAGGTTCATATATTTATCATTACCAGAGAGTCAATCAGTCACTTATAGTAAATTAGTTAAAGATGCCAATCACAGCATGGAATGTTCTAAATGTAATTCAGACATGTTTTCAACGTTATTTCTAAAGAAATATGGACAGTATATAATTTTAATGATGCAACGTTGTAGAGCTGATGGAACAAAATTGGACACTTCTATAAAGAAGTTTGTAGGAAAACAATTATCAATTTCAGGAAAAACTTTTGTTACAGTTGCAATATTTTTCCATGATGGACCTTCAATAACTTCTGGTCATTACACAGTTTATCTTCAATGTGAAAAAGGCTGGACACTGTGTAATGGTTCTAAATTGATTTTAAAGCAACGTTTGCCTGCAGAATTACCAAATTCGTATTTATTTTTTCTGAAACCAAAATTTTAGATACAAATTGCAACTTCTGAACAAACCATTTTTTCCGATTTTATTGGATTACCTTTGGATAGTTCATCCAAAAACAATTTAAAAATTACCATTTGGCCTCATGGAAAGGTAAATAAATCTCTTGCGGACTTTTTTGACAGATGTAATTTGGGTGTATAAGCTTAAGCAACAAGATTTACAGACGTTATTTAGTGCAAATAGTTTTTATTGTTAGATGATATTTTTATTGTATATATTATATTTCTATCAAGGTATGTTTTACTGAGAAGAGATTCAGGGCTTTTTTTAAACAATCTTTCAGATTGTTAATTTTTTTGCCCGCTGTTAAGTGATGAATGCAAATGTTTTCTCAATTTGCAGTGAAATTCAATATATTCTGAAAACAGCAAAAAAAAGGGCAAAACATGTCTATGATAAATATGAAAATATGTGGACTGTATTCTAAAATGTATGTTTAAATATTAATACTTTTTTTCTTTTGTTACAGATTGAAAAACGAAATTTTGGGAAAAATAATCCTTTTTTCTAGCAATTAAAAAAAAGCATTTATTGAAAATTAAGTTGGTCAGGTAAGTTTGAAATATCTGTATTTATCACACATTTACTTTCGTAGTCCCTTGTTTTCACTTCTCCTCACTCTGCTTTTGTTATTTCCATTGTGGTCCCTCAAGTACATTGAAGGGTGAAAAAAAAATATTTTTTTTAAAAAAACGTACGCGTACCGTACGCGTACGGTAAATTCTTTTTTAAAAAAAGAATGATAAAATAAATTTTTAAAAAATTGTGAGGTAGGGTGGCTCTTAAAAGAGCCCTTGTGTTAATACAGGGACAGAGGAAAGAAAGAATGGGAATATTAAAAGGGACCACACTTGTGCTGCTCAATCTTATTGTCTATTAAAGGAATACTGGACTCCCCATAAGCAATAAGAGCATAGCAAGTATTGCACCTTATTTGTACCCTTTGAAATCGAGGGTATATGTCCAGAGGAGCAGAAGAGGGTGATGCTCCCACCGCAGAGGAAGTGCTCGGCTGAGCTGCCGAAGATGTACTCGGCTGAGCTTCTGCGGATGTGCTCGGGTGACTTACTGAAGGGTTTGCTTCAGTATGTCGAGCAAAAGTCCTTGGATGAACATCCCTAAGGTGTCTCAACATACTGTGATTACCAAAGGAATACTTCTTCCTTGGATTACCTCTAGATAACACACGCTCACAAAGTGAGCAGGTAACTAAAGGAGCATTTACCTTTTTCTGCCCCTCAGGAAATGTAAAATACTCCCAAATAAAAGAACTCTTCTGTTTCCTCCTTCTCTGTCTAATGATGCTGCTGCCCTGCTCACTCTCAGAAGAGGACTGCTGCTCTGCCATTGTATCCCAAAGACAATTCAGCTCCTTCTCCTAAGAAATCACAAGCAGTAATGAGGGGAATGGGTGTGGTGTTGGAAGTTTCTGGAAATGAAACAAGTTTAAACCAATGAAAAGTGTTGTTTCTGGATCACATGACCTACCATACGCGCTCCGTAAGCTTACCTTACGCGCACGGTAAAAGTACGCATGTGCGTACGTAAGACGCGCGCACGCACGCATGCGCATTACAGGCACGTGCATACGCGCGCATGCGCATTAGAGGCACGCACGCACGTACGGCGTGCCTCCGTAATCTGCGCGCGCGGGTGCGCGTAGGGATGATGCGCTTACGCGTCGCACAGGAAGTACGAACGCGTATGGAATTCGCGTACGCATGCGCAAATGGAACATAAAGATTACGTACGCGCACGGCACATAAAGTACCGTAAGCGTACAGTACATAAAGTACCGTACGCGTACGGTAAGCTTACCGTACGCGCTGGTAAAAAAAACAAACAAAAAAAAAAAAAGGTTTGTAGAAGATATTAACTATGTTATTGAACTATATCTAACTATTTTTTTTTAAAAAGGTGAACCTTTCTATATTGCAGGATACACTTAGCATTTAAAAAAACATACAAATTTACTTAAAAAAACATAGGTTTCACACACGTTATAGTTAGGAATTAGCATTTAAAAAACCTTGCAAATTCACTGAAATGTGCATAGAGTCACACACACACTACCCACACAAACACTTAGGAACCCATACAGATACTGAGACAAGCAATCAATAACTTATATAGACACTCATATAGCTTTTCACAAAAACATGCAGCCACTTATACACCAACATACAGACACATACAGACATTTATACAGTGTAGTTACTAGTCTGCAGTAACATACATTTAATGACTCACTTATAGAATCATGTTACGCACCACAAAAAATCATCCTTTTACAAACTTGTACAACCACTCATTCTTCAACAGGCCTTTCCCTATATATATTAAACATATTAAAATTGTTGAGAAACACATACTCACTGGATGTCATCAGTGATGTCATTTGAGATGTCATCAGTGATGTCATGAGTGATGTCACTGACCATGTCATGAGTGATGTAATATGTGACGTCATCAGCAGTGGATTGCGGGCGCGCGAGTTATAGTTAGCTGAACTAACTATAACGGGGAAATTTCAATGGTTTTGTACGAGTGAAATGTCCAGCTAACTATAACTTGTGTGAAACCTCTGGTTTTTTCAGTGAATATATATATATATATATATATATATATATATATATCGAAGGAGGAACAACTTTACTTGAAAGTGAATCACAAGGACACAGCGGGGAACATGTCGGGAGACTCTTTAATTCACAGGTACAGCATGGCATGATGCATTTCGGCGTGTCAGCCTTCTTCAGACGCCGCTGTTACCCCACCTTCACCTTCACCCTCCTTTGTACATCCTCTGGTGCTCCCATTGGTGGGAGATCAGCTGACCCTGCTGCAAAGGGGTTCTGCAGGCAAATGTGAACCTACAAATCCCAACGTGCATCTTTTTTGGGTAAGTGCGGCAGCTGGATCCGATGTTTTAAAATTATAGCTGAAGTTTGCCTTTGCAAAGGAGGGGCCGTGTAGCAGCAGGTAAGGACATATTGCTGGTGTTAAAAGGGCTCCCTCCAGTCCCCTACGTCCGAGCCTCAGAATTGAAGCAAACCCGGCTGTGAGGTGAACTGTAATCATGCTCACCTCCCCATGTAGTCATAGGCATATATATATATATAAACACAAACTACGCATGGCTTCCAGAACTCTGATGCCAACACACAGACTCAAACTTAATTTTCAAAGCTTTCAGTACTTTTATTCATTCGGTAAGCGTTTGTCACATTGACAACATTTTAAATACAAGCTTCCGATCACAATGTCAGCTACAACCACCGCAGTGGAAGACAGACTATACCTCAAATGTGATTCAGATCGTTATTGCATGATTGTGTTGATCTGATAGCAATGATAAATTCATCACCTTGCTTTAATTATATATTAGAGAAGAGCTTTTTATCTGTGCAATACATATTGAAATTTATCTTTCTTTCTTTCAAAAAGGCATATATCATGGAGTCAAACAATCTGTGTTTTCTCCTTCTCGTTACCACTCAGGTATATATATGCTGGAATGATTTGCAAGGGTGATTTCACGAACTACTGTTTCCTTGGGGACAACGTTTGAAATAAGGCAGTTGACGGCACACAGCCCACTTGGGAGGTATGGTTTGGAACTACTAGCCCCATGATGCAACGCACGTACTCACCTCTGCTCAATCTTAAATTTGAAATAAAATGAAGGGGATGAACTGTTGTTCCGTTGTTGGCCGTCATTTGCTGTTATACTGCCCATGAAGAAGGGTGTTTACCCGAAACGCGTCGGCAGTGGTGGAGGAGCTGAGGAGGTGTTTGTGAGAGCTGCCTTTGCTTCTAACAGCGTGTACCCCTCTGTGTGTGCTGGTCCAATCGAGGGGCAACTCTTTTTCTTCAAATATATATATATATATATATATATATATATATATATATATATATATATATATCTCCAACCAATTCCTCAATTTTTACAAAGAATTTGTGCATTCAGCAGTACGAAAACCTTATTTTGATGCAAAAGGAGATGTAGGTTCTGTTTGCACCTTTTGGCATGGCTTGCAAAATGTATTTATTTTGCACTAAATAAGGTTTTCACAGTGCCAACTGAATGCTGAATTCTTTGTAGAGGTTGCAGAAATATTAGGAGGAATACAAGTGACGGTACTCAGTCGTCCCAGCATACAGTACAATGAAAAAGTGCGCCACACCGGAGTCAGATTCAGTCAATTATATAATTTATGATCAGCATTTTTGTAACCAGTAAATATTTGTATGAACCGATAAATGCACCATTAGGTCAGTTTGTAAAAACAGAATTAGACTGAGTCAAAATCCAGCCTACCTTATCAATATTAATTAGGTAGGTAACAAATTGCAACTCAATCCAATTGGCTACCACCACATGGATGGATAAGCAGGCCACTATGTCCGTGATTGATTTTCAATAAAGTTTTTTTTTTAATGCAACCCATTTCTTTTTAAGAAAGCAGGGCTTCGATTGGAAAAATAAGTTTAGTTTGTTTTGTTAAACTTTGTGAAAGAGTTGGCAATGTTCCCCTGGTCTACTGCCATCCCTTCAACAAACTTTTTTGTTTACATTTACAAAGGGGCAGGACTCCCAAAGAGTTCCATTTCCTTTTTCCAACATAACCTCCTCATTTGAAGTGTCAGTGCATGTTCAAAGTTTGTGGCCAGATTCTAAACATTTATTCATAAGACACCAATTCAGAATTTGGAAGAGATGTGTACAACTGGTCCCTTTTAGATACCGAATTGTTATCCATTTGAATCCCATTTTAGTAGTTGAAGAAGCTTTTCCAATTGCTAAAATGGGATTAATATATAGGAAAAAGCTTTTATACACTCTCAAATGCTGAATCAGCTTAGTACATCTGGCTCTAAATCCCAAAGTACAATCTGCAGTATTTACCTATGAGTCTACATGCCTGATTTGGAAACAAAAAGGTCAGAAAAATACTCTGACAGATTGCTCTATGTTTGGAACACATTGGTAGCTGTTTGAGTTAATAAATTCCAGTAGTACTCCTGGCAAACAGTTGCAGCTATCCTGGTGTACTCACATGCATGACTATGGATATCTCCTAATAGGAAACATTTGGAAAATGCTTAAAGTTTATTAACTTCAATAACAAAATTATTATATATTTTAAAATGTAAATGTAAAATAAATTAAACTAGTTATTGTTTACCTAGAGCTAATAATATAAAAAATTAAAGCACATTGCTTCTTCAAATAAATATTTACTGAATCGTTAGGTGCAGCAACAACAAGTTGATGGATGGAATGTTTGTGGTAATCTCAGCCACTGATAATCGCTCTGAGCCGCATCCCAATCCATCGTTTTGCCCACCATGGAACATCAGTTTGGACCCAGCCATATAAAGATAAACCCTGATCTTGCTCCTCATGGGAACAGTCCAGCCCAAACTGCCAAGCCAGGTCCTGCCTAAACCGGAATACAAGCAACCTCGGACCAGTGTCTCCCTGATAAAGGCTCATCAGCCAGGATTAGCCAGATTCCAGTGAGACAGTGAGCACAGGGCCCTTGTCTGGGCACACCTGGCACACTTTGGGCATCATGTACAACAACAACAAGGCAACGGATGGCATGCTTGAATTAATCTCAGCCCAGGGTCACATATGTAAATCAGCCTTAACCCTGCTCCTCACGGGAACAGTCCAGCCCGAACTGCCAAGCCAGGTTCTCCCTGAACCAAAATACAAGCAGCCTAGGATTAGGTTTGACCTGATGAGGCTCATCGGTCATGTATAGATTGATTCCAGTAGCACAATGAGCATGAGTCCCTTGTCTGGGAATATTTGTCACACTTAGGCAATCAACTACATCAACAACAAGGCGATGGATGGAATGCTTAAATTGATCTAAGACACTGACAATCGGTCAGGCCGCATACAAATCCATCATTTTTTACCCAAACCTCATATTGGACCTAGCCATATACAACTCAGGCTTGGCCCTGCTCCTCATGGAAACAGCTCAGCCCAAACTGCCAGCCATGTTATCCTTGAACCGGAATGCGAGCAACATAGAACCGTTTTAACCCTGATAACAATGGATAGGGATATGGCCCAAGTAATTACCAGTTGCTGAGATTAATTCAAGAATTCCATCCATCACTGTTTTGTATACCCTACTAAATCATTTAAATATTTATTTTATAAATATTACTTTTAAGCCATATAAAAAAACTCCCTATGTAGGCATTTTATTTTTAATTAATATTTAGTAAGCTTAATTTTAAGCATATTACATTTTAATTATAGTTTTTGTAAGTTTACAAAATATTTTATCATTAATACGTTAACTGTTGATTTTTAAACATTTTGGGGAAAGTAAGTAGTACTACTGTGTTGCTACTTTTTGAACCACAAACTGCAGTTTGGAAATTTAGCCCGAAGTGGGCTTTGGCTCCAACCAGAGTAGTATATCTCTCTTGCCTCAGGTTACTTGCTATTTGGTGTATCAGTCCTCTCTCTAAGGAGTGCTTGCATTACAATACAGGAGGGACTATTTTACATCTCTAAAGTACACTACTATTTCAAATTAAATTATTTATCTCATATATTGCATAAGGATATCTACCATTTTTATTTTTGCTCTATCATTTCAATAGCCTGCTATTCATTATTGTCTTGAAAGTTTAAATGAAAGTCAATCATATTGCATTTGCCAGTGCCTGCTGCTTAATACAGCACTATTTGCTCACATCTATGGCATCCTCTCCAGGTGTCTTATACTTGGAGGAGTTGAGTACAACTCTTTTTAGTTCAGCTAGAGAGATGGCCTTCTTATGTGGTGTTCTCTGATGCCTCTGAAAGCATCTGAGGCAGAGTTTCTCAAAAAGTCTAATATCTTTTGAGTCTATGTTTCAGCACTAGTAGAGAGATTGTTATGAAAAGAATGAAACAACATAACTATGTGTATTGTTTCTATAAATTTCTACCTAGCCTTGTAATATATTTTGACAATTTTATTTTGAATAATTTCAACCTGACGTAGACGATTCTTCCTGAATATTAACATTGCAAACGTTGCTCTGCTACTTTAGTTCTACTATCATACTCAAGGAGTGATTTTATCTCCGAACTGAGTTTAAGCCGCGTTAATCTAAGCTGCTCAAAGACCTCACTAACTCGAGCATCTCCAAATTAAATTAGAAGAACAAGTACTTTACGAAGATCTGACAGTTTCCTTTCCTGGTCTGCTCTTTTTAGTCTAGAGATATTTGCCTGGCAAAGTTTTTATGAAGTGCAAAGTCTCCTAACTGTGGCTTTTAAGGCATCGCAAACGTTTTGAACTTAGAACTACTAACATTGCTAAGTGTATAATATGTTATTTCAGCCTAATTGAATAAAAAATAGAAGAATAGAAGAAAAGAAAAGAATGGTGCTTCTTTAACCATTCTCTATTGAAATTTCATCGCGCATCTGGCTGAAATCGTAGTGAAGAAATTTTCAAATGAATTTGGGCATGGTGTGAGATCGGATTTGGGTCAAAGATGAATATTCAATTGCCAGCAAGTTTGAGAAACTAATTTACTCAGGGGTTTGCATGAAAGGTTTGAGTCTATATGAGAGGATCTTTAAAAGAGGAATTAATGGCAACAGATACAATGCTAACCTTCCCCTTTGACAATATTGAAACATACTTATTTCTTAAAATAGCCAGTGGGCTGAATTCATTATTTTATTAGAAAATGTTATCTATACCTAATCACTAACCAATCATCATTACTACTGTGACTGTAACAGAAATAATTACACCTGCCTTCTACAGTTACCTAATTATTACACTAATACACTATAAAAAATGTTTATAAAAACCAATAAGTAGGAATGTCTGAAAACTGCACTTAAAAAAGTGTATTTGATCATTTATTATCATCAGTTACAGTTCTGACAAACATTATCAAAACTGGTGCAGTACTGTCCAATTTATACATAATTACCAATAGAACCGAAAGTATCAACATCTAGTCATTCTCTAGGCTGTCTCAATGTGTTACAATATCACAATTGCAAAAAAAGATATACATTCCAGAGAAATCCACTTCTAGTACTGTAATCATACGTAACCAGCCAAGTGCTCCTTACCTTAGCTGCGCCAGAGTGGCCCTATCTTAAGAGGCAAACACAGGTGGAAAACATGTATAGTCTTTTTAACCATGTGAATACCATGGGTTGGAAGCACAAACAGTAAGACTCAGTCACAGTAAAAAGTCCAAAAAACAGATGCTCCAAAGTGAAAAATACAGGTAGAACCAATTTGCAACACAGGTTAATTAGTTTGTTAGGTAGCACGAAGTATAGTGTTAAAAAGTTGTTTTTTCCAAAAAATGTATCACAAATCTTCCTTTCCTATTGAGTGAGATTGCTAATAACAAGTGGATTGTAATTTTGAATGACATAACCAGTATTTTTTTAGCAAATTTACAAAAATAAGCTTTTATTTATGGTTAGGACTTCTCATGTACCATGTAGCTTTACCCATGGAGTGACAACCATCTTTTTACAACTCTTCACTCTGGGGGCATACATTTTATTAATATTATTATTAACATGTCCCACTATTACATTTTAAGCTTTCCGACCTGTGGGATTAGTGGTGTAGTTATTGTATAAAATATGTGTTTCCTAAATTGCAAAGTACTCCTCCTTGCCATGTGTTCTGACAGTGGTTTAAAAATTGCAGTCCAGACAAATGACAATGATACTTTTGTTTGAGCCATATATTTTGGTGGTATTTGTGAGTGGTGTGAATACATGCTGCAGCTAACATACAACATTTACCAGCATCCACACTGGTACTTTTCTCTTTCACCCACTTACCAGGGCTTTATGGGAACGGCAAATTAAACCAATTTGGAGGGGATCTTTTAAACCTACTGTTTTAAAAACACACAAACTGTGGACCTGAATGGCTGTGTCACAGTGCCTCAATACAGAGTCTTAAATCCTATACAAATTCATTTAAAAAAGGCAAAAAAAAGCACTGGAAACTACACGGAAAAGGAGATTTACTACAGTAAAAATACAAAGTAGAAGATAGCACATTTACAACATGTAGTTCAACTTGAAACAGTTTGAATAGGAAGCTCAACCTTGTGTCATGTATTCTTCACAAGCACAGGTTTAAAAGAGAAACTTGATTACCAGTCTGTCTTAATGAGCCGTGGTCTTTTCTTTTTAAATTGGACTTTTTCTGTAGACCTTTTTTAAATAAATGTGTACGTTTCCTTAGTACGAAAAATGAGCTCGGGACAGATTACTGCACAATTGTTATGTTTGTACATATATAAACCTCAGTGGAAATATCACTAACAATTTTGAATTTTTACTGTATCAGTGACATGGAAAACCACGTCGCACATGAACAAAAATATTCTTTACCGTTAGGAAAAATGTCATTTAAAACAGTGTATTAAAACATGCAATATTATTTGTATTTCTATTTGTTCCACATTATTTTTACCTGAAGCGTTCATGTGAGATTAATAAAATGCAGTTGCATTATCAATGCAATTACAATTACCCAGATGTAGCACAGCAACTTAAATGACACTATACCTACAGATTAACAATCAAATATCCACTAACTGGTGAATGATATAGTAATCTCTCATATTTGTGAGTGCTTGAGAGCTATCTCTATCTTTTAATTGATTATCATGACTTTGTCATAAGCCTAGTCCAGTTCTTATTTAAATCGCTCTAATATTGCTTTCCATTTTATCCACCATAGGAATATAACTAGAGAGATATGTTCACATGTACATTCTTCTCTTGATCTAACACTTACTCCAGGAGCTGGAGCATTTTCTACCACCACCTAAACGAAATCTGGGTCTTTGGTTCATCAAAACCTTTAGAAGGCTTGGTCCATCCGACGGAGTGTGAGGTTTGCCTTCTTATCCAACTATTTGTACCCCCCACTCCGGCCCCAACTATTAACAACCCCAAAAGAATTATCATTGGAATTGATAACTCCAAGTATGTCTGTTTATGTGAATGAAAGTTACATTCACACAGTTTTTCAGAGGAGTATTCATTATCCCCTTTCTCTACAGTAGGCCACATGTACTTTCCTGTTGATTTGTTTCTCCCCACGTTCATCTAGTTTTGGATGTTGAAAACGTTTAAACGATGCAGGAAGGCAAGGGGTTGATTTAAAACAGGCTGTGGTTTAATGTCTCTTTAAAATTGAGCGGAAGAAAATGCCAGCCGCTTATCAAATCATTTTTTAAATCTGAGGTAAATTTTCAAGGAGTGCCTGTTTCAAAGCAGCTTCCGCATGGCAGTTTTCTGATTGATTTTTCAGACAGTTGCACTTTATTTCTCGGGACCATAATTAAGGCATTACATTGATCTGCCATGTGGCAGTGAATTATATATTGAATTAATGTCAAAGTTGAAAGATGTTTTTTCTTCTTTATTGCATCTTCTTCCTCTTCCTATACTGCTTACTTTGACCATGCTTATTTACCCATTTACTAGCTACAACACTAAAGGCCAGCACAATTGTGTTCAGCTTCTATATGCTACAATTTCAACTGCAGCCACCTAAGAAGACCAGCAGTACAAAACAGTACAAAAGATTAATTGAAAATATACAAAATTATTAGCTAAAGTGTAAGGGATTACAGCATGATATAGAACATAGTCAATGTTTTGTTTTTACACTTAATTAGTGACCTTGGCTTTGCAGCGTGGCAACCCCATCATATGGCCAGGGTACATGCCGATACACCCAACTATATGTGGCTGAAAATCTAAAATTGCACTTGCAAGCCTAGAAATGCAAGCGACCATTCAGAATTTAAGATACACTTAGAGGAACATGCTTGATGAATGTAATATTTTGAGTGCTGAATCTTAGGGCCAGATGTACAAAGCATTTTTCATGTCACAAACGGCTCGATTCATAGGCCATTTGCGACTGCAAAAATGCTTTATTTTTTTGTACAAACACCAAACTGTGCTTTCACAGAATTGCAACTTGGGTTTGAGATTTATTTGGAAGGGGGGTATTGAGGACATCCCTTCCAAATACCAAATCAAAGTGGTACTGTTGAATGTTTTGTGACCGAATTCTGGTCCTCAAAACATCAATATTTTACCACCAATTTAAAATTGGTGGTAACCTATTTTAAATGGGAACAGATACCCATGGGACCACTTCCCATTTGAGAATGTAAAAAATGTAAATGTTTCTTTTTATTTAAAAATGCATTCCATTTTCCTTCAAGGACAATGAGCTGCATTTTGAAAAAATAACATTGCTTTTTTTAACCCCTTCAGTGCCACGCCCTTTCCCCGCCCTGTGCCGGGCGTTGCATTAGCGGGCGGGGTTCATGACGAGATAGTCTCGTCATGGGCACAGCGCAACCGCGCTCCATGACGAGACCATCTCGTCATGGGCACTGAAGCGGTTAAAGGCAATCACAGACATTGTGGTCTGCTGCGGCCCAGCAGCGAATTATACCTGTGATGGCTATCACTCCTAATTGGTTGCCAACTGAAACATACCTCATTAGTATTTAGGTAGGTCGATTTGCGACACACTAGGAATCGGTAATTATTAAATAAATGTTTAATGCATTAGAAATAGTGATATACTACTTGCAATTTGGGAAAACATGAAATTTGGAAACTGCTATTCCCAGTCATTGTACATCTGGCCCTTAGTTTATATGAACTGAACACCTGATATTAGGACATTATGTAGACAGACAGAAGCCTATTTCTTCTCGCATTCCCCTACAAAATGCCTTCCAGGGGCCCAGCTTTCAGTAGGGCAGCAGTTGCAGTTGCATCGGAGCCTGGAGAAAACCCATGAATCCTGATCTTTGCTGTATGATTCTGCCCAACCTGAGGTCAGAGGCCAATTTTCCTAGCTTGCTCTAGATCCCATTGCAACCTTGCTATGCTACTGATGCCTTCTTGGATATTTGCAGACAGAAACACACGTACAATGCTTGTGCAATTTCCTTGATACACCATTTCTTGGAAAAAAGGTTTGTCAAGAAACCATGTAGTGGAATTAATTTTAATCAGAGCTGACAGCTTCATTAATCCAAGCTGCTTCTTATCAGACGGAGCCAGCATACAATGAACTCAACCCCTTTTTTAAATTATTTCCTCTTAAAGACTGAACTTCTAAGAGCTAATTTAAGTGGTACATCTGATTCACATTCTCCTACCTAGTGAAGCTGTTCTATGCTCTTATAATTCCTAGGCTCTGTTGTTAATGAAAATCTAAGGAATATTTCAGCAAATGAAATAGGGCCACTGCAAAATGCAAAATGTCACTTCTGTTTTATTTCATTTTTTTAATGTGTACCGAAAGAATATCGTTGATAAAATGTTTGTCTATTGATATCAGTAACTAATCTATATTATATAAACATATCATATAATCAATTCTTCCCGGAGTAGAATATATTACATAGCCTTTACAGCTGGGTATCAGTCACTTCCTCATGTTTTATTTAGCAAAAGCGGCAATCGTTTCCAGCATGTGTGTGAATGTTCATGTGTATGTGCACACTCACTGAAGAGACCAACTAGTCTAAAACTGGACAGGGATTGCTTCTTGTCACAACCTCCTCTTTGACCCTCTGCATAGTGGTCTAGCACTCAGGGCTCAGGATGCTTTGCCCAAATGGCTCCCTATGCACGTTATGACATCATGACTGATGTTTCCCACATCCTATTGATTCATGTTTCCCCAATTTCCTCATGATTGATGTTTTCCCAGCATCCCTTTTAAATGATGTTCCCCCAACTCCCTCATGACAGCTTTCCCAGCATCCGTAATACACTAAATATGCAGAACCATGTGGTCCTGAATATTTGAAGGGCCAAGAGGAAAAAGAGGAAGTACACCCTCCTGATTCTAAATCTTATTCACATTACAGTACTCCACTATTATTCTTATCAATCTATTGATTGTAAGAAAAAAAGAGAGAAAAAGAGAGGTATTGGGATGTCCCTACGTGAAGCTACCACTAATGGAGTGGTGTAGGAAAAGACCTTGCTTTTATTTATTTTCCCTCACATACCCTAGTGGTGTCATGCTTCATCATCGGGACACCGCGATCCCTATAAGTCGCGGTTGGCTCAACCAATATTTCAGGGAGCACTTAGATAATATAACAGACCAGGGGGATAAAGATTAAAAATTCACTGTTAGACCCCAGTATCCCTTTATTCTTGGGTTTGACAGGAATATTAAAATAATGACATTAGGGTTGTATGGAAAATTATGGTCCTAAGACCCTAGGGCCAACATGTTTCAGTCCTTGTGTGCCCAAAACGATATGGTGCTAGGACTTTCTTCAGGGCTATGTCATCCCCTGGTAAAGGTAGAACTGGGAAATACCCTATCCTATTTAAATAAAGGGCAGATATCTGCTCCTTTGTATGTTGTCAATAATTTAAAAGTTATGTCACTCCATCTGTGAAGAGAAACACACAACAAAAAGAAAGAAAAGGTATATATCAGCTCATCCTGATCTTCAGACGCTAAATAACACCATGATGTCAGAAGTTCCCTCACATTTTCCCAGGTTGTGCTCTTGCAGTATAGTGTGTCAATTTGAAAGCTATACCTTATGCCAAGAGAACTCACTTTCATATGTTCAGTGTTTTGTACTGGCTAGTTGCCTTTATATAGTGTACCTTAAACCCAAGTGACATAGACAGGAAGAAGTTCCTTAATCGTGCACACACTCACTCACTCGTCTTCATGTGTATCGCTTTGTAATACAATAAAGTTTTGTTGAAACACAGGTAAAATATTTTCGATGTTCTTACCCCGTTTAGAGAGTAGTAGTGATCCACGTGGAATCACGCTTTAACGGGCGTATCCCTGGTTCCAGGATTTTGGTTAAAAGCCACAAAGTATATCGGTCCATCAACACATTGACGGTGTTTTGCAAATTATATATAAGACGAAAAAGAAAACAGAACACAGGAGGCATATTTAAGCTGCGTCTTAAGGCTGCCGTCTCTCCGTTTGGAGTTAGCGGTAGCAAAACATGATAACATTTTGTCAACACGTCATGCGGAGTACTCACGGTCTGTCCGGTCTCACCCCTCAAATGACCTAAGTGACGCGGATTCCATCGGCTTGAGCGATGTTTTAGCCGTGCATTGCAAGCTTAAATGTCCCGGAGGGAAGTATCCATTTCCGGGTGTATAGGCAAACTCGCGCGAGATTTGCGAGGAGGTCGCTGTGAAAGTAATAACATAAACGTAAAAGTAAAAATAAACAGTGCACATGTTTTAAAAACCGGATGAATTTGTTAGTAAGATAAAGAAAGAAATGTGAATTAAATGCTTCTCAATACGAGTAGCCACACCACAACCGCCAAAGTAAACCCGAAGAGAATACACCTCCTATTTAAGAGGAATTATGGGACATGTAGTACCATCCTTGAAAAGGCAGAGGGTAAACCCCACCTAATATATTCTTTACCGAGACTGGTTAACGTAACGGGAAGCCGTTAACATGGGCCATATTATTTATGACTTCATTACATTAGGATACAGGAGCAAATGTGTAACCGCGGACTCACTCAGTCACATCAAATTGTAATGTGAATAGAGCCACAGGGTTGAATCCCTTTCAGAGCGGGCGTATATTTTATATATATATATCTGTGTAATTTACAGTGTTAGAGATTTCGGCCTATTTATAAGACCGGACGACATTTTTGCAGAATAACCCAATGTGAGGGCACTGACACTAGTACCTCGATGTTTTGGTGGAATAAAATGATGATCTCTTGTAACGATACTGGGTGTTTCAAAACAATACATATCATGACTTATTAATATTTTAGGTCTTTTTATTTACTTGATTCCAAAGAATGGAATCGTTAAGTCCATGGATATGTGTCTTTAGGCGGTACACCCACCGTTGTTCTCTTTCAAGAAGTTTTCTTGTCAGGTCTCCTTCTCCTTTGACTTTCTCGATCACGGTCCATTGTACATCCATGTCTGGATGTTGCATTTCGACATAATGGGATGTTAATCTAGTGGCTGTTATTGCTCTCCTGATGGTTCTTCTATGTTCGCTGATGCGAACCTTAACTTTTCTTCCCGTCATGCCAATGTAAATCAATTGGCATGGGCATTTAATCATATAAATGACTTTGTCGCTATTGCAATTCACATGTGTTCTCTGCTCCCATGCATGGTGCATGCCCAACTCGATCTCTTTTGTGTGTTTGGTTAGTGGACATACCACACATGCTCCACATGGATAATGACAGCTGACCGAAGGTTGCTGCCAGAGTGTGAGTTGTTGAGATGTTCTCTTTCTCAAATCTGTATATATCAAGCTGTCTCTTAGACTTTTATTCTTCTTAAATGAGACCATGGGTTTGTCAAACTGCAATTTATTTGATGTAAGGATCTGCCATTTTTTGTTGATTTTCTTAACATCATTAGATGATGCATTGTATGTAGTGACACACATGATGGTTTCTTTAGATTCTTTTTTGTTTGTTTCCAAAAGGGCAGCTCTAGGTGTGTTGCGACATCTTTTCTTGGCTTTATCAATGATGCATTTAGGGTAGCCTCTTTCTTCCAGTTTTTTCGCCAATGATCTGCTTCGACCGTATAATCATTCAGATCTTCACAGTTTCTACAAATACGCAGAAAATGACCGACGGGAAGATTTTCCCGGAGGGAGCGTGGATGTGCGCTCTCAAAATGTAGAAGACTGTTTTTATCAGTCAGTTTTGTGTATAGAGAACTGGAAAGACCTTGATCTTTTGCTCTAATTTTGACATCAAGGAAGGAGACTTCATTGTGATGGTATGTCATGATGAATTTTAAATGGGGTTTGAGTTGGTTAAGCCACCCATGGAAGTTGGACAGTGTTCCAGCATCTCCCTTCCATATCAACAGAACATCATCGATTTAACGCCACCACTTACAGATACTACTAGAGTAAGGGTTGGTTGACCAGATATGTGTTCTTCTATTTGGTCAATATACAGACGCACTATGCTTGGAGCAAAGGTGCTGCCCATCGAAGTGCCATGGACTTGAAGATAGAGCTGGTCTTCAAAACGGATTTTTTTTTCCGTTAGTGCTATACGCATCAATGTAATGATCCAATTAATTGGAGCATCCCAGGTCCACTGTTCTTGTTTTAACCGGTTTTCAATCACCCAAATGCTTTCCTCTTGCGGGATGCTTGTGTATAATGCTTCTACATCCAAGCATACCAGTAGATTGTTCGTGGGGTCATATGTAATTTCTGGTATTAAATTTAGTAGATGTTTTGTATCTTGTACATATGACTTGAAACATTTGACCAATGGGCAGAGAAACCAGTCCGTATATTGGGAGAGAGTCTCTAACAGAGACCCTACACCGGACACGATAGGTCTTCCGGGTGGCGGTATTTTATCTTTATGTATCTTTGGTATTGTATAGAATACTGGGATTCTTGGGTCATCAGGGTTCAGAAATTTGTGTTCTTTTTTGTACTGTGGGATCTTTGCTGATCTTCCTGTAGAACTTGGTATCTGTCAAGAGATTCATACATGAAGTTCTATACGCAGTTATACTCTGAATCACAGTTGCTCCGCCTTCATCCGCGGGTTTTATGATGATGTCATTTTTCATACGTAAGGTCTTCAATGCACTCCTTTCTTTTGTACTGAGGTTATCATAAGTATCATGTTTGTTTGTTTTCCCAGCATCCCTCATAACTGATGTTCCTCCCACATCCTCATGTCTTATGGTTTCCCAGCACCCTAATGTCTGATGCTCTCCTAGCACCCTCATGACCGATGCTTCCATAGCACCCTTGTGATTCCATTGCATTTACACCTTTGCACTTATTCCCTTGTAACCCTGTGATTTCCATGGACTTGATCACCACCCCAAGACCTGTGCACCCATAGAGTTATTTGCACCTGTTGTTTACCAGGGCCTTGGTGTGTATTTCCTTTGATTCTTTGTAAGCTTTCCCCTTTATCCTGGAAGCCTTCCACTTGTTGTTAATAGGGCCTGGTGTTGTTTTCCATGATGCACGTTCAAGCAAGAATAATACATTCATTTCCTGTTTTTGGTTACAATGTTCAAGTGGCACCTGCCCTTCCAGTAGGGTAAAAGCGAGTGTACTAACATGTCTTTTTCGCCAAAGTTCAAAAGCCTTCTAGAAAGCCATGTGCCCCCTGTGCCCCACTTGCCACACGTGACCTAGCTACTTCCTTTGAGATTTTGAGAGGGTATATAAACTCCTGCAAAACTCTGATTCTGGGATTAGCGTCACTCCCTGCGAAACAAGCTTCACCCTTCCCACTCACCTGAAGAATCCTGCTGGAACGAAGAAGCGCTCCAGGCTCCTTCAAGTCCCTAGTCAACCTGCGGTTCCATGGCTCCAGCTTCCTAGATGTCTCTCTCCTGCACAGCTACTCCGGGCCCCCTGCAACTCCCTGGGTCAAGGCTCAAAGAACTTCTTTGAACATCAGTCAAGTGGAAGAACTAGGATATGTATTTGATATCAGGTTAGTGCGTGCTGATCCTCCTACAGTTGTTTCAGGACCTAGCACCATCATAAAAGACTATAGACATTTCCTCTGCTCCCTTTCCGTGATTTCCTCCAGCACCTCTTGTGTATTTGCACTCCGGACCCCTCCATTTACCCTTGGCACTTGAACTGATTGCTCAGAGACTAAAGGTGTAATTTCATGTTTCTCTGAATAAACAGTCTTTCCAAGAGAAAGCATTTCTAAGTATTTGATATTTGTATGTACCTTGTACCTAAACCTATGCACCAAGTTTTCCTTTTTGGGTGCTCATAATTCCAACCTAAGCACCAAGTGCACCTATGGGAATGCTAATAACCCCAAACTATGGGGCAGATTTACTACTTCTGGAGAATCTCTGCTAATCAGCAGGGATGCGCCAGAAGAGTTGCGATGCATCTGCCCACCCGTGCGTCACCACTGATGCGCCGCATTTCCAATGCGGCGCACCATGGTGCACAGATGGGCAGATGCGTGTCGCATCCCCCCGTGGAAAGGCGGCTCATTGCTGGAGTTGCGTCGCAAGCGCGATGCAGCTCCAGCAAGGCTCGGGGTGCCCCTATCCCTAACATGCTGCGTCAATCCTTACGCCTGCTGCAAGCAGGCACAGGGTTTTGATGCAGCATGGCCATAAAAGTGACAGAGTGAAAGTATTAGATAGTATAGGGGTAAAAATTACTTTTCTAACTCCAGGGGGTGCAACAGTAGGGTAAGTGTTGGATAGTATAGGGGTAAAAATTACTATTCTAACTCCAGGGGGTGCAACAGTAGGGAAAGTGTTGGATAGTATAGGGGTAAAAATTACTATTCTAACTCCAGGGGGTGCAACAGTAGGGTAAGTGTTGGATAGTATAGGGGTAAAAATTACTATTCTAACTCCAGGGGGTGCAACAGTAGGGTAAGTGTTGGATAGTATAGGGGTAAAAATTACTATTCTAACTCCAGGGGGTGCAACAGTAGGGTAAGTGTTGGATAGTATAGGGGTAAAAATTGCTATTCTAACTCCAGGGGGTGCAACAGTAGGGTAAGTGTTGGATAGTACAGGGGTAAAAATTACTATTCTAACTCCAGGGGGTGCAACAGTAGGGAAAGTGTTGGATAGTATAGGGGTAAAAATTACTATTCTAACTCCAGGGGGTGCAACAGTAGGGTAAGTGTTGGATAGTATAGGGGTAAAAATTACTATTCTAACTCCAGGGGGTGCAACAGTAGGGTAAGTGTTGGATAGTATAGGGGTAAAAATTACTATTCTAACTCCAGGGGGTGCAACAGTAGGGTAAGTGTTGGATAGTATAGGGGTAAAAATTACTATTCTAACTCCAGGGGGTGCACCAGTAGGGTAAGTGTTGGATAGTGTAGTGTAATATTATGCGTTGTAATGGTATGCGTTGTAAAGGTAGTATGCGATGTAATGGAATGCGTTGTAAAGGTAGTTTTTAAAAATGCGTTGTAGTGTCATGCTATGTAATGGAATGCGTTGTAATGGATGTTGCTTTGTAAAAAATGCGTTGTAAGTGCATGCGTTGTAAAAGTGTGCATTGTAACGACATACATCCATGTATTAGCAAAGGTGGCATGTTCTCAGTGAGAAAATACTGCCCTCACTCACAAAATTGTGACATGCTTCATCATTGGGCTTGTAACTCAAAAAATGTGATCTATTTAATAGCATTCCCAAGTCATAAACAATACGTAAGCATGTCTACCAGAAAGGGTAAATTACGAATTATGGAGCACAAAAGCACCATCAGATGCCAGAAATCTAACAGAAAGCTCACGACACACTACCATGAGGAACATCACACGATGAAAAAAACTGGGAGATATAACAAATCCACCAATGTTGGGAGGCTAACCAGTTATAGATAGGTACACACGTGCAATTGTTTTCCTGTAATTACATACGTGTATTGTCCTAGCTGGAACATATTTTGTACGGTATGTCCAAACACCAGAGTAATTAGTACACCTAGCACTTTATTGAAACCTTTGTGGTCACTTAGGTGCACATGCATCATTGGAAATTGCTGTGCAAATCTGCCCCCTTGCGACCGCAAATTGCGATTCCCTAAATGCTATGCAACAAAAAAAATTGGGGTGATTTTGCATTCACGAAACGCAATTTACCAATAATTCAAAGTTGATGCTAATTTGCGAGAACTTTGAAAAATGCACAAAAGTGAATTTTTCTAAATTTTATGTTGCACACATACATGCCCTTTGCGCATGTGTGTGTACAACATGTTTTTAAATTGTAATTTCAGGGTTGCATCAGGATGTCCTTTTGGCACCCTTGCACCCTTGAAATTGCATGCGCAATTTGCGAGTACCTATTTGTACTAGCAAATTGCGCATGCAATTCCCATTGATTCCTATGAGCCTCTGGCCTAAAGGAATGAATGGGAAGCAATTCCTTATTTGTGATTCGCAGTTTGTGAGTCGCAAACAAGGAATGTGTAGGAATCGCAA
Organism: Triturus cristatus; assembly: GCF_964204655.1. Classification (NCBI taxonomy): domain Eukaryota; kingdom Metazoa; phylum Chordata; class Amphibia; order Caudata; family Salamandridae; genus Triturus; species Triturus cristatus. Next base: position 774,152,488 of record NC_140593.1, read on the forward strand.
TTTATTTTGCGATTCCTGAATTCATAAAGAATTGCAATTCCTAAATGGCAATTTCTTAAAAATGGCAATTTAGGAATCAAAATTCCTAGCTTTGATGCATGTGGCAGGTGGCTCATGATAGTGATGTAATATGAGGAAAAACAATTAGGGGATGATGATTCTCTGCTTGTGGCTACATATTAAGGGCACAGGGAGCCTATCTATAAGTAACTGTGTTTTTCAGCCGTCTGTTGTTGTTTTTTTCCCCCACAGGCGACCAAATGTGTTATTTAGGGGAATCCTCTGCACCTAAGCCAGGTAGAGAGGTTCATACGTTTGGGGATTCGAAGGGTCCTGATGAATGCCGGAGTGACCCAACACTGTGGGCACATATCAGATGGCAGAAACATGTCGACACCTTGGTAGTAAGGACGGGTGACGGAAATCACAATCTTCTCCTATCACCACCATCCTTCATGTTTTCAACCTAGCCAGATTGCCCGGGAATACATTTTTGAGTGGGGACACATCAGAGCTAGTTTTAACCTTCACTGCACTTTTCTTTGGTGATCCCAATTTTTATGTTTGTATTGTTTTCTCCTCCCTTTTGCTCCACCCCAGGCGTTGGTCTGCGCAGGGGTGTATTGAAGCAAGCCCAATGATGAAAAATGTCACAATTTTGTGAGTGAGGGCAGTGTTTTCTCATTGTGCACGTGCCACCTTTGTTAATACATTTCCCTACTCCTTTGTGTTTACTTTGAGAGTGCCATTAACTCCAACCTATGCTCCAAGCATTGTCCTTAATATTCACACATTACAATCTGTGATTTTGGCCATTCTGCTCTCATGCTGTGTTGCTGGTGAAATCTGTGGGTGCACGTAATTGAAGTCAGCGTATGGTAATTGTATGTTGAGGCCTTTTAGTGTACTGATGGTAATTGCCTCCTCTTGTTATTTCCAGTCTATTGCATCATTGAAAACCCCGAGGCTCAAGTCCATTGTGCATCTACCTCACACACACACATTGTCTCTGAAACAACAAAACCCTATTTGCAGTATTGCCTAGCTGCTGAGCAGATCCAGTACCACAAGTCTCTCTCTTCTTCTTTTATCCCTACCTTACTTTCCCCCAAAGCATAGCTTTTGCTAGAAGGTTTCGCTTCCTTTGGCACATCCTGTCTTCTGGAAGGATAGGAGGTCTAGAATTGGCCTCTAGTATAGTCTCATCGGTTGGGACCAGTTGAGTACATGACACTTCTGAACATAGAGGGAGAGAGAGGGTGTGTGTGTGGTGTGGTGTGTGTGTGTGTGTGTGTGTGTGTGTGTGTGTGTATATGTGTGTGTATGCACTCAATGATGAGGCCAACTAGGCTGAAGCTGGCCCGCAGGGGTTGCTTCCGCTGCCATGCAGAGGGTATGTGTCCTGGTTGTTTGGGCTAGATTGTTCCAATAGGCACAGGATGAAGATTGATTTGCAAACAGTTGCTCCCCATGTGAAATGTAGCATAGGGCAAAATATGATGTCTTGAAATTGCCAGATGCCATGATAACTGCAAGCATTCCAGCTGTCTCCATTAATTATTAAAACTTTTAAAACAAAGTGCAAAGGGTGCACACAGATGTGGCTCTTGTGCTCATTTCGCCATACATTTCACAATGCACCTCTGTGATGAGTTCAAACTATGTTAAAACTGGTCTGAGGTTGTGCCTATGTTGCTGTGCAGAGTGGACATCATGTGACCTGGCAATTCAGGCCGCAGTGCTTTTGTTTTTTGTTTTTTGAAACCGTTTATTACAGAATCCAAAAGATATACAAAGATGGGCCTACAACCTTCAGGCCGGCCGCTAGCAAACAGAAAGAGCATATAACACAAACAGTAGAACACACGCTGCGGCAGAAGAGAGATCACAGGAGTTGAAAGAAGCGTTGGCAGCCACCCCATCCGGACCCCATACAACGGTTTCATTTTTATATAAATAACGAAGAAACAAGTCCACAAGGCAACCCACAATCGGAAACAATAGCATGTGCTCCCCTGGGGGGACCCTACCGATCCACAGGAATATCAAGGGGGGGATAGGTCGGGACGGAGACAAAGTGAACTCAATGCCCAGGACCAGGAAGACAAGCAGGCTAAGGAGACGGGGCCGGTGACGGATCAGGCATCAGCGGCGGAGTACAGATTCCCCCACGGTAGGCGTTCCAGGGGCCCCACACTTTCACCCATTTCCCAGGCTTACCTCTCGCAACATACACCACCTTTTCCCGAAACATACACCAATCCATGTTGTCCTTCCACGCCGAGACAGTCGGCGACCTCTGGGAACCCCACAATTGCGCAATATCACGCTTGGCCACCATATATCCCAGAGTCACCCACCACGTCTGCGGCACTGAGTAGTCGGTTGGCTCCCACACATTCAGGAGACATCTCCTCGCCTCGGGCAGCAGCGGCACATGCGTAACTGCCTGCAAAACCTCGTGCACACCACGCCAGAATCGCGCAAGGGCATTCCCATAATATATGGAGAAAGGTCCCCAAAGAACCACACCCACGCTTACACAACCCGTCCACAGCATAGCCCATACGCATCAGACTCGGCCCCGTAACATAGACCCTATGAAGTATCTTCGCAGTGCTTTTGTTAAAGCAAAACCAAGACTGAATTTTGCATTGTTGGTCTGATTCATGGTTCATGGAGAATGGTCACATTTGGTGTTATTTTGGCTTGTGCCTTCTAAGCTGTATCTTAATTATATCTGCTATTATTGTCCTGATTTGCATGTTTAGTGTGTGTTTTCCATGTACATTTAGGATCACAAATAATCCTTGATGCAGTGCAATTGAATGAGTAATGGTTCCTGCTGCGGTGAAAGATCATTTAAGTTGTTAATTTGTTTTTTAAATGTCTATGTTTCGCACTTTGTGAAGTATGCAAATTAAAAAAAAAAGTCAAGTGATTAGAGCTGCCAAACACTGTAACTTTGCAAATTTCTTCCTACCCAGATGTCCTGTGTTTTAAAGGTTGGGATGTCTTGTTGCATGATCGCAGTTCAGAACTGCAGAGTACCTTCTGTTCATCCACAGCTGCTGAGGGCTATTGGCATCGCACAGGTTAATTTCCCCATATAAGGCCCAATGTTGTAACAAATAAATTCAATCGGATGTGTAATGTCTCGCAAGTTTTATGACTGACCCTTTTGACTCCTTGCACAGGGCCAGGTCTAAATTGGGGTGGCATGGTGAGCAAAAGAATGATGGATTTAATCCAGATCTCTTGACTGGGGGTGAATGTTTTGATTTGTTCTGCATTACGTCCATCAATTGTGTGTCTTTTGCTTTCTCGCCCTAAGTGTGCCAGGTATGCCCAGACGTGGGTCCTGGGCTCACTGTGCCACTGGAATCAAGCTATCCTGGCTGAAGAGGGGTGAAACCCCGAAACCAGGCCTAGGATGCTTGTTTCTGGTCCAGGGAGGACCTGGCTTGGAAGTTCGGGCTGGACTGTTCCCATGAGGCACAGGGTCAAGACTGATTTGCATATGGCCAGCTCTAAAGTGGGGTGGCATGGTGGTCAAAAGAATTATGGATTTAACCCAGATCCCTTGACTGGGGTGAATGTTTTGATTTGTTCTGCATTCCGTCCATCAATTGTGTGTCTTTTACTTTCTCGCCCTAAGTGTGCCAGGTATGCCCAGACGTGGGTCCTGGGCTCAATGTGCTATTGGAATCAAGCTGTCCTGGCTGAAGAGGGGTGAAACCCCGAAACCGGTCCTAGGATGCTTGTTTCCAGTCCAAGAGGGCCTGGCTTGGCAGTACGTGCTGGACTGTTCCCATGAAGCACAGGGTCAAGACTGATTTGCATATGGCCAGGTCTAAACTGGGCTGGCATGGTGAGCAAAAGAATGATGGATTTAACCCAGATCTCTTGACTGGGGGTAAATGTTTTGATTTGTTCGGCATTCCGTCCATCAATTGTGTGTCTTTTGCTTTCTCGCCCTAAGTACGCCAGGTATGCCCAGACGTGGGTCCTGGGCTCACTGTGCCACTGGAATCAGGTTATCCTGGCTGAAGGAGGGGTGAAACCCCAAAACCGATCCTAGGATGCTTGTTTCCAGTCCAGGGAGGATCTGGCTTGGCAGTTTGGACTGGACTGTTCCCATGAGGCACGGGGTCAAGACTGATTTGCATATGACCAGGTCTAAACTGGGGTGGCATGGTGAGCAAAAGAATGATCGATTTAACCCAAATCTCTTGACTGAGGGTTAATGTTTTGATTTGTTCTGCATTCCGTCCATCAATTGTGTGTCTTTTGCTTTCTCGCCCTAAGTGCGCCAGGTATGCCCAGACGTGGGTCCTCGGCTCACTGTGCCACTGGAATCATGTTTTTCTGGATGTAGAGGGGTGAAATCCCGAAACCGGTCCTAGGATGCTTGTTTCCAGTCCAAGAGGGCCTGGCTTGGCAGTACGTGCTGGACTGTTCCCATGAAGCACAGGGTCAAGACTGATTTGCATATGGCCAGCTCTAAACTGGGATGGCATGGTGGTCAAAAGAATGATGGATTTAACCCAGATCTCTTGACTGGGGTGAATGTTTTGATTTGTTCTGCATTCCGTCCATCAATTGTGTGTCTTTTACTTTCTCGCCCTAAGTGTGCCAGGTATGCCCAGACGTGGGTCCTGGGCTCAATGTGCCACTGGAATCAAGCTGTCTTGGCTGAAGAGGAGTCAAACCCCGAAACCGGTCCTAGGATGCTTGTTTCTGCTCCAAGATGACCTGGCTTGGCAGTACGGACTGGACTGTTCCCATGAAGCACAGGGTCATGACTGATTTGCATATGGCCAGGTCTAAACTGGGGTGGCATGGTGAGCAAAAGAATGATGGATTTAACCCAGATCTCTTGACTGGGGGCGAATGTTTTGATTTGTTCTGCATTCCGTCCATCAATTGTGTGTCTTTTGCTTTCTCGCCCTAAGTGCGCCAGGTATGCCCAGACGTGGGTCCTGGGCTCACTGTGCCACTGGAATCAAGCTAGCCTGGCTGAAGAGGGGTGAAACTCCGAAACCGGTCCTAGGATGCTTGTTTCCGGTCCAGGGAGGACCCTGCTTGGCAGTTTGGGCTGAACTGTTCCCATGAGGCACAGGGTCAAGACTGATTTGCATATGGCCAGGTCTAAACTGGGGGGCATGGTGAGCAAAGGAATGATGGATTTAAACCAGATCTCTTGACTGGGGGTGCATGTTTTGATTTGTTCTGCATTCCGTCCATCAATTGTGTGTCTTTTAACAAAGTCTGGAGCACCATCTCCACCCTTGCTCCTGACGGGACCTCCATCACGGAGCCCTGGATCTCCCACATATCAGCCCCTGACATAGCCACTTCAACCCCCCCAGATACAAGATTAAACACTGAGACTGCACCAAAGGACATGGTAGTGGGATCCCCATCATCCACAAGCAATCAATTACCTGCTCCATCTCCAATGATGATACCAACCCTACAGTGGAACATATGAATTTCCGACTCCACACCAATGCCAAAACGACAGTCAGAAGCACCCACGCATACAGACTGCCAGGACCACGAGCAGGCCACAACAACACCATCACCTCATTCATCACCTCTATTGCCGTCAAATCCACACACTACAATGTCCACCTGGATGACCCCATCAACACCGCCGACATCCTGGAAAGACTAGATGACATCAGCCTCAAGCAGATCATCTCTGACCCCACACACAGAGCAGGACACACACTAGATTCCACCTTCACTTCCAGCAACTGAATAAGACACAGCTATACATCAGAACTCCCCAGAACAGACCTTGCCATCATACCATTCACCCTAGTCAGCCCACCGCACACCACCCTCATCTGAGAGAGCACTCCCTACCACAGCTGGACCAAAGTAACACAGCGCAAATGGACAGACTCACTCAGCACCTCTCAGCCCAACATCACTGTCATCATGGCCCAAACAATAGAGAACTTCAACACCTGGATCACCAACTCTGCCAACCAGGTCACCCCCTCCAACCCACCCAAGATGCACAGACCCACCAAACGAGCCCGCTGGTACATGACAGAACTCTGCTTGGCAAAACACGAGTGTGAACAACTAGAAAGAAGATGCGAATATGCAAGAACAACACCGACTGAACCACCAACAAAACCTCCGTCAACAAATACCACTGCCAGCTCAAAGCCACGAAAAAAGAAGCACTGACACACCGCATCAAAGCCAGTGCCAATCAAGGAGCTTTTCACCATAGTCAGAGAATTCTCCTTCCCCTCAGCCACAGAAACCGCAATCCCACACACAGGGGAAATCTTTGACTCCCTCACTGATCACTTCCACAAGATTGCAACCATCTGTACAATTTGGAACCCCAACCCTCCAACCTCCTCAGCAACCCATCTACCACAACCACCAAACTCGTGCTCACCACATGGGAACAACAAAGGACACCAAATACCACCACCCTTATGAAATTCATACCCTCTAGAGCACACACTGGCCCCTGCTCACATTTACTCTTCAACCTCAAAATCAATGAGATCAGCCGCCAACACACCGCCATCCTCAATGCCTCCATAACAACAACCACCTTCCCCGCTTCAGGCCCCTCATCAAGAAACCGACATCAGACCCCACGGATCTAAAGAACTACCTTCCCATCTCCCTCCTCTCACTCTCTGCCAAAGTCCTGGAGAAGGTAGTTAACCTCCAACTCACCGATGATTTGGCAAGAAACAAGCTACTGGATCCATCCCAATCGGGCTTTAGAGCCAACCACAGCACCCATACTGCCCTGATCACTGAAACAGATGACATCCAAGCCCTACTTGACAGGGGAGGAACAGCCGCCCTCATCCTCCTGGACCTCTCTGTGGCTTTCCACACCTTCTCCCACCACACACTGATCCAATGATTTGCCAGATCGGAATCACAGACGATGCACTCAGATGTATGGTGTCCTTCCAAACAGTACATACCCAGAGAGTCCACCTCCCCCCTTCAACTCGCACCCAAAACACCAACTGCTCTTCCCTCAGCCCCACCCTCTTCAACATCTATATGACACTACTCGAAGACATTGTCAGATCTCGCAACATCATCTCCTATTCCGATGGCACGCAACACATCCTTTCTTTCTTAGCGAACCCCACCCAGACAAAGACCAACTTTCACAACTGCACGAAGACCATAGCAACATGGATGAGAGACAATTGCCTCAAAATGAACACAGAAATTACTGATGTCCTGATCTTCAGCAGATGCACCTCCCTCTGGAATGACTCCTGGGAGCCTAAGCAGCTCAGACTCACCCCATGCCGAAAGACCACACCTGCAACCTCGCCATCATAGTAGACAGTGAACTGAACATGAAACAGCAAGTCAACGCCATCGCCTCAGCATGCTTCCACACAATCCCCATGCTCCCAAAAACCTTCAGGTGGCTCCCCACCAGCACCAGGAAAACTGTGATGCATGCCCTCATCACCAGCCAACTCAAGTACAGCAATGCACTCTATGCCTGCACAACATCTGAACACATTCAAAGACTCCAGACAATCCAGAACGCAGCAGCTAGGCTGCTCCTCAAACTGCCCAAGAGGACACACATCACCCAACACCTCAAAGACCGCCACTGGCTCCCCATACAGAAGAGATGCATTTTCTAGCTGTTTACCCTTGCCTACAAAGCCCTCCACAACCTCGGACCACACTACATGAACCACTGCGTGACTTTCTACCCACCGCCCAGAAATCTTTGCTCTGCACATCTCTTCCTTGCACAGACAACAAATATCTGCCACACTGGAGGACGCTCTTTCTCCCACCTTGCCGCCAAAGCCTCGAACACCCACCCTCTCCACCTCCACACCTCACCTTCGCTCAACCACTTCAGGAAGGGACTCAAGACCTGGCTCTTTGATTGAGACCTGCTGCACAGCACCTGGACACCCCACCAGTGTGATAAGCTCTGATATACAAATACTATTTTGATTTGATAATGTATGATTTGAATTATGTAGTCCTGGTTACCAGCAAAGGAAATTATTACTTTTGGGCCAGGGTGGCATAAATGTCATATTGCAACTAAATTTGCAAAATGCTTCAACTACTGATAGCTTCTACAACTCATGTATAATTTCCAATATAATTACAAAGCTGTCTGATGAGATTTAGGGCTGTTTCGTATAGTAGATCTGTTGGGCACATTCACCTAATCCCCACTAGAGAACATGACTGGTAACAGTCATAGTAATATCAGTCAGTCAAAAAGCTTTATTTCACCACATTCCTGTGTCATAAAAGCACAGCAGGTGAAAAAATGCATCACATTAAAAGATTCATACGTGCATAGGTAAAACATAAGTCAAATAGTATAACATATTGTGCAGTTAACAAATTAAAAAGACACATAATAAAATCATAACGCAGTGCTCAACGGCTAGCAGCAAAGATTATAAAGTGCATAAAAAAGCAAAAGATCAGAGGATTGTACGTCCAAAGAAGTAAACAAGTGTTGTATTTCATCCAAGAAGAGGAGGTGTTAAAAGAGGGCCATAACAACATAAACACAGTACTCACAAGTTTTAGAACAATGAATGATAAGATCAGTAAAATAGTAAAATCAGTATTTCAAGGAAATTAACATTTCCAGAGTTTAACTACCTGACAAACAAATGAGGCAACAGAGTAATAAACCTAGGGGCTATAGAGTTTGTAAGAATAACAGCACAGGTCTGCCCTGTCTTTATTTGATTAAAAAGAAATTCTGGGGAGCTCTTATAATGTACAAAAGAACATACATAATATCCAAAGTGGATTGTATAGAAACTCCATCACAAGAGCATAAATTAAAATCAGCAAATGAAAAAAGGTTTGCAGGATAACCAATCATAAAAGGTAAAAGGTTAAAACGGAATCTTGTTGACACATAACGATGTTGAGTAGTCTGTGTGCAAGATAAGTATGACGAGAGACCCTCTTGAGAATGTAGAAGATTATAAGCAACTACTCCTCAAACTTTTTGACTGTACCTTATTCAGAAACAAATGCTTCAGAGATAACTTGGTAAGTTTTGAACATGAATTCGGGTCACTGTACAGATCGGCACATCCAAGCTCCACGCATACCGATTGTACATAAGAGAGCCAAGGAATCTCTTGGGATGCATGCAATTGGAGACAATCATTCAAATCAATTTAGTAAGGGCTGATTCCTCCCTTCTCCAAATGGCGTGTCACAGTAACAAAGGTACCAATTTTTTTTATTCGTTATGTAAGGGCCCGAAGTTAATCATGAATTATAGCATTTGAACAACTAAGCGGAACAGCCAAGAGATTTTTCAGAAACGCGTTTTCTATAGACTGAATGTCTTCTTCCTTATGGGTCCCCCAGATCCTGGACCCATATGTGGCAATTGTCACACATTTACATGCGCAGATTTTTAGCATTTCCTTAAGTGGTTAGGAACCTAAAGTTTTCACAAATCCGTGTAAACTATGTATAGCATGTTCGAGGAGGGCAACCCTATTACAATCATAGGTTTCAAGACATATTTACAGTCATATAGGATGCCAAGATGCCAGAATGTTCCAGTATCCATCACTCTACTGTTATTTATAATATGCACAGGTCTTCTCCTAAACCTTGATCATTGTAAGAGTTTTGGAAGCATAACTTGTTGATCAAGGTCATGCATAAAGATTATATAGTCATCTATCAACCCTTGGAGCCCTCGGCCTGTTCGTGTAATCAGCACTACGTAATCCACATGAGAAAGAATTAGTAGAGCGGTGGGAGCCACCGTAAGGTGTGTCTCGTGAACTTAAACTGAATACTTTTTCCACCCCATTCATGTACAGAGAAAAGAAAAAAGGGGCGAGTATGCACCCTTGTCTTACTCCTCGCAAAATCTTAAAGTGACCGGTGTATGCATTGATTTGCTCATAGCGAACACATGCGTTTGCATCGCTATACATTTGTCTAATGAAGGTAATATTTTTCTCTTTTATTCCTGGTTCTGCCATGATGACCCAGAGTTTAGAAAGGGATACACAGTCAAAAGCTGCAGACAGGTCCATAAAAGATAGAAAGATTGTGCCTTGTTTTGCAACAGTGTATTTCCCAATAAGCAAGGACAATTTCAAACCTTGGTCCACTGTGCCCAATACTTTTTTTTAAAACGTACTGTGTATCTGTTAAAATATTATTTTCCGTGGCCCAATCCTCCAATCTATGCAATAAAATGTGCCACATCACCTTCATTGTTGAATTCAGGAGGGACATGGGCCTATAGTTTTTTGGAAGGGATTATCACCTTTAAAAAAAATAGGGATTATAATCGAAGTACTCCATGCAGATGGTGGGCCTACTTTAGCAATGACATTAAAAACATTTGTAATCATCGATGCCCACAGGTCTAGCGGTTCACAAAATACATCAAGTGGGACCCCGTCGGGCCTGGGGCTTTCTCCCTACTAATTTCCTCCAAGGACCTCTATACTTCCTCTAAATGGAATATCAAATAAATAGAATTACTCCAAGGAGCACACTGGGTATCATCAAGTCGCATAAATGTCATATTGCAACTAAATTTGCAAAATGCTTCAACTACTGATAGCTTCTACAACTCATGTATGATTTCCAATATAATTACAAAGCTGTCTGATGAGATTTAGGGCTGTTTCGTATAGTAGATCTGTTGGGCACATTCACCTAATCCCCACTAGAGAACATGACTGGTAACAGTCATAGTAATATCAGTCAGTCAAAAAGCTTTATTTCACCACATTCCTGTGTCATAAAAGCACAGCAGGTGAAAAAATGCATCACATTAAAAGATTCATACGTGCATAGGTAAAACATAAGTCAAATAGTATAACATATTGTGCAGTTAACAAATTAAAAAGACACATAATAAAATCATAACGCAGTGCTCAACGGCTAGCAGCAAAGATTATAAAGTGCATAAAAAAGCAAAAGATCAGAGGATTGTACGTCCAAAGAAGTAAACAAGTGTTGTATTTCATCCAAGAAGAGGAGGTGTTAAAAGAGGGCCATAACAACATAAACACAGTACTCACAAGTTTTAGAACAATGAATGATAAGATCAGTAAAATAGTAAAATCAGTATTTCAAGGAAATTAACATTTCCAGAGTTTAACTACCTGACAAACAAATGAGGCAACAGAGTAATAAACCTAGGGGCTATAGAGTTTGTAAGAATAACAGCACAGGTCTGCCCTGTCTTTATTTGATTAAAAAGAAATTCTGGGGAGCTCTTATAATGTACAAAAGAACATACATAATATCCAAAGTGGATTGTATAGAAACTCCATCACAAGAGCATAAATTAAAATCAGCAAAAGAAAAAAGGTTTGCAGGATAACCAATCATAAAAGGTAAAAGGTTAAAACGGAATCTTGTTGACACATAACGATGTTGAGTAGTCTGTGTGCAAGATAAGTATGACGAGAGACCCTCTTGAGAATGTAGAAGATTATAAGCAACTACTCCTCAAACTTTTTGACTGTACCTTATTCAGAAACAAATGCTTCAGAGATAACTTGGTAAGTTTTGAACATGAATTCGGGTCACTGTACAGATCGGCACATCCAAGCTCCACGCATACCGATTGTACATAAGAGAGCCAAGGAATCTCTTGGGATGCATGCAATTGGAGACAATCATTCAAATCAATTTAGTAAGGGCTGATTCCTCCCTTCTCCAAATGGCGTGTCACAGTAACAAAGGTGCCAATTTTTTTTATTCGTTATGTAAGGGCCCGAAGTTAATCATGAATTATAGCATTTGAACAACTAAGCGGAACAGCCAAGAGATTTTTCAGAAACGCGTTTTCTATAGACTGAATGTCTTCTTCCTTATGGGTCCCCCAGATCCTGGACCCATATGTGGCAATTGTCACACATTTACATGCGCAGATTTTTAGCATTTCCTTAAGTGGTTAGGAACCTAAAGTTTTCACAAATCCGTGTAAACTATGTATAGCATGTTCGAGGAGGGCAACCCTATTACAATCATAGGTTTCAAGACATATTTACAGTCATATAGGATGCCAAGATGCCAGAATGTTCCAGTATCCATCACTCTACTGTTATTTATAATATGCACAGGTCTTCTCCTAAACCTTGATCATTGTTAGAGTTTTGGAAGCATAACTTGTTGATCAAGGTCATGCATAAAGATTATATAGTCATCTATCAACCCTTGGAGCCCTCGGCCTGTTCGTGTAATCAGCACTACGTAATCCACATGAGAAAGAATTAGTAGAGCGGTGGGAGCCACCGTAAGGTGTGTCTCGTGAACTTAAACTGAATACTTTTTCCACCCCATTCATGTACAGAGAAAAGAAAAAAGGGGCGAGTATGCACCCTTGTCTTACTCCTCGCAAAATCTTAAAGTGACCGGTGTATGCATTGATTTGCTCATAGCGAACACATGCGTTTGCATCGCTATACATTTGTCTAATGAAGGTAATATTTTTCTCTTTTATTCCTGGTTCTGCCATGATGACCCAGAGTTTAGAAAGGGATACACAGTCAAAAGCTGCAGACAGGTCCATAAAAGATAGAAAGATTGTGCCTTGTTTTGCAACAGTGTATTTCCCAATAAGCAAGGACAATTTCAAACCTTGGTCCACTGTGCCCAATACTTTTTTTTAAAACGTACTGTGTATCTGTTAAAATATTATTTTCCGTGGCCCAATCCTCCAATCTATGCAATAAAATGTGCCACATCACCTTCATTGTTGAATTCAGGAGGGACATGGGCCTATAGTTTTTTGGAAGGGATTATCACCTTTAAAAAAAATAGGGATTATAATCGAAGTACTCCATGCAGATGGTGGGCCTACTTTAGCAATGACATTAAAAACATTTGTAATCATCGATGCCCACAGGTCTAGCGGTTCACAAAATACATCAAGTGGGACCCCGTCGGGCCTGGGGCTTTCTCCCTACTAATTTCCTCCAAGGACCTCTATACTTCCTCTAAATGGAATATCAAATAAATAGAATTACTCCAAGGAGCACACTGGGTATCATCAAGTCGGACCTGTTTGTTGTTCTCCACATTATATAGAAAAGAGAAATAATCCACCCACTTCTCTTCTTGTATCTGTACTTCGATGTTTGGGTCAGAGGATTCCTTAAAATAGAGGGCGTTAATTACTTCCCAAAAGGATAGACTATCTTTATTTCACTGCCATTTTGGAGCGCCTCCCAGGCATCCTCCTTTATCTGGGACTTCCTGGTCTCCAGATCCTCTCTATAATGATCACATGCTGACCTAATGGGTTCCAGTATTCTAAGGTTGGTGCGCAGAGCCTGATGGAGCTCACTCTGCGCTCTGGTACATATCACATCAAACCAGCCCTTAGTTTCTGCCGTGGTATGATGAATGGTCCTCCTCAATGACTGGTTAATATTGGCCAAAATACCCAAGAAGGCACTTTTAATTGTGGCTTGGTTAGCCTGAAGATCCTGCCAGATAGCCACCTCATCCCTAGTTTGTGTCCTTATTGAGGCACGGAAACTATTGGGATCAACTTTGTCCCATTTGATAGTATACACATTTTTGTTTGCTAACTGTGGCAAATATCCAAGAGATGAGGGGACCTTAACAAAACCTCTTAACCTCAAACTACATGTCAGAGCCACATGGTTGCCATACATGGTGAAGTTACGACCAAATTCCGTCACCCCACTAGTTAAATCCTCTGTAATTAAAATATAATAGCTAGTGGAGGAACCTGCATTCTTTAGAAATCTTAGAGGTAGCTCTCCCATAACCCCCAGCTCATTAACCATCCTGAGATCCAAATTAACCAGCAACTTGTTCAAAGCAGAGCCATAGCTGTTGTGCCAAAAATGCATCAAAGGTTCATTCTGGAGATCCCAAATCCCAAATACTGCTTTTGCAGAAATGAGGCAATAATGCGCTTTAAAATCACTTGCCCAAAAACACCTATCGGACAAGGGTGATCCCTAAATATTGATTGGCAGGCCATGTCTAAATTGACAACAACCCATGAACTCATCCCATCAAAGCAGTTTTTATAGAATTTTACAATTAGCAAATTGCAATCTTCATGGATATCCCATATTAGTAGTTGAAAAAACGGGGTATTGTTGATAAACTTGACCACCTTCCCAGAAAAGGTATTGACAATATAGATGGCCAAACTTCCCTTTGCTCGCCCCTCAGGCATGGGGGTTGCATGTGTATGGTAAAGAGAAAACCTATCAATAAACTGTTCCTGCGCTTCCCATGTTTCCTGAAAACCGATGACGTCATAAACAGCTAACAAATCCCGCCAATCAGGTAGCACCAATTTTTTACTGAATCCTGCAATGTTCCACATAATTGTCTTTAACTGATGGCTAATCTCTTCAATACCTAAAGGGTTTCCCTTTCGAGGTCTGCTGTGAGGGAGCTATCAATGCCTCACTAAGCGAGTTACCACCTTACACTTTTGGAGTCTTATTGCTAATGATGGGGAGAGATTGTCTTGGATTGTCTTTGTACTTATTCCCACATTGTACCAATCAATCCAGTGCATTGAGGTCGCTAAGGTAGCCAAACCTATTCCCTTTTTCAATTCATACTAGAGAATCGTCTGTTGGTCTTCCTAGTACCAGGTATTGAGTCAATACTATGGCTTCCCTTCCTAAACCAGATGGGCCTATTATTCAATGGAAGAGTATCACATATAGGCCTCTAAAGGACCAAGAGCTAGGACATTAATACCATTATTTAAGAATTTTTTTCTCCCGCATACCTGAATTATCTTTCCCACAAGAGCAGGATGCCTAAAGCTCATAATCTCACAATCCTCTGTTATTGTCTTACTGGCTTCCCCAACCACCCTACGTGCCTTATCATAATTAAATTCTGCTACAAGGTATTGAAATCAGTTAGACATATCCTAGGACCCAGCCGTTTAACACATTTATTTTTAGGTTCCTGCCATGACTCGCTTTTATTATCCACAAGGGAGGGATCTTCTGCCAGGACCACCACATAGGGAGCTGACTCTGCAGCGAGATTGAGGGCAGGCCCAAAGGGGGCCCTTGGGAATTTCGACATACAGACTTGCCTGCTCAATGTTACATGTGCATCACTCATTGACCCAGTCCTTTTTTGTCCAAGAGGGGTGGAAGACAAAGGCTCCAGTCCGGGGAGTTCTCCCTTCACAGCAGAGAATGCCTGACTGTTACCAGTCGGGCAAGAAACTGAGGCAGTTCCAGTCGAGACAGTCACGGTATTAGAAATGTAGTCCAAGCAGCCAGCACAGGGCTTTCAGAGTTTCAACAGCAGAGAGTCTGTTAATAATTGATTTAAGGGTGGACATTAAATGCTGCTCCATAGCACCAAGCAGGTCTTTACAATAATGAAACACCTGTCTTCTATTCCTGATGGAAGCCCCTCCAAGTTGGAACTTGGCCCCTTGATCTTATCAGGAACTTTACATAGGGGAACCACTTTGGCTGCAATCACCCATGGCCCCTTCCACTTAGATTTGGACTTCTTTTTAGGAGAGGAACCCATATCTTGGGTGTAGTGGAATGAGGCAGATGACTCCTGGGTGTCATCTAGGCGCAAATGCCCCAAACTGTCGCTACAAAGCGATTAACTGACAAAACTTTGATACCCAAAACATCCCCATACCACAATATTGAGTCATAAATATAGATTTAAAAAATATTGACATCCTATATTTATAAAAGTAAGTATAAAAATATGGAAAGAAAAATATTGATGACATAAATATACATGTAAAACCATTGTTTTATATATTACCTACTGGCGGTCACCAGTAGGTAGTTATAGTTAGGACCTATTATCCATAGGAAATTCGTAACATTCTATTTCCAATAACTTTGGCGCCGGATGACGAATCTTCACAAAATTGTTAAAACTGGTGGGGCGTTCCAGTCAGCTCCTATCCTGAAAGTTTGGGGGTGATTTGTCAAGTGGGGACCGAGAAAAAAGGGGGGTCCCAAAACGTGTTTTCCCCATGTTATTTCCCATAGGAAATTTTAGACGCGGCTACAGCCTGAACTGCTGAACGGAATTACACCAAATTTTGCAAAAAGGTAGCTCTTGGTTCAGAAAGCGCCCTTTTTTAAATGGTGTATTTGCGTTCAGTAGTTCCTGAGAAATTAAAAAAAAAGAGGTCAAAAAGTCCCATAGGAAACTTTAGACACAGTTATAGCAAAAACTGCTGAACGGAATTACACCAAATTTGGCAAAAAGGTAGTGCTTGGCTCAGAAGCGGCCTTTTTAAAAATGGTGTAAATCTGTTCAGTAGTTTTTGAGAAATTAAGAAATAAAGATAGTGATATCTTTGGCCGCGGTGGATCTGCGCACCCTCCCGATCACAAGCTTCATGTTAATGGGCTGTCAACACTCCAAACCAGGAAGTGTTGGCAGCCATTTTGTGCCTCGGTAGAAAAGAGGCAGAAGAAAGCCAAAAAACAAATGTGGAAAACAGGAAAAAGGGGCAGGGTAGAAACACCCGAACCCCTAGGCCTTCTCAGGGGTTCCCACAAGGACCCACAGGGCCCCAAAATTATTATTATTATTTTTTTAAAGTCGCGGGATGCGCGGAGGCTCGGCAGATCCGGCCGCGAAAATATAAAAAAACGAAGCGCGGGCTTCTGCGCTTCGTTTAAATATAGCCCCTGGGTGGGCCAGGTCCCGGGGCAGAAAAAAAGTGTGGGGGGGCCCCAATCCCCCCACACTGCCACGGGGACTGCCACCCCCCGGGGCTTTGCAGAAAGATTTGCGGGGGGAACATGGCCCCCCGCAGCCCCGGGGACCGCCACCCCAGAGCCTTTGATTTTTTATGTGGGAGGGGCATCCAGGCCCCCCAAGCCCCGGGGACCACCACCCCCAGGGCTTTTATTAATAAATTTGTGGGGGACACACGGCCCCCCTGCTGCCCCAGGGACCGCCACCCCCGGGGCTCTTATTTTTAAAATTATTCCTGTGTGGGGAAGCTCGAGCCCCCCACACGCCCCCGGGACCGCTACCTCCCCGGGGCTCTAATTATTAAAATTGGGGGGTCCGTGATGGACCCCCAAACCCTGGGGACCACCACTCTTGGGGTTTTGCAAATGGTGGGAGGGGGGCCGCGTGGCCCCCCTCCTGGACCCCTTGATGGCCCTGGGGACCGCCACCACGCAGGACACTGCTGTTTGCTATGGCAGGGTGGGAGTCTTGCAGCTCCCGCTCTGTCATAGCAAGCTCTGCTTTGGTTTTTGGAAGAGAGAGCAGGGAAACCTACTCTCTCTTCCAAAAACCAAAGCCGATTGCTTTACCACATGGGGAGCTGCATTTTAGCAGCTCCCCATGTGGAAAAGCAATGTCGGCTCCCACAGGAGGAGGGGAGCCGGCGGGACCGTGGGGGAATTGGGGACCCCTCCACGGTCTCCAACGGAGAGGGCCAGCCCGGGGGGATAGGGTCCCTGGGGCTAGAAGTGGCCCGGGAGGGGGGCCACGCAGCCCCCTCCTCAATAATAAAAAAAAAGGCCGGCCCCGGGGGATGGGGTTCCCGGGGCCATAAATGGCCTGAGGAGGGGGGCAACGCAGCCCCTCCAAATAAATAAAAAAAAAGAAATGGTCATTACCCGGGGGATGGGGTCCCCGGTGCCGATTATGGTCTCGGGAGGGGGCCATGCGGCCCCCTTCCAATTTAAATAAATTTTTTTTAAAAGACCAGCATTGCGCCAGAGGCCCTGCCCCCTCCCTGCAGCACATCTGCAAATGCACCCCCCGCGTTTGCAGATGGGGAACTAATTCCCCTTGAATACTGGGGGTCCCTGGGGGCCAACTAGCCCACCAGGTGCCTCCAGTAGGAGCCAGGGAGCTGCGTTGCAGAGAGGTGTTCAGAGGCCACGCCCCTTTTTACACCTCTCTGCAACGAAGCTCTGTGGCGCTTAATGGAGGTACCTGGTGGGCTAGTTGCACCCCAGGGACCCTCAGGATTCAAGAGGAGTTAATCCCCCAACTTAAAACGTGCCACAGGGCGCGTTTGCACAGTGGTGAAGGGAGGGGTTGGGGCCTGAGGTGACATGTGTGCAAACACGCTCTGTTGCGCATTTTAAGTTGGGGAATTAATTCCCCAATTCTGAGGGTCCCTGGGGGCCAACTAGCCTACCAGGTACCTCCAGTAAGCGCCACGGAGCTGCGTTGCAGAGTGTTGTAAAAAGGGGCGTGGCCTCTGAACACCTCTCTGCAACGCTGCTCCCTGGCACATACTGGAGGTACCTGGTGGGCTAGTTGGCCCCCAGGGACCCTCAGAATTGGGGAATTAATTACCCAACTTAAAACGCGCCACAGGGCATGTTTGCACACATGTCTCCTCAAGCCCCGCCCCCTTCCTTCACCATTGTGCAAACATGCCCCCTGGCGAGTTGTAAGTTGGGGAATTAATTCCCCTTCAATTCTGAGAGTCCCAGAGGGCCAACTATCCCACCAGGTATCTCCAGTATGCACCAGGGAGCTGCGTTGAAGAGAGGTGTTCAGAGGCCATGCCCCTTTTAACACCTCTCTGCAACGCAGCTCTGTGGCCCTTAGTGGAGGTACCTAGTGGGCTAGTTGGACCCTAGGGACCCTCAGGATTCAAGGGGAGTTAATCTCCCAACTTAAAATGGCCGCAGGGCGTGTTTACACGGTGGTGAAGGGAGGGGACGGGGCCTGAGGTGACGTGTGCAAACACGCCCAGTGGCGCATTTTAAGTTGGGGAAATAATCGCCGTTCAATCCTGAGGGCTCCTGGGAGCCAACTAGACCACCAGGTGCTTCCAGTAAGCGCCACTGCACTGCGTTGCAGAGAGGTGGTCCAGGCCGCGCCCCTTTTTACACCTCTTTGCAACGCAGCTCTGTGGCGCTTACTGGAGGTACCTAGTGGGCTAGTTGGACCCTAGGGACCCTCAGGATTCAAGGGGAGTTAATCTTCCAACTTAAAATGGCCACAGGGCGTGTTTATATGGTGGTGAAGGGAGGGGACAAGGCCTGAGGTGACGTGTGCAAACACACCCTGTGGTGCATTTTAAGTTGGGACAATAATTCCCCTTCAATCCTGAGGGCCCCTGGGGGCAAACTAGACCACCAGGTGCTTCCAGTAAGCGCTACTGCGCTGCATTGCAGAGAGGTGGTCCAGGCCGTGCCCCTTTTTACACCTCTCTGCAATGCAGCTCTGTGGCGCTCACTGGAGATACCTGATGGGCTAGTTGGACCCAAGGGACACTCAGGATTCAAGGGGACTTTATCCCCCAAATTAAAATGGCCACAGGGCATGTTTGCACACGTCACCTCAGGCGCCCCCCTCCCTTCACCAGTGTGCAAACTCGCCCGTGGCGTTTTAAGAGGTAGTTTTAATCCCCTTGCCCTATTATGTACTAGGGTCTTACAGAGGAGATCATGCTAATCACAGGGGTACCCCAACGCATAGTGTTCCCTAGTGTATGTAGTGTATGTAGGTGTTTGCACTGTATTCTAGGCCTGGTTAATCAGAGTCAGTTACCACCATCTTCACATGTCCTACCTCTGTAGGCATAGTTAGAAACTAGCATTTGAAAAACCTTTGAAATTCACTGAAAAAACCAAAGGTTTCAGGCACGTTATAGTTAGAAATTAGCAGTTAAAAAACCTTAGAAATTCACTGAAAAAACCATAGGTTTCAAGGCGTTATAGTTAGTTGGACATTTTACTCGTACAAAACCATTGAAATTCCCCCGTTATAGTTAGTTCAGCTAGCTATAACTCGCGCCGCTGCAATGCACTGCTGATGACGTCACATATTACTTCACTCATGACATGGTCAGTGACATCACTGATGACATCTCAAATGACATCATCTAGTGAATGTGGTTTATTTCGATATTTAAATATATATTATATATTTCGCAATCTGTATTGAAGACTGACTGGATGTATAAGTGTCTGGATGGAGGATTTAGTAGCACTGTGATTGACTGTGTAAGTGACTAATTTAAAGTGTCTCACTAAATATGGGATAGTGATTAAACTGTGTGAATATCTGTTTCAATGTATCTCTTGTTGTGTAAACTACTACATACGTTGGTTACCAGCTATGTAAAGTCTATATTAGGATTAATTATTTAAGTGAGCATTTGTATAGGATAGTGAATGTGTTTGTGGTTGGATGGGAGGTGTGTGACTGTCCAAAGATGTATAAATAGTTGATTTAGTAGGTATATGAGTTAAGACTGCACGTGGAAGCACTTGTTTGGGTGAGTGAATCTCTTTATGGGTGTGGTGATGAGTAAATATATTTCTCAATGATACATGTCTAACAAAGTAGAAATTTAAAAGGCATTGTATGTGACAGTTGTTGTTTATAAATAAGTATACTTAACACTCAGTGGTTATATGAGTGACTGTATCGAAAACTGTATACTTGTAATAATGATTTTATAACACACTAAGTATGAGTTACTATCTATATGAATGAATGAAGTGGTGTTTGTATGATTGTGTAGCTTAGTAAATGTAAGTATGATCAATTGTTTACATAAGTGAGTAGGATGACTGCATAAGTGAATAGTATGTGTGCTGGTATGTAATGTCGATGTAGGTGTATCAGATTGTCACGTGGATGATGTCATCAGTGATGTCATCAGTGATACCATTTGAGATGTCATCAGTGATGTGATCAGTGATGTCACTGACCATGTCATGAATGATGTAATATGTGACATCATCAGCAGTGGATTGCGGGCGCGCGAGTTATAGTTAGTAGAACCAACTATAACAGAGGAATCTCAATGGTTTTGTACGAGTGAAATGTCCTGCTAGCTATAAGATCCCTGAAACCTATCGTTTTTTCAGTGAATTTCTAAGGTTTTTTTAAATGCTAATTCCTAACTATAACATGTCTGAAACCTATGGTTTTTTGAGTGAATTTCAAAGGTTTATTAAATGCTAATTCCTAACTATAACATGTCTGAAACCTATGTTTTTTACAGTGATTTTCAAAGGTTTTGTAAATGACAATTTTTAAATGTATTAATTGTTATATTTATATATTTTTATACTGATTTACTAACTTTTTTTAAACTATTTATTTTTATATATGTTTTTATTTAAATTACATTATACATTACATTACAAAATATACTTTCTCAGAATGAATTACTTTAGTTCAAATACTTTGCAAATCGGCAATAGACTTTTAAGTACAGTAGTTACAGTTGTTGCAATGCGCAACACAATTTCAGACACAACGCAACATTGAGCTCAATGTGAATTTCTAGTTAAATGGAATTAGTTACTTTATGGATTACTTTTCTAACCACAGGACTGGATCCTAGATTCAGTCCTGGGATATCTCCTGTAAACAGTTGAGTAAAAGTGGTTTGGTTACACTAGTGATTTTTAAGGAATATTATTGTACGGAAGGAAATACAAGTTTCTGGTAAGTATGGTTGGAATTACTTTTCAGGATAAGTGCTGGGCTAAAAGATGCAGCACTGGGTTCTCTCCTGATAACAGGTGAGTAAATCGGAATTCGTTGTTCGGATGATTTTAGGTGAATATTTAAAAGATCCAAAACTCCACACTTAGAACAATTTTCCAAGTGATACCAGTCAATGTTAGCCTATGGAAGGAAATTCAAGTTACTGGTAAGTATGGTTAGAATTACTTTTCAGGATCAGTACTGGGCTCAAAGATGCAGCACTGAGGTCTCTCCTGATAACAGGTGAGTAAATTGGAATTCGTAGTACATCCAGTAAGCGCCATAGAGCTGCGTAGCAGAGAGATGTAAAAAGGGGCACGACCTGCACCACCCCTCTGCAACGCAGCGCAGTGGCACTTCCTGGAAGCACCTGGTGGGCTACTTAGCCCCCATGGTCCCTCAGGTTTGAAGTGGAATTTTTTCCCCAACTTAAAATGAGCCACAGGGCGTGTTTGCACACATCACATCAGGCCCCGTCCCCTCCCTTCACCACTGTGTAAACGCGCCCTGTCACCGTTCTAAGTTGAAAGGTTAAGTCCCATTTAATCCTAAGGGTCCCTAGGGTCAAACCAGCCCACTAGGTACCTCCAGTAAGCGCCACAGAGCTGCGTTGCAGAGAGGTATAAAAAGGGGCATGGCCTCTGAACACCTGTCTGCAACGAAGCTCCCTGGCGCATACTGGAGATACCTGTTGGGCTATTTGGCCCTCAGGGACCCTCAGTATTAAAAGAGAATTAATTTCCCAACTTAAAACGAGCCACAGGGCGCGTTTGCACAGTGGTGAAGGAAGGGGGCGTGGCCTGAGGTGATATGTCTGCAAACATACCCTCTGGCGCGTTTTAAGTTAGATAATTAATTCCTCCTCAATCCTGTGGGTCCCTGGGGGCCAACTAGCCCACCAGGTACCTCCAGTATATGCCAGGAAGCTGCATTGCAGAGAGGTGTTTAGAGGCCACGCCCCTGTTTACAACACTCTGCAACACAGCTCTGTGGCGCTTACTTGAGGTACCTGGTGGGCTTGTTGGCCCCCAGGGACTTAAACCACACCACAGGGCGTGTTTGCACACATGTGAACTCAGGCCCCACCCCCTCCCTTCACCACTGTGCAAATGCGCCCCGTGGCACGTTTTAAGTTGGGGGATTAACTCCCCTTGAATACTGAGGGTCCCTGGGGTGCGACTAGCCCACCAGCTACCTCCAGTAAGCGCCACAGAGCTGCGTTGCAGAGAGGTGTAAAAAAGAGGCGTGGCCTCAAAACAGCTCTCTGCCAAAATTTGCACTGGGTGCGCCAATCTAGCCGATTCTATTTTTTAAAAAAATGCTTTTTTTGGCCCTGGGGGTCCTTGTGGTACCCCCTGAGCAGGCCTAGGGAGTCAGGGTGTTTCTACCCTGCCCCCTATTTGCTTTTTCTACGCGTTTCTTTTGCTGATTTCTTTCACAAGATGGCTGCCAACACTTCCTGATTTGGAGTGTTGACAGCCAATTAGAATACAGCTCGTGCATGGCAGGGTGCGCTTAGGCTGTGCTTAGGGTACGCGGACCCTTCAAGGTCATTGATATATATGTACATTTAAATGTCATTTTCTCAGGAACTACTGAATGGATTTACACCATTTAAGCAAAAGGCATGAGTCTGAACTAAGGACTACCTCTTTGCCAAATTTTGTGTAATTCCATTCAGCAGTTCGGGCTGTAGCTGCAGCTAAAGGTCCTATGGGAAATTGCATGGGGAAAACACGTTTTGGGACCCCCCTTTTTTCTCGGCCCCAGCTACACAAACCACCCCTAGACTTTTAGGATAGAGGCGGACCAGAGCTGGCCAAAAGTTTTGAAAATTTCACGAAGATTCGTCAATCTGCGCCAAAGTTATTTCAAATAGAATGTTGCGGATTTCCTATGGAAAATAGGTCCTAACTATAACTATCTACTGGCGACCGCCAGTAGATAAAATATATATATATATATATATATATATATATATGAACAAAGTCCTGACCCTCCAATGTCACAGAGGGATTCTGGAACAGGTACGGACCACAGTTTTGTTGTATGCCCAGAAAATTCACCACAAGCGGTTTCAAAATGCCAATTTTCCTTCTTTAATTCAACGAGTTAGATCAGACAAGTGTCCGCCTCAGGCGTTTAGCCTGACCAAATGCAGTTTGTACAGAGTAATAGTTGAAATATTGGCCAAAACAAACCTATGTATTGTTTGTAAAGATCAAAAAAGAAAAACTAATGTTGTAAATTGAATTAATTGAGTAAGTAATGACAGCAGCTAAAATCATGGCAAGAGCCCTATGAAGCTGAAGACAATTCATACTAACTTTTTCATATAAAAATATATGTGAAAACTAGGAATAATTCAATTAGCAATCTGCTTGATCAATAAATAGGTTTGGAAAAATAAATGCTATAATGATTAATAACTCCTGGTAAATAAATTCAATTATGCTCCCAAAGGGTATGTTTACGAAACTGGTAAAGAAATAGTGAAATGTAAAAAATTCCAATATTGTAAAACACATATAAAAAAGAGAGAGAGGGGTGGGGCTGGGACCAGAGATAACCGTTCAATGTGGACAGAGCTAACTAAAGTGCTAGTGCTACAATACATAGCTGCCAATTAAAAGATATGTACAAAAGGATTAATCCCAAAGAGGTACGACAACGAACATAAAAAGATTTTTAATAGGAACTGGGATGTTACAAAATGCTGTACAATACTCAAAAGTATTAGTTCCAAATTTACAAGCTCGACAGGACGAGCATTTAAAAAAGCCAGGACGTGACAACCAAGTGGTTTTAGCCATAAGTTCAGGACTGGATTTAATTAGGGCATCCCTCATAGAGGAAGCCCTCCTGAAAGTGATGTTAGGTATTGTGGGCAGTAAGAATTTCAAGGTGATGTCAGTTAAAATGATAGGCCAATGTCTGTAAATTATTTTACGGATAGTTTTGTCTTGTTTACAATATGCAGTGATAAGTCTAATGGGTTGCATATCATCACTAGTCAAATCACCTGTGTTAGATGTAACTTGTTGTTGTTTGGTCATAAGGCAAGTCTCACGAGGGCATACATTAGCTTTGTTTAGAGCTTTCTCTAGGTTAGATAGTTTGTAACCCCGAGCTAAAAAACAGTCTAATGCTTTTTTATGACAGTGTTCCAAATACGAATCACGGCTGCAAATACGCCGTAAGCGGAGGAATTCCCCATAGGGTATGCTATGTATGAGATGGGGGGGATGGGCACTGCTGGCATGTAATATGGAGTTTCCGGAAGTAGATTTCCTATGTAATTTGGTTTCTATCTGGTTCTCCAAAATATAAACCTCCACATCCAAATATTCCACCCTCTCAATGCTGACGGTGGCAGTAAATCGTAAGTTCATAGCATTGTCATTTATGGCTGTTACACACAAAGCTGCCTCATGTTCAGTTCCTTCCCAGACGATAAAAATATTGTCAATGTATCTGCCATAATAGCGGATATGTGCATCCCAAACTGCCTTATGGGTGGCCATGAGGACATGCTCCTCCCACCAACCAACCAAAAAGACAGGCATAGAATTGTGGTCATGTAGATTAATGGCACGAAAGTCCAAGAAATGTTTAACAGCTACCAACACTTTAGAGTGTATAATGCTGGTATAAAGGGAAGCTATGACATGCGTGATTAATACGAAACCAGATTTCCATTGCACTGCTTGTATCTTTTTTAAAAAATCGCCTGTGTCCTTTATAAAGGATGGCAGAGCGGGCATGTGGGGCTGGAGAAAATAATCAACATATTTAGACATGGCTTCCAAAAGATTATTCCTTGCAGAGATAATAGGTCTGCCAGGTATAGGGGAAATACCCTTATGAACCTTGGGAATAAAATAAAGGGTAGCAGTTGTAGGGAAATCATTTTTTGAAAACAGATATTCATTCTTAGATAGAAGACCCATCCTTTTCCACTGTGCCAAATGGGTGGTTACAGAGTTATTAACTTGTCTCAAACAGTCACGGCCTACTATGCAATAGCAATTAATATCTGATAAATGTCGTTGAGCCTCCTGAAGATACTTGTCTTTCGGCCATAGCACTATGTTGCCCCCCTTATCAGCACCCATGACCACAATATGACTGTTCTCACATAGTTTTTAATTAGTGCCCAATAACTTCTCAATCTATGACTTTGTTTACCACCTTGTGAGTTAACAGACAGGTTATGGAAAATAGGTCCTAACTATAACTATCTACTGGCGACCGCCAGAAGATAATATATATATATTTATTCACTGAAAAAAACATAGGTTTCAGGGGCTTTATAGTTAGCTGGACATTACAAAACCCTAGAAATTCCCCCGTTATAGTTAGTTCAGCTAACTGTAACTCGCGCCCCCGCAATGCACTGCTGATGACGTCACATATTACATCACTCATGACATGGTCAGTGACATCACTGATGACATCTCAAATGACATCACTGATGACATCACTGATGACATCATCCATGTGATAAATTGGTGCATCTTCTCACACCCTAATATAACCTTTGAAACACCCACTCAAAATTTCAGACGGACATTCTCAAAACCATAGATACTCCAATACCAATAACTACATACACACTCATTGACTCTTAGGTCTACACACACATCTACTCACTCACCTGTACAGTCACTGATACTTACAGTCACTCAGTACAGGACTATCATATGCATTTATACACCTATATAGACACTCACACATCACCACTCATCTGTAGAGGTACTCACACACCTAGTCAGTCATGCAAATAATTAATCACACTCCCATTTACTCACCTATACAGTTATACACACACAAGTTCACTTACTCATAAAAATACTGCCACATTCTTACGATCTTATACAATCACTGATAGAAGCACACACTCATCCATACAGCCACTCTCACAATCACACACTCTCACATATAGCCAGTTATATACTCTTACACACATATATACTGCCTTTCACATATGTAGTTACTCACACATGTACCACTAAGATATACATTCAATCACTAACACACCCATACATACACCCGCCCAACCATACAGTCCATCACAGATGCACTTTTAAAACCATGCACCCAGTGAATCACCCACTCACACATCTATGCACAGAGTCATACACAACCCACCCACACAAACACTCAGGCACCCATACAGATACTCAGACAACCAATCAGTAACCCATATCGACACTCATGTAGCTATTCGCAAACCCATGCAGCCACTTACACACCAACAGACAGACGGATGCAGACATTCACACAGTTTAGTCACTAACCCATGCATTCAGTAAGTTATGTTTAATCACTCACTTAGAGAGTCAGTCACACACCTAGTAAATCATCCAGTCAGACACGTATACACCCACTCATTCTTCAACACGCCTTTCCCTATATATATTAAAGCATATTTAAACTTTAGAGAAACTCACAGTCACTGGGTGATGTCATCAGTGATGTCATCAGTGATGTCATTTGAGATGTCATCAGTGATGTCATCAGTGATGTCACTGACCATGTCATGAGTGATGTAATATGTGACGTCATCAGCAGTGCATTGCGGGGGCGCGAGTTATAGTTAGCTGAACTAACTATAACAGGGGAATTTCTAGGGTTTTGTATGAGGGAAATGTCCAGCTAACTATAACGCCCCTGAAACCTATGGTTTTTTCTGTGAATTTCTAAGGTTTTTAAAATGCTAATTCCTAACTATAACGTGCATGAAACCCATGTTTTTTTTTGTGAATTTCAAAGGTTTTTTAAATGCTAATTCCTAACTATAACATACCTGAAACCTATTGTTTTTTAAGTGAATTTCAAAGGCTTTTTAAATGCTAATTCCTACCTATAACTTATATCTAAAGCTATGATGTTTAATTATTTTCATAGGATTTCTAAATCTTTATATTTCAGCAAGCACCATCTGATTCAGAACATTCTTCAGATGATGGGTTTCTTCCTGAACCTCCAAGCCCTGAACGACACACTTCAATGGTATGGAAATTGCTTTCCTTTCCTGAAGGACAAACAAAAACCAATGCAACTAAGGTGACATGCAAAATTTGCCAGGGAGTCCTATCAAGAGGAGATCCAACCAAAAAATACTCTTGCGGGACCGCAAGTATGATGAAGCACCTCAGGACTCTCCACCCCGTCAACCTGGCAAGGGAAGAGTGCAGAAGAATGCATCACAACCCTCCGCCAGCAGTGGCAAGTAGATCTGCCGCACCGCCATCTGTTGTTCACTTGGACATACGTCCCGAATTTGGACAACATAAAATTAGTTGCATTAAATGCAACAAACTGCAATGTTATGGTGAGGAGTCCATTGAGCTTATCTGCAGGGCGCAGAGAAACCATCAGTGTTAATTTTTTTTTTCCTAAAGTTCACTATTTTTTTCATCGCATTCCCTTTTTTTGTTTAAAAAATAAAAAAAAATAAAACACAAGATCGTTGAAAAAAGCACAAAAAAATATAAAAGAAAAAAGAAGAAAAAAAAAAGTTCTTGTCAGAACTAACTTCTCTGTTTAAAAAAGAGCTATATTTGTATGTTAGTGTGTGAAAGTTTAGATGAATGTATGTGTAGTGCGTAATTGACTGAACGAATGCATTAGTAGCATTTGATGAATGTATAAGTGCAGAACTATAAGGAAGTGCTGCAGCATCACACAGTAACCTCTTTAACTGTTGTGTGCTGTAGTACTTCCGAAGCACAGGGATGCAACATATGTACATAAATATTTGAATTGTTATTTGTAGAGCGCGCGAATGCCGTGGCGTCTTGGCGCTACGCGAATGCTGTGGCGTCTTGGCGCTATGTTGCAAGTCTATGCTTCTCTCTAGACGGCTGCATAAACTGCAGCCATGTGGTGACACAGGCACCCTTGCACCATGGTGCAAGGATATCTGTGTCATGTGGAGTTTGTTTTTGTGCCGGAAGACACACCTTCCTGCACAAAAACAATCAGTAAAGGCATTTTTCTACTTCAATGTATGCTGAGCATTGTAGCATGCATTGAAAGATAAAACATGAGGAGAAATGAAAACAATTCTCCTTGTTGTGCTTTGCTACACCAATTGGAGAATGGTGCAGCATTCACACACATGTAGAGATTTATGATTTCTGATAAATCTGGAGATGTGTCTTGTTCTATGAGTATTCAGTGCAATCACGCACTACAACACTTATAGAACGCCCTTTCAACGCAAAGTGGTGTGTATGATAAGGTTGTATTTACATGGAGAAGAAAAGGTCCAGAGAGTGCCTTTTCCTCTCTTTGTAAATATGAAAGAGTGTCTTGCGCTATAACTATGTTACAAAAAGTGACATATTTCTGTTTGGAAAATTGATTGCTAATGATAGGAGGTAAGCACAGAGTTTTGTCTGCAAAGATGCTCAAAGAAGAATGATTGAAATGATTGGGGTCCTTCAATATGTACAATTGGAAATATTATGAACCACTCAAATCTGTTTTTTTGCAGGTCACATGATATCCTATGACAGGGAGATTCCAAAACTACATAGGTATAAAACATGGTGTTTTGAAAAACGTATTCAAGCTCTGTAGCTTCTTGCAGATCTGCCCATTCTGCATATAAATACTTACTTAAACTTACCTTCACAGTATTAGAAATAAAAAATGGTACACATTTTTTTCCAGATGTTTTTTGTAATGTAAATTGGGGTAAATTGCTTATTTTAGAATTAGGATCTGTGAAAGAAAAGAAAAAATAGTTATAACATGTAATAATACATTTTTAACAACACAGCATAATTTAAACAAAGTAATTTGTTTGCCTTTTTTGCTGTTCTCAGAATATATTGAATTTCACTAGAAACAGTGATTTCAATCGTACTCATCACATAACAGCAGGCAAAAAAAAACAATTTAGAGGATTGTCTAAAAAACAACAACATGCTATTCTAAGTAAAATACCAGAAAATACAAATCACACATATATGAAATGCTGATGGCTAACAAAATTTTATACCTTTAACTTATAAAAACTGTAAATAATGTTGCTTTAAAATATTCACCGAGTCAATGACCACGAAAAAGTCCATAATTCAAACATATACCTTTCCTTGAGGCCAAATGGTATTTTTGCACTCCTTTTTATGTAAATTGTCCAATGGTAATCCTATTAAATTATAATAATAAATTCCTCAGAGAGTGATTTATCTTCCTAAAACTATGGCTTTAAAAATATTAGGTAGGAATTTGGTAATTCACTAGGCAAACGTTGTTTGAAAACCAACTGGGCATCATTACAAAGTGTCCAGCCTTTGACACATTTTAGATAGGCAGTGTAATGTCCAGATGTTGTGGAAGGACCATCATGGAAAATTATTGCAATTGCTACAAAAGTCCTTCCTGATATTGATACTTGTGTTGCTACAAATTGCTTTATTAAAGTATTCAATTTTCTTCCATCAGCTGTACAACGTTGCATCATTAAAATGTTATATTGTCCATATTTTTAAAAAAATAATGTGGAGAACATTTCTGATTTACATTGGCTACACTCCATGTTATGATTTGCACCTTTAACTAATTTATTTAAAGACACTGATTTACAGTCTGGTAATGTTAAATATAGAAATCTTTCAGTGTCCACATTATTGCTAGATGTATACATGCAATTTTCACAATGATGTTCCCATTTGTAAGAAAGGCCAAAAATATTTTCTATTTCTACACCTTCATTTTCAAAAATGGTAAGCATATACATTAAAAATTCCTGAGCATCTTGTTGGATATTTTGCGTAAATTGTGTAGAACCAGAACACACATCCAAAAGATTACGTACATCTGAAACAGTTTGTATTTTACTTGTATCTGTTGTCAATTTTTCATAAACAGAATACAACAAAGAACAAAATCTTTTTTGCCGATTCTGCATAATTTGTTCTTGCAAACCTTCAAGATAAAAAACAACATTGACCACTACATTAGCATAGCAGTTGACACTAGAACTATTTTCAAACTGATAACCAACAAACTCTTCAATAGTGTCCTTTTTCTTTTTACTTGCAATCACCACATTATCTTGTTCTTTTCCCTTCTCCACACCTTCAGTACAGATATTCTCAAACCTTCTTTTTCGACCAACCACATGCTTTTCAAATACAGGATATTGACCTAAATTGGGAGCATGCACCCTTCTTAACCTATTATACTCTTTTACACAGTTTGCATCTGCAGTAACCTTTGTCTCATCAAAATCAATCAAAAACAAACCAGATAATGTTCTGACTCGCGACAAAGCAACATATGCCATACACTCTTTAAATACAGTAGATCCAATGTTCACCAATGCACTGTCTACACTTAATCCTTGAGATTTATGAATAGTCATTGCACATGCCAGAGAAAATGGAAATTGTTTCTTACGGACATATAAATCTTTAACAATCAAAGAACGAACTGTACAACAACCAATTTCTTTAACTTCTTCAATCTGATCAAATTTAATTTAAAAAAATTAAATTCCTTCTTTTTTCTGATAATTAACAAAATCCACCACTTTACCCATTGCTCCATTAACTAAACCTTTTTCTACATCCAAATTACGCCTTAAAATTACCCGACAGTTTACACATGCATATAGAGTCTTTTCTAAACCAGCCGTTTTAGATATTTTTTTTCCCAAAGAATCCAGTTTTGTTTTCAATTTTCCCGTCAAAATAATAGTGATTCCTTCATGCTCTATTTTATCGATGGCTTCCATTTTTATAATTTCTTCATTTTACAGTTTCAATAGTTCTTCGTTGAATATAGAACACTCGCGCAGTGTTGGCATTAAGCAGATCCCTGATTTATTTTCTGCAATTTTCATGTACAGTTTCTCAGGAACTACATTTTCATTTGGAAACAAATTGGAAAGTAATCGACTCTCCAAAGCTTGTTTGCCATGTTCTGTCAGAAGTCCAATTCTTATATCTTGAAGAATACTTCCATATTCAGCATCATTTGCCTGTCGCATATTTGTTGTCAGTTTTTTGTATTTAACCCCTTCAGCGCTGCGCGGATTCCCCCGCGGTGCTGAAGGGTTCTAGCGCGGGCGTGGTCATGACGGAACGGTTCCGTCATGAACACAGCTCAACCGATGCTCATGACGGAACCGTTCCGTCATGAGCATCGAAGGGGTTAAAATATGTCCAAATGTTCATGTTACCAACACTACCAAGAGACTTTCTGGTATCTTCATGTGCAAGTGTTTTAAATACCGGTTGTCCTTTTACCGGAGTCAGTTGCAGTAGATCTCCAAAAACGATGACGTGTTTTCCTCCGAATAAAATGTCATACTCTGTTTTAAGAATTTGCTGCATTCTTAAATGCACAAAGGCAAGCATCAAGTTTGAGACCACGCTTACCTCATCAATAATGAGAAGTTTCATTTTCTTCATGACTCTTGAAACTTCACAACAAGCTTCTCCAGACAGCTTTTGGTATTCCAATTTGTTCTCATGCTCTACTGGTAGCATTAGTAAACGATGTAAAGTAATTCCTTTAATGTTATGTGCTGCCAACCCAGTTGGAGCAGTGACAACGCAAGACAAATGCGACTCAGTTGTTGTCTGCAGGAAACTTGTAATTACTTTAATTGAGAAACTTTTTCCTGTTCCAGCTTGATCACTCACATACATTTGGATAGGTTGAAATGATGTACATAAGCACCCTTTCTTTTGATGAAGTAATCCATGGTCAATCTGATCTTTCACTTGTTGATATATTTGTTTCTGTTCAACATTTAGTTGTTCTTCCAAGTTTCCTAACTGTATTACATCTTCTTGAGCTTGATACATTGCTGTTTCCACCTCATTCATGGTAATTGCTGCTTCATTTTCAACAATTGGTTGTCCTAGTGAATCTTAACTCAGTGCAGCAGAACTTTGACTGTCTTGTCTCTATCAATCTCAGCTGCAATTGTAGCTTCTTGATCAATTTCATCATTCAACATTTTCACATAATTTGAAAAAGCACTGCACTGTATACTATCTTTACAAGCATTAATTGAATCTTCATAGCTCTGTAAATCTCCAAGTAATTCCAGTTCTGATGGTTTGAACATTTGCAAAAGGGCTAAATAGTAAAATTTCCTTTTATCAGCAGTGTAGCAACTCAGTTTCCTGTGATTAATTAAATTTCATTTCCTTTGTTTCACCAAACATCCTTCGGAACCAATCACTGCACATTTTCCATCATTGATGTTCTCTGCAGTATTCTGTTTAAAAGTGTAGTTTTGCAGCACTTCATAGAGACACATGTTCTCAAGATAATGACTTCTGTTTGGGTAATATGTGTCCAACATATTCATTTTCAAAATATCTGTACTTTCTGGTTCTTTTCTGCTAAATATTCAATTTCTTCAACATATTTCAGTACCCGATTTCGCATTGCTGCAAGACCTAGACTCACCCAAATGATTCTTCTACTTTTGGAGTATAGACTTGCAGATGATACCCGATCTGAGCATTCATATGCTCCAATTTCACGATGCGATAACATCTTCAAACTGAAACTGTATAATTTCTTACTTAGACTCTTCTCGTGAGAAATCTCTTCCCACATTTCTTTCAATTCCGTCTTTTCTGATTTAGTAATGTAGGACGTTACATATCGAGCAACAGCAATGGAATTGTCTGCAACATACTGAATATCAATGTTAGTGTTCCACATGGATAAAATAACTGGATTGTAGGCATTTATGTATTTTGACTCTTCGCTTCTTCTTAAGTTGTAGGTATTTTTCGGAGACTTTCTTGTGATGGTATGTCGCATATCTGACATAAAACTGTTCACTCTTCCTTTGGATAATACAGGACGTGGAAATCCAAAACGACATTTGGTATAGAACTTATCCTTTGACTTGTACTTTCGTCCACAGTATTTTCAACACTTATGGCTTTGGAATTGTAAGACTTGTTGTTTTAAGTTTTTATCTTTTCTGCTATTGGGTACAGCACATGTGGCATAATCTTCAATGAAAGACAAAACAGTATCATCTGAATCTGTTCCAAATTTGTGGGCGTCCTTGATCCATAACAACATATGTATATGAGGAGCACCTCTTGCTTGATACTCCTTTCTCCAAAAGAAATCCACAACTTCTCCAAGAGGAGGATTCTTTTTTATTGCAGATGAAACACATCATAGCTTCAAATCTATGATTGAAATATCTGCATTCATTAACAGGATCCAAAGAGCACAATTCTCCAGGTGTCTTGCATTCACTATTTTTTATTTTGGATTTTGCCTCTCGAAGAAATTCAAGGAAATCATCCCAAGCATACTCAGCATAGCTTAGTGTAATGAACCATGTAGGAGTTCCTAAGTTCCGTAGCATACATTTCAGTTCTTCATGACGACAGTACCAATATTCATTAGTCCCACGCTGACATACCATCAGATTAATCAACTGAGACTCTAAATGATCATCTCTCTGATGCACTTTATCCATAAAATCCTTTGCAGTTACATTTTGTAGATACATTTTAGTTTTTAAAATGTGATTTACTGCATATGAAAGTCCAGACAAGTCACTTTCAAAAGAAGATGAAACATTTAAGGGATACATTGTCGAAATCTTGGATCGTCTGCATATAATCTTGTTGTCTGATAGTCAGATGCAGGAGTCTGCACAGGACGTTCGTCATATTGTCCACCTTTTCCTGTTGGAAACAACTGCGGGAAACAACGAGTTTCCAAGCTCTCTTCCCATACACTAATGGGACTTCCTCTTGCTTTTTTTCATTTGGAACAACTCAATCGTATTCCCCATCACCTCTTTGGAATGAAGGGGATGTACACTGTAATGTTCATAGATTTCTTCACATCTGGACATGTCCACTTTTTCAATTTGTCCACTTAATGTTTCAGTACCTTCTGCTAAATCTATTTCTTCTTCTCCTACAAACACATTTCTATAGTACTCATCATTTTTTAACAGGTACAATGATGCCTTTTGCACTTTTCTAACATCCTCTAACTCTTGCCAGATTTTCTTATTCTTAGTAGGAACACCATTAACTAGAATGACTAGTGGTTCATTTTCTGCATGGTCTACACCAATAGTTCCAATGTTTTTCTTTAAATCTAATGGTAAATACACAACTCTTCCTTTCAATCCTCTTTGTAACTCTGATGGAGGTAATTTACCTGTTTTAGGCTCCATACGAACAAGAGCCTGAAACGGGTGTACACATTGAAGGAGAAAAGACTCATACGTATTTAAATCTATCAGCTCTGGAGGAATAGCAACCAACTCTAGAGTATTATGAACAGCTCTAGCAGGCATTTTATTCTCATCTAATTTGTTATAACAATATTTGCAAACACGCTGCTCAGATCCCAAATCAAAATAATCCTCTACCAACAAATACGTTGCAAATTTCTTCCACTTATCATTATTTTCTATTTCACTTTTTAAATACAGATTGACACTCCTAGTCTGATTTTTATAGTGACTTCGCCTACAACAAATACAAGAAACATTTGGTCTTTCACCTGAAATTACCTTAAACTTTGTGATTTGATCTTCAAAATGTTTTGTAATCACGGATTCTACATTGTCTTCAACATTTTGTTCTACTAATGTGTCAGTTTCTGTACTCTCTTGCTGAGGACCAAAGTAACAAAACTCAATATCATCACAAACCTTCTTCACATCTGATATTGACCCACGCAAAAGAGCACTGTTCAACTCATTTAACTTTAGTGCTGGACTTTTTGCATAATACAATCTTCTTACTATCTTCCGCATTTGAGTATGATGTACTGCCAACATCCTGAGATGGTGAAAAACACTTGGACAAACTTTCCTAGAAAGACAAGCCAGAGAGTGACCTTGCAAACCAGTATTTTTTCTCACTCTGCAAGGCTCTAGTCCTTGCAACACCTTAATCTTTTGTTTAACACTTTTTTTGCTATATACTCGTAAAAAACGACATAATTTATCAATAGATTCTTGTCATACACTACAAATACTACTGCAATCCCAAGTGTACACAGAGTGTTTAGGACGTCTCCCTAGAACTTCATCAGCTATCACTTCTTCTGCATTTCTTTCAACCTTTTTCTCTTTGTCAATTGGACAACCATCTCTAACCTCATAACCTCGACCACTGGTGTCAACTGCATGCAATAAATTATTGCTCTGTAAATAACTCTCTTCATTAAAGAAAGGCTCTGAACAGGAACTGTGTTTCCATTCTCCCCAAAAAAATCACAAAAATGTGTTATATTAATTACTCTTTTCCTCCTACTTTTGTCCTTCATTAAATGGATTGGTTTATCTAGTGATCGAATTCTGTTTAATACTAAAATGAATAGATTCCTTTTTACTTCAAAAGCCTTTTCAACAATGGTTTCAATATGCTTCTTCTTTTTATAAAATAGAGCTCTCTTTTTATATTTCTTCACATCTTTCAGCAAATTATGTACTACTCTCTTATAAAATATTTTTTTGCGTATTTCCTTATACTGATTTTGCCTTCTTTTACCATACTTCGTCTCCTTTGACTGTCCATTTGCTTTTTTGCTTTTCCTATTATTTTGAATATTTTTACTAGTTGAAGCATTCTCAGAGGTTTCAGCATTCTGTACATTCTGTCTGGTCCTACAAACATTTTTAATAAATTGCTTTGTGATCTTACCAGAAGATTTTTTCTTTTTAGCCACATTATGTTGTACATTCAATACTTGTGGTTGATTTTTCTTCAAGTAACTCTCCTTTCTCTGTTCTTTTCTTTTTCTTTTTTTTTCTGGCATGATTTCTCTATTTTAATGGTGAAAAACAATATCTGTAAAAAATAATCACAAATAAATGTATATTAATAACTTTAAAATTGATACTTTTCTATTACTGTACAAACACATTTTATATAAATACTGACTAAGAAATTATAGCCCTGAAGCACAAGTGTGACGATGGTTAAAACACTACATGCATAGTACATACTACTTTGAAGCAGTTCATGCCCTAAAGCCTGCCTCACTGAAAGACTGAAAGACTACATGCTTACTGACTGAATGATTACAGTACTATAAGGAGAGACACTAGGTGAGTGACAGGGTGTTTGCTAGAAGTGTATGGCTACTGACTGGGATATTGATGGTGTGAAAGGCAATTGTGTTGGGGGTTAGAGACCTACATGCATAGTGGATAGGTGTTTGAATCAATCCATGTGCTAAGGCCTGTCTCACTCCAATAGTACTTGGATACTGACTGAATGTTTTGAGTATTGCAAGGAGAGTGCCTGGATGAATTTATAACTATTTGTTTTTGGCGTAGTAAATACATTAGTACATGGTGCTGAATGAGTCACTGGAGAAGTATAAGGGGAGTGACAGGGTGTTTGTGGGAACTGTATGAATACTGACTGGGGTATTGAAGGTGTGAAAGACAAGTGTGTAGGTGGCTAGAGACCTGCATGCATAGTGGATAGACGTTTGAAACAGTCCATGGAGTAACACCTGGATCACTGCAAAAGTACCTGGGTACTGACTGAATCATTAGAGTACAGCAAGGAGAGTGCCTGGGTGAATTTTATTAAGTTTTTGGGTTTTGGCGCAGTGAATAGATTAGTACTTGGTGCCAAATGAGTCAGTGGAGGTGTGCAATTGAAGTGACAGGGTGTTTATTGGAGTTTATAGATACTGACTGGGAAATTGAAGGTCTGAAAGACAATTGTGTTGATAGTTAGAGGCCTCCATGCATAATGGAAACGCGTTTGAATCAATCCATGTGCTAAGGCCTGCCTCACTCCATTAGTACTTGGGTACTGACTGAATGATTAGACTATTGCAAAAAGAGTGCCTGGGTGAATTTATAAGTGTTTCAGTTTTGGCACAGTGAATGCATTACTACATGGTGCTGAATAAGTCAGTGAAAGACTGCAAGGTGAGTGACAGGGTGTTTGCTGGAAGTACATGGATACTGACTGGGGAATTCAAGCTGTTAAAGACAAGTGTATAGTAGGTTAGAAGCCTGCATGCATGAATACTGGATAGACCTTTGAAGCAGCCCATGTGGAAATGCATGGTTTACTGCATGAGTACCTGCGTACTGACTGAATCATTGACTGCTGGGAGACGGCCAGGGTGAAACTTTGAAGTTTTTCGGTTTTGGCGCAGTGAATAGATTAGTACATGGTACTGGATCAGTCACTGGAGGAGTGCAAGATGAGTCACACAGCACAAAAACTAACTACCCTGCTACTGCTCCCAGCCACCAGGTCACCAAACCTAAAATGGTGGCTGGGAGCGGACCCTGCTAGCTCCTATAGTTAGGCTCCTTCTGGGCTATTATTTACGCAGCCCAAATTACAAAAAGGTCGGGCGCCTGGCTAGCCCAACCCCTCCCAAAATGCCCGGGAGGCAGACCTCCCTGCGCTCGGCTGCCTCCCAAACCCCCATTGGGATCCTTCTTCGTGCAACAAAATAGCAGGTAGTTCTTGCCAGTTATACAATCAGGCAGGTGCAGCCCCCACTGTGCGGGACCACAGTGCAATTTAAATAGCGGCATAAGCCAGCCTCAGGTGTGTTGTGGCAAGGGGGATACTGGGACCAGCAACGGCTCTCCCTATAGATGACAATAAACCAGGAACCTTGATTATGCCCAAACTGGAACGGGCTCCTTGGGATCCTTCGCCATGCAGCAAAACAGCAAATAGTTATTTTCAGTTATACAATCAGGCAGGTGCAGTCCCCCATAGTGATATCATGTATTGCTGAATATTAAACATCATTACAATATCAATTTAGTACAATTTATAGTCATAATTGATCAATTGTTTTTGTCACAGAATGAAAAATAACCTTGATATTTGATGCTCTCTGCGGCCTGTGCAGACTATATGTTTGCTAGGGCTGCTGGGAACAAAACTAGACCTAGCTGCTGAGCCAATACAGTGCAGCAACTATGTAAAGCAATCATACAAAATATCTGGATAGACAAAACAACAATCACTTTACTTCAAGTGCATAGAAAAGAGTGTGTCGCAGGAGTTCTCAGATAGTTCCAAAAAGAAAATTGCAGTGAAGAGGGTCCAAACCTGAAGAAAACTTGTATGATGTACACCCTTCCATAATTGAAACACATGCTCTAAGTTTCCTTGTCAACTCAGAGCAGCAACCATCTAAAAAATGTATAAAGTTCCTTGACAGAATAAAGAAGTACTGTGAAAAATGTTCCTACCCTAAAGCCATGAAAGTGCTCACAAAGTAGAATGCATGGAAAGATTCTTTCAGGACAACTCAGGCCTTATGACAAAAGAAAAAGGTTCTGAAAAGGTACACAGCCCAGAATCCCAAATATTTTTTTCCAACATCTTTTTGCACAGGCCAGAGTATTGACCAAATTACCACATGTTATTTCATTTAATTTGTTGAATTTATATTGAGTTTTTGCCAAACTGCAATAAGCGGTCAGATTAACAATTAAATCAAACCAATTTCAAGAATAACTCATGTATGAAGCCAGCTAGTGAAGCTACAGAAGAGAGAAATTCCAGACTTTATGTGAG
This sequence comes from Triturus cristatus, assembly GCF_964204655.1. NCBI lineage: Eukaryota > Metazoa > Chordata > Amphibia > Caudata > Salamandridae > Triturus > Triturus cristatus. The sequence continues at coordinate 774,191,544 of NC_140593.1, forward strand.
CGGTGGCTGAGCTTCCAGACAGCTAAAGTAATCTATGCATGTGAACAACAGAGGCCAAACCATTAAAGTTGGTAAATAAATGAGTTAAAATATGATGTTAAAAATAAAAATGTTAAATAAAAAAATTAATATGAAGTTAGGAGTTGTTAAACCTGACATCCTTGGTGTGGTTTCCCCCAAATGTTTTTCCTTCACCCCTCCTGTTTTCTGAATTCATTTTGTTTTTTACTCTGTGGACTTACACACTGCTAACTAGTGCTGAAGTGCTTGAGCTCTCTTCCAAAAACATGGTAAAATTGGCCTACACCTAATGGGCACATTTCATTTATTTATAACCTCTTAGGATATGACATGCACCCGGGGCCTGTAAATTAAGTGCATCAACTGACCCTGCAGGACGCATTGTGCCACCCACTACAATAGCACCTTAAAATCAATCAATCAATCAATCAATGACATTTATAGAGCGCGCTACATACCGGTAGGGTCTCAAGGCGCTGGGGGGGGGGTGCCGCTACTGCTCGAACAGCCAGGTCTTCAGCTTCTTCCTGAAGGAGAGGTGGTCTTGGGTCAGGCGCAGGTTGGTCGGGAGGGAGTTCCAGGTCTTGGCGGCCAGGTAGGAGAAGGACCTTCCTCCTGTAGTCGCTCTTCGGATGCGGGGGACGTCGGCGAGGGCGTGGTTGGTTGATCGGAGGTGGCGTTTGGGAGCGTAGAAGTTGACTCGGCTGTTGAGGTAGCTCGGGACTAGGTCGTGTAGGGCTTTGTGTGCGTGGGTGAGGAGGCGGAAGGTGATTCTTTTGTTGACGGGGAGCCAGTGAAGGTCTCTCAGATGTCCGGAGATGTGGCTGGTTCGTGGGATGTCGAGGATGAGTCTGGCTGAGGCGTTCTGGATCCGCTGGAGTCTCTTCTGGAGCTTGGCGGTGGTACCGGCGTAGAGGGCGTTGCCGTAGTCCAGTCGGCTGGTGACGAGGGCCTGGGTGACGGTCTTCCTGGTCTCGGTGGGGATCCACCAGAAGATCTTCCGTAGCATGCGAAGGATGTTGAAGCATGCCGATGAGACGTTGTTGACTTGCCTGGTCATGGAGAGGGAGGAGTCCAGGATGAAGCCCAGGTTGCGTGCATGGTCTGTCGGTTTGGGTGCGGTGCCCAGGGCGGGAGGCCACCAGGAGTCGTCCCAGGCGGAGGGTGAGGAGCCCAGGATGAGGACCTCCGTCTTGTCCGAGTTCAGTTTCAGGCGGCTGGTCGTCATCCATTCGGCTACCTCTTTCATCCCTTCGTGCAGGTTGGCTCTGGCGGCGGCGGGGTCGTTGGTCAGGGAGAGGATCAGCTGGGTGTCGTCGGCGTAGGAGATTATGTTGAGGTTGTGCTGGCGTGCGATGGCCGCGAGGGGGCTCATGTAGACGTTGAAGAGGGTGGGGCTCAGAGAGGATCCTTGAGGGACGCCGCAGATGACTTCGGTGGCCTCTGACTTGTACGGTGATAGACGGACTCTCTGTGTTCTTCCGTCGAGGAAGGAGATGATCCATTCCAGCGCCTTGTCCTGGATTCCGACGTTGCTGAGGCGTTGTACTAGGGTGCGGTGGCAGACAGTGTCGAATGCCGCGGAGAGGTCTAGGAGGATGAGGGCCGCTGTTTCTCCGTTGTCCATCAGGGCTCGGATGTCATCGGTGGCGGCGATGAGGGCGGTCTTGGTGCTGTGATTGGCTCGGAAGCCGGACTGTGAGGGGTCGAGGGATCCATTCGTCTCGAGGAAGGCGGCCATCTGCTTGTTGACGGTCTTCTCGATGACTTTGGCTGGAAACGGGAGGAGCGAGATGGGGCGGTAGTTCTTGAGTTCGGTGGGGTCCGCTGTGGGTTTCTTGAGAAGAGCGCTGAGTTCGGCGTGCTTCCAGCTCTCAGGGAAGGTGGCGGTGTCGAAGGATGTGTTGATGATGTCTCGCAGGTGGGGTGCGATTACAGCGTCAGCCTTGTTGAAGATGTGGTGAGGGCAGGGGTCAGTCGGTGATCCGGAGTGGATGGAGTTCATCGTGCGGGTGGTGTCTTCGGTGCTGATCGGGGTCCAGGCGTGGAGGGTGGTGGTGGGGGGTGGTTGTTCGGTCTTGGTGTTCGTTGGTTGGTTGTTGAAGCTGTTGTGTATGTCCGCGATCTTGTTGTGGAAGTAGGAAGCGAGGGAGTTGCAGAGGTCTTGCGATGGGGTGATGTCGTTGTTTCCTGCGCTGGGGTTGGATAGCTCTTTCACGATGTTGAAGAGTTCCTTGCAGTTGTGTGCGTTGTTGTCCAGCCGGTTCTTGAAAGCAGTTTTCTTGGCGGCGCGGATCAGCTGGTGGTGCTTCCGGGTGGCCAGCTTGAAGGTGGACCTGTTGTCTGGTGTAGGATCCCTTCTCCAGACTTTCTCGAGGGCTCGGCAGTTCTTCTTGGAGCTCTTGAGTTCGTCGGTGAACCACGGGGCTTTCTTGCTGCCGGATCTGCAGGGCGGGGTTCTCAGCGGGGCGAGTTCGTCCGCGCAGTTGCTGATCCACTTCGTGAGGTTGTCGGCGGCCTGGCTGGGGTTCGCTGAGCTGGCGGGAGGGTGCTGGCTCAGGGAAGCGGCGAGCTGGTCTGCTGTGATCTTGTTCCAGCTTCTGCGGGCGGCCTGATGCTGGTGGTGGTGGGTCGTCGTTCTCTTGAAGGTGAAGTGGACGCAGCTGTGGTCCGTCCATTGAAGCTCTGTGGCGTGGCTGAAGTCGATGTCTGTGCTGGAGGAGAAGACTGCGTCGAGTGTGTGTCCGGCGAGGTGGGTGGGGGTGGACACCAGCTGCTTGAGTCCAAGATTGGCGAGGTTGTCGAGCAGGGTGCTGGTGTTGCGGTCGTTGTTGTTCTCCAGGTGGAAGTTGAGGTCCCCCAGGAGGATGTAGTCAGCGGAGGGGAGGGCGTGCGGGCTGACGAAGTCGGCGATGTCCTCGCTGAATTGGGTGCGTGGTCCCGGAGGTCGGTAGATCAGGGTGCCTCTGAGGGTGGTGTTCGGGTTGGTGTGAATCTGGAAATGCAGATGTTCGGCGGTGGTCAGGGTGTTGTCGGTGCTGGTCGTGAGACGGATGGTGTTCCTGTGGATGATGGCGATGCCTCCTCCCATCTGGTTGGCGTTGCGGTCCCTCCGGACGATCTTGTAGCCCTCTGGGATAGCGATGGCGATGTCGGGAGCTGAAGAGGCGTTCATCCAGGTCTCTGTGAGGAAGGCGACGTCCGGGGCAGTGGTGTCTAGGAGGTTCCAGAGTTCGATGGCGTGTCTGTGGACGGAGCGGGTGTTGAGCAGGATGCACTTGAGGTGGGTGCTGCTGGTGTTCGACTTGGCGGGTGCTGGTGCGAGGCAGGTCAGGATGCAGGAGAACTTGCAGGCGTGGCAGCTGAAGGGTCCGTGGGTGCGTCGTGGTGTGGCTTGGTGGCACTCTGGGCGTCGGCCGGTGTTGAGAGCGGTGAGGGTGGCGGCGGAGTACGTCAGGCGGGTCGGTCGGGGTCTTCGTGGGCCAGGGGTCCTGGCACTGGGCGCGGTCCAGGCGCGGACGGGCGTAGACGGGCTTGCCTTTGGCGCGCCTTCGGCGCACAATCGGCGCGCCCGCTGCGCGTGACCGCTGCGCGTTCGCACGGTCGCCATTTAAGGCGAAGTGCGCGGGTGGGCGGGGCAGCTGGGAGGCGGGAGCGGGGAGGGAACAGAAGGGAAAAAGGGGCGTGGTCAGCGGTGGTGGCGGGAAGCGGGGAGCGGGGAGGGAAGGCGGAGGGCGGCGAGGTAGGCGGGCAGGCAGGAAGGAGAACGAAAATACGGGCAAAAAGTGGCCAAAAAACAACAGGCACAAATGCTTAGACAAGACGCTAACACGGGAAGAAAATACAGTGAAGAACAAGCACAAATGATTTACAAAAACAAAACAAAACAGACGGCCGCGGCGTCAGCCGGCAACGAGGCAGGCAGCGAGGCAGAGGGCAAAGCGATGTGGCACACGCGGCAGCTGGTGGCCGTGCGGCGCGGGGGTGTCCCACAAATGTCTTAGGCCTGCCATTGGAACCTGTAGTGTTGCTTTAAACTGCCAATTCGATTTGACAAATAAATATTTTGCCAGTCCTAAACCTTCCTTTTGAATACTTATAAGCCACCCCTAAGGTAGTCCATAAACATCCCATAGGGTAGGGCACATTGTATTTAAAAAGTAGGAAATGTGTTTCTAAGTTTTACATGTCTTGGTAGTAAAACATTTTAAAATTGGTTTTTCACTATTGTAAGACCTACCTTCTCCATGGCATAACATTGGGTTATCTTATTACATTTAATAAGTGCTTACTTTTGATTGGGAGAAGGCAGACAGGTCATATGTTGGGCTCATATGGATTGCAATTTAAAATCCTCTTTAGTGGGAAAGTCAGATTTTAAGTCACAATTCTGGAAATGCCACTTTTAGAATGTTGGGATTTTCTTGTCCTACCTATTTGGTGCCTGCTGCCAGTGTTCTGGGTCACATTATTATGATTGCTCTGTTGTTGGTGCTTGTGGTTTCCTCCAAGAGTGTGGGACAAAGGTGACTATTTGTTGTAAGGGTGGGCTGGGCAGAGCTGTTCGCTACTCCACTTATACTTCCAAGTGATGCCTCCAGATCACACAAAGGAGCCTGACATTGGGGCTTCCTAGAACCTTGGCAAGGGAAGGGAAGAACATTTCCAGAACCAGAAGTGGGGGTAGCCAAGTAGGTCCCCCGACTTGAAAGGCTGGACCAGGTATAAATATTGGACCCTCAGAACAATTCTTCAGTTTATTCTTGAACCTGTGTAAAACTTCAGAAGGACTACCTGTGTCAGTTACAAAGACATAACAAACTCCAGATACAAAAACGCCTGTACTTGGCCTCTGCAGGAGTGAGTTGTAACCCCTCAGGTGGTGCCCTCCATGTCCTGGAACCTTGGGGGCGGTCTTAGAGGTGGTGCTCCTGCCTAGCCCTAAACATTGAGACTTAGAAACCTTTCACCAAAAGTGGCAGAAGAACCTACAGAAGCCTTTCCGCCCAAGATGCATTGCCAGTTGGCCTGACTTTGTGGTTTTCCAGGCAATGGTATCTGACCACATGGAGCCATCTACGTCCACCGCCTGCAGCTTCATCCTACTGAAGGCCTTCGATTTCCAAAAAGTAGTCTAGATCTGAAGGTAAAAATCATCAACAAGCAACGATGTCCTCCTCAGTCTGGAAATCCAGCTTTTCCCTCTCAGAGCTTTTTCCTGCCATTATGAACAACTTTAACCAGCTGCCATGCCCCACTGAGCTCTTCTTCTCCTGGACTTTTCTTCAAAATGTATTTTCTTTTAAGTCCAAAGGTAAGCCAAGGCAGGGCCCAATCCACATTGTGTATCAAACCTATGCGCCATCGCAGGTGGTTTTAACCTTTGCCTGGTTTTGCCTGAAGATACCCAAGTTTGGCGCTTTGACCTTTCGGTGCTAGTTTTTACTAAAAACTCTAAAAATTCATAACTCCAGTTCTACTGATTGGATTTAAAATGTTTTAATGTTATTTCGTTTAGTAAAATGTATCCTTTTTTCTAACTTGGTTTTGGATTTTTCTTGTTTTGTGTTTTCACTTTAATACTGTTTGTTTGGTAATACATACCTTGCACAGTGCCTGTGCTTTTGTGGCAAGCTACTAGAGAGTTAAGCACAGGTTAATTTATTGACTCTGTGGTTCAAGGATTGAGGTTGTTGCCTGAGTGGGGCGTCCACTCCCCTGAACCAATAACACAATTACATAAAGAAGTTATGAATGTATAAGAAAAATGTAAGGTGTCTATGGAAACAATAGGCAACTCAAAATTCAGTTTCATCCCATTAGATGTTGTTGACTGGGTCCAAACCAGCTCTGTGGCTCCGCAGAATTACAGAGAGTTCAAGAAAGGTGAAATAGGTCTGATTGGTAGAAATGTTACCTTCTGATTTTTTATATTTTTTGGCAGTCAAATCCATTAGCAATCAAATTGAGAAGCTGTGTCTGAGATTCGCTCCATGGTATCAGATGTGCCGGTGCCATAGTCCTATTGACCGTCATGCCACAATAAATGTTAAATTAAAACAAATGTTGTGTCAGGCTCATTCATGCTTTAACTTTTTCTATAGATCGAAGCCAGGTCAGGTAGAGCTCCACAATACAGAATACCGTATTTACAACATCCCACTGTAGCCTCCTCTAATAACAAAAAGGTCAGAAACCTGCATATCTGGTTTGTCGGGGTCAAGTCTTTGTCAGGCACCCGGAAATGAAAATAAATCTGAAGTCCCAACAGTTGTAACTTGCACTTAAAGTTCTGTATCTTTTTTTAAGGTACTCCTACTGTCTTTAAACAATGAGTGATTGCTCCCTGGGCACTGGGACACAGTGGGAAAAAAGGCATTTTCCACTTGTATTAAGGACCATAGCTAAATGTCCAGTTCCAATTGTTCTTGCGGATTCTTCTTACAAGTATGTTTTAAATGTCTTCTTCCTGTGGCTCTACAGGAAGTTAGATAACTTAGAGTAGGTTTTAGAGCAAAACATTAAAATGGAAGCACAACCAGTCCCCAGTCCTTTTTAAGGCAGAGAAGGCAGTAAGCAGCCTTTTTTGTCTTCTGGTTCCAGCAGCTACCTGGCTTTGAGGTGGATGGAGCAAGAGTGTATTTTATTATTCTGCAAATTACTGAACAAAATTCCTAGAGCAAATCATAAATAAATCCCACTCATTCTTCATCTTTACTTTTAAAATCTCCCGTTAAAGTATGCAGTGGGGGATCCTTCACTATGGCGGAAGAGCGTTGCCCCACTGCTTTCTCGCAGTGGGAGAAGCTACAACATAAAAAGGTAATAGCTTTTAGTTATTGCCATTTTTTTATTTCCTTTGCCGGCAGGCGGGTGGGCAGGGCAGCTCTGCTTACAGAGCAGGGCAGGAGTGGTTTGCCCACTCCTGAGTTCGCAATGACTGTATGGTCGGCCCTCTCGGGCCACTCAAACCAGCATGCGCACTTTTCCCTTCTCCGTGCAGCCTGCGAAGAGAATATGCCCACCTCTCCAGCCCCTGGCTGAGTGTCGCGTTACGGCGCTCAGACCAATCACAACGCTGCATTGCAGCGCTGTGATTGGATTAGGGGAGGGAGCCTGGCTGCATGCTTCCAGTTCCTGATGGAGGAGGAGAGCAGGAGTGGAGAAGACGCGGGACCAGTTCTCGAGGTAAGTTTTAATATGTTTTTTATGATGATCCCACCCTGCGCTCGGCCCCCCTCCCCCTTGACACTCCCCCCCTCACCCACCCCGAGCCATGCCAGCCGCAAGTGAAAGTATAGCAAACCAGTCACGCAGGACATATTTACCAGTTTTTCTAAAATGGTGGAGTGTCTAAAAACTCCATCTCTTGGCTTCTTAGTTCCACCCACATGTGCCTCCGTTAGCACCTTTTATTGATCTAAAAGAAAGACATCCCTTCCGCAATCCTGCATGGAAACCCTCCAATGTACTGATCCAGTTGTCTTGAGGAATCTTTTTCTTCAAAAATAACTACTGAGGTGGTTTTGCTTTGGCATATAGTTGCAAACACAAACAAGCATTTGCAATGCAATCAATCTCGCCTTTGGGACCTTATAAGTATTTAGACATGCAGCATATTATTGCACATTACTGCACCGTCCGCAATGGTAAAAGGCCAGGATGTGCCCGCCAGTATAGCGGGCGCATCCTAATTGCACTAGCAGGCGGTCTCATCGCCGTTATGATGGCGGGCGGACTGATGTCCACCCGCCATCATAATGAGCCCCCTGGTTCCTAAGTTGGCAGATGTGGACATTACGCCAATTGGGGACTATTAAAAAGTCGGACTAATCTTGCCTGAGATGTTTATAATACTGGTGGCTACAGCTGTTTGTGCTCACTTTTCTTTCTTCTTTGTTTCCTAAGCAATCATGTTACAGAATATATATACACAATGTACAATTATGAAAATAAATACAGCAAAATTAATGTATTTAGAGGAAAGTAGAATAAACGGGGAGCACAGCACACATTTAATTTAATTTCACTAATCATCCAAATAAGCAAAATAATTTATTTTCACAGTTACAGTAGTTGTTGCTTTTGATTGTGAATATGTACTTGTTGCAGCCAGGCCATCACGATCGGCAGACTTGATCACGAAGCTATGTGTGGGCTATAGGGAGGCGTCAGCTACAGTGATCAGGCAAGCAGGCTTCGAGGGTGCGATGAAGGGGCCGTGCAGAGAGGCCTCGCTGCAGGGACTCACTGAAAGGGACAGCTATAATGGGCTCTGACCCCAAGGCTCTTCAAGAGACCCATCTGTCCAGGAGAAGGGGAAACAACATATGGGGAAAGGCAGCAGGTGCACACTGTATTTGGACTGTGCAGGCCGCCAGTAATTGTGCAGACGACATGCCCATGATGCACTGGGAAGAGGATGTATGGGGAGGGGTGGGATAAGATGGCTGCTAGGAGTCTCCCGTTCATCACCACAGCTGTCTGCGCCCTAAACAAGAACACAGTACGCACATGCAAAGAGACACCAATGTAATAAAAAACATGTACACTCCAGCCAGGGAGGAGATATGAAGAAACTTTTTGTTAGATGCTCCTCTGCACAGCGTGGAGGTGTCTCACATACCAAGTTAACTGTTCGAGGAAGTGTTTTTTTTTACCCAAGTTCACTTCTTTATTGTCCAATTAATTAAAATCATTACAATAAAACACAATTCATAAAACAGGGCAATTTCTTATGTTTCTTAAAGATAATGAGGAAGTGTTATCATACCTTTATAACCGTCAGAGAAACATAACATATCATAAATAAACATTTTATTCATAACCTAATATAAACATTACATTTCATGATTAATCACCATACATATTAGTAAAACCATCCACATAGATAATCTTTGAGTCCCGTCTCTGGTATTTAAACAGCCCCTTAAAAGAAGCATAAGGTAACACATACTTGTTCCAGTTATGATCTTAATGCTTCAAATATAAAGTATGTCTGTGCTTTTTAAGATTACCTTGAACCTTATAGAGTAATTGATCCAGTTACATTGCCAGTATAGGAAAAAAAACAATATAGTTGGTATCTTAGCTGCTTTCTATTCTTATTGTATGACCACAACATCGTCCTGAGCCAGTTTTTTCTCAGCTATATGGATTAATTTGGCAAAGTTAACTGGTAAATTGATAATACGCCCTTGAAGGCACAGTACTAATGCTTGGCAGACACGTTCTCACCCCTTGTTCATTGAATATTGGTTTTAAAAGTGTTAATCTTTCTTGTTCGAGGAAGTGGTGAGCTAGCTTCTTTCCCTCTGGCCGACTGGTATAACAAGCAACACGAAGGGCATGGATTGGGCGGAGGAATAATGGCACGTCAGAGGGAGAGGCCGTGAATGCAGATTTCTTTCATCAACACAGCTCCTGCTTCATGAAGCATGAAGCGCAGCCTACCATGAAGCGGGGAGAGGAGGGAGCTTTCAGGCAGCATGTAAACAAACAAAAAGTGCGCCGACACACAAGAAAACAAGCCTGGACTAACTGAGGCATCCTGGAAGACATTGGGCAACTCAGATGTCTCTCTATTCAAGTTCAGCCATTTGTGAACTTGTGTTTTACTTTTATAGTACTAGTATCTTATAGAATCCCATCTTTTTGAGCAAGCAGACACTTGCGTCACTCATTCAGTATCGCATATAACCGACTGATGCCTGGTTAGGGGCAGTAAGCACTATGTTATGATAAATGCCACTACAGAATGGCACAGACCTTTATTTAGCACCTCCTCCTCTTGGACATCCCAACTCAGACCAAAAACGAAAGCAGTGCGCACTCCGGGCACTAAGCGCCGGGTTGACTTCCAGTAAGACAATATTTTATTACAACAAATTTACAACTTCCTTCTTACATCATTAACCAGGGGGAAGGGCACAGGGAAAAGGAGGCAGCTGCAGCCCATGAGAGAGAGAAAAGAGCAGCAGTTCAGAAACCAAACACGTTGCGAGGGGCGGGAGGCTTTTTTCTGGGAAGTGCAGAATGAGATTAAGTGAACTAGGAGCAGCAGTAAGGACAGATTGAAAGATAAAGTAGTGCACTGAAGGAAAACATACGGTCTAAAGTGAAAGGATTCATGCAGCAGGGCCAGTCTCCAGGGCAGAACAAAACGAGGGACTACTAAGTGTATGCACCAATGAAAAGACAGCATTTTAAAGGGCAGTAAGAGGAACTAATGAAAAAGATGGGTGTTTTTTAAGCCCATATCTAGATTCAACATGTCTCCGTGAGACAGCACATGCATTGCCTAGGCAAGAACTAAAAACAGACCTCAATCTTTGAAAGCACAGCAAATGGGGCAAGATAAGAGCAAGATTTACAGCGCTGTTTACAACAGAACTACAAAAAAGGGTAGACCCAAATAAGCCACTGGGACCTGGGTATGAAACAGTACAATGAAGGGACGGTGCCAGTAGAGCAATTCTTAGGAACCCACAAGATTAAAACACATTAGACAAAAATACACTGATACAATTATGAATTTCTTGTTCAATGTTATTTAATCACATTGAACGTTTGAATACTTGTAAATCAGCAAATGATTCTAAAAGGCTGTACAGAACAAGTGCCCCACAAAAGTGGGAGAAAAGCTAGAAGGGGAAGGTTATGTGCATCAAGTGAGGGTTGTAAAAGTGTAAGGGAAAGAAAGTGACATCATATTCATCACAAAATTAATTACAATGGAAATGGCTAATTTAAGCCGAACACTTAAATAATAGAAAATTACATTGCCATGGTTAGGAATACATTACCACAGTGAGAAATCACTGTTGATAGAAACTGGCATAGGACAATAACGTAGTCGACCTTTCAACCCCCAGTATAAAAGGTAGGCTACTTGGATCCTTACGGCGGGGTCTTCCTCAGGACTGAAACAAGGGAGGGGGCACCTGGGGAATAAATTCAAGAAGTGCTTAGTGGCTAGTGTATGGATCTAAGTTTAAAAAATAGGAAATGGGTAGAAGTGAAGCTAAAATTACCATAGATCACCCTTGACTGGAGGTGGTGTAGTTGTGGTGGGGCCCGTAGGCTCCAAAGGATGGAGAGCGGATAGATGGCACCTGAAAGGCAAGGTGAGGGCCATCAGAATATATCTCACAATAATGGATTTCTTCTGGACTTGAAAGACCGAATGAATCCAACTTACTCGGTAAAAGGGTAAGGAGTGTAATCCTAGTGATCAATCATTAAGGGCAGAGGAAGATTCTATCAAATCCCCATGGACTGCAAGGTTCCAATAATACTGTAGAATAACTCTAAAAAAAGTGAAAAGAAAGTGAGGACCCAATGTAAAACACCATCGACATAACTCTAACTGGAAAGCCCGTAATGCCAAAAAGGTTACCACAGACCATGAATGTTCGTGAACAGTCACAACATCAATAAGCCCACCGGTGCTAACAGTCTTGGAAATACAAAAAGAGAGAGAAAGCTGCTCTTAGCCATCATAATAATATCAGACATGCATGTCCGTAAGATGTGACTAAAAAGAGGAGTCGCGCTCTACGAATGATGCGCGGTCCATCTCTTACCTACGCTCTTCCAAATTGAACTGTCTATTAAAACAAATTTACAACTTCCTCATTACATCATTAACCAGGGGGGAAGGCACAGGGAAAAGGAGGCAGCTGCAGCCCATGAGAGAGAGAAAAGAGCAGCTGTTCAGAAAACAAACAAGCTGCGAGGGGCGGGAGGCTTTTTTCTGGGAAGTGCAGGATGAGATTAAGTGAACTAGGAGCAGCAGTAAGGACAGGTTGAAAGATAAAGTAGTGCACTGAAGGAAAACATACGGTCTAAAGTGAAAGGATTCATGCAGCAGTGAGGTTCCGTAGCGATCCGAACCCGAGTATTCGGTATCGTAGTACTGACACGATTTTGGTACCAATGAACCGCAAATGATCCATTATATACATGACAGTATTTTCGCTACGCAACGAGCTTGAATTCACTGAAGAATAGGGCATTCTGTTGTCAAGTCATGGCATCCATTTTAGATACGGCGTTCATTTTGTTTCTTGCCCTCACATAGTCAATGAACGGACGATGACCCCGGCAGGATCACCTTGTTAAGGACACGTAAGCTCGAGCCCCGAGAAAGGCTGACGCTACATGACTAGGCAGAATCAAGCTGCCTCCCTTGCCTGAGGCCAGTCCTGCTATACTGGTTCTCGTGTCCATTGTCCTGACCGAGAAGCCGAAGACGATAGCCATGCCCGTTTATGATCCATAAACACCTCTTATCCTACTTTTCAATCCTTTGCACCTGGCTCTGCTCCTCTCCTTCTGGGCTTTTACATTGGGGAGGTTACGATTTTTATGATGGGGAGGATCGGGCAAAGAATGGAGAACTGACAAGGGGATCTGATCGAATACCGAAAACCTACGACTAATTATTGTTTGATGTATATTTATTGTCTGTTTGGGATACCGGGTTGGGCATGAGAAATATTTGTGTAATGTTGCCTAAAGACATTTTTCGTGTATTTAAGGAGCAACCCACTTAATGCAATTTGAACAGTCTGGTAGATTCGACCTCTGTGTGGTTCCTATGACTTCTGTGTCCCTGCAGTAAATAAACCTTGGTCTTTGACGCCGCCATCGAGAAACCCGCGTCTCTGTTTATTTTGTGCACAGAGACAGGAGGAACTCAGGGGTCTTCGGGTGTTGTTTCCCTGACACCTCTGGACTCTTAAAAGTCCAGAACCTCAATTTGGCGCCCAACGTGGGGCGACGTCATCCGGTACCGGTCCAAAGCCTGAAAAGTTCGAGGAGCTTCGTGTGAAGATTCCGGAGGGAGGTACCCCGCTTCATCGATCCCTGCATGTCATAAAAGTGGCCCGACGATCTCTTCCACGAGGGTTCCCGTTCCCAGACGGCTATAGAGGACCGCTGCCCTGACTGTCACCCTGTCTTGGACCCGAGGTGCAGACCTTAGTACGGCGAGACGTAGACGGGTTCTCCTTGGTGACGTCTTCCACATTTCAGTTAAGTATTAAGTGGGTCGTGCTCAGTTTGGTTGTCTGGATACGTTTGTTTTGGATTCGTAGATTATCATTGGTTGCTCTTGTTAGGATAATCTTTGTTTTCGGTATTGGTTCATTTTGGTAGGCCTAAGTTCTCTGCGCATTTTGGTTGGAATTTGTCTTCGTTTGTCATGACTAAAAGTAGTAATTGTTTCTTGTCCTGGTTACGTTGCAACGGGGATTCCCGGTTGGAGGATTCGTGTTCGGTTTCTCCGATTGGAACTCCTACATATGAGCTCTATTGTAAACATGGTGTGGGTCCTATTGCGTATAATGAAGTATGGGTTCGTTATACCAGAAAAGATGGTGTCCTTAGTTGGCCACCGCATGGTAGCTTCGAAAGTGAAATCCTAGACAATCTAGAAATGAAGTTGTTTAAGAGGAAAGCCCGGCCGGCAATGTTTGATTCTTTTCGCGTATGGCGTAAAGAAGCCAAACAGAGAGAAATTAGGAAGACGAAGAAAGAACAGAAAGAGAAAGGGTTGACTTTAATGGAGTCTGCTAGGCAGCTGCATGTCAACGAGACTGAGAAAGCAATGGAGATGGCGAATAGAAAATATAATTTGGCAATTGATAAATGTTACCCTGTATTGCCATCTTGTCCTGCTAAGCCGATAGAGGACCTTGAAAAGGATCCTCTGTTGTCTTACCTGTTGAGCTCACCTCCACCGTATGCACAGGGTATTACAACACCACAGTTACTACCTGTTGTACAGCCAGCTGCTGGTCAGCCTGGAATAGGTGCTCCACTTCCTTTGATTCCAGCTCCTGTCCTTCCCGTGGTTAATGATCCCACGGCGCCCCCTCTTCCTGGGTCACCTATTCCGCCTTTGCCTGTCGTTTCGCAAACTGCTTTACCTACTACTCCCACCCTTACTATATCATCTGCTTCAGCTGCCCTGTCCCCAAGCCCTGTCATTCCGACTCCGCTTTCCGTTCGTCGGAAGATAACCGACTCTGTAACTAACATCTTAACTCCTCTCTACAGGTCTTTAATTGGGACCCCCGTTTCTGACTCTATACAGAGACGTAGCCAGCTTCCTGGTCCCCAGGAACAAGAAATGTTAGATTCGACAGCTCTTAGGTGGATGTCGAAAGCTGCGAAGTATGATGCACAAAGAGTGTTAGACACCTTTATGCAATGGAACGAACCAACTCAACGTTATGTTTTTGACGTGATGTGTTCTCTTGTGCGTGAAGAATGGGATGATGATGACTTAGATTCTGTCCCCTCTGATCTGATAAATATTCAGCAGAAATTTGCCGCAGGAATGGTGATAGGTTCAGAAGTAGGGAAAGCGATAGAACTGATTTTAGCGTATAGGGATGATTCCCCTCTTCGAATGCCAAGGGACCATGATGGTTCACCGATTACTAGGAAAAGACGAGGTCAGTATCCAATGAGGGAAGTTCCGCCGATATGGCGTGATGCAGTTCAAGCTGATGCGGTTAATGGTATTGCAGCTGCTCCAGCACAATTCCAGAGAGTGTGGATACACATCCCTTGGAAGCGAGCTGAAGTATTAGCAGTAAAACAAGCGTTGCCAGACCCGCGTAAAAATCCTGCTGGTTATTATAAATAGTTGACGCAAACAGTCCAAGCGTGTGTCATGAATTTGGCAGATATTGAAATGCTATTTGGCAACGTAGTGCCACAGCCTATATGGGCCAAGATTCGGCAAGAGAACCACCCAGTCGCCTTAGGAGGTGATTGGCCAGCTATTGTAGCGGCAGACGCACAACAAGTTGGCGGTGCTAAACCTGAACCTCTGATTGCTGCCTTACCTGGCAGAATAATTAATCTGATGAAAACGCTGATGCCAGCGTTACGGGTAAATTGGGATAAACTATCAGCATGCAAACAGAAGAAGGAAGAAAGCGTCTCCGACTTTTTCACTAGATTCGAAGAGACCTTCGTAGACCACAGTGGGCAAGATATGAGTACTGAGGGAGGTCAGAGGTTGTTTGTCGATAAGTTCGTGTTTAATTTACTACCCGAGCTTAGTAATAAGTTAAAGGATTCCGAAAGCGCATGGGCAGTATCGACGACAGCACAGATACTTGCCACTGCCCAGTATTACGAGAATAGAGAGAAAGAAGAGAAGGAAAAGTCAGAAAAGAAAACAAAAGATTTAAAGACTAAAGTACTATTGCAACAGGCATATCCGCCTCGCTCGAACCAGTCAGATTTACAGCAGCGATCCCCGTTTCAGCAACAGCCGCAATTCCAGCAAGGGACGTCCCAAAGATTTAATTATGGATTTCCTCGACAACAGTTAGCATGGAATCAGTGTGCCTATTGTAAAAAGGAGGGCCATTATAAGAACGAGTGTCCAGTACTGCACGCACAGACCAGTGGTGTCCCAGCTCAGAGAGGTAGTGTTGGGTCTATGCAAACTCCTAGAGGTAGAGGACGTGGTACTATGATACCACAGGCCGATCGCCCATCAAATTATTTCGATCAGCAAAATGTACAACCTGCACAACCAAGTAGATCTTCACAGTATCATGTTGAGGATTACTACGATCATAATGAACAGATTCAGAGAAGCGAGTACTAGGACAGCCACAGGCAAAGAGAGGGAGTAGTATCAGTTCCAGTTGATCAGAGTGGACCTTATGTCGCAGTAGTTACATCAGGCGTGGTCGAACCGTTTCTGTTGGATACTGGTGCGGCAAAAAGTTCAATCATGTATGCGAAACTCCCTGGCGCACCTTTGTCTGGCTTAACGAACACTTCAGTAGGTTTCTCAGGCGCCCCTGTTCACAATCCTGTGTCTAGTCCTTTATCAATCTCTGTTGGGCCATGCGAGCTAGAAGCACCCCTTATCCTAACAACCGGTTGTAATGAGAATCTGCTTGGTTTAGACCTGTTGAAACGCCTGCATGCGACATTGTACTGTTCTCCTTCGGGAGTACAGCTCACATTAGGCAAAAGAGTCATCTCTCCAATGTACATGTCGATGGATAAGCTCCCACCGGAGCTGCGTTCTCTCCCTGATACTCTTTGGGCGACTGGTCCTAACGATGTAGGCCTTTTGGAAATTCCCCCTTATGTGGTAAGTCTAAAAGCGAATGTTAAATTCCCACGAATCCCACAGTATCGGATTTCGAATGAAGGTGAACAAGCACTCTTACTGATCGTGAAAGACTTAATACAGAAAGATGTGATACGGGAAACGAGAGGAAATGTCTGCAATAGTCCTGTCCTGCCGATTTTGAAACGCACTGACCCTTCCAAACCTCCAATCTACAGATTTGTGATCGACCTCAGAGAGGTTAACAAAATTGTGATTCCACAGTTTCCAGTGGTACCAGATATCACTGCATTATTGACATTGATTCCTGCATCGGCCTCATGGTTTACAGTGATCGATTTGAAAAATGCATTTTTCAGCATTCCGATAGCGGAGGAAAGTAGAGACATTTTTGGTTTCTCCCTAGGAGGTCGCAGTTTCAGGTTCAAGCGCGCTCCACAAGGCTATTGTGAGAGCCCTTCAATTTATAGCCAAGCATTAAAAAGTCAATTAGATGCTCTTGTACTTCCTCCTGGTGTTGCTCTGATCCAATATGTAGATGATCTTTTACTAGCTGCCGATGACAAGGAAACTTGCAAAACAGCTACAATTTCTTTATTACGTCATTTGTCAGACTTACATCACAAGGTGTCACCTTCTAAACTGCAATATTGATGCCAAGAAGTGACCTACTTAGGTCATCTTATGTCAAAGGAGGGAAGAAGGTTGACCCCAGAGAGAATCAAAGCAATTTCGCAGATGACTGTACCAAGCACACAGAGAGAAGTGCGTGCGTTTTTGGGTATTACGTCATACTGCAGGCAATGGATCCCAAATTTTTCTCTCATGGCGAAACCATTGGTAGCCCTGACTGGAAAAGGTGTTCCGAGCCCTTTGCCATGGTCTGATGAATGCCAACAGAGCTTCTCCAACTTACGTGATGCGCTGTGTTCAGCTCCTGTGTTGGGTACTCCTGACTACAGTAAGCCGTTTACACTATATGTCCATGAAAGAGAAGGTTGTGCATTAAGTGTATTAACACAACAATTTGGTGACAAACAGCGGCCTTGTGCGTATTTCTCATCCACCTTAGATCCGGTAGCCAGAGCATTGCCAAGTTGTTTGAGAGCCACAGCAGCAGCTGCAGTGTCTATCCGACAGTCTGCTGGACTAGTCATGAACAACATGTTAGTAGTCATGGTTCCACATGCTGTGGATACACTCATGAATCGAACGAAAACTCAGCACCTCACCAGTGCTAGATTATCAGGCTATGAGCTGACACTTTTGGCAAGCCACATTCAGATCAGGCGATGCAACACACTGAATCCAGCAACACTGTTGCCGACTACTCAGGAGTCGAGTGATTCAGAGCCCCATGACTGTTGTTTCAGAACTGAGGAAGAGACAAAAGGTCGGATTGATTTAAAAGATACAGACGGCACTTTATATGTCGATGGGTCGTGTTTCAAACTACAGAATGGTGATGTGACGGCCGCGTATGCAGTTACGACCTTGAGTACAATTGTGGAGACCGCAAGAGTGAGTCAGAATTCTGCCCAGGCTGCAGAATTAATTGCATTGACAAGAGCGTGTGTTTTAGCTGAGGGAAAGAGAGTGAATGTGTTTACTGATAGCCAATACGCCTTCGGCGTAGCACATAGCTTTGGACGCCTGTGGAAAGAAAGAGGTTTTCTCACGTCCCATGGGACTAAAATCCAACATGGACAGTTAGTCAGCGATCTATTGGAATCCCTGACCCTACCGAATGAAGTTGCGATTGTGAAGTGCAGTGCACATCGAAAGATTACGGATGATGTTGGCCGTGGGAATGCGTTTGCTGATGAGGTCGCTAAAGAAACGGCCAAGAACATGACGAGTCGAATGTACGTTGCGACGTCTGCAAGATGGATTGCTGAGTCAGGGATGTGTGAGAATACGATTGAAAGTGTGAAGGCAATCCAGATTGAAGCAACTGAAAATGAGAAGAATGCGTGGAGGGAGAAAACGGGTAAATTGGATTCGAGTGGATGTTGGGTTGATCTGTCTGAACAGCAGCGTTGGATGTTACCTGATGCGTATGTGCTTGCAGTAGTCACGATGGCGCACGGAGCGGCGCACATCAGTTCGAAAGGGATCTGTAAAATGTTAGCTCCAGTATGGAAGAATGATGGAATCACTAAGTGTGCGGAAAGAGTGGTGAAAAATTGCATGATATGTCTGATGCATAATCCTGGTAAGGGAACCCCAACCCCAGTCGGTCATTTTGCTCCCCCTTCTTGTCCCTTTGAAGTGATCCAGTTGGATTATATCCACATGGACAGGTGTAACAATCTTAAGTATGTCCTGGTGGTAGTCTGTGCCTTTTCAAGATGGGTTGAGGCATACCCATTAAAGGATAACACTGCTATGTCCACTGCCAAAATCCTCCTCAAAGAGTACTTCCCTAGGTATGGTATGCCACGGATTGTTTGGTCAGACAACGGAAGTGAGTTTGTAGGGAAAGTTATGAAGAGTGTGTGTGCAGGTCTGGGAATTGTACAGAAGTTTCACAGTGCGAATCACCCACAGTCAGCAGGTTTGGTTGAAGGGTACAATGGTACCTTGAAGCTGAAACTTGCTAAAATTCAAGCTTCCACTGGTCTTTCCTGGCCAGACGCACTGCCTTTAGCTCTACTGTCCACCAGAGCGACTGTACACTCTCGAGTAGGGCTTAGCCCATATGAGATTGTGTTCGGTCGTCCTGCCAATGTTTGGGGAGTCCCTAGGCCAAAGGAATTCAAACAGATCGAATATCCTATGTTAATTGATTACCTTTTTGATCTGACTACTAAATTAAGCCTTATTCGTCAACAGGTATTTGAATCCTTGCCTAAACTGCCAGAAAGTCCAGGCCACACGCTGAAACCAGGAGACCAGGTGGTTGTACGGAATTTCGAACGAACTCGGAACCTCCAGCCAAGATTCGTGGGCCCGTACCAGGTGCTCCTGGCAACGAGAACTGCTGTACGACTAGCTGGGAAAAAGAACTGGGTACACGCTAGCCATACGAAACGTGTCCCTCTCCCACTCCCCTACGACAACTGGGTTAGACAGGGATTTGGTGTATCCGAGACAGAACCTGTTCCTAGGCTCATCCCTTTCAGTGATGCAGAGTACATAACGGACAAACAAACTGAAACGAAAAACTCTGACACCTCAGCAGGAACTGCTCTTTCAAACCCTGAACAGAGTGTTGTACAAAGTGAACATTTATCACCTGTGGAGTCGAACATTTCTGCACCTGTAGACCAGCTATTTCAAGATCAGACAAGACCTGGAAAGTACAGATATAATCTACGTTCTCATGCTATGAACTTATGACGTTGCTTAATTACTTTTCTGTTTGAAAACTGTGTTGATCTTGTTGCATTCCATTCAGTCCGGAAGTTTGCTTTAATTTTTTATCTTTTTGTTTTTACTGTTCTCTCACCTTGCCGTCTGGGTTACCGTAGGGTCGTAACGTGTTCCTTGTTTTAAACTTGCAGGGAACCAGACACAAGGTCGGTTTCTTCTGTCTACTTTGGGAACTCCCAAGGTAAACAGAGGCAATTTTTAACAGGTACAAACCATCCGTTGCGAACGGTTGTAGAAGATGGAGCTTCCTGAACTGCGACGGGTTAAGGTCATAAATGTGCACAAGACCAAACTATATGATATATTATATAGCAAATGTTTCCTAATGCAATGTGCCCTGACACTTCTGATTGTTTTTATAACTTTGGTAGGCGGAATTATTTTTGGTATTCAATTGATCTTTGCACCTGTTACGTCTACAGTATCTCCCCATATTTCTGTTTCCCCGACTATTGTTTCTATTCATTCTTTCCATCCTTTTCCTGCACACGAGCAAGCTCGACGCTCCGAGTTTATAAATAACACTTTCATTCAGCTCTTGCACCAACATCAACTAGTGGTAAACACAACAAACTGTTGGGTATGTGGCTTGATACCACATACCATGGATAAGGGCATCCCTTATCTAGTTTTGCCCTTTAGTTATAATGGATCATTCTGGGCATTTCAGACCATGTTCGCCTATGCTCTAGAGACCTATCCCCCACGTCCTCCGCATTCCACTAGGTATAACTCTGCTAACAGAGCCTTGGTAAAGGGGATTACTGACATGGTTAGAGACGTCAATAACACTCCGTTTATTCCCAAGGATGAATTGCGAGTTTACATGGGGTGGAACGTTACAGAATATGGCATTACTTTGGGTGAGAACAAACGTAAAAGCTCGACTCCGATCTGGGTCGTACCTCACCAAGGTCAAGTCTGCTTGCAAGGAAATGGGAGGAATCCGAAAGCTCGACTAGGGAAGAGTGACTGTATCGAAACATATGTTTTCCCGTCACAATCTTCCCCTGCATTTTTAGCTGCTAAGGATACCTATTTTGTTTGTCAAGACAGAGCATACACATGGCTGCCCGCTGATTTCTCAGGCTCATGTTATATCGCTCAACTGTTACCTCCGACATACACTGCTGCACCGGACTATCACAAAACGAGAGTTGTGAGAGGTGTTTTCAGTAAAGAAGATACTGCTGGCCAAGAAGCAGGAGACTTTTTCAAAGGTTTCCTCCCGTTCTGGGGGCCTATGGCCAACAGTAGAAACCTACGTCAACTAACACGGGTAGTTGAATCCACCATTACCGAAACTGCGGGTGCCCTTAGTAACCTAACGGCTGAGCTTCAAGCGGATCGCCTCATGATGTTACAGAACCGTATGGTCCTTGACGTGTTACTTGCAGATCGAGGTGGGGTATGTAAGATGATCCAATCAAGTTGCTGTGTTTTTATCCCAGATAATGCGCCAACGGTATACAAGGACATCTCTAAGTTCCACAAAATCTCTGACTCCATTCATGTAGAGGAAGGTGACTGGTCATTAATGGGATGGTTCTGGAGCCTGTTATCTGCGTGGGGATGGAAGGTTCTGATGGTCACTGGTGTTGCGTTGGTATTTTTATTTTCGTGCTGTCTCATCGTTCAGTGTGGTCCTGCCTTATGTAGCGTTTGTGTTTCGTCATGCGCAAGAAGACCACCTGTTTTTAGAGATACGCCACGGGATAGAGTAATGCTACAGCAACATATCAGTGACCTAATGAACATAGAAATGGACTCTGACATAGAGTAAGCTATTGCCTATGTAAGGGCAAAAGGACGGTCTGAGGTTCCGTAGCGATCCGAACCCGAGTATTCGGTATCGTAGTACTGACACGATTTTGGTACCAATGAACCGCAAATGATCCATTATATACATGACAGTATTTTCGCTACGCAACGAGCTTGAATTCACTGAAGAATAGGGCATTCTGTTGTCAAGTCATGGCATCCATTTTAGATACGGCGTTCATTTTGTTTCTTGCCCTCACATAGTCAATGAACGGACGATGACCCCGGCAGGATCACCTTGTTAAGGACACGTAAGCTCGAGCCCCGAGAAAGGCTGACGCTACATGACTAGGCAGAATCAAGCTGCCTCCCTTGCCTGACGCCAGTCCTGCTATACTGGTTCTCGTGTCCATTGTCCTGACCGAGAGGCCGAAGACGATAGCCATGCCCGTTTATGATCCATAAACACCTCTTATCCTACTTTTCAATCCTTTGCACCTGGCTCTGCTCCTCTCCTTCTGGGCTTTTACAATGGGGAGGTTACGATTTTTATGATGGGGAGGATCGGGCAAAGAATGGAGAACTGACAAGGGGATCTGATCGAATACCGAAAACCTACGACTAATTATTGTTTGATGTATATTTATTGTCTGTTTGGGATACCGGGTTGGGCATGAGAAATATTCGTGTAATGTTGCCTAAAGACATTTTTCGTGTATTTAAGGAGCAACCCACTTAATGCAATTTGAACAGTCTCGTAGATTCGACCTCTGTGTGGTTCCTATGACTTCTGTGTCCCTGCAGTAAATAAACCTTGGTCTTTGACGCCGCCATCGAGAAACCCGCGTCTCTGTTTATTTTGTGCACCGAGACAGGAGGAACTCAGGGGTCTTCGGGTGTTGTTTCCCTGACACCTCTGGACTCTTAAAAGTCCAGAACCTCAGCAGGGCCAGTCTCCAGAGCAGAACAAAAGGAGGGACTACTAAGTGTATTCACCAATAAAAAGCCAGCATTTTTAAAGGGCAGTAAGAGGAACTAATGAAAAAGGTGGGTGTTTTTTAAGCCCATATCTAGATTCAACATGCCTCTTTGCGACAGCACATGCATTGCCTAGGCAAGAACTAAAAACAGACCTCAATCTTTGAAAGCACAGCAAGTGGGGCAAGATAAGAGCAAGATTTACAGCGCGGTTTATAACAGAACTACAAAAAAGGTTAGACCCAACTAAGCCACTGGGACCTGGGTATGAAACAGTACAATGAAGAGACGGTCCCAGTAGAGCAATTCTTAGGAACCCACAAGATTAAAACACATTAGACAAGAATACACTGATACAATTATGAATTTCTTGTTCAATGTTATTTAATCACATTGAACGTTTGAATGCTTGTAAATCAGCAATTGATTCTAAAATGCTGTACAGAACAAGTGCCCCACAAAAGTGGGAGAAAAGCAAGAAGGGGAAGGTTATGTGCATCAAGTGAGGGTTGTAAAAGTGTAAGGGAAAGATAGTGACATCATATTCATCACAAAATTAATTACAATGGAAATGGCTAATTTAAGCCGCACACTTAAATAATAGAAAATTACATTGCCATGGTTAGGAATACATTACCACAGTGAGAAATCACTGTTGATAGAAACTGGTATAGGAAAATAACGTAGTCGACGTTTCAACCCCCAGTATAAAAGGTAGGCTACTTGGATCCGTACGGCGGGGTCTTCCTCAGGACTGAAACAAGGGAGGGGGCACCTGGGGAATAAATTCAAGAAGTGCTTAGTGGCTAGTGTATGGATCTAAGTTAAAAAAATTAGGAAAGGGGTAGAAGTGAAGATAAAATTACCATAGATCACCCTTGACTGGAGGTGGTGTAGTTGTGGTGGGGCGCGTAGGCTCCAAAGGATGGAGAGCGGATGGATGGCACCTGAAAGGCAAGGTGAGGGCCATCAGAATATATCCCACAATAATGGATTTCATCTGGACTTGAAAGACCGAATGAATCCAACTTACTCGGTAAAAGGGTAAGGAGTGTAATCCTAGTGATCAATCATTAAGGGCAGAGGAAGATTCTATCAAATCCCCATGGACTGCAAGGTTCCAATAATACTGTAGAATAACTCTAAAAAAAGTGAAAAGAAAGTGAGGACCCAATGTAAAACACCATCGACATAACTCTAACTGGAAAGCCCGTAATGCCAAAAAGGTTACCACAGACCATGAATGTTCATGAACAGTCACAACATCAATAAGCCCACCGGTGCTAACAGTCTTGGAAATACAAAAAGAGAGAGAAAGCTGCTCTTAGCCATCATAATAATATCAGACATGCATGTCCGTAAGATGTGACTAAAAAGAGGAGTCGCGCTCTACGAATGATGCATGGTCTATCTCTTACCTACGCTCTTCCAAATTGAACTGTCTATTAAAACAAATTTACAACTTCCTCCTTACATCATTAACCAGGGGGGAAGGCACAGGGAAAAGGAGGCAGCTGCAGCCCATGAGAGAGAGAAAAGAGCCGCTGTTCAGAAAACAAACAAGCTGCGAGGGGCGGGAGGCTTTTTTCTGGGAAGTGCAGGATGAGATTTAGTTAACTAGGAGCAGCAGTAAGGACAGGTTGAAAGATAAAGTAGTGCACTGAAGGAAAATATACGGTCTAAAGTGAAAGGATTCATGCAGCAGGGCCAGTCTCCAGAGCAGAACAAAAGGAGGGACTACTAAGTGTATTCACCAATGAAAAGACAGCATTTTTAAAGGGCAGTAAGAGGAACTAATGAAAAAGATGGGTGTTTTTTAAGCCCATATCTAGATTTAACATGTCTCTTTGAGACAGCACATGCATTGCCTAGGCAAGAACTAAAAACAGACCTCAATCTTTGAAAGCACAGCAAATGGGGCAAGATAAGAGCAAGATTTACAGCGCGGTTTATAACAGAACTACAAAAAAGGTTAGACCCAACTAAGCCACTGGGACCTGGGTATTAAACAGTACAATGAAGAGACGGTCCCAGTAGAGCAATTCTTAGGAACCCACAAGATTAAAACACATTAGACAAGAATACACTGATACAATTATGAATTTCTTGTTCAATGTTATTTAATCACATTGAACGTTTGAATGCTTGTAAATCAGAAATTGATTCTAAAAGGCTGTACAGAACAAGTGCCCCACAAAAGTGGGAGAAAAGCAAGAAGGGGAAGGTTATGTGCATCAAGTGAGGGTTGTAAAAGTGTAAGGGAAAGATAGTGACATCATATTCATCACAAAATTAATTACAATGGAAATGGCTAATTTAAGCCTCACACTTAAATAATAGAAAATTACATTGCCATGGTTAGGAATATATTACCACAGTGAGAAATCACTGTTGATAGAAACTGGTATAGGAAAATAACGTAGTTGACGTTTCAACCCCCAGTATAAAAGGTAGGCTACTTGGATCCATACGGCGGGGTCTTCCTCAGGACTGAAACAAGGGAGGGGGCACCTGGGGAATAAATTCAAGAAGTGCTTAGTGGCTAGTGTATGGATCTAAGTTAAAAAAATTAGGAAAGGGGTAGAAGTGAAGCTAAAATTACCATAGATCACCCTTGACTGGAGGTGGTGTAGTTGTGGTGGGGCCCGTAGGCTCCAAACGATGGAGAGCGGATAGATGGCACCTGAAAGGCAAGGTGAGGGCCATCAGAATATATCCTACAATAATGGATTTCATCTGGACTTGAAAGACCGAATGAATCCAACTTACTTGGTAAAAGGGTAAGGAGTGTAATCCTAGTGATCAATCATTAAGGGCAGAGGAAGATTCTATCAAATCCCCATGGACTGCAAGGTTCCAATAATACTGTAGAATAACTCTAAAAAAAGTGAAAAGAAAGTGAGGACCCAATGTAAAACACCATCCACATAACTCTAACTGGAAAGCCCGTAATGGCAAAAAGGTTACCACAGACCATGAATGTTCATGAACAGTCACAACATCAATAAACCCACCAGTGCTCACAGTGTGGGAAATACAAAAAGAGAGAGAAAGCTGCTCTTAGCCATCATAATAATATCAGACATGCATGTCCATAAGATGTGACTAAAAAGAGGAGTTGCGCTTTACGAATGGTGCGCGGTCTATCTCTTACCTACGCTCTTCAAAATTCAACTGTCTCTGTGAGGGGAGCTGGGGCAGTGAGCGTCTCCTGTTAAATGCCTGAAGCACGTCGTCGTCGTGCACGCACTTACAGCTTAGTGGCAGACGCTCGATGCTTGTCAGACGAGGCAAGGCATCGCAACGTGATCATGGCGGAAAGACTCCATGCCAGAAACTTAACAAAAAAGAATATATATATAAAATATATATACACAATTTATTTGAGTTGTATAATTGATTGGTGGCATTGTTGGTCATTATTAGTAATTATTGGCAAATCCAAAAGAGGATGGGGTTGGATTTTGGACGTCTAGCGCATGTGTGATTACTGGAACCAATTGAGTGCCGGCAACATAATATGGGGAATGGGGAATGCCTGGCAAGGCAACCACTCCGTATAAGAGACTAAAAGGTCTTACAAAATCTCTATCTTGACACTTAAAGTGAGGAAACACATGGCATATATACTCATAAATAGGCAAAAATGTATAGAACATGAATCAGTATAACGTCATACTTCAAGAAACAACCAAATTACATGAGAGTGGAAGAACCACCCAAAAATGTGTCCGATACATTGTCTTGAGTCATATATACATAAAAAGAAAACAATCCTCTATTGTATGTACAAGGTTACATGCATGTTATATCAACCCAAAGAGGGTTTGTTTGTTACAGAAGAGGCACATATACATGGCAAGCATCTTATCTATCATGCAACAGAGCCTGGTTCACTTATATTGAAAGACCTAATAATACCTCATCGTGCATAATTGAGTGGTAGTTTCATGATAATATGGGTAAAGGCAGAATAAATGAATGGATGTTCAGATGCTAAGCAAAAAAACTATGCATGGCAGAGAGCCACTCAGACCTTCATTTTCTCCGAACCACGTATGTTCGAATGGGAATCAAAAGGAGGACTGGTACAGATAAACTAATCTGATGTTAGGCCGGATAGTTGTGCATGGCTGGTATCCAGTTCATTGAGACCATTATGTATAGAATCCAAATGATACATCCATTTACATTCTCTCACATTAAGGATGGTCTCAATATTGCCCCTCTGGTACCAAAGATAGCTTTCTCCAAAACTAACCATTTGAGATCTTCAGGTCCGTGTTTAGCATCTTTAAAGTGCTCCACCAGAGGCGCACCTTGAACTTCGCACCATATCCTGCTGTAATGCTGCAATATGCAGGCTTTTACCCTCTGCTGTTTTTGGCCAACATATATTTTGTCACATGGGCAAATGATCCCATAGATGACATTGGAGGTATTGCAGTTTGTGGCAAACATTCGGTGGAACCAACTGAGCGTCAAGCTGAAAGTGCTAAGAGGACCCTGGCAAAATGCTTAGAAACCACTGTAAGGACTATGAGAGAGGGCTGTGGTGGCCCCACTTGGCGCATTCTTTTCTGGAAATTAAAGGTTGTATTTGCAGCATGTATTAAACCCTTGGCAGAGTGTCTCAGTACCTTAGAGAGTGTTATCTTGGAATTGTTCATTCAAAGTGCGCCTCCCGCCAGTATGGTGCCTGTCAATATGTCCTTGACAACTCTGTCTTCAGCCCCCTCCCAATCTCCTAACTTAAACTCTGCAAACTCTGCAAACCCCTTGCCACATGATGGCAAAGACACAATATACATAGGACACAACCACACTACTGCTCCCAACGAAGGGGGCCCTCTGAAGAATTCAGCTGATAGTCCGGACCGGTTGCCTGAGCTGCAGGCTCCTTGAGCCGAGCCCAAGCCAAGGCATCTCTCTCGGTCTCCACGACTATGCTTTAACCTTCCACCGGAAGTATGCCCCTATGTGGGTATTATGGCAAATGTCCCCACCCTAGCCAGCAATAATATGTAATTGCATACACAACTCAAAAATATGGTGTGCCACTCGCTTGTAAAACACACTCACTTCAACATCGCTGAAAATGGAAATATCTTATTGACAAGAAGGCTGGACTGACTTGATCACCAAGCAATGTGTGGGCTATAGGGAGGCGTCAGCTACAGTGATCAGGCAAGCAGGCTTCGAGGGTGCGATGAAGGGGCCGTGCAGAGAGGCATCGCTGCAGGGACTCACTGAAAGGGACAGCTATAATGGGTTCTGACCCCAAGGCTCTTCAAGAGACCCATCTGTCCAGGAGAAGGGGAAACAACATATGGGGAAAGGCAGCAGGTGCACACTGTATTTGGAATGTGCAGGCCGCCAGTAATTGTGCAGACGACACAACCATGATGCAATGGGAAGAGGATGTATGGGGAGGGGTGGGATAAGATGGCTGCTGGGAGTCTCCCGTTCATCACCACAGCTGTCTGCGCCCTAAACAAGAACACAGTACGCACATGCAGAGAGACACCAATGTAATAAAAAACATGTACACTCCAGCCAGGGAGGAGATATGAAGAAACTTTTTGCTAGATGCTCCTCTGCACAGCGTGGAGGTGTCTCACATACCAAGTTACCTGTTCGAGGAAGTGTTTTTTTTTACCCAAGTTCACTTCTTTATTGTCCAATTAATTAAAATCATTACAATAAAATACAATTCATAAAACAGGGCAATATCTTATGTTTCTTAAAGATAATGAGGAAGTGTTATCATACCTTTATAACCGTCAGAGAAACATAACATATCATAAATAAACATTTTATTCATAACCTAATATAAACATTACATTTCATGATTAATCATCATACATATTAG
This sequence comes from Triturus cristatus, assembly GCF_964204655.1. NCBI lineage: Eukaryota > Metazoa > Chordata > Amphibia > Caudata > Salamandridae > Triturus > Triturus cristatus. The sequence continues at coordinate 774,219,665 of NC_140593.1, forward strand.
TAAAACCATCCACATAGATAATCTTTGAGTCCCGTCTCTGGTATTTAAACAACCCCTTAAAAGAAGCATAAGGTAACACATACTTGTTCCAGTTATGATCTTAATGCTTCAAATATAAAGTATGTCTGTGCTTTTTAAGATTACCTTGAACCTTATAGAGTAATTGATCCAGTTACATTGCCAGTATAGGAAAAAAAACAATATAGTTGGTATCTTAGCTGCTTTCTATTCTTATTGTATGACCACAACATCGTCCTGAGCCAGTTTTTTCTCAGCTATATGGATTAATTTGGCAAAGTTAACTGTTAAATTGATAATACGCCCTTGAAGGCACAGTATTAATGCTTGGCAGACACGTTCTCACCCCTTGTTCATTGAATATTGGTTTTAAAAGTGTTAATCTTTCTTGTTCGAGGAAGTGGTGAGCTAGCTTCTTTCGCTCTGGCCGACTGGTATAACAAGCAACACGAAGGGCATGGATTGGGCGGAGGAATAATGGCAAGTCAGAGGGAGAGGCCATGAATGCAGATTTCTTTCATCAACACAGCTCCTGCTTCATGAAGCATGAAGCGCAGCCTACCATGAAGCGGGGAGAGGAGGGAGCTTGCAGGCAGCATGTAAACAAAACAAAAGTACGCCGACACACAAGAAAACAAGCCTGGACTAACTGAGGCATCCTGGAAGACATTGGGCAACTCAGATGTCTCTCTATTCAGGTTCAGCCATTTGTGAACTTGTGTTTTACTTTTATAGTACTAGCATCTTATATAATCCCATCTTTTTGAGCAAGCAGACACTTGCGTCACTCACTCAGTATCGCATATAACCGACTGATGCCTGGTTAAGGGCAGTAAGCACTATGTTATGATAAATGCCACTACAGAATGGCACAGACCTTTATTTAGCGCCTCCTCCTCTTGGACATCCCAACTCAGCCCAAAAACGAAAGCAGTGCGCACGCCGGGCACTAAGCGCCGGGTTGACTTCCAGTAAGACAATATTTTATTAAAACAAATTTACAACTTCCTCCTTACATCATTAACCAGGGGGGGGGGCACAGGGAAAAGGAGGCAGCTGCAGCCCATGAGAGAGAGAAAAGAGCAGCTGTTCAGAAACCAAACACGTTGCGAGGGGCGGGAGGCTTTTTTCTGGGAAGTGCAGGATGAGATTAAGTGAACTAGGAGCAGCAGTAAGGACAGATTGAAAGATAAAGTAGTGCACTGAAGGAAAACATACGGTCTAAAGTGAAAGGATTCATGCAGCAGGGCCAGTCTCCAGGGCAGAACAAAAGGAGGGACTACTAAGTGTATGCACCAATGAAAAGACAGCATTTTTAAAGGGAAGTAAGAGGAACTAATGAAAAGGATGGGTGTTTTTTAAGCCCATATCTAGATTCAACATGTTTCTTTGAGACAGCACATGCATTGCCTAGGCAAGAACTAAAAACAGACCTCAATCTTTGAAAGCACAGCAAATGGGGCAAGATAAGAGCAAGATTTACAGCGCGGTTTATAACAGAACTACAAAAAAGGTTCGACCCAACTAAGCCACTGGGACCTGGGTATGAAACAGTACAATGAAGAGACGGTCCCAGTAGAGCAATTCTTAGGAACCCACAAGATTAAAACACATTAGACAAGAATACACTGATACAATTATGAATTTCTTGTTCAATGTTATTTAATCACATTGAACGTTTGAATGCTTGTAAATCAGCAATTGATTCTATAAGGCTGTACAGAACAAGTGCCCCACAAAAGTGGGAGAAAAGCAAGAAGGGGAAGGTTATGTGCATCAAGTGAGGGTTGTAAAAGTGTAAGGGAAAGATAGTGACATCATATTCATCACAAAATTAATTACAATGGAAATGGCTAATTTAAGCCGCACACTTAAATAATAGAAAATTACATTGCCATGGTTAGGAATACATTACCACAGTGAGAAATCACTGTTGATAGAAACTGGTATAGGAAAATAACGTAGTCGACGTTTCAACCCCCAGTATAAAAGGTAGGCTACTTGGATCCGTACGGCGGGGTCTTCCTTAGGACTGAAACAAGGGAGGGGGCACCTGGGGAATAAATTCAAGAAGTGCTTAGTGGCTAGTGTATGGATCTAAGTTAAAAAAATTAGGAAAGGAGTAGAAGTGAAGCTAAAATTACCATAGATCACCCTTGACTGGAGGTGGTGTAGTTGTGGTGGGGCCCGTAGGCTCCAAAGGATGGAGAGCGGATAGATGGCACCTGAAAGGCAAGGTGAGGGCCATCAGAATATATCCCACAATAATGGATTTCATCTGGACTTGAAAGACCGAATGAATCCAACTTACTCGGTAAAAGGGTAAGGAGTGTAATCCTAGTGATCAATCATTAAGGGCAGAGGAAGATTCTATCAAATCCCCATGGACTGCAAGGTTCCAATAATACTGTAGAATAACTCTAAAAAAAGTGAAAAGAAAGTGAGGACCCAATGTAAAACACCATCGACATAACTCTAACTGGAAAGCCCGTAATGCCAAAAAGGTTACCACAGACCATGAATGTTCGTGAACAGTCACAACATCAATAAGCCCACCGGTGCTAACAGTCTTGGAAATACAAAAAGAGAGAGAAAGCTGCTCTTAGCCATCATAATAATATCAGACATGCATGTCCGTAAGATGTGACTAAAAAGAGGAGTCGCGCTCTACGAATGATGCGCGGTCTATCTCTTACCTACGCTCTTCCAAATTGAACTGTCTATTAAAACAAATTTACAACTTCCTCCTTAAATCATTAACCAGGGGGGAAGGCACAGGGAAAAGGAGGCAGCTGCAGCCCATGAGAGAGAGAAAAGAGCAGCTGTTCAGAAAACAAACAAGCTGCGAGGGGCAGGAGGCTTTTTTCTGGGAAGTGCAGGATGAGATTAAGTGAACTAGGAGCAGCAGTAAGGACAGGTTGAAAGATAAAGTAGTGCAGTGAAGGAAAACATACGGTCTAAAGTGAAAGGATTCATGCAGCAGGGCCAGTCTCCAGAGCAGAACAAAAGGAGGGACTACTAAGTGTATTCACCAATGAAAAGACAGCATTTTTAAAGGGCAGTAAGAGGAACTAATGAAAAAGATGGGTGGTTTTTTAAGCCCATATCTAGATTCAACATGTCTCTTTAAGACAGCACATGCATTGCCTAGGCAAGAACTAAAAACAGACCTCAATCTTTGAAAGCACAGCAAATGGGGCAAGATAAGAGCAAGATTTACAGCGCGGTTTATAACAGAACTACAAAAAAGGTTCGACCCAACTAAGCCACTGGGACCTGGGTATGAAACAGTACAATGAAGAGACGGTCCCAGTAGAGCAATTCTTAGGAACCCACAAGATTAAAACACATTAGACAAGAATACACTGATACAATTATGAATTTCTTGTTCAATGTTATTTAATCACATTGAACGTTTGAATGCTTGTAAATCAGCAATTGATTCTAAAAGGCTGTACAGAACAAGTGCCCCACAAAAGTGGGAGAAAAGCAAGAAGGGGAAGGTTATGTGCATCAAGTGAGGGTTGTAAAAGTGTAAGGGAAAGATAGTGACATCATATTCATCACAAAATTAATTACAATGGAAATGGCTAATTTAAGCCGCACACTTAAATAATAGAAAATTACATTGCCATGGTTAGGAATACATTACCACAGTGAGAAATCACTGTTGATAGAAACTGGTATAGGAAAATAACGTAGTCGACGTTTCAACCCCCAGTATAAAAGGTAGGCTACTTGGATCCGTACGGCGGGGTCTTCCTCAGGACTGAAACAAGGGAGGGGGCACCTGGGGAATAAATTCAAGAAGTGCTTAGTGGCTAGTGTATGGATCTAAGTTAAAAAAATTAGGAAAGGGGTAGAAGTGAAGCTAAAATTACCATAGATCACCCTTGACTGGAGGTGGTGTAGTTGTGGTGGGGCCCGTAGGCTCCAAAGGATGGAGAGCGGATAGATGGCACCTGAAAGGCAAGGTGAGGGCCATCAGAATATATCCCACAATAATGGATTTCATCTGGACTTGAAAGACCGAATGAATCCAACTTACTCGGTAAAAGGGTAAGGAGTGTAATCCTAGTGATCAATCATTAAGGGCAGAGGAAGATTCTATCAAATCCCCATGGACTGCAAGGTTCCAATAATACTGTAGAATAACTCTAAAAAAAGTGAAAAGAAAGTGAGGGCCCAATGTAAAACACCATCGACATAACTCTAACTGGAAAGCCCGTAATGCCAAAAAGGTTACCACAGACCATGAATGTTCGTGAACAGTCACAACATCAAAAAGCCCATCGGTGCTAACAGTCATGGAAATACAAAAAGAGAGAGAAAGCTGCTCTTAGCCATCATAATAATATCAGACATGCATGTCCGTAAGATGAGACTAAAAAGAGGAGTCGCGCTCTACGAATGATGCGCGGTCTATCTCTTACCTACGCTCTTCAAAATTCAACTGTCTCTGTGAGGGGAGCTGGGGCAGTGAGCGTCTCCTGTTAAATGCCTGAAGCACGTCGTCGTCGTGCACGCACTTACAGCTTAGTGGCAGACGCTCGATGCTTGTCAGAGGAGGCAAGTCATCGCGACGTGATCATAGCGGAAAGACTCCATGCCAGAAACTTAACAAAAAAGAATATATATATAAAATATATATACACAATTTATTTGAGTTGTATAATTAATTGGTGGCATTGTTGGTCATTATTAGTAATTATTGGCAAATCCAAAAGAGGATGGGGTTGGATTTTGGATGTCTAGTGCATGTGTGATTACTGGAACCAATTGAGTGCCGGCAACATAATATGGGGAATGGGGAATGCCTGGCAAGACAACCACTCCGTATAAGAGACTAAAAGGTCTTACAAAATCTCTATCTTGACACTTAAAGTGAGGAAACACATGGCATATATACTCATAAATAGGCAAAAATGTATTGAACATGAAACAGTATAACGTCATACTTCAAGAAACAACCAAATTACATGAGAGTGGAAGAACCACCCAAAAATGTGTCCGATACATTTTCTTGAGTCACAACATCAATAAGCCCACCGGTGCTAACAGTCTTGGAAAAACAAAAAGAGAGAGAAAGCTGTCTTAGCCATCATAATAATATCAGACATGCATGTCCGTAAGATGTGACTAAAAAGAGGAGTCGCGCTCTACGAATGATGCGCGGTCTATCTCTTACCTACGCTCTTCAAAATTCAACTGTCTCTGTGAGGGGAGCTGGGACAGTGAGCGTCTCCTGTTAAATGCCTGAAGCACGTCGTCGTCGTGCACGCACTTACAGCTTAGTGGCAGACGCTCGATGCTTGTCAGAGGAGGCAAGTCATCGCGACGTGATCATAGCGGAAAGACTCCATGCCAGAAACTTAACAAAAAAGAATATATATATAAAATATATATACACAATTTATTTGAGTTGTATAATTGATTGGTGGCATTGTTGGTCATTATTAGTAATTATTGGCAAATCCAAAAGAGGATGGGGTTGGATTTTGGACGTCTAGTGCATGTGTGATTACTGGAACCAATTGAGTGCCGGCAACATAATATGGGGAATGGGGAATGCCTGGCAAGACAACCACTCCGTATAAGAGACTAAAAGGTCTTACAAAATCTCTATCTTGACACTTAAAGTGAGGAAACACATGGCATATATACTCATAAATAGGCAAAAATGTATTGAACATGAAACAGTATAACGTCATACTTCAAGAAACAACCAAATTACATGAGAGTGGAAGAACCACCCAAAAATGTGTCCGATACATTTTCTTGAGTCATATATACATAAAAAGAAAACAATCCTCTATTGTATGTACAAGGTTACATGCATGTTATATCAACCCAAAGAGGGTTTGTTTGTTACAGAAGAGGCACATATACATGGCAAGCATCTTATCTATCATGCAACACAGCCTGGTTCACTTATATTGAAAGACCTAATAATACCTCATCATGCATAATTGAGTGGTAGTTTCATGATAATATGGGTAAAGGCAGAATAAATGAATGGATGTTCAGATGCTAAGCAAAACAACTATGCATGGCAGAGAGCCACTCAGACCTTCATTTTCTCCGAACCACGTATGTTCGAATGGGAATCAAAAGGAGGACTGGTACAGATAACTAATCTGATTTTAGGCCGGATAGTTGTGCATGGCTGGTATCCAGTTCATTGAGACCATTATGTATAGAATCCAAATGACACATCCATTTACATTCTCTCACATTAAGGATGGTCTCAATATTGCCCCTCTGGTACCAAAGATAGCTTTCTCCAAAACCAACCATTTGAGATCTTCAGGTCCGTGCTTAGCATCTTTAAAGTGCTCCACCAGAGGCGCACCTTGAACTTCGCACCATATCCTGCTGTAATGCTGCAATATGCAGGCTTTTACCTTCTGCTGTTTTTGGCCAACATATATTTTGTCACATGGGCAAATGATCCCATAGATGACATTGGAGGTATTGCAGTTCGTGGCAAACATTCGGTGGAACCAACTGAGCGTCAAGCTGAAAGTGCTAAGAGTACCCTCGCAAAATGCTTAGAAACCACTGTAAGGACTATGAGAGAGGGCTGTGGTGGCCCCACTTGGCGCATTCTTTCCTGGAAATTAAAGGTTGTATTTGCAGCATGTATTAAACCCTTGGCAGAGTGTCTCAGTACCTTAGAGAGTGTTATCTTGGAATTGTTCATTCAAAGTGCGCCTCCCGTCAGTATGGTGCCTGTCAATATGTCCTTGACAACTCTGTCTTCAGCCCCCTCCCAATCTCCTAACTTAAACTCTGCAAACTCTGCAAACCCCTTGCCACATGATGGCAAAGACACAATATACATAGGACACAACCTCACTACTGCTCCCAACGAAGGGGGCCCTGTGAAGAATTCAGCTGATAGTCCGGACCGGTTGCCTGAGCTGCAGGCTCCTTGAGCTGAGCCCAAGCCAAGGCATCTCTCTCGGTCTCCACGACTATGCTTTAACCTTCCACCGGAAGTATGCCCCTATGTGGGTATTATGGCAAATGTCCCCACCCTAGCCAGCAATAATATGTAATTGCATACACAACTCAAAAATATGGTGTGCCACTGGCTTGTAAAACACACTCACTTCAACATCGCTGAAAATGGAAATATCTTATTGACAAGAAGGCTGGACTGACTTGATCACCAAGCTATGTGTGGGCTATAGGGAGGCGTCAGCTACAGTGATCAGGCAAGCAGGCTTCGAGGGTGCGATGGATGGGCAGTGCAGAGAGGCCTCGCTGCAGGGACTCACTGAAAGGGACAGCTATAATGGGTTCTGACCCCAAGGCTCTTCAAGAGACCCATCTGTCCAGGAGAAGGGGAAACAACATATGGGGAAAGGCAGCAGGTGCACACTGTATTTGGACTGTGCAGGCCGCCAGTAATTGTGCAGTTGACACGACCATGATGCAATGGGAAGAGGATGTATGGGGAGGGGTGGGATAAGATGGCTGCTGGGAGTCTCCCGTTCATCACCACAGTTGTCTGCGCCCTAAACAAGAACACAGTACGCACATGCAGAGAGACACCAATGTAATAAAAAACAGGTACACTCCAGCCAGGGAGGAGATATGAAGAAACTTTTTGCTAGATCCTCCTCTGCACAGCGTGGAGGTGTCTCACATACCAAGTTACCTGTTCGAGGAAGTGTTTTTTTTTACCCAAGTTCACTTCTTTATTGTCCAATTAATTCAAATCATTACAATAAAACACATTTCATAAAACAGGGCAATTTCTTATGTTTCTTAAAGATAATGAGGAAGTGTTATCATACCTTTATAACCGTCAGAGAAACATAACATATCATAAATAAACATTTTATTTATAACCTAATATAAACATTACATTTCATTATTAATCACCATACATATTAGTAAAACCATCCACATAGATAATCTTTGAGTCCCGTCTCTGGTATTTAAACAGCCCCTTAAAAGAAGCATAAGGTAACACATACTTGTTCCAGTTATGATCTTAATACTTCAAATATAAAGTATATCTTTGCTTTTTAAGGTTACCTTGAACCTTATAGAGTAATTGATCCAGTTACATTGCCAGTATAGGAAAAAAAACAATATAGTTGGTATCTTAGCTGCTTTCTATTTTTATTGTATGACCACAACATCGTCCTGAGCCAGTTTTTTCTCAGCTATATGGATTAATTTGGCAAAGTTAACTGTTAAATTGATAATACGCCCTTGAAGGCACAGTATTAATGCTTGGCAGACACGTTCTCACCCCTTGTTCATTGAATATTGGTTTTAAAAGTGTTAATCTTTCTTGTTCGAGGAAGTGGTGAGCTAGCTTCTTTCGCTCTGGCCGACTGGTATAACAAGCAACACGAAGGGCATGGATTGGGCGGAGGAATAATGGCAAGTCAGAGGGAGAGGCCATGAATGCAGATTTCTTTCATCAACACAGCTCCTGCTTCATGAAGCATGAAGCGCAGCCTACCATGAAGCGGGGAGAGGAGGGAGCTTGCAGGCAGCATGTAAACAAAACAAAAGTATGCCGACACACAAGAAAACAAGCCTGGACTAACTGAGGCATCCTGGAAGACATTGGGCAACTCAGATGTCTCTCTATTCAGGTTCAGCCATTTGTGAACTTGTGTTTTACTTTTATAGTACTAGCATCTTATAGAATCCCATCTTTTTGAGCAAGCAGACACTTGCGTCACTCACTCAGTATCGCATATAACCGACTGATGCCTGGTTAGGGGCAGTAAGCACTATGTTATGATAAATGCCACAACAGAATGGCACAGACCTTTATTTAGCACCTCCTCCTCTTGGACATCCCAACTCAGCCCAAAAACGAAAGCAGTGCGCACGCCGGGCACTAAGCGCCGGGTTGACTTCCAGTAAGACAATATTTTATTAAAACAAATTTACAATTCCTCCTTACATCATTAACCAGGGGGGAGGGCACAGGGAAAAGGAGGCAGCTGCAGCCCATGAGAGAGAGAAAAGAGCAGCTGTTCAGAAACCAAACACGTTGCGAGGGGCGGGAGGCTTTTTTCTGGGAAGTGCAGGATGAGATTAAGTGAACTAGGAGCAGCAGTAAGGACAGATTGAAAGATAAAGTAGTGCACTGAAGGAAAACATACGGTCTAAAGTGAAAGGATTCATGCAGCAGGGCCAGTCTCCAGGGCAGAACAAAAGGAGGGACTACTAAGTGTATGCACCAATGAAAAGACAGCATTTTTAAAGGGAAGTAAGAGGAACTAATGAAAAAGATGGGTGTTTTTTAAGCCCATATCTAGATTCAACATGTCTCTTTGAGACAGCACATGCATTGCCTAGGCAAGAACTAAAAACAGACCTCAATCTTTGAAAGCACAGCAAATGGAGCAAGATAAGAGCAAGATTTACAGCGCGGTTTATAACAGAACTACAAAAAAGGTTAGACCCAACTAAGCCACTGGGACCTGGGTATGAAACAGTACAATGAAGAGACGGTCCCAGTAGAGCAATTCTTAGGAACACACAAGATTAAAACACATTAGACAAGAATACACTGATACAATTATGAATTTCTTGTTCAATGTTATTTAATCACATTGAACGTTTGAATGCTTGTAAATCAGCAATTGATTCTAAAAGGCTGTACAGAACAAGTGCCCCACAAAAGTGGGAGAAAAGCAAGAAGGGGAAGGTTATGTGCATCAAGTGAGGGTTGTAAAAGTGTAAGGGAAAGATAGTGACATCATATTCATCACAAAATTAATTACAATGGAAATGGCTAATTTAAGCCGCACACTTAAATAATAGAAAATTACATTGCCATGGTTAGGAATACATTACCACAGTGAGAAATCACTGTTGATAGAAACTGGTATAGGAAAATAACGTAGTCGACGTTTCAACCCCCAGTATAAAAGGTAGGCTACTTGGATCCGTAAGGCGGGGTCTTCCTTAGGACTGAAACAAGGGAGGGGGCACCTGGGGAATAAATTCAAGAAGTGCTTAGTGGCTAGTGTATGGATCTAAGTTAAAAAAAGTAGGAAAGGGGTAGAAGTGAAGCTAAAATTACCATAGATCACCCTTGACTGGAGGTGGTGTAGTTGTGGTGGGGTCCGTAGGCTCCAAAGGATGGAGAGCGGATAGATGGCACCTGAAAGGCAAGGTGAGGGCCATCAGAATATATCCCACAATAATGGATCTCATCTGGACTTGAAAGACCGAATGAATTCAACTTACTCGGTAAAAGGGTAAGGAGTGTAAACCTAGTGACCAATCATTAAGGGCAGAGGAAGATTCTATCAAATCCCCATGGACTGCAAGGTTCCAATAATACTGTAGAATAACTCTAAAAAAAGTGAAAAGAAAGTGAGGACCCAATGTAAAACACCATCGACATAACTCTAACTGGAAAGCCCGTAATGCCAAAAAGGTTACCACAGACCATGAATGTTCGTGAACAGTCACAACATCAATAAGCCCACCGGTGCTAACAGTCTTGGAAAAACAAAAAGAGAGAGAAAGCTGTCTTAGCCATCATAATAATATCAGACATGCATGTCCGTAAGATGTGACTAAAAAGAGGAGTCGCGCTCTACGAATGATGCGCGGTCTATCTCTTACCTACGCTCTTCAAAATTCAACTGTCTCTGTGAGGGGAGCTGGGACAGTGAGCGTCTCCTGTTAAATGCCTGAAGCACGTCGTCATCGTGCACGCACTTACAGCTTAGTGGCAGACGCTCGATGCTTGTCAGAGGAGGCAAGTCATCGCGACGTGATCATAGCGGAAAGACTCCATGCCAGAAACTTAACAAAAAAGAATATATATATAAAATATATATACACAATTTATTTGAGTTGTATAATTGATTGGTGGCATTGTTGGTCATTATTAGTAATTATTGGCAAATCCAAAAGAGGATGGGGTTGGATTTTGGACGTCTAGTGCATGTGTGATTACTGGAACCAATTGAGTGCCGGCAACATAATATGGGGAATGGGGAATGCCTGGCAAGACAACCACTCCGTATAAGAGACTAAAAGGTCTTACAAAATCTCTATCTTGACACTTAAACTGAGGAAACACATGGCATATATACTCATAAATAGGCAAAAATGTATAGAACATGAAACAGTATAACGTCATACTTCAAGAAACAACCAAATTACATGAGAGTGGAAGAACCACCCAAAAATGTGTCCGATACATTGTCTTGAGTCATATATACATAAAAAGAAAACAATCCTCTATTGTATGTACAAGGTTACATGCATGTTATATCAACCCAAAGAGGGTTTGTTTGTTACAGAAGAGGCACATATACATGGCAAGCATCTTATCTATCATGCAACACAGCCTGGTTCACTTATATTGAAAGACCTAATAATACCTCATCATGCATAATTGAGTGGTAGTTTCATGATAATATGGGTAAAGGCAGAATAAATGAATGGATGTTCAGATGCTAAGCAAAACAACTATGCATGGCAGAGAGCCACTCAGACCTTCATTTTCTCCGAACCACGTATGTTCGAATGGGAATCAAAAGGAGGACTGGTACAGATAACTAATCTGATTTTAGGCCGGATAGTTGTGCATGGCTGGTATCCAGTTCATTGAGACCATTATGTATAGAATCCAAATGACACATCCATTTACATTCTCTCACATTAAGGATGGTCTCAATATTGCCCCTCTGGTACCAAAGATAGCTTTCTCCAAAACCAACCATTTGAGATCTTCAGGTCCGTGTTTAGCATCTTTAAAGTGCTCCACCAGAGGCGCACCTTGAACTTCGCACCATATCCTGCTGTAATGCTGCAATATGCAGGCTTTTACCTTCTGCTGTTTTTGGCCAACATATATTTTGTCACATGGGCAAATGATCCCATAGATGACATTGGAGGTATTGCAGTTCGTGGCAAACATTTGGTGGAACCAACTGAGCGTCAAGCTGAAAGTGCTAAGAGTACCCTCGCAAAATGCTTAGAAACCACTGTAAGGACTATGAGAGAGGGCTGTGGTGGCCCCACTTGGCGCATTCTTTCCTGGAAATTAAAGGTTGTATTTGCAGCATGTATTAAACCCTTGGCAGAGTGTCTCAGTACCTTAGAGAGTGTTATCTTGGAATTGTTCATTCAAAGTGCGCCTCCCGCCAGTATGGTGCCTGTCAATATGTCCTTGACAACTCTGTCTTCAGCCCCCTCCCAATCTCCTAACTTAAACTCTGCAAACTCTGCAAACCCCTTGCCACATGATGGCAAAGACACAATATACATAGGACACAACCTCACTACTGCTCCCAACGAAGGGGGCCCTGTGAAGAATTCAGCTGATAGTCCGGACCGGTTGCCTGAGCTGCAGGCTCCTTGAGCTGAGCCCAAGCCAAGGCATCTCTCTCGGTCTCCACGACTATGCTTTAACCTTCCACCGGAAGTATGCCCCTATGTGGGTATTATGGCAAATGTCCCCACCCTAGCCAGCAATAATATGTAATTGCATACACAACTCAAAAATATGGTGTGCCACTGGCTTGTAAAACACACTCACTTCAACATCGCTGAAAATGGAAATATCTTATTGACAAGAAGGCTGGACTGACTTGATCACCAAGCTATGTGTGGGCTATAGGGAGGCGTCAGCTACAGTGATCAGGCAAGCAGGCTTCGAGGGTGCGATGGATGGGCAGTGCAGAGAGGCCTCGCTGCAGGGACTCACTGAAAGGGACAGCTATAATGGGTTCTGACCCCAAGGCTCTTCAAGAGACCCATCTGTCCAGGAGAAGGGGAAACAACATATGGGGAAAGGCAGCAGGTGCACACTGTATTTGGACTGTGCAGGCCGCCAGTAATTGTTCAGACGACACGACCATGATGCAATGGGAAGAGGATGTATGGGGAGGGGTGGGATAAGATGGCTGCTGGGAGTCTCCCGTTCATCACCACAGTTGTCTGCGCCCTAAACAAGAACACAGTACGCACATGCAGAGAGACACCAATGTAATAAAAAACATGTACACTCCAGCCAGGGAGGAGATATGAAGAAACTTTTTGCTAGATCCTCCTCTGCACAGCGTGGAGGTGTCTCACATACCAAGTTACCTGTTCGAGGAAGTGTTTTTTTTTACCCAAGTTCACTTCTTTATTGTCCAATTAATTCAAATCATTACAATACAACACATTTCATAAAACAGGGCAATTTCTTATGTTTCTTAAAGATAATGAGGAAGTGTTATCATACCTTTATAACCGTCAGAGAAACATAACATATCATAAATAAACATTTTATTTATAACCTAATATAAACATTACATTTCATTATTAATCACCATACATATTAGTAAAACCATCCACATAGATAATCTTTGAGTCCCGTCTCTGGTATTTAAACAGCCCCTTAAAAGAAGCATAAGGTAACATATACTTGTTCCAGTTATGATCTTAATGCTTCAAATATAAAGTTTATCTTTGCTTTTTAAGATTACCTTGAACCTTATAGAGTAATTGATCCAGTTACATTGCCAGTATAGGAAAAAAAACAATATAGTTGGTATCTTAGCTGCTTTCTATTCTTATTGTATGACCACAACATCGTCCTGAGCCAGTTTTTTCTCAGCTATATGGATTAATTTGGCAAAGTTAACTGTTAAATTGATAATACGCCCTTGAAGGCACAGTATTAATGCTTGGCAGACACGTTCTCACGCCTTGTTCATTGAATATTGGTTTTAAAAGTGTTAATCTTTCTTGTTCGAGGAAGTGGTGAGCTAGCTTCTTTCGCTCTGGCCGACTGGTATAACAAGCAACACGAAGGGCATGGATTGGGCGGAGGAATAATGGCAAGTCAGAGGGAGAGGCCATGAATGCAGATTTCTTTCATCAACACAGCTCCTGCTTCATGAAGCATGAAGCGCAGCCTACCATGAAGCGGGAAGAGGAGGGAGCTTGCAGGCAGCATGTAAACAAAACAAAAGTATGCCGACACACAAGAAAACAAGCCTGGACTAACTGAGGCATCCTGGAAGACATTGGGCAACTCAGATGTCTCTCTATTCAGGTTCAGCCATTTGTGAACTTGTGTTTTACTTTTAAAGTACTAGCATCTTATAGAATCCCATCTTTTTGAGCAAGCAGACACTTGCGTCACTCACTCAGTATCGCATATAACCGACTGATGCCTGGTTAGGGGCAGTAAGCACTATGTTATGATAAATGCCACTACAGAATGGCACAGACCTTTATTTAGCACCTCCTCCTCTTGGACATCCCAACTCAGCCCAAAAACGAAAGCAGTGCGCACGCCGGGCACTAAGCGCCGGGTTGAATTCCAGTAAGACAATATTTTATTAAAACAAATTTACAACTTCCTCCTTACATCATTAACCAGGGGGGAGGGCACAGGGAAACGGAGGCAGCTGCAGCCCATGAGAGAGAGAAAAGAGCAGCTGTTCAGAAACCAAACACGTTGCGAGGGGCGGGAGGCTTTTTTCTGGGAAGTGCAGGATGAGATTAAGTGAACTAGGAACAGCAGTAAGGACAGATTGAAAGATAAAGTAGTGCACTGAAGGAAAACATACGGTCTAAAGTGAAAGGATTCATGCAGCAGGGCCAGTCTCCAGGGCAGAACAAAAGGAGGGACTACTAAGTGTATGCACCAATGAAAAGACAGCATTTTTAAAGGGAAGTAAGAGGAACTAATGAAAAAGATGGGTGTTTTTTAAGCCCATATCTAGATTCAACATGTCTCTTTGAGACAGCACATGCATTGCCTAGGCAAGAACTAAAAACAGACCTCAATCTTTGAAAGCACAGCAAATGGAGCAAGATAAGAGCAAGATTTACAGCGCGGTTTATAACAGAACTACAAAAAAGGTTAGACCCAACTAAGCCACTGGGACCTGGGTATGAAACAGTACAATGAAGAGACGGTTCCAGTAGAGCAATTCTTAGGAACACACAAGATTAAAACACATTACACAAGAATACACTGATACAATTATGAATTTCTTGTTCAATGTTATTTAATCACATTGAACGTTTGAATGCTTGTAAATCAGCAATTGATTCTAAAAGGCTGTACAGAACAAGTGCCCCACAAAAGTGGGAGAAAAGCAAGAAGGGGAAGGTTATGTGCATCAAGTGAGGGTTGTAAAAGTGTAAGGGAAAGATAGTGACATCATATTCATCACAAAATTAATTACAATGGAAATGGCTAATTTAAGCCGCACACTTAAATAAAAGAAAATTACATTGCCATGGTTAGGAATACATTACCACAGTGAGAAATCACTGTTGATAGAAACTGGTATAGGAAAATAACGTAGTCGACGTTTCAACCCCCAGTATAAAAGGTAGGCTACTTGGATCCGTACGGCGGGGTCTTCCTTAGGACTGAAACAAGGGAGGGGGCACCTGGGGAATAAATTCAAGAAGTGCTTAGTGGCTAGTGTATGGATCTAAGTTAAAAAAAGTAGGAAAGGGGTAGAAGTGAAGCTAAAATTACCATAGATCACCCTTGACTGGAGGTGGTGTAGTTGTGGTGGGGTCAGTAGGCTCCAAAGGATGGAGAGCGGATAGATGGCACCTGAAAGGCAAGGTGAGGGCCATCAGAATATATCCCACAATAATGGATTTCATCTGGACTTGAAAGACCGAATGAATCCAACTTACTCGGTAAAAGGGTAAGGAGTGTAAACCTAGTGACCAATCATTAAGGGCAGAGGAAGATTCTATCAAATCCCCATGGACTGCAAGGTTCCAATAATACTGTAGAATAACTCTAAAAAAAGTGAAAAGAAAGTGAGGACCCAATGTAAAACACCATCGACATAACTCTAACTGGAAAGCCCGTAATGCCAAAAAGGTTACCACAGACCATGAATGTTCGTGAACAGTCACAACATCAATAAGCCCACCGGTGCTAACAGTCTTGGAAACACAAAAAGAGAGAGAAAGCTGTCTTAGCCATCATAATAATATCAGACATGCATGTCCGTAAGATGTGACTAAAAAGAGGAGTCGCGCTCTACGAATGATGCGCGGTCTATCTCTTACCTACGCTCTTCCAAATTGAACTGTCTATTAAAACAAATTTACAACTTCCTCCTTACATCATTAACCAGGGGGGAAGGCACAGGGAAAAGGAGGCAGCTGCAGCCCATGAGAGAGAGAAAAGAGCAGCTGTTCAGAAAACAAACAAGCTGCGAGGGGCGGGAGGCTTTTTTCTGGGAAGTGCAGGATGAGATTAAGTGAACTAGGAGCAGCAGTAAGGACAGGTTGAAAGATAAAGTAGTGCAGTGAAGGAAAACATACGGTCTAAAGTGAAAGGATTCATGCAGCAGGGCCAGTCTCCAGAGCAGAACAAAAGGAGGGACTATTAAGTGTATTCACCAATGAAAAGACAGCATTTTTAAAGGGCAGTAAGAGGAACTAATGAAAAAGATGGGTGTTTTTTAAGCCCATATCTAGATTCAACATGTCTCTTTGAGACAGCACATGCATTGCCTAGGCAAGAACTAAAAACAGACCTCAATCTTTGAAAGCACAGCAAATGGGGCAAGAAAAGAGCAAGATTTACAGCGCGGTTTATAACAGAACTACAAAAAAGGTTAGACCCAACTAAGCCACTGGGACCTGGGTATGAAACAGTACAATGAAGAGACGGTCCCAGTAGAGCAATTCTTAGGAACCCACAAGAGTAAAACACATTAGACAAGAATACACTGATACAATTATGAATTTCTTGTTCAATGTTATTTAATCACATTGAACGTTTGAATGCTTGTAAATCAGCAATTGATTCTAAAAGGCAGTACAGAACAAGTGCCCCACAAAAGTGGGAGAAAAGCAAGAAGGGGAAGGTTATGTGCATCAAGTGAGGGTTGTAAAAGTGTAAGGGAAAGATAGTGACATCATATTCATCACAAAATTAATTACAATGGAAATGGCTAATTTAAGCCGCACACTTAAATAATAGACAATTACATTGCCATGGTTAGGAATACATTACCACAGTGAGAAATAACTGTTGATAGAAACTGGTATAGGAAAATAACGTAGTCGACGTTTCAACCCCCAGTATAAAAGGTAGGCTACTTGGATCCGTACGGCGGGGTCTTCCTCAGGACTGAAACAAGGGAGGGGGCACCGGGGAATAAATTCAAGAAGTGCTTAGGGGCTAGTGTATGGATCTAAGTTAAAAAAATTAGGAAAGGGGTAGAAGTGAAGCTAAAATTACCATAGATCACCCTTGACTGGAGGTGGCATAGTTGTGGTGGGGCCCGTAGGCTCCAAAGGATGGAGAGCGGATAGATGGCACCTGAAAGGCAAGGTGAGGGCCATCAGAATATATCCCACAATAATGGATTTCATCTGGACTTGAAAGACCGAATGAATCCAACTTACTTGGTAAAAGGGTAAGGAGTGTAATCCTAGTGATCAATCATTAAGGGCAGAGGAAGATTCTATCAAATCCCCATGGACTGCAAGGTTCCAATAATACTGTAGAATAACTCTAAAAAAAAGTGAAAAGAAAGTGAGGACCCAATGTAAAACACCATCGGCATAACTCTAACTGGAAAGCCCGTAATGGCAAAAAGGTTACCACAGACCATGAATGTTCATGAACAGTCACAACATCAATAAACCCACCAGTGCTCACAGTTTGGGAAATACAAAAAGAGAGAGAAAGCTGCTCTTAGCCATCATAATAATATCAGACATGCATGTCCATAAGATGTGACTAAAAAGAGGAGTTGCGCTTTACGAATGGTGCGCGGTCTATCTCTTACCTACGCTCTTCAAAATTCAACTGTCTCTGTGAGGGGAGCTGGGGCAGTGAGCGTCTCCTGTTAAATGCCTGAAGCACGTCGTCGTCGTGCACGCACTTACAGCTTAGTGGCAGACGCTCGATGCTTGTCAGAGGAGGCAAGGCATCGCGACGTGATCATGGCGGAAAGACTCCATGCCAGAAACTTAACAAAAAATATATATATATAAAATATATATACACAATTTATTTGAGTTGTATAATTGATTGGTGGCATTGTTGGTCATTATTAGTAATTATTGGCAAATCCAAAAGAGGATGGGGTTGGATTTTGGACATCTAGCGCATGTGTGATTACTGGAACCAATTGAGTGCCGGCAACATAATATGGGGAATGGGGAATGCCTGGCAAGGCAACCACTCTGTATAAGAGACTAAAAGGTCTTACAAAATCTCTATCTTGACACTTAAAGTGAGGAAACACATGGCATATATACTTATAAATAGGCAAAAATGTATAGAACATGAATCAGTATAACGTCATACTTCAAGAAACAACCAAATTACATGAGAGTGGAAGAACCACCCAAAAATGTGTCCGATACATTGTCTTGAGTCATATATACATAAAAAGAAAACAATCCTCTATTCTATGTACAAGGTTACATGCATTTTATATCAACCCAAAGAGGGTTTGTTTGTTACAGAAGAGGCACATATACATGACAAGCATCTTATCTATCATGCCACAGAACCTGGTTCACTTATATTGAAAGACCTAATAATACCTCATCGTGCATAATTGAGTGGTAGTTTCATGATAATATGGGTAAAGGCAGTATACATGAATGGATGTTCAGATGCTAAGCAAAACAACTATGCATGGTAGAGAGCCACTCAGACCTTCATTTTCTCCGAACCACGTATGTTCGAATGGGAATCGAAAGGAGGACTGGTACAGATAAACTAATCTGATGTTAGGCCGGATAGTTGTGCATGGCTGGTATCCAGTTCATTGAGACCATTATGTATAGAATCCAAATGATACATCCATTTACATTCTCTCACATTAAGGATGGTCTCAATATTGCCCCTCTGGTACCAAAGATAGCTTTCTCCAAAACTAACCATTTGAGATCTTCAGGTCCGTGTTTAGCATCTTTAAAGTGGTCCACCAGAGGTGCACCTTGAACTTCGCACCATATCCTGCTGTAATGCTGCAATATGCAGGCTTTTACCTTCTGCTGTTTTTGGCCAACATATATTTTGTCACATGGGCAAATTATCCCATAGATGACATTGGAGGTCTTGCAGTTCGTGGCAAA
The DNA here is from genome assembly GCF_964204655.1 of Triturus cristatus. Taxonomy (NCBI): domain Eukaryota; kingdom Metazoa; phylum Chordata; class Amphibia; order Caudata; family Salamandridae; genus Triturus; species Triturus cristatus. The sequence continues at coordinate 774,238,769 of NC_140593.1, forward strand.
CATTCGGTGGAACCAACTGAGCGTCAAGCTGAAAGTACTAAGAGTACCCTGGCAAAATGCTTAGAAACCACTGTAAGGACTATGAGAGAGGGCTGTGGTGGCCCCAGTTGGCGCATTATTTCCTGGAAATTAAAGGTTGTGTTTGCAGCATGTATTAAACCCTTGGCGGAGTGTCTCAGTACCTTAGAGAGTGTTATCTTGGAATTGTTCATTCAAAGTGCGCCTCCCGCCAGTATGGTGCCTGTCAATATGTCCTTGACAACTCTGTCTTCAGACCCCTCCCAATCTCCTAACTTAAACTCTGCAAACTCTGCAAACCCCTTGCCACATGATGGCAAAGACACAATATACATAGGACACAACCTCAGTACTGCTCCCAACGAAGGGGGCCCTGTGAAGAATTCAGCTGATAGTCCGGACCGGTTGCCTGAGCTGCAGGCTCCTTGAGCTGAGCCCAAGCCAAGGCATCTCTCTCGGTCTCCACGTCTATGCTTTAACCTTCCACCGGAAGTATGCCCCTATGTGGGTATTATGGCAAATGTTACCACCCTAGCCAGCAATAATATGTAATTGCATACACAACTCAAAAATATGGTGTGTCACTGGCTTGTAAAACACACTCACTTCAACATCGCTGAAAATGGAAATATCCTATTGACAAGAAGGCTGGACTGGGTGGGGCTCACATCCTAGTTATTTAGTGACTGTGTAATTATAAACTTCAAACTTCCACCTCTAGCTCATCACCTTCTTACTCAAGACTCTAATGGCCTAGGCTTTAGGGAGTATATTAAACTATTGCCTTGAGGGTTTTTTCCAAATACATGTTTGCAAAGAGTTCCTGCAGTACAGTTTTAGATCCATAAAAAATAACTCTCCTCCACGCCCAAGAGACAATTTGTTGGTTAACAATAATTTTTCCCCTTTCTAATATGAATGACTTGGATTGACTAAGCACTTGCACATTCTGGCATTCACATTTTGTGGGTGTACTTTAATAATCATTATAACTTTTTTGCTATTCATTTTTATAATGCTGCAAACTTATGTGCTAAAAGTTGCAGATATTTTAAGAAATAGATCATATTCAACTATAATTGTGCTTCAGTATTATTTTAGGGGGAGTATTTAATGAAAAGATAAGGGATAGTTTTACCCTCTTGGATCATTTTCAGCTTGTGGACTCAGTGTTGATGGACAGCATGGGGGACTGGCTTTATGGAAACGATCAGGTTTTTACCTTTGTTATACTGCTGACATTTTGGGGGACCGAGATAATCAATTGGCCACCCATTTTGGATGGGGCAGTGGTACTATTAATAATCAAATCAGTGCTGGCAAATCTGATGGTTTGGGAACTAATATTGTTGCTTACAAGTGGGTGGAACATTTTAGATCTGTACACCGTTTGGCTATGGGTAATGTGAATACACTGATCGAGCCTTCCCTAAGCTTCCAGCTTGACATCAAGTTTGAGTTACATGAAGTTATCACTGTCATCACTCACAGCCCATCACAAATGTCCCCTGGCCCTGATGGGTTCCATTGGACCTCAACAAGGATATTTTGAGTTTTGAGCCACCATCTTCACTAATGTATTAAACTCACCTGAGTGTTCCAAATTACCTTCTTCCTGGCATACATCGGTTATAGTACCTGTTTTTAGAAAAGCAAATGGGAAAGATCCCCAAAGTTACCGGCCAATCTCACGGCTTGATTCTATTGCCAACGTATTAGGCTGAATTATACCGCACAGGACTGAAGTTTGGGTTGAAGACTCCAAAGTCCTTTCGGCAGTCCAGAATGGCTTTAGGGGAGGGTTGGGCAACCAGGAACAGTGTATTTAATTACCCTTGAGCATCAGAAAACATACTATAGCGAAGAAGGGAGCACTCTACCGCTTCTTCATGGATCTTAGTAGCGAATTTGATTAGAATAACCAATTAAAGCTTTGGGCCATTCTGATTAACAGGGTGTGACTCTGGATTTGGTCAATTTCCGTCATGCCATTAACTCTGGTATTTCTGTGTCAGGAAGGTGTGGGTCAGAGGTTGAATGCAGTGAGCGATTTGAGCTCGTGAGGGATGTCCACCATGGCTGCATACTGGCCTTTGTCTTGTTTCTCCAATATATTAATGGTCTTAACAACTTTCTGCTTTTGTCAGGAAAGGACATGCCTATGGCTAACTTCACCCCCATCCTGGCTTTATTGTATGCCAGTGATGAAGGACTAATATCACAAACCCCCAATGTCCTGAAGGGCCTAATTGATATTTCTGTTGACTTTATGGAAAACTTGGATATTGAGACTAATATTTCAAAAACTCGTTCTATGGCCTGTGGCATTAAATCCTCTAAACTCATTCCAATTTTAGCAAAGGGTAAAAGAGTAGAGAAGGTACATCTTTTTCCATATTTAGGGGTCACTATTGACTGTATTAGTATTTGGTTTCTATTTCTTTTAAATAAGCATCTTAGGTTTATAAAATCTATTGGAGCATTGTTCAATTTTGCAAAACAATGGGAAGCAAACTGATTCTGACAAGTTTAGATGCAGTTGAGTATTGTCTTCCACTATCTACAAAAAAAAAACATAGTCACCATCCTCCTGCCCCTTGGTTTACAGAGCAATTAAAAACTGAAAAAACCAAATGTAAAGCTCTGGAAAGGAGCTGTAGGAGGAACTACAAGTAGGATTCTAAACTTAATTATAAACAAGCTTTAAAACATTACCACACCCTTTGTAAATTAGCAAGGAAGGAATATGTTTCCTCCACCATTTCCAATGCCCAGAATTGTTCGCGTACCCTGTTTACTATGGTAAAAAAACTTGCTGGCTCTGATACACAGTCAATGCCACCTATCTTAAATGAACAACAATGTGACAACCTCGCTAAATACTTTGTGGATAAAGTAGAGCAAATATACTCTGTATTACAAAATACTCAGACAGTGGCATCTGCTATGCCACCCCCTACAAGTCAGTCTGATTACATGGCGAAGGACTCCACTAGACTTGAAACCTGAACACTTTTTAATAGCAATTCTTTTAAAAAGATCAAAATAGTATTAAATCTGGTTCTCCTTGTGACCTTATCCCTGTATCTGTGCTGCAGCAGTTGGACTCATCCTCTTTGATGTTAATTATGCAGCTGCTTAATGCATCTATTCAAGAAGCCATTGTCCCCTCAGACTGGAAGCATGCGATGGTTCTTCCTCTTTTTAAAAAGGCCAATGCTGATCCATCTCAGACATCTAACTTTAGGCCTATTTCTCTGCTTCCTACTTATTCTAAAATCTTGGAAAAGCCTGTTAACCTGCAACTAACTCAATTTGTCGAATCTACCAACCTCCTACACTCCTCTCAGTCCAGCTTTAGGGTCGGTTATTCCACCGAGACAACTCTGCTTGGAGTATCAGAAATGTTACGACAGCGATTGGATTCTGGGGACATCATGACCCTTATATTGCTCAACCTGAGCGCTGCATTTGACACAGTGTCCCATACTGTGTTAATTAAATCTTTGTAATCCTTTGGCATTACTGGCTCAGCACTTGGTTGGCTTTCATCTTTTCTAGCTAAACGGAACTTTCAAGTCTTTTCATCCAGAGCCACTTCTAAAATGTACTCTTCTTCTTATGGGGTACACCAAGGCTCTATTCTAAGTCCTCTTTTATTTAATCTGTATGTCAAACCTCTGGTGACAATAGCAGAGGAGGCGGGGCTGGACCTGTTCTCTTATGCTGATGACACCCAGATCATCTTTTCCCTTTCTACGGAAAAGACACTTGGACCTTCAGTTCTTCAGACTGGTCAGAAGAATATTGCATCTTGGATGCAAGCTAATCTTTTTAAGCTTAACAGCAAAAAAACTGAGGTCCTTATTTTGGGTAAAAATAAAAATCTTTGGGGCCACCAGCATTGGCCGTGTGAAATCGGTGATCTTCCTCAGCCCTCCCCTTATGTTCGCAATTTGGGAGTCCTCATTGACGATAAATTATCTATGAAGCAGCAGGCAGTAAAGGTGGCAGCCACCTGTTTCACCATCTTAAAATGACTGAAAAAAATTATGTGGATGCTTCCGGTCTCCACTCAGAAAACCGTAGTCCAGGTGCTTGTGACATCTAGATTGGACTATGGAAACATCCTTTATTTGGGATCAAATAAGGATATCACACGGAAACTACAGGTGGTCCAAAACTCTGCTGCCAGGCTACTATGCCAGCTCTCTAAAAATTATTCGACTTCCAGTGCTTTGCGCAATCTTCATTGCCTTAAGGTTCAAAAGCGTGTGAAGTTTAAGGCCATGAGTTATATGTATAAAATCAAAGCTGGCTCTGCTCCTAAATATTTGCAAACTTTAGTTCACCCTTACCAGACTCCTCGTTTACTATGCTCGGCCACTTAGGGTAAATTCTTGGTGCCCAGAGTTAAACTTAAAAGAATGGTAGGTTGTTCGTTTGCCTGTCTAGGTCCATCTATTTGGAATTCCCTTCCTATTGCAATTTTTGATGAAACTTCATACATGAATGTTCGTAAACTTTTAAAAACGTGGTTATTTAACCAATAATTCACCTTGAATTGCATTTCTGATTTCCTTTATTTCTTTTGTCCTCTGTCAGGTTTAGCGATGGGAAACCCTTGTTGGGTAGCTGTGCGCTGTATAAAATTAATTTAACATAACATAACATATACAAGTGTATGTGTCTGCTAATACGGATGTAAGGGGCTGCCAAAACAGCAATAAACTACAATCATAAGAGAATAATTTCTGTAGGTGCCTTATCTCATGCACCCCTTTTATGGGTACTTACATGTGGAAACACTCATGCCGCTATCAATCAAGAGATAATAGCAGACTGTCTTGGTTGTGACGTAGCTCACAAGTTTCCTTGACAAAGCCACATTAAGGAGTTGGCCTATGCCCTCTGCAGACCTGACCTGTTTACTGCTCCCTATATGATTGTCAAAGGGGAAGCTCAAAGGGTGAAGAAAAATTATTTTGTCTTAACCTTATGGAACAGAGAGGATGAAGAGAGGAGTACAGCAACCCTCCGGGACTATGCAATTATGCAAACCACAATGAGTATCGAACCCTACCTGACCCTGGTTGATCCACTTATTGGAAAGATCGTTATTGACTAGATTTCGCCTGGGCAGCATCAAAAACCTTCTTTGTTTTCCATCTTCTACTATGATATCATGCCCTTGCAATGAATCTTCTACACAATCTCTTATGCAACTAGGTCATGATTCACAAAGGGTTTTCACACTTGTGGGGGAGTCTCCACACTCTGGGCGGAATCTCAGGCATGAGAATTCTCATTGCAGGGATTCTGCGCATAGTGCGGAGACTCACCCATGACAGCAGGGCCTCTGCCACTAATGTAGAGGCCCTTTGCTTTTTCTGTAAATTTTATAAACCCTTTATGCATCAATATTTATCACCCATACCTAAAGCTTATGGATTTAATAAATGCAAACCTGATATTTATTTATTTTTGCGGATGTTGTCCAGTCCACCACTATGTTAGTCTGTGGAGTCTTTTTTAAATCTATTGTAGGGCATTGTAAAACAATGGTATACTAACTTAATTTTAAGGTTACAAGCTGTGGTTCATGCCATAAGAATTTTTATGATAACTTAAGCATTAGAGTGTACATGGTTTTAGCATTATTGTTTTATGCATGTCCTCTTGTATGTGCTTTTATAATTGTCTTTAAATAATTGCATAAAGTTCAAATTCAGAGAACTTGATTACAATATTGCCTGGCTTGGTGAAAACATAACTAAAAGACATACGAATGAGGACAGATTATCTGAAGTTGAAGTAAGGGCTTTAAGATAAATATGCCCCAGGCCTCATTTAAATATGGGGCCTGGGGTTGTCCTGTTACAGGGAGACATGCATTTCATGTGTCATTACAAAATTCTTGCCTCATTGAGTCCCCTCTATCTTGGGCATAGAGATGTTCAGCCATGCCATATCCATTGGAGTAGAACAGAGGGAACTCTAAAAGGATGGTTTAAAATGTTAACCACATACCCCAACAATCCAATCAATTGGTTGTGAGGGACAGGCCCTGATAAAATTTAAGATAGTGTGTGTAGCCCCTCTCTCCAGTATTTAATAATGTACAGTCAGGACCATGCTAAATGGAATAAGTATACTAGACTGTGAATTTTCTGGGGAAAATTGTATATAATTGTTGCTGTTTTTGCAACAGCAGTGTCTCCAGTAGTCATCGCCTAGTGTCAGGCTCAAATCCCTATTTCAGTAGTCAGAGGCTAGCACATAAAATGTAGAGAACCATCTACGGGTGGTAGGTGTACACATGACTGTAGTGAGTGGAGAAACTTCCTGTGGTCCCTTAGGGACTTGTGGAACGAGCAAGGGAAAGAGGATTTGCTCTGTGTGACTGTAAAAGGTAAGAATCAAAAGAGGTGATGTCAGATGCCCTTCAGCAAAATTAACAGAAGTATTTATTAAATGTATCATTCGGAAATAGGTGGTCCATGAGAGTTTCATCCCAATCAGCTAGAATGTTATTGGAAGGTTTTCCTGCAGTAAGGGCAAGGTAGGTTTATCAAAAAGTCACATGGCAGGACAGTAAAGCATGTCAAGTCTAGCCCTTCCACACACTTGCCCCTATACACAAGCAGTTCAGTGAACAGGGTATATTTGTGTGATGCATTGGGGGTTCAACAGGCAAGAGCTGTTTATAAACTGATGTGAATGGCTCTATGTAGGTGCATGGAAGGTGTTTATGTGGGTGATAAAAGAAGGTTACGACTTGTGCAAATGCAACAAAATAGTATGGTTTAAAGTCTGGGATGGAAACACCACATTTATCATAAGGAATTGTAAGGGTATAAGAATCGTCCCATGGTTTTTTTTTTAAACGCACTTTTCTGAAGAATCTGATTGCTAGTACAGAGATATAAAAATTTAAGGAATGCCAGTGATCCTGCCAGCTATGGCTAAGGACAACTTAATCCACCACTCCACTCCCACAGATATTGACTCCAAAATGGTGCCTTCATTGTCAGTCAGGATCATGTGGCTATCATGATGTATACAAATACCCAAGTATTGAACAGACTTGGTATTCTGCCATACTGGATAAACCAGGTATTGGATTTCATCAATAAAGGAGACTAGCTTTGTCTTGAGGGTTTTGGCATAAAACAATATATTATTCGCATAGCGAGAGAAAAAGGACCTACTGTTGGGGAAGGTGATCCACCTACATGATCTTTAATTCTATCCAGCGCTCTAACCTTTGACTTGCCATCCCCTCAGTCATGGCAGACTATTTCAAACATGATGATGTCTCTCCATACAGTGGTTGTGCACCAAAGGTAAGCTGCTCTGAGCCCATCCATGGCAGAAACATTTTCTGTAGCACAACCCCTGGCTATTGTCCCTATGCCGCTTTACACCTTTCTCACCCTTCAGTTTCTGCTCCTTGAGCCACAATGGGAGGTTTTCTAACTGTGAAAAACATGATTTATCGAATCTTGAATTTCCAGTGGCTTCAGGAGGGAACAATACTCATGCAATCTCAGGGTTAGATATGGTACTAGCAGGGAATGTACTGAAGTCTTTTGGGTGGAGAGATGGTGAGACAGGGCTGTGTCCTGGCCCCTTTCCTGTTCTCCCTGTATATAAATAGTGTGGGTGCGGTACTTGCTGTATCTTCTAAAGACCTTCCCCAAGCAGGAACTCAACGTGTATCGGCCATCCTCTATGCTGACAATGCCGTTCTTATGGCACACACTCCACCAGCCATCCAGACGCTGCTCACAAACTTTGCTGAATACATGCAGGACCTTGGTCTCTTGGCGAATCAATCCAAAACTTTTGTTCTGAAATGTGGGAGGAACACCGCTAACTGTCAACTCATAAAAATACACGGCGCAACTATTGGTTTTACTAATACTTTTTCCTATTTGGGGGTTTTATCTGACAAAGAGGGCTTATGTACCAAGGCTATTTGCAATAGGAAATTACCATTTAGTAAAGCTTGAATGGCCCTCAGAGGGTTTGCCAGGCAATTGGGTTCTAATCCACCAGAGTTGATGATCTCGATTTACAAAGGCAAATGTCTTAGTGTTCCACTTTATGGGTCGGGCGTGTGGGGACACAATAAATGTAGTAACATACAATTGATCGAGAATGAGTTCTTTAGGTATCTCCTTGCCACTCCTAAAATTGCCTCAGTTTATGTGTGCCATGCCGAACTTGGAGCCCCATTCTTTACGGACCTAATAATGCCACAGCCAATGCTACTCTGGCCTAAACTATGGGCGTCTGCGTACACTGATTTAAATTGTGCTATTATTAGGGATTGCCTCAACTCAAGCTTATACCAGTGCATGCCGTGGCTTGTTTATATACATTTCTGCAATGATCCAGGTCACCCTGAGTATTTGAATAAGCCTGAAACACTCGACCTTATGAGTAGGAAATCTTTAAAAAACAAAGTCAAGACACATCTGGAAAATCTCAGACTGACCATTGAAAAATTTCTAAACCTACTGTTCTGAAAAATCAAATGATTTTAACCACTTTTGAGATGCAACCCTATCTTAAAGCAGTTTTAAATACCAAACACAGGTTTGTTCTGATTCGTTTAAGACTGGACACCTTTCATCAATTAGTTAGCTTACCGAACATGAATGATTAGTCTACAACTCTAACCAACTGTCCCTGTGATGACACAATGGCACAGAATACTATGCATGTGGTGCTTTTTTGTAAGTTTTATAACTACCAGAGGGAGCAATACATTACACCAATCATAAGACCTCTACATTTTACGCAATGTCGACCCCCATACCATTGGAACCCCCCAGAAGAGCCACTAGAACCTCCAAAAGGAAGATCCACAATGACGCGTGGTTTTCCAAAGACCTTGCAGATCTCCACTTACAGAGCAAGCAGCTAGAACGTAAATGGAGGAGAGGATACGAAGTATCCAAGTTGCATATCTTCAAAGCCTTTAGGAAGAATTATAAACTGGCCATTAACACTGCAAAAAGGGATTACTTCTGCAACAAAATCTCTACAGCTAAGAATAACACAAAAGAAATATTTAAAATTGTAAAATCTTTTACTGACCCTAAGGCCCTAATCACCACCATACCGTCGTCTGGGACACTCTGCAATGAAATTGCAGATTACTTTGAGGACAAAATTAAAAACATCCAAAAGAATTTTGGGACCTGGAAACGTGAAGATACTTGTGAATCAGACCCCAGTACCAATACTCCTATCTTGGCTTCATTTCAAGCAGCCACTTTAGTCCAAACTAAAGAGGCCATATTAGCTTGCAAATCTGGTTCACCACTGGACGTCTGTCCTCCGACGTTCCTACATCATATCATTGATGTGGTTAATCCTGTTATCAATGACATAGTAAACTCCTCACTCGCTTTGGGTAAAGTTCCACCAGACTGGAAATTGGCGATTGTCAAACCTTTAAAGAAGAAACAGAATATAGAATCCGCAATCCTATCTAATTACAGGCCTCTCTCGCTCCTCCCCATTCTGGGTAAGATCACAGAGAAAATAGTATGTCAACAACTTGCTACTTTCACCGAAGCTGCATCCATCCTTCATCCTCGACAGTCGGGCTTTCGTCCTAAACATTCAACAGAATCAGCCTTACTTGAGATTAGTGACACCCTAAAATTCATCCTAGACAGTGGCAGAAAGGCAGTTTTGATTCTTTTGGACCTATCTGCCGCGTTTGATACCATTTCCCATGATATCCTGTTAGCCAGATTAAGAGCATGCGGCATTACTAACACGGCCCTGGCATGGATTGAATCATTCTTGTCCAACAGGAAACAAGTCAACTCTTTGGGATCTTGTGTGTCATCTGAACGCACTGTCTCCACGGGTGTCCCTCAGGGGGCCTCCATCAGCCCTCTGCTGTTTAATATATACATGGCCCCACTGATTTCACTAATCTCTTCCTTTGGAATTGAGACCACATCTTACGCTGACGACACACAGCTCATTCTGTCTCTGGAGGATGGATCAACATCTGCTGAGGAGAAGTTTAAAACATGTTTTGCTGAGATCATTAAATGGATGACTAATAATCAAATCTGTTGTAACACCGACAAAACAGAAATTCTCCCTATTGGGAAAAATAATACGTTTCAACCCAGAGACTGGTGGCCAGAGGCCACAGCAGCCCCTCCATCCACTGTTGAGGTGGCTAGAAATCTGGGAGTTTTATTTGACTCATCACTTTCCTTCAAGCCTCATGTCTCAAAATTAACGGGTACTTGCTTTGGCCACATTCGTACTTTGAAAAAGTTTTTCAATGTTATTCCAGCGGCAGCAAGGAAAACTGTGACAGTAGCTCTTATACTATCAAGGTTGGACTATTGTAACAGCCTTCTTGCTGGGATTAACAAATCTTCCCTAAGACGGCTTCAGGTGGTCCAACATGCTGCTGCTAGGCTGGCTTTGGGACTTCCCCGTAAATCATCGGCCTCAGCTGCTCTGAAGACTCTACACTGGCTTTCAATCCCCAAAAGAATCCTCTTTAAACTTCTTTTGATGACTTTTAAAGCCGTTCGAGGAGTTGGCCCAGCTTATCTTTCCGCCAGATTTAAACCATATACTACTACCAGAACTCTTCGTTCAAGCTCGGCTAATCTTTTGGCAGTGGGAAGGTTTAAGCTATTAACTAAGGGAGGAAAATCAGCCACAATATTAGGAGCAAAGGCATGGAACCAATTACCTAAGGAACTGAGGGCAATACAACAGCTTGATCCGTTTAAACGAGCCCTGAAGACCTGGATATTTGGTCTTTCCGACGCCCACTCTCTTGCCCTTATCTAGTTAGTACAGTACAGTCTACCCGGTTATCTTCAGCGCCAGGAGGCTCCGTCTGGAGTGACAGTTGCGCTATATAAGCTCACCTTTCATTCATTCATTCATTCATACCTAGAATCTATGCCTTCTTTGGAGGTCTGCTGTAGTGTTGCATTCTTCTTATGGGCTGTTTTTTTATGCTAGAAAGAATATTTCTCTAACTCTCCAACAGTAAACGGAAACAAATTGCTATCCTATTATGGTCTTAGGATAAGCACCCTATGAACATGCCACTTTCGGTTTCTCTACGCCCATGGAATTGAAAAAGATGTATGCACGTTTGTTAGGCTGAATGGGGAGCGCAAGGTGGACCCAATATGAGGTTTTTGTCCTCCCTCTCCACTCTGGCTTTGTCTAATCTCAGTAAACGCTGTTATAGAGACTTTGTGCTTATGCATTTTTTCACTAAATTTATTATGAACTCAGTGAAATAATTAAGTTGGATGTGATTATTTTCTCTATCTATTTTTAACCATAATTATTGCACACCTGTCCTTTTATCACTTACATACTGAGGTATCATTCTCCGATATTAAATTCTTTTATTCTGAGTTTTATTGTAGACCTGTGCACCTATTCTGATTTGCTGCAATAATATGTATTTTTTATGCTTTTTTATGTGCTGCTTTTATGGATGGTTATTCGCCTCCAAATAAAGTTATTATTGATTGATTGACTACAGACACATAAGATGGGTCGAAACATGATATCCCATGGAGCTCTATTGTCATTACTAGCAGACACTTCGCATAACGATTACCAAGCCCTCTTCCTAAACTGTGATTTCCTTAGCTTTACCGCCTTCCTGTAGTCAGTTCTACAAGTTTGAACCTCAATGTTTCATTTGGGGGATTTATGTAGAGCCTCCTTTAGCTGTTTGTGTGCCCTGGTACATGTTGTGTCGAACCATCCCTTTCTCTCCTGTCTTGCTTTTTTATTGACAACAGAAAGGCTCTCCTTCACCGCTATGTGATTAACAAGAAAGCCTTAATGATATCATTAGGCAAAGCTGAATCGTCTAGGCAGATCTTAAAGGCCTCTTGTTTATTAACTATCAGTTGCTTAAGGAACCCCTCTGGAACAATCTGTGTCCAGCTCAGGTATACCCATTTAAGCTTGCTAACTCGATTTCCTCTGCCTGTGAGATAGTTTTGTTTTGCCACTGCTTAAAAAATAAATTTGGGAATAATTCAATGCTCAAAGGATTCCCATTTGAAGGCAGACCCAGATCTAGGTTTTTTGTAACTTTTGTCAAGTTGCAAACACTGCAAGACCCAAAAGTGTAGTGTCCATTAGGCTTTGATAGATCCCATTAAGTACCCTGACAAACTTGTGGCTGTGTCTTAGTACCTATGTGAACTAGACAGTCTCTCAGTCTTAGTGCCCTTTTATTAAAAAAAGTATTTTATCAAACTTCATTGTGCCTGCACTTAATACACCCCACTGTTTGTTGACAGTTTTTCAAACTTCTTTGGCTAGGAAAGAGTTTGCAGCATACCTTGACCCTCAGAGGGTCGGGAAGGATTCGATGAAAAAGCATGTCACTGGATAAAATTCTGTGAGTGAGAGTTACTTCAAGGAAAACGTATCTCCCCTATATCCAGTGAGCCCACGCTAGATGACTCGAGGTTGACGCTCTCTTGATTGTATAAAAAATATTATGAACAAAAATATGGAGCCTGTAGACTTTGTATATAAACTACCAAAATACCAAGAAAAAAATATATCATGGAATAGAATATCGTCACAAAATGGTGAATATATTAAAATAACATTATATGTCATTTATGAAAATATTAAACTACAAAAGAATATTATAATTAAAATAAATAGTTATTAATAATAATTAATGTCAAATAAATGTATGACTTAATTGAAAAGAAAATGAATACAAAACCAAGAAATACAAAATGCTAATTATTATTATTTTTAAAAAATATATAAACATGAAATAAATGAATAAAAAATAGTGAAAAAAATATTAGCAATCCAAAATAAACCTCACTAGTCAAAATGTTAGGCTATAAAGGAGACGGATTTAGTATTCTAACTCTAACATAAACAAATTAAGGGAAAATTGTTGGTCTTTGGGGGTTAAGATTTGCTATTCCCACTCAAATTTAGGCAACAATGGGTATAGTGTTGGACTTTGGAGGAGTTAGATTTACTAGGGTGGACATTCCTTTGTCTTTTCAGCTTGCAAGCTCTGGAACAGACCTCCATTATATATACAGTTAAGCCCCTCTGACTCTGTTTTTATGAAATTAAAGGACTTTATACCAGCATCTAGCCTAGCTCTCAGCACCAAGAATGCCCATTGGGGTAGCAGCATGGTTTAGAAATGTAATTAATGCATTCATTCATTCATAGCAGCTTAAAAAGCGACAATAGTTGCCAATGCCGAGCCTCAAGAGGACAGAAAACACGTATGCCCATTCCCGAGATTCAAAGACCTTCTCAGAATCCAGTAGGACAGAATTAGCTTTAGTTTGTGGCTTGATTTGATGTATTACTTCAAGTAAGTACAGCAAAATTTAAATTATGCTTACATAATTTGCATAGTTTTGGGAATTTTGTATTACACGCCCCAAAATTACACCATTGAACCACATCATTTAATTACGATGCTGTTTCTAGCAAAATTGTAGCATGAGAACAATTTCAACAAACTGAATGTGAGCTGCTGCTGCTCATGGCAATTCTGTATTATTCCCTAAAGTATAGTGCTAAATGATGGATTTGCATTTCATGTAATAATGTGTAATATTTGTGTCATTTTACAAAACTTTCATGTAACTACTCGTAAGCAAATTACGCAAACCCCTAATAGGTAGGCAAGTTGTGTGCATTGGACCTGCCTTTATACGAAGTCCTATTAATCAGAAAGCTCAAGTTTGTCCATATGTAGCATAGGCCTAGTGGCTTTTAGTTTGACAAGTAGTTTTTGCCCATATTTTAAAGGGACAGTGGTGTGTATGAAGAAAAGTTTGTAGGTTACTTGTTGGATTTAAGAAAAAGCGTGATACCAGCCTCCTTGTAGAAGTTGGGTAAGACTTCAGCCAAAAAAGCTTCCTCATATAAAAAGCCGGTATATTTTTCAATTGTTTATCAAATCTGGCCGTAAGGTCATCAAAACCCTCCACTTTACAAGTCTTCAGGTTGTCTATAGCACTTTTGATCTCTTCCACCGACAATGGCTGGTAGTCCTGCCCTACAATCATAATCAATCGAGATCACTTCCACATGTTCTAAATAGGAGTTTATAGAGGCACCTGCCCTGGTCATTAAAGACATTCATAATATCATTGCCAATAGTGGTGCATAAACCATTCAGAAATAGGAGAATAGTCTCTTTTTTCAGTGTTTTCTTTTAAGACACTACGACAGTTTGGCCCAGCCTCTCACCTTAAACAAATATACATCCCAAGGAATATTTACCTAAAAATGTGAACTCTTGGGCTGCTGCCTAATAAAATGTATGCAGATGATTATTGTTTGTTAACAAAGAAAGAGAATGTTCCTGGTCATATCACGTCTGGAGATCCATTTATGAGATGTGTCTGAAGGAACTGTGTCACTCTAGATCAGGTTCTAGAGCAGGCTTCTCCAACGAGTAGCTCGTGAGCTACTGGTAGCTCTTCAGCGATGTGGGAGTAGCTCCCAGCATACTAAATTAAACGTTTTTGTCTGGCTAAATCAATGTATGCATATCAAAATTGAAAAACATGAATTGAAGAGGAAAATGTGTGTACTTTCAGGACTTAGAAGTTGATGTTTGGAGAAAAAGGCATGAATATTCAAAATATATGTAAAGCTGATTTTTGGGTGATAGTTTGTGTGGCTTTGGCTATTATTATTATTACCTTAGTGCCCAGGACATTGCAGTTGTTACATATCACTGATGTTGTGGCATTCCACATACACAAAAGCTTTTTTTTATGTTACTACTGGCAGCCATTGCCTGATTAGATGCAGTGATCCCTGCTTGTACCTTGCATATGGTTGCCACTAATGTGATCTTGTCTGATGTGGTCACTTTAAATCACTATTAATATTAGAAGCTCAGGATGATTGCCATTCAACATAAGTAGCTCTGGTTACAGAAATGGTTGGGGATCCCTGCTCTGGATAGTTTGAATATTTGAGATTCTGCATACAAATACTTTGAGGCCTCCCAAACCACTCAGCATTGGGGAACAGAACCAACTTTCATGGTAAAAAGTTTGAGATGGGAGATTTTATTTCAGCTTGGAATACTGTGTCTAGTAGTGCATCAGTTGGAAATCTCCAATGCCAACAGGCCGGATATTAGTTCTACAAGCCAGAAGCAAAAATTGATTTTGTGGCCACAAACCCTCTGATTTGGTACAAAAAAAGTGGGGTTTGACTGCAAAAACCCTTTTATATATGTGCAAAACCCATTTTATGATTCATAAACGTTTTTCCAAATCGCACAATAGACTTTGAAAAATGATTACTTAATCACAATTTCGAAGGGGCATGTAAGGGACATCCCTTACTAATTTTGAATTGTTGAGCTATGTATACATGGTTTGCAAACACAATACCGGTTGCAAACTATTTGGGCAGTAGCTGATTTGCAAAAGAGGAGGGGTCCTTTTTAAACCCATAACCCTTTGGGATTCAGAATGACTGCCACCGGTCACAGACGTTGTTCAAAATGGAAAAAGTTTTTGGGGAAAATCAGGATGCTTTAAAGAAAACATTTTAAAATACATTGACCTTTTGCATACATGTCCGAATATTAATTTTCTGAAAAGCACATTGTGAATAATGGTAAATGTGTGTTTGTAATAGCAGCATGGAACATATGCTTACTTTAACCATGCATGACCTTACATTCATTGATTCAAGTGATAATATGGAGCTGGTAAATACACTGCCCCTTTTCTAATTATGAGTTGGAGAGGCACCAGCATGAAAAACACCAACGTCATTACCATATGATACATGTTCTGTGGGTCGACTTCACTGCACACTAGCCTAAAGCCTTGAAAGCAGCAATTTAAAGGCCATATAAATTCTGACACTGAAGTCTTGAATAATCACAAAAGAGCAAAGTCAATTATCTGAAAATCTATTTTTAACTTACTGCATCAATTTGGCCTTTGTTTAATTAAAAGAAGTGCTGCAATTCAAAGATGAAAAAAGACAATTACTGAGTGCAGAACAATCCTTACTTCTTGAACATAGCAGTCTGTATATGCAAAATAAAAAAGATAGCACTGAACGATGCTGACAGGGTTCAAATCCCATTCAATTCAATTTCTCAATGTTTGTTTGACTTCAGTGCGCTATATCACATATCCATAACCAGGGTGATATTTTTCTTCTACTCAAGCATGATTATTACACCTACATGTACATGTCAAACCACACTCCAGGCACGTTCTTCATTTTAGCCTTTTGCCTGCTGTGCTGATGAGAATGAGGAGATGGCTCGATATTTCCATTAAGTAACAGACAATCGCCCCCCTCTTCATAGTTGCAGCAGAAAAACAAATGATTTCAATGCACAGCATAAGATGAAAGCGCCCAAGGCTACCAAAGAAACGTTTTAACTATGCTTGTGTTGGAAAGTTAGAAATTTATATTTTTTTCTACTTTTAGTAAATCTTTTTTATGCCTTGTGCTTTGATTTACACTTTATTTTGATAAGCTGTTTTTAAAGAAACACTGTATGGTATATCTGTTCAACTAAAGCTAACACCAGTTAAACGAAGATTGGGAAGGGATGCAAGAATTGGTGACAACACTAGGTATAGCTTTTCCTTAGGAGAAGTTGGCCAAATGTATCATTATACTGGTGGCAAAACCTGGCCACAATTTGTATGTAACTTTTTGTGAGTGAGCGTCTTGAGACCCTCATGGGCGATTAGTGCACCCTATAAATCCCTGATTGATTGATCACAATATGACCTATCTAATTAATGATTAGGTAGGCCGCAAATTGTGACTCACTCCGATTGGATAAAGCACAGGAACGTTGGCCTGCAAGGATCAGCAGATCACCATGTCTGTGACTGCATTTGAATAAAGAAATCCCTTTAAACCCCATTTAAATAAAGAAACATCTTTATTTATTTAAAGGAAAGAGGCTGCTTTAAAAAAATAATCCCTTCTTTAAACTTTCTCTGAGAATTGGATGTGGCCCCCTGAATCACTGCTTACTCCCACAAAACGTTTTTCCAAAGTCAAAAAAGGAAGTGGTACTAGTGATCTCAGTTGTACCCGGATTAAATTTGAAGAAAATTGCGAATCATCCAATGTTTTACAAAAAGAGGGGGATTTGTGACGAAATCAAAATCGCCAGTCTTGGTAATGGAGTTTAAATATTAGTAAAATAAAATGGGTTTTAGTAAATAAGAGATTCCTATCTTGCAGTTACAAATTCTCCTATTTTGTGAATGATAGTGTGTGCCCCCGCTAAATAGTTTTTACCATTAGCCAGTGTTTTGTAATAGTAGGGGAACGTTGTGTGAGTTTCCCCCCAAAAGTCCAGGAGAGATGATACCAAAATGAAGTAACATCTTGCGCTATATCAATAGGGAAGCTTGGAGTAAGATTCCTTTGCTGAACATACTGCACTAGCAGAGTAAAGTGGTGTCCTCAAAACATAATTTGTTTTGTAATTGACGACCTTCATAGGCATGGATAGCAAAATATATAGCATGAGATACTTTTGACAAGAGACAGCATTTAAATTGCATACTGGAGAAAGCCAATGCGTTCTCATTTCTTTAATTTGTTTACAATAGAAGTTGTAAATTCCGCATCATATTACCATAACAGAAAGTAGAACAAATGAACATGCATGGGCCATTAGTGAACAGTACTGTGTAGTTATTGACAGGCTAAGATCCAAACCGAACGCACACCACAAAAAGATCCTTAAATCAGAAATTAAAATGTAATTGTGTATGCAGAGTGTTCTGTTCTAAGCCCTGACCTCTGCCTGGGAGGGGTAGGGCCCTGGGTCAGCAGCCTCGTGATATGGGGAGCCCAGGGGAGGCCTGGCGCTAGGGCAGCGTAACAAAGGGACCACACACAGTTGCTCTGTTGGGCGCGAACTCCCGGCTCGCCCGCCCGTTTATTATTTATATACGCGCTCACGTCGGGGACGTGAGCGCAACCTACGCACGTTCTATAGCGCTCTAGCGGAAACGCTAGAGCGCTAACTGTAACATCCCTTCTCAACTCAGTCCTTGACAACAGTTCCTTTATTGCTTCGCTGCATCACTTACTTGGCACGCAAAGTCTCTCAGCCGACTGCTGGGCCTGGGGTTCTCCCTCAGCTCATACCTGGTGGCCCTTCGTGCGCCTGGGGCCGAGGTTTCCGGTGGTACTTCTTGCCTTGGCCCACTTCCTGTGCCGTCGGCGCCACCTGGCTCAGAGTCTGTGTTGCTCTGTGGGTCGGAGCGGGATGTGTCCCCCGAGCCGTCTCCCACGTCGTGGTCGACGTCGAGATCTGCCGTCTCTGGGTCATCCGCGGATCTCCTCACCACCTTGAACCACGATATGTTCCGGGTGACCAGGTCTCTCCCTCGATGCGCTGTCACCATGGTCCCTCGGCGGTCGACCACTCTCCAGTGCCCTCTTTCATATCGAGTCTTAAACTTTCCTCCTGGCCGGCGCTCTTTGAGGACCATTGTGTCTCCTGCTTGAACTTCTCGGGTTACGGCCCGCCGAGCCTCACTGACTTGGTCATTTCGCCTTTGGCGCCTTCGGAACGCTTCCTCCTCACTGAAAGTTGGCGCTACCCAGCCTGGGGCTACTGGCAGTCCATCCCTGCGAGCTCCTTGGAACATCAATGCCCAGGGGGCTTGTCGGGTGGAGCAGTGGGGAGTGCTGCGGTATTCCCCTAGGAATCACTGTAGCTCTTGCTCTGGGTCTAGCTGTTCGGACACCGCGATGCGTAGTATATTGTTGATGGTGCGCATAAACCGCTCCACTTCCCTGTTGGCTTGGGTCAAAGTAGACCAGTGTTGTCTGGTCTAGAAGTCATTCTTTGATCGCCTCGAAAGCCTGCTCTTCGGTGTCAGTCCACTGCCACACCACGTCGGTGTTGGTGAGGCGTCTCAGGGGCTCAGCCAGGGTGGCCAGATTCGGGACGAACCTTCCGCAGTATGTGGCCATCCCTAGGAAGCTGCGCACTTCCGCCACTGACGCGGGGGCTGCGGCCGTTTTGATGGCTAGCGACTTTCGAGGGTCTACTTGGATGCCTTCCTTGGTAAAGACGTAGCCGAAGAACTCGATCTTTTGCTGGAACAGCTGGCACTTCTCCCGGTGTAGGGTGACTCCGTGCTCTTGGAGGCGCATGAGGGTGGCCAGGACGTGTCGGTAGTGCTCCTCGACTGTCTTGGAGTAGATGAGGATACCATCACTCACGTTCAGGACGCCAGGCAGCCTGACCAGGATGTCTCTAATCGTGTTCTGAAAGATTTCGGCTGCCGATGAGATCCCGAAATTTAGGCGTTTGTATCGCCGTAGCCCCAAATGCGTGCTGAAGGTGGTAATGTATCGGCTCTCCTTGGGTAGGGTGAGTTGGTGGTACCCCGCATTTAAGTCCAGTTTCGAGAACCATCGGGCACCGTTTAGATCAGAGACAATGTCATCCATGGTCGGTGTGATGTGTCTCTCCCTTGTGATGGCCTTGTTCGGGTCGGAGCTCCAGCCTTGGTCTGAAGCGATTGTATTGTTGCACCCCCATTACTGTCACCGACGCACCGGTGTCTATCACAGCGTTCACCTCCGATCCAGCAATCAATATGTCGCAGCGCGGTTGAGGTCGCCGGGTGCTTTTGAGGGCTTTGGTAAATGACACAAGGTACGTCTCTCCTTCATCGTCGGACTCAGTGTCTGATTCTGGGTACTCCCTGGCTGGTTCTCTCTTGGGCCGTGGCTGCGACGATAATGACGTGTGTGATAGTTGCCGTACCAGCTTCCTCATCGGCTTGTCCCGCTTGTGGCTGCTCCGTTGCATCTTCCTGCGGCAGACTGACGCGAAGTGGTTGTCAATGCCACAGTTGGTGCATGTTTTCCCTCGGGCTGGGCACGCCTTGAGGGGGTGTTCGTCGTATCCGCAGTACCCACATTGCCTGGCTTGATCGGGGGCCCGCCGGTCGCGGGGCTTAGGCGGCCGTTCTTTCCTCCGGACAGCGTCCGCTTTCTCCACTTTGACCTCCACTGTGCTGGCAGCGCCTTTCACTAGGGCTAAGTCCATTTCCTCTGCACGTGCCGCTGACAGGTCGTGAGTCCTGGCCAGGACGAGGATGTCGTTCATCGCGATGTTAGGTTTGCGAAGTATCATGCCTCGTAGCGTTTTACTCCTGATCCCCAAGATCAGCTGCACCCTGATTTCATCGTTAGCCCGGTCGCCGACCAGGTGCGTGTCCGCGAGGACCCTCAGCCTCGCGTGGAACGCGTCAACTGACTCTCCTTCGCGCTGTTTCGCTTGGCGAAGTTTGAAGTGTTCGTAATCAGGGTTGACCTGGGGGTCAAAGTGTGCGTTCAAGGCCGCAACCGCTGCCGCATAATCCGTCGGGGGACCCGTGTCAGGCAGGTGCTTGAACAGGAGGTAGATCTCCTCCCTAGCGTAGTGGAGTAGTAGAGAACGTTTCACTGCTCCATCCGTCTCTCTGGACCCAATAAAGTAGTTTTCCAGCCTCCCCAGCCATGTCTGCCACCTCGGAGCGGCGGTCGTGGGGTCTGCGGCTTCGCTGAAAGGAGGCAGCACTCCAGATGCGGGGTGATGGGTCAGTGCCCCTGCAGGGCTGGGCGTCTCATCATCACCCATCGTTGTGTCACGGACACCGACGTGTGAACAGTGGTTGTCGTGCACTCACTTGGTGGGTCGGTCGCCGCACGTGGGCAGGTGCAGCGCGCTGCGCCATCAGGCAAGACCTCCTTGGCTGTGCAGCCTGGTAGCAGGAGTTCCTGGGGTACAGTGGTCATCCCTCGTCGCCAGTGTTCTGTTCTAACCCCTGACCTCTGCCTGGGAGGGGTAGGGCCCTGGGTCAGCACCCTCGTGATATGGGGAGCCGAGGGGAGGCCTAGCGCTAGGGCAGCGTAACAAAGGGACCACACACAGTTGCTCTGTTGGGCGCGAACTCCCGGCTCGCCCGCCCGTTTATTATTTATATACGCGCTCACGTCGGGGACGTGAGCGCAATCTACGCGCGTTCTACAGCGCTCTAGTGGAAACGCTAGAGCGCTAACTGTAACACAGAGTAAATACATCAAAGTGCACCCACTGATTTAAAATTACAAGTTACTTATCATATTGCAACTGCAGCCTATCCAAAGAACCACTTGATGCTCCAACTCAAAGACTTCATGGGTAGTTAAACAGGACAATGTAAAAATGCCTTGATGGGCAGTCCATTCGAGCCATGGCATACCACTAAAATCACATGACAAGACATGCTTGAACAGGGCTGACCCGAAGACCTCTTCCTTTGTACTTCTTGTTGTAGTTATAGTTATATGAACTATTGAAGACGTGGGGTCATTTCATAACCACAACTGCCTGAGACAGACCTAAAAAATTAAAGAAGAAACGATAAGGTATTTTAATAACCAGTATTGGATGCTTTGAAAGAAGCCTTTTATTTTTGTTTATTTTAGTTTATAGTTTTTGCCTTCATGCAATAAACATGGATGGAATTGAGGCCAGCCTTCACCATGATAGTGAATTATCTTATTTACATTCCACTGAAGCTAATAAGAACTTCAGGGTCTTATTGTGGATTTGTGCCTTTTCTGTGCATTCTGATCCTTGTTTTCAATAAGTGGCCAATTAACAAATACATTTGTAAGATGCTGCTGCAGGATAATTGGCTAAAATAGCTGACATTTTGAATTGAAACTCAAATCTGTCATGTCCTTGTAAAATAAGATCCGGACACTGTGTATTGATGTAGTAACTGTCTTTATTCTTATTTCTTATATCCCTCGAGCCAGAGCTCTAGGCAGCACTCACCGCTTCCTTACCCCTGACTTACTAATTGTGCTCCTCCCTTTCCAATTCCTGTCTACCGCCTTCATATTACTAACCTTGCTCCAGTCTGCAGGGTCCTAGTGCTCTTCCTATTACAGTATTCATGCAAAATGTAAATCTTCCCCCTTGCATTATGCTTAGTGAACAATCACTCTTACAATTCTTCAATGAGCCTAGTGGTTCGCAGAGTGGTTTGCTGTGATCAGGAAAATGCATCTGGTTCGGTCAGCTTCCTCAGATCTGAAGCGACATTCACTCTTTCGCTGCTACGCAATTCGTGATTTGATTAGTCAGAATAATTGTCTAACAGTTCCAA
Source organism: Triturus cristatus (assembly GCF_964204655.1). NCBI lineage: Eukaryota > Metazoa > Chordata > Amphibia > Caudata > Salamandridae > Triturus > Triturus cristatus. Next base: position 774,261,004 of record NC_140593.1, read on the forward strand.
CAGGACATTGGCGGCTGGATCCCACTTCTTGAAATGAGACACATTTTGTGTAATTCTTTTATCTTCAGAAGCAGCTGTGGCCATGGTCCCTTTGTGGCTAATTACTTGTAGTGGGTGGCCATAGTACCGGCTATCTGTCTTTGTCTTTTGTTTTTGTCGGACTAGCACCCATTCTCCTTTCTGAATGGTAGATGGGCTTATTTTCCGACGAGCATCCGCATATACTTTCATTTTGGCTTTCTTGGTCCTGTCTACTTCCGCCAATGCTGCATGATCACACTGCTGCGGACCTGTGTGCATTGCAGTGTTCATGCTGAGGATTCAACAACAGAGTGGCTAGACATTTTTCAGTGGTGCTATGAGGCATGCACTAGAATGGTTAATTCAGGGTATTATTAGACTATGGCGGTGTGCTACATTGCCTTTCTAGTGGATTTAAAATCTTTGCATTCTCTATAGTCGCAAAGATATTTAATACTCTTAGTGGATGAGTATTTGGCTTCGTGTCAGCACCCAATACTACTGTTTGAATTCTTACTGTTTGTTGACATTACTTATGTACACTAAATGATGTGCAGATCTCTTCAGCATATCCACTAAGTTTTTCTGTGTGCTATGAGGCATGATCTGATATGCTTGTAGTACTTCATTCAGAGCCAGCTAAACATCTCGGCTGGTTAGTTCTGCCTGTTGTATGGTTATCTTTAGTGTGGCCGTCAACCCATCTATCATCCTATTGGCTTAAGGGCACATGGGAGTGATTTTCCGGTGTTTGAAGCAGAGGTGACTGGCAAATTCAGCAAAGTCATGTCCTTTAAATGGAGGGCCATTCTCAGGTTTAACTACTTTGAGGATGCCCCAAGGTGCAAAGGCCTCATTCAGGACTTGTATGATAATGGTTGCTCTCGTTGACGCACTTGGTGTGCAATGGGGAATCTTCAGTACTCGTCCATTATGACAATGATATATTTGCCAGATTTTAAAGGCCCAAAGAAATCGATAGCTACATGTTGCCACATGCTGTTTGGCAAGTCAGACATCTGCAGTGCAGTGGGGGGGCATGGTTCTTCTCACCCAACCAGTTTGCACTGTGACAATCCCGAAGTGTGGCTTCAATCATTTGATTGAGAGAGGGAAAGCAAACTCTTTCCCATAGCGCCCTTGTGGTGGCCATTATGCCCCTGTGTTCTTCACGCACCCGATTAATAACGCCATGCTGCAACAGTTGCGGTATGACAATCTGTTTATCTTGTAGTAATAATCCATTGTCAGTGGTTGTTAGTTCTTCTTTGACATGTCAAAAGGAAGCCAGATCGTGTGAGTCTATTCCTTTATCATGATGCGGTTCATTGAGGTGTCAGCCTGAGCTTGTTCAAAGTCGACACTTTACGTCTTGAAGAGTAGCATCTTTTGCCGTGGGTTCTGTCATTGTTTTCAGTGGAACAGCAGGTGGTATTGCTTGAACAATGACACTATTAATGTATTCATCGTCCACTGAGTGTATCATCTTTGATGGCATCTTAGGATGTCTTGACATTTACTCAGCTGGGTTTTCTGCCTTTCCTGGCTTCTGAACGATGGTGTACAGTTATTCTTGAAGGTGAATACCCCAGCGCTCAATCCTAGGTGGCATCTTTGCTCGAGGGTTGTCAAATATAGTTGTGAGGGCCTGGTGATCTGTTATAAGGGTAAAATGCTTCCCAAAAATGAAGATGTGGTAATGCTCACAGGCCCAGACGACTGCCAGGCTTTATTTTCTGGCTGTGAGTAAACTCTCTCTGTGTCTGCCAGACTGCGGCTGGCCTAAGCAATGATGTGTCTTTGGTCACATTCATTGTCATATTGGGCTAGAAAAGCTCTGAGTCCCACCAGACTGGCACATATAGTGATTTCAGTCTTCCTGTGAGGAATGAAGTATGCTAGACTGATGGCAGACACTACAGCTGTTTTAATTCTGTTAAATGCTTGCTCACAGCTTGCAGACCATCGAAAAGGTTGACCTTGCTTTGTGAATTCTCCTAAAGGATAGCTAATGGTGGCGTAATCCTTTATGTACCGAACACAATAGCTGGCCATTCCCAGGAAAGTCCTTACATCAATGGTGGCTCATGGTCATTGCGGTGACTTTTTCGGGGTCAGGCCTCATCATCCCTTCACTGGAGAAGATTCGGCCATAGAATTTTAACATGAATTTGCGAAACTCATATTTTTCTGGATTGAGAGTCAGATTAGCTTCCAAGAGGGCATGACACACCCGATCCAGAGCTTTTTCGTTTTCCATGATGGTGTCACCGAACACCAGGATGTCTTTGCTGTAGTTGAACATGATGAATAACTCACCTCACCGCTTTTTGAAATATTTTTGTGGCTGATGAAATGCCAAAGTTGAGTAATTTGTATCATAAGAGGCCTTTGTGAATTGAGAATGTGGTGATGTAGCGGGACTTCTCATGGAGCTCGAGCTGATGGTAACCCCGTTTGGGCACTGCCACCACTGGGGACACCCAGGGCATTGGGCCGGTCAATATCTCAATGATGTCAGCCTTTAGTAAGTCCTGTAGTTCATCTTCCACAGCTTTTTGAAGATGTAATGGGACTTTCCTTTGATATTGAGACACAGGTGTTACCTACTCGTTGATATGTAGCAGGACTTTAAAGTGAGCCAATTTTCCAAGCCCGGTGAACAACTTGGGAAATTTGTTTATGATATCTGGTTCATCATCCACTCTGTACAGTATCTCCACAAGTTTAAGGTGTTTTGCAGTGGGCATACTGAGAAGGCAGTCGGCTGCTTCGGGCCCATCGATAGCATCGATTTGAGCATGCACTGTTCTGTCCTTCTATTTCAGGGATGTCTGAAATTGTCCTATGAATGGAAGTGGTTATTTGGATATTCAGGTGTACACTCACAGAGATGCCTTTTACTGCTTGAGTTTTGGGTTCATTTTGTTGTATTCACCAATGCATATATAGTTGAGAGATGTTCCACTGTCTAGTACAAATGTTGCCTTATGATTTTCCACTTGAATATGCAGTCTAGGGTATTTCTTTAATCTGTCAGTTTCAGACACCATGCAGACATATTCGTCACAGTCTTGGGAAATCGGGGTGAGAAATGAAGACTCACAAGACGATGAGCGTTGAGATCTGTATGTGACATGTGATCGTAAGCTGGATCATGATGAGCTGGTGGAGCGTTCTTGCCTGTCATGTACCGCCTTCGAATGATGAAGAGACCTGGATTCTTTTGAGGATTGTGGCAGGTCCTTTCGAGAAGCTCTACACACTTTTTTGAAGTGATTCTCCTTTCCACGTCGAAATCGCTGACCCATGGCTGGGCAAGATCCTGCATGTAGATATTCTTGGCCACAGCGAAAAAATTCTAGCTGTTGTCCTTGTCTCTTTACACTGTGTTTTGTGCTGTGAGTATGGTCTGAGGATTTAGGAGTTCATCCTTTTTCCTGCTTTCATTTTCTTTGCATGTTCCTCTGCCTGATCATTGACTCTAGTCAGTTCTTCAATGTCATCCAATGTGTAGTGTTTCTTCAGTAGACGATGACGTAGAGATTCTGATTGGCATCCCTCTACGATTTGCAGGCAGAGGGCACCCTTAGTAGTGAAGTTCTGGAATTCACAGTATTGAGCAAGGTGTTTGAGATGTGTAATGAAGTATCCCATGAATTCATCCTTTTCCTGGGAGGCTAGATTGAGGGTGTAGCATTCATAATCCAAATTGCGTTTATGGAGAAAATTCCTATTCAGTGTGTCTCTCACATCTTGATAGGATGTAGAAAGAGCCGCCTGTGAGGACTGAGAGAGGGAACGATAGAGAGACGTTTTTTTCACTAGGGTAAGAAATTCTTCAAAAGAGATATATTCAAACAAGATGAAAAGAAAACATATTTCCCAACCTTACTGAAGGAAATACCATTGCCTACACTTTAGACACAGCAAACAGTGACATTGAACATCTAATCTTCAGAGTAAGAGTCTAAGACCTTAACCATTAGGCCAGAGTGACTCTTTAACAGTTGGCCTGAAAACTAATATATGACATGCGGATCAGAAACCCATGGCTAGGTAGAGAAGTGTTGTAAAGTCTCTGCGAGGGTTTTTGAGGAACAGGAAAATTGGCGCTCAGGCAGGTTAATCGAGAAAAATGAAGAACAATAGCTTCACGGTGCAACCAGGTCAGGGGAAGACCCAAAACCCCTGTATAAGGTGTGGGCTAGAGACCCATACCTACACAATTAAAACAAGTCCTGGGCACACGTTTAAGGTTTGAAGTTAATACAATTTGGAAATCAAAAGAAGGTCGACACCAGTAGTTTCGTGAATGTTGTTTTTATACAAGTTGAATTTGTCAAAGCAAAAGCGCCAGCCGACACGTGTTTCATCAACAGGTGACTACCTGTGACTCTTCAGGGCTGGGAACCACGCAATATCGATAGAGAGTCGTTTTTTTTACTGGGGTAAGAAGTTCTTCAAAAGAGATATATTCAAACAAGATTAAAAGAAAAATATTTCCCAACCTTAGATGCGGAGTGATGATGGCGCTGTATTGACGTACAGTAGGCAATCACTGCAGATGGCTGCACGGCAAACAGGGTGAGGTCATGAACGTCGACCACCTTTGTCACCACTTGTCAAAGCCTTGTAAAATAAGCAACGGACACTTTGTATTGATGTAGTAACTTTCTTTATTCTTATTTCTTGTATCCCTCAAGTTGGAGCTCTATGCAGCACTCGCCTCTTCCTTCCTCCTAACTCACTAATAGTGTACTATGGTGCAAGTGTGCCTGCGTTGCAAGGTTGATTGTATTTGTCAAGGAAGGGGCAACTTCCTGCTCAAAAACAATGATTAATGGTGTTTTGCTCCATCTATGTGTGCTGGAAAATGCAGCACACATAGAAAGAGCAAACAATTAGGAGAAATAAAAGTACTTCTCCTCATTGCACCGCTTTAAAGCCTCCTCTAGAAAAGCATTAGTTTTTTGAGCTGCCTCAGATTTACAAATCCTTGTAAATCTGGGGCAGCATCAAAAAGCTATAGGTGTTGTGTGCAAACACCCACAGCAACACCCATGACATGCCCCTTTGATGCAGAGTACTGCGTGAAAGAGGGCCAAATTTACAAGGTTGTGTAAAGCCATTCAAAGTGACTTTGCGTGGCCTTGCAAATATGGGCCAGCATAAAGCACCTCTGGAGCGTCAAAAAATGTACTGCTGTGGTGGCACTAGGGGCTTGTAAATATGCCCCTAGGTTCCAAAAATGTTATAAGGTTATGAAATGTGAAAGAGGGCACATACCATTGGGTAAACCTGCTTTGCAGCTCTTGGCAATCAAACTAGTTCACTCTGGTGAGAATTTTGACCCAATCACATGTCAGGTAGAGAGGAATTCCCCTGTGGTTTCCCAACGGTCCAGTTTTCCTGCACATGCATTTTCAAGGTCTGTTCCCTAGCCCCCACCTGACCCTCAGCCAGGACATGGAGTAAACATGTAATGTAACTCCTACCAGGCAAAATCTTACCACCCACACTCCTCACACAGGACCCCTGTAGTCATTGGTCACCTATTCAGAGCATGTAGTAAATGTATTTGTTAAACCCCACAGAAACAGGAATGCAAAGAAGAGTATCAGCTGGTAAATCTGGATTTGCACAGTTATTCCCCAGCTCCCATTCTGTGGGTGTTAAACCCTAATTGAACAGTATTGGTGAGGGGGTTACTCCATGGTAGAGGTAATTACAGGTGTAAAGTTACTCGTACCATGAAAGTTACATTTTGGGCTAGTATTGTTATATCTGTTTGTATAGTGCACGTTTCACCTGTGAAGGTATGCAAACATTTGAGCAGGTGTGTAGGTGAGTGTCCACACATAGTAATTGGAATAGCCAGGTCTTCAATTTGTTGTTGAACTCAAGAAGTGAAGAGGTGGCTCTGATGTATGTTCCATGTTTTTGTTGTGATGACAAATTACCTCCTGTTCTACTCGTGTGAATGCAGTGAATGCGAGTGAGAGTAAGAGTGAGGCTGAGAATAGGTGTCAATTAGATTGGTGAAAGTGTATGCAGTTATTGAGGCATGCTGGACCAGTGTTGTGTAAGGCTTTGTATGTGTGAATGAGCAGTTCGAATTGGCTGCATTTGTGAATTTGGAGCTAGTGAAGTTCTCTGAGGTGGGGGAGATGTGCGAGGTCCGGTATGAGTCTTGTGGTGGTGTTCTGGATTGTCTAAAATCCTTCTAGGATCTGCTTAAGATTCCTGCTTAAAGTGCATTGACATAGTTGAGTCTGGTACTGATGAGTGGTCGTGTATTGGTACGTCATGTGTTCTGTGGCAGCGACTTGAAGATTTTTCATAACATTCATAGGATGTGGAAGCAGGCGGCGCTAACTGAGTTGACTTGTGCTGTCATGTCATGTAGTCTTCCAGGATGATTTCCAGATTCCTGGTGTGGTCTGTGGTTGTTAGTGTTGGTCCTGGCTCTGTCAGACAGCAGGTTGCGTCCCATGGGTGGGTATTGTTTCCGAAGACCAGTACTTCTGTCTTTTCGAAGTTGAGCTTCAAGCAGTTGGTACTGATCTATTCTGCTACCATGGTCATGCAGTTGGTGAAGTTGATTCTGGTGATGGTTGTTTTATCCATCAGGGAGAAATTGAGCTGTGTGTTGTTGGCTTAGGAGATGATAATGCCCTGGAATTGGATAATGTTGGCAAGTGGTATAATGTAGATGTTGAACAGGGTGGGGCTGAGGGACGATCCGCGGGGATTCCGCAGATCACGATCTTGGGATCAGAGGTGAAGGGTGGCAGTCTGAGTCTTTGGGTTCTTCCCGTGAGGAAGGAACAGATCCATTTGAGTGCGAGACCTTGAATGCCGATCTCGTGAAGTCTTCTAACAAGTGTGCTGTGGGATACTGCATCAAAAGCCACAGAGAGGTCTAGAAGGATGAGAATGGCTATTTCTTCTCAGTCCAAGACAGTCTGGATGACATTGGTGGCTACGATGAGTGCGGTTTCTGTGCTGTGATTCTTTCAGAATCCTGATTGAGTGTTGTCCAGTCGGTGGTGTAGTTTGAGATGGGTTGTGAGTTGCTTGTTGATGGTATTCTCTATCACTTTAGCTGGATAGAGGAGCAGGTAGATCTGTCGGAAGTTGCTCACTTGGTTCTAGTCGGCCAATGGCTTCTTGAGGAGGGTGTTGACTGCTGCATGCTTCTAGTCCTTGGGAATGTGTAGGATGTGATGGAGGTGTTGATGATGTAAGGGAGTATGGTGCTGATGTTCTCAGGTTGCAGACATGGTGCGGACATGGTTCCGATATGGCTCCTGAGTGGATGGTCCGCATGATCGTCACTGTGTCATCTCTGGGAGGTTTGTCCATTTGGTCAAGTGGCCATCTTGGTTTGTGATAGGTAGGTTGGCAATAAGATCACTGGGGTCGGGTTAGTGTGAGAGGTTGCAGTAGAAGTTTGTGATATTTTGTGGAAGAAGTTTGACAGGTCATCCCAGAGTTCTTGGTGAAGTGCTTGATGATTGAGAAGATCTCCTTGCAGCTGTTGGAGCTCACTTCAATGTGTCCAGGCAGCGCTCTTTTTTTAGTTTCTCTCAGTTGGTGGTGGTAGCGTCTGAGTGCAGCATTGTATGTGGTTCTATCGGGGATTGGTGGCTGGCTCTCCTTTCTCTTTCTAGCTCTTTGCAGTGTCGTTTGTCATCTCAAATGTCCTCTGTGTCTTAGCTGGCGTGCTTGTTAAATCTTCTTTGTTTGTTGCGTTGGATGGGTGCGAGAGAGTCTGTACAGTTTTTGATGAGTTGCTGAAGCTGGTGATGTCCTCATTGAGGTTGTCTGTGGGGTTGGATTGATCAGTGCTGTGGGTGTTGATCCATCCTGCTTCTGAGATTTTGATCCAGATCTGACTTGGCAGGTTGATGCTTGTGGGTGCTTTGATTTGCTGTTAGTAGATTTAAAAGTGAATGGCGGCTTGATCTGTCCATGTGAGCGGCAAAGTGGTGTTGTATTTGATGCTTTTGCTGGTGGTGAAGGTGGGGTCCAGTGTGTGTCCTGTGATGTGTGTTGGTCCTTTGATGAGTTGGATAAGTCCAATTTTGTTCAGGCTTTCAAGGAGTGCTGTGAAGCAGGAATTGGTTCTGTCTTCCAGGTGGAAGAAGAGGTCACAGCGGAGCACGCAAGCTCTGGAGTTGATTGTTAGGGGCTAGTGAAGGTAGTAAGGAGTCTGACAAAGATGGCTCGCGGTCCAGGTGTTCGATAGGTGAGGGTTCAATTCAAGGTGAACGTCTCAGAGATTTGCAGCTCGAAGTGCAGATGTTCCATGAATCGAGTGCCACTCTCCGTGGATGTTGAGCATTTGATAGAGTTTTTCAAGATGACTGCGAGTCATCCTCCTGGCTAGTGAGAGCAGTCCAGTTGTGCAATATTGTAGCTGGCTGGGGTTGCGCATTGCAGCTGCTATTAAGTAGGTCCCGAGAGGGGGTAGGAGTGCATCGATGTCACTTCCTGTGCAGGTGGATGATGGGTGATGAGAAATCAAATCCTCTTGCTTGGCTTCTTCTTTTAAAGATGTTTTGGTGGGAAACCAGTGATATCACTTCTGTGCAGATGGATAATGGCTAAATTTACAATCTGTGTTTTTATTTATATTTATTTATTTGTAATTTATTGGTTTATGTTATGTGTGTTTTTATCTCAACAGTTTTTAGTATGTACTTTTCATGGTCTATACTGACCGAAATGAAGTTTGTCGGAATGGAAATAGAAAAAATAGATAATGGGAAATCCACTAGTGTCAATTTCTGTGCAGGTGGATAATGGGAGATGCAGTGATGTCACTTCCTGTGCTGATAGATGATGGGAACAATTGTTTTATTTTAGACATCTACGAAACAAGTTCTTATTACTGTGCCGATATACAGAACAACATCTGGAGAAGAAATATATAAACATTATAATTTTACAAACAGGTATTATCACCATACTAGAACTCCTATTGAAATCTTCACAATACCACGTCCATGTTACCTGTTTCACATTTGTCAAATCACGTTAAGCTTCCGGCCTTCTATTCCTTTTACAAAGTCTAGTTTATGCTTCTCTACATCACAGATGACCTTCTCTGTAATCTTTTCTTTGCATACAATGCAGAAAAGTGCTATCCCAGACGCTGTCAGCAGGTGACTTGTCATGCTGTGCTTTAGGTAACGTGGTTGCAGTAGATTGATTACACCTGCAAGTAATTGCAATGTTCGCGAAGTGCACTTCAAGCTGATGAAACCTGTCATAATATTTCATGTGGTTTTCCAGTATGTGACACAGGAATCTCAGCTCGTATTTGTTGCACACGGAGACAGAACAGCCACATTATAAGACGCGTGACAAGAAACATGCGTTGCATGTACCTATGCCCTGAATTCATGATATAAACAGAAGCTTGTTTGTATAAATTGTGAAAATCAACAATTGAAAGATTTCAAGTTGAAAATATGGTTGCCTGTGGGTTTACATGGTCCACAATGAATCATTCATTTTTACTGTGGTTTTGAGTTGGTTAATGTGTTAGTAATCTGATTTGACCATTTTTGTTTAAACAGAATTCTTCAGAGCAAGCATTCACAGATCCCATGGAATTGGCGTTTTCTTGATGCATGCACTAAACATAGAAAGAGATAATGCACACATACGCAAAGAGCAACACAACAAATACCAGCCGTTTTAAAGACACCTGACAAACATGCAAGCTCCCATGCAGCGAGACCAGAAAACATACAGTCATTAATGTGCACATGCCAAAAGTATTGTATCATCATATGCAGAATAAAAGGCAGTGTGGTGTGCATTGGTGGGATACTGTATGATGTGCAGTAAGAGGTTCAAGGTCAAGTGCATGGAAGAGGGTTCAGGAGTGCTGTGCCACAGGGCAGCAATAGTGATGCACTCCAGTGGAGCATTCTGCAGATGTCCCTCAGTGGAGTTGTGCCCCGCCCCCCCGCCCCCAGGGAACACTGCGTGATGTGCCTCATAGGAGAGCTGGGTGCGGTGCATCAGGGGAGCACTGGATGTTGGCATGATGTACGCCCTCCGTGCTATATAGCAGGTGAGTCCAATGTACATTTTAGCGGCACAGGGCTTTGTGCATTACAGGTCACAGAGTTATATGCAGCAGGAGTCACAGGGTAATGAACAATTCTTAGACATGGCAATGTACAACATGAGGAGCATACCAATATCCCCGCTTTAATGTATGGAACTTGCGGCCGTTCCTCTATTTTTGTCTGATATTTCACAAGCTGGGATTTGTTAGCCTATTTCTTTAATGGCAAAAGCAAAACTACATGTCCCAGATTGCAAAGCGGAAGCTGCAAAAAGATTCACATATTAAACGGGACAGCTACCAGCCAAGTATTTGCATGTATGAATGGGAAACATTAAAAAACCTAAAATCCTTATTTATAACAATAAGTATGTTGTCAGGAATTCTCCAAGGAGCGTCACATTGCCATCATCAATAGACAAAGGCTTATACTCGTTGAACTGCTCGCTTTGGTTTTGAAGGGACTCTTGATCCCATAACCTCGTGATCAATGCTATTGTACACATATGCTGTGCGTCAGAAATGTTGGAAAGAATTTTAGGGTCATATGGTGATGTGGTGTGCTGTGTACAGGTGGGGGAAGAGCCAATAGTATCCGCCTTTTGTTTTCCTTACTCTGTGTACTTTGTAGGCAGGACAGGAAGAGATGTAACAACTGAGCTATGGGTTGTAATCTGTACCTATAGGCATTAACTATTTTTGGCAGTCCTGTGGTGGCTGCCACCAAATTGGCTGCCCTTAAGTGGGAGTTTCTGTCTCTGAAGTCTCATGGGATTTCATGAATCTTAGCGGACAACTAGGATCACAGCTCCATGTATAAGCCACGCCCCCTCGAGAATTGATGCTTCATATTGAGACCTCAGGAAGCAGGGGCATACTGAAAAAGTGTAAGAGATCCAGAGCTTCAGTACAGAATGTTTATTCAGTTTGTGTGTTTCCAATCCTGCTGCCTTTACTTAGATAAGGAAAATACTTGCTATTGTTAATTCTAAGAATGTCAACATCTTGTTCACATTGAAAAAAAAACATTGATAGCACACAGGTCAGGGTTGGCATGTCTGTGGGCTTTCGTGCCCAGAATTCTGGTGTGAACATGGGCTTCTATTGGAATTCTCCAGGGCATATTATCAAGCCCATTATCACCACTTTAGTGGCGGTTTTCTGCCGCTAAACCAGCGATAAATTTAACGCCGTCCTTGATAATATGCCCCTCAGTTGGTTCAAGAACACGTAAAGACTTGTCATCTCATCGATGCCCCGAGGAGAAAGTGTGGAAAAAGATAAACCAAGAACGGGTGACCTGTGCATATGTAGGAAGGAAAAACAACGTGGCCGAGGCTGAGAAACACTTTAAATCGGGTTTCCATAAATGTTTCAACTCAAACGCAAAACAAAGGGGCATATGTACAAAGGAGTGGCGGAGTGAGGTGTTAGCCGTCATAGGTTAACAACTCACTCCGCCACTTCAGAAACGCAAGGCTGCACCATATTTATAAGAATATGGTGCAGCTTTGCGTTTCCCCATGCGCTGGCGCTACACTTAGCAGCCTAGCGCCAATGCAGGCACCCTTGCACCATAGTGCAAGGATGTCTGCGTGCAGGGGAAGATTGTTTATGTACAGGAAGGTCCCCCTTCCTGCACAAAAACAATCTTGAAATTATGGTTTGTCACTTCTATCTGTGCTGCTTAATGCAGCACACATGGAAGTTACAAATGTCCTAAAAAAAAAAAAAAGATGGTTTATTTGCAAGAAAGGTGACATTCCTGAACATCAATAATCTAAAGTATTTTGCTTTCCATGTGGAAAAATCAAAAACGAGGAGAAATAAAGCATTTCTCCTCGTTTTGCCAAGTTAAAACCAGGTTTTCCCTGGTCTTAATTTTGGAACTGCCTCCTATTTATGCTGCCCTTGTAAATACGGGGTAGAGTCAAAATCAATGGGTGTTGCAGTGGAACACCCACCGCAAAAGCCACTGCCCACCCCATTCACGCTAAGCATAGCATAGAAGGGGGCCTTATTTACAAGGCCTTATTTACAAGGCAGCGTTAAGTGGCTTAACGCTGCCATGTAAATATTGCAGAGCCCCTATCGCCACAGGAACGTTGCAAAAAGTGACATTCCCATGGCGATAGGGGCTTGTAAATATGTCCCGAAGTCTGCTGGTAGGATTTACAATAGAAGTAAATGGAGATTAGCAGTGGATTGTAACCCAAAGCAATGTAGCACAGCAATGCGATGTCTTTCGTTAATTTGCCCCAAGGGGGCATTCCATGGGTGGTGCACGGGCGTTCCCATACAATCACCCATAGGTTTGATGCAAATCCCTATCCATAGAGGATTGTAGACAAGATTTGCACCAAAAGCCTGAGTCTCCCTGAGTTTCATGATGTAAATGTCATGTTTTGAATAAGTTAATTGAGAACACTTCTCACATTTGCATTAGGGAAATACCTTCTTCTGATTTAAACATTTTCTCTATTTCAAAACAAACCAGAGGAGACTACTCTGTGGTTCATTTCATCACCCAAATTATTTTGCCAACTGCACAGAAAAAACAAGTAACATTTCGTTTTTTTCACTGTCTTTGACCATTGTGCCATGAGCGTCTGAAACTGTTCTCTATTTAAGTTTATGTTAGATTTATCAATGTGTGTCTGTCTCTCTCACACACTCATTCTTCTGTATAAATTTGATCTGTCGCATCACTGATTTATCTCACTGTTTCTTTATCCAGTGAAACTGAAAAGAGCTTAATAGATATTAGGATTAATTTAGAGAATAAATGTGAAAAGAAGTCCTCTTAATCCGCTGTTTAAATTGCAGAAATATGTCACACAGAGAAAAGGCACTTTTCTAACGTCAGCAGTCACTTAAATTATTAAAGGTAATTGGTGATATTTTCTGATAGAAATATATTCTGAAATGTGGACGTAGCTGTTACAAGAATAATGAACAGGACTTGACAGTGATATTATATTACCTAAACCTAGGATGTAAGGAATAAGGTATGCCCTTTAGTATGTGATAAGGATATTGTCTTTGCGGAGTTCCTTGGCATATGAAAGAATAAGATTGAAAGTAAAGTTCTTTATAGAGCCTCAGAACTCAAACTTTACTTTGAAAACCCATATATTTTTTACATAATTTAGGATAAATTGTCTTCCTCATAGTTCATGGTCGAGCATGAAGCCCTTTTTTCAATCCTTTCTTCTTCCTATAAAGGACATACACATAATCTGGTTGCAGGTATAATAAATTAATTTAGAACCTCTACTATGGGAAAATACATCAATGTAAAGTCTGCAATTTGTAGCAAACGGATATTCTAAAAAGTTCATTTTGTTTCCTTTTGCTAGCCTTGGTTTAGAATGTGTGGTAAGAAGCAGTTAGATTATAGCTTTTCTGAAATGAACTCCATCAGTGCAATTAATAAACATAAATTCATAAATTCATCTTTATTAGCAAAGGAAAACTAATTTGCATAGAAAAATTCAGATGAAGGAGAACTGAGAAGCTATAGCTCTCTATGGGGCATATTCACAAGGAAGTGGCGAAGAGAGGCATTAGCCTTCTTGGCTTAACGCCTCTATCCGCCACTTCGGAAAAGCAAGGCTGCGCCATATTCATAAGGACATGGTGCAGCCTTGCTTTTCCCCATGCGATGGCGCTAAATTTCACAACTTAGCGTCAACACAGGCACCCTTGCACCAGAGTGCAAGGGTGTCTGCAAGCAGGGAGGTTTGTTTATCTACAGGAAGGTGTCCCTTCCTGCACATAAACAAACCTAAAATGTCAGTTTGTAACTTACATGTGTGCTGCTTCATGCAGCACGCATGTAAGTTACAAAACAGCATTTAAAAAAAAGTTTGTTTATGTACAGGAAGGGACACCTTCCTGTACATAAACAAACCATGGCATTTAGCATTTTCCATGTGTGCTGCACAGGGCAGCACACATGGAAAATGCAAAAATGAGGAGAAATAAAGCATTTCTCCCCGTATCGCCAACTTAAGACCAGGCTTTTCCTGGTCTTAAGTTTGGCGTTAGCTTCTATTTAGGCTGCCCTTGTGAATAGGGGCCAGCGTAACTATCAATGGGTGTCGGTGGAACGCCCACCACAACACCCACTGCATGCCCCTTTAACTCTAAACACAGCGTGAAAGGGTTCCTATTCACAAGGCAGCGTTAAGCCACGTAAAGTGGCTTAACGCTGCCTTGGGAATAAGGCGAGGCCCCTATCGCCATCACATTGTCACTGAAAGTGACGTTGTGGTGGCGAAAGAAGCTTGTGAATATGCCCCTATATTTTGAAGCAGCAGTTGTATTCCAGATCACTACCCTGCCATTCCCACTGTCTGCTGGCAGCAGGGCTTGTACGGTAACACCACACCTGTGATAAGTTATCCTAACATATGTAGCTTCTTATTTTCCCACTACTGGTAAGGAGTGAGGTCACAATTGAATTTAATATATGGTATAAAAATACCCCGTCATACACTATTAGAATTTTGCAAGCTACTGAGGAGTTACTTGCCATATAGAGCATAGAGGCCAAAGGACGAGTTCCTTAATAATGTTCTTGCAGCTCCAACATGACTTGCATTATCCTTAAAATGTACAGCAGAAAGTATTTTACTCCTTATAAAATATGATCACGCTATCGCCCTTCCCTCAAAACACTCGGGGGTCCATTAGGATGGAGGGCGGATGTCCTCCTCCGGGTTGGCGGTAGCAACCGACGGATCGGCGGTGGACAGCCGCCCGCCATCGAAGCCCTGAACACCGCCGGTCTGATTAGCATTGCGGTCGTGACCGCAGTGGTGTGATTTCCCGCCTGCCACTTTTCCGCCGGTCGCAGTCTGCCCGCTTGCCTGGCGTGCGGAGCCGGACCGCTACAATTGTGGCGGATCAGGACCAAGCCCCACCGGCACGATTATGATGCCGGCGGTAACCAGATTTCCGCGGTGGTGGAACCACCATGGAAAGGCATGGGGAGATTGTCTCCGGGGGTCCATTGCAGACCCCCAATGTGTTGGGAGTGTGGGTGCACTGGGGGGGTACCCATGGTACCCCCTACATGTCCCTGTACCAGGTGGCAGGCACTGTGCAGTGCCTGCAACACAGTGCAGGGACATGCAGGACATGCTTGTTTGGGCATCGCGGCGGTGCTGCTGGCAGCACCGCCCGCCACAATGTTAACCGTCGCTATCCGACCGCTGCGGTCGGATTTCCACTGCGGAGCATAATAATTGGACCGGCGGTTTTCTCGCAGTCCTGGCAGGCGGTGTTTTCCCGCTACCATGGCGGTCGGGGTGATTTTCTGCCTGTCATCCTAATGGACCTCTCAGTTCCCTTTTTTTTGTACGAATAAAATAGTATAGTTCCATAAATGAAGAATAATAGCAGAATATTAGAGCAAAATTAAACACATCAAAAAGCAGTTAATAATTCTTTGTAAATTATAATACAATCATTTTTGGATATGTCAGATGATAAACAAACGATGGGGCTTGGAGAGTGTAGCTAAAGGCAGAGATAGTGTATTTTATTTTGTAATGACCTGTAGTGCACACATAGACTTGTTCCTCAGGATCACTGACAAAATAACAAGGGACAGAATATTGACACAAAAATATCAAAGTCAAGAATATCGATATCCTATCTACAGCATGGTAAGTACAAAAATATCGAGAAAATATAGTTGTCAAAAATATCTTTTTTTGTTGCAAAAATATTGTAAAATAAAGTCAATAATACATATAATTAAAAGAAACATAGTTAAAAATATTAAATCATGTTTAAAAATGAATAACTGATACATATAATGTGAAAATAAATTAAACATATACATATATAACAGTAGGGAACTTGTTGCATAGCGTAGGGGTAAAAATTACTATTCCAACTCCAGAGAGTGCAACAGTAGGGAAAGTGTTGGATAGTGTAGGGGTAAAAATCACTATTCCCATTCCAGTGAGTGCAACAGTAGGGAAAGTGTTGGATAGCGTAGGGGTAAAAATGACTATTCCCACTCCAGAGAGTGCAACAGTAGGGAAAGTGATGGATAGCGTAGGGGTAAAAATTACTGTTCCCACTCCAGTGAGTGGAACAGTAGGGAAAGTGTTGGATAGCGTAGGGGTAAAAATTACTATTCCCACTCCAGTGAGTGCAACAGTAGGGAAAGTGTTGGATAGCGTAGGGATAAAAATTCATATTCCCACTCCAGAGAGTGCAACAATAGGGAAAGCATTGGATAGCGTAATTAACAATAAATTAATTAAAAATACCAATAAATTAAAATTAATAATTACTTTAATGACATTAAATTACTTCCCACCCTATTCCCCAATAAACACACAACCCACTCCACATAAAATTTCACACAATTAATTTAGTAAATTAATGAATTATTAAAAATTAATTACCAATTAACAATTAACAATCAATTAATTATCAATACCAATAAATAATAAAAAAGTAATTAAAAATTAATAATTAATTACCAATACAATTATTATCAATATCCCATCTGTTTTTTATAATTACTTAATTACAATTAAATTACTTCCCACCCTATACCCCTATAAACCCACAACCCGCTACAGAACTAAAACACAAAATATAATTAAAAATAATTAATAATTCCTTAAAACTATTATTTTATTTACTATAATTAAATTACTTCACACCCTATTCCCCTATAAACCCACAACCCACTCCAATAATAAATTAGTACAATTAATATAATTATCAAGTAATCAATTATTAAAAATAAATGAACAATTAATAATTAATTAACCATAAATTAATTATCAATATCAATAAAAAAATGAATAATTACTTAATTACAATTGCATTACTTCACACCCTATACCCCTATAAACCCACAACCCGCTACAGAACTAAAACGCAAAATGTAATTAAAAATAATTAATTCGTAAAAATGTATTTTTTAATTTACTATAATTAAATTACTTCCCACCCTATTCACCTATAAACCCACAACCCGCTACGGTACTAAAACGCATAATTTACTTTAAAAAAAAATTACTAACTTCTAAAAATGTTATATATATATTTTAAAAAACAGTACAATACTTAACAAAAAATATAGAACACATACATATAAAATACATACTAAAATACATTACACTACTATAAACATCGATAATATTAACATCAATATTTTTGCTATCGATATTACTAACTTCGATATTAACAAAAATGATATTTCTTACCTTCAGGTCGATATTCTGGTCACCAATATTCTTGATGTCGAAATTCTGTCCCTACGATATTAAAAACTCGATATTAATGTAGGTTGATATTAAGAACTCGATATTAAGTCTGTGCACCCCTATAAATAGTTCTTCTCTGCTCATCACTGTTCCATGTTTGAAAAAAAGGTAAGAAGAATAAAAAAACAGTGTTGGAGTAGACAGCAATGTAGCATCGCAACAGTAGGGAAAGTGATGGATAGCGTAGGGGTAAAAATTACTGTTCCCACTCCAGTGAGTGGAACAGTAGGGAAAGTGTTGGATAGCGTAGGGGTAAAAATTACTATTCCCACTCCAGTGAGTGCAACAGTAGGGAAAGTGTTGGATAGCGTAGGGATAAAAATTCATATTCCCACTCCAGAGAGTGCAACAGTAGGGAAAGCATTGGATAGCGTAATTAACAATAAATTAATTAAAAATACCAATAAATTAAAATTAATAATTACTTTAATGACATTAAATTACTTCCCACCCTATTCCCCAATAAACACACAACCCACTCCACATAAAATTTCACACAATTAATTTAGTAAATTAATGAATTATTAAAAATTAATTACCAATTAACAATTAACAATCAATTAATTATCAATACCAATAAATAATAAAAAAGTAATTAACAATTAATAATTAATTACCAATACAATTATTATCAATATCCCATCTGTTTTTTATAATTACTTAATTACAATTAAATTACTTCCCACCCTATACCCCTATAAACCCACAACCCGCTACAGAACTAAAACACAAAATATAATTAAAAATAATTAATAATTCCTTAAAACTATTATTTTATTTACTATAATTAAATTACTTCACACCCTATTCCCCTATAAACCCACAACCCACTCCAATAATAAATTAGTACAATTAATATAATTATCAAGTAATCAATTATTAAAAATAAATGAACAATTAATAATTAATTAACCATAAATTAATTATCAATATCAATAAAAAAATGAATAATTACTTAATTACAATTGCATTACTTCACACCCTATACCCCTATAAACCCACAACCCGCTACAGAACTAAAACGCAAAATGTAATTAAAAATAATTAATTCGTAAAAATTTATTTTTTAATTTACTATAATTAAATTACTTCCCACCCTATTCACCTATAAACCCACAACCCGCTACGGTACTAAAACGCATAATTTACTTTAAAAAAAAATTACTAACTTCTAAAAATGTTATATATATATTTTAAAAAACAGTACAATACTTAACAAAAAATATAGAACACATACATATAAAATACATACTAAAATACATTACACTACTATAAACATCGATAATATTAACATCAATATTTTTGCTATCGATATTACTAACTTCGATATTAACAAAAATGATATTTCTTACCTTCAGGTCGATATTCTGGTCACCAATATTCTTGATGTCGAAATTCTGTCCCTACGATATTAAAAACTCGATATTAATGTAGGTTGATATTAAGAACTCGATATTAAGTCTGTGCACCCCTATAAATAGTTCTTCTCTGCTCATCACTGTTCCATGTTTGAAAAAAAGGTAAGAAGAATAAAAAAACAGTGTTGGAGTAGACAGCAATGTAGCATCGCTACTCACTTCGTAATTTATTAGTGCAAGCCAGTAGTGACACAATGTTCATATTACAGATACATTCTGATGCCAGAAAGTCTGAAAACCAAAGACAATCATTTATAGAGAGATTACAAGCTCCCATGTAAAATGAGTAAAACACTCATCCTAGACAGGTCTTGAAAGGCTTTCAGTTATGCCTAAAAGCAGGCATGCATACATTCACAGCTGAGAAAATAATGCACAGCATAAGAACATGATTTAGAGGAGCTTAGTCATCAGGAATATAGAAACAGATCCATACTTGAAATGCATCCTTTGATTAAACCTGTCAGTCTGGTCAGAGATAGACTTTCTGGAAGAAATACTGAGATTTATTATGCAGGGTAGCAATATTTGACAGTTTCCAAGAAACAGAGTAACTGCTACTTGACCTTCTACAAAATAGCAGAGCTTATGCCTTTTAGAGGTTTTCTATTCATCTGAAAACACAAAAAAACAATGTATCTTTTACATGAACTAAAGTGTTAAGATAAATAGGGTAGAGTTCCTAATTGAGACCAGAAGCTAGACAGGCTAGGTTAGGCATAAGTAAGTTTCTCAGGGACTGCTTTGAAAATAACAGTTTGCACACCAATTAACCCATGATTGTGAAATTCACTTCTGTCAGTTGTGCTATACAAACATTCTGGTTCAAAACCTTGGTCTTAAATTACAAGTCTAATCACAAGAGGGCTCCACTTAATATGTGGAGATGGAAACAAGAGGCATGGGGTTCTAGGAGCTAGCAGCCTCCAATATTAAATATTTACCACAAAAAGCTGCTCCTATTGTGATAACCCAAATAAGTTACGAGAATGTCGTGAGTGTTGGCATCTCACAAAAAGTAACGGACTGGTCTCACACACCACCTAGTGTCATGCTTCATCATCGGCCAGTCCTCGCCCTCTAAAGCTTTCGTTTGATAGAGGGCGGGCATACACCTGACAACAGGGATGCACTTCTAAATGGCTAAGTGGGGGCCCGTGATATTGTGAGTGGATTTAAAAATCATTATGGTTATCAGAAGTGCTATTTTAATGTGACTGATAACTATATGATATTAAAAACATAGGACGGTGAATGGGGTAGTTAGTGTCCCCTAACCGTCTCGTGGGTGGTCAACATGTTTCTGCTGTGTCGGCCCAGTTGGGTCCATGGCATTCATCAGGACCTAAGTATACAGGGGGCTCAGTTCTTACCAACTGGTGGCAAGGTACTACCACTGCGCGGGTGTGGCCAAGGCCACTCTCTACTTCCTAGATGGCTTCCAACGGTAAAGCCTAAAGAGAATATGGAAGAAATCAGAGTTACTTCGAACATATTTGGGTCAAAAACCTGTAAAAGAAAAGAGAACAATGCATGCATTGGTTTCTATAGGTGAGTGATTATTGCACGTGACTTTGTGACACTCTATTTGTGTACACATAAGTGAAAAAGTAGAGGGGGTCGTAGCTGAAGGCTACTACTTGTCTTACCCTAATTCTAAGGACTGCTTGCCCCATGGGGGGAGGGGAGGAGAAATATCCTGTTTGTTCGCTCTGTAAAGAGAAGCATAAAAACCACAGTTTTCATCAGTCAAAGTGGTGGAGCAAGGTCTCCAAACATTAGGTAAACATCCACTCGTGCACCCGAACGAGTACGTAAATACTCGCATGTCTCTCAACTCATTCACACTCTTACTATGACAGGAAATGGATTCCTCCTGAGTCCTATGCGGCTGCTCCCGGTCCTCCCGAATGTCGGAATGAGAGGGAGCGGCCGGGGTCATTTATAGTGTGGCCGTGTCACTAATTGGTGGGATTGACGCAAATTAAAGAGAAATAAGTGTTGCCTGGTGTGCGTCTTCCGGGGTCCCGGGCGATCAGGAAAAACATGCCTGAACTCAAAATGGCGTTATAGGCGTATCTAAGAGAGTAGTACGTGAAGACAGGTAAGCCCATTCGATGTGAGGCTGGGGGCGGCCCACGGGGTCTCGTGGTTTGCTGAAGAATCAGTAAGGGTGTGTGCAGTTGTCGAACAGACGACGCATGTGTCAAAATGTGGGCTCGTGATTGGCCATAGTGCGTCAGTGCGTGCTTGGTTGGCATGGTGACGCAGCGCGCGCCGGAGATAGGAGCGCTGAGGGCACAGGATAAGTTCTGCCTGTATCACATAGTGTGTAAGAAGCTAACGTGTGCCCATAACATCCGCCCATAAGAGGAATGAAAAAGGGGGGCTTGATGTTAAAATGTATTAAAGTGCAAAAAGTAAGCGCTGCTGACACGTTGGATCGTCTCAAAAGAAAACATATCCTGATGGGGACTCGCAATTTGCTGGGGCGCGTGTGCCATTGTCCTGATGACATTACATGCGATTCAGTATTGAATGCGGGGGTAAAATGACAATTTGGATTGCGCAGTGATCACAAAGGAAGCGCCCGCCTTATGGTGTGGATGCGTGCATGGTAAAACTGAATGCGACACAGTATTGTATACGGGGCGAAGTAACGAGGATGTCACGGGTTGCGAAATGGTCACAAAGGTAGCGCCCGCCATTATTAGAAGTCGATGTGTAAGTGTGTTCAGTGAACAGAAATACTGGGAAGATATGTTTACATATATCTCTAGTTCAGTAGATGTTAATGTAGGGGTGTAAGCCAAACGTGGTTAAGAGCATGTGGACGGTGTCAGTGCCTTAATGCGTGCGCTCTGTAGAAGGGGAATATACTGATCCTGTAGGTATAGATATAGAGTGGATATTAACTAGAAGCGATAGCTGTCATGCTAATGGACAAATATCATCGCATTAGTTGAAGCCATGGGATGTCATCGTTAAGGCCCTGAGTCTCTGGGTCTGATATAACATTTGGCAGACAGGGAACTTCATCAGAAACGTTCCCGATTACTCTGTCTGCCTGCTCCTTTTTAAGTCTCGCAGACCTAGTGCTGGAGTGCGCATGCGCTCCTCGCTCTGTGAAGGCTTATTGTTATTGATATGCTTTCCAAAGGGGACCTGAAGCCCCGCCCCTTATTCCCATTAGCTTGCGTCATAGCTTAGGCTAAATGCTGGCTTTCTATTGCAAAGGAGGCTTTTTAGTCCCTCCTTGTTACCGCCCTGTCCACTTTTGGCCCCACCACCCCGGACTGGATGCTTTACTTGCGGCATGATACTGTCTGTCTCCTTTAAGTAGCGGGAGAGAATTTTCTTTTTGTAATTCTGGCTGTGAAGCGCAATGTTCAGAGTTTTATGTGGACACCATGCTCTGTTTACTTATTTATTTTTTTACTTTCATTCGGAGCATTTATAATTTTCAGCGCTGTCCGCTACGCCGCGCATGTTTATTTACTTAATAACTGTTCCTTTTCGGCACGGTCCGCTTCGGCCATGCTTGCTTAGCTTATAATTTTGAACACCCCTGGGAGGGGAGAGTTTGATGGACGGGCTCTGATGGAGCAAGGAGACCGAGAGCTTTCCAAGTCACAAAAGGTAAGCGCCCTGCACTGAAACACATGCTCCCAAGTTACCGACACTGACTCCTGCAGCAGCCAATGTCTGGACACCTGGCAGAGGGGCCGGAGGCGCGGCCTCAGTGCCTCGGACTGCAAGAATCGAGCTCTTTAGAGGTAACTTTTGGAAATTTTACCTCTAGAATGGTGTGCCCTCGGTGGCGCAGTTGTAGGGCACTTGGGAAGCTGTGAGTCTGAAGGGTACGCATGGTTCCGCCGGAGTGTGCGTCCTGCTGGGAGGCCCCACCTCCTCTCCACATTTACCTATTCAAAACTCTCACACCGGGGCCGTTTGGTGCATATTCAAAGCCAGGCTCTGAGTGTGAGGGAGCCATGGGGAAGAGCAGAGGGCGGGGGCTGCATGCAGGGCTACACGGGGGCCTTTCTGCTCTTCCGGCCCCCAAGCTGCCCCAGAAGGGCACATGGCCGGGAGGTATCCCGCACTCGCACACCCTTGTCCCCACCCTGTACACTGGATTATCACCTCCCTCCGACTGGAGAGCTGTGCTTCAGGCAGACACACTTTCCACTTGCACATATCACACAGCAGAGCTATCCCTCTGACAACATGTCACACAGTGCGAGGTCCGGACCAGCAGTGTTGTCATGTTACCTTTCACAAATCTAACAATCTCGTGCATCAGCACAGATATCCCATCAGGAGGCACACATCACGCAGTCGGAGCTATCCCCATCATGCAATCTTAGATCTAGGGGAGCAGAGCTATCATGATAGGTTTAACTCATCTTATAGTCTCACACCTCCGTCAGTAAAGATATCCCCCAGGGAGGCACACATCACACATTCTTATTCACAGCAGAGCTATCCCTCTGTCACATCACACAGTGTGAGGTGCAGACAGCAGAGCTGTCACCATAGCTTTCACAAATCAGACCACGCGGACATCCCACTGGCACATATCACGCAGTCTTCAAAGCAGAGATATCTATTGGACTGATAAACTTTTAGGGTCTCTATACTCAGTGAGAGATTGACTTTGCTTGACCATCACAAATGCTCAAACCTCAAAAAAGAGCTACCTTGAAGGGTACATAGTTCATCAGATGCCTCAGAGAGCGGAGCTATCTGATAGGTAGGTAATACACATCTCGCATGCCAGACAGCAGAGCTACCCCTTAAAGTACGTATCTTATGAGCTCACACTTCTAACAGCCGAGTAGCCTGCCACCTGACGGCACGGGTCTTGGTGGCACAATGGGAGAGGTGTGTTGATGTAGCGTGTGCGCTCTCTAAACAGCAGAGCTATCTCTCATGAGCGCAGATTACACCGACCGCACAGCCAACACTCTGGCTACATGTCTTACAGCCTCACTCCACGATGCTCTGTGTTTTTAAGGTGGGGGTGCAGTTTTGGGATTGAATGTCTGCGCATCACTTGGAGGGTTCATTAGAGGTCAAACTGTTCTCTTTGGCAAAGGTGTCACCTTTATGTTTTTTTTCCTTTTTAATTGTATTCAATCAATCAAAGTTAATTGTTTGGTTAATTAATTAAAACCGTAACAATGTTACTAAAGAACACACCAAGAAATCTATAAATTCACTAGAGACCTCAACCAAGACTTACACACTCGATTCTCCCTCTTACATTATTTACTCACCACCCCCACCCCACACACTGTGGCCAAGTGTTTAATTGCTGCATTGCTTACCTTCAGATGTACCCGCCCCTTACCCATACTTTCACTTTCCTAGTCATCAATTAAATTGTTAATGTTGGGTTTTCTTTCAGACAAATCTGTAAAAATCCTTACTTTTGCAAGAGTGGCCAGGATTGGTGCACAGTGTGAGAAGCTGATACTGGTGTATGAGGGGCCAGTATTGGTGCACAGTGTGAGAAGCTGACACTGGGTTTGCATAGGGGCCCTATGGTGCACAGTGCGAGAAGCAGCTACTGTTCGAGAGTATGAGAAGTCACCGGTGGGCAGTGAGAGAGTGGCACTGGTGAGCAGTGTGAGAAGCTGCCATTGACAGCTTAAGTAGAATATACCTGTGGACAGGTGGACAGTGAGTGTCTGGGTCTGGTGTGTGGTG
The DNA here is from genome assembly GCF_964204655.1 of Triturus cristatus. Classification (NCBI taxonomy): domain Eukaryota; kingdom Metazoa; phylum Chordata; class Amphibia; order Caudata; family Salamandridae; genus Triturus; species Triturus cristatus. The sequence continues at coordinate 774,285,546 of NC_140593.1, forward strand.
TGAGAAGCTAGCGCAAGTGAGTAGTTTGAGGAACCAGCACTGATGGGCATTGTGGGAACAGTTGTGGGTGTTATAGTGCGCCTGCATTGGTTGGTAGAATGAAACGCTGTCCCTGGTGTACAGAGCAAGCGGCTGTCATTAATAAACAATGTGAAAAGCTAACACTGGTGATTGGTGTGAGGAGCTGTCATTAGTTGGTAGTGGGAAGCTGGCACTGGTAGAGAGTGAGATGTTGTCGCAAGCAGCTTTGTGAGAAGACTATACAGTGGGTAGGTAGTGTGACCAATTGGAACTAGCATGTGCTTGCTCCTCTCCCCCTTACTTCCTCATCCTCCCACTTCGCCTTCGCTCTCCTGGAACTTTCTTGCATGCCGGTGTATTTATCTTTTATCTGCTACAGCCTTGTTTCCCTGGTCTACATACACTACCGCATTCTCCAAAGCCACCCCTCCCAGCCTCAAACTTCAGTTCACAATACCTCATTGTCCTAAAGCCTAATAGTCACTCGCATCCGGACCGCCCCCCAGCCCATGGATTTCATCTTCAGAGACCACATGCAGCGAAGGCTAGATGAGTGAGAGAGGCAGTGTAGTCATTGAATGAGTGTTGGGGGGTCTGTATAATCCGGGGAGGGAGGATGCACCTGACAAATCTGCAGTGTGGGAGGCGAGAGCTGTGCAGTAATCAGAAAATGCAATTGCCAGAGTAGGAGTGAACAGCAGGGAACAAAAGCGGCCTCCAGCAGAAGTTATGCTGTACCGGGGGATTTTCGAAAACGAAATACATGTTTTAAAAAAATGGGGGTTAATCGGTGCAACAAGGAAATAAATGCAAGTATAGAAAAGTACGCTATGCAGAAAGCTCTGCATCCTGTGATTCTGAGAAAATCACGTAATCGCCCCGTGTCTACTAAAAATGAATGTGTTCTTTAATTTGTACTAGTGACTCGGTGGTGCTGGACGGCAAATCTTGATACACTCAATAAAACATAGCTAAAATACAATACCAATAGCAAAGCCAAACGCTCTAACTTAAACAAATGCAAGACCTATTGCATTTCCAATGCTTGTTAGTCATAGAGACTGCCGATTTTTTGGCGGAGCTGCTTCTGATGGAGCAGGGTTCGTCGGGGTAGGGCATTATAGACCTTTCCTTTTTAGAGCAGATAGTCTGTTGTCCTTTTTTTCTATCCGCCACCAACAGAAAAAAATAATGACCTCCCCCATGCCCTGAGAGAAAACTCACAGGTGTGAGGGCCTTGACTTTTTTGTTTTTCAGAAACAAAGTCCTCCTTTGTTAGATTGTTTCTGAAAAACAAAAAAGTTTGGTGTGCAGACACCTAAAAGGCAGAAACTGCACACAAAACACTCGGCCTAATTCACAAAGGTAAACTTAGACCAAAAGTCTAAGTTTAGACCTGAAGTCTAAGTTCAGACCTAAAGTCTTACTTTACTGCTAGTAAAGTTAGCCTTTTGGTCTAAGTTTAGACCAAAAGTCTAACTTAGACCAAAAGTCTAACTTTACTACTACTAAAGTTAGACTTTTGGTCTAAGTTGGTCCAAACGTAGACCTCAAATCGAACATTAGTAGTAGTAGTAAAGTTAGACTTTGGTCTAAGTTAGACTTTTGTCCTAAACGTAGACCAAAAGTCTAACTTAACTAGCAGTAAATTTAAACTTTAGGTCTAAACTTAGACCTCAGGTCTAAACTTAGGGGCATATTCACAAGCCCCTATCGCCGCCACAATGCCACTTTCAGTGACGTTGTGATGGCGATACAGGCAGTGTTAAGCCACTTAACTTGGCTTAACGCTGCCTTGTGAATAAGGCACCCTTTCACGCTGTTTTTGACATGAAAGGGGCATGCAGTGGGTGTTGCGGTGGGCGTTCCACCGCAACATCTATTGATTTTGACGCTGCCCCTATTCACAAGGGCAGTGTAAATAGGAGGCAGCGCCACAATTAAGACCAAGAAAATCCTGGTCTTAAACAGGCGAAATGAGGAGAAATGCTTTATTTCTCCTCGTTTTTGCTTTTTCCATGTTTGCTGCCTTGTGCAGCACACTTGGAAAAAGCAAATTGCCATGGTTTGTGTATGTACAGGAAGGCGTCCCTTCCAGTACATAAAAAAAACCTTTTTTTAAAATACCATTCTGTCACTTTTATGTGTGCTGCATAAAGCAGCACACATGAAAGTGATAGAATTGCATTTAGGATTGTTTATGTGCAGGAAGGGACACCTTCCTGTTCAAACACAATCCTCCCCTGCACACAGACACCCTTGCACTCTGGTGCAAGGGTGCCTGCGTTGATGCTAAGTTGTTAAACTTAGCGCCATCGCAGGTGGAAACATAAGGCTGCACCATAGCCTTTCTGAATATGGTGCAGACTTGCGTTTCCAAAGTGGCAGAGAGAGGCGTTAAGCCAAGAAGGCTAACGCCTCTCTACGCCACTTCCTTGTGAATATCCCCCTTAGACTTTTGGTCTAAGTTTACCTTTGTGAATCAGACCTATAGTGCCTTCACAGGAGCTGCCTTGTGTCAGCTCCTGTGGAGGCACTGCGATCAATGCAGGGCCAACAGAAACCTTGTAATTTGGCAGGCAGCAGTCAGGCTGGGTGGCGGGGGAGATGACCTCTATCACCATCACACATGGTGGGCAGTTTAGGAAGGGCAGATTTATTTGATAATACAGAAACAATATGTGGAAGAGATTTAACTCTGCTGAAAGAGTACTTTCTTGAAAGGTGCCGTTGGGATAGAGAGGAAATAGAGCTGAGAAAGCCCAGCGTGCGTAGGTGCATTGCCCTGAAAACCGTGCCCACTGTGGAACCATATGTCTGATTAAAAGTAATCATGATCACTTCCTATTGACTAGATTTTGGCTTGATCTTTTTCATTATCTACTGGCCCAACCGTGTGACACTCATAGAGGGAAGCGTCTCATCCCTGTGGCTACAACGGTCAGTCTCCATAGGATATGATGCACTTTTTAATGTTTTATAACTTTTTTTAGGGTCCCAGAAAGACTTTTAACCATCCAATACTTAAAAAAGCTTGTTTTAAGAGGGTTGGACCTGCTTTTATTTTTTGACAACTTTTTTTAAACACAAACACAGACAGGGTGGGCTGCTGTCCCCAGCAGGCCACCTTGACTGTAAAAGTGATTTCCTGCAGTGTGAGGTGTCAGTCTTAAGTACAGATGTGCAATTGTGTCTCTGTAATTAGCAAAGAACAAATATATATACAGGATATTTGTAAGAATTTGGGGTATTGGTTAGGGAGGGGGTTTGAAGCTTAACTCAGGCAACGACCACAATTCCTTTCAGGGTGAACCACAAAACTCACTAAATAAACCTGTGCTTAACCCTCGGGTCACTTAGCACAAAGCAGTCATGCTTAATTTAGAAGCAATGTGTAAAGTGTTATGCAGCACACAAACAGTAATAAAGTGAAAACACAACACAAGAAAGATGCCAAACTGATTTAGAATAATAGAGCAAATTGTAATATAAAATGATACCAGGGCATCCAATTAGTCGAACCAGAGATATTTCATTTTAAAAAGTTTAGTAAAAATGCCGCCTAAAAAGCAACAATCACCATTCGCAGTCAGACCAGGGAAAAGTCATAAGTTCAGGCCTACTACAATGGAATGTGGGTCAGATACAAGCACCAGGTTAGCCCCGCTGAAAAGGTACTTTCCCAAGTCAAGTGGAAAGAGTTGGAAGAAGCTGCAAGAAGTAAGCTGAAGGTCATGGGCCATCATCAATGGAGCACAAAGACCAGGTTCGGCATCAAAGGTGGTCATCGCTGAAGCATGTACAGCCAATCAGGCATTGTGGGCGGTTGCTGCTGTAGCATGAATAGCCAGTTGGGCGTCATAGATGGTCAGTGTTGTACCTTTGCATTGGCGGTTGGCACAGGCTGTCGTTGCTGTAGCATGAAGTGAAGGTGTTCTGTTGCTGGTCACTGCAGACAGATGGCGGTGTGAAGGGCAGGCATTACCAGAACTTCACGTTGACGATAATTATGAGTAGAAGAGTTTTGTCATGAGTGGGCCTTTTCACGGTCAGAGGAACAAACTCTTTCACCTCTTTCACCTCTTCTTTAGGAGGGGAACACTATGATGCCAGTCAATGGTCCAAGTCCTGGGGAGGTTCCTCCTAGGGATTAAGACCCACTCCAGTGGAGGTCAACAGGGCTCAGTTAAGTCCAAATGGAAGTCAAGACAGGCCCAGTTGCAGCAGGTCAGCTGGGAAATTTCAGGAAGGCCTCTGAAGCTTGGAGCTCACACGAGGGCAGTCAACTGACACTGGAGTCCCTTTGGTTAGCCTGGGGTGAAGGCGAGCAGGTCCAGTCTTTCATTCCAGAGAGCAAGGCAGTCTTCAAGCTGCTTGGCAGGCAGTCCTGTGGCAGCAGAGCAGTCTTTCTGTAATTTTCATGGGTCCGGGAGTGTTTTGAGTGGCTCCTAAGGTCCTTTATTTGTACCTGGTGACAGACTTTGTGTGGTGGATCTCCCTGTCCTACCCTCACATCTGGTTCTGGAATGTTCTTCCCCTCCCCCTGTCAACACTGAGGGTGACAAAAGGCAGGCCTGGTGTCAGGAGGCAAAGCCCTCTGAAGTGTAAGTGGGGCTGGTTACTAGCCCCTCCGCTGTCATCACGTCAGGATGGCCCATGATGTCCATAACTCAGTCCCCATTGTGTTGCTGTCTGTAAGCAATGCACAACCCCCAACAGAAGAGCCATGTACAGTAATGTGACACAGGACACTAGCAAAAGGCACGTATGGTTAAGAAAAGAATATGCTGACTTTGTAAAAATGGCATGTTCAGAACTATAACTTAAAATCCAACTTCACCATTAAAAAGGATTTTAAATTACAATTAATTTGAGTGTACACATCAAAGCCTGTTTATGCAGGTGCGCAAGTTATCTGAATATTACGGTGGTGCGCAAGCATAAATAAAACATCTGTTACTGCTGGTTAAATCATAATTTAAAGATATAACTCTAACTGCAAAATTTCTAATGTGCAGTTTACGTTGAGTTTCTATACCAAAGATGAAGTTTTCCTAACTATAACTTTTTGTAATGGTTTTTGTAATGTTAGAAACAAATGTATTATATCGGTACAATTTAGTTGTGTTGAGTGGAGTGGAGTGCTATTCAGTGGAGGGTGGTAGAATATAGTGGAGAATAATGTTGTAAAGTGTACTGTGGTAGAGTATATTTTGGTATACTGGATTGGAATACAGTGGAATTAATTATACTGGAGTGGCGTACAGTGGAATGGCATACAGAGGAGATGTGTAGAGTTGCATACTGTGGAGTGGAGTACACTGAAGTCCGATACAGTAGAAAGGCATATATCGCTGTAGCACAGAGTGTAGTTGCGTAGAGTGCAGTGGTATACAGTGGGATAGCATAGAGTGGAGTGTGGTAAAGTAGAGTTACTTCCTGTAAATATTGTAGAGTGTGTTTGAGTACACTGCAGTGGAGTACAGTGGAGTACTATATAGTAGGGTGTTGTATAGAGTGGTGGGGCGTATATTGGAATATGGTATAGTAAAATAATGTAGAATGGTGTAGCATACAGTGGAGTGTGGTACACTGGAGTGGCATAATCTGGAATAGTGTACACTAGAGTGGGATACAGTTGAGTGCCATATTGTGGAGTGGCGGACATTTGAATGGTGTACAGGGAATTACATAAATTCGAGTGTTGTGCAGTGTAGTGTTGTAGAGAACAATTGAGTAAACTGAAGTGGCTTATATTCGAGTGTTGTATAAAGCAGAGGTGCAGAGCAGAATAGCATACACTACAATGGTGTACCGTGTAACAGGGTACAGTGCAATGGTGTATACTGTAGTAGTCTAAAGTATAGTGCCATAGAGTGTAGCAGTGTACAATGAGGTAGTGTTTAGTGTAATAATGTGAAGTTTACTTGGTTTAAGTCTTGAGACATACATAGTGGCATGTAGGGGAGTACCATATAGTAGAGTGTTGTACAATTTAATAGGGTTAATTATAGAACCGTAGAGTCTAGTGATGTACACTGCACTGTTATTTAGTGGAGTAGCGCAGAATGTGGTTTTGTCATTGAAATATCATACAGTACAATGTGGTCCCTGTAACCTTTGTTTTTTTCAGTGAATTTCTAAGGTTTTTTAAATGCTAATTGTTAACTATAACGTCCCTGTAACCTTTGGTTTATTCAGTTTCCAAGGTATAATTGGAAATTGTGTATTGTATTCATATAATACACCACTAATTTTTTGATTTGATATGTGTTTATCAGAAAATACATTAATAACTGGTTTTGTATTTAACAATGTTGTAAGTCAGCACAACATTTTTGCATTTGCTGTGGAGATTCTATCATCAGTAAATGTATTTCATGTAGTGAAAAATATACTTAAAGACATTTCTTAAATAAAGGTTAGCTAAAAATATTTAGTAAAATATTGTTTTAATTTTTCTTTCTGTGATCAATTTAGAATTAGGGTTTAGATGATAGTCGTGCACAGCTCCAAGGTAATCTTTAGGTTAAAGGCGTAAATCGTGCTCCTTCGTTTACTCCCTGCTTTGGAGTATGTGCTATGAACTGAGGAAAGCACTAGCGCTGATCAGTGCTAGTGTCACAAAGGGCACTGATTTTTGGTGTGCTGGATTCACCAGCAAATTTTGATCAATAAAGTTTTCCAAACTTGAAATTGCTCTTCATTGCAGTATTTTATTCATACTTATGAAAATATATTCATGGAAGTATTCAATAGTTTATACTTGGTATTCAATTCCTTTTACAACAATCCATATGTTCCCAACAATCCTTATATTCCTGTTCCAATGCATTTCGGCCTACTGGCCTTCATCTGGGAAATCTATGAAACAAAGAGTGGTATCTATCACTAATAATTCTTCAAAAACAAACAATGTTTAACTCACTAAATCTTTGTCATATAATATCTGGTACCATCAAGTGATATACATACTATGCTACGTTCGACAATTGAAGTAGCCATTTACATTTACGCGTACGGATTATTTTCCGATGTTAAAACCAAATGTATGCGTGTTTTTACTGCTGTTAACTGGAGCCTAGTAACGTTGCAAATTAATCTCGCAGTCAGATTGGCTAGCGCTGCGCGTTAACTAACAAGCATTCGTTGACGCTTTAAACCAATGTTAGCAGTTCTAATGTTAAACAGGTTCAAGTTGCCTCGAGTGGGCTGCAAGCATTAAACGTAACGTGGTAACGTTACTATTTCAACTTACAGACAGGTTAAGTGGCGTGGCACATTAGCCGACAAATATTTGTAAGCGCTTAAAGCAAATGCTCGCGGTTCCGATATTAAATGAGTGCAAGCTGCTTCGGGTGGGTTACAAGCTTTTAAACGTAATTCCTTCTTACCGAATATGCAGGAGACTGAGTTCTATCAGCGCTGTAAGCAGAACGTTCTCAGCACGATGCAAGTTGGCGTGTGACGCGTGTGGGCTGTACTACGATGTTTTAAAGTCGCGCATGTATCAGTTAAAGGGCCAGTGTCTATATGTGTGTTTCATACTAAGCAATACTAACACTTAATGGCAATGATGATAGTTACAATATATTATACCACGGAAACAGTGTATCATAATGTACAATTAACATAATCATGACAGAATATTAATAGATTTATAAATAACAACTAAATTCAGTTCTTTCATTTATCCCCTGAGGACGCAGGGTTTGCAAGTGGAATATCCAGTGATTTTCACGTGTCAATAAAGTCTTTCTATTATCTCTCTCTTCATTTTTTTCCACAATTTCCAATATGCATGCTCTGATCTGGTTAATCTGATGATTTTGTTCAATAAAATGGTTGGCAACCGCTGATTTAAACACTTTTGTTCTTATATTGCTTTTGTGTTCAGTTAATCTTGTTTTTAGTTTACGTTCAGTTTGTCCCACATAGGCTTTTCCGCATGGGCATTTTAGCATATAAATAATGTTTTTTGTGTCGCAGGTACCATTAACCTGTAGCTTGATTTTGTTGCCCCGCATGGGGTGAGTGATGGTTTTACCCTCCATGATATTGTTGCAATTACTACAGTTTCTGCATGGGATAGTGCCTTTAAAGGTTATTAAAGGTTTTGTGAGAGTAGGTTTCTTTATGATTTCACCGAGATTTTTAGCTCTGGTAAATGCAAATGTGGGTTCATCCTGGAAGATGTTATTGAAGTCCAGTTCTGTTTTGAGCATACACCAATGTCTTTTGATGATTTTCTTGAATTGTGAAGTGATAGTAGAATATTTACTCACGCATGTAATTTTAGTTGTTTTTACACTTCTTTGAGAAGAGAGTAACATCTGCCTGTTCTTGGCTGTGGCTCTTTTGTGGGCATCCTGTAACACCTCATTTGGGTATCCTCTTTTCTTAAATTTGTCAATCATGATTAGTGCTTGTGTCTTGGATTCCTTCGGGTCTGAGACAATCCTTTGTACGCGGAGTAATTGTGAATATGGTAAGTGTTGTTTGAGAGGGGTAGGGTGGAAACTTTGGTAGGCAAGCAAATTGTTTCGATCAGTTGTCTTGGTGTATAGAGTAGTTTCAAACTTATCACCTATTTTAAGGATGGTTACATCCAGGTAATTAATTTGTTTCTCATGTACTACATGAGTAAATTGAATCCTTGGATCAATCAGGTTTAGTAGTTGGATGTTGTTGATCAATTGGTCTTCTGTATCTTTCCACAAGATAAAGATATCGTCTATATATCGCAGATATAGATGTAACCCTTGTTGCCATTGGGGATTTTGTAGAATGTATTTATTCTCATACTGGTGCATGAAAATGTTCGCGTATGCTGGGGCTGCTGGATTTCCCATGGCGGTGCCAGACTTTTGTAGGAACCATTTATCCTCCCATTTAAAGAAGCTGTGCATCAATGTGAAATTGAGTAATTCCAGTAGAAATATTTTCATATTTTCGTCATATTCCATCTGAAGTAAGGCAGTTTCCACGGCCTCTATCCCTAATGTGTGGGGTATAGAGGTGTACAGTGCTTGTACATCAATGGTACACATGAGTATCTTTTCGTTGGAGTCCAATTTCACGTTATCCAACTTATTTAAAAAATCTGTAGTGTCTTTAATGAAAGAGTTCATGTTGATGACGTAAGGTTGGAGGTATTTGTCAATTAGTTTGCCAATAGGTTCCTGTATGCTGCCACAGGTTGATACTATGGGGCGACAAGGTGGTTGTAGGAGGTTCTTGTGGATTTTTGGTGTAAGGTAAAACCTTGGTGTTTTGGGATGATCCATAGTCAGATATTTTTTCATCTTGTCATCCACGCATCCTTTATTGATGCCTTCTATGATGATGGTTTGTAGTACCACTTGTATTTCCTTGGTGGGGTTTTTATCGAGTTCCAAGTAGGTATTCTCATCATTAAGATGAGCTTGAGCTTGTGAAATGTAGTAATCTTTATACATGATGACCAAAGCGCCACCCTTGTCCGCTCTCTGACAAATGATGTTGGGATTGGATGCTATGTTTTTGAGAATAGCTAGTTCTTTCTGGGTAAGGTTTTTACTTTTAGTTTTTTTGCGATAGTTGATCTTACCTAAGTCTTGTTTAACCAGTTGTTCGAACAAATCCAAAGTCTTATGGCTGATGGGAGCCATGTAGGTGCTGGTGGTAGTGAGACCTTTAAGGGAATCCTCCTTACTTTGTTGTTGATCCTGTTGTTCTCCTACTATGTTAGAGAAAAAATGACGCAATCTGAGTTTTCTCATCAGTTTAAAAAAGCTTATATTGACTTCTAGGTGGTTAGTATGGGCAGTGGGGACGAATGACGTACCTTTTTGCAGAATTTTCATTTGTAATCTGTTTAGGTGGATATCAGAAATATTGATGACTAGGTTGTCTTGGTCTTCTTCTTGTCTTTCTTGGACATCATATGTCTGGTCTGTGGGGGGGTCTTTCTCCTGCACTTGTTCTAGATTTTCGTCTTGACCTCCTCGGTCGTCCCCTTCGCTGGGGCCTTCTCCTAAAAAAGGCTGAGCTGAAGTGATTGCAGTAGCTGTAGGTGCTGTTCTAGTAGGTCTTTTTCCGGACGCATCTGATGTGCCATCTGTATCAGAGGAAGAAGTATCAGTTTGTTGTGTATATGGGCGGTTTTGTCTTTTTCTGGCATATACCTCTGCCCAATTATATACTTCATTTAACTTATAGTCGATGGTATCGCGGCGGTATTTGCGCAGTTTTCTTTAATTGACCTCCTCCGTGTGTTTTGCCAGTTGTGTTTTGGTGTCCTCTAGTATTTTATTGAGTTCCTCAGTTGTCATCATTTTACCTAATTCTTCTTTTACTATGGTTAAATCATTCTCAAGCTCCTCCAGTATTTGAGACAATTCTTCAACTATCAACAGGATAAGGTCCAGGGAGCATTTATTCAGGATTGCATACCATTTGTCTGTAAATTTTTTCGAATTTTTGCATAGTGATGGTTTTAGCAGTATTCTCAGTCCCCTTGGGATTCTAGACGCTTTATGATATCTGATCATGGTACTTGCGGGAAGTCGTTGGTTAATGATTTTACGTGACAGGTACAACAGTTGTTTCATTTGTTGATCTTTGGATTTAGTTGTTACATATGTGAAGGTTTCTTCTTGAATGAGTGAATATATTTTTGCGGACTCCTCGTTGGAGTATGCGAAGGTATCTGTTTTTGTCTCCGTGAGTTTCGTAATTTCATCATATTGCATTTTGTTAATCTGCGTGCTACAACTATGAGGCAGGACTTTAATACAATGGTTTAGATGATAGTCGTGCACAGCTCCAAGGTAATCTTTAAGTTAAAGGCGTAAATCGTGCTCCTTCGTTTACTCCCTGCTTTGGAGTATGTGCTATGAACTGAGGAAAGCACTAGCGCTGATCAGCGCTAGCCAATCTGACTGCGAGATTAATTTGCAACGTTACTAGGCTCCAGTTAACAGCAGTAAAAACACGCATACATTTGGTTTTAACATCGGAAAATAATCCGTACGCGTAAATGTAAATGGCTACTTCAATTGTCGAACGTAGCATAGTATGTATATCACTTGATGGTACCAGATATTATATGACAAAGATTTAGTGAGTTAAACATTGTTTGTTTTTGAAGAATTATTAGTGATAGATACCACTCTTTGTTTCATAGATTTCCCAGATGAAGGCCAGTAGGCCGAAATGCATTGGAACAGGAATATAAGGATTGTTGGGAACATATGGATTGTTGTAAAAGGAATTGAATACCAAGTATAAACTATTGAATACTTCCATGAATATATTTTCATAAGTATGAATAAAATACTGCAATGAAGAGCAATTTCAAGTTTGGAAAACTTTATTGATCAAAATTTGCTGGTGAATCCAGCACACCAAAAATCAGTGCCCTTTGTGACACTAGCACTGATCAGCGCTAGTGCTTTCCTCAGTTCATAGCACATACTCCAAAGCAGGAAGTAAACGAAGGAGCACGATTTACGCCTTTAACCTAAAGATTACCTTGGAGCTGTGCACGACTATCATCTAAACCATTGTGTTAAAGTCCTGCCTCATAGTTGTAGCACGCAGATTAACAAAATGCAATATGATGAAATTACGAAACTCACGGAGACAAAAGCAGATACCTTCGCATACTCCAACGAGGAGTCCGCAAAAATATATTCACTCATTCAAGAAGAAACCTTCACATATGTAACAACTAAATCCAAAGATCAACAAATGAAACAACTGTTGTACCTGTCACGTAAAATCATTAACCAACGACTTCACGCAAGTACCATGATCAGATATCATAAAGCGTCTAGAATCCCAAGGGGACTGAGAATACTGCTAAAACCATCACTATGCAAAAATTCGAAAAAATTTACAGACAAATGGTATGCAATCCTGAATAAATGCTCCCTGGACCTTATCCTGTTGATAGTTGAAGAATTGTCTCAAATACTGGAGGAGCTTGAGAATGATTTAACCATAGTAAAAGAAGAATTAGGTAAAATGATGACAACTGAGGAACTCAATAAAATACTAGAGGACACCAAAACACAACTGGCAAAACACACGGAGGAGGTCAATGAAAGAAAACTGCGCAAATACCGCCGCGATACCATCGACTATAAGTTAAATGAAGTATATAATTGGGCAGAGGTATATGCCAGAAAAAGACAAAACCGCCCATATACACAACAAACTGATACTTCTTCCTCTGATACAGATGGCACATCAGATGCGTCCGGAAAAAGACCTACTAGAACAGCACCTACAGCTACTGCAATCACTTCAGCTCAGCCTTTTTTAGGAGAAGGCCCCAGCGAAGGGGACGACCGAGGAGGTCAAGACGAAAATCTAGAACAAGTGAAGGAGAAAGACCCCCCACAGACCAGACATATGATGTCCAAGAAAGACAAGAAGAAGACCAAGACAACCTAGTCATCAATATTTCTGATATCCACCTAAACAGATTACAAATGAAAATTCTGCAAAAAGGTACGTCATTCGTCCCCACTGCCCATACTAACCACCTAGAAGTCAATATAAGCTTTTTTAAACTGATGAGAAAACTCAGATTGCGTCATTTTTTCTCTAACATAGTAGGAGAACAACAGGATCAACAACAAAGTAAGGAGGATTCCCTTAAAGGTCTCACTACCACCAGCACCTACATGGCTCCCATCAGCCATAAGACTTTGGATTTGTTCGAACAACTGGTTAAACAAGACTTAGGTAAGATCAACTATCGCAAAAAAACTAAAAGTAAAAACCTTACCCAGAAAGAACTAGCTATTCTCAAAAACATAGCATCCAATCCCAACATCATTTGTCAGAGAGCGGACAAGGGTGGCGCTTTGGTCATCATGAATAAAGATTACTACATTTCACAAGCTCAAGCTCATCTTAATGATGAGAATACCTACATGGAACTCGATAAAAACCCCACCAAGGAAATACAAGTGGTACTACAAACCATCATCATAGAAGGCATCAATAAAGGATGCGTGGATGACAAGATGAAAAAATATCTGACTATGGATCATCCCAAAACACCAAGGTTTTACCTTACACCAAAAATCCACAAGAACCTCCTACAACCACCTTGTCGCCCCATAGTATCAACCTGTGGCAGCATACAGGAACCTATTGGCAAACTAATTGACAAATACCTCCAACCTTACGTCATCAACATGAACTCTTTCATTAAAGACACTACAGATTTTTTAAATAAGTTGGATAACGTGAAATTGGACTCCAACGAAAAGATACTCATGTGTACCATTGATGTACAAGCACTGTACACCTCTATACCCCACACATTAGGGATAGAGGCCGTGGAAACTGCCTTACTTCAGATGGAATATGACGAAAATATGAAAATATTTCTACTGGAATTACTCAATTTCACATTGATGCACAGCTTCTTTAAATGGGAGGATAAATGGTTCCTACAAAAGTCTGGCACCGCCATGGGAAATCCAGCAGCCCCAGCATACGCGAACATTTTCATGCACCAGTATGAGAATAAATACATTCTACAAAATCCCCAATGGCAACAAGGGTTACATCTATATCTGCGATATATAGACGATATCTTTATCTTGTGGAAAGATACAGAAGACCAATTGATCAACAACATCCAACTACTAAACCTGATTGATCCAAGGATTCAATTTACTCATGTAGTACATGAGAAACAAATTAATTACCTGGATGTAACCATCCTTAAAATAGGTGATAAGTTTGAAACTACTCTATACACCAAGACAACTGATCGAAACAATTTGCTTGCCTACCAAAGTTTCCACCCTACCCCTCTCAAACAACACTTACCATATTCACAATTACTCCGCGTACAAAGGATTGTCTCAGACCCGAAGGAATCCAAGACACAAGCACTAATCATGATTGACAAATTTAAGAAAAGAGGATACCCAAATGAGGTGTTACAGGATGCCCACAAAAGAGCCACAGCCAAGAACAGGCAGATGTTACTCTCTTCTCAAAGAAGTGTAAAAACAACTAAAATTACATGCGTGAGTAAATATTCTACTATCACTCCACAATTCAAGAAAATCATCAAAAGACATTGGTGTATGCTCAAAACAGAACTGGACTTCAATAACATCTTCCAGGATGAACCCACATTTGCATTTACCAGAGCTAAAAATCTCGGTGAAATCATAAAGAAACCTACTCTCACAAAACCTTTAATAACCTTTAAAGGCACTATCCCATGCAGAAACTGTAGTAATTGCAACAATATCATGGAGGGTAACACCATCACTCACCCCATGCGGGGCAACAAAATCAAGCTACAGGTTAATGGTACCTGCGACACAAAAAACATTATTTATATGCTAAAATGCCCATGCGGAAAAGCCTATGTGGGACAAACTGAACGTAAACTAAAAACAAGATTAACTGAACACAAAAGCAATATAAGAACAAAAGTGTTTAAATCAGCGGTTGCCAACCATTTTATTGAACAAAATCATCAGATTAACCAGATCAGAGCATGCATATTGGAAATTGTGGAAAAAAATGAAGAGAGAGATAATAGAAAGACTTTATTGACACGTGAAAATCACTGGATATTCCACTTGCAAACCCTGCGTCCTCAGGGGATAAATGAAAGAACTGAATTTAGTTGTTATTTATAAATCTATTAATATTCTGTCATGATTATGTTAATTGTACATTATGATACACTGTTTCCGTGGTATAATATATTGTAACTATCATCATTGCCATTAAGTGTTAGTATTGCTTAGTATGAAACACACATATAGACACTGGCCCTTTAACTGATACATGCGCGACTTTAAAACATCGTAGTACAGCCCACACGCGTCACACGCCAACTTGCATCGTGCTGAGAACGTTCTGCTTACAGCGCTGATAGAACTCAGTCTCCTGCATATTCGGTAAGAAGGAATTACGTTTAAAAGCTTGTAACCCACCCGAAGCAGCTTGCACTCATTTAATATCGGAACCGCAAGCATTTGCTTTAAGCGCTTACAAATATTTGTCGGCTAATGTGCCACGCCACTTAACCTGTCTGTAAGTTGAAATAGTAACGTTACCACGTTACGTTTAATGCTTGCAGCCCACTCGAGGCAACTTGAACCTGTTTAACATTAGAACTGCTAACATTGGTTTAAAGCGTCAACGAATGCTTGTTAGTTAACGCGCATACATTTGGTTTTAACATCGGAAAATAATCCGTACGCGTAAATGTAAATGGCTACTTCAATTGTCGAACGTAGCATAGTATGTATATCACTTGATGGTACCAGATATTATATGACAAAGATTTAGTGAGTTAAACATTGTTTGTTTTTGAAGAATTATTAGTGATAGATACCACTCTTTGTTTCATAGATTTCCCAGATGAAGGCCAGCAGGCCGAAATGCATTGGAACAGGAATATAAGGATTGTTGGGAACATATGGATTGTTGTAAAAGGAATTGAATACCAAGTATAAACTATTGAATACTTCCATGAATATATTTTCATAAGTATGAATAAAATACTGCAATGAAGAGCAATTTCAAGTTTGGAAAACTTTATTGATCAAAATTTGCTGGTGAATCCAGCACACCAAAAATCAGTGCCCTTTGTGACACTAGCACTGATCAGCGCTAGTGCTTTCCTCAATTTAGAATTAGGCCACCTTTACAAAAAAAAATTGCATTTGCCACTACCGACTTCACCACGATGACGTCAGTAGTGGCAAAGACCGCGTGGTTTATACAAAGTGTAAACATATATATAGATATATTATACAGTATATTTACAGTATATTTACCAGTAGAGCTTTGTTAGTGTACTTTTCAAACTCATATTTTTGTGGTGAGTTTACAGAAGAATCGCCTTCCAACACTATTTTCCATTTCCACAAGGACAGCGGAAGTCGCGATGATGTCAGTTATTGCGATCCCCGTAGACATGTCGCGAAAACAGAAAACAAAGCAGACATTCAATGGCCACCAACACATCCAAAAATAATAAGTAAAAAAATTTATTCTGAACATTGCCCTGCACATATTACTATAAACATACTTCTTTCAAAGCATATTTAAACTCATATTTTTGTACTAAGTTTCTTTATAAACCCTCTTTCAGACCCATTCTCCATTTTTGTAGTTATTGAGTCATCGCGATGACGTCTTTAACCGTGACAACCGTGCCTTTTCTATTAAGTGAAACACATATATAAGCACACATATTACAGTATTTTACACCCTAGGGTTTAATTACTGTACACTTCAAACTCATGTTTTTCTAGTGTATTTCTAGAACAACAATCACTAAAACCTATTTTCCTTTTTCGCGGTGAGGCCGGAGATTGCAATGATGTCGGTAATCATGATCCCAGCAGTTGTGTTGCGGAAGCAGATAGTAAAAGCAGAAATCCAATAGCCACCACCACATTAAAAAATTATGCCTACAGAAATAATTCTAACTATCACAGTAGATCACTCACTATATAAATACCAGGGGGTGCATTTGCACACTTGGTATGTCAGACCCCGCCCCCTCCGTACACCACTGTGCAAATGCGCCCCCTGGCACGTTGTAAATTGGGGGATTAATTCCCCTTGAGTCCTGAGGGTCACTGGGGGCCAACTAGCCCACCAGGTACCTCCAGTAAATGCCACAGACCTGCGTTGCAAAGAGGTGTAAAAAGGGCTGTGGCCCCTGAACACCTCTCTGCAACGCAGCTCCCTGGCACATACTGGAGGTACCTGGTGGGCTAGTTGGCCCCCAGGGACCCTCAGTATTCAAGGGAAATTAATTCCCCCAACTACAACGCGCCAGGGGGCGCGTTTGCTGAGTGCAGCTGTTAGGGAGCGAGGCCTCCGCTGCGATGCCGGCTTTTTTTATGTATTTATTTCTTCATCAACGGGGGCTGTGTGGCCCCCCTCCTTTTAAATTATTTGGGGCCCCCGGGACCCCATCCCCCAGGGCCTGCTTTGAAAAAAAGAAAAAACAGGAAGGGGGCCCCCCTCCCGAGGCAAATTTCGTCCCTGGGGACCCCGTCCCCCGGGGAATGACCACACTTTAAAAAGAAATCATTTTAAAGGAGGGGGGCTGTGTAGCCCCCCCTCCTTCAGCCTCAATTGCCCCGGGGTCTCCATCCCCCGGGCCTGTGCCTCATTTAAAAAAAAAAATGTTTAAACATTGATAGAGGGGGGCCGCGTGTCCCCCCTCCTAGGCCACTCATGGCCCTGGGGACCCCATCCCCCGGGGCCTGGCCTGTCCATTGGGTGCCATGGGGGGAGCCACAATTCCCCAACGGTCCCGCCGGCTCCCCGCCTCATGCGGGAGCCAGCATTGCTTTTCCACACGGGAAGCTAAACATGTAGCTCCCCTCGTGGAAAAGCAACGTGGTTTGGATTTTGTAAGCGAGAGCAGGAAAATCCAAACCACAGTTTGCTATGACAGGGCGGGAGCCGCAGGATCCACCGTGCCTCTAGATATCGATATTTTTATTTTTTTAATTTCTCAGCAACTACTGAACGAATTTTCACAATTTTTTAAAAGTTCGCTTTCTGAGCCAAGCAGTGCCTTTTTGCCAAATTTGGTGTAATTCCGTTCAGCCGTTCAGCAGTTCGGGCTGTAGCCATGACTAAAGTTTCCTATGGGAAATTAAATTTTTGATTCTTATTTTTTGAATTTCTCAGCAACTACTGAACGGATTTACACCATTTAAAAAAAGGTCGCTTTCTGAACCAAGCCCTACCTTTTTGCAAAATTTGGTGTAATTCCGTTCCGCAGTTCGGGCTGTAGCCTTGGCTAAAGTTTCCTATGGAAATTAACATGGAGAAAACACTTTTTGGGACCCCCTTTTTTCTCAGCCCCCGCTTGACGAATCACCCCAAAACTTTCAGTATGGGAGCTGACCTGGATAGACTTTTTGGGGGGGAATTTCGCGACGATTCGTCAAACGACTCCAAAGTTATTAGCAAATCAAAAAATGCTTTTCCTATGGAAAATAGGTTCTACCTATAACTAACTACTATGCCCTTTTTTGTTGGGATAATTTTAGATTTTAGATTTTAGGATGGGTTTGGGTTTCTGGGTGGCAATATCAATTTTAGGGTTTAGGGTTTTTAGGTGGCAAGGATGATTTTAGGGTTTAGGGTAGGTATGGGTTTTTGGGTGCCTGGGGTATTTTAAGCATTTAGGGTAGGGTGAGTATGGGTTTTTGGGTGGCTAGGGTATTTTTTAGGGTGTGGGGTAGGTATGTATTTTTAGGTGGCAAGTGTAATTTTAGGATTTATGGTGGGAATGGGTTTTTTTGGTGGTAAGGTTAATCTTGGGGGTTAGGGTGGGAATGGGTTTTTGGGTAGCAAGGTTACTTTTTGGGGTTAGGGTGGGTTGGTTTGAGGGGTTCTGGGTGTTAAACGTGAATTCAAATATCGATATTTAAAAAACCATATATATATTTATACATACATATAAATGCATCTGTACATGTACACATATATACATACATATAAATGTATATGTGTACATGTGTAGTTAAAAACCCTATGTTCATGTGTGTATATATATATATACACACACACACAAAAATAGGGTTTGTAACTACCTTTTACATTGTTATCAAGTGCATGCCTTTACCACAGAAATGTAAGTATAATGCAGGTAAGTATAAACTCTTTTTATTTATTAGGAAAGGGTTTGCACCTACCTGCAATATATTTACATTTGTGTGGTAAGAACATGCATAGTAAAGGCATATGTATGATAAAATATTGTGTTGTAATAGCGATGTGGGGTAATGGCAGTTGCGTTGTAATACCCACGTTGGGATAACACGCCTGCTAATGGAATTCATAGTATAGTCATATATCACTGAAATCCTATTCTATAGGATTAACCCCTTGAGTGCCCATGACGAGATAGTCTCGTCATGGGCCGCGGTTGCGCTGTGCCCATGACGAGACTATCTCGTCATGAACCCCGCCCGCTAATTCAACGCCCGGCACAGGGCGGGGAAAGGGCGGGGCACACAAGGGGTTAATGTAACTTGTGTCCTGTATACTATCCATAACCAGAGCAACAGTGTTGCCCACGAGCTTGTAAAGTTTCTCTTGCTCTGCTTTATTGTAATGTTTTTTGACACCCTGCCCTTTCCATTGAGATCCTCAGTCATAACAAATGATGGACACTCTACTTTGAAGAAAACAGAGGGTTTCTTAAATGATAGGACTTGAACAATTGCATTGTCTGAACTACCTGTATCACCCATGCTCGTAGGACATTCTTTTCGGAAACAGGACAAAGAAAGCACCATTTTATCACCTTTGTTTAATTATCTTTGTGCAGGCATCTTTATGGCTCTTCTGGGAGTTCAGATTTACTCGCCAAAGAATTAAAGCACTTTTGTTGTTTGTCAAACTATATTTTCACGAATGCCTTTTCAGGGCTAATGGATATTTACGAAATGTATCTGAAAACTGTTCTCTAAAATACAGTATTTAATCAAATTTTTTTCCCAAAAATTCTAAAGGGTGAAGAACTGCACCGCAGAACTCCTATTAAAACGGTAAGCTAACCATGAAAACACCCCTTGGCACACACGCCACAGCCTCCAAACAAACAGAATGCAGGAAGGGTGGTGATGGCAATAAAGGTGTTGCCTATGCAGGCAGCAGCCTCTGTCAGTGGTGAAAGTAGCTAGCCCTAGGGGTCGAAAGGTACAGTCAACTCATGAAACAAGCGCTAATTCCTCAGAATTCTCACCGAAAAATGTTTTTTTTTTACTGAGAAATGTATCAAAGGATTTGCTCTATTCTCCTTTTGGTATCTTGGGGCAGATTTACAAGCCCCTTGCGCCACTTTTGCGTCACTTTTAACATGGGAAAAGTGACGCAAAAGTGGCGCAAGGAGCTCATAAATCTGCCCCCTTGTGTGCAAATGATATTTAACTCACATGGGGGCATATCAACAAGGGCTTTATCTCTGCTTTTTTGGCTGCAAAAGCCAGAAAAGGAGAGATAAAACTAGCGCCCTATCAACAACAGGGTGCTAACATGCAAATTTGCATGTTAGCACCCTTTTACTCTACGCTTCCCCTTGCATCTCTAATGAGATGCAAAGGGGGCGTTCCAGAGTAAAATAATAGGAGAAATGTCGCAAAGCGACAGTTCTCCTATTATCAAGAATGTCGGTAAGCCTGTTAGAGACAAAAAAAGCAGCACTAACCGCGGTTAACGCTGCTTTTTTACGTCTGGTATTTTTCTGACTTAGCCATGATATCCTATGGAAGGAGGATATCATGGCTAAGTTTGCCTGTCCCTATCAACAAGGTAACGTGAGATTATCGCTGGATTTCCAGCGATAATCTCATGTTAGCCTGTTAGCGTGAGGATTTTTATCGCTGATGAGATAAGCGTTGCTAATAGCACGCTATCTCAGCGATAAAAATTCACGCTAGCCGGCGATAATTATCCTAGCGCTAAGTGCGCTTAGAGATAATTATCGCCGGTTGTTGTTGATATGCCCCTAACTTGGTCGTTTTAAATGGAATTATAAAAAATTGAACAACACCCACATTTACAGTGTAGGGCGCTACAAAACATTTTTTTATGAAAATGAGCTCATTGACTCGCTACAATTTCTCAAATATGTCAGCAAAGTACAAAGCGTACTGCTTTCACTTACACCTCCGCTTTCAGCAAGGGGAATAAACCCACTTTATCCCGGTGGTCTAGTACTGTAGCGCAGCCAGAAACAAAAGTTCCACGCAGGTTTATAGAATGCACGTCCTCTACAGTATATATTCGATTTTACTTTACAGGCCAGCGGATATTTCAGTCTCGAGGTATATCATTATTACTTCAAGGACTTAAAGTTCATCTGTGCCTAGAAGTACAAATGTTGAATTCAATTTCCCCAAAGCAAGCAAAAATGTTTCTTCGCAGTGAATCCTTCAAAATCCAATTGAGGCTGAAAAGAAAAAAAATCAGAGGTTGATGCGACGATATACACCGGGGGAACGGTCATATTGTATTCGTTTTTATTGGTTTTGTTGCTCTGCCCTTTCCTTGGGGTTTGGAGGATTTTATGTACACCAGGCCGGATTGTTTTTGCATTATTTAGACAAGGCAATAGGTTTTGAAAATAATAGGTTTTGAAGGGCGTGTTGTTTCCCGTGCTCTTGAGAACAGCTTGTAGGGTTTGTATCTTTGCGGGCTGGGTTAAACTTGAGGCATTTTGCAAGCAGAGCATTCCAGAAACAGCATGTATCTTTCCTTTAATCAATGCCGCCAGCTCTCATTCTTATGGGAATGCTTGCACAGATATCACTACATATAAATGATGTACTGCTGCTGTATTTGATGATTCTCTGTGAATTTGGACCAAAGGAAGTCCATACACGCCCATGTGGTGATGTCAAAACCATCATGAACAACAACATCAATAGGAAGCCTCAAACCTTTATTTTCTGGCCTGTACACATCATATCACGGGATCGAATCACACCTAGCGAATATTAATTTAGTTATGTAGCTAATAGGTCACTTTTTGCGGTCTAGCTACCCGACAGCATTGTAAAGAATATTTTAAAAGTACTCCTACAGTGAGCTTTGGGCATGCCCCTTGCTCGTGATTGGACAACGTGCCTGTCTATTTCAGCTCCAAGCTCCTGGTTCCTGTGTTCTTGTCGTTTCCAGAGGCCATTTTGGATTTACGTTTTGATTGGATGATGTGTATCCTTGCAGTGCTGACATTAGGGAACTGTGCATCCTTTCAAAGGTTTCTATGATATTCCACTTTTAGAACTTCATGGGCTGTTCCCGTTATTAATGTGCAGGTATCAGAAAAGGTATTCGCACAGGGTGGCCATTTTGAAGTGGTATTTTCCATACTCCATTACTGTACCATTCTAAGCTGGTATGACATTGTATTTTCACAGTAGTGCGGAGTCTAGGACCGCCGTGATGCCATATTAAAATAGTACCTCAGTAGTAAGGTATTAAAAAAAATAGCAGTTCAGGATGGCCCCTCAGTGTTATTGCCTTAGACAGAACCTGTGCAGCAAACAAGCATTGCTAAAGCCAATACAGGGAAACTGTAGGTCACAATTGTACAAGCATTAACTAAGTAAGTTGGGTAAAGTAGACCAATTGGCTTTTCCATTGCTTGTTTTTACAAGAAATTAGATTATGGTTAAAGGCCAGTGTGCTAAATGATATCCATTCCAAACATCGAACGGCAAATAACATAATTAAATACATTTGAAAATGTGTAAATGAAGTGACAAATTGGACATTCTTCCAAGTTTCTGTTTGCTATAGAACGCATTTACTTCAAAGGCATGATCTGGGGCGGCATTACACATAGTGGAATATTGTTGTTATACGTTCCATTACATCCACTGCAATACACTGACCAGTCAGCAGTCAGTAACAGTTTGAAGTCAGTTTGATGTGATAGTAATTGTTTACAGAGGCAAGGTACTCCCTGAATTGCAAGAGTCTTCTGAAAGTATTTAGGGGTAAGAGCAGTTCTGGGGGACATTGAAGAGAAGTACAATCTTTCTGAATTCCAGCAAAATACATACCTATTTTGGGCTAAAATAAATATTGGTGTGTGTGTGTAAATGTGGGTGTGTTTTTGTGTATGTGTGTTTGTGTCTGCATGTGTGTGTGGGCGTGTGTGTGAGCTAATTTTTTTAAATACAATCTTGGTCGGTTGTTCTTAATGTATAGATCGAGGAGGGCAACATATTGCTCTTGGCACCCTAAAATATTGCTTGCCAGCGAAAGTTCCTCTACACTTTGTTAGCTTAGACTTTATGCTTTGATGTGGAACGTTAAAAAGGATGAAGACCTTTTCTGGTTTATTATCCTTTGAGCTTCTTCTCCCACGGCACTGGTTCTCTGGATGTCATGAGGGGGTTCTATATGTACAGAGATTCATATCAGAATGCCACGCCTCTCTTTCATTTTGTAGTGCTACAAGAGACCATGTGGACACATGTAGCTTGAACAATGGGAGTGCAATGAGTGAATGGGTTTTAACAGAAGAATGCTTCCAATAAAACCTGACTGCTCATCTCCATCCTCAAAGTTGAGAGCAAGAGGAGAGGTGGGTGCAAGTGAACATGTCTCATGTTTGCTGTGAATGCGTACTTTTTTGCTGCAATCGATATTTTTAAGCACCATGTAAATACCTGCTTGACTTTGTGTATCCGATCTGAGCAGACAACACTGAGAAAAGACTACGAGAGCATTAAAGGCAGCAAGAGACAGAAAAGGAAGAAAGAGCAGAAAAAGAAAGAAAGCAAACGTAGTTCAGAGAGTGAAAAGGAATTCGAACTTTTGGAGAAAATGTGAGAATTTGAATAGATAGATGGAATATACAGTAAGGGGCATGAATGGGAAGCATGGAACCAAAGGGGTCAGAAGGAGGGCGATGAAGAAATGAAGTGCAAGATGAAGGAGAAGAAAATTTGAGATACAAGGAAAGATAAGAGAAGTCAGGGTTGTGAAATGAGCGAGAGGAATTTGAAGGAATATAACAGTTATGTTTTGTTACATAAATTTGTAAGGCGCACAGATACTCACAGTCAATAATAGAAAGAGACAAGCATAGAAAGGGTAAAAGGGGGAAATGGAAAGAGATGGTGCTAAAGGGGTAATATTGGAAGGAAAGGGAAAGGTAGAAAGGAGGTAGTTTGAGGGCTGTGAGGAGATACTTATACAGTATGAAAAGTGACAATAATTTCGGAGGGTAATTCGGGGGACTGAAAGACGTGTGAAAGAGAAATTAGGGCGAGTGAGGAGAAAAGAAAAAAAAGCAAATGAGTGGAGAAGGAAGGGGAAGAGGAGCTTAGGATATTAGAGACAGATTTATAAATGTCAAGTGACCGCTCCTCAAAAAGTGAACCTATGTGGAAGGTGTGAGCCTCTGAAATGTAAAGTTGCTGCGCTTTCTGAGTAATACTCTTCCTTGTGCTGAGTAACTGCCCATAGGGGGTTTGTGTAGGGGGAAATGCATGTTCCACTCATAGAGAAAAAATGGAAATCTGTTGACGGTTCAGTTTGCAAACTTTTCTCATATGAAAATATGCAAGTATATATTTTCGCATGAGAAAATAGAATTCAGAAATGTACTTTCAGGAGAACAACTTGGAAGCTGCTACAGATTTCGAAGCTCAAATGCAAATGTTTTATGAATCACAAAACCTGCATCTAGGCAAGGTCGAAGTCCTGTTCTGATTGGAATCTCAGACCTATCCTCACTCCAGCATACATAGGTTGCTTATAACCTCACATATTACATCACTCATGACATAATTTATAACCTCAATACGATATCTGAAATGACATCATTGATGACAACACTTTGCATGGCGGGGGTGAAAGTTATAGTTATTCCAGTTAACTATAACAAGTGTATTTCATTCTTTTTTTAATTTAAATGTTACATTTTAATTGACAGTATTATCAAACTTTTTATGTCAGTTTAACCTTAGGGCTTTTTCTGTGAACGGGTAACACATACTCTCAGCAATGTCTCTGTGAATGGGCCCTTTCTGTGGTCCGCACCAAACGAATGCTGTACCTTTGCTCTTCTTGGGCAAAAGGATCTTGGGTCTTGGAAGTGGTTTGCTACTTGTGAAAATATTACTCAATTTAACTTTTTAAGAAAAAGGTCAATACAAATGTAAGCAATCTTCTTTGAATTATTGATTGATGCATCACATCTAAACCATGAGGGCTTTTTAAAAGAAGTTACTCAGCACCTAAATAAACCTCCACATTTGTTTAATATTTCAGCTGTCCAATGAGACTGTCAGGAAAGTTTTTTCTCCGTGTTTTCAATCAGTGAATATCTCTCTTTGTGTGCCATATGTTATTCATAAAGATCTTCTAATTAGGGTATTTGGAAACACTTCGAATTTTCCCTGGATATATGTCTTTATATGCCTGCAGTTCACACCAAAGCTGTACTAATGGTCCAAATGTGTCACTTTTTTGCATCTCATAGGAATATCAAGCAGTGAATTGTAAAACACATGAGACCACTTCAGAATTTGTTTTGATAATTCAATGTACATCCCTTTTATTTACTTCTGTATTTTTTGTACTTTCCCCATGTTTTTTCCTTAATTCCAGTCCTCCAAACCCCCACAGAGAATACATTTCAATTCGTTGCTGTTTTAACATAAATTGCAAATATGTTCAGGGGCTGCTCCTCCACTATGGCGGAGGAGCATCGCCCCACTGCCTTCTTGCAGTGCGAGAAGCAAAAACATAAAATGGTAACAACTTTTAGTTACTACCATTTTATGTTTTTTTTTGCCAGCAGGCGGGTGGGCAGGGCTTCTCCACTTACAGAGCAGTGGTTTGCCCACTCCTGAGTGCGATATGACTGTTTGGTCGGCCCTCTCGGGCCGCCCAAACCAGTTATGCGCACTTCCCCCTTCTCCATATATGCAGACTGCATGGAGAACTTGCCCATCCCTCGTGCCCCTGACTGAGGGCATGTCACAGCACTCAGACCAATCACAATGTTGCATTGCAGCGTTGTGATTGGCTTAGGGTTGGGAGCCTGGCTGCCTGCTTCCTGTTCTGACCTAGAGTCAGACACAGACAAGCAGGACAAAAGACGTAAGACCCGGTGGCGGCGGCAGCAAGGTAAGTGGTATTTATTAATATTTTTTTAATTCAGCCCACGGCCGACCCACGTGCGAATCCCGCCCCCCCTCCCCCCAACTGCAAGCTGTGCCGGCTGTTCCTGAATATGTTCCGCTTTTTCTTTCCGGGTCCAATGATTGCTCTAGCATCATTAAGGCTTTTCCTATTGACTGCTACCACAAAACCAGTAAAACCACTGAAATGATAGCTAGCTTGCTTTGGCATTTAGGAGGATCATAATTTTGCAATATGACAGACAGGGTGATTGAGCAACAGGCGGTAGTTTAATTCGTTTCACCATCCAGCCATAATTTAGCCTTGTCACTACTATATTGTGTCTCACTACATGTGCTGTCTATAACTTAATCACTTTACATCACATAGTATACACTTTTCATTAACTAACTATCCTTATAAATGCCAAATAACCCATATATTCGTTGGAGGAATCAAATATTTTGTATCTTTTTTTCCAACAATCTATAAACTCGGTTAGTATTAAAACCTGTGCTTAGAGGTATTATTTTTGAAGGTGCACACACCAAACACCTAGAGGGACATAGCCATTGCTCCTGTGCCTACAGTAACATCAAAGACCACTCAGGGTCTATAGTGCCTTTGTGACCATTCTCAACCACCTCTTTTTATAGGAAATATGTATCTATAACGTGTGTGAAACCTATGGTTTTTTCAGTGAATTTGTACGGTTTTTTAAATGCTAAGTTACTTTACGCCATTCGTGGCGTGCGCGCCCACTTAACGCAGTTCGTTCCGTGCGCGCACGGTGCGCTTCGCGCACCGTGCGCGCACAGTAAGCACGCGGTGCTTTCGCGCACCGCGCGCCCACTTTACGCAGTTAGTGCCGTGCACGCACGGTGGGCACGCGGTGCGCTATGCGCACCGCGTGCCCACGTTACGCTAGATGGGCCATGTACGCACGATGCGCTTCGCGCACCGTGCGCACATGGAGGACATATGATGCACTTCGTTTTGAAAGGTAATATTTTAATTTTTCGTAATTTTTATAAGCCATGCACAAATGGTGCCCTTCGGGCACCATTTGCACACGGGGTGGACAGAGTGTGGATAATTTTTTTTTTTTTTTTTTTTTTAAATATTATAGTTTTTCTCTTCTCTTATAAGCCATGCACAATTGGTGGCCTTCAGCCACCAATTGCACACGGGTTGGGGAGAGTGTGGATAATTTTTTTTTTTATATAATTTTTTACCGTACGCGTACGGTAAGCGTAATCGGCGAAATTAGCGAAAAAAAAAACATTCCATTTTTGGCCTTGGGGGATCTTTGGGGACCCCCCCACCTTGGCTATGTGTGTGGGAGCTGTCTAAACAGCCCCTTTACATGTTTTTGTGCTTTGTATTTTCATCATCACTCTCAGTGCGAGAGAGAAAATGGCGGCCGCCGCTTCCTGGTTTCGGCCGATTCGAATGTTTACTAAGATCTAAGAGCCAATCAGAATCGCGCTCGCGCACGCCACCGTACGCGTACGGTAAGCGTACCGTAAGCGCACCGTAAGCTGGCTCAGATATATATATTGATTTAAAGGCTATTTTCTCAGAATCTACTGAACACATTTACACCAAACCTACAAAAGGCACTTCCCTGACCTGAGGACTACCTCTCTGCCAAATTTCAAGTAATTCTGTTCAGCCGTTCGGGCTGTAGCCCTGTCTAAAGGTCCTATGGAAAAATGCATGGGAAAGACGCGTTTTGGGACCCCCCTTTTATCTCAGCCCCCGCTTGACGAATCCCCCCGAGACTTTCAGGGTAGGAGCGGAGCGTAGCGCCCCACCTATTTTGAAAAATTCGCGAGGATTCGTCGACCGGCGCCAAAGTTATTCAAAATAGAATGTTGCGGATTTCCTATGTTGTTCTAGGTACAAAGCGATGCTGATGCCACCACAATAAAATGTAGGCTAATAAAGTCATTGTAGTTTTGAAAAAAAGGTGACTTTTTGCTTTTAACCAAAAAAGCTGCATGGTGTACCTCAATATTCATGGAGGCCGGCAGCCATAATTTCATTATCAAAGCTGAAAAATATTCAGGAAATTGGCCCTGAAACACAGATTCCCTTATATTATTCTCAATTTTTCAAGGAACACACTCATAATGCACCCATATTACTTATTTCCAGAGTCGGACATAACTACATTCAGGATCTGGTGAACCCCTACGATCCCTCTCGTTCTTTGAGATCTTCACAATGGGCCCAGTTTACAGTGCAGAGGTTCTGTATGAAAGGGCGCTCCTTTGCATATCTAGGGATGATGCTATGGAACTCTGCTCCAGACTCTCTTAGGAACTGCACGTCTCTTCTTGCTTTTTGCAAGGGCCTGAAGTCATGGCTTTTTTTCAATTTTCTCACTCTGTTCTCTGCATCCTCCCTTCCCTCCATGAGCCGGGAAACCCCTTGGAGTAGCTGTGAGCATTACAAGTCTTTAATAATAATAATAATATTTGTACTTGCAGAGTTCAGGTATACAAATGCAGGTTTCAGCATATGCTGTATTGAGGTTCATAATGTCATAGTCTGAGAGGGATTCTTAATCATTTCACTTCATCAGTGAAGAAATTGTGAATGTTAAGTTGTTATGCTTCAATAACTTATTGAATTAATTCTACTTTCATTGTAATAAGTATGAAGTAGGAGTTTCTTCACTCCCTCCCTCATTCAATGACAAATCAGTTCATAAGTGTAGCCCTTCTATTGTCTGTAGTTTTATTGTCCCACAGGTCCTCCCTTAGAACGTTTCCCAGAAATTGAAGGCTTTTGCCAGTTTTGCTGCTTTGGTAACTTCTGTATTGAAAACCTGGGGCTGAGTGGTCATGTAGGTAACATTTCTCAGACCTCTGCTGGACAGACACACACTTGATTTAAGTACGTGGTGCAAATTTAGGCAAGTAATCAAATGGCACAGACTTTAACCTAGAAGACATAATTTAGCCACTCATCAATCCGAGTTCTATAAAATTAGCACTGCTGAGTTGGGTAATGTGTTATAGTAAAAAATTGTATTAACAGAACGGCACAAAGGCACTAGTAAGTGCCATGTTAATTAAAGAAATGACATTATTTTTAACAACTGATCAAGAATTGAATAAGTAAATAATCAGAACTCACTTCTTATCAGGAGGAAGTATCATCTCTCAACAGCAAGACAGAGGAGGACTGAATTTGCACAAAGACCATCAACCTGTGTTATCATTAACACCCGCTTCTACCAGCTTTAGTGGGGTAGGGTAGGGTCATGAAGCCAACGGGACAGATACTTATGCAGTGACGGACAGTAGTTTTAGGAAGGAGGTGGGTGAACTGGACACACACGCACACATACATACTCACACCCATGCATTCACACATACACTCACACACACACATCCATTCTCAACTCTCATTACCAAATACTCAAACTAATTGTTTTTTAAATTACACTTACCTGCAGCTCTGCCTCTGAGGTCCCAGGAGTGATGGGACTACTGCCTTCCCTCATTGGCTGACCTTAGGAAGGCAGCAGTCCCTTCCTTGTCACAGAGTGGGATGGGGTCAGTGAGACTGCTGAACTCACACACCACTCTGTGACGAAGTGCCACTGATTGACACTGAACTCTGGGTGCTTCAGGATTTTAAACTGAAGCGCCCAGGTGCGAGGTAATGACTGATGCTACCCCTCGTCACTAAGGGGGAGGGCCTCAAGGACCTTTGCTGAGCTGAGGAGGTCACACACACAGATGCTGTGACATCCTCAGCCCAGCAAAGTTCAACTCAGGCAGCTAGAAGCCTACGGATGTAGCTCCTGGCTGCCTGACCTGAAAGAAGAGTGTCTGTCAGGCTGACCTTTGCTCAGCCTGACAGACACTCTTCTTGAGGGTCAAAAGGTGAGGGGGCGTGGCCGCTCAGCCCCAATGGACTGGCTGTGGCTGTATCCAGGATGGCTGGTTCCCACTGAAACTTTAACTAGATGTTTATGTGTTCCTTCTGTCTGTAGGCTTGCAGACCAAACTTCATACATGCACTATAAGGGATAAACTGACAAAGATGAGGGGTGTGGGCAGAGGGCTGCCTCGTGAGCCAAGAACAGTGAAAGAGATATGTTAGAATTGGCATTGGCATTGCCAATAGCTCTCTCTACTGGCCTTAAAGGAAATAAATAATTTTACAATATAGTAGAGACTTTTTTTATTTTATTTTTAGTAACATGCATTTTATTTTGTTAGTAAGTAAAGACTTTGAAGTTGTTTACACTGACAGAGCAACAAAATAAAATAAATCACAGGAAGTACTGTGCACAACAAAATATCAACAAAACAATCAAAATGATATTCACTTTTGAAAGTGTTTGCCAACCTTTTGGCATTTCCAGTGCTTGTTACCAATTGAGTTAGTGCCCGATCCAAAGTGCAAATGTAGCCTTTGGTCTCCACTGTATACTATTCTACCAAAGTTCCTGCAAGCACATCTGTTGTGTGGTTAGTGCAAGTGCAGCCTATGGATTCAACTGCTACACACTCAAACCTGAAGTCTCCTGCGAGGACCTTTGTGCCTATTTAGCACAACTGCAACCTATGGGTTCCAAAATACTCTCCACTCCAAAGTTTCCTGAAAGGACATATGTAGCCTGGTTAACCCCACTACAGCTTTTAGGCTGTACTATAACACTGAATGCACTAGTCTTTTTTCTATTTTTATTCATGGAACAAACGGTATTAGAACCTTATATTATAAGACTGCACACCGTCTAAACAAACGACTAAACACCCAACGCTCAAAAAAGCTTAGAAACGTCTGCCAGGGTCATAAACATAATCCCTTGGGAGACACAGGGTGCCAAACCATGTTTTAAAATAAATGTTCCTCTGGTTGCTGCTGCTTCTTTCCTGGCAGCCCCCAAAACATGTTCAAATGTGTTTGTGTTGCCCAAGTCTTCTCTGCAGCACCACAAAATAAAATATATGCAATTCAGTTCACCCTCACAAGGGCTTATAGAGCACTCCTTCACCTCAGCTCACCAGGCCCATGGGACTGCTTCTAACTCAGGGTTATTGACAAGGGTAAAATAGATATGTTCCAGGGAAGGATAAAACACAGAATAGGGAGCAAAGTCACCAAAAAAATGCAGGGAACTGAACTCCACTATAATCCCGCCTCTCAAAGTTTATTGCGAGGACATCTGTTGTCAGGTTAATCAACTGCAACCTATAAATTCTATTGTAAACTGCACCC
This sequence comes from Triturus cristatus, assembly GCF_964204655.1. Lineage (NCBI taxonomy): Eukaryota > Metazoa > Chordata > Amphibia > Caudata > Salamandridae > Triturus > Triturus cristatus. Next base: position 774,316,476 of record NC_140593.1, read on the forward strand.
CAGAAGTCTCCTGTAAGGATATCTGTTGTCTGATTAGAAGGGTTGTAATCCATGAGTTCAACTATAACTCTGCCCCATCCATACTCCTGCCAGAACACACAACTGCAGTCTTTAGAATTCACTGTGACACTGTATGCCTGAGTCTTTTCCCTATTTGTAAACATGCTTCGAGCAGCTTCAGGCCCCAATACCAAAGGTAGTTGCAGCCTGAAACAGTAAGTCTTAAGACAACAGCTTCGACAAAATTCTTGGAAACTTCAAAAACTTCTTCCAGGGTCATAAAATACCCGGGAATGCATAAGGTGTCAAACAGTGTTTTAAACTAAAAGCTCCTGTGGGTGCTGTGCCACTCCTGATAGCCCTTAGAACACGTTTAGATTTGCTGGTGGCTACCCTGCCCTCACTGTCGCACCACAAAAGATAATTTACAATTTATTTGGCCCTCGCAAAGGCTTATGGGGCACGCCCTTGCTGATTGGGCCCTTAGCATTGTCTTTGAGCTGGCGCCACTGGCAAAGGTAAAAGAGCTACTGGAGCATAGGAGGAACAAACACAGAACGGGGAGGAAAGCCACCAATAAAATGCAGGCATTGCCTTTGAGCGGGGGGCATTGACAAAGGTTAAATAGCTATGATTCAGGGGAAGAACAAATACAGAGGCAAATTACTAACAACAAAACCCCAGGGAACTGGACTCCACTGTAATCCTCCCCTCTAACGCCTGCTGCAAGAAAATCTGTTGTATGGTTAGCACATCTCCATTATTTTTCTGTCTTTACACATGCTGGTAAACAGCAATAGAACTCAGTAACAAAGGTCCTGCACCATGGCTAAAAGACTTGGCTTCAAAAATCGTTAGGAGCCTGACAAAAAAATTGCAGAGTTGTAAATGTAATCCCCTGGGAGACATAGTCTGCCAATCCATGTTTTAAAGTAAAGGTGGGGACTGCTGTATTTCTGGCAGCCCACAGAGCAAGTTCAAATGTGTAGGCTTTCACAATATTAGGAGGGCAACCTCATTTCCTTGTTCACATAGAACTTTCCATTTCGAATTGCATGTATCTGTAATCACTCTTATTTTCAATTACTTTCCATATTTAGTTTTTCAATTAATTTCCAGACATTGGTGTCTTTTTCCATCGATCAGGAAGGACTAGGACACACACGTCGAAAGGCTGCTCGAAGGAGCCTAGACATTTAAATGGGGAATGACTGGAAAATAATAATTTTGAGAAGGAGGGTAAATCAAATTGCCCTGGTGAAGTCATTATAAGGAATTAAATGCATTAACTGGGTCACTTTTAATAGTGATAGAATTGGATACCGAATAAAAAAAACTTTATGGAAAAAGACTCCACGGTCTGGAAATTAATTGAAAAACGAAATATGGAAAGTAATTGAAAAGAAGAGTGATTACAGATACATGCAATTTGAATTGGAAAGTTCAATGTGAACAAGGAAATAAGGTTGCCCTCCTAATATTGTGAAAACATTGACCAAGGATTGAGTTTTGTGGGCAGTCAGAACTCCAGGAGTGGGCATGAGAGAACTATATGATTTGGGTTATTTGACTGGTGCTATCCAGAAACACCACTGCTAGCTGTCTTTTTGAAATTCAAATTTGTAGGTGGTGCCCCTGCCTTCATTGGGGGAACCATAAAACATAATATGGTAATTTTGTGTCCCCTGCAAGGGTTTAAAGGATAGTCCTTTGTCCCTACTAATGGGGCACACAGCACTGCCTTACATATGCCCAGGCAATGGGAAAGAAAACCTACTGTGCTCCTTCTTATTTAATATTGCACTTTCCCCCCAATCTCAAGTGACCTCTATCTGCAGAGACAAAGAGAGGGAGCAACAAGCAGGATGTCAGCAGTAGAAGGATGCAGCATTGACTAAGGTAAAAAAAAAAGCTATGCTCTAGGAAAGGGACAAACAATGAATAGGGAGGAAAGCCGCCAGTAAATGCAGGGAACTGAGATTGACAGGAAAGCTATCTAATAATGATTAGGTATTGACTTGGTAGAGTATTACATACATGCCCTTTGGAGCTGCCTGTAGCAAGACCACAGAAATGGGGTAAAAGGGAAAGAGTGTATTGTAAATAGAAACAGAAAATAGTAGAGAGAAAGGTGGGAAAGAAAAATTAAAGGGGGTAAAAGAAAGAAAGATGGATCGATAGGGGTAAAGAAACAAGGAGGTGGAAACGAATGAAGCTTGTAAAAATTCATGGTGAAGTGAAAAACGGAAGGAAAGGTGAAAGAAAGGAATGAAAGGTGAAAGGAAAGAATTGATGGTGGAAGAAAGGAGGTGTGACCGACAGGTTGTAAGGAAGAAGGGGTTAACCAAATGGAAGGAAATTTAGAATGTATGGAAGGGTGAAAGGCTTCATTGATGAAATGGTTAATGAACGGGTTACAGAATTAATGGGTGAAAGGATGGATAGATGGAAGGTGCAAAGATGGTTAAACGGATGGATGGAAGGAAGGTTGGACAGAAAGATGAACGGATGGATAGTTGAAAGGGTTGATGGAAAAGTACAAGGAAGGATGGGTTAAAAGATGGACACATCAATGGGAGAGTGAAAGGATGGAAAATAGGATACAAATTAATGGACTGGTGAAATGCTTGATATATGAATGGATGGAAACATGAAAGGATTGATGGATGGCTGATCTTTTGATGTGTGATGGGGAAGGGGGAAAATAAAGATGCATGATCAGGTGAATGGAGGATCAAGACCCATCAGTTATCAAAAAGCCAGGTTTTTAAGTTCTTCCATGAAAGAGAGTAGGTTTGTAGTTAGTCTCAGAGACTCAGGGAGGCTATTCCACAATTTTGTGCCTAGAAAGCCGTGGGATCTGCCTCCAATGAGGGCACTGCATATTTTAGGCATAATGGCCAGGTTGGCATTGGAAGAATTTAGGGGTCTAGATGTTGTGTAGCGATTAACACGCTTATTTATGTAGCCGGCTCCTAAGCCATGGAAAGCTTTAAAGAAGATGGTCATCGCTTTGAAGTCGATCCATTCTTTTATGCGGAGAGACTTAAGAATAGGGGTCATACTATATCTGGGTTTAGGTCTCAGGATGGCTCTGGCCGCCGCGTATTGTACCACTTGTAGGCGCTGGATAAGGGATTTTGGAAGACCGAGGTACAAGCTGTTGACATAGTCAAGCTTTGATGTCACCAGAGCCTGCACCACGATCTTTCTGCTCTCAAGCGGTAACAGTGGCAGGAGTTTTTTTAGCATCCAGAGTATGCCAAAGCAAGCGCCAGTCAGATTTTGAATTTGAAAGCGCATAGAGAGTGTCTTGTCTATGACAATTCCTAGGTTTTTGACTTTCTCCTTTTCAGCGGGCGGGGGCGGCAGATCTTTTGGCCACCAAGAGCTCCAGTCAGTCGTTTCTGGATTACCAAAGAAAACAACTTCAGTGTTGTCAGGATTGCACTTCAGCTGATTGATCTTAAGCCAGTTAAAAACCTTTGTGAGGCAAGCCCTAATCATTGCCCCGTCAAAGTTGGTTCCTTTTTCACACGTAAAAATCAGCTGAGTGTCATCAGCATAGGAAACAATTTTGGCGCCCTCTTCCTCTATCAGAAATGCAAGGGGGATAGATACATATTAAAAAGGGTGGGACTGAGAATGGAGCCCTGAGGGACACCTACATTCATGGCCGGAACTGGGGATGAGAAAGGGGAGAGCCAGATGTCCTGAGATCTATTTACCAAAAAGTATGACATCCATGTTAAGGCGGTCCCCCCCAGAACGATGTTAGCAAGTCTCTCCAGGAGCCTCTCATGTGAGAACATATCAAAGGCTGCCAACGTATCAAGCAGTATCAGAACAGCCTTCCCTCCCTGGTCCAGCTTACCCTTACTTCCAGCAGAGCGGGCTCCATACTGTAGTTAGCCCTAAAACCGGATTGGGACTCATGAAGGAGCTTCCCATCTTCAATGTGTTTTTGAGGGCCTTCCTTTACATGCTTCTCTAGTACTCTGGAGAGTGTCAGAAGAAGGGAGATTGGCCTGTAGTTGGCAGGGTCCGTCGGTTTGGCATTAGCCTTTTTTATCAGTGGAAGAATCTTAGCATTCTTCCATAATTTCTGCATGTTGCCTGAGGAGAGAGAAGCATTAAAAAGCTGGTTTACTGTGGGGTTTATGGTGGGAGCTAATAGGTTCAGGATATTCCCTGGACATGGGTCAGTAGGAGAGCCAGACTTAATGCTTTGGAGAGGGGTCAGTGACTTTTCAAGCTGAAACTCAGGGAAAGCTAGTAAAGATGGAGGATCCAAGAGGTGAAATTTGCTATTAGAACTAAGGTAGAAGGTCAGTTCTTCCTCTGAGATGTTAGTGAAGGCTTGTTGGATCATGGAGATCTTTTTGTGGAAGAATTCAACTATTTACTAAGACCATTCTTCAGTGCATGGCCCTTCCTTTGTGCCGGCTTTCAGGGCAGTAAAGGATTTAACTATGCTAAAGATTTCCTTACTCTTATTTTGGGCATTTTTTATCTTGGTTTGAAAGAAGTTTTTCTTGGCTTCTTTGACGAGAATGTAATGAGCTTTTAAGGTGTCTTTATACACCTTCCTGTCCTCAGGTAGATAGGATTTATGCCATTTCCGTTCAATTTTTCCATAATTTCTGTTGCGAGATCTGAGGGAATCGTTAAACCATGGAGCTGGTGGGGCTGACCTCTTTGAGGAGCGGCAAACAACCGGTACCGCTGCATCAATGTTGGTTCGGAGCCATGAATCTATTGAAAGGGCGTCCGAGTCGGGGCAGCCAGACAGCTCTGGTGAGGAACGACTGAGGGCGTCTGCTAACATCGAGAGGGATATTTTATGGAACGTCCTGTAATTAGAGACCCTCTGCCCTGTGTTAGCTCGAGAGGCTGTGGCAGGGTTGGGAATGACGAATTTTAATAGGAGGTGGTCAGACAGGGTAATGGGAAGAGGTAAGCTTACTGATATGTCAAAGTTGTGAACGATTTGGTCTAGGGTATGGCCCTTCTCATGGGTGGCCAAAGAAATAGATGGAAACATGTTGCAGGCCTGCAGCGCCTCCAACAAGGAAATTATTTGAGGGTCTTTTCCATTGTCCAAATGTATATTGAAATATCCCAGAATGAGGCAGTTGTTGTATTTTAAGGCCAGGGAGATGGTGGCTGTATTGAGCGTAGTAATAACATTTCCAATAGCACTGGGAGGTCTGTAAATCAGAAATCCAGCTATGCTATGATGGGGGGATAAGGCACAGCAGAAGCCTAAGCAGTCTAGTTTTTTTATTGTAAATTATGGTGACACCTCCCTACTTCCCAATAGATCGATCCCACATAAGAATTTTATAACCCGTAGGGATGGCCAAGGTGATAGTAGGGTTGGAGGCTTCAAACAGCCAGGTCTCAGTGAGAAATAAAAGATCAGACTGTTCGTCTAAAAGTAGGCCATAAATGTATGGTTCATGCATTTGCATAGAGCGACAATTTAAAAGGGTGGCCTTTAAGTCCTCTGTTTTCTTATTGTTTTTACACTTGTTGTTGCGTGGGAGGATCTTGGGTGCAAGTTTCCTGGGCTGGAGGAGAGACCAGGTGCACTTATTGCATTGAAAGTCTACCTCCAAGCTCGGATCAGCGGCTGTACACTGACATAATGGCAGCCGCCTAAGGCTAAGCAGTGTTTTCCTCTTGCAATATAGTGGAAGAAACTCACTGGAGGGGAACTGGGCAGCATGGCCGGTGCCGAACGCCTCCAGGCGCAGACAGTCTTAACGCGTCCGTTTGCCAACGCAGCTGAGGAAGCGGAAACTGCGTAGGCATAAGTGAGGAGCCCGATAGTAGCCCCAGCCCTGCGCACAATCGGCGTATCAGCCACGGCGGACCAGGACTGGAGGAAAAGCGAGATGCAAATCGAAGCAGCTAAGGAGGTGTAGGCAAGCAGAATCAAGTAAAGTGCAAGTGCGCATAGGTAGGAGAAATTGTTAAAAAGCACAGAGTAATTCAGCCAGACATATACAATTTAAAAAGAAATAAAAACCTAGTAGCAGGGGAGGAAACACTAAATCCTACAGCTATCAGCAGCGCGCATCCGTTTACATCGGGAATATATAGGCTGATGCCTATGATACAAACTGGATCGCTAACACAGCTGAGGAAGCGAAAATTGCGTGGGTGGAAGTGAGGAGCCCGATAGTAGTCCCAGCCCTCTGCACAATCGGCGTATTAGCAGCAGCGGACCAGGACTGGAGGAAAACCGAGATGCAAATCGGAGCAGCTAAGGAGGTGTAGGCAAGAAGAATCAAGGCAAGGGCGCGTAGGTAGGAGAAATTGTTAAAAAGCACAGAGTTATGCAGCCACACATATACAATTTGAAAAGTATTAAAAACCTAGTAGCAGGGCAGGAAACCCTGAATCCTACAGATGTAAGCTGTGCCTGTCCTTTTACATCGGAATTATATAGGCTAATGCCTATGATACAAACTGGATCGCTAGCGCAGCTGAGGAAGCGGAAACTGTGTGGGAAACTAAACAAATTAGATCATAAATTCAAAGGTGTCCTGAACAGGGGCCCCCAAAATATGTTTGGCCCAGGGCCCCCAAAATCCTTAAGATGTCCCTGGGAGGATGTCTGGATAAGGGGAAGGAAAGATAAATGTATGGTGAATGCATGGGTAGGTGGATGGACAAGTGACTGGATGGTGAAAGGATGCATGTATAGGTAAAAGGGTGAAAGATGGATGGATAGTTGTCTGGAAGGTATGCAGAAAATGAGAAAACTCTTAAGGGTGAATCAGACTTACTAATTCACCTCTCATTGGCATGAGAGGTGTGGCTCAAGGTGGGCGTTATTTTAATAAGCTGGTTACTCCCTTACCACCAGCCTTGAATACACCAGTCCCCTATAGAAATGTTAGACATCTCACTGTTAGAGCCCTAATAGTCTGTCTGCACATATCAACTCATATTTAAAGTTGTCACATTTCTTCCTTTAAAGTAATCGGTCCTCACCGTAGCCTTAACAACATAACCTTTGCATTGCAGCTATTTACAACTTTTGAAACCTGATGGGAGAGATAGCCATCTTAGTTTGATGAAAGGCTTATCTTCACGAAGGTTTTTATGCCCATCGCAAATAAAATCAGCAAGGCCAGAAGTGAAGATCACAGAGTATGGACTTTCTTCATGAAACTTGATACCCTGAGCTCACTCATAAGAGAAGCTCTGTATTAAATGAACATAGAGTATGGAATCCCCTCCGACACTTTAGAACAGTGACTCTTCCAAACAAGACCTGTGAAGAATAAATTGGCAGTGAGTGAATAACAGAGATTGAGAAATTTAATTTTTCCAGTGGAAATGCGACTATTCACTATAAACAATAGGGATAAAATGAATACAGAAGCGTAGCTGTATTCTGTTTCCCTGGAGATAAGGCCCACCTCCACAGAGAAGGCGGGATTAGAATGGCACTGAACCTAAGCTCTCTAATGCTCTAACCCACCGCCCATTAATAGGTTAAGAATGGCGCTTGCAGCGAAGCTGGATATCCTTCTAATCCCTACGAGCAACGACTCAGGTGCACTTGCCCATCCAGTCTCTTATGTCCTCTGCATTCTGGTAGTTAGAGTTTTCCTTCTCTTGTAATAACTGCAGGGCCATGAATATTCGCACTGAACTACGTTAATATCTAACAAAGGTCTCAGCCTAGCTAGTATCTCCTTTTTCCATCCCTTTCTGTAAGAATTCGATCCCTCCTTTCGTCCTAAACAGAATGTCTTCCCAGTCTCGGCAGGTATTCCCTCTCACACCAGAGGTACTGAGGGCCTCATTTATGAAAACTGTCGCATCGCTGCGTGAAAACAGCGAGGTGACAGTTTTCACTGCACCCTCCTTGCGACATGATGGATGTGTTATATTTACTGTCTGGCACGTAATGTCGCAAAAAATGACAGATAAAACAGTATTACTGACGTATCTGTCAGTGCAAAAGTGACTCATTGCTGGGGTGTGTCTGAAAACAGACGCAACTCCAGCAATGTGTCCTTTCACATGGGGCAACCCCCATGTGAAAGGGCCTGCATCAGTCTTACGCCTGCTGTGAAGGAGGTGTAAGATATTGACGCAGTACCGTTCTATAAGAGGCGCTGTGAAATCTCATAGATTTCACTGCACCACTTCTACCAGGCTTTTTGCGGTGAACCCCCCCCCCACCCCCCTGCATACATTATACCAGCTGCAGGTATAATGTAGCGCAGGGCTTTACAAAGTGTCCCATCTGCTTAGATGCATCAATTTGTAAATAGGGCGCAACGTGGAGCATTTTTGACGCTGACGCTGCGTCACAAAGAGTGACGTAGGAGCTCATAAATATGCCCCTGAGTCTCTCCTCCCACCCTCAGCAAATATTCTGGAAGGTAGCACAGCTCATTCGTGAATTATGTTAGTTTGTGTTCATGCAGGATGGGGCCGGAGGAGCAGAATCCAATAGCAAAAATATGCTGGCAATGGGATTGCTTTGCTGCATGTATCACTGGGGGGGGGGTTATTTTAGCATGCATGACTACATTGCTTCTTTTTCCCTGAACACAGCTTGGATTAGCTGTTCAGCCTGCAGCAAATTGTTTCAGAAAAAAACACATACACAATGTGTTTTTTTATTGACCCCGTATGCTATTAAGATCAAACCGAAAAAAAAGCATTGATTATTTAAAATGTTTTACAAGGTGCTAAGGTCCAGGCATAGTGTGACATTCTTTTCTTTTCTGAGACCTAGGTGCTACTGTTGGTTGATCTTTCCTCCCTGGGTAGCAGATGAGAATAAGTGGAAAGTTTATTTCACAAATTATATTGAGTAGAAGGATGAGCCATTTTTATCCAGCCTTTCCCATAATGTGTAAACTTTCTTTCATTGAATTTCCTCCACAATTCTGTTTTCAGTTTATAGAACAGTGCACTCTAGTTTTCTCTACCAGATGGATCAATCTAGTCTTGTGGGAGAAGAGTATGAGGTATAAAAATTTAAGCAAGGCATTGCAAGTTTTATTCCAAGTAGGTTGTGGATGCCAGGCCAGCTGGCAACTGCAGACACCTATTTTCTGGTTAGAGAAAGCTTTAGCTGGCAGACTCGGCCGGTACTAGTAGGAGCAGTGGGGTGGGGCGGGGTGGGGTGTGGCAAGTCGACATACTACAGGATAGGGAAAATAAAATACCTAGATAAATAAAACGACTTACCTGGCTCTCACTGCATCCCGTCATGTGTCCACTTCCCACCTTGCCCTGCCACTTTTTGGTATGGCATACTATCAAGTCTGCACCCATATGATGGTGCATGTATCATGTCACTGCCACCAGACCTCTACAGCTACCCAGAAAGCAGCAGCCAGTATCCAGAGATGACATGGTTTGTTACACCACACAAGAAGCAACCCTACAATAACCACATGAAAACCACGTCTACACTATATAAAAATAGGTCAAAACATGCATTTATTTTGATAGCAGTGGTGCGGAAGATACATGAAAGACATGACAGTTCCCATGATGAGAAAACAAATATAAAATGTGTGTGTATGTGGGCAGATGACCTCCTGTGGAGTGCTACTCTGTTCAACACCAAGAATATCTGTGCAGGTAATTTTTCGTTCCCGCTGGAAGAATGTAAAATAGCAGTTTCTGCTTTGGGACATTTGCTGTCCCCACACATTGCTTACCATATATCATTATACAAGGCTAATCTGTTTCACATTTTGCTTGCTATTTTGTTTTAGGAGACTGGAACAGTTTCTAAGTGCAGGAAGCCTTGATTACATTATATTGCAAACCTGTTAAGCTGTAAAACATTTTGGCCTAAATTTACAAGAGGCCTGCACCACCGGAGCATCACTTTTTATGATGATTCAGTGGCACAGGCCTCTCAGTCATATCTATGACCCAATGCAAAGCCATCTGCATCGCTTTGCATGGCCTCATACATATGGAGTAAGGCAAAGCAGCGCAAAGTGCTGCCTTGCCTTGCTCTATGTCAAGAGGCATTCCATGGGTGTTGCTGTGGGTGTCACCACTCAACACCCATGAATTGTGACACAGCCCCATATTTGCAACATCATGTAAACCTGGGGCTGCACCAAAAATGTACACCTCCCCTATTCACCACCTATTTCTAGACTCCCTTTTCCGGTTAAGCTCATTGAAAATATCATGAATTCAGGACTCACACAATTCATGAAGTAACATAATGTGCTAGACCCAACTCAATGTAGCTTTTGATCAGAACATAGCACTGAGACAGCACTAATCAAAGCTACAGATGAACTTTAAAATACTCTTGATGGTGAAGGAAATGCAGCTTTGATCTATTCTCTGCCTTTGATACGGTGGATCAGTCGATACTTTGCCTTTGTCTTGAGACTATAGGTATTAAAGGAGCAGCCCTAGACATATTTAGATCATTCCTAATTAATAGGGAAAATACCGTGATGCTGGACAAGTTCAGATCAAAAACATTTTCACTTCTGTTTGGAGTGCCGCAGGGGTCCTCGCTCAGCCCCTCTTCATTCAACCTTTATGTTGCCCTGATGATTCAATATTTTGGTCTTTCACTCACCTCCTACGCAGATGATACACAAATTGCGGTCTCTGCGCCAAATAAGGTCAATAATACAAGTGCTCAGCTTCATGAAAGAATTCTACACCTGGATGGACAGGCATTGCCTCAAGCTGAATGCAGAGAAAACTGAAGTGATGTTCTTTGGAAATGACCCTTGCTTCTAGACTTTTGACTGCTGGCCACCAGCGATGGGCCCACTTCCTACTCCATCTACCAAGGTTAAAAGCCTGGGAGTGATTCCGGATGACAAACTTAATTTCAGAAAACAAATTAAGTCTATCATATCCACCTCTTATAGCATGTTAAGAATCATCAGAAAGATTATTTCCTATATTCTAATTAGCACAAGAAAAACTGTTATAACCTCACTCGTTTTATCGAAAATTAACTATTGTAATGGCTTATATTCCAATCTGCAGAAACAATATATAAATAAACTGCAGGTTCTGCAGAACTCAGCTGCCAGAGTCCTGCTCAACCTGCCAAAATATCAGTCTGTCACTTCGGCCATTTAAGAACTACACTGGCTGACAGTCAGAAATCCCATCGAATTAAAAACGCTTTGTCTTACTTTTAAGGCATTACATGGCACAGGTCTGGAATTCTTGAGAAACTTGATTTCTTGGTATACTCCTAATGGGAACCTTAGATCTCTGACTGCATATACAGTCACACCATCCAGATTTAGGAAAGATAGATGAGGCGGCTGTAGCTTCCAAGCAGGGGCCACCAGACATTGGAATACTCTACCCTCCTACAAGAGTTCTTCATCCTCTCTGCTGGTTTTTAGAAGGTTTGTCAAGATTTGGTTTTTTAACTTGTAAGTTATTCATCACACCATGCTCCTCTACTATGCTTAGTTATGAGTGCCAAGGCAACCGGAGGTATAAGCAGCGCTATATAAAATCATTTAACACAACATAGATACACACTATACAAGGCAAATGTCGTAATATGCCCCTCATTTATGCACAGCTACCTAGCAAACAAAGTACAACTTACTATGAGATTTTAAACCACATCAAAGTAAAAACCAACTACTCCTCTTCAGACAAAATTGTCATAGACTTTGAACGGGCAATGATACAAACACACAGTCATACAAGGCTGCGATTACCACTTTAACCAAAGTATTTTGAAACATCTACAAACATCTGCATTAAGTATAGACTATGTAACAAACAGCCAGTTTTCTTTTGGAATTTAAAAAAAAGGTATGCATATGTGCCTTTAACCGATTAAGCTAACCACTACAACATGATAATAGAATACATAATTCACCAAAGAAATGAACACAAACTAAGTCCACTATTCAGCTACTTCAAAAGCACTTGGGTTAACAGACTTCACCGCTCTGGACACAGATGCCAACCCAAATTCCAAATACCATGGTGGAATGTCCATGAGAGAAACATGGCTCAACAAGCCAAAACCACCAACACAGAGGAAGGATGGCACAATGCCTTCCAAGCCACACTTGGAAGAACCCAATCACTACTGTACAAATTCATAGATTAACTCAAACAACAAAGCTAATAACAACTAAGGATAAATGGTCTGTAAATCATATCAAACTTATAATAACTAAACAAGCCAGGGAAATGTATGAAATGCTAAAATTCAGAGTCATACTCTTTGTAAATAGCAAAGGAGTATGCTATCCAGAAATGATAGCTAAATCGCAATTATAGACCATCTACCCACCAATATACTTATAATCAAGAAGGAACAAAAACTAGCACCACTGTAAAAGAACAATTTGAAATAAATATTATATTTTTCAAAATGAATTAGAATATAACACAAATATATTAATAAAGTACAAAATAGGACTGCTAAATGAAAAATATATTTTGAATATCTAATTAAAAATATTCATAGGGAAACCAGAAATATGAAGTATATAAAATATACAAATCAGCTGAAAAATTAAAACAGACACATACAAAATATAACTTTTCAGTTGCAGTAAAAACAATATATATACATAATAAAGTATTACAATCTCCTCCTAAAAATGAAGAGAACTATTGTACTTACAGTTGTGTAGCTGATGTTCTTGATCCACCTCAGAAAAATTCAATCCACAAAAAAGTTTTTTAAAAAAACTAAACAAAACAAAAAATGCAAAAATCAACTGACCAAATTAATTCAGCTGAAGTAGTTCACAGTAATTGGAAACCATAAACATACCTGAACAATTGAAAGAAAAAACTGCCCAAAAGGACATAAAAAATATTGATGGTTTACAACAAAATTTATTTCATTTTTTTTTTAAACAAAGCATTAAAAATAGGTGCAATTGTTGCACATCGACTTCCTAACCTGTAAAAAAATATAACACACACACCCTCACAATACATACATCTTAAAAGCAATGCAGACATAACATCAGAACACTACAAACATGGAACAACACGTTCATATATGTAACATAATATGCCACTACTACAAAAGTATAGTTATGCCAACTGCATTAGACTGCATCACAATGCAAAACAAACTAGCACTAAACAACCTTACTAAAACAACTAACACCATAACCCACACTAACTAGACCTACCCATGCACACAACCTCTAAAACCCTAACTAAAACCTTAACAAAGGTATTACCTTGTCATTGAACATCCATAGGAACCACAACCATCACAAAAACAATAAATTGCAAAATGACACTAATATGGTATAAAATACAGGTAACAGTGAAAAAAATGAAAAACTAAAAAATGACTATCTTCCTATGGAAACCAATAGACATGTTATAAAAAGTGTACAAAAGTTATTAAAGAGTGAAAAAAAGGAAAGGTGCAAAATTTGTTAAAATGTGTAAAAAATGTAACAATGTTTTGAACAAATAAAAACGTATATGTAAAGTATAAATTAAATAGTGAAAGTAGAAAATACTATACACAAATGTTGTACCACTGTATAGTTATGTATTTTCCTTTGCAAAAGAATATGTATCTAAAATAAAAATAAAAATATCTATTTAATAAAATAAATAAAATACATAAAGAATATTTCAAAACCGTGACATGGTTTGCTTTTTTCTTCTAATAAACTGTACATTATACAACAGTAGAAAATTCTTACTATTTTGCGGAAGGTATTTGATACTGAAGGATAAGATTTACTATTCCCAATCCAATGTAAACCATTTTGGGGAAGGTGGCGGACACTAGAGAGGTGAGATGTACTATTCCCATTCAAATCTAAACCATTTTGTGGAAGGTGTTGGACACTAAAAGGGCCTAATTTGCTATTCCCACTCCAGCGTAACCCATTTTTTTAAAGGTGTTGGAAACTTAAGGGGTTTGATTTACTATTTAAAAAATATATATATTTATGTAGTGCGACGAATGCCCACAGGGGTCTGGGCGCTGGCATCTATATTACAGAAACACTAAGCACAACCAAACCACGACAGGACCTTACAGAGAAATGGAGAAAAGCCAAGTTCACAAAAGCTTTAGAAAAATTAACAAATTAGATTGAGATCTTAACGGCAGGGGCATTTGATTCTATAACAAGGATGTATTATGAATAAACCTCTTACCACCCAAAGAGGTTTTTCCGATCTTAGAAACCTGCAGCATCTTAGCTGTAGCTGATTGCATTTACACTTTGCCTGCCCAGTGGGAGGTTAGTCAACCTTTCAGGTCTCCTTTGGTAATTTGGCTGATGCAGAAGACTTATTGGCCCAGTTGTTGCACAGTCTTTCTCTGTCTAGGCCTTTGGTGAAACCATTATTTCCTTTGTGAGATCTGCCTCTGGTTCTGAAGGCTTTGGTCTCTCATCCTTTTGAGCCTATAGAGATGGTGGCTATTAAGTTCTTGACCTTTAAAGTGATGTTTTCAGTGGCTATAACTTCTGCAAAGTGAATTGGAGAGTTGGGGGCTCTTATGGCAAGGGAGCCATCTTTGTCTTTTTCTGACGATGGGGTGGTTCTCCATCTGGATTCTTAATTTGTTCCCAAGGTCGCTTCTCAGTTTCATAGAGATGAGGCGGTGATTATTCTGCCCTTGATTGCTAATGGATACTCTGATTTTGAAGTGCAATGTTGCCTACTGGATGTTAAAAGAGCTCTTTTGGTCTAGCTGAATAAGACAAAATCTTTTTGTAAGACCTATTCCATATTAGTCTCTTTTGGAGAATCTATTAGAGGTGATAAGACTTCTTCTTTATCAGTCAGAAGATGGATCAAGCAATTGATATCTGTAATCTATAACCGGGTCTGGTGGCTCAGTGGACTAATGCGTCCACTGCAGGGGCCTGTGTTCGACCTCATGGTCACAGGATCAAATCCCAGTGGGTCCACTCAGACTTTCATCCATCCGAGGTCGATAAAATGATTACCATTGAGTTGGGTAACAATGAACATCTGTTATTCAGCGCCAAGAGACCTCTGGGTGA
This sequence comes from Triturus cristatus, assembly GCF_964204655.1. Taxonomy (NCBI): domain Eukaryota; kingdom Metazoa; phylum Chordata; class Amphibia; order Caudata; family Salamandridae; genus Triturus; species Triturus cristatus. The sequence continues at coordinate 774,331,493 of NC_140593.1, forward strand.
ACGTGTGCTTTACAAATGCACATGTTATGTTATCTATTCCTCATCTGGATTGGAAATCCTGCTGTGATTTGAGGTAGATCCACCTGTGGGGTTGTTGCTACCTGGGCAGAGTTTAATGTGGTTTCCATTTCAGAGATTTGTCGGGCAGCTACATGGGCTACCTCAACTACTTTTATTAAACATTATCATTTGCAGAATTTTTTATGTGATAATAACTTTGGTCTGGGGGTTTTGCATTCTGTTGTTTCTTGAATTGCCTATTCTGATGTTCTGAATAAATCACTATGGGGTGCCACATTCTTGTGAGGGCTATTTGTTGTGATTTTTGCATTACCATATGAAATGCGGAGGGACAGCTTGGGTATTCCTGATTAGTGATGAAGGAGACGAGGAAAAGGAATCCCAAATTAATATCTGACATATGTATCTCTTTATTAATTGAAAATGTAGTTATATGCATTTTAATGATTTTGAGAGTCTCAAGTAGGCATGTTAAAACCTCTCTGTAGCACAGGCATCTGATTCTGGAATTCTTCAGAAGAATTATTTTCTTTAAGTAGAGATGAAAAGTTTTGCTCTGAGGTTCTGAGCTTTTTGGACATTCAAGATACTCTGATTTCTGAAGAAAGTGCTTAATTCATTTGAGAATCCACCTGATGGTTTTCCCCCACAACATTTGCAGGGTTATGAAGAAACTCCCAAAAATGTATGTGGTGAATCCTCATTTGGATGTAACTAATTCTTCAAAAATTGATGGACCTTCTTTTTCTACCAAACTCCGAGTCAGTGTGTTGATGCTGTTATGTATCCTATGGTGGGAAACACAAACAGGTCAACAAAACTGTGGCTTTCTATGCAAGGTTATGCACGTATTTATTTATTTATTTATTTATTTATTCAGTGTTTTGTATAGCACGAACATGACCCCGTAGGGTATCAGAGCGCTTCACAGATCATGGCAAGGTAAATTATCTGGTACAAAGTTCTGTACAGCATTAAATATATTCCAAACCAGTTTAAAGTTGACATCTCTATTTCTTTTGATAACTGTTATAGAACGTTTGCATGCTGTAATATTAGAGGGACCATGTCCCGAAGGGAAGCAAGAGCCCTGTAATGGACAAACGACATTAGCTCTAAAAACTCCTGTGTCCTTGAGCGAGAGTATGTGGGCGAGCCATGTGTGGATGCGCCGTAATGTTTACGGTAGGAATTTACTCATTAAGAAGATCTTAGTTTCTTTCTTGAATCTTGCATGGTTGGGTAGCCTTCTGATATCTGGGGGTATCGAATTCCATATTCTCAGTGCGGCACCTGAGAACGCTCTCTTGTAAGTTTTTATTTTTTGTGGAAAATCAGTGGTTTTAGCGCTAGGTCTCTGGCGCTCCTTGATTGTCTGTTTCCCCCAGAAATCACCAGTTTTTGTGCTCGGTATCTTGGTGATTCGAAGTGTAGAGCTTTGTGCGTGCTGCACACCAGTTTGAGCTGAATTCTGGCTTCATTAGGTAGCCAGTTCAGTGCTTTCAGGTGAGGAGAGATGTGGTCGAATTTTTTTGAAACTCTTATGAGCCTTGTTGCTGCGTTGAGGCAGGCTTTAAGGGGTGCTGTTGCAATTTTGGGGAGCCCAGAAAGTGCAGTGCATCCGTATTCAATCCTCGAGATTACTAATGCTTGAACTGCCATTTTGAGGTCTGCCGTTTCGATGGACGGTTTCAATTTCTTAATGTAACTCAGGTGAAATCTTGCATTTTTCGCCAGTGTGTCAATGTGTGACTGCATGTTTAGGCTTTGGTCTAGCATTATTCCTAGAGATTTGGTTGAATCTACAGTGATCGGGGTGCAGTTAAGTGTGGTAATCAAATTGGTCCATTCCTTTATAATGGGCGGACTTTTGGCGGGTGAGATTAGGAGGAATTCTGTTTTTTTAGCGTTTAGTTTAAGCTGATTGCTTGTTAGCCATTGCATCCTCACTCGTAGAGCCTTGTTCATTGTTCTGATCTCCTCTACGGAGGAGATCTTAATGTAAATCTGAGTGTCGTCGGCATACATGTGGAAAAGGATGTTGGCACGGTGGAGTATGTCCGTTAGTTGTTTCACGTATTGGTTGAATAGTGATGGGGAGAGGGTTGATCCTTGTGGAACCCCTATCTGGATGGGGGATGATGCTGACAGGTTCTTATTCACCAGAAATCTTTGTGGTCTGTTCTTTAGGTAGGATTTGAACCATTCAAGAACGTTCCTGGAAAAACCCATCCTGTTCTTATGAAGTTCTAGTAACATTTCATGGTTAACTGTGTCGAATGCGGATGATAAGTCAAGCAAGATTAGTAGATATGCTTTGTTTTGGTCTAGAGCGAGTAGTGTGTCATCTACAATGTGGAGAATTGCTGTTTCTGTACTATGGTTTGGTCTGAATCCTGATTGACAATCTTCTAGTAATTGGAATTTAGATATGTGCTGGCTTAGTTGTTGCTGAACACATTTTTCAATCACTTTAGCTAATAGGGGAATATTGGATACTGGCCGAAAGTTGCTAGGATCAGCGGGATTCTCTGTCGATTTCTTTATGATGGGAATGACTTGTCCAATTTTTAGACAGTCTGGGAAATATCCTTGAGACAGGGAAGCATTGACTATCGATGTCCAGCTGGGTATAATCTCCTGGTCTATGTACGGCATAAATTTTGCAGGGAGTGGGTCATTGAAGTGATTGTTACGCTTAATGGCCGATAGGGTTTTCAGGATGTCGTTTTGGTCATATAGCTCAAAAGTGGACCACTGAGCTTCGTTTTTGGGTATTGAATCGTTGGGCATCGATGGAATATTTGGTTGGGAGGCCTCCCATGTAGTAACTGCTGACTTCAGCTCGCATTCCAGGGATGTGGCCTTGGAAGAAAATTAATTTGTGAATTCCTCACAGTTAATTTGAGATTTTGTTGCTTCTAGTGCGGATTTGTACGTTTTGTTTGATTGTTGTTTAACCAGTTCAAATAGTTTCCGAGGTCGGTTTTTCGCGTTTTCCAATTCCGTTCTGAAGAAATCTTTTTTTGACTTCAGAATATTTTTTATTGTAGACGCTTCTGGTTTTTCTTAGCAGTTTTAGCTGTGAGGATGATGGCAGCTGTCTCCATTTCCTTTCTGCTAGTCTCAGTTTCTTCATTTAGCATGTCGCTGAACCAGGTTTTTTTTATCTTTGTCCGATGTTTGTTTTAGTTTTAACGGTGCGATGGTGTCCATTTTCTGTGACATCTTCGCATTGTAGTGTTCCGTGAGTTCGTTGGAGTTTGACATATTTCTGGGAGGGGTAAGATCTCTCCTGCAAAGCAACGCCAGCTTCACCTTGTCCACGTTCTTTGTGGTCCTCACCCATTGTTTGGGTTTGATTGGTTGAGTGGTTCTTTTCTTTAGTGCTCTGGGAATTTGGAAGGTTATTATGTGATGATCTGACCAGTTACAAGGTATGATTGAGGTGAAACTCACAGCTTTATCTTGGGATATGATCCAGTCTAGCGTGGAGCTTTTCACATGCGTTGGAAGCGTGCAAGCTTGTACAAGGTTTTGATCTGCTAGGAAGTCTTTGATGAGGTTTATATGGCTGTCATTAGGATTGTTCCAGTGTAAATTGAAGTCTCCAAGGAATATGTCATTGGAGTGTGGGGAGGTGTTTGCTGTGATGATCTCCATTAAGTGGTCGATAAAAGGTTCATTGTATTCATATGCCAAATGGTTGGTGTTTAGCCCAAGTTTTAAATAAAGCAGCCCTTATTACGCTAACTGTAAACATAAAATCTCAAGTTTGTATACCAGTTTCTAAAAACAAAGAGCTTGAAGGTCAATTTTTTATTTACGTTACTTAAGAACCACTTACTCACTCTGTTCAGTAATCCTTTCACTCATCACACCCATGTATGTGTGATTTGTACCGCTACAGTGCTTAATATTGACCTTTTTTGACTTCCATACAATGCCTCATTAAAGTAAGAATGTAGGCCTCATGGAGTCATGATACTGATAATGTACTTTTCTTTCTTTCATGGTGTTAGGAAAAGCTTTGTTTGGCACCATGCCTTTCCTCTGTTATTGCAGAACAGTTGCAATTGCTCATGTAATGACCCTGGTGTAAAATCTTTTTTATCAGTTTCCTCTTCTTTTTTGGTGTATCAGCTTTCCTTGCACTGGGTATTTTGAGACAATGGTCACCTGATTAGTGCATACCTTGACTGGAGAGCATAGTAGAGTTGTAACATGTGGTGGATGTGCAGGCTTGATTATTGTAGTTGATCAGGCTATAGTGGCTTTAGCCTGATGAGCAAATGCTACTGATCCAGCGTCTGTCAGGTACAATAGTCCATACTTAAATATGCATTCTTCTGCTTCAATATTCCACCGTTGTTATTCAACAGTATATGTCCCCCAATCTAATCTCTATATTTGCATGTCCAGTTTCTGCCTGGGCATGTCAGAGGGACAGTCAGTGATGGCTTAATTGATGCTCGTTTGTATCTTTGGGTATTTCTGCACCAGTATGCGTGTTGGTAATAGCACCTGACTATTCGACCTTGTTACCGCCACGTCTACATCTATTTCTATCATCCTTTGTTGATGTGCACATCAGTTCTTTTTTACTATGCATATTGTTGAAAACTATGTGATTTCTATACTCAGTTATTGCATTTGCCATAGGCTTAAAGCTTTATATTGCTCTCCATTGGATTCAGGACTTAGGACGTAGAATTAGGATTTAGAATGTTCCAAAAAGATCGTCGGTTGGTGGTGCTGTTTTTTGTGGCTTGCATGACAAGATGGTTATCTGTTAACTCTGTTCCTTTGATTTTTGATGTGCAGGAGAAAGCCTATGTTTCCTGTTTAAATCACAAGAAGGACAAATAATGCACCCTATATTCTTTTGCAGGGTTTAGGTTGATTGTGGAAACATTGTTCTTCATCATTCATTCCCCAAAACGCGTCTTTGGGAAATGTGTTACTTATTCTTTAGTATTACTTATCTTATGCGTCAATGTCTCCCAGGATGTTATGCTTAATGCAGTTCTCTTCCCATTTGGCGTCACTTAGCACAGCAAGTGTGAAATCTGTGTCAATGGCTCCCTCCTTGAACTCATCTGGTATGGATAGATTTGCCTTTAGCCAGTTCCCTCTTTTCTGGATCTGTGGGCATAACACATAAAATTTCAATTATGATTAGATTAGATTAGAATACTTGTAAAGGGCATGACTGCCTCGGCAAAGAGGCGTCCTAGCGCTGAAGCGAAATGAGAGGGTTACAGCCTAGGGATTAGAGTTGAGAGAAGAGCCATTTCTTCACAAGCCGTCTGAAGACTAGGTGGTCAGAGATACTACGAATGTGTACGGGAAGGGAGTTCCATAAAGATGGGGCCAATCGCTTAAAAGAACGGCAACCAGATCTGGCTCTTCGAATGCGTGGAATATGAGCGAGCATAAGATTAGCTGAGCTAAGTGCACATGGTGGAGAGCAGAGGGAGCACAAGTCACTCAGAATCTCTGGGCCAATACCAGTCAGAATCTTATGCACAATACAGAGGGTCTTGAAATGTACTCGATGTGCAAGGGGCAGCCAATGCAGACGAGAGAGAAGATTTGAAGCATGACTGTACTTAGGGAGAGAAAAGATGGCCCTTGCCGCAGCGTTCTGAACACGCGGCAATCGGTTCACAACAGCCTTATTAGAGCCAAGAAGAAGCCCGTTACAGTAATCTAATCGAGCCAATATGGAAGCTTGGATGATCATCTGCCGATTTTGGGCATTAAAATGGCCAAGTATTGGTTTACGGCCGCGTAGCAGCCCAAAACATTTCCCTGCCACTGATTTGGCATGTGTCTCAAAGGTAAGATCTTTGTCGAGCAGAATGCCCAAATTTCTCACTGCAGGTTTAGGGGCCGGAGGGACTCCAAGAGCTGGAGGTCACCATACATTATTCCAAAGATGGGAGTCTTTACCAATCAGAAGGATCTCAGATTTCGCAGAGTTCAGCTGCAAAATACAGGCTGTCATCCATTCTGCAATGGCCAGAATGTCTTCTTTAAACTTCATTCTGTCCTGGCTGGGATTGTTAGATAAGGTGATCACCAGTTGGGTGTCGTCAGAGTACGACACCATGGAGATTCCCCTTGCTTTGGCCATCCACGCCAGTGGATTCATGTAAATGTCAAAGAGTGTAGGGCTCAGCGCCGAGCTCTGAGGGACCCCACAGCGCAGTGGATGAGTACGGGAGGCAAATAGATGGGCTATCACCTGAAAGGTTCGATCGAACAGGAAGGAGGAGAACCACGACAAGGCTGTATTACTAATCCCATCTCCTCCAGGCGGTGGAGCAGGATTTTGTGGGAGACCGTATCAAATGCCGCACTCAGATCCAGCAAGACAAAAACTGAGGTCCTGCCAGTATCTGCTACGGATTTCAGTTGTTCCACCACCGTCAGCAATGCAGACTTGGTGCTGTAACGTGGTCGGAACCCATTTTGAGAGTTGTCAAGTATATGATTAGCTTCCAAAAAGTGTGTTACTGTTGAGTTTACATGGGCTTCCAGAATTTTAGATAAAAATGGGAGCAGTGATATTGGATGATAATTTTCTGGCTTGGAGGAGTCCAATGCAGGTTTTTTCAGGAGAGGGACCACTTTTGCATGTTTCCAGGAGTTTGGGATCACCGCCGAAGTGAGGGATAAATTCAGGAGATCAAGGCACTTTGGTAGGAGACCCTGTTGAGCATTCCTGAAGGCGTCAGGTCTAAGGGGGTCGTCTGGAGATCCTGATTTAATTTTAATCACTAGTCCTTCTAGGTCTTTGAGGAGGATAGTGGGTAGAGATGTGAGCGAGACGGTCTCAGGGCGGATGTACATATTCCTTTTGTTGGTGTCATGATTTCCTGTACGCTCAAAGTCATGGTAAATACCCTCTACTTTATCAAGGAAGAAATTAGCCAGATCCTCGCATTGTTGACTAGAGGAAATGGCACTGCCCGGAGCCGAAGAAGGAGTGACCAGATCCTTTAGAAGAGAGGAAATGGTTTAACTGCGATTGGTGCTGGTGGTAATCAGGCTAGAGTAGTGGGCTACTCTAGTTTTATGGACTAGTTTGTGGTAGCATTTGATAGCTGCTCAATACTGAGATTTAGCCTGAGGGTCATATGTGCGTCTCCATGCTCTTTCTAGAACTTTCCATTTCTTCCTACCTAGGGTCCGTTCCTCATTAAACCAGGCGTTAGCCCGCGTTCCTTTAGAATGGGTAAGTTTGAAAGGAATGCAGGTATCTAGGGCTTCGGTTACCCACCTATGAAAGAGTGCGTCAGCCTCTTCCATATTAAAGGATCTGTTTGGAGGATTTGTCCTCAAGGCTGTGAGAAAAGCCTCCTGGTCAAATTTATGCCATGGCCATTTCAGTGAGGGGGGCTGATTAGACTGGGACTTCAAGTCAACCAGTGTTAGTTGCATTTGGATGAGAGAGTGATCTGTCCTGATCATGGGAAGAGGAGTTAGAACTTCCAGTGACTCCAGGTTAGAGAAAACAGGATCAAGGAGGTGCCCGGCGTTATGCGTAGCGCCAGGAACCAATTGGGTTAATTAGCAGGCTGCTAAGTCTCCTAGGAGGCTAAGAATATCCGGGGATTCTAGCATTTCCAGGTGGAGATTCAGATCACCTATAATATTGAAATTGGCAGTCTGAAGAGCTAGGATTTAAGTGGTATTCGCCAGAGCTTCTCTAAAAGTTTTAGATGGGCCAGGTGGGCGATAGATTAGGAGGCCAGAGAAAGTAAAATTAGCACTCATAGCAATTTTAAAAAGCGCACTCTCCCCATTCAGGCTGGTCTTGGGGTGTGAAGCTGCACGAATAGACAGTTTTATATATGATAGCAATACCGCCCCCTGTTCTATTGAGACTACAGATGGCATAGCCTGAGGGGAGGGCAAGTGCAGGTATAGCCATGGAGGCCTCGGAGAGCCAAGAATCTGTTTAAAAGACAGCCTCAGGAGAATAGTCCTGGAGGAGGTCAAACACCTCAGCATGGTGTTTAGACAGTGAACGGCAGTTAATGCTTAGGATGGAGTGTATTGAAGTCCTAGGACCTAGAGGTAGAGGCTGTCCTGGAGGTTTCCTCCTGTAAGTGCATTGTCCACAGAAAGTAGGGCAGTCGTCTGGAGCCCAACTGTGGGCCCTGCATTCACCGACAATTTGTAAGGCTAGTAGTGAATTGCGAGAGTAAACTAATCTAGGTGCTTTGGGAGAGACAGAAGCCCTGGCTCCTGGTGACGACCAGGCGCGGACGGGCGCAGACGGGCTTGCCTTAGGCGCGCCAGCAGTGCATCAGCGGTGCGCCCGCTGCGCACGTCCGCTGCGTGTCCTCGCAGTGGCACCCATTAAATGCCACGGGGGCTTAAACAGACTCCACCTGGGCTGCGCACTGATTGGCTAAGAGCCAACCAATCAGCGCGCTCGCTCTGCAAAGCAGGAAGTGAGAGCGGCGATTCCGATGCAAATAGGTAGAGTTACGCTTTTTTAAATAAAAAGGAGCAGATAGGAAATTGTGAGTGCAGACGTAAAAACAATTAAAACTTGCTCAACAAATGTTCCCCCAACAATTTCCAGACCAGTTCCCCAGCTCAAATCTAGCCACGCGGCCTCGCAACGGCGCCCATTAAATGCCACGGAGGCTTAAACAGACTCCACCCGGGCTGCACACTGATTGGCTAAGAGCCAACCAATCAGCACGCTCGCTCTGCAAAGCAGGAAGTGAGAGCGGCAATTCCGATGCAAATAGGCAGAGTTACGCTTTTTTTTAAAAGGAGCAGATAGGAAATTGTGAGTACAGACGTAAAAACAATTAAAACTTGCTCAACAAATGTTCCCCCAACAATTCCCAGACCAGTTCCCCAGCTCAAATCTAGCCACGCGTCCTCGCAGCGGCCCCCATTAAATGCCACGGGGGCTTTAACAGACACCACCCGGGCTGCGCACTGATTGGCTAAGAGCCAACCAATCAGCGCGCTCGCTCTGCAAAGCAGGAAGTGAGAGCGGCAATTCCGATGCAAATAGGCAGAGTTACGCTTTTTTTTAAAAGGAGCAGATAGGAAATTGTGAGTACAGACGTAAAAACAATTAAAACTTGCTCAACAACTGTTCCCCCAACAATTTCCAGACCAGTTCCCCAGCTCAAATCTAGCCACGCGGCCTCGCAGCGGCGCCCATTAAATGCCACGGAGGCTTAAACAGACTCCACCCGGGCTGCACACTGATTGGCTAAGAGCCAACCAATCAGCACGCTCGCTCTGCAAAGCAGGAAGTGAGAGCAGCGATTCCGATGCAAATAGGCAGAGTTATGCTTTTTTTAAAAAGGAGCAGATAGGAAATTGTGAGTACAGACGTAAAAACAATTCAAACTTGCTCAACAAATGTTCCCCCAACAATTCCCAGACCAGTTCCCCAGCTCAAATCTAGCCACGCATCCTCGCAGCGGCACCCATTAAATGCCACGGGGGCTTAAACAGACTCCACCCGGGCTGCGCACTGATTGGCTAAGAGCCAACCAATCAGCGCACTCGCTCTGCAAAGCAGGAAGTGAGAGCGGCGATTCCGATGCAAATAGGCAGAGTCACGCTTTTTTTAAAAAGTAGCAGATAGGAAATTGTGAGTACAGACGTAAAAACAATTAAAACGTGCTCAACAAATGTTCCCCCAACAATTCCCAGACCAGTTCCCCAGCTCAAATCTAGCCGCGCATACTCGCAGCGGCGCCCATTAAATGCCACGGGGGCTTAAACAGACCATCCGGGCTGCGCACTGATTTGCTAAAAGCCAACCAATCAGCGCACTCACTCTGAAAAGCAGGAAGTTAGAGCGGCGATTCCGATGCTAATAGGTAGAGTTACGCTTTTTTTAAAAAAGGAGCAGATAGAAAATTGTGAGTACAGACGTAAAAACAATTAAAACTTGCTCAACAAATGTTCCCCCAACAATTCCCAGACCAGTTCCCCAGCTCAAATCTAGCCATGAATAACAGTATGCTTGTTGGTTTGCTTTTTTTGCCCCTGCAGTTTTATAGTATTATGTTGCTGCATTTTTATCGCACCTTATAACCCCAAAGAGGCTGATAAATGTGCATTGTTGGTATAATGTAAAGTTATAGGATGGCCTACATGGGAACCATTGGAGTGAGATTCAGCAGGGTTTGTCAGTACTCCCATGGCATACTTTTGGGTGCTTTTAAGCATGTGGTGAAGCACAGAGATAGAGAATGTTTGCATACTTTTACTGTATTACATCTGATTGAGTAAACAAATACCATCGCTTGTACCTGATTGGTAGCATGAGGATTTTTTTTCATCTGCCCTATATGGAAAGCATTGAGTGTAGTGTTTGAGTTGAAGGATTGATCCATTTGTAATGCAGCCATCTTTGGTGGGACTGTACCTGTACAGTGTATGACTAAATATAGCCAGTTAATCGATATGATTATCTTGTTATCTAACTGATACTTCAGGTTGGAAACAACCAAGTATTTACCACCTTCCAGAATTTGAGGGATCACAAATGATCAATTTCCAGAGCAATAAGATCATAGTTTGGTACTTCTGTGGAGCATTTCACCTGGGCTTTGCCTTTATAAGTCTCCATTCCTCTAATCGGATCCCTCCCCACACACAAACGAAGAGTCCATGCAGTGAGGGAACGTCCATCAATTACTAAATATGTGGCCCATCACAGAGATCTAATTCAGTGTCAAAGGGTTGGAAGTGGGGGAGTCAAAGGTCCTCAGTCTGAGTTGCACAGTAAGGGGGCACTGTAAAATCATGATCAATTTTATGACAACCGTGCAGAAACTCCACCCCAGTATGGTGCACTTACAAGTTAAACCCCATGGCATGGTAAATTACCCTTTGGAACTGATTTTTCCAGTTGTAAAACCACATGATACAAAGCAGTGCAAATCTCTGTTCATGTTGAGAAAAGGAGACATTTTCAGCACAAAATACTTTTTGTCTCAGAAAGTTAATACACTTGTGAGACTTTGTGCCATTCTTCCTAACGTTGCACCAGTGCTACACTTCCCTAAATCTGGGCCTTGGTGGCTGCCATGAAGACCTGCTTTGGGGCAGCAGCCATGATCCAAACAAGCATAATCAGCACCACTTGACACCCCAATGTTACAAGTAAAAGTGATGACATCTTACGCCAATGCAGAACCTTCTGCACAGCTTACTGCCAGGGGTCCAATCTAACAGAGCAGGAGCAACCACAGCACTGAGGGCTTGCAAACAACCTTTTCCACTTGAAGGAAATAATTCAAATACTTCAACTCTATAGTCAAAAAGGTAAAATTATTTATGATTTATTTTCTGATTTGTGACATGACGTTAATTTTGTTTTGAACATGATTCCTGAGCTTCCATCGCAGACTATGGGTCCCATTGGAGCTATACTTCTGTTATAAAGCAAATGAACATGTTGTTTCGGGTACCTGGCACTTTTCACATGTTGATACTGCCTTGATTCTTCATGCTGATGGTTTTACAATGTCCGAGCTTGCAGTGTCAACCTTTTGGGCCATTGATTTGAAGCCTTATCAAACAGTACCTTACCTTCCCAAGTGTCTTTTCGGACCAGTAATCCTGTAAGACCTTGAGTTTTGTAGGTCAGTTGAAGAGTCGGCACTACCTGGTATATCTGAATCTCAGGCATAATCCTAGACTTGCTCCTTTCCTCCTGTAGTCTGTCTTCAACTGTTATGGTACTGTTTTAGTATGTCAAACAGGACTGTCAAGTGAAAGTTCTGGTGTTTTTGCCCTTATGCACAGGGTGAGAGACTGAAACTGTGTGTTAAATGTAAAGTGCCAGTCTGGTTGTCTGTTGCCCATAGAAACACACCTGAACTTTGACAAGGAAGAAGTAGGTCACAGATTCCTGAGATTTACCGTTATTTCCCTGATTACTGGGAGCGTGGTAAATTCTTGTCCTTCTACAAACTCTTGTTTGCATAGTGGTTCGAAATTATAAAATTTTTGCCAAACATCACACCCTCACAATCTTTAAATCCGAACTTTTAGCAGGTCAAATAAATCTGTTACAAAAAATTACTTAGGGGGCATGAAGTCAGTTCCGATAAATGTAGAATTTGGTGTGGAAGACAACAATTTCTCCTCTATTCCCTCTCTCTTTTTTCAGAAGAAATTTAAGAATAGGAGGAATTTACCACAACCTGTGATTTTGAACTCTGCTGAGTGTGATAGGTACCCAATCCTTTTCCATCCCGCCCATAAAGAGCACCTAGGTAATTAGACTGCTCATAAAAATGGGTCTAGAGAAGTGTTGAGACAACTTGCCTTCATTTGACCAAACACAGCTAGCATGGTGGCAGCTAAAAACAATGGACAATTCATTCGAACCATTACAGTGTTCATGACACAGAGAATATATTCTGTTAGTTATACAAATGTTACACTCCCTGTCTATTTGAAACGTATTTATTTGAAATAGCGGCCGGCATGACTCATGGGTGGCAGGGTGGGCGGTGGGGGGTGTGGATGGGCACAGGAGATGCACGGGGGCACGAGTTTCCGCATGTAAAACAAAAATAAATAAATATATAATACACTTACCTTGCCACTGGGTACCGTGTCTCTGTTCCTTGCTTCTGCTCTCCTCATGGGACAGGAAGCTAGGAAGGCCAGCCAGGCTCCCATGATCAATCACAACACTGCAATGCTGCGTTGTGATTGGTTTTGAGTGTCCTGGTTTGACGCTAAACCTGGGAATGGGGCCTGGGCTTGTTCTCCATGCAGGCTGCAATGCAGCCTGCAGAGAGAACGGGAAAGTGCACATGACTGGTTTGGGCGGCCGGAGAGGGACGACTAAACAGTCATTGCGCACTTAGGAGTGAGCAAACTCCTCCTCCCCTGTCCCATGAGCAAAGGAGTCCTGCAAAGGAAACATAAAATGATAATAGTTCAAAGTTATAATCATTTTATATTCCCTTTTCTTCACACTGCTCAAAGGAGCCGTCACTCTTTATTTGCCACCAAACAATCATTGTTGTCATTACTGGTGAACATATATTTGCTATCTGTCTCAGATGTCTGTGGAATAAAAGAAACCATACGGGTGACATTGAGTGCTCAGATGTGTGTGGCACAAAAGAAACCTAATGGGTGATGTTGAAAGTGAATTAAGAAAAGGGTGGAATCTTCGCAAAACTCATTTAATTAACCTCTTCAGTGCCCATGACGAGATAGTCTCGTCATGGAGCACGGTCGCACTGTGCCCATGACGAGACTATCTCGTCATGAACCCCACCCACTAATGTAACGCCCGGCACAGGAGGGGGAAAGGGTGTGGCACAGAAGGGGTTAATGGAGAAACTGATCACATACATTCACGTCTGCCGGTATCATGACAACAATGACAGTGTGAGGGGTCATGAGAAGTTCTAGAAAAGGATGGCTTTCGATAAGAAAGAAATCACGTTTTTTTTACCCAAATTGTCAATCTTAATAAAATGCATAGGGGATTCATGGAGTTTAGCTAAGGTGTTAGTCATGAAAATTTTTATTCCATTAAAAAAATCTGAGAAGCATGTTTATGTGAATTGGAGAGGGCTTACATCGAATCTGAAGTGTAGTGAGCCACCACTCCACAGTTTTGTAATTCGGAAACCCTATATACATTGTTACAATTCTTTTGGGAAATGAGACATGCCACATCAATAACTGCTATACTGTAACACAGTGTTTACTTTGCATTTCTGCATCCAAGCACTTTTGATGCGCTTACAAGTTTATTTTCATTGGCGTGCTGAGAGTGCACATTGTACATTAAATGCAATTACCCTACTCAGCAGAGTTTAAAAAGCCACCACGCAGAAATAGTAGCAGGTATTTTTTTCTGATCTTTATTCTTTTGAGAATGCATAGTATTGTGTATAAGTCAATCAGTTTTTGAAAAATAGCTATATCTGTGCGCATCATAGTTGTGTGTTATGTCATAATGATTTATATAACACAATGAACACTGTTTTCACCGACCCCACATGCTGCAAGAAATAATTTGTATCACTTTTGGTGAGAATGAACCAGTGAAAAGTGTTGGTGAATCTGGCCCTTAATGTGCTAGAACAAATGACACTTGAACTACTAAGGATATACACTCATCATGGACCAGATATTTATATTCACATACAAATGCATATATTTTGGAATCTAGCTTTGCTTCTCTATTAAAATATTTTCCGGTATTTCCCAACATTTTCTCTCAGAACATATGTCAGAAGAAAGAGTAGGTGTTTATCCTTGAGAATAAAGTGTAATTGTAGTTGGCAGAGGTCTGTCCAAGTAGGAGGCACAATCGTAGCAAGGTTAAGTCAGATACACAACCAAAATTTACATGTGATCACCCTCTGGTAACTTGGCACAGAGCAGTCAGGCTTAACTTAAGAGGCAATGTGTAAAGTATTTGTGCAACACTTAAATTACAGTAACAGTGAAAACACCCCAAAACTACTCCACGCCAGTTTAGGAAAATAGAGAATATTTATCTGAGTAAAACGTTACCAAAATGACAAAGATCCAACAAGTAGAACTCAAGAAATGAATTTTTTATGACTGAATCCAAAAACAATGCTTAAAAGTCAATAGTGCTAAAAGGTTACTTGAGGTCGCACTAGACCTGGCTAAATCAAACGTTCAGGACAACCGCAATGGAGGGCCGGCCGGCTACAAGACCCAGACTGAAAAAGTACTTTGTATGGAGCAAGCTTCGATGTCGAAAACTCGATGCATCGGTTCCGATTCACGCAGTCGGGTTGCTGCATTAAAGTTGTGCCTCACAGCGGCATCTCCAGATCGGTGCTGCATTGTCATCAAATTGAGACTGTGTTGCCGGAGGAAGGCATTGTGTCGTTTCTGATTGGTACAAAGGTGTCATTGCATTGATTTTTGCAGAAAACTGATGCAAAACCCACTTCTGAAGCCCAGGACTGGAGGGGACATCTCAGGCAAGGGTAGGACTCACAGGTGGCATAGTCCAGCAGCACCAGCAGAGTTGCAAGAAGTCTTTTGTGACCCAGAGGCTCTAGAGAACAGAAGGCAAGCCAACAAGTCATTGGAGAAACTTGGGTACAAGGATGTAGAGAGGCTCAAGTGCCTCTCCCGTCCAGGCAAGAGCAGGTAGCAAAGTGGCAGTCCCTCCTATGGAACAACAATCAGTGGGCAGCAAGAAAACCCACCAATGCAGATAACAAAATGGCAGTCCCTCCTACAGCACAGCAGCTCTTGTTTCAAGCAGAATGTCCTTGGTTCTTGCACCAGTACTTATACTAAAATGTACCTTTGAAGTTGGGGAGACTTCAGAGAGGCATTTGAAGATCACAGGGTCTCTGCCTTTCCTGCCCTGGTGTAAGACTCACTACAGGGGAGTATGAAGCTCTTAGTGTGAGGCACATCCCTCTTCAGGTGTGAGTGTCAGCTCCTCCCAACCAATCTACCTCAAGAAGACCCTTCAGCCTGGTGATGCAAATGCCACACCCCAGCTCCCTTTGTGTGACTGACTAGAGGGAATGCACAAAGTCCAGCTGTCACCCAACCCAGAGGCGTATTCAGAGACAGGCAGAAGCACAGAAGGGTTAAAGTGAGAAAATGCCAACTTTATAAAAGTTAGAAAACAAAACAATGAACCCGGCTCCGTACTACCATACACTCCTACTACTCATGGAGTAACGAACAGTCAACTCTTCTATCTGTCCAAATGGAATTTTTATTAGACCATTCCTGTTTCTTATTAATTTAAAAATTGATCAAAACAATTTTTTGGACTGGTCCATTTATATGAAGCCCTGATGATAGTCCCAGTACTATTCACCTGGGTCTTGAAACGCATTGGCATTTTGGGAGGCATTTAGTTAATTCTGAATACGGCGAGCGTTGAAGGAAATTTTTGGATAAAGGATTGATATACTATTCAGATGCTCTTTTGACGCTGGAGTTGGAATAACACATGTGGTTCATATCATATTTGATGTAAATTTTCCTAAAAATGTGTTTTTGCATCAGATTAATGTATGAATTCATTTGCTGCTTTTGTCATGTTGCAAGCTGTTGCCAATAATGTTTTCACAGTGTCTAAGTCCATTTTTGTCTTTAAGTGTATGTTAATGTGAATTGTATATAGGTGTAAGTTCATGTGTGCATTTGATAAGTCTGTGTTTCTTTTTCAGTCCAAAAAATTGTTTGATCAATTTTTAAATTAATAAGAAACAGGAATGGTGTAATAAAAATTCCATTCGGACAGATAAAAGAGTTGATTGTTCGTTACTCCATGAGCAGTGGGAGTGTACGGTAGTACGGAGCCGGGTTCATTGTTTTGTGTTCTGAATTTTGAATAGCCCTACCTGGCCCCAGTCTGTTGAGCTTAATCCCTATAGGTTTTTGAACTTTATAAAAGTGACATTTTGAGACTTCCAATTTAAAATCTGACTTCACCACAAGTTGTGATTTTAAATTGTGAGTCCAGAAACACGAAACTCAAAATCTTTATCTTTTTCCAATTGGAAATTACCCTTAAAAGATGTTTTGAGTAAGCCTGGGCAAAGCACTACGCTACGCTAGCGTAGTTTGTGAAGTTTGTGCTACTTCGCACTATGAGAATTGCACGTAGCACAGTGCAAACATGCGTAGCGTAGTGCAGCGGTCATTTTTTGCTTGCTCACGGTCCTCAACGTCAAGTTGGCAACCGCGAGCAAGCAAAATGACATCCCGGCGAGACTATTTCCTCGTTCGCGATCAGCAACATCAAGTTGACAATCGCGAACGTGGAAAATAAACCTCCCGGCGAGATTCCCAACGCGGGGAGGTCAGGTTTCTCATTGCGAATGGCTGCGTATGCTCGCGATGAGAAACTACCAGTCCGCGTTGAGAAAGCTGCCGCTCGAGTAAAAATCTACTCGAGCGGCAGAAAACTATAGCTCGCACTGTGCAAGATGCCGTTTTCAATGATTGCACAGTGCCGGATGCATGTCTGTACTGTGCAATCATTGAAAACGGCATCTTGCACAGTGCGAACAGGGTACTACGCAGTTCGCGAAGTGCTACGCGTAGCTCGCGTAGTGCGAAGTGCACTTTGCGTAGCTACGCGTAGTGCTACTTCACGAACTACGCCCAGGGTTAGTTTTGAGGCAACCCCAATGTTAAACTAAGGGAGAGATGGGACTTGCAGAAGTGAAACTGGAGTTAGCAGTTTTTCACTAACAGAACTTGTAAAACTCCTACCTTTTAAGTACCCTTTTAGTATACGCTGCCCCCTGCCCATGTGTCGTGGCAGGCTGGAGCCATGTTTAAGGGCTAATGAAGTGGGTAGCACAATCAGTGCTGCAGGCCCACTAGTAGCATTTGATTCACAAGCCCTGGGCACATATTGTGCACTTTACTAGGGACTTGCAAGTAAATTCAATATGCAAATTGTGGATTAGGCAATGTTACCATGTTATGAGTACAGAGCATATGCACTTTAGCACTGGTTAGCAGTGGTAACGTCCAAAGAATCCTGAAGCCAGCAAAAAGTCAGCGAAACAGGAGGTCAGAAGGCAAAAAGTCAGAGCAAGCCATACTATGGATGCTAGGTCCAACAGTAATGTGTTTTCTTCTTTTTTTCTTTGCGGAAAATGCTCACAAATATGTTTTTTCGAATTTTACCTTGAATAAGAGGCTGTGCCTTACAGCCAAAGTTCAGTGCTTCAGCAGGCCAGCCTAATTGGTTTTTAGTAACCTTCATGATTATACTTTTCAATTCTTGATGCCATTTTCAAATCATAGAGCACCTCTGTTTGTGGAAGGGTCACATTTGGAGGCTTAGTTGATCAGATCATTAGCTCAATGAAGACCATCTTAGCTGTGCAAATTCAGATTTATTAGAACAGAGTGACCCCTTTATCTTAGAAGAAAGCAGCAACAAATGAAAAAAGCAGGCTACTAGGTGCTTCAGAGGCATTCATTCTGACACTGACATCCGAGCATTGATTCTGAAACCAAGCTCTAAGTATGGGGAATCTGAGCACTTTCAATTTTTCTATTCTAATAATATGACTGAAGGCAACTGAAAGCTAAACTCAGAAGCAGAGAGCACACTTAAACCTGGTCTGTTGGCTCAGTGAACTACTGCATTCGCTATAGAAGGCCGAGTTTGACTTCATGGACACAGGCTGAAATGCCGGCGGCTCCACTCATCTTTTTGTCCTTCCAGGTTCACAATAAGAGTACCTTTGAACAATAACCACCCGAAATTCAGGGCCCAAAAAATTGTGGCAAGGAGTGAATGTGTACTTTACTTATACATCTTATATTAAAATTGTGGTGAATTTCGATAGACATAGCTTGAAGAATTTTCATTAATTCAATTTCATCCTGATGCTTTTAACATTTAAACTTTCAAATTTCTGGCACAAACATTTTCAATTATTAAAAGAGATAACATTTATGAAACCAAAAGCTCATTTATTTTGAAAGGTTAACCATTTGCAAAATTGTTTCGAATTTACCTTGACCTCAGGATCACTCTCAGTGATTTTTATGCAAAATTAGGCAACACAACTTTAATAAAAACAGACTAAGTGTTATATATTCAGAGCACAAGTTGTCCGCTAAGATTTTACAGACTTAGGGGCTTGTTTATTGGAGGCCTGCGCCGCCGTTGCATCCCTATTTTTGACTCTACGGTGGCACAGGCAGTACTCCATAGTTGAAAGCTGATGCATGTGGCCAAATGCGTCAGTTTTGGCAGGCTTACATCGGAATTTCCCATCGCCAGAAGCAGATGTGTCACACAGAAAATATTATATTCAAGGTAGGTGTTCCCTCATAAAATACAGATACACTCATATTGATGGTTTTGTCAATGTGTGACGCATTGTTGTCAAGCGTTGCGCAGACCCTGAAATGCATCAAAATTCCTGCGCATTGGCAACACAGGCATAAGAAATGGCTCTGCGACATAAACACGAGCCAGACAAAACTCTTTTGAAAGCTCCATTACACCATAGAGGTGCTCATTTTACAACTGGGAGTTGTAGCGTTTTTTTCCTGGCTCGCACTCGCCAAAGTCATATATGCGAGTGTGAGTTAGGAAAATCCACCTCCTGGTGAGAGTTCTCAATTCGGGCGGTCAGATTTCTTAACACCGGCAGTCGCGGAGGGTCGCATCTTCTCATGTTGAGAAACCTTCTGGCCCCGTTGAGTAAGCTGCTGCTCGAGTAGAAAATCTACTTGAGTGACAGGAAAAGAAGCAGCGCCCTCATGCACTGCCCATGGTGCCGTTTGCGCTGATTTCTGATTTTACAGCACAGGACAAACACCCGGCTTTTTGGTCACTTTGTGGAACTCTGCAAACTCCTCCCAGGCCTAATTATGAGTGACATTTGCCATGAACAAAGGCCCACTGTCATGCAACCAGGTAAAAGCAGTCACTGGAAAGAAAGCATACATGCATATGTGACTTACAGCAAAACAAAGCTCATGGGAAGTATTTCGTGCCTACAATGTCACATATATCTCATCACGGTACAGTCGATAAAAGACACTTTTGCTATGCATTGCTCAGCAATGCAATGAGCACCAAAGGCCTTCAAAAAGACAACATGATCAGATGTCATGGTACAGTGCATAAATGGCTGGAGCGGAGCGCTTTGAAACTGGATAGGTTATATGCAAACATCTCAACACCTGAAGGATAATGAGATATCAAGAGTGTGATTTCACTTGAATCAAAAGTCAGACAAAAATGCATGTGCATACACACAACTCATTGCACATGATCTGATTAAGTGATTAAGATATGAACTTACCTTATCATGGCAATCGTTGTGTACCTCTGACCTGAGTGAACAAATGCATAGTTGAGCGGATCACAAATATACTATCCAACCAAAGGTGAAATGTTAGTTGAGTATGTGCCATTACATATGCCTGTGTCACGAAATGAAGTATCCTTGGATTAAGAGGCACACACAAATGCCTGCCCTCAGAGTGTATTTAGTGCTACTAATGTTGACAGGAGTAAGATACAGATCATGTGTGATTGGCAGCATTTTGTTAATTGAACATCACAAGTACAATGGACTATTTAACCATGTCTCACTGCAGTGGTGACTGATGGCTTACTAAATTTCAATAGGTCAGTTGCTGTGTCACACACCCACCCCAGATCTACATCATATTTTATTATATATGTGGGCATTATAACACCATGTGCACAACATGTGTGCGTGTGCAAGACAGCTACAGCCAAAAGTTTGCAATGTGTAACAGTCTGCACATGGAGTGATTGTGTACACTGCTACAGGATGTTCAGTTACAACCCCTCTGCCACAGTCCAAAGTGAGTGTAGTACTAAACAGTGTGCAATTACTCAGTGTCTGTCATGCACTTCATGATGTATGTTACCATCTTACATATGCCAATCACAGTATAGTTTACATGTTGTCCTGTGAGTGTAAACAGAGGAGCATATAATGAGCATGGCCAAACAGTGCAGCACAGATAGTGTCCCTATGTCACAGCAATGTTTGCAAGCACATAGCAAGATAAGTACGGTATCTAACATAACACTTAAAAATAATGGGCCTGATTCACAAAGGTAAAATGAGACGAAAGTCTAACTTTAGGATTTCGGTATTCACAAAGGGCATTTTCTACTCATAAATTCCCTTTGTGAATACAAAAAGTTGAACGTTATGACTCTATGTAGTAAAGTTAGACTTTTGTCTCATTTTACCTTTGTGTATCAGGCCTATTGACTCTTGACCTGCGCTGGATCGGCTACCTAGGCCCAATGCTGGCACACTGGCCCCCAAGGATGCCCCCAAGGATGCAAATGTTACATGCAGGAATGGATGTGAATGTGATGGTGAAACTTACTGTTAACGCAAAAATGCCGTTAGCCCTAGTGCTCAATCTAAGTCTGTTCCTGTACATAGGACACAAAGAAATTCAAAGTAAATATATGATATTTAGGTCTAACTACATGTCATATAACTCCTGTGAAGGTAGTTATCACTGACGCTTAGCATGTTTGCCTGGTGTCAGCTGTCATATAATGCACATTTTGCCATCTGATGTGAATGCCTACCCACATGCAAAGCTCAAGGAAGCCCTCTCATGTGCTGAGTAATGCAATGCATTTATGTATATTGGCACTCCAGCTTGACTCATGATGCTCAAAACAGATTAAGCAAAGACATGTTCCAAGGGGCATTGTGCATGAGGCACACGTATTGTGTCAGACACAAAACCCGGACCAGACAGCAGACATGTCTTTACCACAACATTCCATGGTGGAAGATGACTAGTTTAGTGTGCTAAATGAAGTTTGGCCAACTTTTACAGGTGTCATATTGGCCAACGCCATACCTATCATATCTGTCCAGGTAAATGTCGAGTAAGATGCCACATACACTTTAGACTAGCAGAACCTGCCAGTCCCTGTTCTTCTCTTCCTGAGTTTGTATTGCATCTGTAACATATCTTATGGCAGGAATTCTGAAAGTTTGTATTAAGTTAGATAATCGGTATATTGGTGACTACAGTAGTGTATGTCATAGGTATTGCAAATCAACATATTTGACCGATAATATGCCTACTACACAGCTACATAAGTTCACCCAAGCATACTGCAAACTAAAAAAGCACTAGGAACATCGGAATGTCTCTACACATCACTATATGTATGTGCAATCTTGATAAATATATTGTCACTCAATATTTTACCACGATGAAGCCTAACATCACACATAGGTGCACTTTTACCACTGAAAATCCAGACATCTGAAGATATCAAGTCTGTCAGTTCAGAGAAGAGGTGCAAGGATAGTGAGTCCAAGGTGTGTTTACCTGCATTGTACAATTCATCACAGTGTAATCACAGACAATAGACCAGTTGCGTAGGTTTAACCCACAGATTGACCTATTTCCACGTCGCATTGTCCCTTTTAAGTGGATTGTAAGCCGTGCATCAATGCCAATGCGTTGATTAAGCATTGTGACGAATGCATTGTGCATTATTCACGTATTGCCTTTTTTAGTACAGATGTGACAGAAAAAGTGACGCATTTGTGAAAAATGGTGGGATTCAGGCAGGAAGTGGCGCATTGGGTGTGGCAGGCTGCAAACTATGAAGTGTGAAGTTACTTTCACTTTTCCTTACTCGCTGTTAGCCTGTGCTTGGTGTAGGAGGTTGATTTTAAGTGTCTGAGAGTAGAGTGTGTGTGTTTTGTCCATTTATTGTCCCTGTCCCATTCATATATTTTCCTGTGTCATTATTTGTTTAGAGAAAACAAGGAGTCCCTGATCTAGAATCAATCCTTTTAGGCAAAAGTCTCCGTATTTATGAGTCTGCCTCAAAAATGGATCATGTGTTATAACCAGACATATACTTTACAGTAGACCAATGCTTTTCAATACCATCAACAACAACATAAGATATATCAGTGTGCACTGAATTATTTTAACAAAAATACATTGAGAATAAACTCAATATGTAAAAAAAAGCTTTGTTCATTTTATAAAAACATCTGTGCAAAACGGGACAGACGTTACAATTCACATTTAATTAAAAACATCTTCTCATGTGAAAAGTTACAATAGGTATGTATAGAGACATAAATGATTACACGTGCACGTGTACGTCTAGTTGAGTTTTGTCTTTTGGGTTAGGTATAGTTAGTAGGGGGTTAGTATTTAGGTAGGTAAGTTATTTTTTTTGTTATGTTTGAGATCATGTATTGGAGGGGATGTCATTTTTCAGAGCCACAGCTAGGAGGCCTGATTTAGCTCCTGTCACACAACCTCCTTTGGATGCTTGCGGCAGGTGGCAGGGTGAGCCAGGGACCCGCCTAAGGACTGGCACTGGCTCCATCAACAGGCTTCAAGGTCGGACACACAATCCAGCAATTGAAGCACATATGGGCGGATGTAATCTCGAGGAAGGCTGATGTCAATAACCACCGGGGACTTGAGATTGGTGAACTAGTTGACATGTATGTATGTTCTGTCTGCATATTGTGATGTAACTTCATCCGAAATGCTAAACGTCAACATGATTTGTACTTCAGTTGTGTTTTACTACTATATTCGAGCATGCAACATGTATATCAGTTGAAAAATATATGAAGAGATGATGTAAAGTGAGGGAACTTAGGCTCTCATTTACGGTACTTTGGCATAGGGCAGTGGAGCATTGAACCTTGTTGGGCTGCCATACACCAATGAGAAAGAACAGGAATGCACTGTATTTATGTAATATTGTCAATTTTTGCTGTCTCTTACTGTGCTTGTGCTGTTTTGCCAGTCTAGTGCCAATGTAGGCAGCCTTGCACCATGGTGCAAGGGTCTCTCTGTTGCATGCAGGATTGTGTTTGTGCTGGAAGTGGAGACCGTGTGCAAAAACGCTGTTCTCTGCCCTTCTCTCCTTTCACTGTGTGTGGTGCAGAATGCAGCACACATGGAAAGAGAGCAAAGTGAGGTAAATGAAGGCATATCTCCTTGGTGGGCCTTCCCTGGGAGACATGAGGTAATTGCACATCCCCATTATTCAATGTCATCCTTGAAGCATGCTCCAGCCATATCAAGATGGTAACATCTGAACTCCACCATCCAGCCTGCTCAGGGCTAAAAAATGACCAGATGTGTGCAATGAGCTGAGCATATTGCCATATGTGAATAGAATCGCGAAAGGCAGAATGGAGGGTGCGCCCGGTCCTTACGGTATTCCTCTAATTTTATGCAAGCAAGATCCACACTACTGGGGGCAAACATTATTACCCCTCTTCAGTCACATCATGGAAGTTGAAGAATTCCAGATTCCTGGAAGGGATATATTATTTCGCCGATTCACAAGAAAGGTAGTAAGAATGAAGTGAAGAATTAAAGGCTCTTTGCATCAATAGACATGGACGCTAAATATTATGCAGGCCTTCTACTGGAAGAACTCATAGAGTTGTCATCGGAAAAAGCCTTAATCCCCGTCAACCAAACTGGATTTAAAAAATGTATGGGGACAACAACAAATATCCTTGCCCTTTCACTCTTAATAGATGCTACCAAAAACATCAATAAGCCGTTATTTGTCTGCTCCATAGACTACACAGCAGCCTTTGACAGCCTCGACAGGGAGAAACTCTGGCCCAAAGTATCTGGCTGGGAAATCGCTCCAAACCTCCTAAATCAGTTAGATTTACTCCACTCCAACACATGGGTTCAAATAAAACTGGGGGCAGGCGATTGCTTATCAAAAAAAAAATACAAACTACCAAGGGGTTGAAGCAGAGTTGCGTCCTGGCCCGACCCTGTTTAATCTTTTCATGTCAGATCTCACAACAGAGCTTGATAACTGCAACCATCACGCCCTGAATTTGGGGGGTTTTACTATTTTGAACTTACTGTATGCGGACGACCTAATATTAATCAGCCGGACTCCAATCGGCCTACAGCACCTCATAAACATTACAGACAACTTTTCGGCCAAGAATGGGATAACCATAAATCTAGATAAATCTAAAGTGATGGTACTAAACCAAAGAAGTCACAAATACTAGGATCAATGGGAGCCGGAAGTTGCCAGCTCGAGATGGTCTTTGACAGGAAATGCAAGTTCCTTCAACAAAAAGTGGTTATTAGAGGAAAAGGGACCTCACTGGCTGTCGCATTAAAAAACATCAAACAAAAAATACCATGTCCCAGCCTCACCCCTCTACTACAGGTTCTTCACGTGAGGCTCCTACTAACTATCACCTATGGCAACGAATGCCTGAGAGGGAGAGATGAGGGCACTCTGGAAAAAGTGGTGTCCAACACCATGAGAATGATATTTAATCTTCCACAGTATACTTCGCCGGCACAAATAAGGCTAGAGTTTGGCCTCCATGTAAGGGTGCCTACGTTAAATGCTGGCATAAAATAAATTGAGACGACCCTGGAAGACTCTACTCATATTTATGGAAGGAGCTCAAACAGGAAAAAGACAGTCCCGCCATTGCCTACCTACAATTATCGATAAGCAGTCTTGCCTTACACGAACTTTGGGAAATTGCCGGGTCTCATAAAAGTTTCAAGGAACTAGTAAATAAATCAGTTAAGTTACTGTCCCTTGGAGAAGACAAAGCAGAACTAAAGGAGAGGGCCATGGCTGGTTTGTCATTCAGAGCTATTCCAAGTGCTCACCACAAACCTACCTTGGCATAGGTTTTTCGAGAGCAGTGAAGGAAAGATTCTTGCATCTAAGACTGGGTATCCTACCAGCAATGCGGCACCTTCCACCATTGAAACAGTCAGACACAATAACACTGTGTAGATAATGCAGTGAAGCCAAAGAAGAAGTACTACACGTATTGTGCATCTGTAAGGGTTTAGACAAGGAACGAAGATCATTACTAAAAACGGTCCTAAATTACAGACACATTCGAACATGCAGACAGGCAGTGAAAGCCTGATTTGAAGGAGGTGATAGCCAGCTAGCCTGCAGCCTTGTCTGCTTCATGAGCACAGCTGGAACAAAATTAAATCCTGCAGCCAACTGACTAAATGGACACAAACCTGCAATTATCACGTGGAAAAGTTTTTAATTGCAAAAGTCTAAATGAACCTAAACCTCCATGATGAAATCCTTAGTTTTAACATAGATATTATAGCATTCACTGTTTAAATCTACTGTGTTTTTTAGTTTTATCAACATGGTTTTATAAATTTGGGGATAGATACTACTGCATATGTAGTCTAAAATCACGGAGTTATTTAAGATTTATTAACATGGTTTTACGAATTTGTGGATTTCTTTTAGCATGGTTGTTAGACTTGGCATCTTTTGGCGCGTTTCCCCTAAGTTTTTGCTTTCTGACCTCCCGGTTTTGAATCTGTTTTTGCTGATGTAATGAGTCTTTGCACTTTTCTCACTGCTGATCAGTGGTAAAGTGTAAGTGCTCCTGTAGTAAAATGTGTTATAGATTGGTGTTTCCATGATTGGCCTATTTGATTTATCTGTCAGTCCCTAGTAAAGTGCACTGCGCGTACCAGGGCCCCTAAATCAAATGCTGTTGGTGGGCTGCAGCACTGGGTTGTCCAACCCACGCAAACAGCCCGTAAAGAGTGACTGTGGCCTGCCATTGCAGAGCCTGTGTGCAGCCTGGGGCTTCTTGTCGACTTGGCAAGTGCACACACTTGCCAGTCCCTAAACCTTCACTTTTCTACATGTTAGTCACCCCTAGGTACCCCCATTGGAAGGGTGCATTGTATGTGAAAGGTAGGACATGCCCTGGTGTGTGTGGCGTGTCCTAATAGTGAATTACGCGGTACAAAAGGGGGTGGTGATGGACGGAGCATCAGAACCAATCAAACACTCACACCCAGTCAACAGATCTGGGTTTGATCCATCACCGTTCTTTAGCCCACTCTGCCACCCCAGTTCAGACATGGCCATATGCAAATCAGTCTGACCCTGTGCCTCATGGGAACAGTCCAGCCCGAACTGCCAAGCCATGCCTTTCCTGGACCGGAAACAAGCTTCCTAGGACCGGTTTCTGGCATTTCAGCCGTCTTCAGCCAGGCTTGCTTGAATCCAGTGGCAAAGTGAGCAAAGGACTCACGTCTGAGCATACCCTGCCAACTTATGGCGAACAAAGCGGTACAAAAGGGGGTGGTGATGGACGGAGCATCAGAACCAATCAAACACTCACACCCAGTCAACAGATCTGGGTTTGATCCATCACCGTTCTTTAGCCCACTCTGCCACCCCAGTTCAGACACGGCCATATGCTAATCAGTCTGACCCTGTGCCTCATGGGAATAGTCCAGCCCGAACTGCCAAGCCATGCCTTCCCTGGACCGGAAACGAGCTTCCTAGGACCGGTTTCTGGAATTTCAGCCGTCTTCAGCCAGGCTTGCTTGAATCCAGTGGCAAAGTGAGCAAGGGAGTCACGTCTGAGCATACCCTGCCAACTTGTGGCGAACAAAGCGGTACAAAAGGGGGTGGTGATGGACGGAGCATCAGAACCAATCAAACACTCACACCCAGTCAACAGATCTGGGTTTGATCCATCACCGTTCTTTAGCCCACTCTGCCACCCCAGTTCAGACATGGCCATATGCAAATCAGTCTGACCCTGTGCCTCATGGGAACAGTCCAGCGCGAACTGCCAAGCCATGCCTTCCCTGGACCGGAAACAAGCTTCCTAGGACCGGTTTCTGGCATTTCAGACGTCTTCAGCCAGGCTTGCTTGAATCCAGTGGCAAAGTGAGCAAGGGACTCACGTCTGAGCATACCCTGCCAACTTATGGCGAACAAAGCGGTACAAAAGGGGGTGGTGATGGACGGAGCATCAGAACCAATCAAACACTCACACCCAGTCAACAGATCTGGGTTTGATCCATCACCGTTCTTTAGCCCACTCTGCCACCCCAGTTCAGACATGGCCATATGCAAATCAGTCTGACCATGTGCCTCATGGGAACAGTCCAGCCCGAACTGCCAAGCCATGCCTTCCCTGGACCGGAAACAAGCTTCCTAGGACCGGTTTCTGGCATTTCAGCTGTCTTCAGCCAGGCTTGCTTGAATCCAGTGGCAAAGTGAGCAAGGGACTCACGTCTGAGCATACCCTGCCAACTTATGGCGAACAAAGCGGTACAAAAGGGGGTGGGTGATGGACGGGTATCACACCTAGTCAACAGATCTGGGTTTGATCCATCACCGTTCTTTAGCCCACTCTGCCACCCCAGTTCAGACATGGCCATATGCAAATCAGTCTGACCCTGTGCCTCATGGGAACAGTCCAGCCCGAACTGCCAAGCCATGCCTTCCCTGGACTGGAAACAAGCTTCCTAGGACCGGTTTCTGGCATTTCAGCCGTCTTCAGCCAGTCTTGCTTGAATCCAGTAGCAAAGTGAGCAAGGGAGTCACTTCTGAGCATACCCTGCCAACTTATGGCGAACAAAGCGGTACAAAAGGGGGTGGTGATGGACGGAGCATCAGAACCAATCAAACACTCACACCCAGTCAACAGATCTGGGTTTGATCCATCACCGTTCTTTAGCCCACTCTGCCACCCCAGTTCAGACATGGCCATATGCAAATCAGTCTGACCCTGTGCCTCATGGGAACAGTCCAGCCCGAACTGCCAAGCCATGCCTTCCCTGGACCGGAAACAAGCTTCCTAGGACCGGTTTCTGGCATTTCAGCCGTCTTCAGCCAGGCTTTCTTGAATCCAGTGGCAAAGTGAGCAAAGGACTCACGTCTGAGCATACCCTGCCAACTTATGGCGAACAAAGCGGTACAAAAGGGGGTGGTGATGGACGGAGCATCAGAACCAGTCAAACACTCACACCCAGTCAACAGATCTGGGTTTGATCCATCACCGTTCTTTAGCCCACTCTGCCACCCCAGTTCAGACATGGCCATATGCAAATCAGTCTGACCCTGTGCCTCATGGGAACAGTCCAGCCCGAACTGCCAAGCCATGCCTTCCATGGACCGGAAACAAGCTTCCTAGGACCGGTTTCTGGCATTTCAGCCATCTTCAGCCAGGCTTGCTTGAATCCAGTGGCAAAGTGAGCAAGGGACTCACGTCTGAGCATACCCTGCCAACTTATGGTAAACAAAGCGGTACAAAAGGGGGTGGTGATGGACGGAGCATCAGAACCAATCAAACACTCACACCCAGTCAACAGATCTGGGTTTGATCCATCACCGTTCTTTAGCCCACTCTGCCACCCCAGTTCAGACATGTCCAGGGAAGACATGGCTTGGCAGTTCGGGCTGGACTGTTCCCATGAGGCACAGGGTCAAGACTGATTTGCATATGGCCATGTCTGAACTGGGGTGGCGTAGTGGGCAAAAGAACGATGGATTTAACCCAGATCTCTTGACTGGGGGAGAATGTCTGCATTGTCAGCATTCCGTCCATCATTTGTTTGTTGTAACGCTTTTCGCCCTAAGTGGGATGGGTATTCCCAGACGTGGGACCCATGCTCACTACGCCACTGGAGTCAAGCTATCCTGGCTGATGACGGCTGATAGCCAGAAACCGGTCCTAGGATGCTTGATTCCGGTCCAGGGAAGACATGGCTTGGCAGTTCGGGCTGGACTGTTCCCATGAGGCACAGGGTCAAGACTGATTTGCATATGGCCATGTCTGAACTGGGGTGGCGTAGTGGGCAAAAGAACGATGGATTTAACCCAGATCTCTTGACTGGGGGAGAATGTCTGCATTGTCAGCATTCCGTCCATCATTTGTTTGTTGTAACGCTAATAGTGAATTACAGCCACTTTCGCTTTTCACTATTGCAAGGCTACCTGTCCCCATAGGCCAGAATGAAGAGTTTGATTATAACATCTTATAATCCTAACTGACCCAGGGAACATGGTAGAAATTCGAGTTTAGTTTGCCTGAACTCAGAATGATAAAATACATCTTTTAGTGAAGTTGGTTTTAACACTCTGTGTTTGAAAATACCACTTTTACAAAGTAGGCATTTTCTTACCTAACCATCCAGCCTGCCTCTGCTAGCTTGTGTATTGTCTGCCTGGTTTGCGAGTGACAGGGGCTGGGGAGACTCCAGGAGACAGGTTGAGTCAGCACAGGGCTGAATAGACCTATCTGCATGTGGAGTGGTGGGAGGAGTAGCACCTGGGCCTGAATAGGGCTGTGCCTGCCTTCCACAATACTGGTTCCACCTCCTGTGGTGCGTCTGACGACCCTGGCCCACTCTGACAAAGGAAGAAGGTGCACCCTGGCAGAATGCACCCACAACTGGTTTGAGCTAGGTACAGGACCCTCTACCTTCAGAGGAAAATTGATTTGCTAGTATAAATATTGGGGCTCAGACCCCAAGACTTAAGAACTCTTTTGGATCAAGAAGACCGCCAAGAAGACGAGCTCAAGAAGCTGTGAGGAGGAACTACCACTTTGCTGTGTGCTTTGCTGTGTTGGCCTGCAGTGGCTGCTTCTGTCTTGGGCAGTGAAAGGATTAGACTGAACTTTCTGCAATCTACTTTTGTGAGTTTCTCCAAGGGCTTGAGGTAGAGCTTGCCCCCTGTTCAAGAGGTCTCAGGAGCAGCAAAGACTTCAAGCTCTTCTGACCTCAGCACTGGGAACTGTGTGTTTTGTGCTGCAACTGAAGAAGAACAACCCGACGACGTTGATGACGCCGCTGCCGACTCCGTGACCTGATGGCACCGCAGAGGTCACCGCTGCAACGCTGCACCGCGACCCTGGTCTCACTGACAACACCTGCTGATGCCGCCACTGAGCCGCTGCTCGCACCGCAAACTGTGTGCACCGCAGTCCCCACCGCCTCGCTTCATGACTATGCCTTGGTATCCCGAAGCTCCACGCCAGAATCAACACCGCTGCTTGCACCGTGGTTCGAGGGGAACCACTCGTAAAGTTACACAACGCACCACCCTCATCCTGCACCGCAGACTTGGCCTACCGACGCCAGTGCCATCGACTCCAGTTTGTCAGCAGATGACAGCGCTTCAGCAACGGCAATTCAGCTGCTTGCACCATGACCTGCCAGCACCATGACAAGCACCGCCTACATCTCCCATCGCGACCCTGGTCACACTGACGCCGCCATCTGATGCCGCCACTGAGCTGCTGCTCGCACCATGACCTGAGGGCACCGCATGCCGCACCGCTGCACTTTGCATCGCAGCACCCGATGCCTGCCAACGCCAGCACTCCTGACTTCAACATAGAGGAGTTCGATCTGCAATGCCTGTGACTTCGAGGGAACTGACGACTCCTGCACCGACCTCCGGAACCAACGCCAGCGGATGCTGTGATTTCGGAAGCTCAACGAGAGGTCATCGACGCCCTGCATTTCTGAAAGGTACTGTTTGCGGGTCTTCCCGACACCTTAGCTGGCCCGCGACGCCACGCCCAGCCAGAACTGTTTGGATTTGTTTGCTCACTACGCTGTGATAGCCCCAGACGGAGCTATCGACATCAAGGTTATTGTTTTGCAACGTTATTTTGATAACGGAAGATATTTAAGTACTGTATTGTGGATTTTTATCGTTTTGGCCTTGTCTTAAGTATATAAAAATATTGGATATTTTTCTAAACTAGTGTGGTGTCCTTTTGTAGTGCTTACACTGTATTACTGTTGGTTATGTGCAAACGCTTTACACACTGCCTCTAAGATAAGCCTGACTGCTCGTGCCAAGCTACCAAGGGGGCGAGCAGGGGTTATTTTAGGAGTGTAACTCCCTTATCCTGCCTAGGAAGAAGGGTCCCTATTTGGACTAAGGTGCAAACCCTTGCCAGCTGGTGACCCCCATTTCTAACATTGGTTGTCAGCGGTGAGGCTAGGACTTGTGTTTGCACTTGAATTACAGGGATTGGTGTGCACCACTACCATACCGCAGACCACTATGTACCACATACTGGTTATTTTTCTTTTTTGGCCTATTTTTGATCTTGCCAGTTTTAAACTTGCTACTCCATCATGCCTGAATCAAGAGCATCATCTGTTGCATCCCTGTAAATTGCCTTTGAGGAGGATAGGTTGGAATCCCACAATGTGAAAGAATTGAAAGTGATTTGTAAAAACCTGAAAGTCCAAGTCAGAGGCCTCACCAGGAAGGACGAGCTACAAAAGGCGCTGAAGGCCTGGGTAGCAGCCAGACATGCCAGCGAGCAGTCTGGCGGTCTCAGTGAAGAGGCGAAGAAGCCTATTCCTAGAGTGTATGTGCTTTTGGGAGGGGGGAAACCTCCAGGCCAGGCAGCAGTAGCTTGTCCCCAGAGGAGCTGGAGGACAGGCGGGATGCAAGGAAGGTAGCGACTGAGTTAGAGAAGCTCAAGCTAGCCACGGAAGAGAAAAGAATGTTATTAGATTATGAGATCAGAATGAAGGCGCTGGATCAAAGGAGTAGACCCAGCTCAGATGGTGGTAGCAATTCATCAGGACAGGCAGACAGAATCATACACATCCCTAATAATGTGGGCAGAGAGTTCAAAAAGGGGGATGACATATAGAGGTGGTTTCAGGGTTACGAGGCAGTGATACACATGAATGGGGTCCCTGAGAAGATTCGGGGAGCAGGATTGTGGCCTCTGTTTCCAGAGGAAGCCAGGGATACTTTGACAGCATTGGGTAAGGGGCCTAACCTCACCTAAGCTGATATGAAGGAAGCCCTTCTCACTAGGTATTGTCTCACTCCTGAGAAGTACAGGGATCAGTTTAGGTCTAGCAAAAAGTCTGAGGCCAACACTTGGTTGGAATGTGTGGATATGTTTTGCAGGTCGCTGGATGGCTGGGTGAAGGGCAGTAATATGACAGATTTTCAGGGGTTCTACAATTTGATTGCGTGGGAACACTTGTCTAGTCTATGTTTTGCAGATCTGTGCCTGCACCTAGTTTTTTTTTTTCCTTCTTTTTTTTGTCCTCATATATGCCACCAGTATATACTCTAGATAGGAACCCCATATGCCTTTCACATTGTCAAATTGATACCACCCTGGACTCAATGCGTAGCAGTCAGGGGTCGCCCAGAGGTAGGCTGTTTCCTTATCCCACTCCCCTGTCCTATTATGGAATACCTCGGACCAGGGGAGGACAATACCTCGGACCAGGGGAGGACAACGCCAGCACCTAGTTGATAGTAAGTTGACTGACCCCAGGAAGCTTGCTATGGGGGTGGACCGCTGGGTGAGTACCAGGGTCCACAAGAAAGCGTTTGGGGGAGACTCAGCTAAAGGTGGGCAGGGTCCCCAGCGGTAAAGTGGGGGGGACAAGGGTAAAGCACAGGAGTTCTCTAAAGGGCCCCAAACTAATACCCAGGGTAAAGGTTCCCATCCCCCAGGAGATAAGAAGAAAGGGGTCTCTACAGGAAAGCCTGCTGAGACTGGCCCCTGCAAGTGTTTTTCATGTGACCAGGTGGGTCACCTGAAGGGGGACCCCAGGTACCCAAAGGGGGTGCAGCCATCCACCTGTGGGCAGACCAAGGGGCTGGCTAGTGTAGCGCTTGGGGAGGAGGGGTACCCCCTGGATGGTGGAGATCCCGCAGAAATGACCCTTGTCTCACTAGCGGACAGTGAGATGGTCCCAGGAAACCAGGTGCCCCCTAACACAAAGAAATACAGCACGTGGGTGACCATCAATGGGAAAATGGTAGAGGCTCTGGAGATACTGGAGCCAGTAAGATCGCAGTCCAGTGTCACCTGGTCTCTGCGAAGCAGGTAGTCCCAGGGGCATTCCACCAAGTAGTTGCTGTGGACAACTCAGAGCTCCAGTGTATGGTGGCGCAAGTTCCCTTTGAATGGGGGGGCTCCGGTCCCTTGAGGGGGGTTGCAAGCCCTACCATGCCTGTAGATTGTCTGCTAGGTAGCGACCTGGAGCAATCCTTATGGAAGGATGTTGAGCTCAGGTCTCACTTGGAGATGCTTGGGTTGCCAGAGTGGGCATGCGTGTCTACTCGGTCAATGGCAGCCAGAAAGGGTGATCAAGAGGGTTCGGAGCCTGAAACAATGGCCCAAGTCCCTGCCAAGAGAAAGGGCAGGGGGTGCAGGAAACCGGCCCCTGAAGTTCCCACGGACAGGGAGGAGGTTGACCTTGAGGGGGACGCCCCGGTGCCTACAGGGGAACAAGTAGCCGAGCTAGGGGACATCTCTGAGCTGAGCCATTGGCAGCAAGAAGGGGGTCCCACCAGGGAGGAATTCTGCAAGTAGCAGAAAGAGTGCCCTTCTCTGGAAGGTCTGTGCAGCAGGCTGCAGACCAGGCAGCTGGTGATCAGTCCGGATCACATCTGATCTACTGGGAGAATGGTTTCCTGTATAGTGAGCCTAAGGTTGCTGAGCCTGGGTCAGCCCGTGTGCTGGTGGTACCCCAGCGCTACTGGGTCTGGTTCATTACGTGCCTTTGGCAGGACATTTGGGGCAGGAAAAGACCTTTGACAGGCATGTCACCCACTTCCTTTGGCCCCAAATGCAAAGGCAGTCAGATGGACACGGTAAGTCTTGCCAAACTTGCCAGGCAAGTGGCAGGAGTGGGAGGAAGGACACAGCTCTTCTCCAACCTTTTCCAGTTGTTGGAACACCCTTTGAAAGGGTAGGGATGGACATTGTGGGGCCACTGGATCCCAAGACAGCCATGGGCAACAGGTACATCCTGGTCTTGGTGGACCATGCCACCCAGTACCCAGAGGCAATCCCTCTCAGGACAAGAACGGCGCCAGTGGTGGGCAGGGCGTTAATGGGGAATTTTTCCCACGTGGGGTTCCCCAAGAGAGGTGGTTTCCGACAGGGGAACCAATTTCATATCCAAGTATATGACATCCCTGTGGAAGGAGTGTGGTGTAACCTACAAGTTCACCACTCCTTACCACCCACAAGGTAACGGTCTGGTGGAGAGATTCAACCAGACCTTGAAGGGCATGATTAAGGGTCTAACAGAACCCATGAGGCGTAAGTGGGATATCCTCTTGCCATGCCTTCTCTTTGCATACAGGGAGGTGCCTCAGATGTCTCTTGTGTTCAGTCCCTTTGAGCACCTGTATGGCCAGCCTGTCAGAGGACCTTTGAGTTTGGTGAAGGAAGGCTGAGAGGCAGCTTCCAGGAAAACTCCCCAGGATGTGTTTAGTTACATGCTGGCCTTCAGAAACTCGCTCAGGCGAACCTAGAAGCATGCCAGGAAGAAATAAAGAAGTGGTATGACCAGAATGCCACTGTGGTCGAATTTCAACCTGGGCAAAAAGTGTGGGTCATGGCCCCAGTGAAACCTTGTGCCTTGAAGGACAAGTGGACTGGACAATTTGAGGTGGTGGAGCGCAAAAGTGACGTCACCTATCTGGTGGATATGCAGACTCCAAGGAACCCTTTGCGGGTCCTCCACATGAACCGCCTCAAGCCCCACTTCGAGAGGTCCGAAGTGAGCATGCTCTTGGTTACAGATTATGGGGTGGAAGAGGAGAGTGATCCTCTCCCTGACCTCCTGTCTAAGGAGCACGATGGGTCAGTGGAAAGTGTGATCCTCTCTCCTACACTGACCCCAGAGCAGCAGGGGGACTGTCGCCAGTTGTTGGGACAGTTCGCCCCACTGTTCTCTCTGACCCCAGGAGTTACTCACTTGTGTACCATGACGTGGACACTGGTGACAGCCCTCCTGTAAAGCACAAGATTTACAGGTTGACTGACCAGGTCAGGGCCACCATCAAGGAGGAGGTCTCTAGGATGTTGGTGTTAGGGGTGATTGAGCCCTCCAACAGTCCTTGGGCCAGCCCAGTGGTCTTGGTCCCAAAGGCTGCTGCACCCGGTGCCACTCCAGAACTCCAGAACTACTGTTTTGTGTGGACTACTGTGGGCTCAATGCCATGACCAGGACTGATGGGCATCCCATTCCCAGAGCTGATGAGCTCATTGATCGGTTGGGAGCTGCACGGTTCCTCAGCACATTTGACTTAACGTCTGGGTACTGGCAGATTGCCTTAACCGATGGGGCCAAGGAGATGTCAGCATTCTCAACCCCAGAAGGTCATTACCAGTTCTGGGTGATGCCCTTTGGGTTGAAGAATGCCCATGCCACCTTTCAGAGGTTGGTCAACCAGGTATTGGCTGGACTGGAGGATTTCAGTGCCGCCTACCTGGATGACATTACTGTGTTCAGTTCCAGCTGGGAAGAACACTTACAGCAACTTGGTTAAGTGTTGAGGGCTCCTCAAGGGGCAGGCCTCACGATCAAGGCCAGTAAGTGCCAGATCGGGCAGGGTTCTGTGATGTACTTGGGACACCAGGTAGGAAGCGGCCAGGTGGCACCCCTACAACCCAAGATTTACACAATTCTGGATTGGGAGCCCTCCAAGGCCCACACAGAGGTGAGAGCCTTATTAGGTCTCACCGGGTACTATAGGAGGTTCGTTAAGTGCTATAGCACCATTATTGCCCCTTAACAGAGCTGACTTCCAGGAAGCAGCCCAAGAAGGTGATCTGGACTGAGTCCTGCCAGAAAGCTTTTGATGCCCTGAAGGCAGCCATGTGCACGGTGCCCGTGCACAAGGCACCCGACTTCTCCAAGGAATTTGAACTGTAGACTGACGCTTCAGAGCATGGTGTGGGAGCGGTGCTCTCACAACTGAACGAAGAGGGCCTAGACCAGCCTGTAGTCTTCCTTAGCAGGAGACTAGTCCCAGGGAACGGAAATGAAGTGCCATAGAAAGGGAAGCTTTTTCTGTGGTCTGGGCACTGAAGAAGCTGAGACCATACCTGTTTGGGACTCATTTCCGGGTTCAGACAGACCACAGGCCCCTCAGATGGTTGATGCAGATGAGGGGTGAGAATCCAAAACTTCTGAGGTGGTCCATCTCCCTACAGGGAATGGACTTTACGGTGGAACACTGCCCTGGCACAGAACACGCCAATGCAGATGGTCTGTCCAGGTTCTTCTGCCTTAGTAAAGAGAACTCCCAGAAGGTTGGGTAGTTCTCCCTACTTTCAGCTGGAGGGGTCATGTGCTAGACTTAGCTTCTTTTGGCGTGTTTCCCCTGAGATTTTGCTTTCTGGCCTCCTGGTTTTGACTCTGTTTTTGCTGGTGTAATGATTCTGCGCACTTTCTCACTGCTGATCAGTGGTAAAGTGCAAGTGCTCCTGTAGTAAAATGTGTTTTGGATTGGTGTTTCCATGATTGGCCTATTTGATTTATGTGTCAGTCCCTAGCAAAGTGCACTGTGTGTGCCAGGGCCCCTACATCAACTGCTATTGGTGGGCTGCAGAACTGGATTGTGCCTCCCAAGCAAATAGCCCGTAAAGTGTGACTCTGGCCAACCATTGCAGAGCCTGTTTGCAGCCAGGGCTGCCATGTCGACCTGGCAAGTTCACACACTTGCCAGTCCCTAAACCTTCACTTTTCTACATGTTAGTCACCCCTAAGGTAGGCCCAAGGTACCGCCTTGGGCAGAGTTTATTGTATGTGAAAGGTAGGACATGCCCTGGTGTGTGTGGCATGTCCTGATAGTGAATTACAGCCAATTTCGTTTTTCACTATTGCAAGGCTACCTGTCCCCATAGGCCAGAATGGACAGTTTGATTACAAAATCTTATAATCCTAACTGGGGATACACGCCGTACATACACGGGTGGGGGTCCATGCCGTACATACACGGGTGGGGGTCCGCACCGTACACACGGGGGGCTGGCTGGGGGTATGGCGCGTCCATCCGCGGGGGGGCTGGCTCGGGGTACGGTGCGTCCATCCGCGGGGCTGGGGGGGACTGTGCGTACATACGCGGGGGGCTGGGGGTACGGCGCGTCCATCCGCGGGGCTGGTGGGGACGGCGCGTACATACGTGGGGGGGCTGGAGGTACGGCGCGTCCATCCGCGGGGCTGGGGGGGGACGGCGCATACATACGGGGGGCTGGGGGGGTATTCGGCGCGTTCCGGGCACCTGTTTGGATGTCTCCATGGTTGCTATAGGAGTTCGCTCCGGACGGTCTTTTTACCATACGGTTGTACAATCGGACGGACGGTACGAATCGTACTTGCGCGCTCGGACTTCAGTTTTAAGATTTGTAGGTAAAAATGTCCGGGGACGTGTTGGACACCTTTTCCGACCCAAAGACGTGTTGGGGAATTTACCCAATGCGATTCGTATGGACTTTTTCACATACGAATCGTACTTGCCAGTTTGTACGG
Organism: Triturus cristatus; assembly: GCF_964204655.1. Lineage (NCBI taxonomy): Eukaryota > Metazoa > Chordata > Amphibia > Caudata > Salamandridae > Triturus > Triturus cristatus. Next base: position 774,369,176 of record NC_140593.1, read on the forward strand.
GACTTGTACGATTCGTACGGTAAAAAATCCAGATACGATTCGTACGGGGAATATTTTTCCAGGATCGGAATCGGCCCCTCTGTGTTTGAAAATACCACTTTTAGAAAGTAGGTATTTTCTTACCGAACCACCCAGCCTGCCTCTGCTAGCTTGTGTATTGTCTGTCTGGTTTGCAAGTGACAGGGGCTGGGGAGACTCCAAGAGACAGGGTGAGTCAGCACAGGGCTGAATAGATCTATCTGCATGTAGAGTGGTGGGAGGAGTAGCACCTGGGCCTGAATAAGGCTGTGCCTGAATTCCACAAACTGGCTCCACCTCCTGTGGTGCGTCTGATGACCCTGGCCCACTCTGACAAAGGAAGAAGGTGCACCCTGGCATAATGCACCCAGAACTGGTTTGAGCTAGGAAAAAGACCCTCACCCTTCAAAGGACAAAGGATTTGCTCATATAAATATTGGGGCCCAGACCCCAAGACTTTAGAACTCTTTTGGATCAAGAAGACTGCCAAGAAGAAGATCTGGAGAAGCTGTGAGGAGGAACTACCACTTTGCTGTGTGCCTTGCTGTGTTGGCCTGCAGTGGCTGCTTCTGTCTTGGGCAGTGAAAGGACTAGACTGAACTTTATGCAATCTACTTTTGTGAGTTTCTCCAAGGGCTTGAGGTAGAGCTTGCCCCCTGTTCAAGAGGTCTCAGGAGCAGCAAAGACTTCAAGCTCTTCTGACCTCAGCACTGGGAACTGTGTGTTTTGTGCTGCAACTGAAGAAAAGCAACCCGACGACATTGATGACGCCGCTGCCGATTCCGTTACCTGATGGCACCGCAGAGGTCACCGCTGCAACGCTGCACTGCGACCCTGGTCTCACTGACGACACCTGCTGATGCCGCCACCGAGCCGCTGCTCGCACCGCGACCTGTGGGCAATGCACTCCGCACCGCCTTTCTTCATGACGATGCCTTGGTATCCCCGACAACGCCGCTCCATGCCGGAATTGACGCCGCTGCTTGCACCGTGGTTCGAGGGCACCGCTCGTAAAGTTACACGACGCACCGCCCTCATTCCGCACTACAGCCTTGGCCTACCGCAGCCTTGGCCTACTGATGCCGGTGCCATCGACTTCAGTTTGTCAGCCGACGACAGCACTTCAGCAACGACGCCGCCGCTGCTTGCACCATGACCTACCAGCACCGTGACGAGCACCGCCTTCATCTCCCACCACGACCCTGGTCTCACCGATGACGCCATCTGACGCCACCACCAAGCCGCTGCTCGCACCGCAACCTGAGGGCACAGCACCGCTGCACTTCGCACTGCAGCACCCGACGCCTGCCAATGCCAGCGCTCCTGACTTCAATATAGAAGAGTTTGATCTGCAACGAGCGTGACTTCGAGGGCCCCGACGACTAAGGGAAGATTTTGTATCGTATCGTGGATTTTTATCGTTTTGTCGTTTTGATCTTGTCTTAAGTATATAAAAATATTGTATATTTTTCTAAACTGGTTTGGTGTCCTTTTGTAGTGCTCACACTGCATTACTTTTGCTTATGTGCAAATGCTTTACACTCTGCCTCTAAGACTGACTGCTCGTGCCAAGCTACCAAAGGGTGAGCAATGGTTATTTTAGGAGTGTAACTCCCTTATCGTGACTAGTAAGAAGGGTCCCTATTTGGACAAAGGTGCAAGCCCTTGCCAACTAGAGACCCCCATTTCTAACAACGGTTGTAGCTTTGCAATGGTTTTATATATTAGGCAAATAAATAAAATCCTAATACTACTACTATTGCCATATGTGTGTTAGTGCTGTTGTGTACTTATTCAATAAAAAAGTTAACATGTTTAAAAGCAATTTTAACAATGCTACGTTCTCTTTATGTCTCTTAGGTTGACATCTTCTATTCTCATAGGGAAAGGTGCAATCATTCTAGGATGCCCAATGCTAACAGTAAGGGGCCAATTCCGATCTGGGTCGGAAGGGCACCGAACGTGATCCGCCCGACTCGTACAGCTGTATGAGCGAGCAAGTACGATGCGAGCTACATGAAATTCACCGACCAAGTCATTTCCGGGTCGAAACCGCTCCGCACGTCTCGGTCGTAAGCTAACCGTGGCGTGCAATGGATGCGATTCACGACCGAGCCAGTATGATGCATGCGTCGGACAGCCTGTGCGAGCCGGAGAGTCCGGCTCGCAAATCGTCCCGGTGGTTGCCTTTGGGGGTCCGCATTGGATCCCCTGTCACCCGCAGCCCTACGACTCGGACACAGGGGGAGACCCAAGGGTCCCCCCAACACAGGCATGTACGGTGTGGATGGCACCGACGCGTACCCACTGTAGGGGCCACCCTTGCACAAAACGTACCCATTCAGTCAATGGGAGCCCATGTATGCGTCGTACGACCGGCTCCCATTGACTTCTATGGGAGTCTGACTGAACCGAGTCCGGCAGCATATGGCCGCAACGTACTCGCTCAGTCAGACTGCAGGACTCCGGCTCAGTCAGAAAACACTCCGTATCCGGCTCGGTCGGAGTGCTTTCTGACCCAGATCGGAATCAACACCTAAGTGTGATGAGTACGGTGGCCAGTCAAAATATCGAGAATTAAATATAGACCCACACTAATATCGAGCTGATAATATCGAAGGGACAGAATATCGATGGACAGAATATCGACCCTAAGGTAAGTACTATTGATTTTTTTTATATCGATGTAAGTAATATCGAAGTTAGTAATATCAATATCAAATATATCGATGTTAGCAATATCGATGTTACTAATATCGATATTTATATTATTGTTATGAATTTTATGTATTTAATATGTATGTGTTATGTTTTTGTTAAGTGTTCTACTGGTTTTAAAATATATGTATACAATTTTTATATGTTAATAATGTTTTTTTTAAGTCAATTTTGTGTTTTAGTACCGTAGAGGGTTGTGGGTTCATAGGGGAATAGGGTGGGAAGTAATTTAATTATATTAAATTAATTATCAATTTTTAGGAATTATAAATACATTTTAATTAATTTTTGTGTTTAAGTTCTGTAGCGGGTTGTGGGTTTATAGGGGAATAGGGTGGGAAGTAATTTAATTGTAATTAAGTAATAATGGATTTTCATTTGTTGCTATTGATAATTATATTATTGTTAATTATTAATTGGTAAATACTTTTTATTAATTGGTAATTAATTTTTATTAATTGATTAATTGATAATTATGTTAAGTGTATTATTTTATTATTGGAGTGTGGTGTGTGTTTATAGGGGAATAGTGTTGGAAGTTATTGAAATCTAATTAAGTAATTATTAAATTTATTGTTGGGTATTGATAATTAATTTATTTGACATTAATTTTTAATTGGTAATTATTTCAAATTATAATTTTTTGTTTATGAAAATTTATTTATTGTTGAGCAAGCATTAATTGGTAATTAAATATTATTACATATTATTTATTGATATTTTTAATTAATATATTATTAATTGGTAATTAATGTTTACTAATTTTTGGTTTTGGGTATCAAAAATTATTTAATTGTTCTATATTCTTTAATTGGTAAATTACTTTCTAATAATTAATATGTTTTTTGTTATGACAAATATTTTATTGTTCAAGATTTATTATTTGATAATTAATATATATATATAAATTATTATTTACTGGTATCTATTATACATTTATTGTCGTTTATTTATTAATTTGTAATTATGTTTTTAATCATTATTTATTGGTATTTGTAAATAACTTATAGTTATTTAATAATTAAATCATTAATTATTTTAAAAATATATTTTATTTATAAATATGTTATTTTTAACTTCTACGCTATCCAACACTTTCACTACTGTTGCACTCTCTGGAGTGGGAATAGTAATTTTCACCCCTATGCTATCCAACACTTTCCCTACTGTTGCACTCTCTGGAGTGGGAATAGTAATTTTTACCCCTACACTATCCAACACTTTCCCTACTGTTGCATTCTCTGGAGTTGGAATAGTAATTTTTACCCCTACGCTATCCAACACTTTCTCTACTGTTGCACTGTTTGGAGTGGTAATAGTAATTTTTACCCCTATGCTATCGAACACTTTCCTTACTGTTGCACTCCCTGGAGTAGGAATAGTAATTTATACCCCTATGCTACCTAACACTTTCCCTACTGTTGCACTCTTTGGAGTGGGAATAGTAATTTTTACCCCTACGCTATCCAACACTTTCCCTACTGTTGCACTCTTTGGAGTGGGAATAGTAATGTTTACCCCTACGCTATCCAACACTTTCCTTACTGTTGCACTTCCTGGAGTGGGAACAGTAATTTACACCCCTACGCTATCCAACACTTTCCCTACTGTTGCACTCCCTGGAGTGGGAATAGTAATTTTTAGCCCTACGCTATCCAACATTTTCCTTAGTGTTGTTCTTTTTTGGAGTTGGAATAGTAGTTTTATTCCCTCAGCTATTTAATATTTGTTGTATTATTTTAGCTAATGTAGTATATAATTAATATTAAAAATATTAAAAGTAAATACAAAAATGTAATTTGTTATCCATAATTATTTAATTGTTATATATGTTATTGTTTTATGTGTATAGATGTATTGGTCATTTATAATATTCTTTAATAATTTATAAGTTATTAAAACAATTATTAAAACTGATTATTAAGTAAGTATATATATGATATATTATATGTATATGTTTAATTGATGTTTTATTAAATTATATATATTACTTATTAATTTTAAACATTATAAAATATTTGTAACTATGTTTATTTTATTTATAAGTATTATTTAGTTTATTTTAGCATATTTTTTTTAACAAAAAAAACGATATTTTTAATAACGATATTTTTTACATCCATATTTTTGTCTCTCGATATTTTTGTACTTACCATGTTGTAGATAGGATGTCGATATTCTTGACATCGATATTCTTGCTCCGATATTTTTGTAGGTCGATTTTTTGACCTTTGAAATTTTGTCAGAGATCCGATGAGTACATGTATGCACCCTTTTGTATGCCTGTGTGTTCTATGAGAAACAGATCAATTGTGGTGTGGCAAGAGGTAACATTCAGCTGCCATCATTGAGCTGTCGGTTGGTGATTATGTACTGTAGTGGCTCAAAGTCTATTTAGGACTGCTCACAGTCAGATCATTTTGAGACTGTAATGTGTATGTAAGGAGGCCCACAGTACGTTCACATCTTTTAAGATGTACTTAGATTATCACATCTATAGTCATGTAGATTTGGGCAAAGTGAGCATCATCTGGCACACTCTTTGCACGTGTACCACACAGACACATTACCTGGAACAACAAATGGCACAAACCATAAGATGTTGGGTCAATGTATATTGTTTTCATTGTGTTGCTTAGCATGTCTGGACAGGGATCAGTGATTTTAAGTCACAGTTTGGGCAGGAAGCTGGGCCATATAATGTGCATTAATGCAACACAGCCATAGGTAAAAGCATGACCAGGAGAGGTGTAATGGAATGGATCCAGACATGCTGTTATCCTAAGGCACATGTCCCAACTTAAATCAGCCTCATGTGTTCAGACATGCAGCATGTTTTTGGGATCTCCAGATGATATATGTAAGTTTCAGTGAACAAAATGGTGGTCACACATACATGCTTTGTTGTACACTATAGGACAATGTTTGGAGAGCCTTGCGTCAGTTTTGCACTGCGTAAAGAGGTACATGCAAGATGCAGGGCTCTCAATCCAATTTCTTAAGCCATGCAAAGGCACCTTGCATGGCTTTGAGTGGACTCATAAATTGTGAGTAAGGCAAAGCATCGCATTTACCAGCATTTCCTTACTCTTTGCCCGAGAGGCATCCCATGGACATTGCAGTGCAAAGGTCCCTTCGTTGGTTCAAGGCTGGCTAACAGCACCAGCTTAGGCAGAAAGGAAAGGAATATACCGTAATGTATAAATACAATACATTCCTGCCCTTTCACTTTGGCGTAGGGCAGTTTAGCAAGGTGTCTTCCTGTCCAACCTTATCCCATAATCCCACAAATCAGGGCTTATATGTTCAGAGAAAACAGAGCTGTCTCTTTAGCAGTGTGACAACATGCATGCTGGAAAATGTCAAGATGTATGTCAGTGGCACTTGTGTTACCATCACTATGTAAACACAATAGATTATGTTGGCGCCACATATGTTTCATGTGAAGGACCTACATCTTCATAAGTAATGTTTTTGGGATATGACTGACAAACAATGACATGCCTACATGTCTGCCTGTTCATGTGTTTGTGAATCATAGGATGGACATTAATATATTGGGTGTGTTTGTGTACTATGACGTATATCTGTTGTGATAAAGCCTCAGTGGTACTTGTGCCTCCCTCATAGTTATAGAGCCAGGGCACATGTCTTATAGCAAATACATGGTTTTGCCAGATAACTAAACCTTCAAGCAGACACGCACTACTGAGATGTTATGCTCATGTAATGACGTATGGCCACAAATGCAGCCTTGTGATGGTGTGTGTACAAAAGCAAGTTTAAGTATGGCTCATCATGTTTTCTCTACAAGTCGGAAGCTGGAGATAATGTTGACATTTCCGGTATATTGCCTATTAGCCATGTATCTATCTTCATTGCTGGTTTAGTTCAGGTCAGAAAGATTTGATGTGTGTTACAATGTCGGAGTGTGGGACATATTTACAGCGAAATGGTGCAGTGCGGGAAGCAATTTAGCTGCACCGCGCTGCGTCATTTAAAAAATGCAGGGATGCGCCATATTTAATTTTTTGTATTTCTCCTCGTTGAGCCACATTAATGCCTCCTTTTTAAAGACGTTAGTTTTTGGCACTGCCTCAGATTTACAGATCCTTGGAAACCTGGGGCAGTGTCAAAAAGCAATGTGTCTTGCATGGGAACACCTACAGCAAAACCCATTGCACGCCCCTTTGCCACAAAAAACAGCCACAAGAAAGGCCATATTTACAAGGCGGAGTTAACCTACACAAAGTGGCTTAAAGCCACCTTGTAAATAAGGAACAGCACTGTGCCATCGGAGCATTGGAATAAGTGATGCTCTGGTGGTACAATGCCCTTGTAAATATGCCTCTTTATATCCGAGACGTGTACATGTACTGACTGTGCTAACTGATCATTTCTATTTGCAACCTAGACAACATGACAGCTGATGAGACCCTCACATTTTAACTCCTCCGGGAATGTTACCGTCATGTCTAGAACATAGCAAAGGCTTTCAGAAAGATGCAAAAGCCGATGTGCGTGCCAAACCACAGGGTCCTGGAACATTGTCCAACCAACAACACCTGCAGTGCCAACCTCACCCCCTCGCACAAACAGACCAAGCCCAAGCCATCCCAGAGCTGTGCCAAGGCAGCCCAGAGCAGCCCCAAGCCAGCCACAGCTGGCCCAAACTGCTGCTACATAAGCACCACTCACCAGCCACACAACTTGAGGCCACATGGTCCACGAGACAACCCCAAATACAATTGGTGTTCCACTACACCATTATCTGGGAACAAGAGAAACTGAACCGGAAACTGGATGACATCCGTGAGGAACAGGGATGGCAGAGCATCTGCCTGAGCAGCATGGAGAAGGCCGTTGAGCAGATTCCCAGCTGCTTTGAACGTTTGGATTTGTTTTATATTTATATTTTAGTGTATATTGTTGCTTCTTAGGTAGGCATTAGTATAGGTTTAGATAAGATAGGTTTTAGATTTTTTTACTATTTTCATAGATTTCAGATTATTCAGGTAAACATGGTTTTAGTGGCTAAAGGGTTAATGTTTGGCCTTTGATAAAAAAAAAACAAAAAAGAAAATCCCCAAAAATATAAATATATATTTGTTTAGATTTTAATGTGTAGCTAGTTCGTGTATAGGTGTAGTGTATGTTTGTATTGTCTGCCTATATGTGTTAAGGGGCTGGAGGGATGATGTTTAACTTGTCTGTTGTGGTAAATATGTAACATAAATTAAGCCAGGTTTAGATAGGTTAAGTTAGTGTTAAGTTAAGCTAGTGTAGTAGAGGTAGGTTAAGTCAGTTCAGGCTTAGATTAGATTTAATTAGTTAGGTAGTGTAGGTTAGGTATTTTGTGGCAGCTGTGAATAACAATTTCTGATTTCTACTTACATGACTCCGTATTGGTTTATTGCGTGGGAGTTGTCAGATTTGCTTGGGTTGATTTGAACACATGATGTTGGGATTCCCTGCATTGTTTGTAGATATGTGTAACTTTGTGAGACTTCTATGGCCAAGAGTCAGTCAATGTTGCAATGGAGTCCCTTAAGGGATCTTCGAAACAATCTTTGGGCTCTGTAAGTGGTCCTCTTTGTGTGAATTTCCACACAGCCCAACACAGAAAGTCACCTACTGTAGCACTGTGTGTGTAAGCTATGCTGCTTGTTCAGTAGGGATGGTTCTGTCACCCCATAGTGGAAAATCATGGCTGTGTTGGGACACACTGGTGACCGCTCAATTATGCACCCACCCTTGCACCATCGCACTAGTACGTAGTTGTTTTCTGGTTAGTAGCCATGAAAGTAGCCGCCACGTGTCAAGGAACGTAATTCGACCTTGGCATTGAGTACTTGCAAAGTGTTGCACTTCCTGCATGCGCATTTGTGCTACTACATGCTAAGTCAGAATAGACAATTGTCTGACGTTTCCTCTTAGCCTAGAGATGCATAGCTTTGTTCCAGGATCTGTACTTTGTTTTTTCTGTATTGTTATATGTGTACATGGTACAATTGATGTAATGTGTGGTTACACTCACACTCAATGCATGTGATGGCTGTCAGGACCAGAGGGACACAATGTTCCTACGCATCCCAGTGTGCCTTACTAAACATTTTAACATTCGACACAGGCCCCAAAATACTTATTCATTGCAGTTCATGCTTAATGACATCCAAGTTGTAGCACTAAGCTTCTACATCCTTGAGTGACATAGATATGATGCTACACTGAAGGAGTCTGGCCATAAATATCTGCTTATTGTCAGTGCATGCATTATGATAGTACTCATAGGATATCTTCAGTTGACTCACCTGCAACACAGGACCCATTTTGGGCAGTTCCGTTATTGTTTGATTAGTAAGTCTGGCTGGTGAACTCCGTTCCGCTCGCCGAGCTTACGGAGCTTTCCGCACTCCGCACTCCCTGTTAAGCTGAGCTTGTGGAGTTCCCAAAAACTTCGCTTCAAGCAGCAGAGCGGAGTTTTTTTCCTCGCTCGCGTTCATCAACATCAAGTTGGTGAGCGCGATCGAGGAAAATCCACCTCCCAGCGAGATTTTTCCTCGCTCGCGATTGTCAACATCAAGTTGGCGATCGCGAGTATGGAAAATCCGCCTCCCGGTGAGATTTCTCAATGCTGGCAGTCAGATTTCTCATTGAGTGTGGTCGCATATGCTCACGACTGCTCGCGTTGAGAAACTGTCTGTTCGCGTTGAGAAAGCTGCAGGTCAAGTAAAAATTTTCTCAAGCGGCAGAATAGGAAGCAGCGCCCACTTGCGCTGTACATGGTGCCATTCACGATGATTGCACAGTGTGGACAAGCATCTGGCACTTAAAATCATCGTGAACAGAATTTATCTAACGCACTCCGCCGCTCGGGGAGCTTTGCATGCAGAACTCCGCAAACACCACCCAGGCTTATTGATTATTTGAGCTACTTCACTGCTTGACACTGAAGGTACTGATACATATTGTCAAATGTGTGATTAGTTGGGCTACTTCACTGTGTGGCACTGAAGTTACTGATGCATATTGTCACAGCATGACATTCAATAGTTCAAAGGAATTTGCAACATAATGTCATGGCAGGGGTGGCCATGGTGCTTGACCTTGGCCAACAAGAGAAAGTGATAGGGAGTGTAGCCAATTTCCTAGAGATGGTAGGAAGTGCCTTTTGTATCTGCGTATCCACCATGATCTAGTTAGTCCTATCTGTAAGCATCATGCAGGTTCAAGGTTGTGCATTTATTTACTGGTGTGTTCATAGGCTGATTCACACAAGAATTTATTGCAGCAACAACCTCAACATTGTTTGAGAGCCAAAGTATGTCCAGACAGAGTCCAAGGGGGATACAAGTCATGTGACATGTTGAGGAGAAGAGTATTCCAGTGAGGAGGAGATCCATATTGCCACTAGGG